>NC_140595.1:258173572-259373572 GCF_964204655.1 Triturus cristatus | reverse complement strand
TGGCTAAGTTCTTAACTCTTACTCTGGCCTAATGGTTAAGGTCTTAGACTCTTACTCTGGCCTAACGGTTAAGGTCTCAGACTCTTACTCTGGCCTACTGGTTAAGGTCTTAGACTCGTACTCTGGCCTAATGTTAAAGGTCTTAACTCTTACGCTGGCCTAATGGTTAAGGTCTTAACTCTTATTCTGGCCTAATGGTTAAGGTCTTAGACTCTTACTCTGGCCTAATTGTTAAAGTCTTAACTCTTACTCTGGCCTAATGGCTAAGTTCTTAACTCTTACTCTGACCTAATGGTTAAGGTCTTAGACTCTTACTCTGGCCTAATGGTTAAGGTCTTAACTCTTACTCTGGCCTAATGGTTAAGGTCTTAGACTCTTACACTGGGCTAGTGGTTAAGGTCTTTGCTCTTACTCTGGCCTACTGGTTAAGGTCCTAGACTCTTACTCTGGCCTAATGGTTAAGGTCCTAACTATTACTATTGACTAATGGTTAAGGTCTTAACTCTTACTCTGGCCTAATGGGTAAGGTCTTAGACTCTTACTCTGGCCTACTGGTTAAGGTCTTAACTCTTACTCTGGCCTAATGGGTAAGATCTTAGACTCTTACTCTGTCCTAATGGTTAAGGTCTTAGACTCTTACTCTGGCCTAATGGTTAAAGTCTAGACTCTTACTCTGGCCTAATCCGTAAGGTCTTAACTCTTAGTATGGCCTAATGGTTAAGGTCTTAGACTCTTACTCTTGCCTAATGGTTAAGGTCTTAACTCTTACTCTGGCCTAATGGTTAAGGTCTTAACTCTTACTTTGGCCTAATGGTTAAGGTCTTAACTCTTACTATTGACTAATGGTTAAGGTCTTAACTCTTACTCTGTCCAAATGGTTAAGGTCTTAGACTCTTACTCTGGCCTAATGGTTAAGGTCTTAATTCTTACTCTGGCCTAATGGGTAAGGTCTTAGACTCTTACTCTGGCCTACTGGTTAAGGTCTTAATTCTTACTCTGACCTAATGGTTAAGGTTTTAACTCTTACTCTGGCCTAATGCTTAAAGTCTTAGACTCTTACTCTGGCCTAATGGTTAAGGTCTTAACTCTTACTCTGGCCTAATGGTTAAGGTCTTAAGTCTTACTCTGGCCTAATGGTTAAGGTCTTAGACTCTTACTCTGGCCTAATGGTTAAGGTCTTAACTCTTACTCTGTTCTAATGGGTAAGGTCTTAGACTCTTACTCTGGCCCAATGTTTAAGGTCTTAAGTCTTACTCTGGCCTAATGGTTAGGGTCTTAACTCGTACTATGGCCTAATGTTAAAGGTCTTAACTCTTACGCTGGCCTAATGGTTAAGGTCTTAACTCTTATTCTGGCCTAATGGTTAAGGTCTTAACTCTTACTCTGGCCTAATGGTCAAGGTCTAGATTCTTACTCTGACCTAGTGCTTAAGGTTTTAACTCTTACTATGGCCTAATGATTAAGGTCTAAGACTCTTACTCTTGCCTAATGGGTAAGGTCTTAACTCTTACTCTGGCCTAGTGGTTAAGGTCTTAGACTCTTACTCTGGCCTAATGGTTAAGGTCTTAACTCTTACTCTGGCCTAATGGGTAAGGTCTTAGACTCTTACTCTGTCCTACTGGTCAAGGTCTAGATTCTTACTCTGATCTAGTGCTTAAGGTTTTAACTCTTACTATGGCCTAATGATTAAGGTCTAAGACTCGTACTCTTGCCTAATGGGTAAGGTCTTAACTCTTACTCTGGCCTAGTGGTTAAGGTCTTAGACTCTTATTCTGGCGTAATGGTTAAGGTCTTAACTCTTACTCTGGCCTAATGGGTAAGGTCTTAGACTCTTACTCTGGAATACTGGTTAAGGTCTTAACTCTTACTCTGGTCAAATGGTTAAGGTTTTAACTCTTACTCTGGCCTAATGGTTAAGGTCTTACCTCTTACTCTGGCCAAATGGTTAAGGTCTTAGACTCTTACTTTGGCCTAATGGTTAAGGTCTTAACTCTTACTATTGACTAATGGTTAAGGTCTTAACTCTTACTCTTGCCTAATGGTTAAGGTCTTAGACTCTTACTTTGTCCTAATGGTTAAGGTCTTAGACTCTTACTCTGGCCTACTGGTTAAGGTCTTAACTCTTACTCTGGCCTAATGGTTAAGGTCTTAGACTCTTACTCTGTCCTAATGGTTAAGGTCTTAGACTCTTACTCTTGCCTAATGGTTAAGGTCTTAACTCTTACTCTGGCCTAATAGTTAAGGTCTTAGACTCTTACTCTGGCCTAATGGTTAAGGTCTTCGACTCTTACTCTGGACTACTGGTTAAGGTCTTAACTCTTACTCTGGCCTAATGGTTAAAGTTCTAACTCTTACTCTGGCCTATTGGTTGAGGTCTTAGACTCTTACTCTGGCCTACTGGTTAAGGTCTTAACTCTTACTCTGGCCTAATGGTTAAGGACTTAGACTCTTACTATGGACTACTGGTTAAGGTCTTAACTCTTACTCTGGCCTAATGCTTAAAGTTTTAACTCTTACTGTGGCCTAATGGTTGAGGTCTTAGACTCTTACTCTGGCCTAATGGTTAAGGTCTTAACTCTTACTCTGGCCTAATGGTTAAGGACTTAGACTATTACTCTGGCCTAATGGTTAAGGTCTTGACTCTTACTCTGGCCTAATGTTTAAGGTCTTAGACTCTTACTCTGGCCTAATGGTTAAGGTGTAGACTCTTATTCTGGACTAATGGTTAAGTTCTTAACTCGTCCTCTGGACTAATGGCTAAGTTCTTAACTCTTGCTCTGGCCTAATGGGTAAGGTCTTAGACTCTTACTCTGGCCTAACGGTTAAGGTCTTACACTCTTACTCTGGCCTAATGGTTAAGGTTTTAGACTTTTACTCTTGCCTAATGGTTAAGGTCTTAACTCTTACTCTGGCCTAATGGTTAAGGTCTTAGACTCTTACTCTGGCCTAATGGTTAAGGTCTTAACTCTTCCTCTGGCCTAATGAGTAAGGTCTTAGACTCTTACTCTGGCCTACTGGTTAAGACCTCAACTCTTACTCTGGCCTAATGGTTAAGATTTTAACTCTTACTCTGGCCTAATGGTTAAGGTTTTTCGACTCTTACTCTGGGCTAATGGTTAAGGTATTAGACTCTTACTCTGGCCTAATGGTTAAGGTCTTGACTCTTTCTCTGGTCTAATGGTTGAGGTCTAGACTCTTACTCTGGCCTAATGCTTAAGGTCTTAACTCTTACTCAGGCCTAATGGTTAAGGTCTTAGACTCTTACTCTGGCCTAATGGTTAAGGTCTTGACTCTTACTCTGGTCTAATGGTTAAGGTCTAGACTCTTACTCTGGCCTAATACTTAAGGTCTTAACTCTTACTCTGGCCCAATGTTTAAGGTCTTAAGTCTTACTCTGGCCTAATGGTTAGGGTCTTAACTCTTGCTCTGACCTAATGGTTAAGGTCTTGACTCTTACTCTGGTCTAATGGTTAAGGTCTGGACTCTTACTCTGGCCTAATGCTTAACGTCTTAACTCTTACTCTGGCCTAATGGTTAAGGTCTTAGACTCTTACTCTGGCCCAATGTTTAAGGTCTTAAGTCTTACTCTGGCCTAGTGGTTAAGGTCTTAGACTCTTACTCTGGCCTAATGGTTAAGGTCTTAACTCTTACTCTGGCCTAATGGGTAAGGTCTTAGACTCTTACTCTGGCCTACTGGTTAAGGTCTTAACTCTTACTCTGGCCTAATGGTTAAGGTCTTAAGTCTTACTCTGGCCTAATGGTTAAGGTTTTAGACTCTTACTCTGGCCTAATGGTTAAGGTCTTAACTCTTACTCTGTTCTAATGGGTAAGGTCTTAGACTCTTACTCTGGCCTAATGTTAAAGGTCTTAACTCTTACGCTGGCCTAATGGTTAAGGTCTCAGACTCTTACTCTGGCCTAACGGTTAAGGTCTTAGACTCTTACTCTGGCCCAATGGTTAAGGTTTTAGACGTTTTCTCTTGCCTAATGGTTAAGGTCTTAACTCTTACTCTGGCCTAATGGTTAAGGTCTTAGACTCTTACTCTGGCCTAATGGTTAAGGTCTTAACTCTTCCTCTGGCCTAATGGGTAAGGTCTTAGACTCTTACTTTGGCCTACTGCTTAAGATCTTAACTCTTACTCTGGCCTAATGGTTAAGGTTTTAACTCTTACTCTGGCCTAATGGTTAAGGTTTTAGACTCTTACTCTGGCCTAACGGTTAAAGTCTTAGACTCTTATCCTGGCCTAATGGTTAAGGTCTTATCTCTTACTCTGGCCAAATGGTTAAGGTTTTAACTCTTACTCTGGCCTAATGGTTAAGGTCTTACCTCTTACTCTGGCCAAATGATTAAGGACTTAGACTCTTACTTTGGCCTAATGGTTAAGGTCTTAACTCTTACTATTGACTAATGGTTAAGGTCTTAACTCTTACTCTGGCCTAATGGTTAAGGTCTTAGACTCTTACTCTGGCCTACTGGTTAAGGTCTTAACTCTTACTCTGGCCTAATGGTTAAGGTCTTAGACTCTTACTCTGTCCTAATGGTTAAGGTCTTAGACACCTACTCTGGCCTAATGGTTAAGGTCTTAGACTCTTACTCTTGCCTAATGGTTAAGGTCTTAACTCTTACTCTGGCCTAATGGTTAAGGTCTTAGACTCTTACTCTGTCCTAATGGTTAAGGTCTTTGACTCTTACTCTGGACTACTGGTTAAGGTCTTAACTCTTACTCTGGCCTAATGGTTAAAGTTTTAACTCTTACTCTGGCCTAATGGTTGAGGTCTTAGACGCTTACTCTGGCCTAATGGTTAAGGTCTTAACTCTTACTCTGGCCTAACGTTTAAGGACTTAGACTATTACTCTGGCCTAATGGTTAAGGTCTTAACTCTTACTCTGGCCTAATGGTTAAGATCTTAGACTCTTACTATGGACTACTGGTTAAGGTCTTAACTCTTACTCTGGCCTAATGGTTAAAGTTTTAACTCTTACTCTGGTCTAATGATTGAGGTCTTAGACTCTTACTCTGGCCTAATGGTTAAGGTCTTAACTCTTACTCTGGCCTAATGGTTAAGGACTTAGACTATTACTCTGGCCTAATGGTTAAGGTCTTGACTCTTACTCTGGCCTAATCCGTAAGGTCTTAACTCTTACTATGGCCTAACGGTTAAGGTCTTAGACTCTTACTCTTGCCTAATGGTTAAGGTCTTAACTCTTACTCTGGCCTAATGGTTAAGGTCTTAACTCTTACTTTGGCCTAATGGTTAAGCTCTTAACTCTTACTATTGACTAATGATTAAGGTCTTAACTCTTAATCTGGCCCAATGGTTAAGGTCTTAGACTCTTACTCTGGCCTACTGTTTAAGGTCTTAGACTCTTACTCTGTCCTAATGGTTAAGGTCTTAGACTCTTACTCTGGCCTAATGGTTAAGGTCTTAGACTCTTACTCTTGCCTAATGGTTAAGGCCTTAACTCTTACTCTGGCCTAATGGTTAAGGTCTTAACTCTTACTCTGGCCTAATGGGTAAGGTCTTAGACTCTTACTCTGGCCTACTGGTTAAGGTCTTAATTCTTACTCTGGCCTATTGGTTAAGGTTTTAACTCTTACTCTGGCCTAATGGTTAAGGTTTTAGACTCTTACTCTGGCCTAATGGTTAAAGTCTTAAACGCTTACTCTGGCCTAATGGTTAAGGTATTGGACTCATACTCTGGCCTAATGGTTAAGGTCTTGACTCTTACTCTGGCCTAATGGTTAAGGTCTTAGACTCTTACTCTGGCCTAATGGTTAAGGTATTATACTCTTACTCTGGCCTAATGACTAAGGTCTTGACTCTCACTCTGGCCTAATGGTTAAGGTCTAAACTCCTACTGTGCCCTACTGGTTAAGGTCTTAACTCTTACTCTGGCCTAATGGTTAAGGTCTTAGACTCTTACTCTGGCCTAACGGTTAAGGTCTTAGACTCTTACTCTGGCCAAATGGTTAAGGTTTTAGACTTTTACTCTTGCCTAATGGTTAAGGTCTTAACTCTTACTCTGGCCTAATGGTTAAGGTCTTAACTCTTACTCTGGCCTAATGGGTAAGGTCTTAGACTCTTACTCTGGACTAATGGGTAAGGTCTTAGACTCTTACTCTGGAATACTGGTTAAGGTCTTAACTCTTACTCTGGTCAAATGGTTAAGGTTTTAACTCTTACTCTGGCCTAATGGTTAAGGTCTTACCTCTTACTCTGGCCAAATGGTTAAGGTCTTAGACTCTTACTTTGGCCTAATGGTTAAGGTCTTAACTCTTACTATTGACTAATGGTTAAGGTCTTAACTCTTACTCTTGCCTAATGGTTAAGGTCTTAGACTCTTACTTTGTCCTAATGGTTAAGGTCTTAGACTCTTACTCTGGCCTACTGGTTAAGGTCTTAACTCTTACTCTGGCCTAATGGTTAAGGTCTTAGACTCTTACTCTGTCCTAATGGTTAAGGTCTTAGACTCTTACTCTTGCCTAATGGTTAAGGTCTTAACTCTTACTCTGGCCTAATAGTTAAGGTCTTAGACTCTTACTCTGGCCTAATGGTTAAGGTCTTCGACTCTTACTCTGGACTACTGGTTAAGGTCTTAACTCTTACTCTGGCCTAATGGTTAAAGTTCTAACTCTTACTCTGGCCTATTGGTTGAGGTCTTAGACTCTTACTCTGGCCTACTGGTTAAGGTCTTAACTCTTACTCTGGCCTAATGGTTAAGGACTTAGACTCTTACTATGGACTACTGGTTAAGGTCTTAACTCTTACTCTGGCCTAATGCTTAAAGTTTTAACTCTTACTGTGGCCTAATGGTTGAGGTCTTAGACTCTTACTCTGGCCTAATGGTTAAGGTCTTAACTCTTACTCTGGCCTAATGGTTAAGGACTTAGACTATTACTCTGGCCTAATGGTTAAGGTCTTGACTCTTACTCTGGCCTAATGTTTAAGGTCTTAGACTCTTACTCTGGCCTAATGGTTAAGGTGTAGACTCTTATTCTGGACTAATGGTTAAGTTCTTAACTCGTCCTCTGGACTAATGGCTAAGTTCTTAACTCTTGCTCTGGCCTAATGGGTAAGGTCTTAGACTCTTACTCTGGCCTAACGGTTAAGGTCTTACACTCTTACTCTGGCCTAATGGTTAAGGTTTTAGACTTTTACTCTTGCCTAATGGTTAAGGTCTTAACTCTTACTCTGGCCTAATGGTTAAGGTCTTAGACTCTTACTCTGGCCTAATGGTTAAGGTCTTAACTCTTCCTCTGGCCTAATGAGTAAGGTCTTAGACTCTTACTCTGGCCTACTGGTTAAGACCTCAACTCTTACTCTGGCCTAATGGTTAAGATTTTAACTCTTACTCTGGCCTTATGGTTAAGGTTTTTCGACTCTTACTCTGGGCTAATGGTTAAGGTATTAGACTCTTACTCTGGCCTAATGGTTAAGGTCTTGACTCTTTCTCTGGTCTAATGGTTGAGGTCTAGACTCTTACTCTGGCCTAATGCTTAAGGTCTTAACTCTTACTCAGGCCTAATGGTTAAGGTCTTAGACTCTTACTCTGGCCTAATGGTTAAGGTCTTGACTCTTACTCTGGTCTAATGGTTAAGGTCTAGACTCTTACTCTGGCCTAATGCTTAAGGTCTTAACTCTTACTCTGGCCCAATGTTTAAGGTCTTAAGTCTTACTCTGGCCTAATGGTTAGGGTCTTAACTCTTGCTCTGACCTAATGGTTAAGGTCTTGACTCTTACTCTGGTCTAATGGTTAAGGTCTGGACTCTTACTCTGGCCTAATGCTTAACGTCTTAACTCTTACTCTGGCCTAATGGTTAAGGTCTTAGACTCTTACTCTGGCCCAATGTTTAAGGTCTTAAGTCTTACTCTGGCCTAGTGGTTAAGGTCTTAGACTCTTACTCTGGCCTAATGGTTAAGGTCTTAACTCTTACTCTGGCCTAATGGGTAAGGTCTTAGACTCTTACTCTGGCCTACTGGTTAAGGTCTTAACTCTTACTCTGGCCTAATGGTTAAGGTCTTAAGTCTTACTCTGGCCTAATGGTTAAGGTTTTAGACTCTTACTCTGGCCTAATGGTTAAGGTCTTAACTCTTACTCTGTTCTAATGGGTAAGGTCTTAGACTCTTACTCTGGCCTAATGTTAAAGGTCTTAACTCTTACGCTGGCCTAATGGTTAAGGTCTCAGACTCTTACTCTGGCCTAACGGTTAAGGTCTTAGACTCTTACTCTGGCCCAATGGTTAAGGTTTTAGACGTTTTCTCTTGCCTAATGGTTAAGGTCTTAACTCTTACTCTGGCCTAATGGTTAAGGTCTTAGACTCTTACTCTGGCCTAATGGTTAAGGTCTTAACTCTTCCTCTGGCCTAATGGGTAAGGTCTTAGACTCTTACTTTGGCCTACTGCTTAAGATCTTAACTCTTACTCTGGCCTAATGGTTAAGGTTTTAACTCTTACTCTGGCCTAATGGTTAAGGTTTTAGACTCTTACTCTGGCCTAACGGTTAAAGTCTTAGACTCTTATCCTGGCCTAATGGTTAAGGTCTTATCTCTTACTCTGGCCAAATGGTTAAGGTTTTAACTCTTACTCTGGCCTAATGGTTAAGGTCTTACCTCTTACTCTGGCCAAATGATTAAGGACTTAGACTCTTACTTTGGCCTAATGGTTAAGGTCTTAACTCTTACTATTGACTAATGGTTAAGGTCTTAACTCTTACTCTGGCCTAATGGTTAAGGTCTTAGACTCTTACTCTGGCCTACTGGTTAAGGTCTTAACTCTTACTCTGGCCTAATGGTTAAGGTCTTAGACTCTTACTCTGTCCTAATGGTTAAGGTCTTAGACACCTACTCTGGCCTAATGGTTAAGGTCTTAGACTCTTACTCTTGCCTAATGGTTAAGGTCTTAACTCTTACTCTGGCCTAATGGTTAAGGTCTTAGACTCTTACTCTGTCCTAATGGTTAAGGTCTTTGACTCTTACTCTGGACTACTGGTTAAGGTCTTAACTCTTACTCTGGCCTAATGGTTAAAGTTTTAACTCTTACTCTGGCCTAATGGTTGAGGTCTTAGACGCTTACTCTGGCCTAATGGTTAAGGTCTTAACTCTTACTCTGGCCTAACGTTTAAGGACTTAGACTATTACTCTGGCCTAATGGTTAAGGTCTTAACTCTTACTCTGGCCTAATGGTTAAGATCTTAGACTCTTACTATGGACTACTGGTTAAGGTCTTAACTCTTACTCTGGCCTAATGGTTAAAGTTTTAACTCTTACTCTGGTCTAATGATTGAGGTCTTAGACTCTTACTCTGGCCTAATGGTTAAGGTCTTAACTCTTACTCTGGCCTAATGGTTAAGGACTTAGACTATTACTCTGGCCTAATGGTTAAGGTCTTGACTCTTACTCTGGCCTAATCCGTAAGGTCTTAACTCTTACTATGGCCTAACGGTTAAGGTCTTAGACTCTTACTCTTGCCTAATGGTTAAGGTCTTAACTCTTACTCTGGCCTAATGGTTAAGGTCTTAACTCTTACTTTGGCCTAATGGTTAAGCTCTTAACTCTTACTATTGACTAATGATTAAGGTCTTAACTCTTAATCTGGCCCAATGGTTAAGGTCTTAGACTCTTACTCTGGCCTACTGTTTAAGGTCTTAGACTCTTACTCTGTCCTAATGGTTAAGGTCTTAGACTCTTACTCTGGCCTAATGGTTAAGGTCTTAGACTCTTACTCTTGCCTAATGGTTAAGGCCTTAACTCTGACTCTGGCCTAATGGTTAAGGTCTTAACTCTTACTCTGGCCTAATGGGTAAGGTCTTAGACTCTTACTCTGGCCTACTGGTTAAGGTCTTAATTCTTACTCTGGCCTATTGGTTAAGGTTTTAACTCTTACTCTGGCCTAATGGTTAAGGTTTTAGACTCTTACTCTGGCCTAATGGTTAAAGTCTTAAACGCTTACTCTGGCCTAATGGTTAAGGTATTGGACTCATACTCTGGCCTAATGGTTAAGGTCTTGACTCTTACTCTGGCCTAATGGTTAAGGTCTTAGACTCTTACTCTGGCCTAATGGTTAAGGTATTATACTCTTACTCTGGCCTAATGACTAAGGTCTTGACTCTCACTCTGGCCTAATGGTTAAGGTCTAAACTCCTACTGTGCCCTACTGGTTAAGGTCTTAACTCTTACTCTGGCCTAATGGTTAAGGTCTTAGACTCTTACTCTGGCCTAACGGTTAAGGTCTTAGACTCTTACTCTGGCCAAATGGTTAAGGTTTTAGACTTTTACTCTTGCCTAATGGTTAAGGTCTTAACTCTTACTCTGGCCTAATGGTTAAGGTCTTAACTCTTACTCTGGCCTAATGGGTAAGGTCTTAGACTCTTACTCTGGACTAATGGGTAAGGTCTTAGACTCTTACTCTGGCCTACTGGTTAAGGTCTTAACTCTTACTCTGGCCTAATGGTTAAGGTTTTAACTCTTACTCTGGCCTAATGGTTAAGGTCTTACCTCTTACTCTGGCCAAATGGTTAAGGTCTTAGACTCTTACTTTGGCCTAATGGTTAAGGTCTTAACTCTTACTATTGACTAATGGTTAAGGTCTTAACTCTTACTCTGGCCTATTGGTTAAGGTCCTAACTCTTACTCTGGCCTAATTGGGTAAGGTCTTAGACTCTTACTCTGTCCTAATGGTTAAGGTCTTAGACTCTTACTCTGGCCTAATGGTTAAGGTCTAGACTCTTACTCAGGCCTAATCCGTAAGGTCTTAACTCTTACTATTGCCTAATGGTTAAGGTCTTAACTCTTACTCTGGCCTAATGGTTAAGGTCTTAGACTCTTACTCTGGCCTAATGGTTAAGGTCTTAACTCTTACTCTGGCCTAATGGTTAAGGTCTTAGACTCTTACTCTGTCCTAATGGTTAAGGTCTTAGACTCTTACTCTGGCCTAATAGTTAAGGTCTTAACTCTTACTCTGGCCTAATGGTTAAGGTCTAGTTTCTTGCTCTGGCCTAGTCCGTAAGGTCTTAACTCTTACTATGGACTAATGGTTAAGGTCTTAACTCTTACTCTGGCCTAATGGTTAAGGTCTTAGACTCTTACTCTGGCCTAATGGTTAAAGTCTTAACTCTTACTCTGGCCTAATGGGTAAGGTTTTAGACTCTTACTCTGGAATACTGGTTAAGGTCTTAACTCTTACTCTGGCCAAATGGTTAAGGTTTTAACTCTTACTCTGGCCTAATGGTTAAGGTCTTACCTCTTACTCTGGCCAAATGATTAAGGACTTAGACTCTTACTTTGGCCTAATGGTTAAGGTCTTAACTCTTACTATTGACTAATGGTTAAGGTCTTAACTCTTACTCTGGCCTAATGGTTAAGGTCTTAGACTCTTACTCTGGCCTACTGGTTAAGGTCTTAACTCTTACTCTGGCCTAATGGTTAAGGTCTTAGACTCTTACTCTGTCCTAATGGTTAAGGTCTTAGACTCTTACTCTGGCCTAATGGTTAAGGTCTTAGACTCTTACTCTTGCCTAATGGTTAAGGTCTTAACTCTTACTCTGGCCTAATGGTTAAGGTCTTAGACTCTTACTCTGGCCTAATGGTTAAGGTCTTAGACTCTTACTCTGTCCTAATGGTTAAGGTCTTTGACTCTTACTCTGGACTACTGGTTAAGGTCTTAACTCTTACTCTGGCCTAATGGTTAAAGTTTTAACTCTTACTCTGGCCTAATGGTTGAGGTCTTAGACGCTTACTCTGGCCTAATGGTTAAGGTCTTAACTCTTCCTCTGGCCTAACGGTTAAGGACTTAGACTATTACTCTGGCCTAATGGTTAAGGTCTTAACTCTTACTCTGGCCTAATGGTTAAGGTTTTAACTCTTACTCTGGCCTAATGGTTAAGGTCTTACCTCTTACTCTGGCCAAATGGTTAAGGTCTTAGACTCTTACTTTGGCCTAATGGTTAAGGTCTTAACTCTTACTATTGACTAATGGTTAAGGTCTTAACTCTTACTCTGGCCTATTGGTTAAGGTCTTAACTCTTACTCTGGCCTAATTGGGTAAGGTCTTAGACTCTTACTCTGTCCTAATGGTTAAGGTCTTAGACTCTTACTCTGGCCTAATGGTTAAGGTCTAGACTCTTACTCAGGCCTAATCCGTAAGGTCTTAACTCTTACTAATGCCTAATGGTTAAGGTCTTAACTCTTACTCTGGCCTAATGGTTAAGGTCTTAGACTCTTACTCTGGCCTAATGGTTAAGGTCTTAACTCTTACTCTGGCCTAATGGGTAAGGTCTTAGACTCTTACTCTGTCCTAATGGTTAAGGTCTTAGACTCTTACTCTGGCCTAATAGTTAAGGTCTTAACTCTTACTCTGGCCTAATGGTTAAGGTCTAGTTTCTTGCTCTGGCCTAGTCCGTAAGGTCTTAACTCTTACTATGGACTAATGGTTAAGGTCTTAACTCTTACTCTGGCCTAATGGTTAAGGTCTTAGACTCTTACTCTGGCCTAATGGTTAAGGTCTTAACTCTTACTCTGGCCTAATGGGTAAGGTTTTAGACTCTTACTCTGGAATACTGGTTAAGGTCTTAACTCTTACTCTGGCCAAATGGTTAAGGTTTTAACTCTTACTCTGGCCTAATGGTTAAGGTCTTACCTCTTACTCTGGCCAAATGATTAAGGACTTAGACTCTTACTTTGGCCTAATGGTTAAGGTCTTAACTCTTACTATTGACTAATGGTTAAGGTCTTAACTCTTACTCTGGCCTAATGGTTAAGGTCTTAGACTCTTACTCTGGCCTACTGGTTAAGGTCTTAACTCTTACTCTGGCCTAATGGTTAAGGTCTTAGACTCTTACTCTGTCCTAATGGTTAAGGTCTTAGACTCTTACTCTGGCCTAATGGTTAAGGTCTTAGACTCTTACTCTTGCCTAATGGGTAAGGTCTTAGACTCTTACTCTGGACTAATGGGTAAGGTCTTAGACTCTTACTCTGGCCTACTGGTTAAGGTCTTAACTCTTACTCTGGCCTAATGGTTAAGGTTTTAACTCTTACTCTGGCCTAATGGTTAAGGTCTTACCTCTTACTCTGGCCAAATGGTTAAGGTCTTAGACTCTTACTTTGGCCTAATGGTTAAGGTCTTAACTCTTACTATTGACTAATGGTTAAGGTCTTAACTCTTACTCTGGCCTATTGGTTAAGGTCCTAACTCTTACTCTGGCCTAATTGGGTAAGGTCTTAGACTCTTACTCTGTCCTAATGGTTAAGGTCTTAGACTCTTACTCTGGCCTAATGGTTAAGGTCTAGACTCTTACTCAGGCCTAATCCGTAAGGTCTTAACTCTTACTATTGCCTAATGGTTAAGGTCTTAACTCTTACTCTGGCCTAATGGTTAAGGTCTTAGACTCTTACTCTGGCCTAATGGTTAAGGTCTTAACTCTTACTCTGGCCTAATGGTTAAGGTCTTAGACTCTTACTCTGTCCTAATGGTTAAGGTCTTAGACTCTTACTCTGGCCTAATAGTTAAGGTCTTAACTCTTACTCTGGCCTAATGGTTAAGGTCTAGTTTCTTGCTCTGGCCTAGTCCGTAAGGTCTTAACTCTTACTATGGACTAATGGTTAAGGTCTTAACTCTTACTCTGGCCTAATGGTTAAGGTCTTAGACTCTTACTCTGGCCTAATGGTTAAAGTCTTAACTCTTACTCTGGCCTAATGGGTAAGGTTTTAGACTCTTACTCTGGAATACTGGTTAAGGTCTTAACTCTTACTCTGGCCAAATGGTTAAGGTTTTAACTCTTACTCTGGCCTAATGGTTAAGGTCTTACCTCTTACTCTGGCCAAATGATTAAGGACTTAGACTCTTACTTTGGCCTAATGGTTAAGGTCTTAACTCTTACTATTGACTAATGGTTAAGGTCTTAACTCTTACTCTGGCCTAATGGTTAAGGTCTTAGACTCTTACTCTGGCCTACTGGTTAAGGTCTTAACTCTTACTCTGGCCTAATGGTTAAGGTCTTAGACTCTTACTCTGTCCTAATGGTTAAGGTCTTAGACTCTTACTCTGGCCTAATGGTTAAGGTCTTAGACTCTTACTCTTGCCTAATGGTTAAGGTCTTAACTCTTACTCTGGCCTAATGGTTAAGGTCTTAGACTCTTACTCTGGCCTAATGGTTAAGGTCTTAGACTCTTACTCTGTCCTAATGGTTAAGGTCTTTGACTCTTACTCTGGACTACTGGTTAAGGTCTTAACTCTTACTCTGGCCTAATGGTTAAAGTTTTAACTCTTACTCTGGCCTAATGGTTGAGGTCTTAGACGCTTACTCTGGCCTAATGGTTAAGGTCTTAACTCTTCCTCTGGCCTAACGGTTAAGGACTTAGACTATTACTCTGGCCTAATGGTTAAGGTCTTAACTCTTACTCTGGCCTAATGGTTAAGGTTTTAACTCTTACTCTGGCCTAATGGTTAAGGTCTTACCTCTTACTCTGGCCAAATGGTTAAGGTCTTAGACTCTTACTTTGGCCTAATGGTTAAGGTCTTAACTCTTACTATTGACTAATGGTTAAGGTCTTAACTCTTACTCTGGCCTATTGGTTAAGGTCTTAACTCTTACTCTGGCCTAATTGGGTAAGGTCTTAGACTCTTACTCTGTCCTAATGGTTAAGGTCTTAGACTCTTACTCTGGCCTAATGGTTAAGGTCTAGACTCTTACTCAGGCCTAATCCGTAAGGTCTTAACTCTTACTATTGCCTAATGGTTAAGGTCTTAACTCTTACTCTGGCCTAATGGTTAAGGTCTTAGACTCTTACTCTGGCCTAATGGTTAAGGTCTTAACTCTTACTCTGGCCTAATGGGTAAGGTCTTAGACTCTTACTCTGTCCTAATGGTTAAGGTCTTAGACTCTTACTCTGGCCTAATAGTTAAGGTCTTAACTCTTACTCTGGCCTAATGGTTAAGGTCTAGTTTCTTGCTCTGGCCTAGTCCGTAAGGTCTTAACTCTTACTATGGACTAATGGTTAAGGTCTTAACTCTTACTCTGGCCTAATGGTTAAGGTCTTAGACTCTTACTCTGGCCTAATGGTTAAGGTCTTAACTCTTACTCTGGCCTAATGGGTAAGGTTTTAGACTCTTACTCTGGAATACTGGTTAAGGTCTTAACTCTTACTCTGGCCAAATGGTTAAGGTTTTAACTCTTACTCTGGCCTAATGGTTAAGGTCTTACCTCTTACTCTGGCCAAATGATTAAGGACTTAGACTCTTACTTTGGCCTAATGGTTAAGGTCTTAACTCTTACTATTGACTAATGGTTAAGGTCTTAACTCTTACTCTGGCCTAATGGTTAAGGTCTTAGACTCTTACTCTGGCCTACTGGTTAAGGTCTTAACTCTTACTCTGGCCTAATGGTTAAGGTCTTAGACTCTTACTCTGTCCTAATGGTTAAGGTCTTAGACTCTTACTCTGGCCTAATGGTTAAGGTCTTAGACTCTTACTCTTGCCTAATGGTTAAGGTCTTAACTCTTACTCTGGCCTAATGGTTAAGGTCTTAGACTATTACTCTGGCCTAATGGTTAAGGTCTTAGACTCTTACTCTGTCCTAATGGTTAAGGTCTTTGACTCTTACTCTGGACTACTGGTTAAGGTCTTAACTCTTACTCTGGCCTAATGGGTAAGGTCTTAGACTCTTACTCTGTCCTAATGGTTAAGGTCTTAGACTCTTACTCTGGCCTAATAGTTAAGGTCTTAACTCTTACTCTGGCCTAATGGTTAAGGTCTAGTTTCTTGCTCTGGCCTAGTCCGTAAGGTCTTAACTCTTACTATGGACTAATGGTTAAGGTCTTAACTCTTACTCTGGCCTAATGGTTAAGGTCTTAGACTCTTACTCTGGCCTAATGGTTAAGGTCTTAACTCTTACTCTGGCCTAATGGGTAAGGTTTTAGACTCTTACTCTGGAATACTGGTTAAGGTCTTAACTCTTACTCTGGCCAAATGGTTAAGGTTTTAACTCTTACTCTGGCCTAATGGTTAAGGTCTTACCTCTTACTCTGGCCAAATGATTAAGGACTTAGACTCTTACTTTGGCCTAATGGTTAAGGTCTTAACTCTTACTATTGACTAATGGTTAAGGTCTTAGACTCTTACTCTGGCCTACTGGTTAAGGTCTTAACTCTTACTCTGGCCTAATGGTTAAGGTCTTAGACTCTTACTCTGTCCTAATGGTTAAGGTCTTAGACTCTTACTCTGGCCTAATGGTTAAGGTCTTAGACTCTTACTCTTGCCTAATGGTTAAGGTCTTAACTCTTACTCTGGCCTAATGGTTAAGGTCTTAGACTCTTACTCTGGCCTAATGGTTAAGGTCTTAGACTCTTACTCTGTCCTAATGGTTAAGGTCTTTGACTCTTACTCTGGACTACTGGTTAAGGTCTTAACTCTTACTCTGGCCTAATGGTTAAAGTTTTAACTCTTACTCTGGCCTAATGGTTGAGGTCTTAGACGCTTACTCTGGCCTAATGGTTAAGGTCTTAACTCTTCCTCTGGCCTAACGGTTAAGGACTTAGACTATTACTCTGGCCTAATGGTTAAGGTCTTAACTCTTACTCTGGCCTAATGGTTAAGATCTTAGACTCTTACTATGGACTACTGGTTAAGGTCTTAACTCTTACTCTGGCCTAATGGTTAAAGTTTTAACTCTTACTCTGGCCTAATGGTTGAGGTCTTAGACTCTTACTCTGGCCTAATGGTTAAGGTCTTAACTCTTACTCTGGCCTAATGGTTAAGGACTTAGACTATTACTCTGGCCTAATGGTTAAGGTCTTGACTCTTACTCTGGCCTAATGGTTAAGGTCTTAGACTCTTACTCTGGCCTAATGGTTAAGGTGTAGACTCTTATTCTGGACGAATGGTTAAGGTCTTAACTCGTCCTCTGGACTAATGGCTAAGTTCTTAACTCTTACTCTGGCCTAATGGTTTAGGTCTTAGACTCTTACTCTGGCCTAACGGTTAAGGTCTTACACTCTTACTCTGGCCTAATTGTTAAGGTTTTAGACTTTTACTCTTGCCTAATGGTTAAGGTCTTAACTCTTACTCTGGCCTAATGGTTAAGGTCTTAGACTCTTACTCTGGCCTAATGGTTAAGGTCTTAACTCTTCCTCTGGCCTAATGAGTAAGGTCTTAGACTCTTACTCTGGCCTACTGGTTAAGACCTTAACTCTTACTCTGGCCTAATGGTTAAGGTCTTAACTCTTACTCTGGCCTAATGGTTAAGGTTTTAGATTCTTACTCTGGGCTAATGGTTAAGGTATTAGACTCTTACTCTGGCCTAATGGTTAAGGTCTTGACTCTTTATCTAGTCTAATGGTTAAGGTCTAGATGCTTACTCTGGCCTAATGCTTAAGGTCTTAACTCTTACTCAGGCCTAATTGTTAAGGTCTTAGACTCTTGCTCTGACCTAATGGTTAAGGTCTTGACTCTTACTCTGGTCTTGTGGAAATATGGATTTTTCTGGTCAGTTATGTCCCCTATCTTGGACCCCAACGGTTCTATGTGCATGTTACAAGTACATGTATGTTCCCTCCAGTTCCAGTTATGAAGACGCAAATACATGTGCGTCCACCGTTAACATGTCCTCTGTCAGATCCGCCATGAATGGGCTGGATATTCGATTCCTAAGTATGAAAGGCCACCGACTTTATATGGCTCAGTTACTCCATTTTTACAGTTCAGGCGAGTAGGCCCGATTCTGTCCTCAAGCCTTTCCCTGCTCTCTGCCTCTGACAGCTTCAGCTTGAGCTCGCATCTGTATCCATGAACTTTGTCCTACTCCCTGTGCGGCTAACGGTGCCTGCCTCGGCCAGTTTTGCCTGCCTGCCAAGAAACCGTATTTCACCTTCGAATTATCTACTTTGCTCCTCAGCCGATGCATTCCTGTCTAGTAGTTTAGGTAAACATTTCCTTCAGCTACTGAGCAAAGGGCCTAGCCTCGCTGTCTTCATGCAAGTAATTCATAGCCCTGTTACCATGGAAAGTTTTCTGCCCCTTGCATCTCATATAGACACTTAGACGCTTGTGCACGCACACACAGTCAGTATAGAATAGATTCTGTCCGAGAGCCCTTCCCTTGTGGATAACATAGTTCTTTAAACATAGGATGTTAGATATGATTTGGGATTAGGTTGACTTGACCCCCCAGACTTTTTGTCTCCACATGTAGAGCTAAATGTCAAGTCCCCTTCACCCTCTAGTTGCGCGTCAATCACACGTCATGCTGCTGCGCGCGCATCTCTGCCAAGTATTTCTGCTGACATTGCGAAATCATCTCCAGGTATCCACCCACACATGACAAATTACCCATTATCATCAAGTGGACGCCCACATGGACGCCCACCTTCACGCCTACTTACACGCCCACATGCTCTTATCTCATTCTCTCTTGCTCTTTTGCTTACGTACAATTGAGAAATGTATATATACTGTACTCTGTGAATAATGTTTTGAGAATATTGAGAATACTTTTGAGCCCCTTTCCAGATCCAATTTTGGTGATGGAAATATTCTCCCTTTGACTCGAGTTATTGGAATAAATCCCTTTATGAATCTGATACCACAGACTCAGCCTCTTGCTTTATGCATGATCTTATTTATATACTTAAAAGTCTGAGAGCGTAATATTTTATTTACCACATAATGGCGCCCGAACAGTTTAATCTCTTTCCCCACACGCCGGAGATGAAGGTCCAGTTTTGCCCCCTTCCATAGCCGTGATGGACTTCAAGCGCGCACGTCGCGGGTCTTCCCGCCAACTCCCTCAGGCCAACGAAGGGGACAGACTGCGACCAGGCATCCATACGAGGCGGTGAGGAACGCAGATTGTCCTACCCAGAGCCCACCTGCGAGAGAGCTGTGTCCGAGGTATACAGAGGCCCACCAAGTGTCCAGAGTGTCCGAAGTTTTCGAGTCGAGTCCAGTTCGGTTCAAGTTCAGTTCAGTTTCCGAGGCCTTCCGTTTCCGAGCTACCCGGTGAGTACCATTACCGGGGAGGCGTTCTGACGTGCACATAGGTTGTGCCGGTCAAGACGGGTTTGGGTACACAAATCCGGTCTGCACTGTTTCAGCAGTGTATCTGTACTGTTTAGCAGTATATCTAGTATATCAAGTATATAAATTCAGAATAATTCAGTTAATGCCGAGTATTATGTTTAAGTGATTAAGTTTTCCTTAGATCGTCATCATCATCGTTGCTCAGTTAAATGTTAAATGTTAAATGTTTTAAATACGTCCTGCATATTGTGGTGTGAATGAATGTTCATTATCGTGTTTATTGTATTAAGTTTGTTCAAGATCAAGTATCAGATCAGTTCTCAATATGCCGCTCTTTTCGAAATTAAGACAGATCACAACTAGAAAAGGGGTACTCGAAGAAGCTGTTCCCATTCCACCTAGGGACACTACAGGGTACTTTATGTATCATAAGCATGGCCTAGATGCCGTATTATTTCTTGATTTATGGGTGAACTACACCAAGGATTTACCAGAAAGTCAGAGGTGGCCCGCAGTTGGGACATGGGATGCAGATTGCATCATGAGAGTAGAAGAAGAATTATGGAAAAAGATAGCCGGACAGTAACAGAAAGACGTCATTGATTTATGGCGAAAAGAATAGTATAGACGTAGGGAAAAAGCACGTAGACAGGAAGAGAAGAGTAAGGAGAATTCAAATAAAGTTCGAGAAAATATGTTAGTTGAGGAAGGTATCCGAGTAAAAGCAGAACAAGTAGATGGACAACGAAACACTCTTATGAAAGAGTAATTTTTGAAAAGTTTAGCTTGAAAAAAAAAAAAAAAAAAAAAAAAAAAAAAAAAGAATTGTGGGTATTTCGAATTTGCAAATTGTTCAAGAATACAGGTTTGTGTTCTTGGTGGTCCAGTGAGCCAATGTGCTGGGTCAAGTCGGTAAGATTATGACCCCCTGAGTGCAAATTGTATGTAAAAATAATTTTTCAATTGAGCGAATTATTGCAGTTTTTATGGAATTGAGTAGTCTTTTTGTCTTTGACAGCTTCAGAGTGAGGAGAAGGTGGGGGCTGTGTAGAGCAGTATGTGATACAGAAATCGGAGACAGATTCTGACCTTGTAGCCAGTGTAGGTGGGGGCCGGTGAGAGGAGCAGAACAGAGGCACTGCTTAGACAGCTTCTCTGACATCGCATCTGTGTAATGCCTGCAGCCGGAACAACAAAAAAAAGTTGGCTGGCAGCCCAGGCTCAGGCCGCGCTGAGGGGCTATTTTTAGCTTCTCTGATAAGACAGGGCAGCTGAGAAATGTAAGTCGAGAAAGATTCCCTTGGTCTATTCTGTGTTAAACCAGTGCCCCGAGGAAATGTCTATGGAGAAGATTTGTTTTATTTTTTAGCAATTGTTATATTGCTTCTGGCCAGAAAGTAAAATGTTGCTCTTGCTTGGAATTTTAAGGGCTATGTGCCTATATAAAAACGATTTTCAAATTCAGACATTTTTGAATTGTGGCCACAAGCTGCCACCAGTTGCATTGGATAAATGTTCCAGTGGTTAAAAGTCTGTGAGGAGAGATGAGAGGTGCGTCTTCGTCTGGGACATTAGGGTACATTGTGTTGACGAAGATGCATAGCTCATTTTTATAAAAGAAAACAAACAGGTTCGTGTGTTCTTCGTTTTTGATTATTATTGCTGATTCTGTTTTTATAAAAGAAAACAAACAGGTTCGTGTGTTCTTCGTTTTTGATTATTATTGCTGATTCTGTGTGTCAGACTTGACACGGTGATTTCAGATGGGGGTGTATAGGGCAGGTAAATGAATTATTGATTATAAGCCTGACAAATTAAGCAGGCCAGAATGTTCGCCTCTGAGCTGTAGGTACTGTAATTGCGCATCGCTGCTCATTTATATATGTTAGTGCAACTGTTTATGCTTTCTGTGCTTGGTATACTGATGGCTTGGCATATGTATTTTATATATGTTTTGTTTTTGTGTTGTATTGACCAGTCTGTTTAGCGTTTAATACCAAGTTCTCCTGTGCAAGTACAGAGATAGTCGTGACGACGGCGATCTTTGCACAGCGCTTGGCTGGAACTTGTTCACAATTACTAAATTTCGCAGACGTGATATTACCTTTATCATGCTGTCAAAATAGCAGACAACACGTTATCAGTGTATGTCTAATTGGTATTGGAGATGAATAAAAGAAGGAAAAGTTATGCAAGACTAAAATATGTATCACATGACTGCCTTTCTCTTATAGACAGGCAGCCTCGGTCATATGTTTCCAGATTGGACATTAAGGAACAATTATGATCTGTGCACTCGCATCTTCACTCTTGAAAGGCCTGTTTTAAATAAGGACTGCCACCACAGAGTGACAAATGAGGCTCGGTATTTAGGGTAATGAGAAAATATCTGACAGGATTTCCTTTTTAATGTTTGCTTTAGTAAGCTCATCCTTGTAAGTGGTGGCCCCAAAAGTTGACTTGTTTTTAAATTAGGCTCTTTATTGTATAGGTGGAAATTATTGCAAAATGACTGATTTCTTTAGCAGGTAAATTATTAATTATCAACATTAACAACTGTTCTTAAGCTTGGTTTTCCGAATATTTAGGTAATTTAGCATTCCTATTAGGGCCTACTAGCATTAATATTGACTTCAGGTTGGTGTAGGTTCATGTAATAGGGACATTTGCATATGAGATGTCATTTGGCCAGCTTATGAGCTAACACAATGAGGTTTGTACATTAATTTGAAGGATTTCTCGCCGTTTCAAATACGCTGTGTATCTCCTATAATTTTGCTTACGCCCAGTAGCTACACACAGGGATTAATAGTGTTGACAAGACACAGGGTTTGATAGTGTTTGACAGCAGTGAAATCTGTTTCAGATTTCCTCCTGTCAAAAAGGGGGGGAAGGAGGAGAATATTGGCTTTCTGCTGGCCCCTGAGGAGGTTCGCTTCCCGCTAGCCCCTTAAGAAATTAAGCCCCTTAGAAATTAGCCCCCTTAGAAATTAAGCCAAGGAAATAGATATGGTGTTTTCCCCTTTTTCTCATGTTTTATTGTGATCTTTCAGGGGAATTAGTCCAAGCCCCTAATACAGCTTCTACTAAAGTCCTCCCTTGGACACAAGAACACACTGTGGCATTTGAAGAATTAAAGAGAGCTTTATGTCAAGCACCAGTTTTAGCAAACCCTGATTACAACAAATCGTTTATGTTTTTTGTGACAGAGCGGGATGGAACAGCACTATCTGTCCTAACACAAGATCATGCAGGAAAACACGAGCCCTGTGCTTATTTTTCTAGTACATTAGACCCAGTAGCACAGGCTTTGCCTGCGTGCCTAAAATCAGTTGCAGCAACGGCCTTAGCCATAAGACAAAGTGACTTGATAGTGCTGGGCCACCCTCTGACAGTACAAGTACCACACGCAGTAGAGGTTCTCTTGAACCGGACACAAACACAACACCTGACTGTAGCTAGACTGACAGATTATGAGCTGACGTTATTTCAACCACACATAGAGATCAGACGATGCAACATACTGAATCCCGCTACCCTTTTGCCCTCCAGTACAGAAAGCGTTTCACCACACGACTGTGTTGAAGTAATACATACCGTGACTAAACCCAGACAAGACTTGACAGATGTTGCACTCCCAGACCCCGACCTAACACTATATGTTGACGGCTCATGCATGAGGGCAGGGGCGGGAGAATTAGTGGCAGCATATGCAGTGACTACTGATACTGTAATAATAGAGACTAAAAGAATAGACATATTGTCAGCACAAGCAGCAGAGCTCATCGCCCTGACACAAGCGTGCATAAGAGCTAAGCACCTGAGAGTAAACATTTACACCGATTCTGTGGAGAGAAAGAGGTTTCTTGACCTCTCATGGGGCCAAGATACAGCATGGCCCCCATATTCAAGCCCTTCTGGAAGCGATACATTCACTAACAGCCATAGCTATTCTAAAATGTAAAGCACATACTAGAGCCACAGATCCCATTTCCCAAGGCAATGATCTGGCAGACCGAACTGCTAAACAGACAGCTCAGACCCCACTAGACATGACAAAGTTACAGATACTATCACTGTCCAAAGCCATGACAGTTAGGGATCCTTCCAAGGATGTACAAGACATACAGACACATGCTACTATGGACGAATTAAAGAAATGGTCGGAACAAGGAGGGGTACTGACTGATCAGGGTTGGATGAATAAGGGCAAATCCATATGGTTTTCTTTCTGATTCAATGGTACAAATAATTATAAATACCGCACATAGTCCTGCACACTTAGGAGAGAAAGCAATGATAGATAGCTTACAGAATATATGGTTCAACAAGCACCTGCGTGCAGCAGCGAAACAAAAGGTCAGAACATGTATGATCTGTTGCCAATTCAATCCAGGTAAAGGCATTCCGATGGAACAAGGTGGATTCCATCCACCTGACCACCCTTTTGAAGTGCTCCAAATGGATTATATCCAAATAAACAGATGTAGAGGTTACAAATATGTCCTGGTACTAATGAAGCAGGTGTCCCTTCTGTTAGGGTATACCTGGAAATTCCATTGTGTGCGACATCCTGAAGCAGCAGGCCTTGTAGAAAGACATAATCAGACATTAAAAATTTGCGCAGACAAAGGTATAGATTGAATGGTAGCCCTGCCGGTTGCCCTCTTTTACATGCAAATGGTAGCTCATTCTAGAACAGGCTTATCTCCCTATGAAGTGGTCTTTGGTAGACCACCAAATATGTGGGGCACTCCAATGCCTAAAAGATAATAACATGCTGACAGATTACCTGGCTTCCTTGATGTCTGCACTACTCTCTTGTTGTTCGCAGGTTGCTGCCGCCTTCCCTGACAACACCCAGGTCAAAGAATACTCCATCGCTCCTGGATGGAAGGCGCCAAAGTCAGTGCTCTGGACCACGGGGACGGCCGTTAAAGTCAAAGTGCACCTTCACCACTCTTTTACAAAGGAAAAAGACTTTGAACTTGGATTTTGGATTTTGAACAACATTTTCTAGAGGAGAATGCCCAGAAGTTTCCACAAAGCTAAACTTTGATCTAAAAAAAAGTCAGAACCCGTTTGATCAATTAAGTCCACTAGGTGGTGAAGCGGTTGAACATGTATTCTGGCTCGCATAAGATCTTGGACAATAACATAAAGCAAAAATAAGAGAGCAAGATAAGAAGCAAATAGATGTATAGTGACTGTAATTTTTCAATCTCTTCTGTGCATCACGATAATATGTATCAGCTTAATACTACATGCTATTTTTCCTCCTATTGCCTCACTCTTATACTCCTCCACTAATGATACCATAAAGCACACATTTAGTGATCTGCCATCCTATGAGCTATCATATCGACTTGCCTTACGCAACAATACCTTTATTCAGATGCTGCACCATTCACATCAGACTAGCAATGCTACAGACTGCTGGGTCTGTGGCCGACTCCCCCCCTATCAGAACTATAAGGGAGTTTTGCCCCTCTTTCTCTATCCGTTCACACACAATGGCTCCTGTGGAGCATGGTTTAGTTTGATTAATTCCCTAGATTCGAATTCCGCAGTTTATCAAGACAACTGGGTATGGGGAAACCTGAACTTAGTTTTGCTTAAAGTCTGCTACCCTAACAAGGAGGGACTTCCCAAAAGAACAGGAACTGATCTAAGAAATGAAGTATATGGATTAGGTAATTTTACACTTAACCTCATGATCCTGAACGTTGAATGTGAAGCTACACCAATATTGCCCGCCATGTCCGTATTCCCAGTAAAAGGGGAATTATGTATAAGAAAGAATGGCTCCATACACATGGGCCATAGTAAATGCACCACTGTAATAAAATTCAGTGATCAAGGCAAGTCTACATTTAGAGCTTCTCGTCATTCCTACTTTATATGTGGCCAGACCGCATATATACGCTTACCTCTAGATTGGGATGGTACCTGTTACATAGCATTCCTCCTACCACCTGTTTTCCTAGCTCCTCCTGATTATCATAAAAATACTCATTTAGTACACAATAGACAGCAGAGAGATCTCCCAATTGTCGATTACACTGAAGCAGCATGGGAAAAATACACAGATTTCAATAAAGGTTTCTTTCCCTATATAGGTACAGTTACCAATAGTAAGCTGATACGTAGATTAACCAGAACCCTTGAAGCAGTAGTGAACGAAACTATTTCCGCCTTAGGCAATTTAACAGAAGAGCAGTCTGCTATGCGGATTGTTGTGCTTCAAAATAGTCTTGTCCTTGACGTTATCCTGGCCGATAGGGGCGGAGCTTGTAGGGTCATCAAATCAAGCTGTTGCATTTTTCATACCAGAAAATTCGCCATCTGTATATAAAGCCATAACTCGCCTTCATAAGATTGTAAGCCAGATACACCAGAATCCAGGCACCTGGACTTGGTCCGGTTGGTTTTGGAGTGTATTATCTACCTTTGGATGGAAGGTCCTATCTTTCCTAGGTATTGGCCTTCTCATACTATTCAGTTGCTGTCTATGTCTACAATGTGGACCAGCGATCTGTGGTCTGTGTGCCACATCGTGTATTCCACCACCAAGATTTCATTCAAGATCCCGGAAGAAGAAAGAAGAACAAATGATGCTATATGAACAGATCAATGGATTAATGAAGATTGATATCTCTTGACGGGCAAGTAGGGGACAAGGAGGGAATGTGAAAATATGGATTTTTCTGGTCAGTTATGTCCCCTATCTTGGACCCCAACGGTTCTATGTGCATGTTACAAGTACATGTATGTTCCCTCCAGTTCCAGTTATGAAGACGCAAATACATGTGCGTCCACCGTTAACATGTCCTCTGTCAGATCCGCCATGAATGGGCTGGATATTCGATTCCTAAGTATGAAAGGCCACCGACTTTATATGGCTCAGTTACTCCATTTTTACAGTTCAGGCGAGTAGGCCCGATTCTGTCCTCAAGCCTTTCCCTGCTCTCTGCCTCTGACAGCTTCAGCTTGAGCTCGCATCTGTATCCATGAACTTTGTCCTACTCCCTGTGCGGCTAACGGTGCCTGCCTCGGCCAGTTTTGCCTGCCTGCCAAGAAACCGTATTTCACCTTCGAATTATCTACTTTGCTCCTCAGCCGATGCATTCCTGTCTAGTAGTTTAGGTAAACATTTCCTTCAGCTACTGAGCAAAGGGCCTAGCCTCGCTGTCTTCATGCAAGTAATTCATAGCCCTGTTACCATGGAAAGTTTTCTGCCCCTTGCATCTCATATAGACACTTAGACGCTTGTGCACGCACACACAGTCAGTATAGAATAGATTCTGTCCGAGAGCCCTTCCCTTGTGGATAACATAGTTCTTTAAACATAGGATGTTAGATATGATTTGGGATTAGGTTGACTTGACCCCCCAGACTTTTTGTCTCCACATGTAGAGCTAAATGTCAAGTCCCCTTCACCCTCTAGTTGCGCGTCAATCACACGTCATGCTGCTGCGCGCGCATCTCTGCCAAGTATTTCTGCTGACATTGCGAAATCATCTCCAGGTATCCACCCACACATGACAAATTACCCATTATCATCAAGTGGACGCCCACATGGACGCCCACCTTCACGCCTACTTACACGCCCACATGCTCTTATCTCATTCTCTCTTGCTCTTTTGCTTACGTACAATTGAGAAATGTATATATACTGTACTCTGTGAATAATGTTTTGAGAATATTGAGAATACTTTTGAGCCCCTTTCCAGATCCAATTTTGGTGATGGAAATATTCTCCCTTTGACTCGAGTTATTGGAATAAATCCCTTTATGAATCTGATACCACAGACTCAGCCTCTTGCTTTATGCATGATCTTATTTATATACTTAAAAGTCTGAGAGCGTAATATTTTATTTACCACAGTCTAATGGTTAAGGTCTAGTCTCTTACTCTGGCCTAATGCTTAAGGTCTTAACTCATACTCTGGCCTAATGGTTAAGGTCTTAGACTCTTACTCTGGCCCAATGTTTAAGGTCTTAAGTCTTACTCTGGCCTAATGGTTAGGGTCTTAACTCTTGCTCTGGCCTAATGGTTAAGGTCTCAGATTCTTACTCTGGCCTACTGGTTAAGGTCTTAGACTCGTACTGTGGCCTAATGTTAAAGGTCTTAACTCTTACGCTGGCCTAATGGTTAAGGTCTTAACTCTTATTCTGGCCTAATGGTTAAGGTCTTAACTCTTACTCTGGCCTAATGGTCAAGGTCTAGATTCTTACTCTGACCTAGTGCTTAAGGTTTTAACTCTTACTATGGCCTAATGATTAAGGTCTAAGACTCTTACTCTTGCCTAATGGGTAAGGTCTTAACTCTTACTCTGGCCTAGTGGTTAAGGTCTTAGACTCTTACTCTGGCCTAATGGTTAAGGTCTTAACTCTTACTCTGGCCTAATGGGTAAGGTCTTAACTCTTACTCTGGCCTAGTGGTTAAGGTCTTAGACTCTTACTCTGGCCTAATGGTTAAGGTCTTAGACTCTTACTCTGGCCTAATGGTTAAGGTCTTAACTCTTACTCTGGCCTAATGGTTAAGGTCTTAGACTCTTACTCTGGCCTAATGGTTAAGGTCTTAGACTCTTACTCTTGCCTAATGGTTAAGGTTTTAACTCTTACTCTGGCCTAATGGTTAAGGTCTTAGACTCTTACTCTGGCCTAATGGTTAAGGTCTTAGACTCTTACTCTGTCCTAATGGTTAAGGTCTTCAACTCTTACTCTGGACTACTGGTTAAGGTCTTAACTCTTACTCTGGCCTAATGGTTAAAGTGTTAACTCTTACTCTGGCCTAATGGTTGAGGTCTTAGACTCTTACTCTGGCCTAATGGTTAAGGTCTTAACTCTTACTCTGGCCTAATGGTTAAGGTCTTACACTCTTACTATGGACTACTGGTTAAGGTCTTAACTCTTACTCTGGCCTAATGCTTAAAGTTTTAACTCTTACTGTGGCCTAATGGTTGAGGTCTTAGACTCTTACTCTGGCCTAATGGTTAAGGACTTAACTCTTACTCTGGCCTAATGGTTAAGGACTTAGACTATTACTCTAGACTAATGGCTAAGTTCTTAACTCTTACTCTGGCCTAATGGTTAAGGTCTTAGACTCTTACTCTGGCCTAACGGTTAAGGTCTTACACTCTTACTCTGGCCTAATGGTTAAGGTTTTAGACTTTTACTCTTGCCTAATGGTTAAGGTCTTAACTCTTACTCTGGCCTAATGGTTAAGGTCTTAGACTCTTACTCTGGCCTAATGGTTAAGGTCTTAACTCTTCCTCTAGCCTAATGAGTAAGGTCTTAGACTCTTACTCTCGCCTACTGGTTAAGACCTCAACTCTTACTCTGGCCTAATGGTTAAGATTTTAACTCTTACTCTGGCCTAATGGTTAAGGTTTTAGACTCTTACTCTGGGCTAATGGTTAAGGTATTAGACTCTTACTCTGGCCTAATGGTTAAGGTATTGACTCTTTCTCTGGTCTAATGGTTGAGGTCTAGACTCTTACTCTGGCCTAATGCTTAAGGTCTTAACTCTTACTCAGGCCTAATGGTTAAGGTCTTAGACTCTTACTCTGGCCTAATGGTTAAGGTCTTGACTCTTACTCTGGTCTAATGGTTAAGGTCTAGACTCTTACTCTGGCCTAATGCTTAAGGTCTTAACTCTTACTCTGGCCCAATGTTTAAGGTCTTAAGCTTTACTCTGGCCTAATGGTTAGGGTCTTAACTCTTGCTCTGACCTAATGGTTAAGGTCTTGACGCTTACTCTGGTCTAATGGTTAAGGTCTAGACTCTTACTCTGGCCTAATGCTTAAGGTCTTATCTCTTACTCTGGCCTAATGGTTAAGGTCTTAGACTCTTACTCTGGCCCAATGTTTAAGGTCTTAAGTCTTACTCTGGCCTAGTGGTTAAGGTCTTAGACTCTTACTCTGGCCTAATGGTTAAGGTCTTAACTCTTACTCTGGCCTAATGGGTAAGGTCTTAGACTCTTACTCTGGCCTACTGATTAAGGTCTAAGACTCTTACTCTTGCCTAATGGGTAAGGTCTTAACTCTTACTCTGGCCTAGTGGTTAAGGTCTTAGACTCTTACTCTGGCCTAATGGTTAAGGTCTTAACTCTTACTCTGGCCTAATGGGTAAGGTCTTAGACTCTTACTCTGTCCTACTGGTCAAGGTCTAGATTCTTACTCTGATCTAGTGCTTAAGGTTTTAACTCTTACTATGGCCTAATGATTAAGGTCTAAGACTCTTACTCTTGCCTAATGGGTAAGGTCTTAACTCTTACTCTGGCCTAGTGGTTAAGGTCTTAGACTCTTATTCTGGCGTAATGGTTAAGGTCTTAACTCTTACTCTGGCCTAATGGGTAAGGTCTTAGACTCTTACTCTGGAATACTGGTTAAGGTCTTAACTCTTACTCTGGCCAAATGGTTAAGGTTTTAACTCTTACTCTGGCCTAATGGTTAAGGTCTTACCTCTTACTCTGGCCAAATGGTTAAGGTATTAGACTCTTACTTTGGCCTAATGGTTAAGGTCTTAACTCTTACTCTGGCCTAATGGGTAAGGTCTTAGACTCTTACTCTGGCGTACTGATTAAGGTCTAAGACTCTTACTCTTGCCTAATGGGTAAGGTCTTAACTCTTACTCTGGCCTAGTGGTTAAGGTCTTAGACTCTTACTCTGGCCTAATGGTTAAGGTCTTAACTCTTACTCTGGCCTAATGGGTAAGGTCTTAGACTCTTACTCTGTCCTACTGGTCAAGGTCTAGATTCTTACTCTGATCTAGTGCTTAAGGTTTTAACTCTTACTATGGCCTAATGATTAAGGTCTAAGACTCTTACTCTTGCCTAATGGGTAAGGTCTTAACTCTTACTCTGGCCTAGTGGTTAAGGTCTTAGACTCTTATTCTGGCGTAATGGTTAAGGTCTTAACTCTTACTCTGGCCTAATGGGTAAGGTCTTAGACTCTTACTCTGGAATACTGGTTAAGGTCTTAACTCTTACTCTGGCCAAATGGTTAAGGTTTTAACTCTTACTCTGGCCTAATGGTTAAGGTCTTACCTCTTACTCTGGCCAAATGGTTAAGGTCTTAGACTCTTACTTTGGCCTAATGGTTAAGGTCTTAACTCTTACTATTGACTAATGGTTAAGGTCTTAACTCTTACTCTGGCCTAATGGTTAAGGTCTTAGACTCTTACTCTGGCCTACTGGTTAAGGTCTTAACTCTTACTCTGGAATAATGGTTAAGGTCTTAGACTCTTACTCTGTCCTAATGGTTAAGGTCTTAGACTCTTACTCTGGCCTAATGGTTAAGGTCTTAGACTCTTACTCTTGCCTAATGGTTAAGGTCTTAACTCCTACTCTGGCCTAATGGTCAAGGTCTAGATTCTTACTCTGGCCTAGTGCTTAAGGTTTTAACTCTTACTATGGCCTAATGATTAAGGTCTAAGACTCTTACTCTTGCCTAATGGGTAAGGTCTTAACTCTTACTCTGGCCTAGTGGTTAAGGTCTTAGACTCTTACTCTGGCCTAATGGTTAAGGTCTTAACTCTTACTCTGGCCTAACGGGTAAGGTCTTAGACTCTTACTCTGTCCTACTGGTCAAGGTCTAGATTCTTACTCTGATCTAGTGCTTAAGGTTTTAACTCTTACTATGGCCTAATGATTAGGTCTAAGACTCTTACTCTTGCCTAATGGGTAAGGTCTTAACTCTTACTCTGGCCTAGTGGTTAAGGTCTTAGACTCTTATTCTGGCGTAATGGTTAAGGTCTTAACTCTTACTCTGGCCTAATGGGTAAGGTCTTAGACTCTTACTCTGGAATACTGGTTAAGGTCTTAACTCTTACTCTGGCCAAATGGTTAAGGTTTTAACTCTTACTCTGGCCTAATGGTTAAGGTCTTACCTCTTACTCTGGCCAAATGGTTAAGGTCTTAGACTCTTACTTTGGCCTAATGGTTAAGGTCTTAACTCTTACTATTGACTAATGGTTAAGGTCTTAACTCTTACTCTGGCCTAATGGTTAAGGTCTTAGACTCTTACTCTGGCCTACTGGTTAAGGTCTTAACTCTTACTCTGGAATAATGGTTAAGGTCTTAGACTCTTACTCTGTCCTAATGGTTAAGGTCTTAGACTCTTACTCTGGCCTAATGGTTAAGGTCTTAGACTCTTACTCTTGCCTAATGGTTAAGGTCTTAACTCTTACTCTGGCCTAATGGTCAAGGTCTAGATTCTTACTCTGGCCTAGTGCTTAAGGTTTTAACTCTTACTATGGCCTAATGATTAAGGTCTAAGACTCTTACTCTTGCCTAATGGGTAAGGTCTTAACTCTTACTCTGGCCTAGTGGTTAAGGTCTTAGACTCTTACTCTGGCCTAATGGTTAAGGTCTTAACTCTTACTCTGGCCTAATGGGTAAGGTCTTAGACTCTTACTCTGTCCTACTGGTCAAGGTCTAGATTCTTACTCTGATCTAGTGCTTAAGGTTTTAACTCTTACTATGGCCTAATGATTGAGGTCTAAGACTCTTACTCTTGCCTAATGGGTAAGGTCTTAACTCTTACTCTGGCCTAGTGGTTAAGGTCTTAGACTCTTATTCTGGCGTAATGGTTAAAGTCTTAACTCTTACTCTGGCCTAATGGGTAAGGTCTTAGACTCTTACTCTGGAATACTGGTTAAGGTCTTAACTCTTACTCTGGTCAAATGGTTAAGGTTTTAACTCTTACTCTGGCCTAATGGTTAAGGTCTTACCTCTTACTCTGGCCAAATGGTTAAGGTCTTAGACTCTTACTTTGGCCTAATGGTTAAGGTCTTAACTCTTACTATTGACTAATGGTTAAGGTCTTAACTCTTACTCTTGCCTAATGGTTAAGGTCTTAGACTCTTACTCTGTCCTAATGGTTAAGGTCTTAGACTCTTACTCTGGCCTACTGGTTAAGGTCTTAACTCTTACTCTGGCCTAATGGTTAAGGTCTTAGACTCTTACTCTGTCCTAATGGTTAAGGTCTTAGACTCTTACTCTTGCCTAATGGTTAAGGTCTTAACTCTTACTCTGGCCTAATAGTTAAGGTCTTAGACTCTTACTCTGGCCTAATGGTTAAGGTCTTCGACTCTTACTCTGGACTGCTGGTTAAGGTCTTAACTCTTACTCTGGCCTAATGGTTAAAGTTCTAACTCTTACTCTGGCCTAATGGTTGAGGTCTTAGACTCTTACTCTGGCCTACTGGTTAAGGTCTTAACTCTTACTCTGGCCTAATGGTTGAGGTCTTAGACTCTTACTCTGGCCTACTGGTTAAGGTCTTAACTCTTACTCTGGCCTAATGGTTAAGGACTTAGACTATTACTCTGGCCTAATGGTTAAGGTCTTAACTCTTACTCTGGCCTAATGGTTAAGGTCTTAGACTCTTACTATGGACTACTGGTTAAGGTCTTAACTCTTACTCTGGCCTAATGCTTAAAGTTTTAACTCTTACTGTGGCCTAATGGTTGAGGTCTTAGACTCTTACTCTGGCCTAATGGTTAAGGTCTTAACTCTTACTCTGGCCTAATGGTTAAGGACTTAGACTATTACTCTGGCCTAATGGTTAAGGTCTTGACTCTTACTCTGGCCTAATGTTTAAGGTCTTAGACTCTTACTCTGGCCTAATGGTTAAGGTGTAGACTCTTATTCTGGACTAATGGTTAAGTTCTTAACTCGTCCTCTGGACTAATGGCTAAGTTCTTAACTCTTACTCTGGCCTAATGGTTAAGGTCTTAGACTCTTACTCTGGCCTAACGGTTAAGGTCTTACACTCTTACTCTGGCCTAATGGTTAAGGTTTTAGACTTTTACTCTTGCCTAATGGTTAAGGTCTTAACTCTTACTCTGGCCTAATGGTTAAGGTCTTAGACTCTTATTCTGGCCTAATGGTTAAGGTCTTAACTCTTCCTCTGGCCTAATGAGTAAGGTCTTAGACTCTCACTCTGGCCTACTGGTTAAGACCTCAACTCTTACTCTGGCCTAATGGTTAAGATTTTAACTCTTACTCTGGCCTAATGGTTAAGGTTTTAGACTCTTACTCTGGGCTAATGGTTAAGGTATTAGACTCTTACTCTGGCCTAATGGTTAAGGTCTTGACTCTTTCTCTGGTCTAATGGTTGAGGTCTAGACTCTTACTCTGGCCTAATGCTTAAGGTCTTAACTCTTACTCAGGCCTAATGGTTAAGGCCTTAGACTCTTACTCTGGCCTAATGGTTAAGGTCTTGACTCTTACTCTGGTCTAATGGTTAAGGTCTAGACTCTTACTCTGGCCTAATGCTTAAGGTCTTAACTCTTACTCTGGCCCAATGTTTAAGGTCTTAAGTCTTACTCTGGCCTAATGGTTAGGGTCTTAACTCTTGCTCTGACCTAATGGTTAAGGGTTCGACTCTTACTCTGGTCTAATGGTTAAGGTCTGGACTCTTACTCTGGCCTAATGCTTAACGTCTTAACTCTTACTCTGGCCTAATGGTTAATGTCTTAGACTCTTACTCTGGCCCAATGTTTAAGGTCTTAAGTCTTACTCTGGCCTAGTGGTTAAGGTCTTAGACTCTTACTCTGGCCTAATGGTTAAGGTCTTAACTCTTACTCTGGCCTAATGGGTAAGGTCTTAGACTCTTACTCTGGCCTACTGGTTAAGGTCTTAACTCTTACTCTGGCCTAATGGTTAAGGTCTTAAGTCTTACTCTGGCCTAATGGTTAAGGTCTTAACTCTTACTCTGTTCTAATGGGTAAGGTCTTAGACTCTTACTCTGGCCTAATGTTAAAGGTCTTAACTCTTACGCTGGCCTAATGGTTAAGGTCTCAGACTCTTACTCTGGCCTAACGGTTAAGGTCTTAGACTCTTACTCTGGCCCAATGGTTAAGGTTTTAGACGTTTTCTCTTGCCTAATGGTTAAGGTCTTAACTCTTACTCTGGCCTAATGGTTAAGGTCTTAGACTCTTACTCTGGCCTAACGGTTAAGGTCTTACACTCTTACTCTGGCCTAATGGTTAAGGTTTTAGACTTTTACTCTTGCCTAATGGTTAAGGTCTTAACTCTTACTCTGGCCTAATGGTTAAGGTCTTAGACTCTTATTCTGGCCTAATGGTTAAGGTCTTAACTCTTCCTCTGGCCTAATGAGTAAGGTCTTAGACTCTCACTCTGGCCTAATGGTTAAGGTCTTAACTCTTACTATTGACTAATGGTTAATGTAGGAGAGTGGAATCTGACTAATGGTTGCCCCCAACTTTTTGCCTGGTATTTAAGTGGTTTTTGACTAGTCTGGCTGGGATCCTGCTATCCAGGACCCCAGCCTATCTGCTTTCTCCCTAAAACTGTTGTGAGTACTCTAGGTACAAACATAATTGGATGCTGGGCATGCCCTTCCAGTCCCTTGTAGATGGTACCCTAGGTACCCAGGGCATGGGTCCCCCAGTAGGCCTACCAGGGCTGCAGCACTTATTGTGCCACCCTGGGACAGCCACCCAAACTGACACCACCAGGCCACTACTGTAGCCTGGGTAAGGTGGTGCTAGCACCCCTTACAGGGATGTAGGTACCCTATGTCCCATACCATTACAACACATATACTCTCATAGGTCACCCCTATGGCAGGCCCTGGTAATCCTACAGGGCTGGGTGCTGAGGTATGTGTGAGGGGGGACCCCTACGTGAGTAGGACCTCTCTGCAACCTTCGTAACACCGTTACTGGGTTGTTTGTAGTGTAGCCATACCATATACTCTACCGCATTATAAGTTATTGCGTCATCGCTGTAACTTGGGACTGGCTACACAGAACCATATCGTGTTTGGTGTCAAACATGAAGGAATCATACCCCCAGTCCAGCCATGGGCATGGGGGCACGATTCCCCCTTGCTAGGAGGGTGATATGGGAAAAGCGGTATATTTTAGACACCAATTTAAAAGTGCACGTGTACCACAAAATGGCTACTGTTCGCCACCTACACGACTCTGGCTGGCTGTTGCTGGGGAAAATCCCAGCCTCGCCAGCTGGACAATAGGGCTCCTGTGGCAGGGAGGTGCCAGCACCTCCCCAGACAGGATAATGTGGATTGGAACAGGGTGGGTGCACCAAATGTCCATTCAGAGTTGCACGTAGGCAGCTGCAGAGCCCCAACTCTGCATACACCGCCTGGAACCGGTTCAGGGGCATCCTGCCCCTCGCCCAGGCGGGAAACACACAAAGGGGAGTGGGTGTAGCCACCCTTTCCCGCCTCTACTCTGATTGGCAGGCTCTATTTTGGACCATCCCCTAATCTTGGGGATATATGGGAATAACTTTGCCCTAGAGCCTCAGATTCGTACAGGACTTCACAGAACTGACCTTCGACGAGCTGCTGCCCAGCTGACTGAAGAAATCTCCCTTGGGATAAAGGAGTTATCCCCCTGCTTGGCAGGCACCTAAAAGACTACAAGATACCCGGTTGGAACTTCGTTGCTCTCACGACCTTCGACGCCTTCCAGCAACCTCGAGGTGGGTCTCCAGTGCATCCCAGCGTCCTGTGAGCGTGCCCAGCAAGTCTGAGCACCCTGGATCACGTGGGTGTCGAGATCCCCGCATACCCCGAGACACCGGCCACCTCTTGTCCAGCACACGACCCCGACCAGTGGGGAAGTTGTGCTTTGGCCCATTCTTGAGCCAACCTTCAAGCAGCATTTGTGCCGACCCTCAGCTCCCTGGCCCGCTCCGGTGGCCCGTGGGAGCCCTTTTACGCACTCCATTTTGCTGCCTTCCGCGGTCCCTTGTCTCTCGACTTGTGGACCCTGACGGAGGACAATCTTCTTTTCTAAGAGTTCCCCTGGTTGCTCCAGGCCTGCTCTACGCTCCCTGCAAAGGAGAGCACCCTCAGACCACGTGGGTCTGCACCAGCAGCTGCTTTGTTCATCTTGCGTGGGTTGCGGTTGCCAATGCTTAGTGGATCCAATCGGGACACTAACACCGCAGCGACCCTCAGCCGACGTGGGACAGTCGCCCTCCAGAAGCTGGCCTTCCTTGAAGCCTCCCGGTGCCCGTGACTGCAGAGCCCAGCTGTACCTTCCACACCTGAAGCACCCGACATCCACGAGCTCCTTCCTGTGAGCTCCCTGGTCACTCTGCTGTGACCCAGACTCTGTCCCCTCTGCTTTCAGGTTCATCTTTGTCTTTTCTTCTACTTCAATCTTCACGACTTCAGCGACACTTCCAGCTAGCAGCAGTTTGGACTCCTTTTCCATAGAAAATCAGCCCGCGACCCGACACCAGAATCGACCTATGCACCCGGCTTCCCTGGGGCAGGTAACAGTGGTACTTCGGTACTTCCGTGGTGGTGGGCTCTCCAAAGCCTTAAGTCTCAAGCCTTAACTTTGTACTGTTGTTAGAAGTGTCCTTAAACCTTAATTATTCAACCGCGACATTCTCCATAGGCTAACATTGCGATCCCGACAGCAGCTTCTCGCACTGCACACACCTCCCGTGGGTCCCCTTCCTCTTAACTGTGGGTGGATTCTTAAGGGGCCAGCGATCCTGAATGCCCTAGGCATTGCCTGTAGAATTGTCGTGGTTCTTATACCACTATTTTAGTATATGGTTTGGTCCCCCCCTGGGGCCCATTGATTTCTGTGCTATTTATTGTGTTTAGAAATGCTTGTTTGAATTGTAACTTTGCCACTAGCCACATAAAGTGACTGTGGGATTCTGTCTAGAATAAATACATATATTTTATATATATACCTGTGTGGGCTACTCTTTCATTTGGTTATTCAAGAGGTTATTATGGTAAAACAATAAGCTTAACACTCCTTCAAGACTTAGCCTGAAGGCTGCTCTCCACAGCTACCACTAGGATAGCTTTCTTTAAAGGTTGTCTTAAACCTACCATCAATAGGAGTCGAATTGGACTGGTGCAAGGTGTCCCTATAACTAGGAACAGCATATGCCAGGCCAACTTCTCACATTGGTGTGCAGCGGTGGGATTCAAGCTTGCCATTGTTTTACCAGATAACAAATTGAATTTCTAAAGTGAAAGCCACAAGGTACCAAAGGTACATATAAATTCAAGCTAGAATACAATAAGTTCTACTGAACTTGGAGTTGTGTGTAGAGGGTTTAGCACACCTTGACTACAACTCAAGAGAGGGTTCAGTAGGCCACACTTAGTGTAGGTAGATACATCACTACACTAAACATGTCTTCAGGTGGCACTAAGGCTATGGAAGGACCCCAGAGGGTCCCAGTAGATAAGTATGATAATTTCACCTTTGCAGAGCTCAGGGAAATGTGCACCCTTAGGGGACTGAAGACAGAAAGAGGTGCCAACACAAAACGTCTCAAGGAGATCCTGCTCATAGCAGACTTTATGGAGTCCATAGGATCCAGAGGGACGGACAGAGTGGGTGGGCACCCCTCAGAAGAGGACACTCCCAGAGTGGAATCTGAAGAGGAACAGGAAGAGGATGAAAATCCTGACCTGGAAGAAACAAACCACTCACAGCATGGAGGTGATGGCCCAAGAGGCACTCCCTCCACCCTTAAAAGGGGAGTGGTGGGTCCAAGAAGGAACAGATCCCCCTCAGTGGGATCCAACCATTCTAAAGGATCCAAAGGGTCCTCTGCCTCTTCTCAGAGAAGAGAAACCTCTCATGAGAGGAAATGCAGACTGATCAAATTTGAGCAGGCTAAGCTTGAGCTTAAAAGAGAACAGTTAGCATTAGACAGGGAAACCCTGGAGCTTCAGAAAGCTTCAAGAAAGTGGGGTCTAGAGATCCCTGGTGGCAGTAATGAAACCCCTAGAGTTAGAGAGAGAGTCCCTGACAATAGGAACCTCCACAAGATTGTGCCCCCCTATCAGAATGGGGATGATATCCACAAATGGATATCTGCTCTTGAAAGGGCCTGTAGAGTACAGAGGGTCCCTGTAGAGCAGTGGGCAGCAATCCTGTGGCTCTCCTTTTCAGATAAAGGGAGAGACAAGCTCCTCTCTGTAAGAGAAGAGGATGCTGATGATTATTATATCTTGAAAGCTGCTTTAATAGATGGGTTTGGCTTAACCACTGATCAATACAGACTTAAGTTCAGAGACACCCAGAAAGCACAGAATCAAGATTGGGTAGACTTTGTGGATTGTGCAACCAAGGCACTGGAAGGTTGGTTAAATGGCAGTAAAGTTAATGATTATCAAGGATTGTATAATCTCATTATGAGGGAGCAGATTCTTAATAATTGTCAGAACCAACTTTTACACCAGCACCTGGTAGACTCTGATCTGACCTCTCCCCAAGAATTGGGAAAGAAGGCAGACAAATGGGTCAGAACCAGGATTAGGCCTAAGAACCAAGTTGGTGACCAGAAGAAGGATTCCACTAAGCCCAAAGAGAAAGGCGGGGATGATAAACAAGAAAAGTCCTCTGAAGGGCCCCAACAAACCAGTGCTGGGGGTGGGTCCCAAAATACTTCCTCTAATACCAAGAAACCATATTGCCATGTGTGTAAGAAACCTGGCCACTGGAAAACTGACTCCAGCTGTCCTAAGAATGGCAATAAAGAAAGTGTTCCTCCAAAACCAGCTCCGACACCTCCTGTTACTACTAGTAGTAATCCCCCAGGTGGTGGGAGTGCACCCAAAAATTTAGTTGGGTTCTCTTTGGGGACACCAGTGGACTCTGGCCTAGCCAGGTCCCCTGCATTAGCAACAATGGTCTGTGATGGTGGCATGGGGTTTGCCAACTTTACCATGAGCCCCAGTATTCTGGGCAGGTACAGACAAGAACCAATGATCAATGGTCAGAAGGCTGTGGCCTATAAGGACACAGGGGCCAGTGTCACCATGGTGACCAAGAGGCTAGTGCCCCTAGATCAGCTTTTACCTGGGTTTAGCTATCAGGTGACCAATATTGATGGAATCAGGACAGATCACCCCATGGCAGTGATAAATCTCAGCTGGGGAGGAGTCACTGGCCCCAAGAGAGTGGCAGTGTCCCCAAACTTGCCTGTAGATTGTCTACTGGGGAATGATCTAGAAATCTCAGCCTGGGCTGAGGTTGACCACAAGGCCCATTTGAAAATGGTAGGAATTCCTGAGAGAGTGGATGAGACCCTGAGGGCCTCACCTCCACCCCAGGAGGAAATAGAAAGAGTGAAGCCTGAAACTATGGATCACTCTACACAAACAGAGAGCATAGGGGAGGAAGAGCAGTCTTCCCCCCACCAGACTACAGGTAAAGGTCCAGTTTCTCAGGGAACTGACCCTGCCCCTTGTGAAGTAACTGCCCCAGAAGTGGACAGGCTTGGCCTGCCCACCTCTCTGATGGCAGGGGATCCTTCCAAGGTGGTACCCAGTCTGGAGCAGGTATCCTGCCCCTCTCTACCCTGCCTCAGTCAGCCCAGGGCTGCAGAGGTCAGGGAGGCCAGTGGACCCTTACTGGGCCCCTGTCCAGAGGAACCCCCTCATCAAGAGATTAGGGACACCCAGCAGAGTAGTTTCAGCCAGGTGAATATTCCTCTACAAACTGAGGGATCCCCCTTACCCCTAGGTATAGGCACCCCTCAAATGGATGTTGTTGAGCACAGGGAAACCTGGGGCCTAGCTGCCCCAAACCTTCCAGTGCCCTCCACTATTCCAGCCAAAGGGATCCAACCCCCAGCTGTAGGCAGCCAGAGGTTGACCCTTAGGGCCAGATATGACACCGTCATGGGCAGAAAGGCTTCCATAGTGGCCAGTGATCTGAGGAGGTTGAGACCAACCCAAGTAGGGTCTCACTTCCAGACTCAGACACCCCACCAGCCCACCTCTGACCCAAAAACCAATACAGGTAATTTCCCTAGACTTTGGAGAAACTCTAGAACCCCTTGGGGTAGGATTTCCCAAGTGGACCATGACACAGGGAGCAACCATGTTAGTACAGGTTCTTCCTTATATGGCCACTCAGGAAATAAAGGCTTATCTGGACAAGGTTAGCCTTATCTCCTTTCGTTTGGGGGGGGGTTATGTAGGAGAGTGGAATCTGACTAATGGTTGCCCCCAACTTTTTGCCTGGTATTTAAGTGGTTTTTGACTAGTCTGGCTGGGATCCTGCTATCCAGGACCCCAGCCTATCTGCTTTCTCCCTAAAACTGTTGTGAGTACTCTAGGTACAAACATAATTGGATGCTGGGCATGCCCTTCCAGTCCCTTGTAGATGGTACCCTAGGTACCCAGGGCATGGGTCCCCCAGTAGGCCTACCAGGGCTGCAGCACTTATTGTGCCACCCTGGGACAGCCACCCAAACTGACACCACCAGGCCACTACTGTAGCCTGGGTAAGGTGGTGCTAGCACCCCTTACAGGGATGTAGGTACCCTATGTCCCATACCATTACAACACATATACTCTCATAGGTCACCCCTATGGCAGGCCCTGGTAATCCTACAGGGCTGGGTGCTGAGGTATGTGTGAGGGGGGACCCCTATGTGAGTAGGACCTCTCTGCAACCTTCGTAACACCGTTACTGGGTTGTTTGTAGTGTAGCCATACCATATACTCTACCGCATTATAAGTTATTGCGTCATCGCTGTAACTTGGGACTGGCTACACAGAACCATATCGTGTTTGGTGTCAAACATGAAGGAATCATACCCCCAGTCCAGCCATGGGCATGGGGGCACGATTCCCCCTTGCTAGGAGGGTGATATGGGAAAAGCGGTATATTTTAGACACCAATTTAAAAGTGCACGTGTACCACAAAATGGCTACTGTTCGCCACCTACACGACTCTGGCTGGCTGTTGCTGGGGAAAATCCCAGCCTCGCCAGCTGGACAATAGGGCTCCTGTGGCAGGGAGGTGCCAGCACCTCCCCAGACAGGATAATGTGGATTGGAACAGGGTGGGTGCACCAAATGTCCATTCAGAGTTGCACGTAGGCAGCTGCAGAGCCCCAACTCTGCATACACCGCCTGGAACCGGTTCAGGGGCATCCTGCCCCTCGCCCAGGCGGGAAACACACAAAGGGGAGTGGGTGTAGCCACCCTTTCCCGCCTCTACTCTGATTGGCAGGCTCTATTTTGGACCATCCCCTAATCTTGGGGATATATGGGAATAACTTTGCCCTAGAGCCTCAGATTCGTACAGGACTTCACAGAACTGACCTTCGACGAGCTGCTGCCCAGCTGACTGAAGAAATCTCCCTTGGGATAAAGGAGTTATCCCCCTGCTTGGCAGGCACCTAAAAGACTACAAGATACCCGGTTGGAACTTCGTTGCTCTCACGACCTTCGACGCCTTCCAGCAACCTCGAGGTGGGTCTCCAGTGCATCCCAGCGTCCTGTGAGCGTGCCCAGCAAGTCTGAGCACCCTGGATCACGTGGGTGTCGAGATCCCCGCATACCCCGAGACACCGGCCACCTCTTGTCCAGCACACGACCCCGACCAGTGGGGAAGTTGTGCTTTGGCCCATTCTTGAGCCAACCTTCAAGCAGCATTTGTGCCGACCCTCAGCTCCCTGGCCCGCTCCGGTGGCCCGTGGGAGCCCTTTTACGCACTCCATTTTGCTGCCTTCCGCGGTCCCTTGTCTCTCGACTTGTGGACCCTGACGGAGGACAATCTTCTTTTCTAAGAGTTCCCCTGGTTGCTCCAGGCCTGCTCTACGCTCCCTGCAAAGGAGAGCACCCTCAGACCACGTGGGTCTGCACCAGCAGCTGCTTTGTTCATCTTGCGTGGGTTGCGGTTGCCAATGCTTAGTGGATCCAATCGGGACACTAACACCGCAGCGACCCTCAGCCGACGTGGGACAGTCGCCCTCCAGAAGCTGGCCTTCCTTGAAGCCTCCCGGAGCCCGTGACTGCAGAGCCCAGCTGTACCTTCCACACCTGAAGCACCCGACATCCACGAGCTCCTTCCTGTGAGCTCCCTGGTCACTCTGCTGTGACCCAGACTCTGTCCCCTCTGCTTTCAGGTTCATCTTTGTCTTTTCTTCTACTTCAATCTTCACGACTTCAGCGACACTTCCAGCTAGCAGCAGTTTGGACTCCTTTTCCATAGAAAATCAGCCCGCGACCCGACACCAGAATCGACCTATGCACCCGGCTTCCCTGGGGCAGGTAACAGTGGTACTTCGGTACTTCCGTGGTGGTGGGCTCTCCAAAGCCTTAAGTCTCAAGCCTTAACTTTGTACTGTTGTTAGAAGTGTCCTTAAACCTTAATTATTCAACCGCGACATTCTCCATAGGCTAACATTGCGATCCCGACAGCAGCTTCTCGCACTGCACACGCCTCCCGTGGGTCCCCTTCCTCTTAACTGTGGGTGGATTCTTAAGGGGCCAGCGATCCTGAATGCCCTAGGCATTGCCTGTAGAATTGTCGTGGTTCTTATACCACTATTTTAGTATATGGTTTGGTCCCCCCCTGGGGCCCATTGATTTCTGTGCTATTTATTGTGTTTAGAAATGCTTGTTTGAATTGTAACTTTGCCACTAGCCACATAAAGTGACTGTGGGATTCTGTCTAGAATAAATACATATATTTTATATATATACCTGTGTGGGCTACTCTTTCATTTGGTTATTCAAGAGGTTATTATGGTAAAACAATAAGCTTAACACTCCTTCAAGACTTAGCCTGAAGGCTGCTCTCCACAGCTACCACTAGGATAGCTTTCTTTAAAGGTTGTCTTAAACCTACCATCAATAGGAGTCGAATTGGACTGGTGCAAGGTGTCCCTATAACTAGGAACAGCATATGCCAGGCCAACTTCTCACAGTTAAGGTCTTAACTCTTACTCTGGCCTAATGGTTAAGGTCTTAGACTCTTACTCTGGCCTACTGGTTAAGGTCTTAACTCTTACTCTGGCCTAATGGTTAAGGTCTTAGACTCTTACTCTGTCCTAATGGTTAAGGTCTTAGACTCTTACTCTGGCCTAATGGTTAAGGTCTTAGACTCTTACTCTTGCCTAATGGTTAAGGTCTTAACTCTTACTCTGGCCTAATGGTTAAGGTTTTAGACTCTTACTCTGGCCTAACGGTTAAAGTCTTAGACTCTTATCCTGGCCTAATGGTTAAGGTCTTATCTCTTACTCTGGCCAAATGGTTAAGGTTTTAACTCTTACTCTGGCCTAATGGTTAAGGTCTTACCTCTTACTCTGGCCAAATGATTAAGGCCTTAGACTCTTACTTTGGCCTAATGGTTAAGGTCTTAACTCTTACTATTGACTAATGGTTAAGGTCTTAACTCTTACTCTGGCCTAATGGTTAAGGTCTTAGACTCTTACTCTGGCCTACTGGTTAAGGTCTTAACTCTTACTCTGGCCTAATGGTTAAGGTCTTAGACTCTTACTCTGTCCTAATGGTTAAGGTCTTAGACACCTACTCTGGCCTAATGGTTGAGGTCTTAGACTCTTACTCTTGCCTAATGGTTAAGGTCTTAACTCTTACTCTGGCCTAATGGTTAAGGTCTTAGACTCTTACTCTGTCCTAATGGTTAAGGTCTTTGACTCTTACTCTGGACTACTGGTTAAGGTCTTAACTCTTACTCTGGCCTAATGGTTAAAGTTTTAACTCTTACTCTGGCCTTATGGTTGAGGTCTTAGACGCTTACTCTGGCCTAATGGTTAAGGTCCTAACTCTTACTCTGGCCTAACGTTTAAGGACTTAGACTATTACTCTGGCCTAATGGTTAAGGTCTTAACTCTTACTCTGGCCTAATGGTTAAGATCTTAGACTCTTACTATGGACTACTGGTTAAGGTCTTAACTCTTACTCTGGCCTAATGGTTAAAGTTTTAACTCTTACTCTGGTCTAATGGTTGAGGTCTTAGACTCTTACTCTGGCCTAATGGTTAAGGACTTAGACTATTACTCTGGCCTAATGGTTAAGGTCTTGACTCTTACTCTGGCCTAATCCGTAAGGTCTTAACTCTTACTATGGCCTAACGGTTAAGGTCTTAGACTCTTACTCTTGCCTAATGGTTAAGGTCTTAACTCTTACTCTGGCCTAATGGTTAAGGTCTTAACTCTTACTTTGGCCTAATGGTTAAGCTCTTAACTCTTACTATTGACTAATGATTAAGGTCTTAACTCTTAATCTGGCCCAATGGTTAAGGTCTTAGACTCTTACTCTGGCCTACTGTTTAAGGTCTTAACTCTTACTCTGGCCTAATGGTTAAGGTCTTAGACTCTTACTCTGTCCTAATGGTTAAGGTCTTAGACTCTTACTCTGGCCTAATGGTTAAGGTCTTAGACTCTTACTCTTGCCTAATGGTTAAGGCCTTAACTCTTACTCTGGCCTAATGGTTAAGGTCTTAACTCTTACTCTGGCCTAATGGGTAAGGTCTTAGACTCTTACTCTGGCCTACTGGTTAAGGTCTTAATTCTTACTCTGGCCTATTGGTTAAGGTTTTAACTCTTACTCTGGCCTAATGGTTAAGGTTTTAGACTCTTACTCTGGCCTAATGGTTAAAGTCTTAAACGCTTACTCTTGCCTAATGGTTAAGGTATTGGACTCATACTCTGGCCTAATGGTTAAGGTCTTGACTCTTACTCTGGCCTAATGGTTAAGGTCTTAGACTCTTACTCTGGCCTAATGGTTAAGGTATTATACTCTTACTCTGGCCCAATGTTTAAGGTCTTAAGTCTTACTCTGGCCTAATGGTTAGGGTCTTAACTCTTGCTCTGGCCTAATGGTTAAGGTCTCAGATTCTTACTCTGGCCTACTGGTTAAGGTCTTAGACTCGTACTATGGCCTAATGTTAAAGGTCTTAACTCTTACGCTGGCCTAATGGTTAAGGTCTTGACTCTTACTCTGGCCTAATGGTTAAGGTATTATACTCTTACTCTGGCCCAATGTTTAAGGTCTTAAGTCTTACTCTGGCCTAATGGTTAGGGTCTTAACTCTTGCTCTGGCCTAATGGTTAAGGTCTCAGATTCTTACTCTGGCCTACTGGTTAAGGTCTTAGACTCGTACTATGGCCTAATGTTAAAGGTCTTAACTCTTACGCTGGCCTAATGGTTAAGGTCTTAACTCTTATTCTGGCCTAATGGTTAAGGTCTTAACTCTTACTCTGGCCTAATGGTCAAGGTCTAGATTCTTACTCTGACCTAGCGCTTAAGGTTTTAACTCTTACTATGGCCTAATGATTAAGGTCTAAGACTCTTACTCTTGCCTAATGGGTAAGGTCTTAACTCTTACTCTGGCCTAGTGGTTAAGGTCTTAGACTCTTATTCTGGCGTAATGGTTAAGGTCTTAACTCTTACTCTGGCCTAATGGGTAAGGTCTTAGACTCTTCCTCTGGAATACTGGTTAAGGTCTTAACTCTTACTCTGGCCAAATGGTTAAGGTTTTAACTCTTACTCTGGCCTAATGGTTAAGGTCTTACCTCTTACTCTGGCCAAATGGTTAAGGTCTTAGACTCTTACTTTGGCCTAATGATTAAGGTCTTAACTCTTACTATTGACTAATGGTTAAGGTCTTAACTCTTACTCTGGCCTAATGGTTAAGGTCTTAGACTCTTACTCTGGCCTACTGGTTAAGGTCTTAACTCTTACTCTGGCCTAATGGTTAAAGTTTTAACTCTTACTCTGGCCTAATGGTTGAGGTCTTAGACTCTTACTCTGGCCTACTGGTTAAGGTCTTAACTCTTACTCTGGCCTAATGGTTAAGGACTTAGACTATTACTCTGGCCTAATGGTTAAGGTCTTAACTCTTACTCTGGCCTAATGGTTAAGGTCTTAGACTCTTACTATGGACTACTGGTTAAGGTCTTAACTCTTACTCTGGCCTAATGCTTAAAGTTTTAACTCTTACTGTGGCCTAATGGTTGAGGTCTTAGACTCTTACTCTGGCCTAATGGTTAAGTTCTTAACTCTTACTCTGGCCTAATGGTTAAGGACTTAGACTATTACTCTGGCCTAATGGTTAAGGTCTTGACTCTTACTCTGGCCTAATGTTTAAGGTCTTAGACTCTTACTCTGGCCTAATGGTTAAGGTGTAGACTCTTATTCTGGACTAATGGTTAAGTTCTTAACTCGTCCTCTGGACTAATGGTTAAGGTCTTAACTCTTACTCTGGCCTAATGGTTAAGGTCTTAGACTCTTACTCTGGCCTAATGGTTAAGGTCTTAACTCTTCCTCTGGCCTAATGAGTAAGGTCTTAGACTCTTAATCTGGCCTACTGGTTAAGACCTCAACTCTTACTCTGGCCTAATGGTTAAGATTTTAACTCTTACTCTGGCCTAATGGTTAAGGTTTTAGACTCTTACTCTGGGCTAATGGTTAAGGTATTAGACTCTTACTCTGGCCTAATGGTTAAGGTCTTGACTCTTTCTCTGGTCTAATGGTTGAGGTCTAGACTCTTACTCTGGCCTAATGCTTAAGGTCTTAACTCTTACTCAGGCCTAATGGTTAAGGTCTTAGACTCTTACTCTGGTCTAATGGTTAAGGTCTTGACTCTTACTCTGGTCTAATGGTTAAGGTCTAGACTCTTACTCTGGCCTAATGCTTAAGGTCTTAACTCGTACTCTGGCCCAATGTTTAAGGTCTTACGTCTGACTCTGGCCTAATGGTTAGGGTCTTAACTCTTGCTCTGACCTAATGGTTAAGGTCTTGACTCTTACTCTGGTCTAATGGTTAAGGTCTAGACTCTTACTCTGGCCTAATGCTTAAGGTCTTAACTCTTACACTGGCCTAATGGTTAAGGTCTTAGACTCTTACTCTGGCCCAATGTTTAAGGTCTTAAGTCTTACTCTGGCCTAGTGGTTAAGGTCTTAGACTCTTACTCTGGCCTAATGGTTAAGGTCTTAACTCTTACTCTGGCCTAATGGGTAAGGTCTTAGACTCTTACTCTGGCCTACTGGTTAAGGTCATAACTCTTACTCTGGCCTAATGGTTAAGGTCTTAAGTCTTACTCTGGCCTAATGGTTAAGGTTTTAGACTTTTACTCTGGCCTAATGGTTAAGGTCTTAACTCTTACTCTGTTCTAATGGGTAAGGTCTTAGACTCTTACTCTGGCCTAATGTTAAAGGTCTTAACTCTTACGCTGGCCTAATGGTTAAGGTCTCAGACTCTTACTCTGGCCTAACGGTTAAGGTCTTAGACTCTTACTCTGGCCCAATGGTTAAGGTTTTAGACGTTTTCTCTTGCCTAATGGTTAAGGTCTTAACTCTTACTCTGGCCTAATGGTTAAGGTCTTAGACTCTTACTCTGGCCTAATGGTTAAGGTCTTAACTCTTCCTCTGGCCTAATGAGTAAGGTCTTAGACTCTTACTTTGGCCTACTGCTTAAGATCTTAACTCTTACTCTGGCCTAATGGTTAAGGTTTTAACTCTTACTCTGGCCTAATGGTTAAGGTTTTAGACTCTTACTCTGGCCTAACGGTTAAAGTCTTAGACTCTTATCCTGGCCTAATGGTTAAGGTCTTATCTCTTACTCTGGCCTAATGGTTAAGGTCCTAACTATTACTATTGACTAATGGTTAAGGTCTTAACTCTTACTCTGGCCTAATGGGTAAGGTCTTAGACTCTTACTCTGGCCTACTGGGTAAGGTCTTAACTCTTACTCTGGCCTAATGGGTAAGATCTTAGACTCTTACTCTGTCCTAATGGTTAAGGTCTTAGACTCTTAATCTGGCCTAATGGTTAAGGTCTAGACTCTTACTCTGGCCTAATCCGTAAGGTCTTAACTCTTACTATGGCCTAATGGTTAAGGTCTTAGACTCTTACTCTTGCCTAATGGTTAAGGTCTTAACTCTTACTCTGGCCTAATGGTTAAGGTCTTAACTCTTACTTTGGCCTAATGGTTAAGGTCTTAACTCTTACTTTGGCCTAATGGTTAAGGTCTTAACTCTTACTCTGACCTAATGGTTAAGGTCTTAGACTCTTCCTCTGGCCTAATGGTTAAGGTATTGAATCTTATTCTGGACTAATGGTTAAGGTCTTAACCCTTCCTCTGGACTAATGGCTAAGTTCTTAACTCTTACTCTGACCTAATGGTTAAGGTCTTAGACTCTTACTCTGACCTAATTGTTAAGGTCTCAGACTCTTACTCTGGCCTAATGGTTAAGGTCCAAACTCTTACTATTGACTAATGGTTAAGGTCTTAACTCTTACTCTGGCCTAATGGGTAAGGTCTTAGACACTTACTCTGGCCTACTGGTTAAGGTCTTAACTCTTGCTCTGGCCTAATGGGTAAGGTCTTAGACTCTTACTCTGTCCTAATGGATAAGGTCTTAGACTCTTACTCTGGCCTAATGGTGAAGGTCTAGACTCTTACTCTGGCCTAATCCGTAAGGTCTTAACTCTTAATATGGCCTAGCGTTTAAGGTCTTAGACTCTTACTCTTGCCTAATGGTTAAGGTCTTAACTCTTACTCTGGCATAATGGTTAAGGTCTTAGACTCTTACTCTGGCCTAATGGTTAAGGTGTAGACTCTTATTCTGGACTAATGGTTAAGGTCTTAACTCTTCCTCTGGACTAATGGCTAAGTTCTTAACTCTTAGTCTGACCTAATGGTTAAGGTCTCAGACTCTTACTCTGGCCTACTGGTTAAGGTCTTAACTCTTACTCTGGCCTAATGGGTAAGGTCTTAACTCTTACTCTGACCTAGCGCTTAAGGTTTTAACTCTTACTATGGCCTAATGATTAAGGTCTAAGACTCTTACTCTTGCCTAATGGGTAAGGTCTTAACTCTTACTCTGGCCTAGTGGTTAAGGTCTTAGACTCTTATTCTGGCGTAATGGTTAAGGTCTTAACTCTTACTCTGGCCTAATGGGTAAGGTCTTAGACTCTTCCTCTGGAATACTGGTTAAGGTCTTAACTCTTACTCTGGCCAAATGGTTAAGGTTTTAACTCTTACTCTGGCCTAATGGTTAAGGTCTTACCTCTTACTCTGGCCAAATGGTTAAGGTCTTAGACTCTTACTTTGGCCTAATGATTAAGGTCTTAACTCTTACTATTGACTAATGGTTAAGGTCTTAACTCTTACTCTGGCCTAATGGTTAAGGTCTTAGACTCTTACTCTGGCCTACTGGTTAAGGTCTTAACTCTTACTCTGGCCTAATGGTTAAAGTTTTAACTCTTACTCTGGCCTAATGGTTGAGGTCTTAGACTCTTACTCTGGCCTACTGGTTAAGGTCTTAACTCTTACTCTGGCCTAATGGTTAAGGACTTAGACTATTACTCTGGCCTAATGGTTAAGGTCTTAACTCTTACTCTGGCCTAATGGTTAAGGTCTTAGACTCTTACTATGGACTACTGGTTAAGGTCTTAACTCTTACTCTGGCCTAATGCTTAAAGTTTTAACTCTTACTGTGGCCTAATGGTTGAGGTCTTAGACTCTTACTCTGGCCTAATGGTTAAGTTCTTAACTCTTACTCTGGCCTAATGGTTAAGGACTTAGACTATTACTCTGGCCTAATGGTTAAGGTCTTGACTCTTACTCTGGCCTAATGTTTAAGGTCTTAGACTCTTACTCTGGCCTAATGGTTAAGGTGTAGACTCTTATTCTGGACTAATGGTTAAGTTCTTAACTCGTCCTCTGGACTAATGGTTAAGGTCTTAACTCTTACTCTGGCCTAATGGTTAAGGTCTTAGACTCTTACTCTGGCCTAATGGTTAAGGTCTTAACTCTTCCTCTGGCCTAATGAGTAAGGTCTTAGACTCTTAATCTGGCCTACTGGTTAAGACCTCAACTCTTACTCTGGCCTAATGGTTAAGATTTTAACTCTTACTCTGGCCTAATGGTTAAGGTTTTAGACTCTTACTCTGGCCTAATGGTTAAGGTTTTAGACTCTTACTCTGGCCTACTGGTTAAGATCATAACTCTTACTCTGGCCTAATGGTTAAGGTCTTAAGTCTTACTCTGGCCTAATGGTTAAGGTTTTAGACTTTTACTCTGGCCTAATGGTTAAGGTCTTAACTCTTACTCTGTTCTAATGGGTAAGGTCTTAGACTCTTACTCTGGCCTAATGTTAAAGGTCTTAACTCTTACGCTGGCCTAATGGTTAAGGTCTCAGACTCTTACTCTGGCCTAACGGTTAAGGTCTTAGACTCTTACTCTGGCCCAATGGTTAAGGTTTTAGACGTTTTCTCTTGCCTAATGGTTAAGGTCTTAACTCTTACTCTGGCCTAATGGTTAAGGTCTTAGACTCTTACTCTGGCCTAATGGTTAAGGTCTTAACTCTTCCTCTGGCCTAATGAGTAAGGTCTTAGACTCTTACTTTGGCCTACTGCTTAAGATCTTAACTCTTACTCTGGCCTAATGGTTAAGGTTTTAACTCTTACTCTGGCCTAATGGTTAAGGTTTTAGACTCTTACTCTGGCCTAACGGTTAAAGTCTTAGACTCTTATCCTGGCCTAATGGTTAAGGTCTTATCTCTTACTCTGGCCTAATGGTTAAGGTCCTAACTATTACTATTGACTAATGGTTAAGGTCTTAACTCTTACTCTGGCCTAATGGGTAAGGTCTTAGACTCTTACTCTGGCCTACTGGGTAAGGTCTTAACTCTTACTCTGGCCTAATGGGTAAGATCTTAGACTCTTACTCTGTCCTAATGGTTAAGGTCTTAGACTCTTAATCTGGCCTAATGGTTAAGGTCTAGACTCTTACTCTGGCCTAATCCGTAAGGTCTTAACTCTTACTATGGCCTAATGGTTAAGGTCTTAGACTCTTACTCTTGCCTAATGGTTAAGGTCTTAACTCTTACTCTGGCCTAATGGTTAAGGTCTTAACTCTTACTTTGGCCTAATGGTTAAGGTCTTAACTCTTACTTTGGCCTAATGGTTAAGGTCTTAACTCTTACTCTGACCTAATGGTTAAGGTCTTAGACTCTTCCTCTGGCCTAATGGTTAAGGTATTGAATCTTATTCTGGACTAATGGTTAAGGTCTTAACCCTTCCTCTGGACTAATGGCTAAGTTCTTAACTCTTACTCTGACCTAATGGTTAAGGTCTTAGACTCTTACTCTGACCTAATTGTTAAGGTCTCAGACTCTTACTCTGGCCTAATGGTTAAGGTCCAAACTCTTACTATTGACTAATGGTTAAGGTCTTAACTCTTACTCTGGCCTAATGGGTAAGGTCTTAGACACTTACTCTGGCCTACTGGTTAAGGTCTTAACTCTTGCTCTGGCCTAATGGGTAAGGTCTTAGACTCTTACTCTGTCCTAATGGATAAGGTCTTAGACTCTTACTCTGGCCTAATGGTGAAGGTCTAGACTCTTACTCTGGCCTAATCCGTAAGGTCTTAACTCTTAATATGGCCTAGCGTTTAAGGTCTTAGACTCTTACTCTTGCCTAATGGTTAAGGTCTTAACTCTTACTCTGGCATAATGGTTAAGGTCTTAGACTCTTACTCTGGCCTAATGGTTAAGGTGTAGACTCTTATTCTGGACTAATGGTTAAGGTCTTAACTCTTCCTCTGGACTAATGGCTAAGTTCTTAACTCTTAGTCTGACCTAATGGTTAAGGTCTCAGACTCTTACTCTGGCCTACTGGTTAAGGTCTTAACTCTTACTCTGGCCTAATGGGTAAGGTCTTAACTCTTACTCTGGCCTAGTGGTTAAGGTCTTAGACTCTTACTCTGGCCTAATGGTTAAGGTCTTAGACTCTTACTCTGGCCTAATGGTTAAGGTCTTAACTCTTACTCTGGCCTAATGGGTAAGGTCTTAGACTCTTACTCTGACCTAATGGTTAAGGTTTTAGACTCTTACTCTGGCCTAATGGTTAAAGTCTTAGACTCTTACTCTGGCCTAATGGTTAAGGTCTTAACTCTTCATTAGGCCTAATGGTTAAGGTATTGGACTCTTACTCTGGCCTAATGGTTAAGGTCTTGAGTCTTACTCTGGCCTAATGGTGAAGGTCTTAGACTCTTACTCTGGCCTACTGGTTAAGGTCTTAACTCTAACTCTGGCCTAATGGTTAAAGTTTTAACTCTTACTCTGGCCTAATGGTTGAGGTCTTAGACTCTTACTCTTGCCTAATGGTTTAGGTCTTAACTCTTACTCTGACCTAATGGTTAAGGTCTTAGACTCTAACTCTGGCCTAATGGTTAAGGTCTTGAATCTTATTCTGGACTAATGGTTAAGGTCTTAACTCTTCCTCTGGACTAATGGCAAAGTTCTTAACTCGTACTCTGACCTAATGGTTAAGGTCTTAGACTCTTACTCTGTCCTAATGGTTAAGGTCTTAGACTCTTTCTCTGGCCTAATGGTTAAGGTCTTAGACTCTTACTCTTGCCTAATGGTTAAGGTCTTAACTCTTACTCTGGCCTAACGGTTAAAGTCTTAGACTCTTATCCTGGCCTAATGGTTAAGGTCTTATCTCTTACTCTGGCCTAATGGTTAGGGTCTTAACTCTTGCTCTGGCCTAATGGTTAAGGTCTAGACTCTTAATCTGGTCTAATGGTTAAGGTCTAGACTCTTACTCTGGCCTAATGCTTAAGGTCTTAACTCTTACTCTGGCCTAATGGTTAAGGTCTTAGACTCTTACTCTGGCCCAATGTTTAAGGTCTTAAGTCTTACTCTGGCCTAATGGTTAGGGTCTTAACTCTTGCTCTGGCCTAATGGTTAAGGTCTCAGACTCTTACTCTGGCCTACTGGTTAAGGTCTTAGACTCGTACTCTGGCCTAATGTTAAAGGTCTTAACTCTTACGCTGGCCTAATGGTTAAGATCTTAACTCTTATTCTGGCCTAATGGTTAAGGTCTTAGACTCTTACTCTGGCCTAATTGTTAAAGTCTTAACTCTTACTCTGGCCTAATGGCTAAGTTCTTAACTCTTACTCTGACCTAATGGTTAAGGTCTTAGACTCTTACTCTGGCCTAATGGTTAAGGTCTTAACTCTTACTCTGGCCTAATGGTTAAGGTCCTAGAATCTTACACTGGCCTAGTGGTTAAGGTCTTTGCTCTTACTCTGGCCTACTGGTTAAGGTCCTAGACTCTTACTCTGGCCTAATGGTTAAGGTCCTAACTATTACTATTGACTAATGGTTAAGGTCTTAACTCTTACTCTGGCCTAATGGGTAAGGTCTTAGGCTCTTACTCTGGCCTACTTGTTAAGTTCTTAACTCTTACTCTGGCCTAATGGGTAAGATCTTAGACTCTTACTCTGGCCTAATGGTTAAGGTCTAGACTCTTACTCTGGCCTAATCCGTAAGGTCTTAACTCTTACTATGGCCTAATGGTTAAGGTCTTAGACTCTTACTCTTGCCTAATGGTTAAGGTCTTAACTCTTACTCTGGCCTAATGGTTAAGGTCTTAACTCTTACTTTGGCCTAATGGTTAAGGTCTTAACTCTTACTATTGACTAATGGTTAAGGTCTTAACTCTTACTCTGTCCTAATGGTTAAGGTCTTAGACTCTTACTCTGGCCTAATGGTTAAGGTCTTAATTCTTACTCTGGCCTAATGGGTAAGGTCTTAGACTCTTACTCTGGCCTACTGGTTAAGGTCTTAATTCTTACTCTGACCTAATGGTTAAGGTTTTACCTGTTACTCTGGCCTAATGCTTAAAGTCTTAGACTCTTACTCTGGCCTAATGGTTAAGGTCTTAACTCTTACTCTGGCCTAATGGTTAAGGTCTTAAGTCTTACTCTGGCCTAATGGTTAAGGTCTTAGACTCTTACTCTGGCCTAATGGTTAAGGTCTTAACTCTTACTCTGTTCTAATGGGTAAGGACTCTTACTCTGGCCCAATGTTTAAGGTATTAAGTCTTACTCTGGCCTAATGGTTAGGGTCTTAACTCTTGCTCTGGCCTAATGGTCAAGGTCTCAGATTCTTACTCTGGCCTACTGGTTAAGGTCTTAGACTCGTACTATGGCCTAATGTTAAACGTCTTAACTCTTATTCTGGCCTAATGGTTAAGGTCTTAACTCTTACTCTGGCCTAATGGTCAAGGTCTAGATTCTTACTCTGACCTAGTGCTTAAGGTTTTAACTCTTACTATGGCCTAATGATTAAGGTCTAAGACTCTTACTCTTGCCTAATGGGTAAGGTCTTAACTCTTACTCTGGCCTAGTGGTTAAGGTCTTAGACTCTTACTCTGGCCTAATGGTTAAGGTCTTAACTCTTACTCTGGCCTAATGGGTAAGGTCTTAGACTCTTACTCTGTCCTACTGGTCAAGGTCTAGATTCTTACTCTGATCTAGTGCTTAAGGTTTTAACTCTTACTATGGCCTAATGATTAAGGTCTAAGACTCTTACTCTTGCCTAATGGGTAAGGTCTTAACTCTTACTCTGGCCTAGTGGTTAAGGTCTTAGACTCTTATTCTGGCGTAATGGTTAAGGTCTTAACTCTTACTCTGGCCTAATGGGTAAGGTCTTAGACTCTTACTCTGGAATACTGGTTAAGGTCTTAACTCTTACTCTGGCCAAATGGTTAATGTTTTAACTCTTACTCTGGCCTAATGGTTAAGGTCTTACCTCTTACTCTGGCCAAATGGTTAAGGTCTTAGACTCTTACTTTGGCCTAATGGTTAAGGTCTTAACTCTTACTATTGACTGACTAATGGTTAAGGTCTTAGACTCTTACTCTGGCCTAATGGTTAAGGTCTTAGACTCTTACTCTTGCCTAATGGTTAAGGTCTTAACTCTTACTCTGGCCTAACGGTTAAGGTCTTAGACTCTTACTCTGGCCTAATGGTTAAGGTCTTAGACTCTTACTCTGTCCTAATGGTTAAGGTCTTCGAGTCTTACTCTGGACTACTGGTTAAGGTCTTAACTCTTACTCTGGCCTAATGGTTAAAGTTTTAACTCTTACTCTGGCCTAATGGTTGAGGTCTTAGACTCTTACTCTGGCCTCATGGTTAAGGTCTTAACTCTTACTCTGGCCTAATGGTTAAGGACTTAGACTATTACTCTGGCCTAATGGTTAAGGTCTTAACTCTTACTCTGGCCTAATGGTTAAGGTCTTAGACTCTTACTATGGACTACTGGTTAAGGTCTTAACTCTTACTCTGGCCAAATGGTTAAGGTTTTAACTCTTACTCTGGCCTAATGGTTAAGGTCTTACCTCTTACTCTGGCCAAACGGTTAAGGTCTTAGACTCTTACTTTGGCCTAATGGTTAAGGTCTTAACTCTTACTATTACCTAATGGTTAAGGTCTTAACTCTTACTCTGGCCTAATGGTTAAGGTCTTAGACTCTTACTCTGGCCTAATGGTTAAGGTCTTAGACTCTTACTCTGTCCTAATGGTTAAGGTCTTCGACTCTTACTCTGGACTACTGGTTAAGGTCTTAACTCTTACTCTGGCCTAATGCTTAAAGTTTTAACTCTTACTGTGGCCTAATGGTTGAGGTCTTAGACTCTTCCTCTGGCCTAATGGTTAAGGTCTTAACTCTTACTCTGGCCTAGTGGTTAAGGACTTAGACTATTACTCTGGCGTAATGGTTAAGGTCTTAACTCTTACTCTGGCCTAATGGGTAAGGTCATAGACTCTTACTCTGGAATACTGGTTAAGGTCTTAACTCTTACTCTGGCCAAATGGTTAAGGTTTTAACTCTTACTCTGGCCTAATGGTTAAGGTCTTACCTCTTACTCTGGCCAAACGGTTAAGGTCTTAGACTCTTACTTTGGCCTAATGGTTAAGGTCTTAACTCTTACTATTGACTAATGGTTAAGGTCTTAACTCTTACTCTGGCCTAATGGTTAAGGTCTTAGACTCTTACTCTGGCCTACTGGTTAAGGTCTTAACTCTTACTCTGGCCTAATGGTTAAGGTCTTAGACTCTTACTCTGTCCTAATGGTTAAGGTCTTAGACTCTTACTCTGGCCTAATGGTTAAGGTCTTAGACTCCTACTCTTGCCTAATGGTTAAGGTCTTAACTCTTACTCTGGCCTAACGGTTAAGGTCTTAGACTCTTACTCTGGCCTAATGGTTAAGGTCTTAGACTCTTACTCTGTCCTAATGGTTAAGGTCTTCGACTCTCACTCTGGACTACTGGTTAAGGTCTTAACTCTTACTCTGGCCTAATGGTTAAAGTTTTAACTCTTACTCTGGCCTAATGGTTGAGGTCTTAGACTCTTACTCTGGCCTAATGGTCAAGGTCTTAAATCTTACTCTGGCCTAATGGTTAAGGACTTAGACTATTACTCTGGCCTAATGGTTAAGGTCTAAACTCTTACTCTGGCCTAATGGTTAAGGTCTTAGACTCTTACTATGGACTACTGGTTAAGGTCTTAACTCTTACTCTGGCCTAATGCTTAAAGTTTTAACTCTTACTGTGGCCTAATGGTTGAGGTCTTAGACTCTTACTCTGGCCTAATGGTTAAGGTCTTAACTCTTACTCTGGCCTAATGGTTAAGGACTTAGACTATTACTCTGGCCTAATGGTTAAGGTCTTGACTCTTACTCTGGCCTAATGTTTAAGGTCTTAGACTCTTACTCTGGCCTAATGGTTAAGGTGTAGACTCTTATTCTGGACTAATGGTTAAGTTCTTAACTCGTCCTCTGGACTAATGGCTAAGTTCTTAACTCTTACTCTGGCCTAATGGTTAAGGTCTTAGACTCTTACTCTGGCCTAACGGTTAAGGTCTTACACTCTTACTCTGGCCTAATGGTTAAGGTTTTAGACTTTTACTCTTGCCTAATGGTTAAGGTCTTAACTCTTACTCTGGCCTAATGGTTAAGGTCTTAGACTCTTACTCTGGCCTAATGGTTAAGGTCTTAACTCTTCCTCTGGCCTAATGAGTAAGGTCTTAGACTCTTACTCTGGCCTACTGGTTAAGACCTCAACTCTTACTCTGGCCTAATGGTTAAGATTTTAACTCTTACTCTGGCCTAATGGTTAAGGTTTTAGACTCTTACCCTGGGCTAATGGTTAAGGTATTAGACTCTTAATCTGGCCTAATGGTTAAGGTCTTGACTCTTTCTCTGGTCTAATGGTTGAGGTCTAGACTCTTTCTCTGGCCTAATGCTTAAGGTCTTAACTCTTACTCAGGCCTAATGGTTAAGGTCTTAGACTCTTACTCTGGCCTAATGGTTAAGGTCTTGACTCTTACTCTGGTCTAATGGTTAAGCTCTAGACTCTTACTCTGGACTAATGCTTAAGGTCTTAACTCTTACTCTGGCCCAATGTTTAAGGTCTTAAGTCTTACTCTGGCCTAATGGTTAGGGTCTTAACTCTTGCTCTGACCTAATGGTTAAGGTCTTGACTCTTACTCTGGTCTAATGGTTAAGGTCTAGACTCTTACTCTGACCTAATGCTTAAGGTCATAACTCTTACTCTGGCCTAATGGTTAAGGTCTTAGACTCTTACTCTGGCCCAATGTTTAAGGTCTTAAGTCTTACTCTGGCCTAGTGGTTAAGGTCTTAGACTCTTACTCTGGCCTAATGGTTAAGGTCTTAACTCTTAATCTGGCCTAATGGGTAAGGTCTTAGACTCTTACTCTGGCCTACTGGTTAAGGTCTTAACTCTTACTCTGGCCTAATGGTTAAGGTCTTAAGTCTTACTCTGGCCTAATGGTTAAGGTCTTAGACTCTTACTCTGGCCTAATGGTTAAGGTCTTAACTCTTACTCTGTTCTAATGGGTAAGGTCTTAGACTCTTACTCTGGCCTAATGTTAAAGGTCTTAACTCTTACGCTGTCCTACTGGTCAAGGTCTAGATTCTTACTCTGATCTAGTGCTTAAGGTTTTAACTCTTACTATGGCCTAATGATTAAGGTCTAAGACTCTTACTCTTGCCTAATGGGTAAGGTCTTAACTCTTACTCTGGCCTAGTGGTTAAGGTCTTAGACTCTTATTCTGGCATAATGGTTAAGGTCTTAACTCTTACTCTGGCCTAATGGGTAAGGTCTTAGACTCTTACTCTGGAATACTGGTTAAGGTCTTAACTCTTACTCTGGCCAAATGGTTAATGTTTTAACTCTTACTCTGGCCTAATGGTTAAGGTCTTACCTCTTACTCTGGCCAAATGGTTAAGGTCTTAGACTCTTACTTTGGCCTAATGGTTAAGGTCTTAGACTCTTACTCTGGCCTAATGGTTAAGGTGTAGACTCTTATTCTGGACTAATGGTTAAGTTCTTAACTCGTCCTCTGGACTAATGGCTAAGTTCTTAACTCTTACTCTGGCCTAATGGTTAAGGTCTTAGACTCTTACTCTGGCCTAACGGTTAAGGTCTTACACTCTTACTCTGGCCTAATGGTTAATGTAGGAGAGTGGCATCGACTGCATAGTTGCCCCCAACTTTTTGCTGATGTTTTGACAGTTTTTATGACTTTAGCCAGGCTGTGGCCCTGCTATCCAGGACCCCAGCCTATCTGCTCCCTCTGGTAAACTATGTGAGTACCCTAGGTACCAACCAATTGGATGCTGGGCATGCCCTACCAGTCCCTGGTAGATGGTACCCTAGGTACCCAGGGCATGGGTCCCCCAGTAGGCCTACCAGGGCTGCAGCACTTATTGTGCCACCCTGGGACAGCCACCCAAACTGACACCACCAGGCCACTACTGTAGCCTGGGTAAGGTGGTGCTAGCACCCCTTACAGGGATGTAGGTACCATATGTCCCATACCATTACAACACATATACTCTCATAGGTCACCCCTATGGCAGGCCCTGGTAATCCTACAGGGCTGGGTGCTGAGGTATGTGTGAGGGGGGACCCCTACATGAGTAGGACCTCCCTGCCACCTTCGTAAAACCGTTACTGGGTTGTTTGTAGTGTAGCCATACCATATACTCTAAACCGCAGTATAAGTGAATCGCGTCATCGCGATAACTTGAGAATGGCTACACAGAACCATATCGTGTTTGGTGTCAAACATGAAGGAATCATACCCCCAGTCCAGCCATGGGCATGGGGGCACGATTCCCCCTTGCTAGGAGGGTGATATGGGAAAAGCGGTAGATTTTAGACACCAATTTAAAAGTGCACATGTACCACAAAATGGCTACTGTCCGCCACCTACACGACTCTGGCTGGCTGTTGCTGGGGAAAATCCCAGCCTCGCCAGCTGGACAATAGGGCTCCTGTGGCAGGGAGGTGCCAGCACCTCCCCAGACAGGATAATGTGGATTGGAACAGGGTGGGTGCACCAAATGTCCATTCAGAGTTGCACGTAGGCAGCTGCAGAGCCCCAATTCTGCATACACCGCCTGGAACCGGTTCAGGGGCATCCTGCCCCTCGCCCAGGCGGGAAACACACAAAGGGGAGTGGGTGTAGCCACCCTTTCCCGCCTCTACTCTGATTGGTAGGCTCGCTTTTGGACCATCCCCTAATCTTGGGGATATATGGGAATAACTTTGCCCTAGAGCCTTAGATTCGTCCAGAACTTCACAGAACTGACCTTCGACGAGCTGCTGCCCAGCTGACTGAAGAAATCTCCCTTGGGATAAAGGAGTTATCCCCCTGCTTGGCAGGCACCTAAAAGACTACAAGATACCTGGTTGGAACTTCGTGGCTCTCCCGACCTTCGACGCCTTCCAGCAACCTCGAGGTGGGTCTCCAGTGCATCCCAGCGTCCTGTGAGTGTGCCCAGCAAGTCTGAGCACCCTGGACCACGTGGGTGCCGAGATCCCCGCATACCCCGAGACACCGGCCACCTCTTGCCCAGCACACGACCCCGACCAGTGGGGAAGTTGTGCTTTGGCCCATTTCTGAGCCAACCATCCAGTAGCATTTGTGCCGACCCTCAGCTCCCTGGCCCGCTCCGGTAGCCCGTGGGAGCCCTTTTACACACTCCATTTTGCTGCCTTCCGCGGTCCCTTGTCCCTCGACTTGTGGGCCCTGACGGAGGACAATCTTTGTTTCTAAGAGTTCCCCTGGTTGCTCCAGGCCTGCTCTACGCTCCCTGCAAAGGAGAGCACCCTCAGACCTCGTGGGTCTGCACCAGCAGCTGCTTTGTCCATCTTGCGTGGGTTGCGGTTGCCAATGCTTAGTGGATCCAATCGGGACACTAACACCGCAGCGACCCTCATCCAACGTGGGACAGTCGCCCTCCAGAAGCTGTCCTTCCTTGAAGCCTCCCGGAGCCCGTGACTGCAGAGCCCAGCTGTACCTCCTACACCTGAAGCACCCGACTTCCACGAGCTCCTTGCTGTGAGCTCCCTGGTCACTTGCTGTGACCCAGACTCTGTCCCCTCTGCTTTCAGGTTCATCTTTATCTTCTCTTCAACTTCAGTCTTCACGACTTCATCGACACTCGCAGCTAGCAGCAGTTTGGACTACTTTTCCATAGGAAATCAGCCCGCGACCCGACACCAGAATCGACCTATGCACCCGGCTTCCCTGGGGCAGGTAACAGTGGTACTTCGGTACTCCCGTGGTGGTGGGCTCCCCAAAGCCTTAAGTCTCAAGCCTTAACTTTGTACTGTTGCTAGAAGTGTCCTTTAACTTTGAATATTCAACCGCGACATTCTCCATAGGCTAACATAGCGATCCCGATAGCAGCTCTTTGCACTGCACGCGTCTCCCGTGGGTCCCCTTCCTCTTAACTGTGGGTGGATTCTGAAGGGGCAAGCGATCCTGAATGCCCTAGGCATTGCCTGTAGAATTGTCGTGGTTCTTATACCACTATTTTAGTATATGGTTTGGTCCCCCCCTGGGGCCCATTGATTTCTGTGCTATTTATTGTGTTTAGAAATGCTTGTTTGAATTGTAACTTTGCCACTAGCCACATAAAGTGACTGTGGGATTCTGTCTAGAATAAATACATATATTTTATATATATACCTGTGTGGGCTACTCTTTCATTTGGTTATTCAAGAGGTTATTATGGTAAAACAATAAGCTTAACACTCCTTCAAGACTTAGCCTGAAGGCTGCTCTCCACAGCTACCACTAGGATAGCTTTCTTTAAAGGTTGTCTTAAACCTATCATCAATAGGAGTCGAATTGGACTGGTGCAAGGTGTCCCTATAACTAGGAACAGCATATGCCAGGCCAACTTCTCACATTGGTGTGCAGCGGTTGGATTCAAGCTTGCCATTGTTTTACCAGATAACAAATTGAATTTCTAAAGTGAAAGCCACTTGGTACCAAAGGTACATATAAATTCAAGCTAGAATACAATAAGTTCTACTGAACTTAGAGTTGTGTGTAGAGGGTTTAGCACACCTTGACTACAACTCAAGAGAGGGTTCAGTAGGCCACACTTAGTGTAGGTAGATACATCACTACACTAAACATGTCTTCAAGTGGCACTAAGGCCATGGAAGGACCCCAGAGGGTCCCAATAGATAAGTATGATAATTTCACCTTTGCAGAGCTCAGGGAAATGTGCACCCTTAGAAGACTGAAGACAGAAAGAGGTGCCAACACAAAACGTCTCAAGGAGATCCTGCTCATAGCAGACTTTATGGAGTCCATAGGATCCAGAGGGACGGACAACGTGGGTGGGCACCCCTCAGAAGAGGACACTCCCAGAGTGGAATCTGAAGAGGAACAGGAAGAGGATGAAAATCCTGACCTGGAAGAAACAGACCACTCACAGCATGGAGGTGATGGCCCAAGAGGCACTCCCTCCACCCTTAAAAGGGGAGTGGTGGATCCAAGAAGGAACAGATCCCCCTCAGTGGGATCCTACCATTCTAAGGGATCCAAAGGGTCCTCTGCCTCTTCTCAGAGAAGAGAATCCTCTCATGAGAGGAAATGCAGACTGATCAGATTTGAGCAGGCTAAGCTTGAGCTTAAAAGAGAACAGTTAGCATTGGACAGGGAAACCCTGGAGCTTCAGAAAGCTGCAAGAAAGTGGGGTCTAGAGATCCCTGGTGGCAGTAAGGAAATCCCTAGAGTTAGAGAGAAAGTCCCTGACAATAGGAACCTCCACAAGATTGTGCCCCCCTATCAGAATGGGGATGATATCCACAAATGGATATCTGCTCTTGAAAGGGCCTGTAGAGTACAGAGGGTCCCAGTAGAGCAGTGGGCAGCAATCCTGTGGCTCTCCTTTTCAGATAAAGGAAGAGACAAGCTCCTCTCTGTAAGAGAAGAGGATGCTGATGATTATTATATCCTGAAAGATGCTTTAATAGATGGGTTTGGCTTAACCACTGATCAGTACAGACTTAAGTTCAGAGACACCCAGAAAGCACAAAACCAGGATTGGGTAGACTTTGTGGATTGTGCAACCAAGGCACTGGAAGGTTGGTTAACTGGCAGCAAAGTAGATGATTATACAGGATTATACAATCTCATAATGAGGGAGCAGATCCTTAACAATTGTCAGAACCAGCTCTTACATCAGCACCTGGTTGACTCTGATCTGACCTCTCCCCAAGAATTAGGAAAGAAGGCAGACAAATGGGTCAGAACCAGGATTAAGCAAAAGGTCCAGCCCTTGGGAGGTGCAACTAAAAAAGAAGATGCCAAAAACTCTGACAAGGGTGGGGAAAAGGGAAAAGACCAGCAGTCTTCAACAGGCCCCCAAAAAGCAGCTTCTGAGACTACCAAGAAAAACAAATCCAAACAACCAAGGAAGCCATGGTGTAAGCACTGTAAACAGACTACCCATTGGACTTCAGACTGTAATAAGGCCAAAGACTCCACAAGCACCACACCTGCCCCTAAGGCTTCTGTTCCCCCTAGTACAGTTACAGGTGTTGGTGCACAGAACAAGGGCATAGTAGGGTTGACCCTGGGATCTGGAGAGGACTCTGGCCTAGTCAGAACTCCTACTCAGGCTGTGCTAGTTTGTGATGGGGACTTGTCCCTGTTTGTGAGCCCCAGTGGTCTGGGCAAATACAGACAACAGCCAACCATAAATGGAAGGGAGTCACTAGCTTACAGGGATACAGGGGCCAGTGTCACTATGGTGAATAAGGACCTTGTGGACCCTGACCAGATCATACTTGGAGAGATATACCAAGTGACCAATGCTAGCAACGTTAGTACAGACCATGCTCTAGCTGTTGTGAACTTCTCCTGGGGAGGGGTAACTGGCCTCAAGAAAGTTGTGGTGAGTGCAGACCTACCTGTTGAATGTTTACTAGGGAATGATTTGGAGACCTCAGCGTGGGCTGAGGTGGAGCTAAGTACCCATGCAGCAATGTTGGGTATACCAGCAGAAGTATTTGCCCTGACAAGGTCAAAAGCAAAGCTGACAGGAACTGAACAGGCCTTGGATCCTGGAAAAATGGACCAAGGGCCTTCCAAGAGGAGGAGTAGCAGGGGTAAGGCCGAGCCTTCCCCCCAGGATCAGTCTGTAGAAACTCTTTTAGCAGAAGAGGATCGAGCTCCTGAAGAAGGAACTGCCCCAGAGGAACTGGAACCTGATCAGGTTGAGTTCTTGGGAGCAGGGGGACCTTCTAGGGCAGACTTGAGCCTGGAGCAGCAGAGCTGCCCCACTCTTGAACCCCTCAGACAGCAAGCTGCTGCTGAGGCTGCAGGGGATGCCAGTGGGACCCATAAGATTTATTGGGATGAAGGGCTCCTTTACTCTGAGGGTCGAGACCCCAAGCCTGGTGCAGCCAGGAGGTTGGTCATACCTCAGAAGTTTAGGAGCTTCCTGCTCACACTGGCCCATGATATCCCCTTAGCAGGACACCTGGGCCAAAATAAGACTTGGGACAGAATTGTCCCACACTTTCATTGGCCCCACATGAGTGAAGACTGTAAGAGCTTTTGCAGCTCTTGCCTTACCTGCCAAGCAAGTGGCAAGGCAGGTAAATCCACAAAGGCCCCCCTGATACCATTGCCTGTGGTGGGGGTGCCCTTTGAGTGGGTGGGGATTGACATCGTTGGTCCCTTAGACCCACCAACAGCATCTGGGCACAGGTTCATTTTAGTGGTAGTGGATCATGCCACTAGATACCCAGAAGCTATTCCCCTTAGGACCATCACAGCTCCTGTGGTGGCAAGGGCCCTCCTTGGAGTCTTCTCCAGGGTGGGGTTCCCTAAGGAGGTATTGTCTGACAGAGGTACAAACTTTATGAGTAGTTACCTGAAGGCAATGTGGAAGGAGTGTGGGGTTAACTATAAGTTCACCACCCCTTACCATCCTCAATGCAATGGCCTTGTTGAAAGGTTCAACAAGACCTTAAAGGGTATGATTAAAGGACTACCAGAAAAGCTTAGGCGAAAATGGGATGTTCTTCTGCCCTGCCTTCTCTTTGCATACAGAGAGGTGCCACAGAAGGGGGTTGGCTACAGCCCCTTTGAACTTCTGTTTGGCCATCCTGTTAGAGGGCCACTTTGTCTAGTGAAGGAGGGATGGGAGCAACCTCTCAAACCCCCTAAACAGGACATAGTGGACTACGTACTTGGTCTCCGCTCCCGGATGGCTGAGTATATGAAGAAGGCAACTAAAAACCTGGAGGCAAGTCAGGAATTACAGAAAGCCTGGCATGACCAAAAGGCTGTCCTGGTGGTGTACCAGCCAGGACAGAAGGTATGGGTGTTGGAGCCAGTGGCCCCAGCAGCTCTCCAAGATAAGTGGAGTGGACCCCATACCATTTTGGAGAAAAAGGGAGAGGTTACCTACCTGGTAGACCTTGGCACTCCCAGAAGTCCCCACAGGGTTCTTCATGTGAATAGATTGAAAGCATATGTGGACAGGGCTGACATGGGCTTGCTCATGGCAACAGATGAGGGACAGGAGGAAGAGAGTGACCCTCTCCCAGACCTGCTCTCTCAGAACCCTGACGATGGGTCAGTTGATGGAGTAGCCTTGGCAGGCAGCCTCACTGACCAGCAGCAAGCAGATTGTAGACAGGTTCTACAAAGATACAGACATATGTTTTCTCTGACTCCTAGTCAGACCACCTGGTGCACTCACGAAGTGGACACTGGGGACAGTCTGCCTGTCAAGAATAAGATCTACAGGCAACCTGACCATGTCAGGGACTGCATACGGACTGAAGTCCAAAAGATGTTGGAGTTGGGAGTAATTGAGCCCTCAGATAGCCCTTGGGTTAGTCCAGTAGTCCTAGTACCAAAACCTCACACCCAGGGTGGTAAGAGAGAGATGAGGTTCTGCGTAGACTACAGGGGTCTCAATGCAGTCACTAAGACTGATGCTCATCCAATTCCCAGAGCAGATGAGCTCATAGATAGGTTGGCCTCAGCCAAATATCTGAGCACATTTGATCTGACAGCTGGCTACTGGCAGATAAGGTTAGCTGAGTCTGCAAAAGCCAAAACTGCATTTTCTACCCCTAGTGGGCATTATCAATTTATTGTGATGCTCTTTGGTTTGAAAAATGCACCTGCCACTTTTCAAAGGTTGGTGAACCAAGTCCTCTCAGGCCTGGAAGACTTTAGTGCAGCATATCTGGATGATATTGCTGTCTTTAGCTCCACCTGGGAAGATCACCTGATCCACCTGAGGAAAGTTTTAGAAGCCCTGCAGAAGGCTGGGCTCACTATCAAGGCTACTAAGTGCCAGATAGGGCAGAGTCAGGTTGCATACCTGGGACACCTTGTAGGTGGAGGCCAGGTTCAACCTTTACAGAGCAAAATCCAGACCATCATGGACTGGGTTGCTCCAACCACTCAGACTCAGGTTCGAGCTTTCTTGGGCCTGACTGGTTATTATAGGAGATTTGTAAAGGGATATGGATCCATAGTGACCCCCTTGAATGATCTCACCTCCAAGAGGATGCCCAAAAAGGTTCAGTGGACTGTCAGCTGTCAGAAAGCTTTTGATGACCTTAAACAGGCAATGTGCTCTGCTCCAGTGCTCCAAAGCCCCAACTACTCCAAAGAATTCATAGTTCAAACTGATGCTTCAGAGGTGGGGGTAGGTGCTGTGTTATCACAACTGAATGAGGAGGGCCAGGATCAGCCAGTAGCTTTTATTAGCAGAAGGTTGACCCCCAGAGAGAAACGTTGGTCAGCCATAGAGAGGGAGGCCTTTGCTGTGGTCTGGGCCCTGAAGAAGCTGAGGCCATACTTGTTTGGTACTCACTTCATTGTTCAGACAGACCATAAGCCCCTCCTATGGCTAAAACAGATGAAGGGTGAAAACCCCAAACTACTCAGGTGGTCCATTTCCCTACAGGGGATGGACTATACAGTGGAACATAGACCTGGGAGCAACCATGCCAATGCAGATGGCCTCTCCAGATATTTCCACTTAGAACATGAAGACTCAACTGGTCAAGGTTAGTTTAATGTCCCTGCGTTTGGGGGGGGGGGGGGGTTATGTAGGAGAGTGGCATCGACTGCATAGTTGCCCCCAACTTTTTGCTGATGTTTTGACTGTTTTTATGACTTTAGCCAGGCTGTGGCCCTGCTATCCAGGACCCCAGCCTATCTGCTCCCTCTGGTAAACTATGTGAGTACCCTAGGTACCAACCAATTGGATGCTGGGCATGCCCTACCAGTCCCTGGTAGATGGTACCCTAGGTACCCAGGGCATGGGTCCCCCAGTAGGCCTACCAGGGCTGCAGCACTTATTGTGCCACCCTGGGACAGCCACCCAAACTGACACCACCAGGCCACTACTGTAGCCTGGGTAAGGTGGTGCTAGCACCCCTTACAGGGATGTAGGTACCCTATGTCCCATACCATTACAACACATATACTCTCATAGGTCACCCCTATGGCAGGCCCTGGTAATCCTACAGGGCTGGGTGCTGAGGTATGTGTGAGGGGGGACCCCTACGTGAGTAGGACCTCCCTGCCACCTTCGTAAAACCGTTACTGGGTTGTTTGTAGTGTAGCCATACCATATACTCTAAACCGCATTATAAGTGAATCGCGTCATCGCGATAACTTGAGAATGGCTACACAGAACCATATCGTGTTTGGTGTCAAACATGAAGGAATCATACCCCCAGTCCAGCCATGGGCATGGGGGCATGATTCCCCCTTGCTAGGAGGGTGATATGGGAAAAGCGGTAGATTTTAGACACCAATTTAAAAGTGCACATGTACCACAAAATGGCTACTGTCCGCCACCTACACGACTCTGGCTGGCTGTTGCTGGGGAAAATCCCAGCCTCGCCAGCTGGACAATAGGGCTCCTGTGGCAGGGAGGTGCCAGCACCTCCCCAGACAGGATAATGTGGATTGGAACAGGGTGGGTGCACCAAATGTCCATTCAGAGTTGCACGTAGGCAGCTGCAGAGCCCCAATTCTGCATACACCGCCTGGAACCGGTTCAGGGGCATCCTGCCCCTCGCCCAGGCGGGAAACACAAAAAGGGGAGTGGGTGTAGCCACCCTTTCCCGCCTCTACTCTGATTGGTAGGCTCGCTTTTGGACCATCCACTAATCTTGGGGATATATGGGAATAACTTTGCCCTAGAGCCTTAGATTCGTCCAGAACTTCACAGAACTGACCTTCGACGAGCTGCTGCCCAGCTGACTGAAGAAATCTCCCTTGGGATAAAGGAGTTATCCCCCTGCTTGGCAGGCACCTAAAAGACTACAAGATACCCGGTTGGAACTTCGTGGCTCTCCCGACCTTCGACGCCTTCCAGCAACCTCGAGGTGGGTCTTCAGTGCATCCCAGCGTCCTGTGAGTGTGCCCAGCAAGTCTGAGCACCCTGGACCACGTAGGTGCCGAGATCCCCGCATACCCCGAGACACCGGCCACCTCTTGCCCAGCACAGCACCCCGACCAGTGGAGAAGTTGTGCTTTGGCCCATTTCTGAGCCTACCATCCAGCAGCATTTGTGCCGACCCTCAGCTCCCTGGCCCGCTCCGGTGGCCCGTGGGAGCCCTTTTACGCACTCCATTTTGCTGCCTTCCGCGGTCCCTTGTCCCTCGACTTGTGGGCCCTGACGGAGGACAATCTTTGTTTCTAAGAGTTCCCTTGGTTGCTCTAGGCCTGCTCTACGCTCCCTGCAAAGGAGAGCACCCTCAGACCTCGTGGGTCTGCACCAGCAGCTGCTTTGTCCATCTTGCGTGGGTTGCGGTTGCCAATGCTTAGTGGATCCAATCGGGACACTAACACCGCAGCGACCCTCATCCAACGTGGGTCAGTCGCCCTCCAGAAGCTGGCCTTCCTTGAAGCCTCCTGGAGCCCGTGACTGCAGAGCCCAGCTGTACCTCCTACACCTGAAGCACCCGACTTCCACGAGCTCCTTGCTGTGAGCTCCCTGGTCACTTGCTGTGACCCAGACTCTGTCCCCTCTGCTTTCAGGTTCATCTTTATCTTCTCTTCAACTTCAGTCTTCACGACTTCATCGACACTCGCAGCTAGCAGCAGTTTGGACTACTTTTCCATAGGAAATCAGCCCGCGACCCGACACCAGAATCGACCTATGCACCCGGCTTCCCTGGGGCAGGTAACAGTGGTACTTCGGTACTCCCGTGGTGGTGGGCTCCCCAAAGCCTTAAGTCTCAAGCCTTAACTTTGTACTGTTGCTAGAAGTGTCCTTTAACTTTGAATATTCAACCGCGACATTCTCCATAGGCTAACATAGCGATCCCGATAGCAGCTCTTTGCACTGCACGCGTCTCCCGTGGGTCCCCTTCCTCTTAACTGTGGGTGGATTCTGAAGGGGCAAGCGATCCTGAATGCCCTAGGCATTGCCTGTAGAATTGTCGTGGTTCTTATACCACTATTTTAGTATATGGTTTGGTCCCCCCCTGGGGCCCATTGATTTCTGTGCTATTTATTGTGTTTAGAAATGCTTGTTTGAATTGTAACTTTGCCACTAGCCACATAAAGTGACTGTGGAATTCTGTCTAGAATAAATACATATATTTTATATATATACCTGTGTGGGCTACTCTTTCATTTGGTTATTCAAGAGGTTATTATGGTAAAACAATAAGCTTAACACTCCTTCAAGACTTAGCCTGAAGGCTGCTCTCCACAGCTACCACTAGGATAGCTTTCTTTAAAGGTTGTCTTAAACCAATCATCAATAGGAGTCGAATTGGACTGGTGCAAGGTGTCCCTATAACTAGGAACAGCATATGCCAGGCCAACTTCTCACAGTTAAGGTTTTAGACTTTTACTCTTGCCTAATGGTTAAGGTCTTAACTCTTACTCTGGCCTAATGGTTAAGGTCTTAGACTCTTACTCTGGCCTAATGGTTAAGGTCTTAACTCTTCCTCTGGCCTAATGAGTAAGGTCTTAGACTCTTACTCTGGCCTACTGGTTAAGACCTCAACTCTTACTCTGGCCTAATGGTTAAGATTTTAACTCTTACTCTGGCCTAATGGTTAAGGTTTTAGACTCTTACTCTGGGCTAATGGTTAAGGTATTAGACTCTTAATCTGGCCTAATGGTTAAGGTCTTGACTCTTTCTCTGGTCTAATGGTTGAGGTCTAGACTCTTACTCTGGTCTAATGCTTAAGGTCTTAACTCTTACTCAGGCCTAATGGTTAAGGTCTTAGACTCTTACTCTGGCCTAATGGTTAAGGTCTTGACTCTTACTCTGGTCTAATGGTTAAGCTCTAGACTCTTACTCTGGACTAATGCTTAAGGTCTTAACTCTTACTCTGGCCCAATGTTTAAGGTCTTAAGTCTTACTCTGGCCTAATGGTTAGGGTCTTAACTCTTGCTCTGACCTAATGGGTAAGGTCTTGACTCTTACTCTGGTCTAATGGTTAAGGTCTAGACTCTTACTCTGGCCTAATGGTTAAGGTCTTAGACTCTTACTCTGGCCCAATGTTTAAGGTCTTAAGTCTTACTCTGGCCTAGTGGTTAAGGTCTTAGACTCTTACTCTGGCCTAATGGTTAAGGTCTTAACTCTTAATCTGGCCTAATGGGTAAGGTCTTAGACTCTTACTCTGGCCTACTGGTTAAGGTCTTAACTCTTACTCTGGCCTAATGGTTAAGGTCTTAAGTCTTACTCTGGCCTAATGGTTAAGGTCTTAGATTCTTACTCTGGCCTAATGGTTAAGGTCTTAACTCTTACTCTGTTCTAATGGGTAAGGTCTTAGACTCTTACTCTGGCCTAATGTTAAAGGTCTTAACTCTTACGCTGGCCTAATGGTTAAGGTCTTAGACTCTTACTCAGGCCTAACGGTTAAGGTCTTAGACTCTTACTCTGGCCCAATGGTTAAGGTTTTAGACGTTTTCTCTTGCCTAATGGTTAAGGTCTTAACTCTTACTCTGGCCTAATGGTTAAGGTCTTAGACTCTTACTCTGGCCTAATGGTTAAGGTCTTAACTCTTCCTCTGGCCTAATGGGTAAGGTCTTAGACTCTTGCTTTGGCCTACTGCTTAAGATCTTAACTCGTACTCTGGCCTAATGGTTAAGGTTTTAACTCTTACTCTGGCCTAATGAATAAGGTTTTAGACTCTTACTCTGGCCTAACGGTTAAAGTCTTAGACTCTTATCCTGGCCTAATGGTTAAGGTCTTATCTCTTACTCTGGCCTAATGGTTAGGGTCTTAACTCTTGCTCTGGCCTAATGGTTAAGGTCTTGACTCTTACTCTGGTCTAATGGTTAAGGTCTAGACTCTTACTCTGGCCTAATGCTTAAGGTCTTAACTCTTACTCTGGCCTAATGGTTAAGGTCTTAGACTCTTACTCTGGCCTAATGTTTAAGGTCTTAAGTCTTACTCTGGCCTAATGGTTAGGGTCTTAACTCTTGCTCTGGCCTAATGGTTAAGGTCTCAGACTCTTACTCTGGCCTACTGGTTAAGGTCTTATCTCTTACGCTGGTCTAATGGTTAAGGTCTTAACTCTTATTCTGGCCTAATGGGTAAGATCTTAGACTCTTACTCTGTCCTAATGGTTAAGGTCTTAGAATCTTACTCTGGCCTAATGGTTAAGGTCTAGACTCTTACTCTGGCCTAATCCGTAAGGTCTTAACTCTTACTATGGCCTAATGGTTAAGGTCTTAGACTCTTACTCTTGCCTAATGGTTAAGGTCTTAACTCTTACTCTGGCCTAATGGTTAAGGTCTTAACTCTTACTTTGGCCTAATGGTTAAGGTCTTAACTCTTACTATTGACTAATGGTTAAGGTCTTAACTCTTACTCTGTCCTAATGGTTAAGGTCTTAGACTCTTACTCTGGCCTAATGGTTAAGGTCTTAATACTTACTCTGGCCTAATGGGTAAGGTCTTAGACTCTTACTCTGGCCTACTGGTTAAGGTCTTAATTCTTACTCTGACCTAATGGTTAAGGTTTTAACTCTTACTCTGCCCTAATGCTTAAAGTCTTAGACTCTTACTCTGGCCTAATGGTTAAGGTCTTAACTCTTACTCTGGCCTAATGGTTAAGGTCTTAAGTCTTACTCTGGCCTAATGGTTAAGGTCTTAACTCTTACTCTGTTCTAATGGGTAAGGTCTTAGACTCTTACTCTGGCCCAATGTTTAAGGTCTTAAGTCTTACTCTGGCCTAATGGTTAGGGTCTTAACTCTTGCTCTGGCCTAATGGTTAAGGTCTCATATTCTTACTCTGGCCTACTGGTTAAGGTCTTAGACTCGTACTATGGCCTAATGTTAAAGGTCTTAACTCTTACGCTGGCCTAATGGTTAAGGTCTTAACTCATATTCTGGCCTAATGGTTAAGGTCTTAACTCTTACTCTGGCCTAATGGTCAAGGTCTAGATTCTTACTCTGACCTAGTGCTTAAGGTTTTAACTCTTACTATGGCCTAATGATTAAGGTCTAAGACTCTTACTCTTGCCTAATGGGTAAGGTCTTAACTCTTACTCTGGCCTAGTGGTTAAGGTCTTAGACTCTTACTCTGGCCTAATGGTTAAGGTCTTAACTCTTACTCTGGCCTAATGGGTAAGGTCTTAGACTCTTACTCTGTCCTACTGGTCAAGGTGTAGATTCTTACTCTGATCTAGTGCTTAAGGTTTTAACTCTTACTATGGCCTAATGATTAAGGTCTAAGACTCTTACTCTTGCCTAATGGGTAAGGTCTTAACTCTTACTCTGGCCTAGTGGTTAAGGTCTTAGACTCTTATTCTGGCGTAATGGTTAAGGTCTTAACTCTTACTCTGGCCTAATGGGTAAGGTCTTAGACTCTTACTCTGGAATACTGGTTAAGGTCTTAACTCTTACTCTGGCCAAATGGTTAAGGTTTTAACTCTTACTCTGGCCTAATGGTTAAGGTCTTACCTCTTACTCTGGCCAAATGGTTAAGGTCTTAGACTCTTACTTTGGCCTAATGATTAAGGTCTTAACTCTTACTATTGACTAATGGTTAAGGTCTTAACTCTTACTATGGCCTAATGGTTAAGGTCTTAGACTCTTACTCTGGCCTACTGGTTAAGGTCTTAACTCTTACTCTGGCCTAATGGTTAAGGTCTTAGACTCTTACTCTGTCCTAATGGTTAAGGTCTTAGACTCTTACTCTGGCCTAATGGTTAAGGTCTTAGACTCTTACTCTTGCCTAATGGTTAAGGTCTTAACTCTTACTCTGGCCTAATGGTTAAGGTCTTAGACTCTTACTCTGGCCTAATGGTTAAGGTCTTAGACTCTTACTCTGTCCTAATGGTTAAGGTATTCAACTCTTACTCTCGACTACTGGTTAAGGTCTTAACTCTTACTCTGGCCTAATGGTTAAAGTTTTAACTCTTACTCTGGCCTAATGGTTGAGGTCTTAGACTCTTTCTCTGGCCTACTGGTTAAGGTCTTAACTCTTACTCTGGCCTAATGGTTAAGGACTTAGACTATTACTCTGGCCTAATGGTTAAGGTCTTAACTCTTACTCTGGCCTAATGGTTAAGGTCTTAGACTCTTACTATAGACTACTGGTTAAGGTCTTAACTCTTACTCTGGCCTAATGCTTAAAGTTTTAACTCTTACTGTGGCCTAATGGTTGAGGTCTTAGATTCTTACTCTGGCCTAATGGTTAAGGTCTTAACTCTTACTCTGGCCTAATGGTTAAGGACTTAGACTATTACTCTGGCCTAATGGTTAAGGTCTTGACTCTTACTCTGGCCTAATGTTTAAGGTCTTAGACTCTTACTCTGGCCTAATGGTTAAGGTGTAGACTCTTATTCTGGACTAATGGTTAAGTTCTTAACTCGTCCTCTGGACTAATGGCTAAGTTCTTAACTCTTACTCTGGCCTAATGGTTAAGGTCTTAGACTCTTACTCTGGCCTAACGGTTAAGGTCTTACACTCTTACTCTGGCCTAATGGTTAAGGTTTTAGACTTTTACTCTTGCCTAATGGTTAAGGTCTTAACTCTTACTCTGGCCTAATGGTTAAGGTCTTAGACTCTTACTCTGGCCTAATGGTTAAGGTCTTAACTCTTCCTCTGGCCTAATGAGTAAGGTCTTAGACTCTTAATCTGGCCTACTGGTTAAGACCTCAACTCTTACTCTGGCCTAATGGTTAAGATTTTAACTCTTACTCTGGCCTAATGGTTAAGGTTTTAGACTCTTACTCTGGGCTAATGGTTAAGGTATTAGACTCTTACTCTGGCCTAATGGTTAAGGTCTTGACTCTTTATCTGGTCTAATGGTTGAGGTCTAGACTCTTACTCTGGCCTAATGCTTAAGGTCTTAACTCTTACTCAGGCCTAATGGTTAAGGTCTTAGACTCTTACTCTGGCCTAATGGTTAAGGTCTTGACTCTTACTCTGGTCTAATGGTTAAGGTCTAGACTCTTACTCTGGCCTAATGCTTAAGGTCTTAACTCTTACTCTGGCCCAATGTTTAAGGTCTTAAGTCTGACTCTGGCCTAATGGTTAGGGTCTTAACTCTTGCTCTGACCTAATGGTTAAGGTCTTGACTCTTACTCTGGTCTAATGGTTAAGGTCTAGACTCTTACTCTGGCCTAATGCTTAAGGTCTTAACTCTTACTCTGGCCTAATGGTTAAGGTCTTAGACTCTTACTCTGGCCCAATGTTTAAGGTCTTAAGTCTTACTCTGGCCTAGTGGTTAAGGTCTAAGACTCTTACTCTGGCCTAATGGTTAAGGTCTTAACTCTTACTCTGGCCTAATGGGTAAGGTCTTAGACTCTTACTCTGGCCTACTGGTTAAGGTCATAACTCTTACTCTGGCCTAATGGTTAAGGTTTTAGACTCTTACTCTGGCCTAATGGTTAAGGTCTTAACTCTTACTCTGTTCTAATGGGTAAGGTCTTAGACTCTTACTCTGGCCTAATGTTAAAGGTCTTAACTCTTACGCTGGCCTAATGGTTAAGGTCTCAGACTCTTACTCTGGCCTAACGGTTAAGGTCTTAGACTCTTACTCTGGCCCAATGGTTAAGGTTTTAGACGTTTTCTCTTGCCTAATGGTTAAGGTCTTAACTCTTACTCTGGCCTAATGGTTAAGGTCTTAGACTCTTACTCTGGCCTAATGGTTAAGGTCTTAACTCTTCCTCTGGCCTAATGGGTAAGGTCTTAGACTCTTACTTTGGCCTACTGCTTAAGATCTTAACTCTTACTCTGGCCTAATGGTTAAGGTTTTAACTCTTACTCTGGCCTAATGGTTAAGGTTTTAGACTCTTACTCTGGCCTAACGGTTAAAGTCTTAGACTCTTATCCTGGCCTAATGGTTAAGGTCTTATCTCTTACTCTGGCCTAATGGTTAAGGTCCTAACTATTACTATTGACTAATGGTTAAGGTCTTAACACTTACTCTGGCCTAATGGGTAAGGTCTTAGACTCTTACTCTGGCCTACTGGTTAAGGTCTTAACTCTTACTCTGGCCTAATGGGTAAGATCTTAGACTCTTACTCTGTCCTAATGGTTAAGGTCTTAGACTCTTAATCTGGCCTAATGGTTAAGGTCTAGACTCTTACTCTGGCCTAATCCGTAAGGTCTTAACTCTTACTATGGCCTAATGGTTAAGGTCTTAGACTCTTACTCTTGCCTAATGGTTAAGGTCTTAACTCTTACTCTGGCCTAATGGTTAAGGTCTTAACTCTTACTTTGGCCTAATGGTTAAGGTCTTAACTCTTACTTTGGCCTAATGGTTAAGGTCTTAACTCTTACTCTGACCTAATGGTTAAGGTCTTAGACTCTTCCTCTGGCCTAATGGTTAAGGTCTTGAATCTTATTCTGGACTAATGGTTAAGGTCTTAACTCTTCCTCTGGACTAATGGCTAAGTTCTTAACTCTTACTCTGACCTAATGGTTAAGGTCTTAGACTCTTACTCTGACCTAATTGTTAAGGTCTCAGACTCTTACTCTGGCCTAATGGTTAAGGTCCAAACTCTTACTATTGACTAATGGTTAAGGTCTTAACTCTTACTCTGGCCTAATGGGTAAGGTTTTAGACTCTTACTCTGGGCTAATGGTTAAGGTATTAGACTCTTACTCTGGCCTAATGGTTAAGGTCTTGACTCTTTCTCTGGTCTAATGGTTGAGGTCTAGACTCTTACTCTGGCCTAATGCTTAAGGTCTTAACTCTTACTCAGGCCTAATGGTTAAGGTCTTAGACTCTTACTCTGGCCTAATGGTTAAGGTCTTGACTCTTACTCTGGTCTAATGGTTAAGGTCTAGACTCTTACTCTGGCCTAATGCTTAAGGTCTTAACTCTTACTCTGGCCCAATGTTTAAGGTCTTAAGTCTGACTCTGGCCTAATGGTTAGGGTCTTAACTCTTGCTCTGACCTAATGGTTAAGGTCTTGACTCTTACTCTGGTCTAATGGTTAAGGTCTAGACTCTTACTCTGGCCTAATGCTTAAGGTCTTAACTCTTACTCTGGCCTAATGGTTAAGGTCTTAGACTCTTACTCTGGCCCAATGTTTAAGGTCTTAAGTCTTACTCTGGCCTAGTGGTTAAGGTCTTAGACTCTTACTCTGGCCTAATGGTTAAGGTCTTAACTCTTACTCTGGCCTAATGGGTAAGGTCTTAGACTCTTACTCTAGCCTACTGGTTAAGGTCATAACTCTTACTCTGGCCTAATGGTTAAGGTCTTAAGTCTTACTCTGGCCTAATGGTTAAGGTTTTAGACTCTTACTTTGGCCTAATGGTTAAGGTCTTAACTCTTACTCTGTTCTAATGGGTAAGGTCTTAGACTCTTACTCTGGCCTAATGTTAAAGGTCTTAACTCTTACGCTGGCCTAATGGTTAAGGTCTCAGACTCTTACTCTGGCCTAACGGTTAAGGTCTTAGACTCTTACTCTGGCCCAATGGTTAAGGTTTTAGACGTTTTCTCTTGCCTAATGGTTAAGGTCTTAACTCTTACTCTGGCCTAATGGTTAAGGTCTTAGACTCTTACTCTGGCCTAATGGTTAAGGTCTTAACTCTTCCTCTGGCCTAATCGGTAAGGTCTTAGACTCTTACTTTGGCCTACTGCTTAAGATCTTAACTCTTACTCTGGCCTAATGGTTAAGGTTTTAACTCTTACTCTGGCCTAATGGTTAAGGTTTTAGACTCTTACTCTGGCCTAACGGTTAAAGTCTTAGACTCTTATCCTGGCCTAATGGTTAAGGTCTTATCTCTTACTCTGGCCTAATGGTTAAGGTCCTAACTATTACTATTGACTAATGGTTAAGGTCTTAACTCTTACTCTGGCCTAATGGGTAAGGTCTTAGACTCTTACTCTGGCCTACTGGTTAAGGTCTTAACTCTTACTCTGGCCTAATGGGTAAGATCTTAGACTCTTACTCTGTCCTAATGGTTAAGGTCTTAGACTCTTAATCTGGCCTAATGGTTAAGGTCTAGACTCTTACTCTGGCCTAATCCGTAAGGTCTTAACTCTTACTATGGCCTAATGGTTAAGGTCTTAGACTCTTACTCTTGCCTAATGGTTAAGGTCTTAACTCTTACTCTGGCCTAATGGTTAAGGTCTTAACTCTTACTTTGGCCTAATGGTTAAGGTCTTAACTCTTACTTTGGCCTAATGGTTAAGGTCTTAACTCTTACTCTGACCTAATGGTTAAGGTCTTAGACTCTTCCACTGGCCTAATGGTTAAGGTCTTGAATCTTATTCTGGACTAATGGTTAAGGTCTTAACTCTTACTCTGGACTAATGACTAAGTTCTTAACTCTTACTCTGACCTAATGGTTAAGGTCTTAGACTCTTACTCTGACCTAATTGTTAAGGTCTCAGACTCTTACTCTGGCCTAATGGTTAAGGTCCAAACTCTTACTATTGACTAATGGTTAAGGTCTTAACTCTTACTCTGGCCTAATGGGTAAGGTCTTAGACTCTTACTCTGGCCTACTGGTTAAGGTCTTAACTCTTGCTCTGGCCTAATGGGTAAGGTCTTAGACTCTTACTCTGTCCTAATGGTTAAGGTCTTAGACTCTTACTCTGGCCTAATGGTGAAGATCTAGACTCTTACTCTGGCCTAATCTGTAAGGTCTTAACTCTTAATATGGCCTAACGTTTAAGGTCTTAGACTCTTACTCTTGCCTAATGGTTAAGGTCTTAACTCTTACTCTGGCATAATGGTTAAGGTCTTAGACTCTTACTCTGACCTAATGGTTAAGGTGTAGACTCTTATTCTGGACTAATGGTTAAGGTCTTAACTCTTCCTCTGGACTAATGGCTAAGTTCTTAACTCTTAGTCTGACCTAATGGTTAAGGTCTCAGACTCTTACTCTTGCCTAATGGTTAAGGTCTTAACTCTTACTCTGGCCTAATGGTTAAGGTCTTAACTCTTACTCTGGCCTACTGGTTAACGTCCTAGACTCTTACTCTGGCCTAATGGTTAAGGTCCTAACTCTTACTATTGACTAATGGTTAAGGTCTTAACTGTTACTCTGGCTTAATGGGTAAGGTGTTAGACTCTTACTCTGGCCTACTGGTTAAGGTCTTAACTCTTACTCTGGCCTAATGGGTAAGGTCTTAACTCTTACTCTGGCCTAGTGGTTAAGGTCTTAGACTCTTACTCTGGCCTAATGGTTAAGGTCTTAGACTCTTACTCTGGCCTAATGGTTAAGGTCTTAACTCTTACTCTGGCCTAATGGGTAAGGTCTTAGACTCTTACTCTGGCCTAATGGTTAAGGTTTTAGACTCTTACTCTGGCCTAATGGTTAAAGTCTTAGACTCTTACTCTGGCCTAATGGTTAAGGTCTTAACTCTTCCTTAGGCCTAATGGTTAAGGTATTGGACTCTTACTCTGGCCTAATGGTTAAGGTCTTGAGTCTTACTCTGGCCTAAAGGTGAAGGTCTTAGACTCTTACTCTGGCCTACTGGTTAAGGTCTTAACTCTAACTCTGGCCTAATGGTTAAAGTTTTAACTCTTACTCTGGCCTAATGGTTAAGGTCTTAGACTCTTACTCTTGCCTAATGGTTTAGGTCTTAACTCTTACTCTGACCTAATGGTTAAGGTCTTAGACTCTAACTCTGGCCTAATGGTTAAGGTCTTGAATCTTATTCTGGACTAATGGTTAAGGTCTTAACTCTTCCTCTGGACTAATGGCTAAGTTCTTAACTCGTACTCTGACCTAATGGTTAAGGTCTTAGACTCTTACTCTGTCCTAATGGTTAAGGTCTTAGACTCTTTCTCTGGCCTAATGGTTAAGGTCTTAGACTCTTACTCCTGCCTAATGGTTAAGGTCTTAACTCTTACTCTGGCCTAACGGTTAAAGTCTTAGACTCTTATCCTGGCCTAATGGTTAAGGTCTTATCTCTTACTCTGGCCTAATGGTTAGGGTCTTAACTCTTGCTCTGGCCTAATGGTTAAGGTCTTGACTCTTAATCTGGTCTAATGGTTAAGGTCTAGACTCTTACTCTGGCCTAATGCTTAAGGTCTTAACTCTTACTCTGGCCTAATGGTTAAGGTCTTAGACTCTTACTCTGGCCCAATGTTTAAGGTCTTAAGTCTTACTCTGGCCTAATGGTTAGGGTCTTAACTCTTGCTCTGGCCTAATGGTTAAGGTCTCAGACTCTTACTCTGGCCTACTGGTTAAGGTCTTAGACTGGTACTCTGGCCTAATGTTAAAGGTCTTAACTCTTACGCTGGCCTAATGGTTAAGGTCTTAGACTCTTACTCTGGCCTAATTGTTAAAGTCGTAACTCTTACTCTGGCCTAATGGTTAAGGTCTTAACTCTTACTCTGGCCTAATGGTTAAGGTCTTAGACTCTTACACTGGCCTAGTGGTTAAGGTCTTTGCTCTTACTCTGGCCTACTGGTTAAGGTCCTAGACTCTTACTCTGGCCTAATGGTTAAGGTCCTAACTATTACTATTGACTAATGGTTAAGGTCTTAACTCTTACTCTGGCCTAATGGGTAAGGTCTTAGACTCTTACTCTGGCCTACTGGTTAAGGTGTTAACTCTTACTCTGGCCTAATGGGTAAGATCTTAGACTCTTACTCTGTCCTAATGGTTAAGGTCTTAGACTCTTACTCTGGCCTCATGGTTAAGGTCTAGACTCTTACTCTGGCCTAATCCGTAAGGTCTTAACTCTCACTATGGCCTAATGGTTAAGGTCTTAACTCTTACTCTGGCCTAATGGTTAAGGTCTTAACTCTTCCTTTGGCCTAATGGTTAAGGTCTTAACTCTTACTATTGACTAATGGTTAAGGTCTTAACTCTTACTCTGTCCTAATGGTTAAGGTCTTAGACTATTACTCTGGCCTAATGGTTAAGGTCTTAACTCTTACTCTGGCCTAATGGGTAAGGTCTTAGACTCTTACTCTGGCCTACTGGTTAAGGTCTTAACTCTTACTCTGGCCTAATGGTTAAGGTCTTAAGTCTTACTCTGGCTGTGAGAAGTTGGCCTGGCATATGCTGTTCCTAGTTATAGGGACACCTTGCACCAGTCCAATTCGACTCCTATTGATGGTAGGTTTAAGACAACCTTTAAAGAAAGCTATCCTAGTGGTAGCTGTGGAGAGCAGCCTTCAGGCTAAGTCTTGAAGGAGTGTTAAGCTTATTGTTTTACCATAATAACCTCTTGAATAACCAAATGAAAGAGTAGCCCACACAGGTATATATATAAAATATATGTATTTATTCTAGACAGAATCCCACAGTCACTTTATGTGGCTAGTGGCAAAGTTACGTTTCAAACAAGCATTTCTAAACACAATAAATAGCACAGAAATCAATGGGCCCCAGGGGGGGGCCAAACCATATACTAAAATAGTGGTATAAGAACCACGACAATTCTACAGGCAATGCCTAGGGCATTCAGGATCGCTGGCCCCTTAAGAATCCACCCACAGTTAAGAGGAAGGGGACCCACGGGAGGCGTGTGCAGTGCGAGAAGCTGCTGTCGGGATCGCAATGTTAGCCTATGGAGAATGTCGCGGTTGAATAATTAAGGTTTAAGGACACTTCTAACAACAGTACAAAGTTAAGGCTTGAGACTTAAGGCTTTGGAGAGCCCACCACCACGGAAGTACCGAAGTACCACTGTTACCTGCCCCAGGGAAGCCGGGTGCATAGGTCGATTCTGGTGTCGGGTCGCGGGCTGATTTTCTATGGAAAAGGAGTCCAAACTGCTGCTAGCTGGAAGTGTCGCTGAAGTCGTGAAGATTTAAGTTGAAGAAAAGACAAAGATGAACCTGAAAGCAGAGGGGACAGAGTCTGGGTCACAGCACAGTGACCAGGGAGCTCACAGGAAGGAGCTCGTGGATGTCGGGTGCTTCAGGCGTGGAAGGTACAGCTGGGCTCTGCAGTCACGGGCTCCGGGAGGCTTCAAGGAAGGCCAGCTTCTGGAGGGCGACTGTCCCACATCGGCTGAGGGTCGCTGCGGTGTTAGTGTCCCGATTGGATCCACTAAGCATTGGCAACCGCAACCCACGCAAGATGAACAAAGCAGCTGCTGGTGCAGACCCACGGGGTCTGAGGGTGCTCTCCTTTGCAGGGAGCGTAGAGCAGGCCTGGAGCAACCAGGGGAACTCTTAGAAAGGAAGATTGTCCTCCGTCAGGGCCCACAAGTCGAGAGACAAGGGACCGCGGAAGGCAGCAAAATGAAGTGCGTAAAAGTGCTCCCACGGGCCACCGGAGCGGGCCAGGGAGCTGGGAGAAGGCACAAGTGCTGCTTGAAGGTTGGCTCAAGAATGGGCCAAAGCACAACTTCCCCACTGGTCGGGGTCGTGTGCTGGACAAGAGGTGGCCGGTGTCTCGGGGTATGCGGGGATCTCGACACCCACGTGGTCCAGGGTGCTCAGACTTGCTGGGCACACTCACAGGACGCTGGGATGCACTGGAGACCCACCTCGAGGTTGCTGGAAGGCGTCGAAGGTCGTGAGAGCAACGAAGTTCCAACCGGGTATCTTGTAGTCTTTTAGGTGCCTGCCAAGCAGGGGGATAACTCCTTTATCCCAAGGGAGATTTCTTCAGTCAGCTGGGCAGCAGCTCGTCGAAGGTCAGTTCTGTGAAGTCCTGTACGAATCTGAGGCTCTAGGGCAAAGTTATTCCCATATATCCCCAAGATTAGGGGATGGTCCCAAAGCGAGCCTACCAATCAGAGTAGAGGCGGGAAAGGGTGGCTACACCCACTCCCCTTTGTGTGTTTCCCGCCTGGGCGAGGGGCAGGATGCCCCTGAACCGGTTCCAGGCGGTGTATGCAGAGTTGGGGCTCTGCAGCTGCCTACGTGCAACTCTGAATGGACATTTGGTGCACCCACCCTGTTCCAATCCACATTATCCTGTCTGGGGAGGTGCTGGCACCTCCCTGCCACAGGAGCCCTATTGTCCAGCTGGAGAGGCTGGGATTTTCCCCAGCAACAGCCAGCCAGAGTCGTGTAGGTGGCGAACAGTAGCCATTTTGTGGTACACGTGCACTTTTAAATTGGTGTCTCAAATATACCGCTTTTCCCATATCACCCTCCTAGTAAGGGGGAATCGTGCCCCCATGCCCATGGCTGGACTGGGGGTATGATTCCTTCATGTTTGACACCAAACACGATATGGTTCTGTGTAGCCAGTCCCAAGTTACAGCGATGACGCAATAACTTATAATGCGGTAGAGTATATGGTATGGCTACACTACAAACAACCCAGTAACGGTGTTACGAAGGTTGCAGAGAGGTCCTACTCACGTAGGGGTCCCCCCTCACACATACCTCAGCACCCAGCCCTGTAGGATTACCAGGGCCTGCCATAGGGGTGACCTATGAGAGTATATGTGTTGTAATGGTATGGGACATAGGGTACCTACATCCCTGCAAGGGGTGCTAGCACCACCTTACCCAGGCTACAGTAGTGGCCTGGTGGTGTCAGTTTGGGTGGCTGTCCCAGGGTGGCACAATAAGTGCTGCAGCCCTGGTAGGCCTACTGGGGGACCCATGCCCTGGGTACCTAGGGTACCATCTACAAGGGACTGGAAGGGCATGCCCAGCATCCAATTATGTTTGTACCTAGAGTACTCACAACAGTTTTAGGGAGAAAGCAGATAGGCTGGGGTCCTGGATAGCAGGATCCCAGCCAGACTAGTCAAAAACCACTTAAATACCAGGCAAAAAGTTGGGGGCAACCATTAGTCAGATTCCACTCTCCTACATAACCCCCCCCCCAAACGAAAGGAGATAAGGCTAACCTTGTCCAGATAAGCCTTTATTTCCTGAGTGGCCATATAAGGAAGAACCTGTACTAACATGGTTGCTCCCTGAGTCATTGTCCACTTGGGAAATCCTACCCCAAGGGGTTCTAGAGTTTCTCCAAAGTCTAGGGAAATTACCTGTATTGGTTTTTGGGTCAGAGGTGGGCTGGTGGGGTGTCTGAGTCTGGAAGTGAGACCCTACTTGGGCTGGTCTCAACCTCCTCAGATCACTGGCCACTATGGAAGCCTTTCTGCCCATGACGGTGTCATATCTGGCCCTAAGGGTCAACCTCTGGCTGCCTACAGCTGGGGGTTGGATCCCTTTGGCTGGAATAGTGGAGGGCACTGGAAGGTTTGGGGCAGCTAGGCCCCAGGTTTCCCTGTGCTCAACAACATCCATTTGAGGGGTGCCTATACCTAGGGGTAAGGGGGATCCCTCAGTTTGTAGAGGAATATTCACCTGGCTGAAACTACTCTGCTGGGTGTCCCTAATCTGTTGATGAGGGGATTCCTCTGGGCAGGGGCCCAATAAGGGTCCACTGACCTCCCTGACCTCTGCAGCCCTGGGCTGACTGAGGCAGGGTAGAGAGGGGCAGGATACCTGCTCCAGACTGGGTACCACCTTGGAAGGATCCCCTGCCATCAGAGAGGTGGGCAGGCCAAGCCTGTCCACTTCTGGGGCAGTTACTTCACAAGGGGCAGGGTCAGTTCCCTGAGAAACTTGCCCTTTACCTGTAGTCTGGTGGGGGGAAGACTGCTCCTCCTCCCCTATGCTCTCTGTTTGTGTAGAGTGATCCATAGTTTCAGGCTTCACTCTTTCTATTTTCTCCTGGGGTGGAGGTGAGGCCCTCAGGGTCTCATCCACTCTCTCAGGAATTCCTACCATTTTCAAATGGGCCTTGTGGTCAACCTCAGCCCAGGCTGAGATTTCTAGATCATTCCCCAGTAAACAATCTACAGGCAAGTTTGGGGACACTGCCACCCTCTTGGGGCCAGTGACTCCTCCCCAGCTGAGATTTATCACTGCCATGGGATGATCTTTCCTGACTCCATCAATGTTTGTCACCTGATAGCTAAACCCAGGTAAAAGCTGATCTAGGGGCACTAGCCTCTTGGTCACCATGGTGACAGTGGCCCCTGTGTCCTTATAGGCCACAGCCTTCTGACCATTGATTATTGGTTCTTGTCTGTACCTGCCCAGAATACTGGGGCTCATGGTAAAGTTGGCAAACCCCATGCCACCATCACAGACCATAGTTGCTAATGCAGGGGACCTGGCTAGGCCAGAGTCCACTGGTGTCCCCAAAGAGAACCCAACTAAGTTTTTGGGTGCACTCCCACCACCTGGGGGATTACTACTAGTAGTAACAGGAGGTGTTGGAGCAGGTTTTGGAGGAACACTTTCGTTATTGCCATTTTTAGGACAGCTGGAGTCAGTTTTCCAGTGGCCAGGTTTCTTACAGACATGGCAATAGGGTTTCTTGATATTAGAGGAAGGATTTTGGGACCCACCCCCAGCACTGGTTTGTTGGGGCCCTTCAGATGACTTTTCTTGTTTATCATCCCCACCTTTCTCTTTGGGCTTAGTGGAATCCTTCTTCTGGTCACCAACTTGGTTCTTAGGCCTAATCCTGGTTCTGACCCATTTGTCTGCCTTCTTTCCCAATTCTTGGGGAGAGGTCAGATCAGAGTCCACCAGGTGCTGGTGTAAAAGTTGGTTCTGACAATTATTAAGAATCTGCTCCCTCATAATGAGATTATACAATCCTTGATAATCATTAACTTTACTGCCATTTAACCAACCTTCCAGTGCCTTGGTTGCACAATCCACAAAGTCTACCCAATCCTGATTTTGTGCTTTCTGGGTGTCTCTGAACTTAAGTCTGTATTGATCAGTGGTTAAGCCAAACCCATCTATTAAAGCATCTTTCAGAACATAATAATCATCAGCATCCTCTTCTCTTACAGAGAGGAGCTTGTCTCTCCCTTTATCTGAAAAGGAGAGCCACAGGATTGCTGCCCACTGCTCTACAGGGACCCTCTGTACTCTACAGGCCCTTTCAAGAGCAGATATCCATTTGTGAATATCATCCCCATTCTGATAGGGGGGCACAATCTTGTGGAGGTTCCTATTGTCAGGGACTCTCTCTCTAACTCTAGGGATTTCCTTACTGCCACCAGGGATCTCTAGACCCCATTTCTTTGAAGCTTTCTGAAGCTCCAGGGTTTCCCTGTCTAATGCTAACTGTTCTCTTTTAAGCTGAAGCTTAGCCTGCTCAAATTTGATCAGTCTGCATTTCCTCTCATGAGAGGATTCTCTTCTCTGAGAAGAGGCAGAGGACCCTTTGGATCCCCTAGAATGGTTGGATCCCACTGAGGGGGATCTGTTCCTTCTGGGGTCCACCACTCTCCTTTTAAGGGTGGAAGGAGTGCCTCTTGGGCCATCACTTCCATGCTGTGAGTGGTTTGTGTCTTCCAGGTCAGGATTTTCATCCTCTTCCTGTTCCTCTTCAGATTCCACTCTGGAAGTGTCCTCTTCTGAGGGATGCCCACCCACTCTGTCCGTCCCTCTGGATCCTATGGACTCCATAAAGTCTGCTATGAGCAGGATCTCTTTGAGACGTTTTGTGTTGGCACCTCTTTCTGTCTTCAGTTTCCTAAGGGTGCACATTTCCCTGAGCTCAGCAAAGGTGAAATTATCATACTTATCTACTGGGACCCTCTGGGGTCCTTCCATAGCCTTAGTGCCACTTGAAGACATGTTTAGTGTAGTGATGTATCTACCTACACTAAGTGTGGCCTACTGAACCCTCTCTTGAGTTGTAGTCAAGGTGTGCTAAACCCTCTACACACAACTCTAAGTTCAGTAGAACTTATTGTATTCTAGCTTGAATTTATATGTACCTTTGGTACCTAGTGGCTTTCACTTTAGAAATTCACTTTGTTATCTGGTAAAACAATGGCAAGCTTGAATCCAACCGCTGCACACCAATGTGAGAAGTTGGCCTGGCATATGCTGTTCCTAGTTATAGGGACACCTTGCACCAGTCCAATTCGACTCCTATTGATGGTAGGTTTAAGACAACCTTTAAAGAAAGCTATCCTAGTGGTAGCTGTGGAGAGCAGCCTTCAGGCTAAGTCTTGAAGGAGTGTTAAGCTTATTGTTTTACCATAATAACCTCTTGAATAACCAAATGAAAGAGTAGCCCACACAGGTATATATATAAAATATATGTATTTATTCTAGACAGAATCCCACAGTCACTTTATGTGGCTAGTGGCAAAGTTACGTTTCAAACAAGCATTTCTAAACACAATAAATAGCACAGAAATCAATGGGCCCCAGGGGGGGGCCAAACCATATACTAAAATAGTGGTATAAGAACCACGACAATTCTACAGGCAATGCCTAGGGCATTCAGGATCGCTGGCCCCTTAAGAATCCACCCACAGTTAAGAGGAAGGGGACCCACGGGAGGCGTGTGCAGTGCGAGAAGCTGCTGTCGGGATCGCAATGTTAGCCTATGGAGAATGTCGCGGTTGAATAATTAAGGTTTAAGGACACTTCTAACAACAGTACAAAGTTAAGGCTTGAGACTTAAGGCTTTGGAGAGCCCACCACCACGGAAGTACCGAAGTACCACTGTTACCTGCCCCAGGGAAGCCGGGTGCATAGGTCGATTCTGGTGTCGGGTCGCGGGCTGATTTTCTATGGAAAAGGAGTCCAAACTGCTGCTAGCTGGAAGTGTCGCTGAAGTCGTGAAGATTTAAGTTGAAGAAAAGACAAAGATGAACCTGAAAGCAGAGGGGACAGAGTCTGGGTCACAGCACAGTGACCAGGGAGCTCACAGGAAGGAGCTCGTGGATGTCGGGTGCTTCAGGCGTGGAAGGTACAGCTGGGCTCTGCAGTCACGGGCTCCGGGAGGCTTCAAGGAAGGCCAGCTTCTGGAGGGCGACTGTCCCACGTCGGCTGAGGGTCGCTGCGGTGTTAGTGTCCCGATTGGATCCACTAAGCATTGGCAACCGCAACCCACGCAAGATGAACAAAGCAGCTGCTGGTGCAGACCCACGGGGTCTGAGGGTGCTCTCCTTTGCAGGGAGCGTAGAGCAGGCCTGGAGCAACCAGGGGAACTCTTAGAAAGGAAGATTGTCCTCCGTCAGGGCCCCCAAGTCGAGAGACAAGGGACCGCGGAAGGCAGCAAAATGGAGTGCGTAAAAGTGCTCCCACGGGCCACCGGAGCGGGCCAGGGAGCTGGGAGACGGCACAAGTGCTGCTTGAAGGTTGGCTCAAGAATGGGCCAAAGCACAACTTCCCCACTGGTCGGGGTCGTGTGCTGGACAAGAGGTGGCCGGTGTCTCAGGGTATGCGGGGATCTCGACACCCACGTGGTCCAGGGTGCTCAGACTTGCTGGGCACACTCACAGGACGCTGGGATGCACTGGAGACCCACCTCGAGGTTGCTGGAAGGCGTCGAAGGTCGTGAGAGCAACGAAGTTCCAACCGGGTATCTTGTAGTCTTTTAGGTGCCTGCCAAGCAGGGGGATAACTCCTTTATCCCAAGGGAGATTTCTTCAGTCAGCTGGGCAGCAGCTCGTCGAAGGTCAGTTCTGTGAAGTCCTGTACGAATCTGAGGCTCTAGGGCAAAGTTATTCCCATATATCCCCAAGATTAGGGGATGGTCCCAAAGCGAGCCTACCAATCAGAGTAGAGGCGGGAAAGGGTGGCTACACCGACTCCCCTTTGTGTGTTTCCCGCCTGGGCGAGGGGCAGGATGCCCCTGAACCGGTTCCAGGCGGTGTATGCAGAGTTGGGGCTCTGCAGCTGCCTACGTGCAACTCTGAATGGACATTTGGTGCACCCACCCTGTTCCAATCCACATTATCCTGTCTGGGGAGGTGCTGGCACCTCCCTGCCACAGGAGCCCTATTGTCCAGCTGGAGAGGCTGGGATTTTCCCCAGCAACAGCCAGCCAGAGTCGTGTAGGTGGCGAACAGTAGCCATTTTGTGGTACACGTGCACTTTTAAATTGGTGTCTCAAATATACCGCTTTTCCCATATCACCCTCCTAGTAAGGGGGAATCGTGCCCCCATGCCCATGGCTGGACTGGGGGTATGATTCCTTCATGTTTGACACCAAACACGATATGGTTCTGTGTAGCCAGTCCCAAGTTACAGCGATGACGCAATAACTTATAATGCGGTAGAGTATATGGTATGGCTACACTACAAACAACCCAGTAACGGTGTTACGAAGGTTGCAGAGAGGTCCTACTCACGTAGGGGTCCCCCCTCACACATACCTCAGCACCCAGCCCTGTAGGATTACCAGGGCCTGCCATAGGGGTGACCTATGAGAGTATATGTGTTGTAATGGTATGGGACATAGGGTACCTACATCCCTGCAAGGGGTGCTAGCACCACCTTACCCAGGCTACAGTAGTGGCCTGGTGGTGTCAGTTTGGGTGGCTGTCCCAGGGTGGCACAATAAGTGCTGCAGCCCTGGTAGGCCTACTGGGGGACCCATGCCCTGGGTACCTAGGGTACCATCTACAAGGGACTGGAAGGGCATGCCCAGCATCCAATTATGTTTGTACCTAGAGTACTCACAACAGTTTTAGGGAGAAAGCAGATAGGCTGGGGTCCTGGATAGCAGGATCCCAGCCAGACTAGTCAAAAACCACTTAAATACCAGGCAAAAAGTTGGGGGCAACCATTAGTCAGATTCCACTCTCCTACACTGGCCTAATGGTTAAGGTCTTAGACTCTCACTCTGGCCTAATGGTTAAGGTCTTAACTCTTACTCTGTTCTAATGGGTAAGGTCTTAGACTCTTACTCTGGCCTAATGTTAAAGGTCTTAACTCTTACGCTGGCCTAATGGTTAAGGTCTTAGACTCTTACTCAGGCCTAACGGTTAAGGTCTTAGACTCTTACTCTGGCCCAATGGTTAAGGTTTTAGACGTTTTCTCTTGCCTAATGGTTAAGGTCTTAACTCTTACTCTGGCCTAATGGTTAAGGTCTTAGACTCTTACTCTGGCCTAATGGTTAAGGTCTTAACTCTTCCTCTGGCCTAATGGGTAAGGTCTTAGACTCTTACTTTGGCCTACTGCTTAAGATCTTAACTCGTACTCTGGCCTAATGGTTAAGGTTTTAACTCTTACTCTGGCCTAATGAATAAGGTTTTAGACTCTTACTCTGGCCTAACGGTTAAAGTCTTAGACTCTTATCCTGGCCTAATGGTTAAGGTCTTATCTCTTACTCTGGCCTAATGGTTAGGGTCTTAACTCTTGCTCTGGCCTAATGGTTAAGGTCTTGACTCTTACTCTGGTCTAATGGTTAAGGTCTAGACTCTTACTCTGGCCTAACGCTTAAGGTCTTAACTCTTACTCTGGCCTAATGGTTAAGGTCTTAGACTCTTACTCTGGCCCAATGTTTAAGGTCTTAAGTCTTACTCTGGCCTAATGGTTAGGGTCTTAACTCTTGCTCTGGCCTAATGGTTAAGGTCTCAGACTCTTACTCTGGCCTACTGGTTAAGGTCTTAGACTCGTACTCTGGCCTAATGTTAAAGGTCTTAACTCTTACGCTGGCCTAATGGTTAAGGTCTTAACTCTTACTCTGGCCTAGTGGTTAAGGTCTTAGACTCTTACTCTGGCCTAATGGTTAAGGTCTTAACTCTTACTCTGGCCTAATGGGTAAGGTCTTAGACTCTTACTCTGTCCTACTGGTCAAGGTCTAGATTCTTACTCTGATCTAGTGCTTAAGGTTTTAACTCTTACTATGGCCTAATGATTAAGGTCTAAGACTCTTACTCTTGCCTAATGGGTAAGGTCTTAACTCTTACTCTGGCCTAGTGGTTAAGGTCTTAGACTCTTATTCTGGCGTAATGGTTAAGGTCTTAACTCTTACTCTGGCCTAATGGGTAAGGTCTTAGACTCTTACTCTGGAATACTGGTTAAGGTCTTAACTCTTACTCTGGCCAAATGGGTAAGGTTTTAACACTTACTCTGGCCTAATGGTTAAGGTTTTAACTCTTACTCTGGCCTAATGCTTAAAGTCTTAGACTCTTACTCTGGCCTAATGGTTAAGGTCTTAACTCTTACTCTGGCCTAATGGTTAAGGTCTTAAGTCTTACTCTGGCCTAATGGTTAAGGTCTTAACTCTTACTCTGTTCTAATGGGTAAGGTCTTAGACTCTTACTCTGGCCCAATGTTTAAGGTCTTAAGTCTTACTCTGGCCTAATGGTTAGGGTCTTAACTCTTGCTCTGGCCTAATGGTTAAGGTCTCATATTCTTACTCTGGCCTACTGGTTAAGGTCTTAGACTCGTACTATGGCCTAATGTTAAAGGTCTTAACTCTTACGCTGGCCTAATGGTTAAGGTCTTAACTCATATTCTGGCCTAATGGTTAAGGTCTTAACTCTTACTCTGGCCTAATGGTCAAGGTCTAGATTCTTACTCTGACCTAGTGCTTAAGGTTTTAACTCTTACTATGGCCTAATGATTAAGGTCTAAGACTCTTACTCTTGCCTAATGGGTAAGGTCTTAACTCTTACTCTGGCCTAGTGGTTAAGGTCTTAGACTCTTACTCTGGCCTAATGGTTAAGGTCTTAACTCTTACTCTGGCCTAATGGGTAAGGTCTTAGACTCTTACTCTGTCCTACTGGTCAAGGTCTAGATTCTTACTCTGATCTAGTGCTTAAGGTTTTAACTCTTACTATGGCCTAATGATTAAGGTCTAAGACTCTTACTCTTGCCTAATGGGTAAGGTCTTAACTCTTACTCTGGCCTAGTGGTTAAGGTCTTAGACTCTTATTCTGGCGTAATGGTTAAGGTCTTAACTCTTACTCTGGCCTAATGGGTAAGGTCTTAGACTCTTACTCTGGAATACTGGTTAAGGTCTTAACTCTTACTCTGGCCAAATGGTTAAGGTTTTAACTCTTACTCTGGCCTAATGGTTAAGGTCTTACCTCTTACTCTGGCCAAATGGTTAAGGTCTTAGACTCTTACTTTGGCCTAATGATTAAGGTCTTAACTCTTACTATTGACTAATGGTTAAGGTCTTAACTCTTACTCTGGCCTAATGGTTAAGGTCTTAGACTCTTACTCTGGCCTACTGGTTAAGGTCTTAACTCTTACTCTGGCCTAATGGTTAAGGTCTTAGACTCTTACTCTGTCCTAATGGTTAAGGTCTTAGACTCTTACTCTGGCCTAATGGTTAAGGTCTTAGACTCTTACTCTTGCCTAATGGTTAAGGTCTTAACTCTTACTCTGGCCTAATGGTTAAGGTCTTAGACTCTTACTCTGGCCTAATGGTTAAGGTCTTAGACTCTTACTCTGTCCTAATGGTTAAGGTATTCGACTCTTACTCTGGACTACTGGTTAAGGTCTTAACTCTTACTCTGGCCTAATGGTTAAAGTTTTAACTCTTACTCTGGCCTAATGGTTGAGGTCTTAGACTCTTTCTCTGGCCTACTGGTTAAGGTCTTAACTCTTACTCTGGCCTAATGGTTAAGGACTTAGACTATTACTCTGGCCTAATGGTTAAGGTCTTAACTCTTACTCTGGCCTAATGGTTAAGGTCTTAGACTCTTACTATGGACTACTGGTTAAGGTCTTAACTCTTACTCTGGCCTAATGCTTAAAGTTTTAACTCTTACTGTGGCCTAATGGTTGAGGTCTTAGATTCTTACTCTGGCCTAATGGTTAAGGTCTTAACTCTTACTCTGGCCTAATGGTTAAGGACTTAGACTATTACTCTGGCCTAATGGTTAAGGTATTGACTCTTACTCTGGCCTAATGTTTAAGGTCTTAGACTCTTACTCTGGCCTAATGGTTAAGGTGTAGACTCTTATTCTGGACTAATGGTTAAGTTCTTAACTCGTCCTCTGGACTAATGGCTAAGTTCTTAACTCTTACTCTGGCCTAATGGTTAAGGTCTTAGACTCTTACTCTGGCCTAACGGTTAAGGTCTTACACTCTTACTCTGGCCTAATGGTTAAGGTTTTAGACTTTTACTCTTGCCTAATGGTTAAGGTCTTAACTCTTACTCTGGCCTAATGGTTAAGGTCTTAGACTCTTACTCTGGCCTAATGGTTAAGACCTCAACTCTTACTCTGGCCTAATGGTTAAGATTTTAACTCTTACTCTGGCCTAATGGTTAAGGTTTTAGACTCTTACTCTGGGCTAATGGTTAAGGTATTAGACTCTTACTCTGGCCTAATGGTTAAGGTCTTGACTCTTTATCTGGTCTAATGGTTGAGGTCTAGACTCTTACTCTGGCCTAATGCTTAAGGTCTTAACTCTTACTCAGGCCTAATGGTTAAGGTCTTAGACTCTTACTCTGGCCTAATGGTTAAGGTCTTGACTCTTACTCTGGTCTAATGGTTAAGGTCTAGACTCTTACTCTGGCCTAATGCTTAAGGTCTTAACTCTTACTCTGGCCCAATGTTTAAGGTCTTAAGTCTGACTCTGGCCTAATGGTTAGGGTCTTAACTCTTGCTCTGACCTAATGGTTAAGGTCTTGACTCTTACTCTGGTCTAATGGTTAAGGTCTAGACTCTTACTCTGGCCTAATGCTTAAGGTCTTAACTCTTACTCTGGCCTAATGGTTAAGGTCTTAGACTCTTACTCTGGCCCAATGTTTAAGGTCTTAAGTCTTACTCTGGCCTAGTGGTTAAGGTCTAAGACTCTTACTCTGGCCTAATGGTTAAGGTCTTAACTCTTACTCTGGCCTAATGGGTAAGGTCTTAGACTCTTACTCTGGCCTACTGGTTAAGGTCATAACTCTTACTCTGGCCTAATGGTTAAGGTTTTAGACACTTACTCTGGCCTAATGGTTAAGGTCTTAACTCTTACTCTGTTCTAATGGGTAAGGTCTTAGACTCTTACTCTGGCCTAATGTTAAAGGTCTTAACTCATACGCTGGCCTAATGGTTAAGGTCTCAGACTCTTACTCTGGCCTAACGGTTAAGGTCTTAGACTCTTACTCTGGCCCAATGGTTAAGGTTTTAGACGTTTTCTCTTGCCTAATGGTTAAGGTCTTAACTGTTACTCTGGCCTAATGGTTAAGGTCTTAGACTCTTACTCTGGCCTAATGGTTAAGGTCTTAACTCTTCCTCTGGCCTAATCGGTAAGGTCTTAGACTCTTACTTTGGCCTACTGCTTAAGATCTTAACTCTTACTCTGGCCTAATGGTTAAGGTTTTAACTCTTACTCTGGCCTAATGGTTAAGGTTTTAGACTCTTACTCTGGCCTAACGGTTAAAGTCTTAGACTCTTATCCTGGCCTAATGGTTAAGGTCTTATCTCTTACTCTGGCCTAATGGTTAAGGTCCTAACTATTACTATTGACTAATGGTTAAGGTCTTAACTCTTACTCTGGCCTAATGGGTAAGGTCTTAGACTCTTACTCTGGCCTACTGGTTAAGGTCTTAACTCTTACTCTGGCCTAATGGGTAAGATCTTAGACTCTTACTCTGTCCTAATGGTTAAGGTCTTAGACTCTTAATCTGGCCTAATGGTTAAGGTCTAGACTCTTACTCTGGCCTAATCCGTAAAGTCTTAACTCTTACTATGGCCTAATGGTTAAGGTCTTAGACTCTTACTCTTGCCTAATGGTTAAGGTCTTAACTCTTACTCTGGCCTAATGGTTAAGGTCTTAACTCTTACTTTGGCCTAATGGTTAAGGTCTTAACTCTTACTTTGGCCTAATGGTTAAGGTCTTAACTCTTACTCTGACCTAATGGTTAAGGTCTTAGACTCTTCCTCTGGCCTAATGGTTAAGGTCTTGAATCTTATTCTGGACTAATGGTTAAGGTCTTAACTCTTACTCTGGACTAATGGCTAAGTTCTTAACTCTTACTCTGACCTAATGGTTAAGGTCTTAGACTCTTACTCTGACCTAATTGTTAAGGTCTCAGACTCTTACTCTGGCCTAATGGTTAAGGTCCAAACTCTTACTATTGACTAATGGTTAAGGTCTTAACTCTTACTCTGGCCTAATGGGTAAGGTCTTAGACTCTTACTCTGGCCTACTGGTTAAGGTCTTAACTCTTGCTCTGGTCTAATGGGTAAGGTCTTAGACTCTTACTCTGTCCTAATGGTTAAGGTCTTAGACTCTTACTCTGGCCTAATGGTGAAGATCTAGACTCTTACTCTGGCCTAATCTGTAAGGTCTTAACTCTTAATATGGCCTAACGTTTAAGGTCTTAGACTCTTACTCTTGCCTAATGGTTAAGGTCTTAACTCTTACTCTGGCATAATGGTTAAGGTCTTAGACTCTTACTCTGACCTAATGGTTAAGGTGTAGACTCTTATTCTGGACTAATGGTTAAGGTCTTAACTCTTCCTCTGGACTAATGGCTAAGTTCTTAACTCTTAGTCTGACCTAATGGTTAAGGTCTCAGACTCTTACTCTTGCCTAATGGTTAAGGTCTTAACTCTTACTCTGGCCTAATGGTTAAGGTCTTAACTCTTACTCTGGCCTACTGGTTAACGTCCTAGACTCTTACTCTGGCCTAATGGTTAAGGTCCTAACTCTTACTATTGACTAATGGTTAAGGTCTTAACTGTTACTCTGGCTTAATGGGTAAGGTGTTAGACTCTTACTCTGGCCTACTGGTTAAGGTCTTAACTCTTACTCTGGCCTAATGGGTAAGGTCTTAACTCTTACTCTGGCCTAGTGGTTAAGGTCTTAGACTCTTACTCTGGCCTAATGGTTAAGGTCTTAGACTCTTACTCTGGCCTAATGGTTAAGGTCTTAACTCTTACTCTGGCCTAATGGGTAAGGTCTTAGACTCTTACTCTGGCCTAATGGTTAAGGTTTTAGACTCTTACTCTGGCCTAATGGTTAAAGTCTTAGACTCTTACTCTGGCCGAATGGTTAAGGTCTTAACTCTTCCTTAGGCCTAATGGTTAAGGTATTGGACTCTTACTCTGGCCTAATGGTTAAGGTCTTGAGTCTTACTCTGGCCTAATGGTGAAGGTCTTAGACTCTTACTCTGGCCTACTGGTTAAGGTCTTAACTCTAACTCTGGCCTAATGGTTAAAGTTTTAACTCTTACTCTGGCCTAATGGTTGAGGTCTTAGACTCTTACTCTTGCCTAATGGTTTAGGTCTTAACTCTTACTCTGACCTAATGGTTAAGGTCTTAGACTCTAACTCTGGCCTAATGGTTAAGGTCTTGAATCTTATTCTGGACTAATGGTTAAGGTCTTAACTCTTCCTCTGGACTAATGGCTAAGTTCTTAACTCGTACTCTGACCTAATGGTTAAGGTCTTAGACTCTTACTCTGTCCTAATGGTTAAGGTCTTAGACTCTTTCTCTGGCCTAATGGTTAAGGTCTTAGACTCTTACTCCTGCCTAATGGTTAAGGTCTTAACTCTTACTCTGGCCTAACGGTTAAAGTCTTAGACTCTTATCCTGGCCTAATGGTTAAGGTCTTATCTCTTACTCTGGCCTAATGGTTAGGGTCTTAACTCTTGCTCTGGCCTAATGGTTAAGGTCTTGACTCTTAATCTGGTCTAATGGTTAAGGTCTAGACTCTTACTCTGGCCTAATGCTTAAGGTCTTAACTCTTACTCTGGCCTAATGGTTAAGGTCTTAGACTCTTACTCTGGCCCAATGTTTAAGGTCTTAAGTCTTACTCTGGCCTAATGGTTAGGGTCTTAACTCTTGCTCTGGCCTAATGGTTAAGGTCTCAGACTCTTACTCTGGCCTACTGGTTAAGGTCTTAGACTGGTACTCTGGCCTAATGTTAAAGGTCTTAACTCTTACGCTGGCCTAATGGTTAAGGTCTTAGACTCTTACTCTGGCCTAATTGTTAAAGTCGTAACTCTTACTCTGGCCTAATGGTTAAGGTCTTAACTCTTACTCTGGCCTAATGGTTAAGGTCTTAGACTCTTACACTGGCCTAGTGGTTAAGGTCTTTGCTCTTACTCTGGCCTACTGGTTAAGGTCCTAGACTCTTACTCTGGCCTAATGGTTAAGGTCCTAACTATTACTATTGACTAATGGTTAAGGTCTTAACTCTTACTCTGGCCTAATGGGTAAGGTCTTAGACTCTTACTCTGGCCTACTGGTTAAGGTGTTAACTCTTACTCTGGCCTAATGGGTAAGATCTTAGACTCTTACTCTGTCCTAATGGTTAAGGTCTTAGACTCTTACTCTGGCCTAATGGTTAAGGTCTAGACTCTTACTCTGGCCTAATCCGTAAGGTCTTAACTCTCACTATGGCCTAATGGTTAAGGTCTTAACTCTTACTCTGGCCTAATGGTTAAGGTCTTAACTCTTCCTTTGGCCTAATGGTTAAGGTCTTACCTCTTACTATTGACTAATGGTTAAGGTCTTAACTCTTACTCTGTCCTAATGGTTAAGGTCTTAGACTATTACTCTGGCCTAATGGTTAAGGTCTTAACTCTTACTCTGGCCTAATGGGTAAGGTCTTAGACTCTTACTCTGGCCTACTGGTTAAGGTCTTAACTCTTACTCTGGCCTAATGGTTAAGGTCTTAAGTCTTACTCTGGCCTAATGGTTAAGGTCTTAGACTCTCACTCTGGCCTAATGGTTAAGGTCTTAACTCTTACTCTGTTCTAATGGGTAAGGTCTTAGACTCTTACTCTGGCCTAATGTTAAAGGTCTTAACTCTTACGCTGGCCTAATGGTTAAGGTCTTAGACTCTTACTCAGGCCTAACGGTTAAGGTCTTAGACTCTTACTCTGGCCCAATGGTTAAGGTTTTAGACGTTTTCTCTTGCCTAATGGTTAAGGTCTTAACTCTTACTCTGGCCTAATGGTTAAGGTCTTAGACTCTTACTCTGGCCTAATGGTTAAGGTCTTAACTCTTCCTCTGGCCTAATGGGTAAGGTCTTAGACTCTTACTTTGGCCTACTGCTTAAGATCTTAACTCGTACTCTGGCCTAATGGTTAAGGTTTTAACTCTTACTCTGGCCTAATGAATAAGGTTTTAGACTCTTACTCTGGCCTAACGGTTAAAGTCTTAGACTCTTATCCTGGCCTAATGGTTAAGGTCTTATCTCTTACTCTGGCCTAATGGTTAGGGTCTTAACTCTTGCTCTGGCCTAATGGTTAAGGTCTTGACTCTTACTCTGGTCTAATGGTTAAGGTCTAGACTCTTACTCTGGCCTAACGCTTAAGGTCTTAACTCTTACTCTGGCCTAATGGTTAAGGTCTTAGACTCTTACTCTGGCCCAATGTTTAAGGTCTTAAGTCTTACTCTGGCCTAATGGTTAGGGTCTTAACTCTTGCTCTGGCCTAATGGTTAAGGTCTCAGACTCTTACTCTGGCCTACTGGTTAAGGTCTTAGACTCGTACTCTGGCCTAATGTTAAAGGTCTTAACTCTTACGCTGGCCTAATGGTTAAGGTCTTAACTCTTACTCTGGCCTAGTGGTTAAGGTCTTAGACTCTTACTCTGGCCTAATGGTTAAGGTCTTAACTCTTACTCTGGCCTAATGGGTAAGGTCTTAGACTCTTACTCTGTCCTACTGGTCAAGGTCTAGATTCTTACTCTGATCTAGTGCTTAAGGTTTTAACTCTTACTATGGCCTAATGATTAAGGTCTAAGACTCTTACTCTTGCCTAATGGGTAAGGTCTTAACTCTTACTCTGGCCTAGTGGTTAAGGTCTTAGACTCTTATTCTGGCGTAATGGTTAAGGTCTTAACTCTTACTCTGGCCTAATGGGTAAGGTCTTAGACTCTTACTCTGGAATACTGGTTAAGGTCTTAACTCTTACTCTGGCCAAATGGGTAAGGTTTTAACACTTACTCTGGCCTAATGGTTAAGGTTTTAACTCTTACTCTGGCCTAATGCTTAAAGTCTTAGACTCTTACTCTGGCCTAATGGTTAAGGTCTTAACTCTTACTCTGGCCTAATGGTTAACGTCTTAAGTCTTACTCTGGCCTAATGGTTAAGGTCTTAACTCTTACTCTGTTCTAATGGGTAAGGTCTTAGACTCTTACTCTGGCCCAATGTTTAAGGTCTTAAGTCTTACTCTGGCCTAATGGTTAGGGTCTTAACTCTTGCTCTGGCCTAATGGTTAAGGTCTCATATTCTTACTCTGGCCTACTGGTTAAGGTCTTAGACTCGTACTATGGCCTAATGTTAAAGGTCTTAACTCTTACGCTGGCCTAATGGTTAAGGTCTTAACTCATATTCTGGCCTAATGGTTAAGGTCTTAACTCTTACTCTGGCCTAATGGTCAAGGTCTAGATTCTTACTCTGACCTAGTGCTTAAGGTTTTAACTCTTACTATGGCCTAATGATTAAGGTCTAAGACTCTTACTCTTGCCTAATGGGTAAGGTCTTAACTCTTACTCTGGCCTAGTGGTTAAGGTCTTAGACTCTTACTCTGGCCTAATGGTTAAGGTCTTAACTCTTACTCTGGCCTAATGGGTAAGGTCTTAGACTCTTACTCTGTCCTACTGGTCAAGGTCTAGATTCTTACTCTGATCTAGTGCTTAAGGTTTTAACTCTTACTATGGCCTAATGATTAAGGTCTAAGACTCTTACTCTTGCCTAATGGGTAAGGTCTTAACTCTTACTCTGGCCTAGTGGTTAAGGTCTTAGACTCTTATTCTGGCGTAATGGTTAAGGTCTTAACTCTTACTCTGGCCTAATGGGTAAGGTCTTAGACTCTTACTCTGGAATACTGGTTAAGGTCTTAACTCTTACTCTGGCCAAATGGTTAAGGTTTTAACTCTTACTCTGGCCTAATGGTTAAGGTCTTACCTCTTACTCTGGCCAAATGGTTAAGGTCTTAGACTCTTACTTTGGCCTAATGATTAAGGTCTTAACTCTTACTATTGACTAATGGTTAAGGTCTTAACTCTTACTCTGGCCTAATGGTTAAGGTCTTAGACTCTTACTCTGGCCTACTGGTTAAGGTCTTAACTCTTACTCTGGCCTAATGGTTAAGGTCTTAGACTCTTACTCTGTCCTAATGGTTAAGGTCTTAGACTCTTACTCTGGCCTAATGGTTAAGGTCTTAGACTCTTACTCTTGCCTAATGGTTAAGGTCTTAACTCTTACTCTGGCCTAATGGTTAAGGTCTTAGACTCTTACTCTGGCCTAATGGTTAAGGTCTTAGACTCTTACTCTGTCCTAATGGTTAAGGTATTCGACTCTTACTCTGGACTACTGGTTAAGGTCTTAACTCTTACTCTGGCCTAATGGTTAAAGTTTTAACTCTTACTCTGGCCTAATGGTTGAGGTCTTAGACTCTTTCTCTGGCCTACTGGTTAAGGTCTTAACTCTTACTCTGGCCTAATGGTTAAGGACTTAGACTATTACTCTGGCCTAATGGTTAAGGTCTTAACTCTTACTCTGGCCTAATGGTTAAGGTCTTAGACTCTTACTATGGACTACTGGTTAAGGTCTTAACTCTTACTCTGGCCTAATGCTTAAAGTTTTAACTCTTACTGTGGCCTAATGGTTGAGGTCTTAGATTCTTACTCTGGCCTAATGGTTAAGGTCTTAACTCTTACTCTGGCCTAATGGTTAAGGACTTAGACTATTACTCTGGCCTAATGGTTAAGGTCTTGACTCTTACTCTGGCCTAATGTTTAAGGTCTTAGACTCTTACTCTGGCCTAATGGTTAAGGTGTAGACTCTTATTCTGGACTAATGGTTAAGTTCTTAACTCGTCCTCTGGACTAATGGCTAAGTTCTTAACTCTTACTCTGGCCTAATGGTTAAGGTCTTAGACTCTTACTCTGGCCTAACGGTTAAGGTCTTACACTCTTACTCTGGCCTAATGGTTAAGGTTTTAGACTTTTACTCTTGCCTAATGGTTAAGGTCTTAACTCTTACTCTGGCCTAATGGTTAAGGTCTTAGACTCTTACTCTGGCCTAATGGTTAAGGTCTTAACTCTTCCTCTGGCCTAATGAGTAAGGTCTTAGACTCTTAATCTGGCCTACTGGTTAAGACCTCAACTCTTACTCTGGCCTAATGGTTAAGATTTTAACTCTTACTCTGGCCTAATGGTTAAGGTTTTAGACTCTTACTCTGGGCTAATGGTTAAGGTATTAGACTCTTACTCTGGCCTAATGGTTAAGGTCTTGACTCTTTATCTGGTCTAATGGTTGAGGTCTAGACTCTTACTCTGGCCTAATGCTTAAGGTCTTAACTCTTACTCAGGCCTAATGGTTAAGGTCTTAGACTCTTACTCTGGCCTAATGGTTAAGGTCTTGACTCTTACTCTGGTCTAATGGTTAAGGTCTAGACTCTTACTCTGGCCTAATGCTTAAGGTCTTAACTCTTACTCTGGCCCAATGTTTAAGGTCTTAAGTCTGACTCTGGCCTAATGGTTAGGGTCTTAACTCTTGCTCTGACCTAATGGTTAAGGTCTTGACTCTTACTCTGGTCTAATGGTTAAGGTCTAGACTCTTACTCTGGCCTAATGCTTAAGGTCTTAACTCTTACTCTGGCCTAATGGTTAAGGTCTTAGACTCTTACTCTGGCCCAATGTTTAAGGTCTTAAGTCTTACTCTGGCCTAGTGGTTAAGGTCTAAGACTCTTACTCTGGCCTAATGGTTAAGGTCTTAACTCTTACTCTGGCCTAATGGGTAAGGTCTTAGACTCTTACTCTGGCCTACTGGTTAAGGTCATAACTCTTACTCTGGCCTAATGGTTAAGGTTTTAGACTCTTACTCTGGCCTAATGGTTAAGGTCTTAACTCTTACTCTGTTCTAATGGGTAAGGTCTTAGACTCTTACTCTGGCCTAATGTTAAAGGTCTTAACTCATACGCTGGCCTAATGGTTAAGGTCTCAGACTCTTACTCTGGCCTAACGGTTAAGGTCTTAGACTCTTACTCTGGCCCAATGGTTAAGGTTTTAGACGTTTTCTCTTGCCTAATGGTTAAGGTCTTAACTCTTACTCTGGCCTAATGGTTAAGGTCTTAGACTCTTACTCTGGCCTAATGGTTAAGGTCTTAACTCTTCCTCTGGCCTAATGGGTAAGGTCTTAGACTCTTACTTTGGCCTACTGCTTAAGATCTTAACTCTTACTCTGGCCTAATGGTTAAGGTTTTAACTCTTACTCTGGCCTAATGGTTAAGGTTTTAGACTCTTACTCTGGCCTAACGGTTAAAGTCTTAGACTCTTATCCTGGCCTAATGGTTAAGGTCTTATCTCTTACTCTGGCCTAATGGTTAAGGTCCTAACTATTACTATTGACTAATGGTTAAGGTCTTAACACTTACTCTGGCCTAATGGGTAAGGTCTTAGACTCTTACTCTGGCCTACTGGTTAAGGTCTTAACTCTTACTCTGGCCTAATGGGTAAGATCTTAGACTCTTACTCTGTCCTAATGGTTAAGGTCTTAGACTCTTAATCTGGCCTAATGGTTAAGGTCTAGACTCTTACTCTGGCCTAATCCGTAAGGTCTTAACTCTTACTATGGCCTAATGGTTAAGGTCTTAGACTCTTACTCTTGCCTAATGGTTAAGGTCTTAACTCTTACTCTGGCCTAATGGTTAAGGTCTTAACTCTTACTTTGGCCTAATGGTTAAGGTCTTAACTCTTACTTTGGCCTAATGGTTAAGGTCTTAACTCTTACTCTGACCTAATGGTTAAGGTCTTAGACTCTTCCTCTGGACTAATGGTTAAGGTCTTGAATCTTATTCTGGACTAATGGTTAAGGTCTTAACTCTTCCTCTGGACTAATGGCTAAGTTCTTAACTCTTACTCTGACCTAATGGTTAAGGTCTTAGACTCTTACTCTGATCTAATTGTTAAGGTCTCAGACTCTTACTCTGGCCTAATGGTTAAGGTCCAAACTCTTACTATTGACTAATGGTTAAGGTCTTAACTCTTACTCTGGCCTAATGGGTAAGGTTTTAGACTCTTACTCTGGGCTAATGGTTAAGGTATTAGACTCTTACTCTGGCCTAATGGTTAAGGTCTTGACTCTTTCTCTGGTCTAATGGTTGAGGTCTAGACTCTTACTCTGGCCTAATGCTTAAGGTCTTAACTCTTACTCAGGCCTAATGGTTAAGGTCTTAGACTCTTACTCTGGCCTAATGGTTAAGGTCTTGACTCTTACTCTGGTCTAATGGTTAAGGTCTAGACTCTTACTCTGGCCTAATGCTTAAGGTCTTAACTCTTACTCTGGCCCAATGTTTAAGGTCTTAAGTCTGACTCTGGCCTAATGGTTAGGGTCTTAACTCTTGCTCTGACCTAATGGTTAAGGTCTTGACTCTTACTCTGGTCTAATGGTTAAGGTCTAGACTCTTACTCTGGCCTAATGCTTAAGGTCTTAACTCTTACTCTGGCCTAATGGTTAAGGTCTTAGACTCTTACTCTGGCCCAATGTTTAAGGTCTTAAGTCTTACTCTGGCCTAGTGGTTAAGGTCTTAGACTCTTACTCTGGCCTAATGGTTAAGGTCTTAACTCTTACTCTGGCCTAATGGGTAAGGTCTTAGACTCTTACTCTGGCCTACTGGTTAAGGTCATAACTCTTACTCTGGCCTAATGGTTAAGGTCTTAAGTCTTACTCTGGCCTAATGGTTAAGGTTTTAGACTCTTACTCTGGCCTAATGGTTAAGGTCTTAACTCTTACTCTGTTCTAATGGGTAAGGTCTTAGACTCTTACTCTGGCCTAATGTTAAAGGTCTTAACTCTTACGCTGGCCTAATGGTTAAGGTCTCAGACTCTTACTCTGGCCTAACGGTTAAGGTCTTAGACTCTTACTCTGGCCCAATGGTTAAGGTTTTAGACGTTTTCTCTTGCCTAATGTTTAAGGTCTTAACTCTTACTCTGGCCTAATGGTTAAGGTCTTAGACTCTTACTCTGGCCTAATGGTTAAGGTCTTAACTCTTCCTCTGGCCTAATCGGTAAGGTCTTAGACTCTTACTTTGGCCTACTGCTTAAGATCTTAACTCTTACTCTGGCCTAATGGTTAAGGTTTTAACTCTTACTCTGGCCTAATGGTTAAGGTTTTAGACTCTTACTCTGGCCTAACGGTTAAAGTCTTAGACTCTTATCCTGGCCTAATGGTTAAGGTCTTATCTCTTACTCTGGCCTAATGGTTAAGGTCCTAACTATTACTATTGACTAATGGTTAAGGTCTTAACTCTTACTCTGGCCTAATGGGTAAGGTCTTAGACTCTTACTCTGGCCTACTGGTTAAGGTCTTAACTCTTACTCTGGCCTAATGGGTAAGATCTTAGACTCTTACTCTGTCCTAATGGTTAAGGTCTTAGACTCTTAATCTGGCCTAATGGTTAAGGTCTAGACTCTTACTCTGGCCTAATCCGTAAGGTCTTAACTCTTACTATGGCCTAATGGTTAAGGTCTTAGACTCTTACTCTTGCCTAATGGTTAAGGTCTTAACTCTTACTCTGGCCTAATGGTTAAGGTCTTAACTCTTACTTTGGCCTAATGGTTAAGGTCTTAACTCTTACTTTGGCCTAATGGTTAAGGTCTTAACTCTTACTCTGACCTAATGGTTAAGGTCTTAGACTCTTCCTCTGGCCTAATGGTTAAGGTCTTGAATCTTATTCTGGACTAATGGTTAAGGTCTTAACTCTTACTCTGGACTAATGGCTAAGTTCTTAACTCTTACTCTGACCTAATGGTTAAGGTCTTAGACTCTTACTCTGACCTAATTGTTAAGGTCTCAGACTCTTACTCTGGCCTAATGGTTAAGGTCCAAACTCTTACTATTGACTAATGGTTAAGGTCTTAACTCTTACTCTGGCCTAATGGGTAAGGTCTTAGACTCTTACTCTGGCCTACTGGTTAAGGTCTTAACTCTTGCTCTGGCCTAATGGGTAAGGTCTTAGACTCTTACTCTGTCCTAATGGTTAAGGTCTTAGACTCTTACTCTGGCCTAATGGTGAAGGTCTAGACTCTTACTCTGGCCTAATCTGTAAGGTCTTAACTCTTAATATGGCCTAACGTTTAAGGTCTTAGACTCTTACTCTTGCCTAATGGTTAAGGTCTTAACTCTTACTCTGGCATAATGGTTAAGGTCTTAGACTCTTACTCTGGCCTAATGGTTAAGGTGTAGACTCTTATTCTGGACTAATGGTTAAGGTCTTAACTCTTCCTCTGGACTAATGGCTAAGTTCTTAACTCTTAGTCTGACCTAATGGTTAAGGTCTCAGACTCTTACTCTTGCCTAATGGTTAAGGTCTTAACTCTTACTCTGGCCTAATGGTTAAGGTCTTAACTCTTACTCTGGCCTAATGGTTAAGGACTTAGACTCTTACACTGGCCTACTGGTTAATGTTTTTGCGCTTACTCTGGCCTACTGGTTAACGTCCTAGACTCTTACTCTGGCCTAATGGTTAAGGTCCTAACTCTTACTATTGACTAATGGTTAAGGTCTTAACTGTTACTCTGGCTTAATGGGTAAGGTGTTAGACTCTTACTCTGGCCTACTGGTTAAGGTCTTAACTCTTACTCTGGCCTAATGGGTAAGGTCTTAACTCTTACTCTGGCCTAGTGGTTAAGGTCTTAGACTCTTACTCTGGCCTAATGGTTAAGGTCTTAACTCTTACTCTGGCCTAATGGGTAAGGTCTTAGACTCTTACTCTGGCCTAATGGTTAATGTTTTAGACTCTTACTCTGGCCTAATGGTTAAAGTCTTAGACTCTTACTCTGGCCTAATGGTTAAGGTCTTAACTCTTCCTTAGGCCTAATGGTTAAGGTATTGGACTCTTACTCTGGCCTAATGGTTAAGGTCTTGAGTCTTACTCTGGCCTAATGGTGAAGGTCTTAGACTCTTACTCTGGCCTACTGGTTAAGGTCTTAACTCTAACTCTGGCCTAATGGTTAAAGTTTTAACTCTTACTCTGGCCTAATGGTTGAGGTCTTAGACTCTTACTCTTGCCTAATGGTTTAGGTCTTAACTCTTACTCTGACCTAATGGTTAAGGTCTTAGACTCTAACTCTGGCCTAATGGTTAAGGTCTTGAATCTTATTCTGGACTAATGGTTAAGGTCTTAACTCTTCCTCTGGACTAATGGCTAAGTTCTTAACTCGTACTCTGACCTAATGGTTAAGGTCTTAGACTCTTACTCTGTCCTAATGGTTAAGGTCTTAGACTCTTTCTCTGGCCTAATGGTTAAGGTCTTAGACTCTTACTCTTGCCTAATGGTTAAGGTCTTAACTCTTACTCTGGCCTAACGGTTAAAGTCTTAGACTCTTATCCTGGCCTAATGGTTAAGGTCTTATCTCTTACTCTGGCCTAATGGTTAGGGTCTTAACTCTTGCTCTGGCCTAATGGTTAAGGTCTTGACTCTTAATCTGGTCTAATGGTTAAGGTCTAGACTCTTACTCTGGCCTAATGCTTAAGGTCTTAACTCTTACTCTGGCCTAATGGTTAAGGTCTTAGACTCTTACTCTGGCCCAATGTTTAAGGTCTTAAGTCTTACTCTGGCCTAATGGTTAGGGTCTTAACTCTTGCTCTGGCCTAATGGTTAAGGTCTCAGACTCTTACTCTGGCCTACTGGTTAAGGTCTTAGACTGGTACTCTGGCCTAATGTTAAAGGTCTTAACTCTTACGCTGGCCTAATGGTTAAGGTCTTAACTCTTATTCTGGCCTAATGGTTAAGGTCTTAGACTCTTACTCTGGCCTAATTGTTAAAGTCGTAACTCTTACTCTGGCCTAATGGTTAAGGTCTTAACTCTTACTCTGGCCTAATGGTTAAGGTCTTAGACTCTTACACTGGCCTAGTGGTTAAGGTCTTTGCTCTTACTCTGGCCTACTGGTTAAGGTCCTAGACTCTTACTCTGGCCTAATGGTTAAGGTCCTAACTATTACTATTGACTAATGGTTAAGGTCTTAACTCTTACTCTGGCCTAATGGGTAAGGTCTTAGACTCTTACTCTGGCCTACTGGTTAAGGTGTTAACTCTTACTCTGGCCTAATGGGTAAGATCTTAGACTCTTACTCTGTCCTAATGGTTAAGGTCTTAGACTCTTACTCTGGCCTAATGGTTAAGGTCTAGACTCTTACTCTGGCCTAATCCGTAAGGTCTTAACTCTCACTATGGCCTAATGGTTAAGGTCTTAACTCTTACTCTGGCCTAATTGTTAAGGTCTTAACTCTTCCTTTGGCCTAATGGTTAAGGTCTTAACTCTTACTATTGACTAATGGTTAAGGTCTTAACTCTTACTCTGTCCTAATGGTTAAGGTCTTAGACTATTACTCTGGCCTAATGGTTAAGGTCTTAACTCTTACTCTGGCCTAATGGGTAAGGTCTTAGACTCTTACTCTGGCCTACTGGTTAAGGTCTTAACTCTTACTCTGGCCTAATGGTTAAGGTCTTAAGTCTTACTCTGGCCTAATGGTTAAGGTCTTAGACTCTCACTCTGGCCTAATGGTTAAGGTCTTAACTCTTACTCTGTTCTAATGGGTAAGGTCTTAGACTCTTACTCTGGCCTAATGTTAAAGGTCTTAACTCTTACGCTGGCCTAATGGTTAAGGTCTTAGACTCTTATTCAGGCCTAACGGTTAAGGTCTTAGACTCTTACTCTGGCCCAATGGTTAAGGTTTTAGACGTTTTCTCTTGCCTAATGGTTAAGGTCTTAACTCTTACTCTGGCCTAATGGTTAAGGTCTTAGACTCTTACTCTGGCCTAATGGTTAAGGTCTTAACTCTTCCTCTGGCCTAATGGGTAAGGTCTTAGACTCTTACTTTGGCCTACTGCTTAAGATCTTAACTCGTACTCTGGCCTAATGGTTAAGGTTTTAACTCTTACTCTGGCCTAATGAATAAGGTTTTAGACTCTTACTCTGGCCTAACGGTTAAAGTCTTAGACTCTTATCCTGGCCTAATGGTTAAGGTCTTATCTCTTACTCTGGCCTAATGGTTAGGGTCTTAACTCTTGCTCTGGCCTAATGGTTAGGGTCTTGACTCTTACTCTGGTCTAATGGTTAAGGTCTAGACTCTTACTCTGGCCTAACGCTTAAGGTCTTAACTCTTACTCTGGCCTAATGGTTAAGGTCTTAGACTCTTACTCTGGCCCAATGTTTAAGGTCTTAAGTCTTACTCTGGCCTAATGGTTAGGGTCTTAACTCTTGCTCTGGCCTAATGGTTAAGGTCTCAGACTCTTACTCTGGCCTACTGGTTAAGGTCTTAGACTCGTACTCTGGCCTAATGTTAAAGGTCTTAACTCTTACGCTGGCCTAATGGTTAAGGTCTTAACTCTTACTCTGGCCTAGTGGTTAAGGTCTTAGACTCTTACTCTGGCCTAATGGTTAAGGTCTTAACTCTTACTCTGGCCTAATGGTTAAGGTTTTAACTCTTACTCTGGCCTAATGAATAAGGTTTTAGACTCTTACTCTGGCCTAACGGTTAAAGTCTTAGACTCTTATCCTGGCCTAATGGTTAAGGTCTTATCTCTTACTCTGGCCTAATGGTTAGGGTCTTAACTCTTGCTCTGGCCTAATGGTTAAGGTCTTGACTCTTACTCTGGTCTAATGGTTAAGGTCTAGACTCTTACTCTGGCCTAACGCTTAAGGTCTTAACTCTTACTCTGGCCTAATGGTTAAGGTCTTAGACTCTTACTCTGGCCCAATGTTTAAGGTCTTAAGTCTTACTCTGGCCTAATGGTTAGGGTCTTAACTCTTGCTCTGGCCTAATGGTTAAGGTCTCAGACTCTTACTCTGGCCTACTGGTTAAGGTCTTAGACTCGTACTCTGGCCTAATGTTAAAGGTCTTAACTCTTACGCTGGCCTAATGGTTAAGGTCTTAACTCTTACTCTGGCCTAGTGGTTAAGGTCTTAGACTCTTACTCTGGCCTAATGGTTAAGGTCTTAACTCTTACTCTGGCCTAATGGTTAAGGTCTTAACTCTTACTTTGGCCTAATGGTTAAGGTCTTAACTCTTACTTTGGCCTAATGGTTAAGGTCTTAACTCTTACTCTGACCTAATGGTTAAGGTCTTAGACTCTTCCTCTGGACTAATGGTTAAGGTCTTGAATCTTATTCTGGACTAATGGTTAAGGTCTTAACTCTTCCTCTGGACTAATGGCTAAGTTCTTAACTCTTACTCTGACCTAATGGTTAAGGTCTTAGACTCTTACTCTGACCTAATTGTTAAGGTCTCAGACTCTTACTCTGGCCTAATGGTTAAGGTCCAAACTCTTACTATTGACTAATGGTTAAGGTCTTAACTCTTACTCTGGCCTAATGGGTAAGGTTTTAGACTCTTACTCTGGGCTAATGGTTAAGGTATTAGACTCTTACTCTGGCCTAATGGTTAAGGTCTTGACTCTTTCTCTGGTCTAATGGTTGAGGTCTAGACTCTTACTCTGGCCTAATGCTTAAGGTCTTAACTCTTACTCAGGCCTAATGGTTAAGGTCTTAGACTCTTACTCTGGCCTAATGGTTAAGGTCTTGACTCTTACTCTGGTCTAATGGTTAAGGTCTAGACTCTTACTCTGGCCTAATGCTTAAGGTCTTAACTCTTACTCTGGCCCAATGTTTAAGGTCTTAAGTCTGACTCTGGCCTAATGGTTAGGGTCTTAACTCTTGCTCTGACCTAATGGTTAAGGTCTTGACTCTTACTCTGGTCTAATGGTTAAGGTCTAGACTCTTACTCTGGCCTAATGCTTAAGGTCTTAACTCTTACTCTGGCCTAATGGTTAAGGTCTTAGACTCTTACTCTGGCCCAATGTTTAAGGTCTTAAGTCTTACTCTGGCCTAGTGGTTAAGGTCTTAGACTCTTACTCTGGCCTAATCGTTAAGGTCTTAACTCTTACTCTGGCCTAATGGGTAAGGTCTTAGACTCTTACTCTGGCCTACTGGTTAAGGTCATAACTCTTACTCTGGCCTAATGGTTAAGGTCTTAAGTCTTACTCTGGCCTAATGGTTAAGGTTTTAGACTCTTACTCTGGCCTAATGGTTAAGGTCTTAACTCTTACTCTGTTCTAATGGGTAAGGTCTTAGACTCTTACTCTGGCCTAATGTTAAAGGTCTTAACTCTTACGCTGGCCTAATGGTTAAGGTCTCAGACTCTTACTCTGGCCTAACGGTTAAGGTCTTAGACTCTTACTCTGGCCCAATGGTTAAGGTTTTAGACGTTTTCTCTTGCCTAATGGTTAAGGTCTTAACTCTTACTCTGGCCTAATGGTTAAGGTCTTAGACTCTTACTCTGGCCTAATGGTTAAGGTCTTAACTCTTCCTCTGGCCTAATCGGTAAGGTCTTAGACTCTTACTTTGGCCTACTGCTTAAGATCTTAACTCTTACTCTGGCCTAATGGTTAAGGTTTTAACTCTTACTCTGGCCTAATGGTTAAGGTTTTAGACTCTTACTCTGGCCTAACGGTTAAAGTCTTAGACTCTTATCCTGGCCTAATGGTTAAGGTCTTATCTCTTACTCTGGCCTAATGGTTAAGGTCCTAACTATTACTATTGACTAATGGTTAAGGTCTTAACTCTTACTCTGGCCTAATGGGTAAGGTCTTAGACTCTTACTCTGGCCTACTGGTTAAGGTCTTAACTCTTACTCTGGCCTAATGGGTAAGATCTTAGACTCTTACTCTGTCCTAATGGTTAAGGTCTTAGACTCTTAATCTGGCCTAATGGTTAAGGTCTAGACTCTTACTCTGGCCTAATCCGTAAGGTCTTAACTCTTACTATGGCCTAATGGTTAAGGTCTTAGACTCTTACTCTTGCCTAATGGTTAAGGTCTTAACTCTTACTCTGGCCTAATGGTTAAGGTCTTAACTCTTACTTTGGCCTAATGGTTAAGGTCTTAACTCTTACTTTGGCCTAATGGTTAAGGTCTTAACTCTTACTCTGACCTAATGGTTAAGGTCTTAGACTCTTCCTCTGGCCTAATGGTTAAGGTCTTGAATCTTATTCTGGACTAATGGTTAAGGTCTTAACTCTTACTCTGGACTAATGGCTAAGTTCTTAACTCTTACTCTGACCTAATGGTTAAGGTCTTAGACTCTTACTCTGACCTAATTGTTAAGGTCTCAGACTCTTACTCTGGCCTAATGGTTAAGGTCCAAACTCTTACTATTGACTAATGGTTAAGGTCTTAACTCTTACTCTGGCCTAATGGGTAAGGTCTTAGACTCTTACTCTGGCCTACTGGTTAAGGTCTTAACTCTTGCTCTGGCCTAATGGGTAAGGTCTTAGACTCTTACTCTGTCCTAATGGTTAAGGTCTTAGACTCTTACTCTGGCCTAATGGTGAAGGTCTAGACTCTTACTCTGGCCTAATCTGTAAGGTCTTAACTCTTAATATGGCCTAACGTTTAAGGTCTTAGACTCTTACTCTTGCCTAATGGTTAAGGTCTTAACTCTTACTCTGGCATAATGGTTAAGGTCTTAGACTCTTACTCTGGCCTAATGGTTAAGGTGTAGACTCTTATTCTGGACTAATGGTTAAGGTCTTAACTCTTCCTCTGGACTAATGGCTAAGTTCTTAACTCTTAGTCTGACCTAATGGTTAAGGTCTCAGACTCTTACTCTTGCCTAATGGTTAAGGTCTTAACTCTTACTCTGGCCTAATGGTTAAGGTCTTAACTCTTACTCTGGCCTAATGGTTAAGGACTTAGACTCTTACACTGGCCTACTGGTTAATGTTTTTGCGCTTACTCTGGCCTACTGGTTAACGTCCTAGACTCTTACTCTGGCCTAATGGTTAAGGTCCTAACTCTTACTATTGACTAATGGTTAAGGTCTTAACTGTTACTCTGGCTTAATGGGTAAGGTGTTAGACTCTTACTCTGGCCTACTGGTTAAGGTCTTAACTCTTACTCTGGCCTAATGGGTAAGGTCTTAACTCTTACTCTGGCCTAGTGGTTAAGGTCTTAGACTCTTACTCTGGCCTAATGGTTAAGGTCTTAACTCTTACTCTGGCCTAATGGGTAAGGTCTTAGACTCTTACTCTGGCCTAATGGTTAAGGTTTTAGACTCTTACTCTGGCCTAATGGTTAAAGTCTTAGACTCTTACTCTGGCCTAATGGTTAAGGTCTTAACTCTTCCTTAGGCCTAATGGTTAAGGTATTGGACTCTTACTCTGGCCTAATGGTTAAGGTCTTGAGTCTTACTCTGGCCTAATGGTGAAGGTCTTAGACTCTTACTCTGGCCTACTGGTTAAGGTCTTAACTCTAACTCTGGCCTAATGGTTAAAGTTTTAACTCTTACTCTGGCCTAATGGTTGAGGTCTTAGACTCTTACTCTTGCCTAATGGTTTAGGTCTTAACTCTTACTCTGACCTAATGGTTAAGGTCTTAGACTCTAACTCTGGCCTAATGGTTAAGGTCTTGAATCTTATTCTGGACTAATGGTTAAGGTCTTAACTCTTCCTCTGGACTAATGGCTAAGTTCTTAACTCGTACTCTGACCTAATGGTTAAGGTCTTAGACTCTTACTCTGTCCTAATGGTTAAGGTCTTAGACTCTTTCTCTGGCCTAATGGTTAAGGTCTTAGACTCTTACTCTTGCCTAATGGTTAAGGTCTTAACTCTTACTCTGGCCTAACGGTTAAAGTCTTAGACTCTTATCCTGGCCTAATGGTTAAGGTCTTATCTCTTACTCTGGCCTAATGGTTAGGGTCTTAACTCTTGCTCTGGCCTAATGGTTAAGGTCTTGACTCTTAATCTGGTCTAATGGTTAAGGTCTAGACTCTTACTCTGGCCTAATGCTTAAGGTCTTAACTCTTACTCTGGCCTAATGGTTAAGGTCTTAGACTCTTACTCTGGCCCAATGTTTAAGGTCTTAAGTCTTACTCTGGCCTAATGGTTAGGGTCTTAACTCTTGCTCTGGCCTAATGGTTAAGGTCTCAGACTCTTACTCTGGCCTACTGGTTAAGGTCTTAGACTGGTACTCTGGCCTAATGTGAAAGGTCTTAACTCTTACGCTGGCCTAATGGTTAAGGTCTTAACTCTTATTCTGGCCTAATGGTTAAGGTCTTAGACTCTTACTCTGGCCTAATTGTTAAAGTCGTAACTCTTACTCTGGCCTAATGGTTAAGGTCTTAACTCTTACTCTGGCCTAATGGTTAAGGTCTTAGACTCTTACACTGGCCTAGTGGTTAAGGTCTTTGCTCTTACTCTGGCCTACTGGTTAAGGTCCTAGACTCTTACTCTGGCCTAATGGTTAAGGTCCTAACTATTACTATTGACTAATGGTTAAGGTCTTAACTCTTACTCTGGCCTAATGGGTAAGGTCTTAGACTCTTACTCTGGCCTACTGGTTAAGGTGTTAACTCTTACTCTGGCCTAATGGGTAAGATCTTAGACTCTTACTCTGTCCTAATGGTTAAGGTCTTAGACTCTTACTCTGGCCTAATGGTTAAGGTCTAGACTCTTACTCTGGCCTAATCCGTAAGGTCTTAACTCTCACTATGGCCTAATGGTTAAGGTCTTAACTCTTACTCTGGCCTAATTGTTAAGGTCTTAACTCTTCCTTTGGCCTAATGGTTAAGGTCTTAACTCTTACTATTGACTAATGGTTAAGGTCTTAACTCTTACTCTGTCCTAATGGTTAAGGTCTTAGACTATTACTCTGGCCTAATGGTTAAGGTCTTAACTCTTACTCTGGCCTAATGGGTAAGGTCTTAGACTCTTACTCTGGCCTACTGGTTAAGGTCTTAACTCTTACTCTGGCCTAATGGTTAAGGTCTTAAGTCTTACTCTGGCCTAATGGTTAAGGTCTTAGACTCTCACTCTGGCCTAATGGTTAAGGTCTTAACTCTTACTCTGTTCTAATGGGTAAGGTCTTAGACTCTTACTCTGGCCTAATGTTAAAGGTCTTAACTCTTACGCTGGCCTAATGGTTAAGGTCTTAGACTCTTATTCAGGCCTAACGGTTAAGGTCTTAGACTCTTACTCTGGCCCAATGGTTAAGGTTTTAGACGTTTTCTCTTGCCTAATGGTTAAGGTCTTAACTCTTACTCTGGCCTAATGGTTAAGGTCTTAGACTCTTACTCTGGCCTAATGGTTAAGGTCTTAACTCTTCCTCTGGCCTAATGGGTAAGGTCTTAGACTCTTACTTTGGCCTACTGCTTAAGATCTTAACTCGTACTCTGGCCTAATGGTTAAGGTTTTAACTCTTACTCTGGCCTAATGAATAAGGTTTTAGACTCTTACTCTGGCCTAACGGTTAAAGTCTTAGACTCTTATCCTGGCCTAATGGTTAAGGTCTTATCTCTTACTCTGGCCTAATGGTTAGGGTCTTAACTCTTGCTCTGGCCTAATGGTTAAGGTCTTGACTCTTACTCTGGTCTAATGGTTAAGGTCTAGACTCTTACTCTGGCCTAACGCTTAAGGTCTTAACTCTTACTCTGGCCTAATGGTTAAGGTCTTAGACTCTTACTCTGGCCCAATGTTTAAGGTCTTAAGTCTTACTCTGGCCTAATGGTTAGGGTCTTAACTCTTGCTCTGGCCTAATGGTTAAGGTCTCAGACTCTTACTCTGGCCTACTGGTTAAGGTCTTAGACTCGTACTCTGGCCTAATGTTAAAGGTCTTAACTCTTACGCTGGCCTAATGGTTAAGGTCTTAACTCTTACTCTGGCCTAGTGGTTAAGGTCTTAGACTCTTACTCTGGCCTAATGGTTAAGGTCTTAACTCTTACTCTGGCCTAATGGGTAAGGTCTTAGACTCTTACTCTGTCCTACTGGTCAAGGTCTAGATTCTTACTCTGATCTAGTGCTTAAGGTTTTAACTCTTACTATGGCCTAATGATTAAGGTCTAAGACTCTTACTCTTGCCTAATGGGTAAGGTCTTAACTCTTACTCTGGCCTAGTGGTTAAGGTCTTAGACTCTTATTCTGGCGTAATGGTTAAGGTCTTAACTCTTACTCTGGCCTAATGGGTAAGGTCTTAGACTCTTACTCTGGAATACTGGTTAAGGTCTTAACTCTTACTCTGGCCAAATGGGTAAGGTTTTAACACTTACTCTGGCCTAATGGTTAAGGTCTTACCTCTTACTCTGGCCAAACGGTTAAGGTCTTAGACTCTTACTTTGGCCTAATGGTTAATGTAGGAGAGTGGCATCGACTGCATAGTTGCCCCCAACTTTTTGCTGATGTTTTGACTGTTTTTATGACTTTAGCCAGGCTGTGGCCCTGCTATCCAGGACCCCAGCCTATCTGCTTCCTCTGGTAAACTATGTGAGTACCCTAGGTACCAACCAATTGGATGCTGGGCATGCCCTACCAGTCCCTTGTAGATAGTACCCTAGGTACCCAGGGCATGGGTCCCCCAGTAGGCCTACCAGGGCTGCAGCACTTATTGTGCCACCCTGGGACAGCCACCCAAACTGACACCACCAGGCCACTACTGTAGCCTGGGTAAGGTGGTGCTAGCACCCCTTACAGGGATGTAGGTACCCTATGTCCCATACCATTACAACACATATACTCTCATAGGTCACCCCTATGGCAGGCCCTGGTAATCCTACAGGGCTGGGTGCTGAGGTATGTGTGAGGGGGGACCCCTACGTGAGTAGGACCTCTCTGCAACCTTCGTAAAATCGTTACTGGGTTGTTTGTAGTGTAGCCATACCATATACTCTTAACCGCATTATAAGTTATTGCGTCATCGCTGTAACTTGGGAATGGCTACACAGAACCATATTGTGTTTGGTGTCAAACATGAAGGAATCATACCCCCAGTCCAGCCATGGGCATGGGGGCACGATTCCCCCTTGCTAGGAGGGTGATATTGGAAAAGCGGTAGAATTTAGACACCAATTTAAAAGTGCACATGTACCACAAAATGGCTACTGTCCGCCACCTACATGACTCTGGCTGGCTGTTTGTAGGAGAGTGGAATCTGACTAATGGTTGCCCCCAACTTTTTGCCTGGTATTTAAGTGGTTTTTGACTAGTCTGGCTGGGATCCTGCTATCCAGGACCCCAGCCTATCTGCTTTCTCCCTAAAACTGTTGTGAGTACTCTAGGTACAAACATAATTGGATGCTGGGCATGCCCTACCAGTCCCTGGTAGATGGTACCCTAGGTACCCAGGGCATGGGTCCCCCAGTAGGCCTACCAGGGCTGCAGCACTTATTGTGCCACCCTGGGACAGCCACCCAAACTGACACCACCAGGCCACTACTGTAGCCTGGGTAAGGTGGTGCTAGCACCCCTTACAGGGATGTAGGTACCCTATGTCCCATACCATTACAACACATATACTCTCATAGGTCACCCCTATGGCAGGCCCTGGTAATCCTACAGGGCTGGGTGCTGAGGTATGTGTGAGGGGGGACCCCTACGTGAGTAGGACCTCCCTGCAACCTTCGTAACATCGTTACTGGGTTGTTTGTAGTGTAGCCATACCATATACTCTTACCGCATTATAAGTTATTGCGTCATCGCTGTAACTTGGGACTGGCTACACAGAACCATATCGTGTTTGGTGTCAAACATGAAGGAATCATACCCCCAGTCCAGCCATGGGCATGGGGGCACGATTCCCCCTTGCTAGGAGGGTGATATGGGAAAAGCGGTAGATTTTAGACACCAATTTAAAAGTGCACGTGTACCACAAAATGGCTACTGTTCGCCACCTACACGACTCTGGCTGGCTGTTGCTGGGGAAAATCCCAGCCTCGCCAGCTGGACAATAGGGCTCCTGTGGCAGGGAGGTGCCAGCACCTCCCCAGACAGGATGATGTGGATTGGAACAGGGTGGGTGCACCAAATGTCCATTCAGAGTTGCACGTAGGCAGCTGCAGAGCCCCAATTCTGCATACACCGCCTGGAACCGGTTCAGGGGCATCCTGCCCCTCGCCCAGGCGGGAAACACACAAAGGGGAGTGGGTGTAGCCACCCTTTCCCGCCTCTACTCTGATTGGCAGGCTCTATTTTGGACCATCCCCTAATCTTGGGGATATATGGGAATAACTTTGCCCTAGAGCCTTAGATTCATCCAGAACTTCACAGAACTGACCTTCAACGAGCTTCTGCCCAGCTGACCGAAGAAATCTCCCTTGGGATAAAGGAGTTATCCCCCTGCTTGTCAGGCACCTAAAAGACTACAAGATACCCGGTTGGAACTTCGTGGCTCTCCCGACCTTCGACGCCATCCAGCACCCTCGAGGTGGGTCTCCAGTGCATCCCAGCGTCCTGTGAGTGTGCCCAGCAAGTCTGAGCACCCTGGACCACGTGGGTGTCGAGATCCCCGCATACCCCGAGACACCGGCCACCTCTTGTCCAGCACACGACCCCGACCAGTGGGGAAGTTGTGCTTTGGCCCTTTTCTGAGCCAACCATCCAGCAGCATTTGTGCCGACCCTCAGCTCCCTGGCCCGCTCCGGTGGCCCGTGGGAGCCCTTTTACCCACTCCATTTTGCTGCCTTCCGCGGTCCCTTGTCCCTCGACTTGTGGGCCCTGACGGAGGACAATCTTTGCTTCTAAGAGTTCCCCTGGTTGCTCCAGGCCTGCTCTACGCTCCCTGAAAAAGAGAGCACCCTCAGACCTCGTGGGTCTGCACCAGCAGCTGCTTTGTCTATTTTGCGTGGGTTGCGGTTGCCAAGGCTTAGTGGATCCAATCGGGACACTAACACCGCAGCGACCCTCAGCCGACGTGGCACAGTCGCCCTCCAGAAGCTGGCCTTCCTTGAAGCCTCCCTGAGCCCGTGACTGCAGAGCCCAGCTGTACCTCCTACACCTGAAGCACCCGACTTCCACGAGCTCCTTGCTGTGAGCTCCCTGGTCACTTGCTGTGACCCAGACTCTGTCCCCTCTGCTTTCAGGTTCATCTTTATCTTCTCTTCAACTTCAATCTTCACGACTTCAGCGACACTCGCAGCTAGCAGCAGTTTGGACTACTTTCCCATAGGAAATCAGCCCGCGACCCGACACCAGAATCGACCTATGCACCCGGCTTCCCTGGGGCAGGTAACAGTGGTACTTCGGTACTCCAGTGGTGGTGGGCTCTCCAAAGCCTTAAGTCTCAAGCCTTAACTTTGTACTGTTGCTAGAAGTGTCCTTTAACTTTGAATATTCAACCGCGACATTCTCCATAGGCTATCATTGCGAGCCCGATAGCAGCTCTTTGCACTGCACGCGTCTCCCGTGGGTCCCCTTCCTCTTAACTGTGGGTGGATTCCGAAGGGGCAAGCGATCCTGAATGCCCTAGGCATTGCCTGTAGAATTGTCGTGGTTCTTATACCACTATTTTAGTATATGGTTTGGTCCCCCCCTGGGGCCCATTGATTTCTGTGCTATTTATTGTGTTTAGAAACGCTTGTTTGAATTGTAACTTTGCCACTAGCCACATAAAGTGACTGTGGGATTCTGTCTAGAATAAATACATATATTTTATATATATACCTGTGTGGGCTACTCTTTCATTTGGTTATTCAAGAGGTTATTATGGTAAAACAATAAGCTTAACACTCCTTCAAGACTTAGCCTGAAGGCTGCTCTCCACAGCTACCACTAGGATAGCTTTCTTTAAAGGTTGTCTTAAACCTATCATCAATAGGAGTCGAATTGGACTGGTGCAAGGTGTCCCTATAACTAGGAACAGCATATGCCAGGCCAACTTCTCACATTGGTGTGCAGCGGTTGGATTCAAGCTTGCCATTGTTTTACCAGATAACAAATTGAATTTCCAAAGTGAAAGCCACTAGGTACCAAAGGTACATATAAATTCAAGCTAGAATACAATAAGTTCTACTGAACTTAGAGTTGTGTGTAGAGGGTTTAGCACACCTTGACTACAACTCAAGAGAGGGTTCAGTAGGCCACACCTAGTGTAGGTAGATACATCACTACACTAAACATGTCTTCAAGTGGCACTAAGGCTATGGAAGGACCCCAGAGGGTCCCAGTAGATAAGTATGATAATTTCACCTTTGCTGAGCTCAGGGAAATGTGCACCCTTTGTTGTAAATTAAGGCAGAATGTGATTAAGCATTTACTGAAAACATTAGTGTTTCCCTTTTATCGTGTTTTCCTCATTATGTTGGCCGAAGTCCGGACTCCATTTTGTATTGACATGCTGCCACGTGTTCACCACGAGGAGAGTCCGACCTCTGTGTTAGTTGCTCTTGTAATCTGCCTAGCAACAGTTATAAATAGCTCTCTCTTGTCCGTCTGGCGCATGCCCAGACTTGACCACATCTGTTATAATTAGCTTTGCTTGACCATGTGTTTTCGCGGGCCCAAGGAGTGTGTTAGCTCCGCCCATGTATTGATTTGGTATCGAGAATGACCCTAAATGGTAATGTTCTTCAACTCTGTGGTATCCACCCACTCATGAGCCCCTCTGTTGTGTATAAAAGGGGACAATGTACGCAAGTTCTGTGTGCTACTCCTTGCAATACTGAAGAGTGTTGTGTGGATTGTAGGACCACCCTTAAGGGTTAATAAACGTTGTTTTTGTACTTTGCAGTTTCCGTGCCAACTTCCTTATAGATTTCGTTACAGAAGAGCGAACCCTTGTCTCTTGCGGGCCTAGCTGGGGCTTGTATTCATCAATTGGCGCCCGTCACGTGGGGCTCATCGGCGACTCGGATGCCTGAAGGACTGGTCGCGACGAAGGTGAGGAGTTTGGCCGGGGACGTGATCACTGCCAGCGGCGTCTTAGCCTTGCCATCCCGAGGTTTTTCTTCCTTCCCTTCCGAGCTGACCATCTGGGTGGCGCCGGTCATCGACTGAGACCTCTTCTGTCGGTCCTGCCGTGAGAGCCGTTTGGGCGATTGTGGAGCTTGGCAGTTGGAACCTGGACTCTTGATTGGTAAGAACCGTTGTACGGTACTTGCTCCGAGTTTTGAAGCCTGGTCTGGCTATTTGAGTTTGATTGATGGTGACTAGTCATATTTTGAATTTGTCTTTGTGAAAATATATGCGTTGCAACACATATAGGCAGGTAATGTGGAGAAATTTCTCCGGAGCTGTGTAAACTTTGAACGGCGCAACGATTAAGTGCCATTTTTCTTGATAATACTGCATATTTTGCATTATTCCTAGCATGCCTGCTTTTAGCGCACTTCGTAAGTGGTGCTGCTGTCTTGGGAACCGGTTGAACCTCGAGGAATCTGCTCCAGCTCCCCCAGAGGGGACTCCTAATAGGGATATGTACGTGAAGCATGGTCTTTCTTCCATAATGTACAGCACGTTATGGAGGAAATATACTAGGAAGGATCCTGAGTTGCGATGGCCTTTGTATGGATCGTTTGATATACGTAAGATTGAGTATGTGGAACAGTGTATGTGTAAGCGACGTGCTCGTCAGGATATGTTTGAGTGTGTGCGATTATGGGTGAAGGAAGTGCGTGAGCGAGAGAAACGTGAGAAAGCGCTGTTTGATAAGGAGCAACGAAAGAATGATCATATGCGAGCGCAGGAAGCGAAGCGTCGGGAGGACAAAGAGCAAACGGACAGACAAGAGAAAGAGCGTAGGCTACAAGTTTCGGGTCAATATGTTGTTCGTCAGCCGCTTTATCCTGTCCTTAATAATCCTGATGACGATTTTTATTTACTAGATCGCTCTCCGCCCCCTTATGTTGGCGCATCTGCTCCACGGCCGCAAGATTCTGGCCCGGCTCCGGGTAAGGTCGACACACGGTCCATGTTATCGGCCGAGTATATGGCTGAGCTTCGGAAACTTTCCCTTCGTGCACTTAAGGGCAAGATGTCTATGGATGAGTTGTTCCATGCTTGGGGGTCGTGGCAAGATAGAGAGAGGGTGTATTTTCTGTCTCATTTTTCAGAAGAAGTAATTGCTGCTTTCTGAAAATATTCTAGTGTCCTTGAGCCTGCCGACGTGTCTTCGGATGCCGGAGCATTACGTAATGGTGTTTTTTCTCCCCCTAAGGCTTCTGAGGCGGCTCGGCGGCTGTTCGCTTTGCGGGACGAAGTGCTGGCCCTTAGAGAGAAAGCACGTCAACAAACGGAGGAGGAGAAGCAGTCGGATTCGTCTGCAGCAGGGGGCCACCCATCCGCCTCCCAGTCAGATAAGGATGACATAGTGCATGCTAAACCAATGCGAGAGGTGGCGCCTTTGTATGTTCCTCCTAAGGGAGCAGGGACTAGCTCGGATGTTAACTCCGCCGATGCAAGGGGATATTTTGTATATAATTGGGTTTATACTCCATGGCATAGGGCCGATGTTATGGCATTAAAGAATGCGCTGCCCGACCCCCGCAAGAATCCAGCGGCCTTCTATGAAGAAGTCGAGGGGGCCTTGAATTCTTGCATTATGACCTTAGCGGATATAGACCTATTCTTTGGCCTTATCCTACCGCCGGATACGTGGCGCTCTGTCCGGAAGGTAGATGATGCGGTTGCCTTCCAGGCCCGGTGGTCTGACCTTGAGGATGAGGATAGGGAACGGAAGCCCGCACAGAAACCCCCCCAGAATATTTTAGATCTCCCTGCGGCTATTGTGGCTAAGTTGAAGACGATTATCCCCCCTAAAAAGATTGACTGGAACATGTTAGCTGCATGTAAACAGAAAGTTGACGAGTCAGTCGCGGACTTCTTTACGCGCTTTGAGGAGACGTTTCATGATTTTAGTGGCCAGTCGCTTACTGACGACACGGGCCGCCACCTTTTCGCGGACAAATATGTGGCTAATCTGCTGCCGGCAGTTGCGGCCCGGTTAAAAGCGAGTGAGAGTTCTTGGTCCTCCGCGACACCGACGGCCCTTCTGACCATTGCCCAGTATTATGAGCGTCAGGAGCACGAGGCGAAGGGCCAGGAGGAGAAGAAATCGAAAGATCTTAAAACCAAAGTGATGTTAGCACAAGTATATGGCCCGCCCCGCCGGGGTAATAATAGTAGGGGAAGGGGCGGATCTTATGGTCCCCCTTCGGGCCGATCGGATTTGAATAGGAACCAGTGTGCGTATTGCAAGCAGTTGGGCCATTGGGCCAGGGATTGCCCAGCGTTGCGTGCTTCGCGTCAGGGGCACACTCCGGGTGGCCCGAGAGGTAGAGGGGGCTTCTCGAACTTTAGAGGGAATTCCAACGATAATGTCCGTTTCGATACCGCTGGACAGCACCGAGATAGCTCAAATGTTTTTGATCGCCAGCACCAGTATCATGTATCGGACATCGATCGCTCAGGATATCATGATTCTCAGCATGCATAGGAATGCGTAGGATGGGGGTCCGAATCAGTTGAGGTGCCGGTCGATCAGACGGGTCCTTATGTATCGGCTGAGGTTTTAGGTTCTACTGATCAGTTCCTAGTGGATACAGGAGCGACACGTAGTGCATTGTCTAGGTACTTGGTTCCGGGGGCTCCCCCATCCGGCTCAATAGTTACATCGGTAGGGTTTGACGGTACACTCTCCCGAAGCCCTCTTTCACAGCCCCTTGCATTTAAAGTTGATTGTTTTTCTGCGCCTTGTCCGTTTCTGCTTGCTCCGTACACACCGGATAACATTATGGGCCTTGATATGTTAAAGTACTTTAGGGCTACAATTCGTTGTTCCCCTGAGGGTGTGAGGGTGATTTTAAATGACAACTACCCCCGATCTGGGCGGATGTGTACAATCTCAGAGGATGCGTTGTTGGCTACCCTCCCCCAAGCTTTATGGGCGACTTCGGACACAGATGTCGGACAAATGGTGATTCCTCCGGTCCACATTAGTGTCCAGGAGGGGGCGGTACTACCACGCCTCCCACAGTATCGTATTTCCCAGGAGGGCGAGGAGGCTCTCATACAGATTGTGCAAGACCTGATCGCAGTGGGAGTAGTGGAAGAAGTTCCCTATAATATCTGTAACAGTCCGATTCTCCCAATTTTGAAAAAGGACACGGATGCAAAAGTCTATCGGTTTATAATTGATTTGAGGGAGGTAAACAAGATCGTGATACCTCAGTACCCGGTGGTTTCCGATATCACGACGTTGCTTACCTTGGTCCCGCCTACGGCGACCATGTTCTCAGTGATTGATTTGAAAAATGCCTTCTTTTCTATCCCCATTCACCCTGATAGCCGATTTCTTTTTGGGTTTACATTAAACAATAGATCTTATCGTTTTTGTAGAATTCCCCAAGGCTATACAGAAAGCCCTAGTATTTATAGTCAGGCTTTGAAGCGACAGTTGGATTCCTTTGTTTTACTTGAGGGGGTCGCCCTCATTCAATATGTCGATGACATCCTGTTGGCGGCTGACACCCTGGAGTTGTGCGAGAAAAGTACGATAGCCTTACTTTCCTTTTTAGCATCCCACAATCACAAGGTCTCTAGGAAGAAATTGCAATTCTGTAGACCAAAGGTGACTTATTTGGGTCACCTTTTGTCTAAGGAGGGGCGTGCACTCACACCAGATCGTATCCAAGTAATTTTGGACACACCAAGGCCATCCACGCAGAAGGATGTGCGTGCATTTTTGGGTCTTGTTTCTTTTTGTAGACAGTGGATATTGGGGTTTTCACACATAGCTAAGCCATTACTAGCGCTCTTGACAAAAGACACGCCCATCCCGATCCCCTGGTCAGATGAGTGTGACGCTGCTTTTCAGCAATTGAGACAGGCCCTTTGTTCAGCACCAGTGTTAGGGACCCCTGATTATGCAAAACCCTTTTCGTTGTATGTGCATGAGAAAGATGGATGTGCATTATCAGTCTTAGTGCAGATGCACGGCGATAAGCAGCGCCCTTGTGCATACTTTTCGGCTGTACTTGATCCTGTCGCCCGAGCATTGCCGGGGTGTTTTCGCTCGGTTGCGGCGACAGCTGTGTCAATACGGCAGAGTGAAGGAATTGTATTGTCCCATAAACTGTTGGTGTTAGTTCCCCACGCTGTTGATGCCCTGCTTAATCAAACAAAGACGCAGCATTTGACCAGTGCCCGTTTAACGGGATATGAGTTGACGCTTTTAGCTCCTCACATTAGGTTAAAAAGGTGCGTGACATTAAACCCGGCCACATTGTTGCCATACCCCGAGACACAGCCTGAGGCACAGAAAGCGCATGATTGTATTCTTGTGACTGAGGAACAAACAAAGGGTCGTATTGATCTCCAGGATACGCCCTTTTCAGATGTAGATGGAGAGTTGTGGGTGGATGGATCATGCCTGAAGCTACCAGATGGTACGACTTCAGCAGCATATGCAATTACCACGTTACAGACGATAGTGGAGACAGCACGCATACCACAGAAATCAGCTCAAGCAGCGGAACTGATAGCGTTAACACGAGCGTGTGAGCTTAGTACAGGATTGTGTGTGAATGTTTACACAGACAGCCGCTATGCCTTCGGAGTAGCGCACGATTTCGGCCTACTCTGGAAGGAGAGAGGGTTTCTAACGTCACATGGGGTGCAGATAATGCATGGGGAGTTAGTCCACAATCTTTTAACTGCATTGACATACCCAAAGAAAATTGCCATTGTTAAGTGTAGTGCCCATAGGAAAGTAGTTGATAAGGTTGGAGAAGGGAATGCGTTAGCGGATCGAGTAGCACGGGAGACTGCGATGCAGCCCGGTACTACTGCCATGTATGTAGTGAAGTCACAGGTGGAGAGATGGCATGATGCGAAGGAGGAAGTGCGAGAAATACAAAAGACCGCTTCTGACAAAGAGCGGGAACAATGGGCTAGCGAAGGAGAACTGGATGACGAGGGTTGCTGGAGAAATAAGCAGATGGATAGATGGAAATTACCCACGGCTTTTGTACAACCTATGGTCCAGATGGCACATGGGCTAGCACATGTTGGAGCTTCCGCAATTGTGAAATTGCTTACCCAAGTCTGGGAGCATCCAGAGATTGCTAGCACGGCAAAGAGGGTGGTGCAGACCTGTATGATCTGTCTGAAGTATAACCCAGGGAAAGGCACGCGAACTCCAGCAGGAGGATTTGCGACACCCACTGCACCCTTTGAGGTTCTGCAGATGGATTACATCCAGCTTGAGCGCTGTAACAATTTGAAGTATGTTCTAGTAGTGGTTTGCGCCTTCAGTAAATGGGTCGAGGCGTACCCTGCGAAAGACAATACTGCAATGACTACAGCGAAGCTATTGCTGAAAGAGTTTTTCCCCCGATACGGCGTCTGTAGACTTCTGTGGAGTGATAATGGCCCTCACTTTGTAGCAGATGTTATAAAGTATGTCTTGAAGGGCCTAGGCATCACCCAGAAGTTCCACGCCGTGTTTCACCCCACCCTCAGTCTGCAGGACTAGTCGAGAAATATAATGGTACACTGAAGCTTAAGATCGCCAAAATTCAAGCTTCAACGTCTTTGACTTGGCCAGACGCTTTGCCACTGGCGTTATTGTCAATTAGGTCGGTGCCACACTCTCGAACCGGCCTTACACCCTATGAGATTGTATTTGGACGCCCAATGAACATTTGGGGTCCACCAAGGCCTAAGGCTGTGTATGATGTACCTTGTGTGATGATGAGTGATTATCTGGCACAGTTAACGGATAACTTGGTTTCTATTCATCAACAGGTCCGAGAGGCGCTCCCTGATCGGTCTACCGGTGAAGGACATGGTCTCCGGCCTGGGGATCATGTCATGGTGAAGACCTTTGACAGAACGAACAGTTTGGAGCCGAGATGGGTTGGACCTGAGCAAGTCCTTCTTGCAACGAGGACGGCAGTGCGAGTCTCGAACAGGAAGAATTGGATTCATTCCCTGCACTGTCGAAAGGTACCGCCCGGATTGGTGGAGTCTGCCGTGCTGACCGATCAACGAGACATCCTAGCAGCAGAGACAGGCCGTGCTGCAGAGCCAAACGACACTGAGGAGCTCTTTACGGACCATACGACTTCTGGAGGAAGGCGATATCATCTGCGACCAAGGAAGTGAGGTTTCCAGTACCGGGACATACTGTCAGAACGGCCCTTGGGTTAGTGAAACGGAGAGCCAATGAGGCAAGGGGGGGGGATCAGCCCTGCATTAGTGTAGCGACACCCGTCTTGGCCCGCTGGTGAAGAAATCAACCGCTGCCCAAGGGGAAGAGTTCTGACAGACTTTTAGTTTCAGGAAGATATCAGGGTATTGTTTCCTTTGACATGGAGAAGAAGAAAATTCTTTGTGCGTTGGGGTTCATGCTAACAGTAGCTATCATTGGTATAACCACATGGTTTGTGGAGGAGGCAACTCCAGCCCGAGAGACACTTGTGTTGACGACTCCAGTGCCTGCGGAGCACTACTTTTATACATTGCCATATCAAGAGTTGAAGCATCGACAATCCTATTTGAATAACACTTTCATTCAGATGCTGCATCACACCCACGTTGCTACAAATGCTACGAACTGTTGGATATGTGGGATGATGCCAGCCCATCAGAAGAAAGGAGGCACGCCATTCATACCACTTCCTTTCTCTCACAATGGCTCTTGTAGAGCATGGTACACTCTGTTGTTTGCCACTCGAAAACCGACAGTGGGACGATTGCTTTTCAGACTTAATAAAGAATGCCATCAGGACAAGAATGGATATCCACAAGCGAATGGGACAATTTGGGAATGGGAAGAGTACCGACCGGACAATGAATCCATCCCCTATATCTTCACGAACACCAGAGACACTGTGGGGAAGGATAAATTTGTAATCCAAGTAGCACAAGCCCAAACGGACCTGTGCGTCCAGAGTGTGGGTTTTATCCCTGTCGGTGTCAGTGATTGTATAACTGTGTTAAACATTGATGGGTTAAATAACAGCACCTTCCTAGCATCCCATAATACCTATTTTGTATGTGGAAATAAAGGTTATTACCGTTTGCCGGCTGGGTGGTCTGGGGTATGCTATGTATCATTCCTATTACCTCCTGTATTCTTAGCACCTGCGTCATATCATAAGGATTTGAAATTGCTGAATAATGTGACTGTAAATAGATATAAACGTACTCTATCTATTGATGAGGTGGATCAAACAGATACCAGCTTGCAACAGTATATTGATTTTAATTTAGGACTGTTTTTCTTTGTTGGAGCCGCTCTGAATAGTAGGAAGATCCGAAGATTAACAAGAGTGGTAGAAGCTGTGACTAATCAGACTGCTGCTGCTCTTGGGAATCTTACGGAAGAATTACAGATTACCAGGATTGTTGCATTACAGAATCGTATGGTATTGGATGTGATGCTAGCTGATCGAGGAGGAGCCTGTAAAATTATTGGAAGTAGCTGCTGTGTGTTCATCCCTGATCATACGCCATCCGTTTATAATGCCATTAATAAACTGCACAAAATAGCAGCTGAAGTCCACACAGAAAACGGCACTTGGTCCTTTTCTGGATGGTTTTGGGCGTTGGTTACTGCCTGGGGTTGGAAGGTTCTAACTGGTCTCTGTATTATTGTAGCAATTCTGTTCCTTTTCTGTATGTGTATTCAATGTGGACCATTGTGCTGTTCCGTATGCATTTCATTCTGCATTCCAGATAAGAAAGCTATTGCCGATGTTGCCCGCCAGAAGGGTCTAGCTAAAGAGGTTAAAGGAATGATGATAATTGACATATACGATGATTATTCTTGGAAGCCAGATGTCTTCAGTAAATGCTGAAAGGGTCGTCTGTTGTAAATTAAGGCAGAATGTGATTAAGCATTTACTGAAAACATTAGTGTTTCCCTTTTATCGTGTTTTCCTCATTATGTTGGCCGAAGTCCGGACTCCATATTGTATTGACATGCTGCCACGTGTTCACCACGAGGAGAGTCCGACCTCTGTGTTAGTTGCTCTTGTAATCTGCCTAGCAACAGTTATAAATAGCTCTCTCTTGTCCGTCTGGCGCATGCCCAGACTTGACCACATCTGTTATAATTAGCTTTGCTTGACCATGTGTTTTCGCGGGCCCAAGGAGTGTGTTAGCTCCGCCCATGTATTGATTTGGTATCGAGAATGACCCTAAATGGTAATGTTCTTCAACTCTGTGGTATCCACCCACTCATGAGCCCCTCTGTTGTGTATAAAAGGGGACAATGTACGCAAGTTCTGTGTGCTACTCCTTGCAATACTGAAGAGTGTTGTGTGGATTGTAGGACCACCCTTAAGGGTTAATAAACGTTGTTTTTGTACTTTGCAGTTTCCGTGCCAACTTCCTTATAGATTTCGTTACAGAAGAGCGAACCCTTGTCTCTTGCGGGCCTAGCTGGGGCTTGTATTCATCACCTTAGGAGACTGAAGACAGAAAGAGGTGCCAACACAAAACGTCTCAAGGAGATCCTGCTCATAGCAGACTTTATGGAGTCCATAGGATCCAGAGGGACGGACAACGTGGGTGGGCACCCCTCAGAAGAGGACACTCCCAGAGTGGAATCTGAAGAGGAACAGGGAGAGGATGAAAATCCTGACCTGGAAGACACAGACCACTCACAGCATGGAAGTGATGGCCCAAGAGGCACTCCCTCCACCCTTAAAAGGAGAGTGGTGGACCCCAGAAGGAACAGATCCCCCTCAGTGGGATCCAACCATTCTAGGGGATCCAAAGGGTCCTCTGCCTCTTCTCAGAGAAGAGAAACCTCTCATGAGAGGAAATGCAGACTGATCAAATTTGAGCAGGCTAAGCTTCAGCTTAAAAGAGAACAGTTAGCATTAGACAGGGAAACCCTGGAGCTTCAGAAAGCTTCAAAGAAATGGGGTCTAGAGATCCCTGGTGGCAGTGATGAAACCCCTAGAGTTAGAGAGAGAGTCCCTGACAATAGGAACCTCCACAAGATTGTGCCCCCCTATCAGAATGGGGATGATATTCACAAATGGATATCTGCTCTTGAAAGGGCCTGTAGAGTACAGAGGGTCCCTGTAGAGCAGTGGGCAGCAATCCTGTGGCTCTCCTTTTCAGATAAAGGGAGAGACAAGCTCCTCTCTGTAAGAGAAGAGGATGCTGATGATTATTATATCTTGAAAGCTGCTTTAATAGATGGGTTTGGCTTAACCACTGATCAATACAGACTTAAGTTCAGAGACACCCAGAAAGCACAGAATCAAGATTGGGTAGACTTTGTGGATTGTGCAACCAAGGCACTGGAAGGTTGGTTAAATGGCAGTAAAGTTAATGATTATCAAGGATTGTATAATCTCATTATGAGGGAGCAGATTCTTAATAATTGTCAGAACCAACTTTTACACCAGCACCTGGTGGACTCGGATCTGACCTCTCCCCAAGAATTGGGAAAGAAGGCAGACAAATGGGTCAGAACCAGGATCAGGCCTAAGAACCAAGTTGGTGACCAGAAGAAGGATTCCACTAAGCCCAAAGAAAAAGGTGGGGATGATAAACAAGAAAAGTCCTCTGAAGGGCCCCAACAAACCAGTGCTGGGGGTGGGTCCCAAAATCCTTCCTCTAATACCAAGAAGCCATATTGCCATGTGTGTAAGAAACCTGGCCACTGGAAAACTGACTCCAGCTGTCCTAAGAATGGCAATAAAGAAAATGTTCCTCCAAAACCAGCTCCAACACCTCCTGTTACTACTAGTAGTAATCCCCCAGGTGGTGGGAGTGCACCCAAAAACTTAGTTGGGTTCTCTTTGGGGACACCAGTGGACTCTGGCCTAGCCAGGTCCCCTGCATTAGCAACTATGGTCTGTGATGGTGGCGTGGGGTTTGCCAACTTTACCATGAGCCCCAGTATTCTGGGCAGGTACAGACAAGAACCAATAATCAATGGTCAGAAGGCTGTGGCCTATAAGGACACAGGGGCCAGTGTCACCATGGTGACCAAGAGGCTAGTGCCCCTAGATCAGCTTTTACCTGGGTTTAGCTATCAGGTGACCAACATTGATGGAATCAGGACAGATCATCCCATGGCAGTGATAAATCTCAGCTGGGGAGGAGTCACTGGCCCCAAGAGAGTGGCAGTGTCCCCAAACTTGCCTGTAGATTGTCTACTGGGGAATGATCTAGAAATCTCAGCCTGGGCTGAGGTTGACCACAAGGCCCATTTGAAAATGGTAGGAATTCCTGAGAGAGTGGATGAGACCCTGAGGGCCTCACCTCCACCCCAGGAGGAAATAGAAAGAGTGAAGCCTGAAACTATGGATCACTCTACACAAACAGAGAGCATAGGGGAGGAAGAGCAGTCTTCCCCCCACCAGACTACAGGTAAAGGTCCAGTTTCTCAGGGAACTGACCCTGCCCCTTGTGAAGTAACTGCCCCAGAAGTGGACAGGCTTGGCCTGCCCACCTCTCTGATGGCAGGGGACCCTTCCAAGGTGGTACCCAGTCTGGAGCAGGTATCCTGCCCCTCTCTACCCTGCCTCAGTCAGCCCAGGGCTGCAGAGGTCAGGGAGGTCAGTGGACCCTTATTGGGCCCCTGCCCAGAGGAACCCCCTCATCAACAGATTAGGGACACCCAGCAGAGTAGTTTCAGCCAGGTGAATATTCCTCTACAAACTGAGGGATCCCCCTTACCCCTAGGTATAGGCACCCCTCAAATGGATGTTGTTGAGCACAGGGAAACCTGGGGCCTAGCTGCCCCAAACCTTCCAGTGCCCTCCACTATTCCAGCCAAAGGGATCCAACCCCCAGCTGTAGGCAGCCAGAGGTTGACCCTTAGGGCCAGATATGACACCGTCATGGGCAGAAAGGCTTCCACAGTGGCCAGTGATCTGAGGAGGTTGAGACCAGCCCAAGTAGGGTCTCACTTCCAGACTCAGACACCCCACCAGCCCACCTCTGACCCAAAAACCAATACAGGTAATTTCCGTAGACTTTGGAGAAACTCTAGAACCCCTTGGGGTAGGATTTCCCAAGTGGACCATGACACAGGGAGCAACCATGTTAGTACAGGTTCTTCCTTATATGGCCACTCAGGAAATAAAGGCTTATCTGGACAAGGTTAGCCTTATCTCCTTTCGTTTGGGGGGGGGGTTATGTAGGAGAGTGGAATCTGACTAATGGTTGCCCCCAACTTTTTGCCTGGTATTTAAGTGGTTTTTGACTAGTCTGGCTGGGATCCTGCTATCCAGGACCCCAGCCTATCTGCTTTCTCCCTAAAACTGTTGTGAGTACTCTAGGTACAAACATAATTGGATGCTGGGCATGCCCTACCAGTCCCTGGTAGATGGTACCCTAGGTACCCAGGGCATGGGTCCCCCAGTAGGCCTACCAGGGCTGCAGCACTTATTGTGCCACCCTGGGACAGCCACCCAAACTGACACCACCAGGCCACTACTGTAGCCTGGGTAAGGTGGTGCTAGCACCCCTTACAGGGATGTAGGTACCCTATGTCCCATACCATTACAACACATATACTCTCATAGGTCACCCCTATGGCAGGCCCTGGTAATCCTACAGGGCTGGGTGCTGAGGTATGTGTGAGGGGGGACCCCTACGTGAGTAGGACCTCCCTGCAACCTTCGTAACATCGTTACTGGGTTGTTTGTAGTGTAGCCATACCATATACTCTTACCGCATTATAAGTTATTGCGTCATCGCTGTAACTTGGGACTGGCTACACAGAACCATATCGTGTTTGGTGTCAAACATGAAGGAATCATACCCCCAGTCCAGCCATGGGCATGGGGGCACGATTCCCCCTTGCTAGGAGGGTGATATGGGAAAAGCGGTAGATTTTAGACACCAATTTAAAAGTGCACGTGTACCACAAAATGGCTACTGTTCGCCACCTACACGACTCTGGCTGGCTGTTGCTGGGGAAAATCCCAGCCTCGCCAGCTGGACAATAGGGCTCCTGTGGCAGGGAGGTGCCAGCACCTCCCCAGACAGGATGATGTGGATTGGAACAGGGTGGGTGCACCAAATGTCCATTCAGAGTTGCACGTAGGCAGCTGCAGAGCCCCAATTCTGCATACACCGCCTGGAACCGGTTCAGGGGCATCCTGCCCCTCGCCCAGGCGGGAAACACACAAAGGGGAGTGGGTGTAGCCACCCTTTCCCGCCTCTACTCTGATTGGCAGGCTCTATTTTGGACCATCCCCTAATCTTGGGGATATATAGGAATAACTTTGCCCTAGAGCCTTAGATTCGTCCAGAACTTCACAGAACTGACCTTCAACGAGCTGCTGCCCAGCTGACCGAAGAAATCTCCCTTGGGATAAAGGAGTTATCCCCCTGCTTGGCAGGCACCTAAAAGACTACAAGATACCCGGTTGGAACTTCGTGGCTCTCCCGACCTTCGACGCCTTCCAGCACCCTCGAGGTGGGTCTCCAGTGCATCCCAGCGTCCTGTGAGTGTGCCCAGCAAGTCTGAGCACCCTGGACCACGTGGGTGTCGAGATCCCCGCATACCCCGAGACACCGGCCACCTCTTGTCCAGCACACGACCCCGACCAGTGGGGAAGTTGTGCTTTGGCCCATTTCTGAGCCAACCATCCAGCAGCATTTGTGCCGACCCTCAGCTCCCTGGCCAGCTCCGGTGGCCCGTGGGAGCCCTTTTACGCACTCCATTTTGCTGCCTTCCGCGGTCCCTTGTCCCTCGACTTGTGGGCCCTGACGGAGGACAATCTTTGCTTCTAAGAGTTCCCCTGGTTGCTCCAGGCCTGCTCTACGCTCCCTGAAAAAGAGAACACCCTCAGACCTCGTGGGTCTGCACCAGCAGCTGCTTTGTCTATTTTGCATGGGTTGCGGTTGCCAAGGCTTAGTGGATCCAATCGGGACACTAACACCGCAGCGACCCTCAGCCGACGTGGGACAGTCGCCCTCCAGAAGCTGGCCTTCCTTGAAGCCTCCCGGAGCCCGTGACTGCAGAGCCCAGCTGTACCTCCTACACCTGAAGCACCCGACTTCCACGAGCTCCTTGCTGTGAGCTCCCTGGTCACTTGCTGTGACCCAGACTCTGTCCCCTCTGCTTTCAGGTTCATCTTTATCTTCTCTTCAACTTCAATCTTCACGACTTCAGCGACACTCGCAGCTAGCAGCAGTTTGGACTACTTTCCCATAGGAAATCAGCCCGCGACCCGACACCAGAATCGACCTATGCACCCGGCTTCCCTGGGGCAGGTAACAGTGGTACTTCGGTACTCCGGTGGTGGTGGGCTCTCCAAAGCCTTAAGTCTCAAGCCTTAACTTTGTACTGTTGCTAGAAGTGTCCTTTAACTTTGAATATTCAACCGCGACATTCTCCATAGGCTATCATTGCGAGCCAGATAGCAGCTCTTTGCACTGCACGCGTCTCCCGTGGGTCCCCTTCCTCTTAACTGTGGGTGGATTCCGAAGGGGCAAGCGATCCTGAATGCCCTAGGCATTGCCTGTAGAATTGTCGTGGTTCTTATACCACTATTTTAGTATATGGTTTGGTCCCCCCTGGGGCCCATTGATTTCTGTGCTATTTATTGTGTTTAGAAACGCTTGTTTGAATTGTAACTTTGCCACTAGCCACATAAAGTGACTGTGGGATTCTGTCTAGAATAAATACATATATTTTATATATATACCTGTGTGGGCTACTCTTTCATTTGGTTATTCAAGAGGTTATTATGGTAAAACAATAAGCTTAACACTCCTTCAAGACTTAGCCTGAAGGCTGCTCTCCACAGCTACCACTAGGATAGCTTTCTTTAAAGGTTGTCTTAAACCTATCATCAATAGGAGTCGAATTGGACTGGTGCAAGGTGTCCCTATAACTAGGAACAGCATATGCCAGGCCAACTTCTCACACTGTTGCTGGGGAAAACCCCAGCCTCGCCATCTGGACAATAGGGCTCCTGTGGCAGGGAGGTGCCAGCACCTCCCCAGACAGGATATGTGGATTGGAACAGGGTGGGTGCACCAAATGTCCTTTCAGAGTTGCACGTAGGCAGCTGCAGAGCCCCAATTCTGCATACACCGCCTGGAACCGGTTCAGGGGCATCCTGCCCCTCGCCCAGGCGGGAAACACACAAAGGGGAGTGGGTGTAGCCACCCTTTCCCGCCTCTACTCTGATTGGTAGGCTCTATTTTGGACCATCCCCTAATCTTGGGGATATATGGGAATAACTTTGCCCTAGAGCCTTAGATTCGTACAGGACTTCACAGAACTGACCTTCGATGGGCTGCTGCCCAGCTGACTGAAGAAATCTCCCTTGGGATAAAGGAGTTATCCCCCTGCTTGGCAGGCACCTAAAAGACTGCAAGATACCCGGTTGGAACTTCGCTGCTCTCACGAACTTCAACACCTTCCATCAACCTTGAGGTGGGTCTCCAGTGCATCCCAGAGTCCTGTGAGCGTGCCCAGCAAGTCTAAGCACCGTGGACCACGTGGGTGCCGAGATCCCTGCATACCCCGAGACCCCAGCCACCTCTTGCATAGCACACGACCCCGACCAGTGGGGAAATTGTGCTTTGGCCCATTTCTGAGCCAACCTTCAAGCAGCATCCGTGCCAAAGCTCAGCCCCCTAGTCCACTCCGGTGGCCCGTGGGAGCCCTTTTACGCACTCCATTTTGCTGCCCTCCACGGTCCCTTGTCTCTCGACTTGTGGGCCCTGATGGAGGAAAACCTATTTTTCCAAGAGTTCCCCTGGTTGCTCCAGGCCTGCTCTACGCTGCCTGCAAAGGAGAGCACCCTCAGACCTCGTGGGTCTGCACCAGCAGCTGCTTTGTTCATCTTGCGTGGGTTGCGGTGGCCAATGCTTAGTGGATCCAATCGGGACACTAACACTGCAGCGACCCTCAGCCAACGTGGGACAGTCGCCCTCCAGAAGCTGGCCTTCCTTGAAGCCTCCCGGAGCCCGTGACTGCAGAGCCCAGCTGTACCTTTCACACCTGAAGCACCCGACATCCACGAGCTCCTTCCTGTGAGCTCCCTGGTCACTGTGCTGTGACCCAGACTCTGTCCCCTCTGCTTTCAGGTTCACCTTTATCTTCTCTTCAACTTTAATCTTCACGACTTCAACGACGCTTTCAGCTAGCAGCAGTTTGGACTACTTTTCCATAGAAAATCAGCCCGCGACCCGACACCAGAATCGACCTATGCACCCGGCTTCCCTGGGGCAGGTAACAGTGGTACTTCGGTACTCCCGTGGTGGTGGGCTCTCCAAAGCCTTAAGTCTCAAGCCTTAACTTTGTACTGTTGTTAGAAGTGTCCTTAAACCTTAATTATTCAACCGCGACATTCTCCGTAGGCTAACATTGCGATCCCGATAGTAACTTTTTGCACTGCACACGCCTCCCGTGGGTCCCCTTCCTCTTAACTGTGGGTGGATTCTGAAGGGGCAAGCGATCCTGAATGCCCTAGGCATTGCCTGTAGAATTGTCGTGGTTCTTATACCACTATTTTAGTATATGGTTTGGTCCCCCCCTGGGGCCCATTGATTTCTGTGCTATTTATTGTGTTTATAAATGCTTGTTTGAAGTGTAACTTTGCCACTAGCCACATAAAGTGACTGTGGGATTCTGTCTAGAATAAATACATATATTTTATATATATACCTGTGTGGGCTACTCTTTCATTTGGATATTCAAGAGGTTATTATGGTAAAACAATAAGCTTAACACTCCTTCAAGACTTAGCCTGAAGGCTGCTCTCCACAGCTACCACTAGGATAGCTTTCTTTAAAGGTTGTCTTAAACCTATCATCAATAAGAGTCGAATTGGACTGGTGCAAGGTGTCCCTATAACTAGGAACAGCATATGCCAGGCCAACTTCTCACATTGGTGTGCAGCGGTTGGATTCAAGCTTGCCATTGTTTTACCAGATAACAAATTGAATTTCTAAAGTGAAAGCCACAAGGTACCAAAGGTACATATAAATTCAAGCTAGAATACAATAAGTTCTACTGAACTTAGAGTTGTGTGTAGAGGGTTTAGCACACCTTGACTACAACTCAAGAGAGGGTTCAGTAGGCCACACTTAGTGTAGGTAGATACACCACTATCACTACACTAAACATGTCTTCAGGAGCAGGTGCCACTAAGGCTCCAGAAGAACCCCAAAGGGTCCCAGTAGATAAGTATGATCATCTCTCCTTTGCTGAGCTCAGGGAGATGTGCACCCTTAGAAAACTGAAGACAAACAAAGGTGCCAACACCCAACGTCTCAGGGAAATCCTGCTCATAGCAGACTTTATGGAGTCCATAGGGTCCAGTGGGGTAGACAGAGTGGGTGGGCATCCTTCAGAAGAGGACACTCTCAGAGTGGACTCGGATGAGGATCAGGAAGAGGATGAAGATCCTGACCTGGAAGAAACAAACCACTCACAACATGGAGGTGATGGCTCAAGAGGCACTCCCTCCACCCTTAAAAGGAGAGTGGTGGATCCAATAAGGAACAGATCCCCCTCAGTGGGATCCAACCATTCTGGGAGATCCAAAGGGTCCTCTGCCTCTTCTCAGAGAAGAGAATCCTCCCATGAGAGGAAATGCAGACTGATCAAATTTGAGCAGGCTAAGCTTCAGCTTAAAAGAGAACAGTTAGCATTGGACAGGGAAGCCCTGGAGCTTCAGAAAGCTTCAATAAAGTGGGGTCTAGAGACCCCTGGTGGCAGTAAGGAAACCCCTAGAGTTAGAGAGAAAGTCCCTGACAATAGGAACCTCCACAAGATTGTGCCCCCATATCAGAATGGGGATGATATCCACAAATGGATATCTGCTCTTGAAAGGGCCTGTAGAGTACAGAGGGTCCCAGTAGAGCAGTGGGCAGCAATCCTGTGGCTCTCCTTTTCAGATAAAGGAAGAGACAAGCTTCTCTCTGTAAGAGAAGAGGATGCTGATGACTATTATATCTTGAAAGCTGCTTTAATAGATGGGTTTGGCTTAACCACTGATCAGTACAGACTTAAGTTCAGAGACACCCAGAAAGCACAAAATCAGGATTGGGTAGACTTTGTGGATTGTGCAACCAATGCACTGGAAGGTTGGTTAACTGGCAGCAAAGTAAATGATTATACAGGATTATACAATCTCATAATGAGGGAGCAGATCCTTAATAATTGTCAGAATCAGCTCTTACATCAGCACCTGGTTGACTCTGATCTGACCTCTCCCCAAGAATTGGGAAAGAACGGCAGACAAATGGGTCAGAACCAGGATTAAGCAAAAGGTCCAGCCCTTGGGAGGTGCAACTAAAAAGGAAGATGCCAAAAACTCTGACAAGGGTGGGGAAAAGGGAAAAGACCAGCAGTCTTCAACAGGCCCCCAAAAAGCAGCATCTGAGAATACCAAGAATAGCAAACCCAAACAACCAAGGAAGCCATGGTGTAAGTACTGTAAACAGACTACCCATTGGACTTCAGACTGTAATAAGGCCAAAGACTCCAAAAGCACAACACCTGCCCCTAAGGCTCCTGTTCCCCCTAGTACAGTTATAGGTGTTGGTGCACAGAACAAGGGCATAGTAGGGTTGACCCTGGGATCTGGAGAGGAATCTGGCCTAGTCAGAACTCCTACTCAGGCTGTTCTAGTTTGTGATGGGGACTTGTCCCTGTTTGTGAGCCCCAGTGGTCTGGGCAAATACAGACAACAGCCAACCATAAATGGAAGGGAGTCACTAGCTTACAGGGATACAGGGGCTAGTGTCACTATGGTGACTAAGGACCTTGTAGACCCTAGCCAGATCATACTTGGAGAGACATACCAAGTGACCAATGCTAGCAACGTTAGAACAGACCATGCTCTAGCTGTTGTGAACTTCTCCTGGGGAGGGGTAACTGGCCTCAAGAAAGTTGTGGTGAGTGCAGACCTACCTGTTGAATGTTTACTAGGGAATGATTTGGAGACCTCAGCATGGGCTGAGGTGGAGCTAAGTACCCATGCAGCAATGTTGGGTATACCAGCAGAAGTATTTGCCCTGACAAGGTCAAAAGCAAAGCTGACAGGAACTGAACAGGCCTTGGATCCTGGAAAAATGGACCAAGGGCCTTCCAAGAGGAGGAGTAGCAGGGGTAAGGCCAAGCCTTCCCCCCAGGATCAGTCTGTAGAGACTCTTTTAGCAGAAGAGGATCTATCTCCTGAAGAAGGAACTGCCCCAGAGGAACTGGAACCTGATCAGGTTGAGTTCTTGGGGGCAGGGGGACCTTCTAGGGCAGACTTGAGCTTGGAGCAGCAGAGCTGCCCCACTCTTGAACCCCTCAGACAGCAAGCTGCTGCTGAGGCTGCAGGGGATGCCAGTGGGACCCATAAGATTTATTGGGATGAAGGGCTCCTTTACTCTGAGGGTCGAGACCCCAAGCCTGGTGCAGCCAGGAGGTTGGTCATACCTCAGAAGTTTAGGAGCTTCCTGCTCACACTGGCCCATGATATCCCCTTAGCAGGACACCTGGGCCAAAATAAGACTTGGGACAGAATTGTCCCACACTTTCATTGGCCCCACATGAGAGAAGACTGTAAGAGCTTTTGCAGCTCTTGCATTACCTGCCAGGCAAGTGGCAAGGCAGGTAAATCCACAAAGGCCCCCCTGATACCATTGCCTGTGGTGGGGGTGCCCTTTGAGCGGGTGGGGATTGACATTGTTGGTCCCTTGGACCCACCAACAGCATATGGGCACAGGTTCATTTTAGTGGTAGTGGATCATGCCACTAGATACCCAGAAGCTATTCCCCTTAGGACCATCACAGCTCCTGTGGTGGCAAGGGCCCTCCTCGGAGTCTTCTCCAGGGTGGGGTTTCCTAAGGAGGTATTGTCTGACAGAGGTACAAACTTTATGAGTAGTTACCTGAAGGCAATGTGGAAGGAGTGTGGTGTCAACTACAAGTTCACCACCCCTTACCATCCTCAATGCAATGGTCTTGTTGAAAGGTTCAACAAGACCTTAAAGGGTATGATTAAAGGACTACCAGAAAAGCTTAGGCGAAAATGGGATGTTCTTCTGCCCTGCCTTCTCTTTGCATACAGAGAGGTGCCACAGAAGGGGGTTGGCTACAGCCCTTTTGAACTTTTGTTTGGCCATCCTGTTAGAGGGCCACTTTGTCTAGTGAAGGAGGGATGGGAGCAACCTCTCAAACCCCCTAAACAGGACATAGTGGACTACGTACTTGGTCTCCGCTCCCGGATGGCTGAGTATATGAAGAAGGCAACTAAAAACCTGGAGGCAAGTCAGGAATTACAGAAAGCCTGGCATGACCAAAAGGCTGTCCTGGTGGTGTACCAGCCAGGACAGAAGGTATGGGTGTTGGAGCCAGTGGCCCCAGCAGCTCTCCAAGATAAGTGGAGTGGACCCCATACCATTTTGGAGAAAAAGGGAGAGGTTACCTACCTGGTAGACCTTGGCACTCCCAGAAGTCCCCACAGGGTACTTCATGTGAATAGATTGAAAGCATATGTGGACAGGGCTGACATGGGCTTGCTCATGGCAACAGATGAGGGACAGGAGGAAGAGAGTGACCCTCTCCCAGACCTGCTCTCTCAGAACCCTGACGATGGGTCAGTTGATGGAGTAGCCTTGGCAGGCAGCCTCACTGACCAGCAGCAAGCAGACTGTAGACAGGTTCTACAAGCTTACAGACATATGTTTTCTCTGACTCCTAGTCAGACCACCTGGTGCACTCACGAAGTGGACACTGGGGACAGTCTGCCTGTCAAGAATAAGATCTACAGGCAACCTGACCATGTCAGGGACTGCATAAGGACTGAAGTCCAAAAGATGTTGGAGTTGGGAGTAATTGAGCCCTCAGATAGCCCTTGGGCTAGCCCAGTAGTCCTAGTACCAAAACCTCACACCCAGGGTGGTAAGAGAGAGATGAGGTTCTGTGTAGACTACAGGGGTCTCAATGCAGTCACTAAGACTGATGCTCATCCAATTCCCAGAGCAGATGAGCTCATAGATAGGTTGGCCTCAGCCAAATATCTGAGCACATTTGATCTGACAGCTGGCTACTGGCAGATAAGGTTAGCTGAGTCTGCAAAAGCCAAAACTGCATTTTCTACCCCCAGTGGGCATTATCAATTTATTGTGATGCCCTTTGGTTTGAAAAATGCACCTGCCACTTTTCAAAGGTTGGTGAACCAAGTCCTCTCAGGCCTGGAAGACTTTAGTGCAGCATATCTAGATGATATTGCTGTCTTTAGCTCCACCTGGGAAGATCACCTGATCCACCTGAGGAAAGTTTTAGAAGCCCTGCAAAAGGCTGGGCTCACTATCAAGGCTACTAAGTGCCAGATAGGGCAGAGTCAGGTTGTATACCTGGGACACCTTGTAGGTGGAGGCCAGGTTCAACCTTTACAGAGCAAAATCCAGACCATCATGGACTAGGTTGCTCCAACCACCCAGACTCAGGTTCGAGCTTTCTTGGGCCTGACTGGTTATTATAGGAGATTTGTAAAGGGATATGGATCCATAGTGACCCCCTTGAATGATCTCACCTCCAAGAGGATGCCCAAAAAGGTTCAGTGGACTGTCAGCTATCAGAAAGCTTTTGATGACCTTAAACAGGCAATGTGCTCTGCTCCAGTGCTCCAAAGCCCCAACTACTCCCAAGAATTCATAGTTCAAACTGATGCTTCAGAGGTGGGGGTAGGTGCTGTGTTATCACAACTGAATGAGGAGGGCCAGGATCAACCAGTAGCTTTTATTAGCAGAAGGTTGACCCCCAGAGAGAAACGTTGGTCAGCCATAGAGAGGGAGGCCTTTGCTGTGGTCTGGGCCCTGAAGAAGCTGAGGCCATACTTGTTTGGCACTCACTTCATTGTTCAGACAGACCATAAGCCCCTCCTATGGCTAAAACAGATGAAGGGTGAAAACCCCAAACTACTCAGGTGGTCCATTTCCCTACAGGGGATGGACTATACAGTGGAACATAGACCTGGGAGCAACCATGCCAATGCAGATGGCCTCTCCAGATATTTCCACTTAGAACATGAAGACTCAACTGGTCAAGGTTAGTTTAATGTCCCTGCGTTTGGGGGGGGGGGGTTGTGTAGGAGAGTGGCATCGACTGCATAGTTGCCCCCAACATTTTGCTGATGTTTTGACTGTTTTTATGACTTTAGCCAGGCTGTGGCCCTGCTATCCAGGACCCCAGCCTATCTGCTTCCTCTGGTAAACTATGTGAGTACCCTAGGTACCAACCAATTGGATGCTGGGCATGCCCTACCAGTCCCTTGTAGATAGTACCCTAGGTACCCAGGGCATGGGTCCCCCAGTAGGCCTACCAGGGCTGCAGCACTTATTGTGCCACCCTGGGACAGCCACCCAAACTGACACCACCAGGCCACTACTGTAGCCTGGGTAAGGTGGTGCTAGCACCCCTTACAGGGATGTAGGTACCCTATGTCCCATACCATTACAACACATATACTCTCATAGGTCACCCCTATGGCAGGCCCTGGTAATCCTACAGGGCTGGGTGCTGAGGTATGTGTGAGGGGGGACCCCTACGTGAGTAGGACCTCTCTGCAACCTTCATAAAGTCGTTACTGGGTTGTTTGTAGTGCAGCCATACCATATACTCTTAACCGCATTATAAGTTATTGCGTCATCGCTGTAACTTGGGAATGGCTACACAGAACCATATCGTGTTTGGTGTCAAACATGAAGGAATCATACCCCCAGTCCAGCCATGGGCATGGGGGCACGATTCCCCCTTGCTAGGAGGGTGATATGGGAAAAGCGGTAGAATTTAGACACCAATTTAAAAGTGCACATGTACCACAAAATGGCTACTGTCCGCCACCTACACGACTCTGGCTGGCTGTTGCTGGGGAAAACCCCAGCCTCGCCATCTGGACAATAGGGCTCCTGTGGCAGGGAGGTGCCAGCACCTCCCCAGACAGGATATGTGGATTGGAACAGGGTGGGTGCACCAAATGTCCTTTCAGAGTTGCACGTAGGCAGCTGCAGAGCCCCAATTCTGCATACACCGCCTGGAACCGGTTCAGGGGCATCCTGCCCCTCGCCCAGGCGGGAAACACACAAAGGGGAGTGGGTGTAGCCACCCTTTCCCGCCTCTACTCTGATTGGTAGGCTCTATTTTGGACCATCAACTAATCTTGGGGATATATGGGAATAACTTTGCCCTAGAGCCTTAGATTCGTACAGGACTTCACAGAACTGACCTTCGACGAGCTGCTGCCCAGCTGACTGAAGAAATCTCCCTTGGGATAAAGGAGTTATCCCCCTGCTTGGCAGGCACCTAAAAGACTGCAAGATACCCGGTTGGAACTTTGCTGCTCTCACGAACTTCGACGCCTTCCTTCAACCTTGAGGTGGGTCTCCAGTGCATCCCAGAGTCCTGTGAGCGTGCCCAGCAAGTCTGAGCACCATGGACCACGTGGGTGCCGAGATCCCTGCTTTCCCCGAGACCCCGGCCACCTCTTGCATAGCACACGACCCCGACAAGTGGGGAAGTTGTGCTTTGGCCCATTTCTGAGCCAACCTTCAAGCAGCATCCGTGCCAAAGCTCAGCCCCCTAGTCCACTCCGGTGCCCCGTGGGAGCCCTTTTACGCACTCCATTTTGATGCCCTCCACGGTCCCTTGTCTCTCGACTTGTGGGCCCTGACGGAGGAAAACCTATCTTTCCAAGAGTTCCCCTCGTTGCTCCAGGACTGCTCTACGCTCCTTGCAAAGGAGAGCACCCTCAGACCTCGTGGGTCTGCGCCAGCAGCTGCTTTGTTCATCTTGCGTGGGTTGCGGTTGCCAATGCTTAGTGGATCCAATCGGGACACTAACACCGCAGCGACCCTCAGCCGATGTGGGACAGTCGCCCTCCAGAAGCTGGCTTTCCTTGAAGCCTCCCGGAGCCCGTGACTGCAGAGCCCAGCTGTACCTTCCACACCTGAAGCACCCGACATCCACGAGCTCCTTCCTGTGAGCTCCCTGGTCACTGTGCTGTGACCCAGACTCTGTCCCCTCTGCTTTCAGGTTCACCTTTATCTTCTCTTCAACTTTAATCTTCACGACTTCAACGACGCTTTCAGCTAGCAGCAGTTTGGACTACTTTTCCATAGAAAATCAGCCCGCGACCCGACACCAGAATCGACCTATGCACCCGGCTTCCCTGGGGCAGGTAACAGTGGTACTTCGGTACTCCCGTGGTGATGGGCTCTCCAAAGCCTTAAGTCTCAAGCCTTAACTTTGTACTGTTGTTAGAAGTGTCCTTAAACCTTAATTATTCAACCGCGACATTCTCCATAGGCTAACATTGCGATCCCGATAGCAACTTCTCGCACTGCACACGCCTCCCGTGGGTCCCCTTCCTCTTAACTGTGGGTGGATTCTGAAGGGGCAAGCGATCCTGAATGCCCTAGGCATTGCCTGTAGAATTGTCGTGGTTCTTATACCACTATTTTAGTATATGGTTTGGTCCCCCCCTGGGGCCCATTGATTTCAGTGCTATTTATTGTGTTTATAAATGCTTGTTTGAAGTGTAACTTTGCCACTAGCCACATAAAGTGACTGTGGGATTCTGTCTAGAATAAATACATATATTTTATATATATACCTGTATGGGCTACTCTTTCATTTGGATATTCAAGAGGTTATTATGGTAAAACAATAAGCTTAACACTCCTTCAAGACTTAGCCTGAAGGCTGCTCTCCACAGCTACCACTAGGATAGCTTTCTTTAAAGGTTGTCTTAAACCTATCATCAATAAGAGTCGAATTGGACTGGTGCAAGGTGTCCCTATAACTAGGAACAGCATATGCCAGGCCAACTTCTCACAGTTAAGGTCTTAACTCTTACTATTGACTAATGGTTAATGTGAGAAGTTGGCCTGGCATATGCTGTTCCTAGTTATAGGGACACCTTGCACCAGTCCAATTCGACTCTTATTGATGATAGGTTTAAGACAACCTTTAAAGAAAGCTATCCTAGTGGTAGCTGTGGAGAGCAGCCTTCAGGCTAAGTCTTGAAGGAGTGTTAAGCTTATTGTTTTACCATAATAACCTCTTGAATAACCAAATGAAAGAGTAGCCCACACAGGTATATATATAAAATATATGTATTTATTCTAGACAGAATCCCACAGTCACTTTATGTGGCTAGTGGCAAAGTTACACTTCAAACAAGCATTTATAAACACAATAAATAGCACAGAAATCAATGGGCCCCAAGGGGGACCAAACCATATACTAAAATAGTGGTATAAGAACCACGACAATTCTACAGGCAATGCCTAGGGCATTCAGGATCGCTTGCCCCTTCAGAATCCACCCACAGTTAAGAGGAAGAGGACCCACGGGAGGCGTGTGCAGTGCGAGAAGTTGCTATCGGGATCGCAATGTTAGCCTATGGAGAATGTCGCGGTTGAATAATTAAGGTTTAAGGACACTTCTAACAACAGTACAAAGTTAAGGCTTGAGACTTAAGGCTTTGGAGAGCCCACCACCACAGGAGTACCGAAGTACCACTGTTACCTGCCCCAGGGAAGCCGGGTGCATAGGTCGATTCTGGTGTCGGGTCGCGGGCTGATTTTCTATGGAAAAGTAGTCCAAACTGCTGCTAGCTGAAAGCGTCGTTGAAGTCGTGAAGATTAAAGTTGAAGAGAAGATAAAGGTGAACCTGAAAGCAGAGGGGACAGAGTCTGGGTCACAGCACAGTGACCAGGGAGCTCACAGGAAGGAGCTCGTGGATGTCGGGTGCTTCAGGTGTGGAAGGTACAGCTGGGCTCTGCAGTCACGGGCTCCGGGAGGCTTCAAGGAAGGCCAGCTTCTGGAAGGCGACTGTCCCACGTCGGCTGAGGGTCGCTGTGGTGTTAGTGTCCCGATTGGATCCACTAAGCATTGGCAACCGCAACCCATGCAAGATGAACAAAGCAGCTGCTGGTGCAGACCCACGAGGTCTGAGGGTACTCTCCTTTGCAGGGAGCGTAGAGCAGGCCTGGAGCAACAAGGGGAACTCTTGGAAAGATAGGTTTTCCTCCGTCAGGGCCCACAAGTCGAGAGACAAGGGACCGCGGAGGGCAGCAAAATGGAGTGCATAAAAGGGCTCCCACGGGCCACCGGAGTGAACTAGGGGGCTGAGCTTTGGCACGGATGCTGCTGGAAGGTTGGCTCAGAAATGGGCCAAAGCACAACTTCCCCACTGGTCGGGGTCGTGTGCTATGCAAGAGGTGGCCAGGGTCTCGGGGTATGCAGGGATCTCGGCACCCACGTGGTCCACGGTGCTCAGACTTGCTGGGCACGCTCACAGGACTCTGGGATGCACTGGAGACCCACCTCAAGGTTGATGGAAGGCGTCAAAGTTCATGAGAGCAGCGAAGTTCCAACCGGGTATCTTGCAGTCTTTTAAGTGCCTGCCAAGCAGGGGGATAACTCCTTTATCCCAAGGGAGATTTCTTCAGTCAGCTGGGCAGCAGCTCGTCGAAGGTCAGTTCTGTGAAGTCCTGTACGAATCTCAGGCTCTAGGGCAAAGTTATTCCCATATATCCCCAAGATTAGGGGATGATCCAAAATAGAGCCTACCAATCAGAGTAGAGGCGGGAAAGGGTGGCTACACCCACTCCCCTTTGTGTGTTTCCCGCCTGGGCGAGGGGCAGGATGCCCCTGAACCGGTTCCAGGTGGCGTATGCAGAATTGGGGCTCTGCAGCTGCCTACGTGCAACTCTGAAAGGACATTTGGTGCACCCACCCTGTTCCAATCCACATATCCTGTCTGGGGAGGTGCTGGCACCTCCCTGCCACAGGAGCCCTATTGTCCAGATGGCGAGGCTGGGGTTTTCCCCAGCAACAGCCAGCCAGAGTTGTGTAGGTGGCGGACAGTAGCCATTTTGTGATACATGTGCACTTTTAAATTGGTGTCTAAATTCTACCGCTTTTCCCATATCACCCTCCTAGCAAGGGGGAATCGTGCCCCCATGCCCATGGCTGGACTGGGGGTATGATTCCTTCATGTTTGACACCAAACACGATATGGTTCTGTGTAGCCATTCCCAAGTTACAGCGATGACGCAATAACTTATAATGCGGTTAAGAGTATATGGTATGGCTACACTACAAACAACCCAGTGACGATTTTATGAAGGTTGCAGAGAGGTCCTACTCACGTAGGGGTCCCCCCTCACACATACCTCAGCACCCAGCCCTGTAGGATTACCAGGGCCTGCCATAGGGGTGACCTATGAGAGTATATGTGTTGTAATGGTATGGGACATAGGGTACCTACATCCCTGTAAGGGGTGCTAGCACCACCTTACCCAGACTACAGTAGTGGCCTGGTGGTGTCAGTTTGGGTGGCTGTCCCAGGGTGGCACAATAAGTGCTGCAGCCCTGGTAGGCCTACTGGGGGACCCATGCCCTGGGTACCTAGGGTACCATCTACAAGGGACTGGTAGGGCATGCCCAGCATCCAATTGGTTGGTACCTAGGGTACTCACATAGTTTTAGGGAGAAAGCAGATAGGCTGGGGTCCTGGATAGCAGGATCCCAGCCAGACTAGTCAAAAACCACTTAAATACCAGGCAAAAATTTGGGAGCAACCATTAGTCAGATTCCACTCTCCTACAGACTCTTACTCTGGCCTAATGGTTAAGGTCTTAACTCTTCCTCTGGCCTAATGAGTAAGGTCTTAGACTCTTACTCTGGGCTAATGGTTAGGGTATTAGACTCTTACTCTGGCCTAATGGTTAAGGTCTTGACTCTTTCTCTGGTCTAATGGTTGAGGTCTAGACTCTTACTCTGGCCTAATGCTTAAGGTCTTAACTCTTACTCAGGCCTAATGGTTAAGGTCTTAGACTCTTACTCTGGCCTAATGGTTAAGGTCTTGACTCTTACTCTGGTCTAATGGTTAAGGTCTAGACTCTTACTCTGGCCTAATGCTTAAGGTCTTAACTCTTACTCTGGCCCAATGTTTAAGGTCTTAAGTCTTACTCTGGCCTAATGGTTAGGGTCTTAACTCTTGCTCTGACCTAATGGTTAAGGTCTTGACTCTTACTCTGGTCTAATGGTTAAGGTCTAGACTCTTACTCTGGCCTAATGCTTAAGGTCTTAACTCTTACTCTGGCCTAATGGTTAAGGTCTTAGACTCTTACTCTGGCCCAATGTTTAAGGTCTTAAGTCTTACTCTGGCCTAGTGGTTAAGGTCTTAGACTCTTACTCTGGCCTAATGGTTAAGGTCTTAACTCTTACTCTGGCCTAATGGGTAAGGTCTTAGACTCTTACTCTGTCCTACTGGTTAAGGTCTTAACTCTTACTCTGTTCTAATGGGTAAGGTCTTAGACTCTTACTCTGGCCTAATATTAAAGGTCTTAACTCTTACGCTGGCCTAATGGTTAAGGTCTCAGACTCTTACTCTGGCCTAACGGTTAAGGTCTTAGACTCTTACTCTGGCCCAATGGTTAAGGTTTTAGACTTTTTCTCTTGCCTAATGGTTAAGGTCTTAACTCTTACTCTGGCCTAATGGTTAATGTGAGAAGTTGGCCTGGCATATGCTGTTCCTAGTTAGAGGGACACCTTGCACCAGTCCAATTCGACTCTTATTGATGATAGGTTTATGACAACCTTTAAAGAAAGCTATCCTAGTGGTAGCTGTGGAGAGCAGCCTTCAGGCTAAGTCTTGAAGGAGTGTTAAGCTTATTGTTTTACCATAATAACCTCTTGAATATCCAAATGAAAGAGTAGCCCACACAGGTATATATATAAAATATATGTATTTATTCTAGACAGAATCCCACAGTCACTTTATGTGGCTAGTGGCAAAGTTACACTTCAAACAAGCATTTATAAACACAATAAATAGCACAGAAATCAATGGGCCCCAGGGGGGGACCAAACCATATACTAAAATAGTGGTATAAGAACCACGACAATTCTACAGGCAATGCCTAGGGCATTCAGGATCGCTTGCCCCTTCAGAATCCACCCACAGTTAAGAGGAAGGGGACCCACGGGAGGCGTGTGCAGTGCGAGAAGTTGCTATCGGGATCGCAATGTTAGCCTATAGAGAATGTCGCGGTTGAATAATTAAGGTTTAAGGACACTTCTAACAACAGTACAAAGTTAAGGCTTGAGACTTAAGGCTTTGGGGAGCCCACCACCACGGGAGTACCGAAGTACCACTGTTACCTGCCCCAGGGAAGCCGGGTGCATAGGTCGATTCTGGTGTCGGGTCGCGGGCTGATTTTCTATGGAAAAGTAGTCCAAACTGCTGCTAGCTGAAAGCGTCATTGAAGTCGTGAAGATTAAAGTTGAAGAGAAGATAAAGGTGAACCTGAAAGCAGAGGGGACAGAGTCTGGGTCACAGCACAGTGACCAGGGAGCTCACAGGAAGGAGCTCGTGGATGTCGGGTGCTTCAGGTGTGGAAGGTACAGCTGGGCTCTGCAGTCACGGGCTCCGGGAGGCTTCAAGGAAGGCTAGCTTCTGGAGGGCGACTGTCCCATGTCGGCTGAGGGTCGCTGCGGTGTTATTGTCCCGATTGGATCCACTAAGCATTGGCAACTGCAACCCACGCAAGATAAACAAAGCAGCTGCTGGTGCAGACCCACGAGGTCTGAGGGTGCTCTCCTTTGCAGGAAGCGTAGAGCAGGCCTGGAGCAACCAGGGGAACTCTTGGAAAGATAGGTTTTCCTCTGTCAGGGCCCACAAGTCGAGAGACAAGGGACCGTGGAGGGCATCAAAATGGAGTGCGTAAAAGGGCTCCCACGGGGCACCGGAGTGGACTAGGGGGCTGAGCTTTGGCACGGATGCTGCTTGAAGGTTGGCTCAGAAATGGGCCAAAGCACAACTTCCCCACTTGTCGGGGTCGTGTGCTATGCAAGAGGTGGCCGGGGTCTCGGGGAAAGCAGGGATCTCGGCACCCACGTGGTCCACGGTGCTCAGACTTGCTGGGCACGCTCACAGGACTCTGGGATGCACTGGAGACCCACCTCAAGGTTGATGGAAGGCGTCGAAGTTCGTGGGAGCAGCGAAGTTCCAACAGGGTATCTTGCAGTCTTTTAGGTGCCTGCCAAGCAGGGGGATAACTCCTTTATCCCAAGGGAGATTTCTTCAGTCAGCTGGGCAGTAGCTCGTCGAATGTCAGTTCTGTGAAGTCCTGTACGAATCTAAGGCTCTAGGGCAAAGTTATTCCCATATATCCCCAAGATTAGGGGATGGTCCAAAATAGAGCCTACCAATCAGAGTAGAGGCGGGAAAGGGTGGCTACACCCACTCCCCTTTGTGTGTTTCCCGCCTGGGCGAGGGGCAGGATGCCCCTGAACCGGTTCCAGGCGGTGTATGCAGAATTGGGGCTCTGCAGCTGCCTACGTGCAACTCTGAAAGGACATTTGGTGCACCCACCCTGTTCCAATCCACATATCCTGTCTGGGGAGGTGCTGGCACCTCCCTGCCACAGGAGCCCTATTGTCCAAATGGCGAGGCTGGGGTTTTCCCCAGCAACAGCCAGCCAGAGTCGTGTAGGTGGCGGACAGTAGCCATTTTGTGGTACATGTGCACTTTTAAATTGGTGTCTAAATTCTACCGCTTTTCCCATATCACCCTCCTAGCAAGGGGGAATCGTGCCCCCATGCCCATGGCTGGACTGGGGGTATGATTCCTTCATGTTTGACACCAAACACGATATGGTTATGTGTAGCCATTCCCAAGTTACAGCGATGACGCAATAACTTATAATGCGGTTAAGAGTATATGGTATGGCTACACTACAAACAACCCAGTAACGATTTTACGAAGGTTGCAGAGAGGTCCTACTCACGTAGGGGTCCCCCCTCACACATACCTCAGCACCCAGCCCTGTAGGATTACCAGGGCCTGCCATAGGGGTGACCTATGAGAGTATTTGTGTTGTAATGGTATGGGACATAGGGTACCTACATCCCTGTAAGGGGTGCTAGCACCACCTTACCCAGGCTACAGTAGTGGCCTGGTGGTGTCAGTTTGGGTGGCTGTCCCAGGGTGGCACAATAAGTGCTGCAGCCCTGGTAGGCCTACTGGGGGACCCATGCCCTGGGTACCTAGGGTACCATCTACAAGGGACTGGTAGGGCATGCCCAGCATCCAATTGGTTGGTACCTAGGGTACCCACATAGTTTACCAGAGGAAGCAGATAGGCTGGGGTCCTGGATAGCAGGGCCACAGCCTGGCTAAAGTCATAAAAACAGTCAAAACATCAGCAAAAAGTTGGGGGCAACTATGCAGTCGATGCCACTCTCCTACACAACCCCCCCAAACGCAGGGACATTAAACTAACCTTGACCAGTTGAGTCTTCATGTTCTAAGTGGAAATATCTGGAGAGGCCATCTGCATTGGCATGGTTGCTCCCAGGTCTATGTTCCACTGTGTAGTCCATCCCCTGTAGGGAAATGGACCACCTGAGTAGTTTGGGGTTTTCACCCTTCATCTGTTTTAGCCATAGGAGGGGCTTATGGTCTGTCTGAACAATGAAGTGAGTGCCAAACAAGTATGGCCTCAGCTTCTTCAGGGCCCAGACCCCAGCAAAGGCCTCCCTCTCTATGGCTGACCAACATTTCTCTCTGGGGGTCAACCTTCTGCTAATAAAAGCTACTGGTTGATCCTGGCCCTCCTCATTCAGTTGTGATAACACAGCACCTACCCCCACCTCAGAAGCATCAGTTTGAACTATGAATTCTTTGGAGTAGTTGGGGCATTGGAGCACTGGAGCAGAGCACATTGCCTGTTTAAGGTCATCAAAAGCTTTCTGACAGCTGACAGTCCACTGAACCTTTTTGGGCATCCTCTTGGAGGTGAGATCATTCAAGGGGGTCACTATGGATCCATACCCCTTTACAAATCTCCTATAATAACCAGTCAGGCCCAAGAAAGCTCGAACCTGAGTCTGGGTGGTTGGAGCAACCCAGTCCATGATGGTCTGGATTTTGCTCTGTAAAGGTTGAACCTGGCCTCCACCTACAAGGTGTCCCAGGTATACAACCTGACTCTGCCCTATCTGGCACTTAGTAGCCTTGATAGTGAGCCCAGCCTTTTGCAGGGCTTCTAAAACTTTCCTCAGGTGGATCAGGTGATCTTCCCAGGTGGAGCTAAAGACAGCAATATCATCTAGATATGCTGCACTAACGTCTTCCAGGCCTGAGAGGACTTGGTTCACCAACCTTTGAAAAGTGGCAGGTGCATTTTTCAAACCAAAGGGCATCACAATAAATTGATAATGCCCACTAGGGGTAGAAAATGCAGTTTTGGCTTTTGCAGACTCAGCTAACCTTATCTGCCAGTAGCCAGCTGTCAGATCAAATGTGCTCAGATATTTGGCTGAGGCCAACCTATCTATGAGCTCATCTGCTCTGGGAATTGGATGAGCATCAGTCTTAGTGACTGCATTGAGACCCCTGTAGTCTACAGAGAACCTCATCTCTCTCTTACCACCCTGGGTGTGAGGTTTTGGTACTAGGACTACTGGGCTAGCCCAAGGGCTATCTGAGGGCTCAATTACTCCCAACTCCAACATCTTTTGGACTTCAGTCCTTATGCAGTCCCTGACATGGTCAGGTTGCCTGTAGATCTTATTCTTGACAGGCAGACTGTCCCCAGTGTCCACTTCGTGAGTGCACCAGGTGGTCTGACTAGGAGTCAGAGAAAACATATGTCTGTAAGCTTGTAGAACCTGTCTACAGTCTGCTTGCTGCTGGTCAGTGAGGCTGCCTGCCAAGGCTACTCCATCAACTGACCCATCGTCAGGGTTCTGAGAGAGCAGGTCTGGGAGAGGGTCACTCTCTTCCTCCTGTCCCTCATCTGTTGCCATGAGCAAGCCCATGTCAGCCCTGTCCACATATGCTTTCAATCTATTCACATGAAGTACCCTGTGGGGACTTCTGGGAGTGCCAAGGTCTACCAGGTAGGTAACCTCTCCCTTTTTCTCCAAAATGGTATGGGGTCCACTCCACTTATCTTGGAGAGCTGCTGGGGCCACTGGCTCCAACACCCATACCTTCTGTCCTGGCTGGTACACCACCAGGACAGCCTTTTGGTCATGCCAGGCTTTCTGTAATTCCTGACTTGCCTCCAGGTTTTTAGTTGCCTTCTTCATATACTCAGCCATCCGGGAGCGGAGACCAAGTACGTAGTCCACTATGTCCTGTTTAGGGGGTTTGAGAGGTTGCTCCCATCCCTCCTTCACTAGACAAAGTGGCCCTCTAACAGGATGGCCAAACAAAAGTTCAAAAGGGCTGTAGCCAACCCCCTTCTGTGGCACCTCTCTGTATGCAAAGAGAAGGCAGGGCAGAAGAACATCCCATTTTCGCCTAAGCTTTTCTGGTAGTCCTTTAATCATACCCTTTAAGGTCTTGTTGAACCTTTCAACAAGACCATTGCATTGAGGATGGTAAGGGGTGGTGAACTTGTAGTTGACACCACACTCCTTCCACATTGCCTTCAGGTAACTACTCATAAAGTTTGTACCTCTGTCAGACAATACCTCCTTAGGAAACCCCACCCTGGAGAAGACTCCAAGGAGGGCCCTTGCCACCACAGGAGCTGTGATGGTCCTAAGGGGAATAGCTTCTGGGTATCTAGTGGCATGATCCACTACCACTAAAATGAACCTGTGCCCAGATGCTGTTGGTGGGCCCAAGGGACCAACAATGTCAATCCCCACCCGCTCAAAGGGCACCCCCACCACAGGCAATGGTATCAGGGGGGCCTTTGTGGATTTACCTGCCTTGCCACTTGCCTGGCAGGTAATGCAAGAGCTGCAAAAGCTCTTACAGTCTTCACTCATGTGGGGCCAATGAAAGTGTGGGACAATTCTGTCCCAAGTCTTATTTTGGCCCAGGTGTCCTGCTAAGGGGATATCATGGGCCAGTGTGAGCAGGAAGCTCCTAAACTTCTGAGGTATGACCAACCTCCTGGCTGCACCAGGCTTGGGGTCTCGACCCTCAGAGAAAAGGAGCCCTTCATCCCAATAAATCTTATGGGTCCCACTGGCATCCCCTGCAGCCTCAGCAGCAGCTTGCTGTCTGAGGGGTTCAAGAGTGGGGCAGCTCTGCTGCTCCAGGCTCAAGTCTGCCCTAGAAGGTCCCCCTGCCCCCAAGAACTCAACCTGATCAGGTTCCAGTTCCTCTGGGGCAGTTCCTTCTTCAGGAGATAGATCCTCTTCTGCTAAAAGAGTCTCTACAGACTGATCCTGGGGGGAAGGCTCGGCCTTACCCCTGCTACTCCTCCTCTTGGAAGGCCCTTGGTCCATTTTTCCAGGATCCAAGGCCTGTTCAGTTCCTGTCAGCTTTGCTTTTGACCTTGTCAGGGCAAATACTTCTGCTGGTATACCCAACATTGCTGCATGGGTACTTAGCTCCACCTCAGCCCATGCTGAGGTCTCCAAATCATTCCCTAGTAAACATTCAACAGGTAGGTCTGCACTCACCACAACTTTCTTGAGGCCAGTTACCCCTCCCCAGGAGAAGTTCACAACAGCTAGAGCATGGTCTGTACTAACGTTGCTAGCATTGGTCACTTGGTATGTCTCTCCAAGTATGATCTGGCTAGGGTCTACAAGGTCCTTAGTCACCATAGTGACACTAGCCCCTGTATCCCTGTAAGCTAGTGACTCCCTTCCATTTATGGTTGGCTGTTGTCTGTATTTGCCCAGACCACTGGGGCTCACAAACAGGGACAAGTCCCCATCACAAACTAGAACAGCCTGAGTAGGAGTTCTGACTAGGCCAGATTCCTCTCCAGATCCCAGGGTCAACCCTACTATGCCCTTGTTCTGTGCACCAACACCTATAACTGTACTAGGGGGAACAGGAGCCTTAGGGGCAGGTGTGGTGCTTTTGGAGTCTTTGGCCTTATTACAGTCTGAAGTCCAATGGGTAGTCTGTTTACAGTACTTACACCATGGCTTCCTTGGTTGTTTGGGTTTGCTATTCTTGGTATTCTTAGATGCTGCTTTTTGGGGGCCTGTTGAAGACTGCTGGTCTTTTCCCTTTTCCCCACCCTTGTCAGAGTTTTTGGCATCTTCCTTTTTAGTTGCACCTCCCAAGGGCTGGACCTTTTGCTTAATCCTGGTTCTGACCCATTTGTCTGCCTTCTTTCCCAATTCTTGGGGAGAGGTCAGATCAGAGTCAACCTGGTGCTGATGTAAGAGCTGATTCTGACAATTATTAAGGATCTGCTCCCTCATTATGAGATTGTATAATCCTGTATAATCATTTACTTTGCTGCCAGTTAACCAACCTTCCAGTGCCTTGGTTGCACAATCCACAAAGTCTACCCAATCCTGATTTTGTGCTTTGTGGGTGTCTCTGAACTTAAGTCTGTACTGATCAGTGGTTAAGCCAAACCCATCTATTAAAGCAGCTTTCAAGATATAATAGTCATCAGCATCCTCTTCTCTTACAGAGAGGAGCTTGTCTCTTCCTTTATCTGAAAAGGAGAGCCACAGGATTGCTGCCCACTGCTCTACTGGGACCCTCTGTACTCTACAGGCCCTTTCAAGAGCAGATATCCATTTGTGGATATCATCCCCATTCTGATAGGGGGGCACAATCTTGTGGAGGTTCCTATTGTCAGGGACTTTCTCTCTAACTCTAGGGGTTTCCTTACTGCCACCAGGGGTCTCTAGACCCCACTTTATTGAAGCTTTCTGAAGCTCCAGGGCTTCCCTGTCCAATGCTAACTGTTCTCTTTTAAGCTGAAGCTTAGCCTGCTCAAATTTGATCAGTCTGCATTTCCTCTCATGGGAGGATTCTCTTCTCTGAGAAGAGGCAGAGGACCCTTTGGATCTCCCAGAATGGTTGGATCCCACTGAGGGGGATCTGTTCCTTCTTGGATCCACCACTCTCCTTTTAAGGGTGGAGGGAGTGCCTCTTGAGCCATCACCTCCATGTTGTGAGTGGTTTGTTTCTTCCAGGTCAGGATCTTCATCCTCTTCCTGATCCTCATCCGAGTCCACTCTGAGAGTGTCCTCTTCTGAAGGATGCCCACCCACTCTGTCTACCCCACTGGACCCTATGGACTCCATAAAGTCTGCTATGAGCAGGATTTCCCTGAGACGTTGGGTGTTGGCACCTTTGTTTGTCTTCAGTTTTCTAAGGGTGCACATCTCCCTGAGCTCAGCAAAGGAGAGATGATCATACTTATCTACTGGGACCCTTTGGGGTCCTTCTGGAGCCTTAGTGGCACCTGCTCCACATGTTTAGTGTAGTGATAGTGGTGTATCTACCTACACTAAGTGTGGCCTACTGAACCCTCTCTTGAGTTGTAGTCAAGGTGTGCTAAACCCTCTACACACAACTCTAAGTTCAGTAGAACTTATTGTATTCTAGCTTGAATTTATATGTACCTTTGGTACCTTGTGGCTTTCACTTTAGAAATTCAATTTGTTATCTGGTAAAACAATGGCAAGCTTGAATCCAACCGCTGCACACCAATGTGAGAAGTTGGCCTGGCATATGCTGTTCCTAGTTATAGGGACACCTTGCACCAGTCCAATTCGACTCTTATTGATGATAGGTTTAAGACAACCTTTAAAGAAAGCTATCCTAGTGGTAGCTGTGGAGAGCAGCCTTCAGGCTAAGTCTTGAAGGAGTGTTAAGCTTATTGTTTTACCATAATAACCTCTTGAATATCCAAATGAAAGAGTAGCCCACACAGGTATATATATAAAATATATGTATTTATTCTAGACAGAATCCCACAGTCACTTTATGTGGCTAGTGGCAAAGTTACACTTCAAACAAGCATTTATAAACACAATAAATAGCACAGAAATCAATGGGCCCCAGGGGGGGACCAAACCATATACTAAAATAGTGGTATAAGAACCACGACAATTCTACAGGCAATGCCTAGGGCATTCAGGATCGCTTGCCCCTTCAGAATCCACCCACAGTTAAGAGGAAGGGGACCCACGGGAGGCGTGTGCAGTGCGAGAAGTTGCTATCGGGATCGCAATGTTAGCCTATGGAGAATGTCGCGGTTGAATAATTAAGGTTTAAGGACACTTCTAACAACAGTACAAAGTTATGGCTTGAGACTTAAGGCTTTGGAGAGCCCACCACCACGGGAGTACCGAAGTACCACTGTTACCTGCCCCAGGGAAGCCGGGTGCATAGGTCGATTCTGGTGTCGGGTCGCAGGCTGATTTTCTATGGAAAAGTAGTCCAAACTGCTGCTAGCTGAAAGCGTCGTTGAAGTCGTGAAGATTAAAGTTGAAGAGAAGATAAAGGTGAACCTGAAAGCAGAGAGGACAGAGTCTGGGTCATAGCACAGTGACCAGGGAGCTCACAGGAAGGAGCTCGTGGATGTCGGGTGCTTCAGGTGTGGAAGGTACAGCTGGGCTCTGCAGTCATGGGCTCCGGGAGGCTTCAAGGAAGGCCAGCTTCTGGAGGGCGACTGTCCCACGTCGGCTGAGGGTCGCTGCGGTGTTAGTGTCCCGATTGGATCCACTAAGCATTGGCAACCGCAACCCACGCAAGATGAACAAAGCAGCTGCTGGTGCAGACCCACGAGGTCTGAGGGTGCTCTCCTTTGCAGGGAGCATAGAGCAGTCCTGGAGCAACCAGGGTAACTCTTGGAAAGATAGGTTTTCCTCCGTCAGGGCCCACAAGTCGAGAGACAAGGGACCGCGGAGGGCAGCAAAATGGAGTGCGTAAAAGGGCTCCCACGGGCCACCGGAGTGGACTAGGGGGCTGAGCTTTGGCACGGATGCTGCTTGAAGTTTGGCTCAGAAATGAGCCAAAGCACAACTTCCCCATTGGTCGGGGTCGTGTGCTATGCAAGAGGTGGCCAGGGTCTCAAGGTATGCAGGGATCTCAGCACCCACGTGGTCCACGGTGCTCAGACTTGCTGGGCACGCTCACAGGACTCTGGGATGCACTGGAGACCCACCTCAAGGTTGATGGAAGGCGTCGAAGTTCGTGGGAGCAGCGAAGTTCCAACCGGGTATCTTGCAGTCTTTTAGGTGCCTGCCAAGCAGGGGGATAACTCCTTTATCCCAAGGGAGATTTCTTCAGTCAGCTGGGCAGCAGCTCGTCGAAGGTCAGTTCTGTGAAGTCCTGTACGAATCTAAGGCTCTAGGGCAAAGTTATTCCCATATATCCCCAAGATTAGGGGATGGTCCAAAATAGAGCCTACCAATCAGAGTAGAGGCGGGAAAGGGTGGCTACACCCACTCCCCTTTGTGTGTTTCCCGCCTGGGCGAGGGGCAGGATGCCCCTGAACCGGTTCCAGGCGGTGTATGCAGAATTGGGGCTCTGCAGCTGCCTACGTGCAACTCTGAAAGGACATTTGGTGCACCCACCCTGTTCCAATCCACATATCCTGTCTGGGGAGGTGCTGGCACCTCCCTGCCACAGGAGCCCTATTGTCCAGATGGCGAGGCTGGGGTTTTCCCCAGCAACAGCCAGCCAGAGTCGTGTAGGTGGCGGACAGTAGCCATTTTGTGGTACATGTGCACTTTTAAATTGGTGTCTAAATTCTACCGCTTTTCCCATATCACCCTCCTAGCAAGGGGGAATCGTGCCCCCATGCCCATGGCTGGACTGGGGGTATGATTCCTTCATGTTTGACACCAAACACGATATGGTTCTGTGTAGCCATTCCCAAGTTACAGCGATGACGCAATAACTTATAATGCGGTTAAGAGTATATGGTATGGCTACACTACAAACAACCCAGTAACGATTTTACGAAGGTTGCAGAGAGGTCCTACTCACGTAGGGGTCCCCCCTCACACATACCTCAGCACCCAGCCCTGTAGGATTACCAGGGCCTGCCATAGGGGTGACCTATGAGAGTATATGTGTTGTAATGGTATGGGACATAGGGTACCTACATCCCTGTAAGGGGTGCTAGCACCACCTTACCCAGGCTACAGTAGTGGCCTGGTGGTGTCAGTTTGGGTGGCTGTCCCAGGGTGGCACAATAAGTGCTGCAGCCCTGGTAGGCCTACTGGGGGACCCATGCCCTGGGTACCTAGGGTACCATCTACAAGGGACTGGTAGGGCATGCCCACCATCCAATTGGTTGGTACCTAGGGTACTCACATAGTTTACCAGAGGAAGCAGATAGGCTGAGGTCCTGGATAGCAGGGCCACAGCCTGGCTAAAGTCATAAAAACAGTCAAAACATCAGCAAAAAGTTGGGGGCAACTATGCAGTCGATGCCACTCTCCTACAGTTAAGGTCTTAGACTCTTTGTAGGAGAGTGGAATCTGACTAATGGTTGCCCCCAACTTTTTGCCTGGTATTTAAGTGGTTTTTGACTAGTCTGGCTGGGATCCTGCTATCCAGGACCCCAGCCTATCTGCTTTCTCCCTAAAACTGTTGTGAGTACTCTAGGTACAAACATAATTGGATGCTGGGCATGCCCTACCAGTCCCTTGTAGATGGTACCCTAGGTACCCAGGGCATGGGTCCCCCAGTAGGCCTACCAGGGCTGCAGCACTTATTGTGCCACCCTGGGACAGCCACCCAAACTGACACCACCAGGCCACTACTGTAGCCTGGGTAAGGTGGTGCTAGCACCCCTTACAGGGATGTGGGTACCCTATGTCCCATACCATACAACACATATACTCTCATAGGTCACCCCTATGGCAGGCCCTGGTAATCCTACAGGGCTGGGTGCTGAGGTATGTGTGAGGGGGGACCCCTACGTGAGTAGGACCTCTCTGCAACCTTCGTAAAATCGTTACTGGGTTGTTTGTAGTGTAGCCATACCATATACTCTTAACCGCATTATAAGTTATTGCGTCATCGCTGTAACTTAGGAATGGCTACACAGAACCATATCGTGTTTGGTGTCAAACATGAAGGAATCATACCCCCAGTCCAGCCATAGGCATGGGGGCACGATTCCCCCTTGCTAGGAGGGTGATATGGGAAAAGCGGTAGAATTTGGACACCAATTTAAAAGTGCACATGTACCACAAAATGGCTACTGTTCGCCACCTACACGACTCTGGCTGGCTGGCTGTTGCTGGGGAAAACCCCAGCCTCGCCATCTGGACAATAGGGCTCCTGTGGCAGGGAGGTGCCAGCACCTCCCCAGACAGGATATGTGGATTGGAACAGGGTGGGTGCACCAAATGTCCTTTCAGAGTTGCACGTAGGCAGCTGCAGAGCCCCAATTCTGCATACACTGCCTGGAACCGGTTCAGGGGCGTCCTGCCCCTCGCCCAGGCGGGAAACACACAAAGGGGAGTGGGTGTAGCCACCCTTTCCCGCCTCTACTCTGATTGGTAGGCTCTCTTTTGGACCATCCCCTAATCTTGGGGATATATGGGAATAACTTTGCCCTAGAGCCTTAGATTCGTACAGGACTTCACAGAACTGACCTTCGACGAGCTGCTGCCCAGCTGACTGAAGAAATCTCCCTTGGGATAAAGGAGTTATCCCCCTGCTTGGCAGGCACCTAAAAGACTAAAAGATTCCCGGTTGGAACTTCGTTGCTCTCACGACCTTCGACGCCTTCCAGCAACCTCGAGGTGGGTCTCCAGTGCATCCCAGCGTCCTGTGAGTGTGCCCAGCAAGTCTGAGCACCCTGGACCACGTGGGTGTCGAGATCCCCGCATACCCCGAGACACCAGCCACCTCTTGTCCAGCACACGACCCCGACCAGTGGGGAAGTTGTGCTCTGGCCCATTCTTAAGCCAACCATCAAGCAGCATTTGTGCTAACTCTCAGCTCCCTGGCCCGCTCCGGTGGCCCGTGGGAGCCCTTTTACGCACTCCATTTTGCTGCCTTCCGCGGTCCCTTGTCTCTCGACTTGTGGGCCCTGACGGAGGACAATCTTCTTTTCCAAGAGTTCCCCTGGTTGCTCCAGGCCTGCTCTACGCTCCCTGCAAAGGAGAGCACCCTCAGACCTCGTGGGTCTGCACCAGCAGCTGCTTTGTTCATCTTGCGTGGGTTGCGGTTGCCAATGCTTAGTGGATCCAATCGGGACACTAACACCGCAGCGACCCTCAGCCGACATAAGACAGTTGCCCTCCAGAAGCTGGCCTTCCTTGAAGCCTCCCGGAGCCCGTGACTGCAGAGCCCAGCTGTACCTTCCACACCTGAAGCACCCGACATCCACGAGTTCCTTCCTGTGAGCTCCCTGGTCACTGTGCTGTGACCCAGACTCTGTCCCCTCTGCTTTCAGGTTCATCTTTATCTTCTCTTCAACTTTAATCTTCACGACTTCAACGACGCTTTCAGCTAGCTGCAGTTTGGACTACTTTTCCATAGAAAATCAGCCCGCGACCCGACACCAGAATCGACCTATGCACCCGGCTTCCCTGGGGCAGGTAACAGTGGTACTTCGGTACTTCCATGGTGGTGGGCTCTCCAAAGCCTTAAGTCTCAAGTCTTAACTTTGTACTGTTGTTAGAAGTGTCCTTAAACCTTAATTATTCAACCGCGACATTCTCCATAGGCTAACATTGCGATCCCGATAGCAACTTCTCGCACTGCACACGCCTCCCGTGGGTCCCCTTCCTCTTAACTGTGGGTGGATTCCGAAGGGGCTAGCGATCCTGAATGCCCTAGGCATTGCCTGTAGAATTGTCGTGGTTCTTATACCACTATTTTAGTATATGGTTTGGTCCCCCCCTGGGGCCCATTGATTTCTGTGCTATTTATTGTGTTTATAAATGCTTGTTTGAAGTGTAACTTTGCCACTAGCCACATAAAGTGACTGTGGGATTCTGTCTAGAATAAATACATATATTTTATATATATACCTGTGTGGGCTACTCTTTCATTTGGTTATTCAAGAGGTTATTATGGTAAAACAATAAGCTTAACACTCCTTCAAGACTTAGCCTGAAGGCTGCTCTCCACAGCTACCACTAGGATAGCTTTCTTTAAAGGTTGTCTTAAACCTATCATCAATAGGAGTCGAATTGGACTGGTGCAAGGTGTCCCTATAACTAGGAACAGCATATGCCAGGCCAACTTCTCACATTGGTGTGCAGCGGTTGGATTCAAGCTTGCCATTGTTTTACCAGATAACAAATTGAATTTCTAAAGTGAAAGCCACAAGGTACCAAAGGTACATATAAATTCAAGCTAGAATACAATAAGTTCTACTGAACTTAGAGTTGTGTGTAGAGGGTTTAGCACACCTTGACTACAACTCAAGAGAGGGTTCAGTAGGCCACACTTAGTGTAGGTAGATACATCACTACACTAAACATTTCTTCAGGTGCAGGTGCCACTAAAGCTATGGAAGGACCCCAGAGGGTCCCAGTAGATAAGTATGATAATTTCTCCTTTGCAGAGCTCAGGGAAATGTGCACCCTTAGAAAACTGAAGACAAACAAAGGTGCCAACACACAACGTCTCAGGGAAATCCTGCTCATAGCAGACTTTATGGAATCCATAGGGTCCAGAGGGACAGACAGAGTGGGTGGGCATCCTTCAGAAGAGGACACTCCCAGAGTGGACTCTGATGAGGAACAGGAAGAGGATAAAAATCCTGACCTGGAAGAAACAAACCACTCACAGCATGGAGGTGATGGCTCAAGAGGCACTCCCTCCACCCTTAAAAGGAGAGTGGTGGATCCAAGAAGGAACAGATCCCCCTCAGTGGGATCCAACCATTCTAGGAGATCCAAAGGGTCCTCTGCCTCTTCTCAGAGAAGAGAATCCTCTCATGAGAGGAAATGCAGACTGATCAAATTTGAGCAGGCTAAGCTTGAGCTTAAAAGAGAACAGTTAGCATTGGACAGGGAAACCCTGGAGCTTCAGAAAGCTTCAAGAAAGTGGGGTCTAGAGATCCCTGGTGGCAGTGATGAAACCCCTAGAGTTAGAGAGAAAGTCCCTGACAATACGAACCTCCACAAGATTGTGCCCCCCTATCAGAATGGGGATGATATCCACAAATGGATATCTGCTCTTGAAAGGGCCTGTAGAGTACAGAGGGTCCCTGTAGAGCAGTGGGCAGCAATCCTGTGGCTCTCCTTTTCAGATAAAGGTAGAGACAAGCTCCTCTCTGTAAGAGAAGAGGATGCTGATGATTATTATATCTTGAAAGCTGCTTTAATAGATGGGTTTGGCTTAACCACTGATCAATACAGACTTAAGTTCAGAGACACCCAGAAAGCACAGAATCAAGATTGGGTAGACTTTGTGGATTGTGCAACCAAGGCACTGGAAGGTTGGTTAAATGGCAATAAAGTTAATGATTATCAAGGATTGTATAATCTCATAATGAGGGAGCAGATTCTTAATAATTGTCAGAACCAACTTTTACACCAGCACCTGGTGGACTCTGATCTGACCTCTCCCCAAGAATTGGGAAAGAAGGCAGACAAATGGGTCAGAACCAGGATTAGGCCTAAGAACCAAGTTGGTGGCCAGAAGAAGGATTCCACTAAGCCCAAAGAGAAAGGTGGGGATGATAAACAAGAAAAGTCCTCTGAAGGGCCCCAAAAACCCAGTGCTGGGGGTGGGTCCCAAAATACTTCCTCTAATAACAAGAAACCATATTGCCATGTGTGTAAGGAACCTGGCCACTGGAAAACTGACTCCAGCTGTCCAAAGAATGGCAATAAAGAGAATGTTCCTGCAAAATCAGCTCCAACACCTCCTGTTACTACTAGTAGTAATCCCCCAGGTGGTGGGTGTGCACCCAAAAACTTAGTTGGGATTTCTTGTGGAACTCAGGGGGACTCTGGCCTATCCAGGTCCCCTACTCAAGCAACTATGGTCTGTGATGGTGTCATGGGGTTTGCCAACTTTACCATGAGCCCCAGTATTCTGGGCAGGTACAGACAAGAACCACTAATCAATGGTCAGAAGGCTGTGGCCTATAAGGACACAGGGGCCAGTGTCACCATGGTGACCAAGAGGCTAGTGCCCCTAGATCAGCTTTTACCTGGGTTTAGCTATCAGGTGACCAACATTGATGGAATCAGGACAGATCATCCCATGGCAGTGATAAATCTCAGCTGGGGAGGGGTCACTGGCCCCAAGAGAGTGGCATTGTCCCCAAACTTGCCTGTAGATTGTCTACTGGGGAATGATCTAGAAATCTCAGCCTGGGCTGAGGTTGACCACAAGGCCCATTTGAAAATGGTAGGAATCCCTGAGAAAGTGGATGAGACCCTGAGGGCCTCACCTCCACCCCAGGAGAAAATAGAAAGAGTGAAGCCTGAAACTATGGATCACTCTACCCAAACAGAGAGCATAGGGGAAGAGGAACAGTCCTCCCCCCACCAGACTACAGGTAAGGGTCAAGTTTCTCAGGGAACTGATCCTGTCCCTTGTGAAGTAACTGCCCCAGAAGTGGACAGGCCTGACCTGCCCACCTCTCTGATGGCAGGGGATCCTTCCAAGGTGGTACCCAGTCTGGAGCAGGTATCCTGCCCCTCTCTACCCTGCCTCAGTCAGCCCAGGGCTGCAGAGGTCAGGGAGGTCAGTGGACCCTTATTGGGCCCCTGCCCAGAGGAACCCCCTCATCAACAGATTAGGGACACCCAGCAGAGTAGTTTCAGCCAGGTGAATATTCCTCTACAAACTGAGGGATCCCCCTTACCCCTAGGTATAGGCACCCCTCAAATGGATGTTGTTGAGCACAGGGAAACCTGGGGCCTAGCTGCCCCAAACCTTCCAGTGCCCTCCACTATTCCAGCCAAAGGGATCCAACCCCCAGCTGTAGGCAGCCAGAGGTTGACCCTTAGGGCCAGATATGACACAGTCATGGGCAGAAAGGCTTCCATAGTGGCCAGTGATCTGAGGAGGTTGAGACCAACCCAAGTAGGGTCTCACTTCCAGACTCAGACACCCCACCAGCCCACCTCTGACCCAAAAACCAATACAGGTAATTTCCCTAGACTTTGGAGAAACTCTAGAACCCCTTGGGGTAGGATTTCCCAAGTGGACCATGACACAGGGAGCAACCATGTTAGTACAGGTTCTTCCTTATATGGCCACTCAGGAAATAAAGGCTTATCTGGACAAGGTTTGCCTTATCTCCTTTCGTTTGGGGGGGGGGGGGGTTATGTAGGAGAGTGGAATCTGACTAATGGTTGCCCCCAACTTTTTGCCTGGTATTTAAGTGGTTTTTGACTAGTCTGGCTGGGATCCTGCTATCCAGGACCCCAGCCTATCTGCTTTCTCCCTAAAACTGTTGTGAGTACTCTAGGTACAAACATAAATGGATGCTGGGCATGCCCTACCAGTCCCTTGTAGATGGTACCCTAGGTACCCAGGGCATGGGTCCCCCAGTAGGCCTACCAGGGCTGCAGCACTTATTGTGCCACCCTGGGACAGCCACCCAAACTGACACCACCAGGCCACTACTGTAGCCTGGGTAAGGTGGTGCTAGCACCCCTTACAGGGATGTGGGTACCCTATGTCCCATACCATACAACACATATACTCTCATAGGTCACCCCTATGGCAGGCCCTGGTAATCCTACAGGACTGGGTGCTGAGGTATGTGTGAGGGGGGACCCCTATGTGAGTAGGACCTCTCTGCAACCTTCGTAAAATCGTTACTGGGTTGTTTGTAGTGTAGCCATACCATATACTCTTAACCGCATTATAAGTTATTGCGTCATCGCTGTAACTTAGGAATGGCTACACAGAACCATATCGTGTTTGGTGTCAAACATGAAGGAATCATACCCCCAGTCCAGCCATGGGCATGGGGGCACGATTCCCCCTTGCTAGGAGGGTGATATGGGAAAAGCGGTAGAATCTGGACACCAATTTAAAAGTGCACATGTACCACAAAATGGCTACTGTTCGCCACCTACACGACTCTGGCTGGCTGTTGCTGGGGAAAACCCCAGCCTCGCCATCTGGACAATAGGGCTCCTGTGGCAGGGAGGTGCCAGCACCTCCCCAGACAGGATATGTGGATTGGAACAGGGTGGGTGCACCAAATGTCCTTTCAGAGTTGCACGTAGGCAGCTGCAGAGCCCCAATTCTGCATACACCGTCTGGAACCGGTTCAGGGACGTCCTGCCCCTCGCCGAGGCGGGAAACACACAAAGGGGAGTGGGTGTAGCCACCCTTTCCCGCCTCTACTCTGATTGGTAGGCACTCTTTTGGACCATCCCCTAATCTTGGGGATATATGGGAATAACTTTGCCCTAGAGCCTTAGATTCGTACAGGACTTCACAGAACTGACCTTCGACGAGCTGCTGCCCAGCTGACTGAAGAAATCTCCCTTGGGATAAAGGAGTTATCCCCCTGCTTGGCAGGCACCTAAAAGACTACAAGATACCCGGTTGGAACTTCGTTGCTCTCATGACCTTCGACGCCTTCCAGCAACCTCGAGGTGGGTCTCCAGTGCATCCCAGCGTCCTGTGAGTGTGCCCAGCAAGTCTGAGCACCCTGGACCACGTGGGTGTTGAGATCCCCGCATACCCCGAGACACCGGCCACCTCTTGTCCAGCACACGACCCCGACCAGTGGGGAAGTTGTGCTCTGGCCCATTCTTGAGCCTACCATCAAGCAGCATTTGTGCCAACTCTCAGCTCCCTGGCCCGCTCCGGTGGCCCGTGGGAGCCCTTTTACGCACTCCATTTTGCTGCCTTCCGCGGTCCCTTGTCTCTCGACTTGTGGGCCCTGACGGAGGACAATCTTCTTTTCCAAGAGTTCCCCTGGTTGCTCCAGGCCTGCTCTACGCTCCCTGCAAAGGAGAGCACCCTCAGACCTCGTGGGTCTGCACCAGCAGCTGCTTTGTTCATCTTGCATGGGTTGCGGTTGCCAATGCTTAGTGGATCCAATCGGGACACTAACACTGCAGCAACCCTCAGCCGACGTGGGACAGTCGCCCTCCAGAAGCTGGCCTTCCTTGAAGCCTCCCGGAGCCCGTGACTGCAGAGCCCAGCTGTACCTTCCACACCTGAAGCACCCAACATCCACGAGTTCCTTCCTGTGAGCTCCCTGGTCACTGTGCTGTGACCCAGACTCTGTCCCCTCTGCTTTCAGGTTCATCTTTATCTGCTCTTCAACTTTAATCTTCACGACTTCAACGACGCTTTCAGCTAGCTGCAGTTTGGACTACTTTTCCATAGAAAATCAGCCCGCGACCCGACACCAGAATCGACCTATGCACCCGGCTTCCCTGGGGCAGGTAACAGTGGTACTTCGGTACTTCCATGGTGGTGGGCTCTCCAAAGCCTTAAGTCTCAAGTCTTAACTTTGTACTGTTGTTAGAAGTGTCCTTAAACCTTAATTATTCAACCGCGACATTCTCCATAGGCTAACATTGCGATCCCGATAGCAACTTCTCGCACTGCACACGCCTCCCGTGGGTCCCCTTCCTCTTAACTGTGGGTGGATTCCGAAGGGGCCAGCGATCCTGAATGCCCTAGGCATTGCCTGTAGAATTGTCGTGGTTCTTATACCACTATTTTAGTATATGGTTTGGTCCCCCCCTGGGGCCCATTGATTTCTGTGCTATTTATTGTGTTTATAAATGCTTGTTTGAAGTGTAACTTTGCCACTAGCCACATAAAGTGACTGTGGGATTCTGTCTAGAATAAATACATACATTTTATATATATACCTGTGTGGGCTACTCTTTCATTTGGTTATTCAAGAGGTTATTATGGTAAAACAATAAGCTTAACACTCCTTCAAGACTTAGCCTGAAGGCTGCTCTCCACAGCTACCACTAGGATAGCTTTCTTTAAAGGTTGTCTTAAACCTATCATCAATAGGAGTCGAATTGGACTGGTGCAAGGTGTCCCTATAACTAGGAACAGCATATGCCAGGCCAACTTCTCACACTCTTACTCTGGCCTAATGGTTAAGGTCTTAACTCTTCCTCTGGCCTAATGGTTAAGGTTTTAGACTCTTACTCTGGCCTAACGGTTAAGGTCTTAGACTCTTACTCTTGCCTAATGGTTAAGGTCTTAACTCTTACTCTGGTCTAATGGTTAAGGTCTTAGACTCTTACTCTGGCCTAATGGTTAAGGTCTTAGACTCTTACTCTGTCCTAATGGTTAAGGTCTTCGACTCTTATCCTGGCCTAATGGTTAAGGTCTTATCTCTTACTCTGGCCTAATGGTTAGAGTCTTAACTCTTGCTCTCGTCTAAGACCTTAACCATTAGGACAGAGTAAGAGTCTAAGACGAAGTTCCAACCGGGTATCTTGTAGTCTTTTAGGTGCCTGCCAAGCAGGGGGATAACTCCTTTATCCCAAGGGAGATTTCTTCAGTCAGCTGGGCAGCAGCTCGTCGAAGGTCAGTTCTGTGAAGTCCTGTACGAATCCAAGGCTCTAGGGCAAAGTTATTCCCATATATCCCCAAGATTAGGGGATGGTCCAAAAGAGAGCCTACCAATCAGAGTAGAGGCGGGAAAGGGTGGCTACACCCACTCCCCTTTGTGTGTTTCCCACCTGGGCGAGGGGCAGGACGCCCCTGAACCGGTTCCAGGCGGTGTATGCAGAATTGGGGCTCTGCAGCTGCCTACGTGCAACTCTGAAAGGACATTTGTTGCACCCACCCTGTTCCAATCCACATATCCTGTCTGGGGAGGTGCTGGCACCTCCCTGCCACAGGAGCCCTATTGTCCAGATGGCGAGGCTGTGGTTTTCCCCAGCAACAGCCAGCCAGAGTCGTGTAGGTGGCGAACAGTAGCCATTTTGTGGTACATGTGCACTTTTAAATTGGTGTCCAAATTCTACCGCTTTTCCCATATCACCCTCCTAGCAAGGGGGAATCATGCCCCCATGCCCATGGCTGGACTGGGGGTATGATTCCTTCATGTTTGACACCAAACACAATATGGTTCTGTGTAGCCATTCCTAAGTTACAGCGATGGCGCAATAACTTATAATGCGGTTAAGAGTATATGGTATGGCTACACTACAACCAACCCAGTAACGATTTTACGAAGGTTGCAGAGAGGTCCTACTCACGTAGGGGTCCCCCCTCACACATACCTCAGCACCCAGCCCTGTAGGATTACCAGGGCCTGCCATAGGGGTGACCTATGAGAGTATATGTGTTGTATGGTATGGGACATAGGGTACCTACATCCCTGTAAGGGGTGCTAGCACCACCTTACCCAGGCTACAGTAGTGGCCTGGTGGTGTCAGTTTGGGTGGCTGTCCCAGGGTGGCACAATAAGTGCTGCAGCCCTGGTAGGCCTACTGGGGGACCCATGCCCTGGGTACCTAGGGTACCATCTACAAGGGACTGGTAGGGCATGCCCAGTGTGAGAAGTTGGCCTGGCATATGCTGTTCCTAGTTATAGGGACACCTTGCACCAGTCCAATTCGACTCCTATTGATGGTAGGTTTAAGACAACCTTTAAAGAAAGCTATCCTAGTGGTAGCTGTGGAGAGCAGCCTTCAGGCTAAGTCTTGAAGGAGTGTTAAGCTTATTGTTTTACCATAATAACCTCTTGAATAACCAACTGAAAGAGTAGCCCACACAGGTATATATATAAAATATATGTATTTATTCTAGACAGAATCCCACAGTCACTTTATGTGGCTAGTGGCAAAGTTACAATTCAAACAAGCATTTCTAAACACAATAAATAGCACAGAAATCAATGGGCCCCAGGGGGGGACCAAACCATATACTAAAATAGTGGTATAAGAACCACGACAATTCTACAGGCAATGCCTAGGGCATTCAGGATCGCTGGCCCCTTAAGAATCCACCCACAGTTAAGAGGAAGGGGACCCACGGGAGGCGTGTGCAGTGCGAGAAGTTGCTGTCGGGATCGCAATGTTAGCCTATGGAGAATGTCGCGGTTGAATAATTAAGGTTTAAGGACACTTCTAACAACAGTACAAAGTTAAGGCTTGAGACTTAAGGCTTTGGAGAGCCCACCACCACGGAAGTACCGAAGTACCACTGTTACCTGCCCCAGGGAAGCCGGGTGCATAGGTCGATTCTGGTGTCGGGTCGCGGGCTGATTTTCTATGGAAAAGGAGTCCAAACTGCTGCTAGCTGGAAGTGTCGCTGAAGTCGTGAAGATTGAAGTTGAAGAAAAGACAAAGATGAACCTGAAAGCAGAGGGGACAGAGTCTGGGTCACAGCAGAGTGACCAGGGAGCTCACAGGAAGGAGCTCGTGGATGTCGGGTGCTTCAGGTGTGGAAGGTACAGCTGGGCTCTGCAGTCACGGGCTCCGGGAGGCTTCAAGGAAGGCCAGCTTCTGGAGGGCGACTGTCCCACGTCGGCTGAGGGTCGCTGCGGTGTTAGTGTCCCGATTGGATCCACTAAGCATTGGCAACCGCAACCCACGCAAGATGAACAAAGCAGCTGCTGGTGCAGACCCACGTGGTCTGAGGGTGCTCTCCTTTGCAGGGAGCGTAGAGCAGGCCTGGAGCAAGCAGGGGAACTCTTAGAAAAGAAGATTGTCCTCCGTCAGGGCCCACAAGTCGAGAGACAAGGGACCGCGGAAGGCAGCAAAATGGAGTGCGTAAAAGGGCTCCCACGGGCCACCGGAGCGGGCCAGGGAGCTGAGGGTCGGCACAAATGCTGCTTGAAGGTTGGCTCAAGAATGGGCTAAAGCACAACTTCCCCACTGGTCGGGGTCGTGTGCTGGACAAGAGGTGGCCGGTGTCTCGGGGTATGCGGGGATCTCGACACCCACGTGGTCCAGGGTGCTCAGACTTGCTGGGCACGCTCACAGGACGCTGGGATGCACTGGAGACCCACCTCGAGGTTGCTGGAAGGCGTCGAAGGTCGTGAGAGCAACGAAGTTCCAACCGGGTATCTTGTAGTCTTTTAGGTGCCTGCCAAGCAGGGGGATAACTCCTTTATCCCAAGGGAGATTTCTTCAGTCAGCTGGGCAGCAGCTCGTCGAAGGTCAGTTCTGTGAAGTCCTGTACGAATCTAAGGCTCTAGGGCAAAGTTATTCCCATATATCCCCAAGATTAGGGGATGGTCCAAAATAGAGCCTACCAATCAGAGTAGAGGCGGGAAAGGGTGGCTACACCCACTCCCCTTTGTGTGTTTCCCGCCTGGGCGAGGGGCAGGATGCCCCTGAACCGGTTCCAGGCGGTGTATGCAGAATTGGGGCTCTGCAGCTGCCTACGTGCAACTCTGAAAGGACATTTTGTGCACCCACCCTGTTCCAATCCACATATCCTGTCTGGGGAGGTGCTGGCACCTCCCTGCCACAGGAGCCCTATTGTCCAGATGGCGAGGCTGGGGTTTTCCCCAGCAACAGCCAGCCAGAGTCGTGTAGGTGGCGAACAGTAGCCATTTTGTGGTACATGTGCACTTTTAAATTGGTTTCCAAATTCTACCGCTTTTCCCATATCACCCTCCTAGCAAGGGGGAATCGTGCCCCCATGCCCATGGCTGGACTGGGGGTATGATTCCTTCATGTTTGACACCAAACACGATATGGTTCTGTGTAGCCACTCCAAAGTTACAGCGATGACGCAATAACTTATAATGCGGTTAAGAGTATATGGTATGGCTACACTACAAACAACCCAGTAACGTTTTTACGAAGGTTGCAGGGAGGCCCTACTCACGTACGGGTCCCCCCTCACACATACCTCAGCACCCAGCCCTGTAGGATTACCAGGGCCTGCCATAGGGGTGACCTATGAGAGTATATGTGTTGTAATGGTATGGGACATAGGGTACCTACATCCCTGTAAGGGGTGCTAGCACCACCTTACCCAGGCTACAGTAGTGGCCTGGTGGTGTCAGTTTGGGTGGCTGTCCCAGGGTGGCACAATAAGTGCTGCAGCCCTGGTAGGCCTACTGGGGGCCCCATGCCCTGGGTACCTAGGGTACCATCTACAAGGGACTGGTAGGGCATGTCCAGCATCCAATTATGTTTGTACCTAGAGTACTCACAACAGTTTTAGGGAGAAAGCAGATAGGCTGGGGTCCTGGATAGCAGGATCCCAGCCAGACTAGTCAAAAACCACTTAAATACCAGGCAAAAAGTTGGGGGCAACCATTAGTCAGATTCCACTCTCCTACATAACCCCCCCCCAAACGAAAGGAGATAAGGCTAACCTTGTCCAGATAAGCCTTTATTTCCTGAGTGGCCATATAAGGAAGAACCTGTACTAACATGGTTGCTCCCTGTGTCACGGTCCACTTGGGAAATCCTACCCCAAGGGGTTCTAGAGTTTCTCCAAAGTCTAGGGAAATTACCTGTATTGGTTTTTGGGTCAGAGGTGGGCTGGTGGGGTGTCTGAGTCTGGAAGTGGGACCCTACTTGGGTTGGTCTCAACCTCCTCAGATCACTGGCCACTATGGAAGCCTTTCTGCCCAGGACGGTGTCATATCTGGCCCTAAGGGTCAACCTCTGGCTGCCTACAGCTGGGGGTTGGATCCCTTTGGCTGGAATAGTGGAGGGCACTGGAAGGTCTGGGGCAGCTAGGCCCCAGGTTTCCCTGTGCTCAACAACATCCATTTGAGGGGTGCCTATACCTAGGGGTAAGGGGGATCCCTCAGTTTGTAGAGGAATATTCACCTGGCTGAAACTACTCTGCTGGGTGTCCCTAATCTGTTGATGAGGGGGTTCCTCTGGGCAGGGGCCCAATACGGGTCCACTGACCTCCCTGACCTCTGCAGCCCTGGGCTGACTGAGGCAGGGTAGAGAGGGGCAGGATACCTGCTCCAGACTGGGTACCACCTTGGAAGGATCCCCTGCCATCAGAGAGGTGGGCAGGTCAGGCCTGTCCACTTCTGGGGCAGTTACTTCACAAGGGGCAGGATCAGTTCCCTGAGAAACTGGACCTTTACCTGTAGTCTGGTGGGGGGAAGACTGCTCTTCCTCCCCTATGCTCTCTGTTTGTGTAGAGTGATCCATAGTTTCAGGCTTCACTCTTTCTATTTTCTCCTGGGGTGGAGGTGAGGCCCTCAGGGTCTCATCCACTCTCTCAGGAATTCCTACCATTTTCAAATGGGCCTTGTGGTCAACCTCAGCCCAGGCTGAGATTTCTAGATCATTCCCCAGTAGACAATCTACAGGCAAGTTTGGGGACACTGCCACTCTCTTGGGGCCAGTGACTCCTCCCCAGCTGAGATTTATCACTGCCATGGGATGATCTGTCCTGATTCCATCAATGTTGGTCACCTGATAACTAAACCCAGGTAAAAGCTGATCTAGGGGCACTAGCCTCTTGGTCACCATGGTGACACTGGCCCCTGTGTCCTTATAGGCCACAGCCTTCTGACCATTGATTATTGGTTCTTGTCTGTACCTGCCCAGAATACTGGGGCTCATGGTAAAGTTGGCAAACCCCATGCCACCATCACAGACCATTGTTGCTAATGCAGGGGACCTGGCTAGGCCAGAGTCCACTGGTGTCCCCAAAGAGAACCCAACTAAATTTTTGGGTGCACTCCCACCACCTGGGGGATTACTACTAGTAGTAACAGGAGGTGTTGGAGCTGGTTTTGGAGGAACACTTTCTTTATTGCCATTCTTAGGACAGCTGGAGTCAGTTTTCCAGTGGCCAGGTTTCTTACACACATGGCAATATGGTTTCTTGGTATTAGAGGAAGTATTTTGGGACCCACCCCCAGCACTGGGTTGTTGGGGCCCTTCAGAGGACTTTTCTTGTTTATCATCCCCACCTTTCTCTTTGGGCTTAGTGGAATCCTTCTTCTGGTCACCAACTTGGTTCTTAGGCCTGATCCTGGTTCTGACCCATTTGTCTGCCTTCTTTCCCAATTCTTGGGGAGAGGTCAGATCAGAGTCCACCAGGTGCTGGTGTAAAAGTTGGTTCTGACAATTATTAAGAATCTGCTCCCTCATAATGAGATTATACAATCCTTGATAATCATTAACTTTACTGCCATTTAACCAACCTTCCAGTGCCTTGGTTGCACAATCCACAAAGTCTACCCAATCTTGATTCTGTGCTTTCTGGGTGTCTCTGAACTTAAGTCTGTATTGATCAGTGGTTAAGCCAAACCCATCTATTAAAGCAGCTTTCAAGATATAATAATCATCAGCATCCTCTTCTCTTACAGAGAGGAGCTTGTCTCTCCCTTTATCTGAAAAGGAGAGCCACAGGATCGCTGCCCACTGCTCTACAGGGACCCTCTGTACTCTACAGGCCCTTTCAAGAGCAGATATCCATTTGTGGATATCATCCCCATTCTGATAGGGGGGCACAATCTTGTGGAGGTTCCTATTGTCAGGGACTCTCTCTCTAACTCTAGGGGTTTCATCACTGCCACCAGGGATCTCTAGACCCCACTTTCTTGAAGCTTTCTGAAGCTCCAGGGTTTCCCTGTCCAATGCTAACTGTTCTCTTTTAAGCTCAAGCTTAGCCTGCTCAAATTTGATCAGTCTGCATTTCCTCTCATGAGAGGTTTCTCTTCTCTGAGAAGAGGCAGAGCACCCTTTGGATCCCTTAGAATGGTTGGATCCCACTGAGGGGGATCTGTTCCTTCTTGGACCCACCACTCCCCTTTTAAGGGTGGAGGGAGTGCCTCTTGGGCCATCACCTCCATGCTGTGAGTGGTCTGTTTCTTCCAGGTCAGGATTTTCATCCTCTTCCTGTTCCTCTTCAGATTCCACTCTGGGAGTGTCCTCTTCTGAGGGGTGCCCACCCACTCTGTCCGTCCCTCTGGATCCTATGGACTCCATAAAGTCTGCTATGAGCAGGATCTCCTTGAGACGTTTTGTGTTGGCACCTCTTTCTGTCTTCAGTCCCCTAAGGGTGCACATTTCCCTGAGCTCTGCAAAGGTGAAATTATCATACTTATCTATAGGGACCCTCTGGGGTCCTTCCATAGCCTTAGTGCCACCTGAAGACATGTTTAGTGTAGTGATGTATCTACCTACACTAAGTGTGGCCTACTGAACCCTCTCTTGAGTTGTAGTCAAGGTGTGCTAGACCCTCTACACACAACTCCAAGTTCAGTAGAACTTATTGTATTCTAGCTTGAATTTATATGTACCTTTGGTACCTTGTGGCTTTCACTTTAGAAATTCAATGTGTTATCTGGTAAAACAATGGCAAGCTTGAATCCAACCGCTGCACACCAATGTGAGAAGTTGGCCTGGCATATGCTGTTCCTAGTTATAGGGACACCTTGCACCAGTCCAATTCGACTCCTATTGATGGTAGGTTTAAGACAACCTTTAAAGAAAGCTATCCTAGTGGTAGCTGTGGAGAGCAGCCTTCAGGCTAAGTCTTGAAGGAGTGTTAAGCTTATTGTTTTACCATAATAACCTCTTGAATAACCAACTGAAAGAGTAGCCCACACAGGTATATATATAAAATATATGTATTTATTCTAGACAGAATCCCACAGTCACTTTATGTGGCTAGTGGCAAAGTTACAATTCAAACAAGCATTTCTAAACACAATAAATAGCACAGAAATCAATGGGCCCCAGGGGGGGACCAAACCATATACTAAAATAGTGGTATAAGAACCACGACAATTCTACAGGCAATGCCTAGGGCATTCAGGATCGCTGGCCCCTTAAGAATCCACCCACAGTTAAGAGGAAGGGGACCCACGGGAGGCGTGTGCAGTGCGAGAAGTTGCTGTCGGGATCGCAATGTTAGCCTATGGAGAATGTCGCGGTTGAATAATTAAGGTTTAAGGACACTTCTAACAACAGTACAAAGTTAAGGCTTGAGACTTAAGGCTTTGGAGAGCCCACCACCACGGAAGTACCGAAGTACCACTGTTACCTGCCCCAGGGAAGCCGGGTGCATAGGTCGATTCTGGTGTCGGGTCGCGGGCTGATTTTCTATGGAAAAGGAGTCCAAACTGCTGCTAGCTGGAAGTGTCGCTGAAGTCGTGAAGATTGAAGTTGAAGAAAAGACAAAGATGAACCTGAAAGCAGAGGGGACAGAGTCTGGGTCACAGCAGAGTGACCAGGGAGCTCACAGGAAGGAGCTCGTGGATGTCGGGTGCTTCAGGTGTGGAAGGTACAGCTGGGCTCTGCAGTCACGGGCTCCGGGAGGCTTCAAGGAAGGCCAGCTTCTGGAGGGCAACTGTCCCACGTCGGCTGAGGGTCGCTGCGGTGTTAGTGTCCCGATTGGATCCACTAAGCATTGGCAACCACAACCCACGCAAGATGAACAAAGCAGCTGCTGGTGCAGACCCACGTGGTCTGAGGGTGCTCTCCTTTGCAGGGAGCGTAGAGCAGGCCTGGAGCAACCAGGGGAACTCTTAGAAAAGAAGATTGTCCTCCGTCAGGGCCCACAAGTCGAGAGACAAGGGACCGTGGAAGGCAGCAAAATGGAGTGCGTAAAAGGGCTCCCACGGGCCACCGGAGCGGGCCAGGGAGCTGAGGGTCGGCACAAATGCTGCTTGAAGGTTGGCTCAAGAATGGGCCAAAGCACAACTTCCCCACTGGTCGGGGTCGTGTGCTGGACAAGAGGTGGCCGGTGTCTCGGGGTATGCAGGGATCTCGACACCCACGTGGTCCAGGGTGCTCAGACTTGCTGGGCACGCTCACAGGACGCTGGGATGCACTGGAGACCCACCTCGAGGTTGCTGGAAGGCGTCGAAGGTCGTGAGAGCAACGAAGTTCCAACCGGGTATCTTGTAGTCTTTTAGGTGCCTGCCAAGCAGGGGGATAACTCCTTTATCCCAAGGGAGATTTCTTCAGTCAGCTGGGCAGCAGCTCGTCGAAGGTCAGTTCTGTGAAGTCCTGTACGAATCTAAGGCTCTAGGGCAAAGTTATTCCCATATATCCCCAAGATTAGGGGATGGTCCAAAATAGAGCCTACCAATCAGAGTAGAGGCGGGAAAGGGTGGCTACACCCACTCCCCTTTGTGTGTTTCCCGCCTGGGCGAGGGGCAGGATGCCCCTGAACCGGTTCCAGGCGGTGTATGCAGAATTGGGGCTCTGCAGCTGCCTACGTGCAACTCTGAAAGGACATTTTGTGCACCCACCCTGTTCCAATCCACATATCCTGTCTGGGGAGGTGCTGGCACCTCCCTGCCACAGGAGCCCTATTGTCCAGATGGCGAGGCTGGGGTTTTCCCCAGCAACAGCCAGCCAGAGTCGTGTAGGTGGCGAACAGTAGCCATTTTGTGGTACATGTGCACTTTTAAATTGGTTTCCAAATTCTACCGCTTTTCCCATATCACCCTCCTAGCAAGGGGGAATCGTGCCCCCATGCCCATGGCTGGACTGGGGGTATGATTCCTTCATGTTTGACACCAAACACGATATGGTTCTGTGTAGCCACTCCAAAGTTACAGCGATGACGCAATAACTTATAATGCGGTTAAGAGTATATGGTATGGCTACACTACAAACAACCCAGTAACGTTTTTACGAAGGTTGCAGGGAGGCCCTACTCACGTAGGGGTCCCCCCTCACACATACCTCAGCACCCAGCCCTGTAGGATTACCAGGGCCTGCCATAGGGGTGACCTATGAGAGTATATGTGTTGTAATGGTATGGGACATAGGGTACCTACATCCCTGTAAGGGGTGCTAGCACCACCTTACCCAGGCTACAGTAGTGGCCTGGTGGTGTCAGTTTGGGTGGCTGTCCCAGGGTGGCACAATAAGTGCTGCAGCCCTGGTAGGCCTACTGGGGGCCCCATGCCCTTGGTACCTAGGGTACCATCTACAAGGGACTGGTAGGGCATGTCCAGCATCCAATTATGTTTGTACCTAGAGTACTCACAACAGTTTTAGGGAGAAAGCAGATAGGCTGGGGTCCTGGATAGCAGGATCCCAGCCAGACTAGTCAAAAACCACTTAAATACCAGGCAAAAAGTTGGGGGCAACCATTAGTCAGATTCCACTCTCCTACACCCAGCATCCAATTATGTTTGTACCTAGAGTACTCACAACAGTTTTAGGGAGAAAGCAGATAGGCTGGGGTCCTGGATAGCAGGATCCCAGCCAGACTAGTCAAACACCACTTAAATACCAGGCAAAAAGTTGGGGGCAACCATTAGTCAGATTCCACTCTCCTACAGTCTTCGACTCTTACTCTGGCCTACTGGTTAAGGTCTTAACTCTTACTCTGGCCTAATGGGTAAGATCTTAGACTCTTACTCTGTCCTAATGGTTAAGGTCTTAGACTCTTACTCTGGCCTAATGGTTAAGGTCTAGACTCTTACTCTGGCCTAATCCGTAAGGTCTTAACTCTTACTATGGCCTAATGGTTAAGGTCTTAGACTCTTACTCTGGCCTAATGGTTAAGGTCTTAACTCTTACTCTGGCCTAATGGATAAGGTCTTAGACTCTTACTCTTGCCTAATGGTTAAGGTTTTAGACTCTTACTCTGGCCTAATGGTTAAAGTCTTAGACTCTTACTCTGGCCTAATGGTTAAGGTCTTAACTCTTCCTTAGGCCTAATGGTTAAGGTATTGGACTCTTACTCTGGCCTAATGGTGAAGGTCTTGAGTCTTACTCTGGCCTAATGGTTAAGGTCTTAACTCTTACTCTGGCCTAATGGTTAAGGTCTTAGACTCTTACTCTGGCCTACTGGTTAAGGTCTTAACTCTAACTCTGGCCTAATGGTTAAAGTTTTAACTCTTACTCTGGCCTAATGGTTGAGGTCTTAGACTCTTACTCTTGCCTAATGGTTAAGGTCTTAACTCTTACTCTGACCTAATGGTTAAGGTCTTAGACTCTAACTCTGGCCTAATGGTTAAGGTCTTGAATCTTATTCTGGACTAATGGTTAAGGTCTTAACTCTTCCTCTGGACTAATGGCTAAGTTCTTAACTCTTACTCTGACCTAATGGTTAAGGTCTTAGACTCTTACTCTGGCCTAATGGTTAAGGTCTTAACTCTTACTCTGGCCTAATGGGTAAGGTCTTAGACTCTTACTCTGGCCTACTGGTTAAGGTCTTAATTCTTACTCTGGCCTATTGGTTAAGGTTTTAACTCTTACTCTGGCCTAATGGTTAAGGTTTTAGACTCTTACTCTAGCCTAATGGTTAAAGTCTTAAACTCCTACTCTGGCCTAATGGTTAAGGTCTTAACTTTTACTCTGGCCTAATGGTTAAGGTATTGGACTCTTACTCTGGCCTAATGGTTAAGGTCTTGACTCTTACTCTGGCCTAATGGTTAAGGTCTTAGACTCTTACTCTGGCCTAATGGTTAAGGTATTATACTCTTACTCTGGCCTAATGACTAAGGTCTTGACTCTCAGTCTGGCCTAATGGTTAAGGTCTAGACTCCTACTGTGGCCTACTGGTGAAGGTCTTAACTCTTACTCTGGCCTAATGGTTAAGGTCTTAGACTCTTACTCTGGCCTAACGGTTAAGGTCTTAGACTCTTACTCTGGCCTAATGGTTAATTTTTTAGACTTTTACTCTTGCCTAATGGTTAAGGTCTTAACTCTTACTCTGGCCTAATGGTTAAGGTCTTAGACTCTTACTCTGGCCTAATGGTTAAGGTCTTAACTCTTACTCTGGCCTAATGGGCAAGGTCTTAGACTCTTACTCTGGACTAATGGGTAACGTCTTAGACTCTTACTCTGGCCTACTGGTTAAGGTCTTAACTCTTACTCTGGCCTAATGGGTAAGGTTTTAACTCTTACTCTGGCCTAATGGTTAAGGTCTTACCTCTTACTCTGGCCAAATGGTTAAGGTCTTAGACTCTTACTTTGGCCTAATGGTTAAGGTCTTAACTCTTACTATTGACTAATGGTTAAGGTCTTAACTCCTACTCTGGCCTATTGGTTAAGGTCTTAACTCTTACTCTGGCCTAATGGGTAAGGTCTTAGACTCTTACTCTGTCCTAATGGTTAAGGTCTTAGACTCTTACTCTGGCCTAATGGTTAAGGTCTAGACTCTTAATCAGGCCTAATCCGTAAGGTCTTAACTCTTACTATGGCCTAATGGTTAAGGTCTTAACTCTTACTCTGGCCTAATGGTTAAGGTCTTACCTCTTACTCTGGCCAAATGGTTAAGGTCTTAGACTCTTACTATGGCCTAATGGTTAAGGTCTTAACTCTTACTATTGACTAATGGTTAAGGTCTTAACTCTTACTCTGGCCTACTGGTTAAGGTCTTAACTCTTACTCTGGCCTAATGGTTAAGGTCTTAGACTCTTACTCTGTCCTAATGGTTAAGGTCTTAGACTCTTACTCTGGCCTAATGGTTAAGGTCTTAGACTCTTACTCTTGCCTAATGGTTAAGGTCTTAACTCTTACTCTGGCCTAATGGTTAAGGTCTTAGACTCTTACTCTGGCCTAATGGTTAAGGTCTTAGACTCTTACTCTGTCCTAATGGTTAAGGTCTTCGACTCTTACTCTGGACTACTGGCTAAGGTCTTAACTCTTACTCTGGCCTAATGGTTAAAGTGTTAACTCTTACTCTGGCCTAATGGTTGAGGTCTTAGACTCTTACTCTGGCCTAATGGTTAAGGTCTTAACTCTTACTCTGGCCTAATGGTTAAGGACTTAGACTATTACTCTGGCCTAATGGTTAAGGTCTTAACTCTTACTCTGGCCTAATGGTTAAGGTCTTAGACTCTTACTATGGACTACTGGTTAAGGTCTTAACTCTTACTCTGGCCTAATGCTTAAAGTTTTAACTCTTACTGTGGCCTAATGGTTGAGGTCTTAGACTCTTACTCTGGCCTAATGGTTAAGGACTTAGACTATTACTCTGGCCTAATGGTTAAGGTCTTGACTCTTACTCTGGCCTAATGTTTAAGGTCTTAGACTCTTACTCTGGCCTAATGGTTAAGGTGTAGACTCTTATTCTGGACTAATGGTTAAGTTCTTAACTCGTCCTCTGGACTAATGGCTAAGTTCTTAACTCTTACTCTGGCCTAATGGTTAAGGTCTTAAACTCTTACTCTGGCCTAACGGTTAAGGTCTTAGACTCTTACTCTGGCCTAACGGTTAAGGTCTTACACTCTTACTCTGGCCTAATGGTTAAGGTCTTAACTCTTACTCTGGCCTAATGGTTAAGGTCTTAGACTCTTACTATGGACTACTGGTTAAGGTCTTAACTCTTACTCTGGCCTAATGCTTAACGTTTTAACTCTTACTGTGGCCTAATGGTTAAGGTCTTAACTCTTACTCTGGCCTAATGGTTAAGGACTTAGACTATTACTCTGGCCTAATGGTTAAGGTCTTGACTCTTACTCTGGACTAATATTTAAGGTCTTAGACTCTTACTCTGGCCTAATGGTTAAGGTGTAGACTCTTATTCTGGACTAATGGTTAAGTTCTTAACTCGTCCTCTGGACTAATGGCTAAGTTCTTAACTCTTACTCTGGCCTAATGGTTAAGGTCTTAGGCTCTTACTCTGGCCTAACGGTTAAGGTCTTAGACTCTTACTCTGGCCTACTGGTTAAGGTCTTAACTCTTACTCTGGCCTAATGGTTAAGGTTTTAGACTTTTACTCTTGCCTAATGGTTAAGGTCTTAACTCTTACTCTGGCCTAATGGTTAAGGTCTTAGACTCTTACTCTGGCCTAATGGTTAAGGTCTTAACTCTTCCTCTGGCCTAATGAGTAAGGTCTTAGACTCTTACTCTGGCCTACTGGTTAAGACCTCAACTCTTACTCTGGCCTAAGGGTTAAGATTTTAACTCTTACTCTGGCCTAATGGTTAAGGTTTTAGACTCTTACTCTGGGCTAATGGTTAAGGTATTAGACTCTTACTCTGGCCTAATGGTTAAGGTCTTGACTCTTTCTCTGGTCTAATGGTTGAGGTCTAGACTCTTACTCTGGCCTAATGCTTAAGGTCTTAACTCTTACTCAGGCCTAATGGTTAAGGTCTTAGACTCTTACTCTGGCCTAATGGTTAAGGTCTTGACTCTTACTCTGGTCTCATGGCTAAGGTCTAGACTCTTACTCTGGCCTAATGCTTAAGGTCTTAACTCTTTCTCTGGCCCAATGTTTAAGGTCTTAAGTATTACTCTGGCCTAATGGTTAGGGTCTTAACTCTTGCTCTGACCTAATGGTTAAGGTCTTGACTCTTACTCTGGTCTAATGGTTAAGGTCTAGACTCTTACTCTGGCCTAATGCTTAAGGTCTTAACTCTTACTCTGGCCTAATGGTTAAGGTCTTAGACTCTTACTCTGGCCCAATGTTTAAGGTCTTAAGTCTTACTCTGGCCTAGTGGTTAAGGTCTTAGACTCTTACTCTGGCCTAATGGTTAAGGTCTTAACTCTTACTCTGGCCTAATGGGTAAGGTCTTAGACTCTTACTCTGGCCTACTGGTTAAGGTCTTAACTCTTACTCTGGCCTAATGGTTAAGGTCTTAACTCTTACTCTGTTCTAATGGTTAAGGTCTTAGACTCTTACTCTGGCCTAACGGTTAAGGTCTTAGACTCTTACTCTGGCCCAATGGTTAAGGTTTTAGACGTTTTCTCTTGCCTAATGGTTAAGGTCTTAACTCTTACTCTGGCCTAATGGTTAAGGTCTTAGACTCTTACTCTGGCCTAATGGTTAAGGTCTTAACTCTTCCTCTGGCCTAATGGGTAAGGTCTTAGACTCTTACTTTGGCCTACTGCTTAAGATCTTAACTCTTACTCTGGCCTAATGGTTAAGGTTTTAACTCTTACTCTAGCCTAATGGTTAAGGTTTTAGACTCTTACTCTGGCCTAACGGTTAAAGTCTTAGACTCTTATCCTGGCCTAATGGTTAAGGTCTTATCTCTTACTCTGGCCTAATGGTTAGGGTCTTAACTCTTGCTCTGGCCTAATGGTTAAGGTCTTGACTCTTACTCTGGTCTAATGGTTAAGGTCTAGACTCGTACTCTGGCCTAATGCTTAATGTCTTAACTCTTACTCTGGCCTAATGGTTAAGGTCTTAGACTCTTACTCTGGCCTAATGTTTAAGGTCTTAAGTCTTACTCTGGCCTAATGGTTAAGGTCTTAGACTCTTACTCTGGCCTAACGGTTAAGGTCTTAGACTCTTACTCTGGCCTAATGGTTAATTTTTTAGACTTTTACTCTTGCCTAATGGTTAAGGTCTTAACTCTTACTCTGGCCTAATGGTTAAGGTCTTAGACTCTTACTCTGGCCTAATGGTTAAGGTCTTAACTCTTACTCTGGCCTAATGGGCAAGGTCTTAGACTCTTACTCTGGACTAATGGGTAACGTCTTAGACTCTTACTCTGGCCTACTGGTTAAGATCTTAACTCTTACTCTGGCCTAATGGGTAAGGTTTTAACTCTTACTCTGGCCTAATGGTTAAGGTCTTACCTCTTACTCTGGCCAAATGGTTAAGGTCTTAGACTCTTACTTTGGCCTAATGGTTAAGGTCTTAACTCTTACTATTGACTAATGGTTAAGGTCTTAACTCCTACTCTGGCCTATTGGTTAAGGTCTTAACTCTTACTCTGGCCTAATGGGTAAGGTCTTAGACTCTTACTCTGTCCTAATGGTTAAGGTCTTAGACTCTTACTCTGGCCTAATGGTTAAGGTCTAGACTCTTAATCAGGCCTAATCCGTAAGGTCTTAACTCTTACTATGGCCTAATGGTTAAGGTCTTAACTCTTACTCTGGCCTAATGGTTAAGGTCTTACCTCTTACTCTGGCCAAATGGTTAAGGTCTTAGACTCTTACTTTGGCCTAATGGTTAAGGTCTTAACTCTTACTATTGACTAATGGTTAAGGTCTTAACTCTTACTCTGGCCTACTGGTTAAGGTCTTAACTCTTACTCTGGCCTAATGGTTAAGGTCTTAGACTCTTACTCTGTCCTAATGTTTAAGGTCTTAGACTCTTACTCTGGCCTAATGGTTAAGGTCTTAGACTCTTAATCTTGCCTAATGGTTAAGGTCCTAACTCTTACTCTGGCCTAATGGTTAAGGTCTTAGACTCTTACTCTGGCCTAATGGTTAAGGTCTTAGACTCTTACTCTGTCCTAATGGTTAAGGTCTTCGACTCTTACTCTGGACTACTGGTTAAGGTCTTAACTCTTACTCTGGCCTAATGGTTAAAGTGTTAACTCTTACTCTGGCCTAATGGTTGAGGTCTTAGACTCTTACTCTGGCCTAATGGTTAATGTCTTAACTCTTACTCTGGCCTAATGGTTAAGGACTTAGACTATTACTCTGGCCTAATGGTTAAGGTCTTAACTCTTACTCTGGCCTAATGTTTAAGGTCTTAGACTCTTACTATGGACTACTGGTTAAGGTCTTAACTCTTACTCTGGCCTAATGCTTAAAGTTTTAACTCTTACTGTGGCCTAATGGTTGAGGTCTTAGACTCTTACTCTGGCCTAATGGTTAAGGTCTTAACTCTTACTCTGGCCTAATGGTTAAGGACTTAGACTATTACTCTGGCCTAATGGTTAAGGTCTTGACTCTTACTCTGGCCTAATGTTTAAGGTCTTAGACTCTTACTCTGGCCTAATGGTTAAGGTGTAGACTCTTATTCTGGACTAATGGTTAAGTTCTTAACTCGTCCTCTGGACTAATGGCTAAGTTCTTAACTCTTACTCTGGCCTAATGGTTAAGGTCTTAAACTCTTACTCTGGCCTAACGGTTAAGGTCTTAGACTCTTACTCTGGCCTAACGGTTAAGGTCTTACACTCTTACTCTGGCCTAATGGTTAAGGTCTTAACTCTTACTCTGGCCTAATGGTTAAGGTCTTAGACTCTTACTATGGACTACTGGTTAAGGTCTTAACTCTTACTCTGGCCTAATGCTTAAAGTTTTAACTCTTACTGTGGCCTAATGGTTAAGGTCTTAACTCTTACTCTGGCCTAATGGTTAAGGACTTAGACTATTACTCTGGCCTAATGGTTAAGGTCTTGACTCTTACTCTGGCCTAATGTTTAAGGTCTTAGACTCTTACTCTGGCCGAATGGTTAAGGTGTAGACTCTTATTCTGGACTAACGGTTAAGTTCTTAACTCGTCCTCTGGACTAATGGCTAAGTTCTTAACTCTTACTCTGGCCTAATGGTTAAGGTCTTAGGCTCTTACTCTGGCCTAACGGTTAAGGTCTTAGACTCTTACTCTGGCCTACTGGTTAAGGTCTTAACTCTTACTCTGGCCTAATGGTTAAGGTTTTAGACTTTTACTCTTGCCTAATGGTTAAGGTCTTAACTCTTACTCTGGCCTAATGGTTAAGGTCTTAGACTCTTACTCTGGCCTAATGGTTAAGGTCTTAACTCTTCCTCTGGCCTAATGAGTAAGGTCTTAGACTCTTACTCTGGCCTACTGGTTAAGACCTCAACTCTTACTCTGGCCTAATGGTTAAGATTTTAACTCTTACTCTGGCCTAATGGTTAAGGTTTTAGACTCTTACTCTGGGCTAATGGTTAAGGTATTAGACTCTTACTCTGGCCTAATGGTTAAGGTCTTGACTCTTTCTCTGGTCTAATGGTTGAGGTCTAGACTCTTACTCTGGCCTAATGCTTAAGGTCTTAACTCTTACTCAGGCCTAATGGTTAAGGTCTTAGACTCTTACTCTGGCCTAATGGTTAAGGTCTTGACTCTTACTCTGGTCTAATGGTTAAGGTCTAGACTCTTACTCTGGCCTAATGCTTAAGGTCTTAACTCTTTCTCTGGCCCAATGTTTAAGGTCTTAAGTATTACTCTGGCCTAATGGTTAGGGTCTTAACTCTTGCTCTGACCTAATGGTTAAGGTCTTGACTCTTACTCTGGTCTAATGGTTAAGGTCTAGACTCTTACTCTGGCCTAATGCTTAAGGTCTTAACTCTTACTCTGGCCTAATGGTTAAGGTCTTAGACTCTTACTCTGGCCCAATGTTTAAGGTCTTAAGTCTTACTCTGGCCTAGTGGTTAAGGTCTTAGACTCTTACTCTGGCCTAATGGTTAAGGTCTTAACTCTTACTCTGGCCTAATGGGTAAGGTCTTAGACTCTTACTCTGGCCTAACGGTTAAGGTCTTAGACTCTTACTCTGGCCTAACGGTTAAGGTCTTACACTCTTATTCTGGACTAATGGTTAAGTTCTTAACTCGTCCTCTGGACTAATGGCTAAGTTCTTAACTCTTACTCTGGCCTAATGGTTAAGGTCTTAAACTCTTACTCTGGCCTAACGGTTAAGGTCTTAGACTCTTACTCTGGCCTAACGGTTAAGGTCTTACACTCTTACTCTGGCCTAATGGTTAAGGTCTTAACTCTTACTCTGGCCTAATGGTTAAGGTCTTAGACTCTTACTATGGACTACTGGTTAAGGTCTTAACTCTTACTCTGGCCTAATGCTTAAAGTTTTAACTCTTACTGTGGCCTAATGGTTAAGGTCTTAACTCTTACTCTGGCCTAATGGTTAAGGACTTAGACTATTACTCTGGCCTAATGGTTAAGGTCTTGACTCTTACTCTGGCCTAATGTTTAAGGTCTTAGACTCTTACTCTGGCCGAATGGTTAAGGTGTAGACTCTTATTCTGGACTAATGGTTAAGTTCTTAACTCGTCCTCTGGACTAATGGCTAAGTTCTTAACTCTTACTCTGGCCTAATGGTTAAGGTCTTAGGCTCTTACTCTGGCCTAACGGTTAAGGTCTTAGACTCTTACTCTGGCCTACTGGTTAAGGTCTTAACTCTTACTCTGGCCTAATGGTTAAGGTTTTAGACTTTTACTCTTGCCTAATGGTTAAGGTCTTAACTCTTACTCTGGCCTAATGGTTAAGGTCTTAGACTCTTACTCTGGCCTAATGGTTAAGGTCTTAACTCTTACTCTGGCCTAATGGGTAAGGTCTTAGACTCTTACTCTGGCCTACTGGTTAAGGTCTTAACTCTTACTCTGGCCTAATGGTTAAGGTCTTAACTCTTACTCTGTTCTAATGGGTAAGGTCTTAGACTCTTACTCTGGCCTAATGTTAAAGGTCTTAACTCTTACGCTGGCCTAATGGTTAAGGTCTTAGACTCTTACTCTGGCCTAACGGTTAAGGTCTTAGACTCTTACTCTGGCCCAATGGTTAAGGTTTTAGACGTTTTCTCTTGCCTAATGGTTAAGGTCTTAACTCTTACTCTGGCCTAATGGTTAAGGTCTTAGACTCTTACTCTGGCCTAATGGTTAAGGTCTTAACTCTTCCTCTGGCCTAATGGGTAAGGTCTTAGACTCTTACTTTGGCCTACTGCTTAAGATCTTAACTCTTACTCTGGCCTAATGGTTAAGGTTTTAACTCTTACTCTAGCCTAATGGTTAAGGTTTTAGACTCTTACTCTGGCCTAACGGTTAAAGTCTTAGACTCTTATCCTGTCCTAATGGTTAAGGTCTTATCTCTTACTCTGGCCTAATGGTTAGGGTCTTAACTCTTGCTCTGGCCTAATGGTTAAGGTCTTGACTCTTACTCTGGTCTAATGGTTAAGGTCTAGACTCTTACTCTGGCCTAATGCTTAATGTCTTAACTCTTACTCTGGCCTAATGGTTAAGGTCTTAGACTCTTACTCTGGCCCAATGTTTAAGGTCTTAAGTCTTACTCTGGCCTAATGGTTAGGGTCTTAACTCTTGCTCTGGCCTAATGGTTAAGGTCTCAGACTCTTACTCTGGCCTACTGGTTAAGGTCTTAGACTCGTACTCTGGCCTAATGTTAAAGGTCTTAACTCTTACGCTGGCCTAATGGTTAAGGTCTTAACTCTTATTCTGGCCTAATGGTTAAGGTCTTAGACTCTTACTCTGGCCTAATTGTTAAAGTCTTAACTCTTCTCTGGCCTAATGGCTAAGTTCTTAACTCTTACTCTGACCTAATGGTTAAGGTCTTAGACTCTTACTCTGGCCTAATGGTTAAGGTCTTAACTCTTACTCTGGCCTAATGGTTAAGGTCTTAGACTCTTACACTGGCCTAGTGGTTAAGGTCTTTGCTCTTACTCTGGCCTACTGGTTAAGGTCCTAGACTCTTACTCTGGCCTAATGGTTAAGGTCCTAACTATTAATATTGACTAATGGTTAAGGTCTTAACTCTTACTCTGGCCTAATGGGTAAGGTCTTAGACTCTTACTCTGGCCTACTGGTTAAGGTCTTAACTCTTACTCTGGTCTAATGGGTAAGATCTTAGACTCTTACTCTGTCCTAATGGTTAAGGTCTTAGACTTCTACTCTGGCCTAATGGTTAAGGTCTAGACTCTTACTCTGGCCTAATCCGTAAGGTCTTAACTCTTACTATGGCCTAATGGTTAAGGTCTTAGACTCTTACTCTTGCCTAATGGTTAAGGTCTTAACTCTTACTCTGGCCTAATGGTTAAGGTCTTAACTCTTACTTTGGCCTAATGGTTAAGGTCTTAACTCTTACTATTGACTAATGGTTAAGGTCTTAACTCTTACTCTGTCCTCTAATGGTTAAGGTCTTAGACTCTTACTCTGGCCTAATGGTTAAGGTCTTAATTCTTACTCTGGCCTAATGGGTAAGGTCTTAGACTCTTACTCTGGCCTACTGGTTAAGGTCTTAATTCTTACTCTGACCTAATGGTTAAGGTTTTAACTCGTACTCTGGCCTAATGCTTAAAGTCTTAGACTCTTACTCTGGCCTAATGGTTAAGGTCTTAAGTCTTACTCTGGCCTAATGGTTAAGGTCTGAGACTCTTACTCTGGCCTAATGGTTAAGGTCTTAACTCTTACTCTGTTCTAATGGGTAAGGTCTTAGACTCTTACTCTGGCCCAATGTTTAAGGTCTTAAGTCTTACTCTGGCCTAATGGTTAGGGTCTTAACTCTTGCTCTGGCCTAATGGTTAAGGTCTCAGATTCTTTCTCTGGCCTACTGGTTAAGGTCTTAGACTCGTACTATGGCCTAATGTTAAAGGTCTTAACTCTTACGCTAGCCTAATGGTTAAGGTCTTAACTCTTATTCTGGCCTAATGGTTAAGGTCTTAACTCTTACTCTGGCCTAATGGTCAAGGTCTAGATTCTTACTCTGACCTAGTGCTTAAGGTTTTAACTCTTACTATGGCCTAATGATTAAGGTCTAAGACTCTTACTCTTGCCTAATGGGTAAGGTCTTAACTCTTACTCTGGCCTAGTGGTTAAGGTCTTAGACTCTTACTCTGGCCTAATGGTTAAGGTCTTAACTCTTACTCTGGCCTAATGGGTAAGGTCTTAGACTCTTACTCTGTCCTACTGGTCAAGGTCTAGATTCTTACTCTGAGCTAGTGCTTAAGGTTTTAACTCTTACTATGGCCTAATGATTAAGGTCTAAGACTCTTACTCTTGCCTAATGGGTAAGGTCTTAACTCTTACTCTGGCCTAGTGGTTAAGGTCTTAGACTCTTATTCTGGCGTAATGGTTAAGGTCTTAACTCTTACTCTGGCCTAATGGGTAAGGTCTTAGACTCTTACTCTGGAATACTGGTTAAGGTCTTAACTCTTACTCTGGCCAAATGGTTAAGGTTTTAACTCTTACTCTGGCCTAATGGTTAAGGTCTTACCTCTTACTCTGGCCAAATGGTTAAGGTCTTAGACTCTTACTTTGGCCTAATAGTTAAGGTCTTAACTCTTACTCTGTTCTAATGGGTAAGGTCTTAGACTCTTACTCTGGCCCAATGTTTAAGGTCTTAAGTCTTACTCTGGCCTAATGGTTAGGGTCTTAACTCTTGCTCTGACCTAATGGTTAAGGTCTTGACTCTTACTCTGGTCTAATGGTTAAGGTCTTAACTCTTACGCTGGCCTAATGGTTAAGGTCTTAACTCTTATTCTGGCCTAATGGTTAAGGTCTTAACTCTTTCTCTGGCCTAATGGTCAAGGTCTAGATTCTTACTCTGACCTAGTGCTTAAGGTTTTAACTCTTACTATGGCCTAATGATTAAGGTCTAAGACTCTTACTCTTGCCTAATGGGTAAGGTCTTAACTCTTACTCTGGCCTAGTGGTTAAGGTCTTAGACTCTTACTCTGGCCTAATGGTTAAGGTCTTAACTCTTACTCTGGCCTAATGGGTAAGGTTTTAGACTCTTACTCTGTCCTACTGGTCAAGGTCTAGATTCTTACTCTGATCTAGTGCTTAAGGTTTTAACTCTTACTATGGCCTAATGATTAAGGTCTAAGACTCTTACTCTTGCCTAATGGGTAAGGTCTTAACTCTTACTCTGGCCTAGTGGTTAAGGTCTTAGACTCTTATTCTGGCGTAATGGTTAAGGTCTTAACTCTTACTCTGGCCTAATGGGTAAGGTCTTAGACTCTTACTCTGGAATACTGGTTAAGGTCTTTACTCTTACTCTGGCCAAATGGTTAAGGTCTTAGACTCTTACTTTGGCCTAATGATTAAGGTCTTAACTCTTACTATTGACTAATGGTTAAGGTCTTAACTCTTACTCTGGCCTAATGGTTAAGGTCTTAGACTCTTACTCTGGCCTAATGGTTAAGGTCTTAGACTCTTACTCTGTCCTAATGGTTAAGGTCTTCGACTCTTACTCTGGACTACTGGTTAAGGTCATAACTCTTACTCTGGACTAATGGTTAAAGTTTTAACTCTTACTCTGGCCTAATGGTTGAGGTCTTAGACTCTTACTCTGGCCTAATGGTTAAGGTCTTAACTCTCACTCTGGCCTAATTGTTAAGGACTTAGACTATTACTCTGGCCTAATGGTTAAGGTCTTAACTCTTACTCTGGCCTAATGGTTAAGGTCTTAGACTCTTACTATGGACTACTGGTTAAGGTCTTAACTCTTACTCTGGCCTAATGCTTAAAGTTTTAACTCTTACTGTGGCCTAATGGTTGAGGTCTTAGACTCTTACTCTGGCCTAATGGTTAAGGTCTTAACTCTTACTCTGGCCTAATGGGTAAGGTTTTAGACTCTTACTCTGTCCTACTGGTCAAGGTCTAGATTCTTACTCTGATCTAGTGCTTAAGGTTTTAACTCTTACTATGGCCTAATGATTAAGGTCTAAGACTCTTACTCTTGCCTAATGGGTAAGGTCTTAACTCTTACTCTTGCCTAGTGGTTAAGGTCTTAGACTCTTATTCTGGCGTAATGGTTAAGGTCTTAACTCTTACTCTGGCCTAATGGGTAAGGTCTTAGACTCTTACTCTGGAATACTGGTTAAGGTCTTTACTCTTACTCTGGCCAAATGGTTAAGGTCTTAGACTCTTACTTTGGCCTAATGATTAAGGTCTTAACTCTTACTATTGACTAATGGTTAAGGTCTTAACTCTTACTCTGGCCTAATGGTTAAGGTCTTAGACTCTTACTCTGGCCTAATGGTTAAGGTCTTCGACTCTTACTCTGTCCTAATGGTTAAGGTCTTCGACTCTTACTCTGGACTACTGGTTAAGGTCATAACTCTTACTCTGGACTAATGGTTAAAGTTTTAACTCTTACTCTGGCCTAATGGTTGAGGTCTTAGACTCTTACTCTGGCCTAATGGTTAAGGTCTTAACTCTCACTCTGGCCTAATGGTTAAGGACTTAGACTATTACTCTGGCCTAATGGTTAAGGTCTTAACTCTTACTCTGGCCTAATGGTTAAGGTCTTAGACTCTTACTATGGACTACTGGTTAAGGTCTTAACTCTTACTCTGGCCTAATGCTTAAAGTTTTAACTCTTACTGTGGCCTAATGGTTGAGGTCTTAGACTCTTACTCTGGCCTAATGGTTAAGGTCTTAACTCTTACTCTGGCCTAATGTTTAAGGTCTTAGACTCTTACTCTGGCCTAATGGTTAAGGTGTAGACTCTTATTCTGGACTAATGGTTAAGTTCTTAACTCGTCCTCTGGACTAATGGCTAAGTTCTTAACTCTTACTCTGGCCTAATGGTTAAGGTCTTAGACTCTTACTCTGGCCTAACGGTTAAGGTCTTAGACTCTTACTCTGGCCTAACGGTTAAGGTCTTACACTCTTACTCTGGCCTAATGGTTAAGGTCTTAACTCTTACTCTGGCCTAATGGTTAAGGTCTTAGACTCTTACTATGGACTACTGGTTAAGGTCTTAACTCTTACTCTGGCCTAATGCTTAAAGTTTTAACTCTTACTGTGGCCTAATGGTTGAGGTCTTAGACTCTTACTCTGGCCTAATGGTTAAGGTCTTAACTCTTACTCTGGCCTAATGGTTAAGGACTTAGACTATTACTCTGGCCTAATGGTTAAGGTCTTGACTCTTACTCTGGCCTAATGGTTAAGGTCTTAGACTCTTACTCTGGCCTAATGGTTAAGGTGTAGACTCTTATTCTGAACTAATGGTTAAGTTCTTAACTCGTCCTCTGGACTAATGGCTAAGTTCTTAACTCTTACTCTGGCCTAATGGTTAAGGTCTTAGACTCTTACTCTGGCCTAACGGTTAAGGTCTTACACTCTTACTCTGGCCTAATGGTTAAGGTTTTAGACTTTTACTCTTCCCTAATGGTTAAGGTCTTAACTCTTACTCTGGCCTAATGGTTAAGGTCTTAGACTCTTACTCTGGCCTAATGGTTAAGGTCTTAACTCTTCCTCTGGCCTAATGAGTAAGGTCTTAGACTCTTACTCTGGCCTACTGGTTAAGACCTCAGGTCTTACTCTGGCCTAATGGTTAAGATTTTAACTCTTACTCTGACCTAATGGTTAAGGTTTTAGACTCTTACTCTGGGCTAATGGTTAAGGTATTAGACTCTTACTCTGGCCTAATGGTTAAGGTCTTGACTCTTTCTCTGGTCTAATGGTTGAGGTCTAGACTCTTACTCTGGCCTAATGCTTAAGGTCTTAACTCTTACTCAGGCCTAATGGTTAAGGTCTTAGACTCTTACTCTGGCCTAATGGTTAAGGTCTTGACTCTTACTCTGGTCTAATGGTTAAGGTCTAGACTCTTACTCTAGCCTAACGCTTTAGGTCTTAACTCTTACTCTGGCCCAATGTTTAAGGTCTTAAGTCTTACTCTGGCCTAATGGTTAGGGTCTTAACTCTTGCTCTGACCTAATGGTTAAGGTCTTGACTCTTACTCTGGTCTAATGGTTAAGGTCTAGACTCTTACTCTGGCCTAATGCTTAAGGTCTTAACTCTTACTCTGGCCTAATGGTTAAGGTCTTAGACTCTTACTCTAGCCCAATGTTTAAGGTCTTAAGTCTTACTCTGGCCTAGTGGTTAAGGTCTTAGACTCTTGCTCTGGCCTAATGGTTAAGGTCTTAACTCTTACTATGGCCTAATGGGTAAGGTCTTAGACTCTTACTCTGGCCTATTGGTTAAGGTCTTAACTCTTACTCTGGCCTAATGGTTAAGGTCTTAAGTCTTACTCTGGCCTAATGGTTAAGGTCTTAGACTCTTACTCTGGCCTAATGGTTAAGGTCTTCGACTCTTACTCTGTCCTAATGGTTAAGGTCTTCGACTCTTACTCTGGACTACTGGTTAAGGTCATAACTCTTACTCTGGACTAATGGTTAAAGTTTTAACTCTTACTCTAGCCTAATGGTTGAGGTCTTAGACTCTTACTCTGGCCTAATGGTTAAGGTCTTAACTCTCACTCTGGCCTAATGGTTAAGGACTTAGACTATTACTCTGGCCTAATGGTTAAGGTCTTAACTCTTACTCTGGCCTAATGGTTAAGGTCTTAGACTCTTACTATGGACTACTGGTTAAGGTCTTAACTCTTACTCTGGCCTAATGCTTAAAGTTTTAACTCTTACTGTGGCCTAATGGTTGAGGTCTTAGACTCTTACTCTGGCCTAATGGTTAAGGTCTTAACTCTTACTCTGGCCTAATGTTTAAGGTCTTAGACTCTTACTCTGGCCTAATGGTTAAGGTGTAGACTCTTATTCTGGACTAATGGTTAAGTTCTTAACTCGTCCTCTGGACTAATGGCTAAGTTCTTAACTCTTACTCTGGCCTAATGGTTAAGGTCTTAGACTCTTACTCTGGCCTAACGGTTAAGGTCTTAGACTCTTACTCTGGCCTAACGGTTAAGGTCTTACACTCTTACTCTGGCCTAATGGTTAAGGTCTTAACTCTTACTCTGGCCTAATGGTTAAGGTCTTAGACTCTTACTATGGACTACTGGTTAAGGTCTTAACTCTTACTCTGGCCTAATGCTTAAAGTTTTAACTCTTACTGTGGCCTAATGGTTGAGGTCTTAGACTCTTACTCTGGCCTAATGGTTAAGGTCTTAACTCTTACTCTGGCCTAATGGTTAAGGACTTAGACTATTACTCTGGCCTAATGGTTAAGGTCTTGACTCTTACTCTGGCCTAATGGTTAAGGTCTTAGACTCTTACTCTGGCCTAATGGTTAAGGTGTAGACTCTTATTCTGAACTAATGGTTAAGTTCTTAACTCGTCCTCTGGACTAATGGCTAAGTTCTTAACTCTTACTCTGGCCTAATGGTTAAGGTCTTAGACTCTTACTCTGGCCTAACGGTTAAGGTCTTACACTCTTACTCTGGCCTAATGGTTAAGGTTTTAGACTTTTACTCTTCCCTAATGGTTAAGGTCTTAACTCTTACTCTGGCCTAATGGTTAAGGTCTTAGACTCTTACTCTGGCCTAATGGTTAAGGTCTTAACTCTTCCTCTGGCCTAATGAGTAAGGTCTTAGACTCTTACTCTGGCCTACTGGTTAAGACCTCAGGTCTTACTCTGGCCTAATGGTTAAGATTTTAACTCTTACTCTGACCTAATAGTTAAGGTTTTAGACTCTTACTCTGGGCTAATGGTTAAGGTATTAGACTCTTACTCTGGCCTAATGGTTAAGGTCTTGACTCTTTCTCTGGTCTAATGGTTGAGGTCTAGACTCTTACTCTGGCCTAATGCTTAAGGTCTTAACTCTTACTCAGGCCTAATGGTTAAGGTCTTAGACTCTTACTCTGGCCTAATGGTTAAGGTCTTGACTCTTACTCTGGTCTAATGGTTAAGGTCTAGACTCTTACTCTAGCCTAACGCTTTAGGTCTTAACTCTTACTCTGGCCCAATGTTTAAGGTCTTAAGTCTTACTCTGGCCTAATGGTTAGGGTCTTAACTCTTGCTCTGACCTAATGGTTAAGGTCTTGACTCTTACTCTGGTCTAATGGTTAAGGTCTAGACTCTTACTCTGGCCTAATGCTTAAGGTCTTAACTCTTACTCTGGCCTAATGGTTAAGGTCTTAGACTCTTACTCTAGCCCAATGTTTAAGGTCTTAAGTCTTACTCTGGCCTAGTGGTTAAGGTCTTAGACTCTTGCTCTGGCCTAATGGTTAAGGTCTTAACTCTTACTATGGCCTAATGGGTAAGGTCTTAGACTCTTACTCTGGCCTATTGGTTAAGGTCTTAACTCTTACTCTGGCCTAATGGTTAAGGTCTTAAGTCTTACTCTGGCCTAATGGTTAAGGTCTTAGACTCTTACTCTGGCCTAATGGTTAAGGTCTTAACTCTTACTCTGTTCTAATGGGTAAGGTCTTAGACTCTTACTCTGGCCTAATGTTAAAGGTCTTAACTCTTACGCTGGCCTAATGGTTAAGGTCTTAGACTCTTACTCTGGCCTAACGGTTAAGGTCTTAGACTCTTACTCTGGCCCAATGGTTAAGGTTTTAGACGTTTTCTCTGGCCTAATGGTTAAGGTCTTAGACTCTTACTCTGGCCTAATGGTTAAGGTCTTAACTCTTCCTCTGGCCTAATAGGTAAGGTCTTAGACTCTTACTTTGGCCTACTGCTTAAGATCTTAACTCTTACTCTGGCCTAATGGTTAAGGTTTTAACTCTTATTCTGGCCTAATGAATAAGGTTTTAGACTCTTACTCTGGCCTAACAGTTAAAATCTTATACTCTTCTCCTGGCCTAATGGTTAAGGTCTTATCTCTTACTCTGGCCTAATGGTTAGGGTCTTAACTCTTGCTCTGGCCTAATGGTTAAGGTCTTGACTCTTACTCTGGTCTAATGGTTAAGGTCTAGACTCTTACTCTGGCCTAATGCTTAAGGTCTTAACTCTTACTCTGGCCTAATGGTTAAGGTCTTAGACTCTTACTCTGGCCCAATGTTTAAGGTCTTAAGTCTTACTCTGGCCTAATGGTTAGGGTCTTAACTCTTGCTCTGGCCTAATGGTTAAGGTCTCAGACTCTTACTCTGGCCTACTGGTTAAGGTCTTAGACTCTTACTCTGGCCTACTGGTTAAGGTCTTAACTCTTACTCTGGCCTAATGGTTAAGGTCTTAAGTCTTACTCTGGCCTAATGGTTAAGGTCTTAGACTCTTACTCTGGCCTAATGGTTAAGGTCTTAGACTCTTACTCTGGCCTAATGGTTAAGGTCTTAAGTCTTACGCTGGCCTAATGGTTAAGGTCTTAGACTCTTACTCTGGCCTAACGGTTAAGGTCTTAGACTCTTACTCTGGCCCAATGGTTAAGGTTTTAGACGTTTTCTCTTGCCTAATGGTTAAGGTCTTAACTCTTACTCTGGCCTAATGGTTAAGGTCTTAGACTCTTACTCTGGCCTAATGGTTAAGGTCTTAACTCTTCCTCTGGCCTAATGGGTAAGGTCTTAGACTCTTAGTTTGGCCTACTGCTTAAGATCTTAACTCTTACTCTGGCCTAATGGTTAAGGTTTTAACTCTTACTCTGGCCTAATGGTTAATGTTTTAGACTCTTACTCTGGCCTAACGGTTAAAGTCTTAGACTCTTATCCTGGCCTAATGGTTAAGGTCTTATCTCTTACTCTGGCCTAATGGTTAGGGTCTTAACTCTTGCTCTGGCCTAATGGTTAAGGTCTTGACTCTTACTCTGGTCTAATGGTTAAGGTCTAGACTCTTACTCTGGCCTAATGCTTAATGTCTTAACTCTTACTCTGGCCTAATGGTTAAGGTCTTAGACTCTTACTCTGGCCCAATGTTTAAGGTCTTAAGTCTTACTCTGGCCTAATGGTTAGGGTCTTAACTCTTGCTCTGGCCTAATGGTTAAGGTCTCAGACTCTTACTCTGGCCTACTGGTTAAGGTCTAAAGACTCGTACTCTGGCCTAATGTTAAAGGTCTTAACTCTTACGCTGGCCTAATGGTTAAGGTCTTAACTCTTATTCTGGCCTAATGGTTAAGGTCTTAGACTCTTACTCTGGCCTAATTGTTAAAGTCTTAACTCTTACTTTGGCCTAATGGCTAAGTTCTTAACTCTTACTCTGACCTAATGGTTAAGGTCTTAGACTCTTACTCTGGCCTAATGGTTAAGGTCTTAACTCTTACTCTGGCCTAATGGTTAAGGTCTTAGACTATTACACTGGCCTAGTGGTTAAGGTCTTTGCTCTTACTCTGGCCTACTGGTTAAGGTCCTAGACTCTTACTCTGCCCTAATGGTTAAGGTCCTAACTATTAATATTGACTAATGGTTAAGGTCTTAACTCTTACTCTGGCCTAATAGGTAAGGTCTTAGACTCTTACTCTGGCCTACTGGTTAAGGTCTTAACTCTTACTCTGGTCTAATGGGTAAGATCTTAGACTCTTACTCTGTCCTAATGGTTAAGGTCTTAGACTCTTACTCTGGCCTAATGGTTAAGGTCTAGACTCTTACTCTGGCCTAATCCGTAAGGTCTTAACTCTTACTATGGCCTAATGGTTAAGGTCTTAGACTCTTACTCTTGCCTAATGGTTAAGGTCTTAACTCTTACTCTGGCCTAATGGTTAAGGTCTTAACTCTGACTTTGGCCTAATGGTTAAGGTCTTAACTCTTACTATTGACTAATGGTTAAGGTCTTAACTCTTACTCTGTCCTCTAATGGTTAAGGTCTTAGACTCTTACTCTGGCCTAATGGTTAAGGTCTTAATTCTTACTCTGGCCTAATGGGTAAGGTCTTAGACTCTTACTCTGGCCTACTGGTTAAGGTCTTAATTCTTACTCTGACCTAATGGTTAAGGTTTTAACTCGTACTCTGGCCTAATGCTTAAAGTCTTAGACTCTTACTCTGGCCTAATGGTTAAGGTCTTAAGTCTTACTCTGGCCTAATGGTTAAAGTCTGAGACTCTTACTCTGGCCTAATGGTTAAGGTCTTAACTCTTACTCTGTTCTAATGGGTAAGGTCTTAGACTCTTACTCTGGCCCAATGTTTAAGGTCTTAAGTCTTACTCTTGCCTAATGGTTAGGGTCTTAACTCTTGCTCTGGCCTAATGGTTAAGGTCTCAGATTCTTTCTCTGGCCTACTGGTTAAGGTCTTAGACTCGTACTATGGCCTAATGTTAAAGGTCTTAACTCTTACGCTGGCCTAATGGTTAAGGTCTTAACTCTTATTCTGGCCTAATGGTTAAGGTCTTAACTCTTACTCTGGCCTAATGGTCAAGGTCTAGATTCTTACTCTGACCTAGTGCTTAAGGTTTTAACTCTTACTATGGTCTAATGATTAAGGTCTAAGACTCTTACTCTTGCCTAATGGGTACGGTCTTAACTCTTACTCTGGCCTAGTGGTTAAGGTCTTAGACTCTTACTCTGGCCTAATGGTTAAGGTCTTAACTCTTACTCTGGCCTAATGGTTAAGGTCTTAGACTCTTACTCTGTCCTAATGGTTATGGTCTTAGACTCTTACTCTGGCCTAATGGTTAAGGTCTTAGACTCTTACTCTTGCCTAACGGTTAAGGTCTTAACTCTTACTCTGGCCTAATGGTTAAGGTCTTAGACTCTTACTCTGGCCTAATGGTTAAGGTCTTAGACTCTTACTCTGGCCTAACGGTTAAGGTCTTACACTCTTACTCTGGCCTAATGGTTAAGGTCTTAACTCTTACTCTGGCCTAATGGTTAAGGTCTTAGACTCTTACTATGGACTACTGGTTAAGGTCTTAACTCTTACTCTGGCCTAATGCTTAAAGTTTTAACTCTTACTGTGGCCTAATGGTTAAGGTCTTAACTCTTACTCTGGCCTAATGGTTAAGGACTTAGACTATTACTCTGGCCTAATGGTTAAGGTCTTGACTCTTACTCTGGCCTAATGTTTAAGGTCTTAGACTCTTACTCTGGCCGAATGGTTAAGGTGTAGACTCTTATTCTGGACTAACGGTTAAGTTCTTAACTCGTCCTCTGGACTAATGGCTAAGTTCTTAACTCTTACTCTGGCCTAATGGTTAAGGTCTTAGGCTCTTACTCTGGCCTAACGGTTAAGGTCTTAGACTCTTACTCTGGCCTACTGGTTAAGGTCTTAACTCTTACTCTGGCCTAATGGTTAAGGTTTTAGACTTTTACTCTTGCCTAATGGTTAAGGTCTTAACTCTTACTCTGGCCTAATGGTTAAGGTCTTAGACTCTTACTCTGGCCTAATGGTTAAGGTCTTAACTCTTCCTCTGGCCTAATGAGTAAGGTCTTAGACTCTTACTCTGGCCTACTGGTTAAGACCTCAACTCTTACTCTGGCCTAATGGTTAAGATTTTAACTCTTACTCTGGCCTAATGGTTAAGGTTTTAGACTCTTACTCTGGGCTAATGGTTAAGGTATTAGACTCTTACTCTGGCCTAATGGTTAAGGTCTTGACTCTTTCTCTGGTCTAATGGTTGAGGTCTAGACTCTTACTCTGGCCTAATGCTTAAGGTCTTAACTCTTACTCAGGCCTAATGGTTAAGGTCTTAGACTCTTACTCTGGCCTAATGGTTAAGGTCTTGACTCTTACTCTGGTCTAATGGTTAAGGTCTAGACTCTTACTCTGGCCTAATGCTTAAGGTCTTAACTCTTTCTCTGGCCCAATGTTTAAGGTCTTAAGTATTACTCTGGCCTAATGGTTAGGGTCTTAACTCTTGCTCTGACCTAATGGTTAAGGTCTTGACTCTTACTCTGGTCTAATGGTTAAGGTCTAGACTCTTACTCTGGCCTAATGCTTAAGGTCTTAACTCTTACTCTGGCCTAATGGTTAAGGTCTTAGACTCTTACTCTGGCCCAATGTTTAAGGTCTTAAGTCTTACTCTGGCCTAGTGGTTAAGGTCTTAGACTCTTACTCTGGCCTAATGGTTAAGGTCTTAACTCTTACTCTGGCCTAATGGGTAAGGTCTTAGACTCTTACTCTGGCCTAACGGTTAAGGTCTTACACTCTTATTCTGGACTAATGGTTAAGTTCTTAACTCGTCCTCTGGACTAATGGCTAAGTTCTTAACTCTTACTCTGGCCTAATGGTTAAGGTCTTAAACTCTTACTCTGGCCTAACGGTTAAGGTCTTAGACTCTTACTCTGGCCTAACGGTTAAGGTCTTACACTCTTACTCTGGCCTAATGGTTAAGGTCTTAACTCTTACTCTGGCCTAATGGTTAAGGTCTTAGACTCTTACTATGGACTACTGGTTAAGGTCTTAACTCTTACTCTGGCCTAATGCTTAAAGTTTTAACTCTTACTGTGGCCTAATGGTTAAGGTCTTAACTCTTACTCTGGCCTAATGGTTAAGGACTTAGACTATTACTCTGGCCTAATGGTTAAGGTCTTGACTCTTACTCTGGCCTAATGTTTAAGGTCTTAGACTCTTACTCTGGCCGAATGGTTAAGGTGTAGACTCTTATTCTGGACTAATCGTTAAGTTCTTAACTCGTCCTCTGGACTAATGGCTAAGTTCTTAACTCTTACTCTGGCCTAATGGTTAAGGTCTTAGGCTCTTACTCTGGCCTAACGGTTAAGGTCTTAGACTCTTACTCTGGCCTACTGGTTAAGGTCTTAACTCTTACTCTGGCCTAATGGTTAAGGTTTTAGACTTTTACTCTTGCCTAATGGTTAAGGTCTTAACTCTTACTCTGGCCTAATGGTTAAGGTCTTAGACTCTTACTCTGGCCTAATGGTTAAGGTCTTAACTCTTCCTCTGGCCTAATGAGTAAGGTCTTAGACTCTTACTCTGGCCTACTGGTTAAGACCTCAACTCTTACTCTGGCCTAATGGTTAAGATTTTAACTCTTACTCTGGCCTAATGGTTAAGGTTTTAGACTCTTACTCTGGGCTAATGGTTAAGGTATTAGACTCTTACTCTGGCCTAATGGTTAAGGTCTTGACTCTTTCTCTGGTCTAATGGTTGAGGTCTAGACTCTTACTCTGGCCTAATGCTTAAGGTCTTAACTCTTACTCAGGCCTAATGGTTAAGGTCTTAGACTCTTACTCTGGCCTAATGGTTAAGGTCTTGACTCTTACTCTGGTCTAATGGTTAAGGTCTAGACTCTTACTCTGGCCTAATGCTTAAGGTCTTAACTCTTTCTCTGGCCCAATGTTTAAGGTCTTAAGTATTACTCTGGCCTAATGGTTAGGGTCTTAACTCTTGCTCTGACCTAATGGTTAAGGTCTTGACTCTTACTCTGGTCTAATGGTTAAGGTCTAGACTCTTACTCTGGCCTAATGCTTAAGGTCTTAACTCTTACTCTGGCCTAATGGTTAAGGTCTTAGACTCTTACTCTGGCCCAATGTTTAAGGTCTTAAGTCTTACTCTGGCCTAGTGGTTAAGGTCTTAGACTCTTACTCTGGCCTAATGGTTAAGGTCTTAACTCTTACTCTGGCCTAATGGGTAAGGTCTTAGACTCTTACTCTGGCCTACTGGTTAAGGTCTTAACTCTTACTCTGGCCTAATGGTTAAGGTCTTAACTCTTACTCTGTTCTAATGGGTAAGGTCTTAGACTCTTACTCTGGCCTAATGTTATAGTTCTTAACTCTTGCGCTGGCCTAATGGTTAAGGTCTTAGACTCTTACTCTGGCCTAACGGTTAAGGTCTTAGACTCTTACTCTGGCCCAATGGTTAAGGTTTTAGACGTTTTCTCTTGCCTAATGGTTAAGGTCTTAACTCTTACTCTGGCCTAATGGTTAAGGTCTTAGACTCTTACTCTGGCCTAATGGTTAAGGTCTTAACTCTTCCTCTGGCCTAATGGGTAAGGTCTTAGACTCTTACTTTGGCCTACTGCTTAAGATCTTAACTCTTACTCTGGCCTAATGGTTAAGGTTTTAACTCTTACTCTAGCCTAATGGTTAAGGTTTTAGACTCTTACTCTGGCCTAACGGTTAAAGTCTTAGACTCTTATCCTGGCCTAATGGTTAAGGTCTTATCTCTTACTCTGGCCTAATGGTTAGGGTCTTAACTCTTGCTCTGGCCTAATGGTTAAGGTCTTGACTCTTACTCTGGTCTAATGGTTAAGGTCTAGACTCTTACTCTGGCCTAATGCTTAATGTCTTAACTCTTACTCTGGCCTAATGGTTAAGGTCTTAGACTCTTACTCTGGCCCAATGTTTAAGGTCTTAAGTCTTACTCTGGCCTAATGGTTAGGGTCTTAACTCTTGCTCTGGCCTAATGGTTAAGGTCTCAGACTCTTACTCTGGCCTACTGGTTAAGGTCTTAGACTCGTACTCTGGCCTAATGTTAAAGGTCTTAACTCTTACGCTGGCCTAATGGTTAAGGTCTTAACTCTTATTCTGGCCTAATGGTTAAGGTCTTAGACTCTTACTCTGGCCTAATTGTTAAAGTCTTAACTCTTCTCTGGCCTAATGGCTAAGTTCTTAACTCTTACTCTGACCTAATGGTTAAGGTCTTAGACTCTTACTCTGGCCTAATGGTTAAGGTCTTAACTCTTACTCTGGCCTAATGGTTAAGGTCTTAGACTCTTACACTGGCCTAGTGGTTAAGGTCTTTGCTCTTACTCTGGCCTACTGGTTAAGGTCCTAGACTCTTACTCTGGCCTAATGGTTAAGGTCCTAACTATTAATATTGACTAATGGTTAAGGTCTTAACTCTTACTCTGGCCTAATGGGTAAGGTCTTAGACTCTTACTCTGGCCTACTGGTTAAGGTCTTAACTCTTACTCTGGTCTAATGGGTAAGATCTTAGACTCTTACTCTGTCCTAATGGTTAAGGTCTTAGACTTCTACTCTGGCCTAATGGTTAAGGTCTAGACTCTTACTCTGGCCTAATCCGTAAGGTCTTAACTCTTACTATGGCCTAATGGTTAAGGTCTTAGACTCTTACTCTTGCCTAATGGTTAAGGTCTTAACTCTTACTCTGGCCTAATGGTTAAGGTCTTAACTCTTACTTTGGCCTAATGGTTAAGGTCTTAACTCTTACTATTGACTAATGGTTAAGGTCTTAACTCTTACTCTGTCCTCTAATGGTTAAGGTCTTAGACTCTTACTCTGGCCTAATGGTTAAGGTCTTAATTCTTACTCTGGCCTAATGGGTAAGGTCTTAGACTCTTACTCTGGCCTACTGGTTAAGGTCTTAATTCTTACTCTGACCTAATGGTTAAGGTTTTAACTCGTACTCTGGCCTAATGCTTAAAGTCTTAGACTCTTACTCTGGCCTAATGGTTAAGGTCTTAAGTCTTACTCTGGCCTAATGGTTAAGGTCTGAGACTCTTACTCTGGCCTAATGGTTAAGGTCTTAACTCTTACTCTGTTCTAATGGGTAAGGTCTTAGACTCTTACTCTGGCCCAATGTTTAAGGTCTTAAGTCTTACTCTGGCCTAATGGTTAGGGTCTTAACTCTTGCTCTGGCCTAATGGTTAAGGTCTCAGATTCTTTCTCTGGCCTACTGGTTAAGGTCTTAGACTCGTACTATGGCCTAATGTTAAAGGTCTTAACTCTTACGCTAGCCTAATGGTTAAGGTCTTAACTCTTATTCTGGCCTAATGGTTAAGGTCTTAACTCTTACTCTGGCCTAATGGTCAAGGTCTAGATTCTTACTCTGACCTAGTGCTTAAGGTTTTAACTCTTACTATGGCCTAATGATTAAGGTCTAAGACTCTTACTCTTGCCTAATGGGTAAGGTCTTAACTCTTACTCTGGCCTAGTGGTTAAGGTCTTAGACTCTTACTCTGGCCTAATGGTTAAGGTCTTAACTCTTACTCTGGCCTAATGGGTAAGGTCTTAGACTCTTACTCTGTCCTACTGGTCAAGGTCTAGATTCTTACTCTGACCTAGTGCTTAAGGTTTTAACTCTTACTATGGCCTAATGATTAAGGTCTAAGACTCTTACTCTTGCCTAATGGGTAAGGTCTTAACTCTTACTCTGGCCTAGTGGTTAAGGTCTTAGACTCTTACTCTGGCCTAATGGTTAAGGTCTTAACTCTTACTCTGGCCTAATGGGTAAGGTCTTAGACTCTTACTCTGGAATACTGGTTAAGGTCTTAACTCTTACTCTGGCCAAATGGTTAAGGTTTTAACTCTTACTCTGGCCTAATGGTTAAGGTCTTACCTCTTACTCTGGCCAAATGGTTAAGGTCTTAGACTCTTACTTTGGCCTAATAGTTAAGGTCTTAACTCTTACTCTGTTCTAATGGGTAAGGTCTTAGACTCTTACTCTGGCCCAATGTTTAAGGTCTTAAGTCTTACTCTGGCCTAATGGTTAGGGTCTTAACTCTTGCTCTGACCTAATGGTTAAGGTCTTGACTCTTACTCTGGTCTAATGGTTAAGGTCTTAACTCTTACGCTGGCCTAATGGTTAAGGTCTTAACTCTTATTCTGGCCTAATGGTTAAGGTCTTAACTCTTTCTCTGGCCTAATGGTCAAGGTCTAGATTCTTACTCTGACCTAGTGCTTAAGGTTTTAACTCTTACTATGGCCTAATGATTAAGGTCTAAGACTCTTACTCTTGCCTAATGGGTAAGGTCTTAACTCTTACTCTGGCCTATTGGTTAAGGTCTTAGACTCTTACTCTGGCCTAATGGTTAAGGTCTTAACTCTTACTCTGGCCTAATGGGTAAGGTTTTAGACTCTTACTCTGTCCTACTGGTCAAGGTCTAGATTCTTACTCTGATCTAGTGCTTAAGGTTTTAACTCTTACTATGGCCTAATGATTAAGGTCTAAGACTCTTACTCTTGCCTAATGGGTAAGGTCTTAACTCTTACTCTGGCCTAGTGGTTAAGGTCTTAGACTCTTATTCTGGCGTAATGGTTAAGGTCTTAACTCTTACTCTGGCCTAATGGGTAAGGTCTTAGACTCTTACTCTGGAATACTGGTTAAGGTCTTTACTCTTACTCTGGCCAAATGGTTAAGGTCTTAGACTCTTACTTTGGCCTAATGATTAAGGTCTTAACTCTTACTATTGACTAATGGTTAAGGTCTTAACTCTTACTCTGGCCTAATGGTTAAGGTCTTAGACTCTTACTCTGGCCTAATGGTTAAGGTCTTAGACTCTTACTCTGTCCTAATGGTTAAGGTCTTCGACTCTTACTCTGGACTACTGGTTAAGGTCATAACTCTTACTCTGGACTAATGGTTAAAGTTTTAACTCTTACTCTGGCCTAATGGTTGAGGTCTTAGACTCTTACTCTGGCCTAATGGTTAAGGTCTTAACTCTCACTCTGGCCTAATTGTTAAGGACTTAGACTATTACTCTGGCCTAATGGTTAAGGTCTTAACTCTTACTCTGGCCTAATGGTTAAGGTATTAGACTCTTACTATGGACTACTGGTTAAGGTCTTAACTCTTACTCTGGCCTAATGCTTAAAGTTTTAACTCTTACTGTGGCCTAATGGTTGAGGTCTTAGACTCTTACTCTGGCCTAATGGTTAAGGTCTTAACTCTTACTCTGGCCTAATGGGTAAGGTTTTAGACTCTTACTCTGTCCTACTGGTCAAGGTCTAGATTCTTACTCTGATCTAGTGCTTAAGGTTTTAACTCTTACTATGGCCTAATGATTAAGGTCTAAGACTCTTACTCTTGCCTAATGGGTAAGGTCTTAACTCTTACTCTTGCCTAGTGGTTAAGGTCTTAGACTCTTATTCTGGCGTAATGGTTAAGGTCTTAACTCTTACTCTGGCCTAATGGGTAAGGTCTTAGACTCTTTCTCTGGAATACTGGTTAAGGTCTTTACTCTTACTCTGGCCAAATGGTTAAGGTCTTAGACTCTTACTTTGGCCTAATGATTAAGGTCTTAACTCTTACTATTGACTAATGGTTAAGGTCTTAACTCTTACTCTGGCCTAATGGTTAAGGTCTTAGACTCTTACTCTGGCCTAATGGTTAAGGTCTTCGACTCTTACTCTGTCCTAATGGTTAAGGTCTTCGACTCTTACTCTGGACTACTGGTTAAGGTCATAACTCTTACTCTGGACTAATGGTTAAAGTTTTAACTCTTACTCTGGCCTAATGGTTGAGGTCTTAGACTCTTACTCTGGCCTAATGGTTAAGGTCTTAACTCTCACTCTGGCCTAATGGTTAAGGACTTAGACTATTACTCTGGCCTAATGGTTAAGGTCTTAACTCTTACTCTGGCCTAATGGTTAAGGTCTTAGACTCTTACTATGGACTACTGGTTAAGGTCTTAACTCTTACTCTGGCCTAATGCTTAAAGTTTTAACTCTTACTGTGGCCTAATGGTTGAGGTCTTAGACTCTTACTCTGGCCTAATGGTTAAGGTCTTAACTCTTACTCTGGCCTAATGTTTAAGGTCTTAGACTCTTACTCTGGCCTAATGGTTAAGGTGTAGACTCTTATTCTGGACTAATGGTTAAGTTCTTAACTCGTCCTCTGGACTAATGGCTAAGTTCTTAACTCTTACTCTGGCCTAATGGTTAAGGTCTTAGACTCTTACTCTGGCCTAACGGTTAAGGTCTTAGACTCTTACTCTGGCCTAACGGTTAAGGTCTTACACTCTTACTCTGGCCTAATGGTTAAGGTCTTAACTCTTACTCTGGCCTAATGGTTAAGGTCTTAGACTCTTACTATGGACTACTGGTTAAGGTCTTAACTCTTACTCTGGCCTAATGCTTAAAGTTTTAACTCTTACTGTGGCCTAATGGTTGAGGTCTTAGACTCTTACTCTGGCCTAATGGTTAAGGTCTTAACTCTTACTCTGGCCTAATGGTTAAGGACTTAGACTATTACTCTGGCCTAATGGTTAAGGTCTTGACTCTTACTCTGGCCTAATGGTTAAGGTCTTAGACTCTTACTCTGGCCTAATGGTTAAGGTGTAGACTCTTATTCTGAACTAATGGTTAAGTTCTTAACTCGTCCTCTGGACTAATGGCTAAGTTCTTAACTCTTACTCTGGCCTAATGGTTAAGGTCTTAGACTCTTACTCTGGCCTAACGGTTAAGGTCTTACACTCTTACTCTGGCCTAATGGTTAAGGTTTTAGACTTTTACTCTTCCCTAATGGTTAAGGTCTTAACTCTTACTCTGGCCTAATGGTTAAGGTCTTAGACTCTTACTCTGGCCTAATGGTTAAGGTCTTAACTCTTCCTCTGGCCTAATGAGTAAGGTCTTAGACTCTTACTCTGGCCTACTGGTTAAGACCTCAGGTCTTACTCTGGCCTAATGGTTAAGATTTTAACTCTTACTCTGACCTAATGGTTAAGGTTTTAGACTCTTACTCTGGGCTAATGGTTAAGGTATTAGACTCTTACTCTGGCCTAATGGTTAAGGTCTTGACTCTTTCTCTGGTCTAATGGTTGAGGTCTAGACTCTTACTCTGGCCTAATGCTTAAGGTCTTAACTCTTACTCAGGCCTAATGGTTAAGGTCTTAGACTCTTACTCTGGCCTAATGGTTAAGGTCTTGACTCTTACTCTGGTCTAATGGTTAAGGTCTAGACTCTTACTCTAGCCTAACGCTTTAGGTCTTAACTCTTACTCTGGCCCAATGTTTAAGGTCTTAAGTCTTACTCTGGCCTAATGGTTAGGGTCTTAACTCTTGCTCTGACCTAATGGTTAAGGTCTTGACTCTTACTCTGGTCTAATGGTTAAGGTCTAGACTCTTACTCTGGCCTAATGCTTAAGGTCTTAACTCTTACTCTGGCCTAATGGTTAAGGTCTTAGACTCTTACTCTAGCCCAATGTTTAAGGTCTTAAGTCTTACTCTGGCCTAGTGGTTAAGGTCTTAGACTCTTGCTCTGGCCTAATGGTTAAGGTCTTAACTCTTACTATGGCCTAATGGGTAAGGTCTTAGACTCTTACTCTGGCCTATTGGTTAAGGTCTTAACTCTTACTCTGGCCTAATGGTTAAGGTCTTAAGTCTTACTCTGGCCTAATGGTTAAGGTCTTAGACTCTTACTCTGGCCTAATGGTTAAGGTCTTAACTCTTACTCTGTTCTAATGGGTAAGGTCTTAGACTCTTACTCTGGCCTAATGTTAAAGGTCTTAACTCTTACGCTGGCCTAATGGTTAAGGTCTTAGACTCTTACTCTGGCCTAACGGTTAAGGTCTTAGACTCTTACTCTGGCCCAATGGTTAAGGTTTTAGACGTTTTCTCTGGCCTAATGGTTAAGGTCTTAGACTCTTACTCTGGCCTAATGGTTAAGGTCTTAACTCTTCCTCTGGCCTAATAGGTAAGGTCTTAGACTCTTACTTTGGCCTACTGCTTAAGATCTTAACTCTTACTCTGGCCTAATGGTTAAGGTTTTAACTCTTATTCTGGCCTAATGAATAAGGTTTTAGACTCTTACTCTGGCCTAACAGTTAAAATCTTATACTCTTCTCCTGGCCTAATGGTTAAGGTTTTATCTCTTACTCTGGCCTAATGGTTAGGGTCTTAACTCTTGCTCTGGCCTAATGGTTAAGGTCTTGACTCTTACTCTGGTCTAATGGTTAAGGTCTAGACTCTTACTCTGGCCTAATGCTTAAGGTCTTAACTCTTACTCTGGCCTAATGGTTAAGGTCTTAGACTCTTACTCTGGCCCAATGTTTAAGGTCTTAAGTCTTACTCTGGCCTAATGGTTAGGGTCTTAACTCTTGCTCTGGCCTAATGGTTAAGGTCTCAGACTCTTACTCTGGCCTACTGGTTAAGGTCTTAGACTCTTACTCTGGCCTACTGGTTAAGGTCTTAACTCTTACTCTGGCCTAATGGTTAAGGTCTTAAGTCTTACTCTGGCCTAATGGTTAAGGTCTTAGACTCTTACTCTGGCCTAATGGTTAAGGTCTTAACTCTTACTCTGTTCTAATGGGTAAGGTCTTAGACTCTTACTCTGGCCTAATGTTAAAGGTCTTAACTCTTACGCTGGCCTAATGGTTAAGGTCTTAGACTCTTACTCTGGCCTAACGGTTAAGGTCTTAGACTCTTACTCTGGCCCAATGGTTAAGGTTTTAGACGTTTTCTCTTGCCTAATGGTTAAGGTCTTAACTCTTACTCTGGCCTAATGGTTAAGGTCTTAGACTCTTACTCTGGCCTAATGGTTAAGGTCTTAACTCTTCCTCTGGCCTAATGGGTAAGGTCTTAGACTCTTAGTTTGGCCTACTGCTTAAGATCTTAACTCTTACTCTGGCCTAATGGTTAAGGTTTTAACTCTTACTCTGGCCTAATGGTTAATGTTTTAGACTCTTACTCTGGCCTAACGGTTAAAGTCTTAGACTCTTATCCTGGCCTAATGGTTAAGGTCTTATCTCTTACTCTGGCCTAATGGTTAGGGTCTTAACTCTTGCTCTGGCCTAATGGTTAAGGTCTTGACTCTTACTCTGGTCTAATGGTTAAGGTCTAGACTCTTACTCTGGCCTAATGCTTAATGTCTTAACTCTTACTCTGGCCTAATGGTTAAGGTCTTAGACTCTTACTCTGGCCCAATGTTTAAGGTCTTAAGTCTTACTCTGGCCTAATGGTTAGGGTCTTAACTCTTGCTCTGGCCTAATGGTTAAGGTCTCAGACTCTTACTCTGGCCTACTGGTTAAGGTCTAAAGACTCGTACTCTGGCCTAATGTTAAAGGTCTTAACTCTTACGCTGGCCTAATGGTTAAGGTCTTAACTCTTATTCTGGCCTAATGGTTAAGGTCTTAGACTCTTACTCTGGCCTAATTGTTAAAGTCTTAACTCTTACTTTGGCCTAATGGCTAAGTTCTTAACTCTTACTCTGTCCTAATGGTTAAGGTCTTAGACTCTTACTCTGGCCTAATGGTTAAGGTCTTAACTCTTACTCTGGCCTAATGGTTAAGGTCTTAGACTATTACACTGGCCTAGTGGTTAAGGTCTTTGCTCTTACTCTGGCCTACTGGTTAAGGTCCTAGACTCTTACTCTGCCCTAATGGTTAAGGTCCTAACTATTAATATTGACTAATGGTTAAGGTCTTAACTCTTACTCTGGCCTAATAGGTAAGGTCTTAGACTCTTACTCTGGCCTACTGGTTAAGGTCTTAACTCTTACTCTGGTCTAATGGGTAAGATCTTAGACTCTTACTCTGTCCTAATGGTTAAGGTCTTAGACTCTTACTCTGGCCTAATGGTTAAGGTCTAGACTCTTACTCTGGCCTAATCCGTAAGGTCTTAACTCTTACTCTGGCCTACTGGTTAAGGTCTTAACTCTTACTCTGGTCTAATGGGTAAGATCTTAGACTCTTACTTTGGCCTAATGGTTAAGGTCTTAACTCTTACTATTGACTAATGGTTAAGGTCTTAACTCTTACTCTGTCCTCTAATGGTTAAGGTCTTAGACTCTTACTCTGGCCTAATGGTTAAGGTCTTAATTCTTACTCTGGCCTAATGGGTAAGGTCTTAGACTCTTACTCTGGCCTACTGGTTAAGGTCTTAATTCTTACTCTGACCTAATGGTTAAGGTTTTAACTCGTACTCTGGCCTAATGCTTAAAGTCTTAGACTCTTACTCTGGCCTAATGGTTAAGGTCTTAAGTCTTACTCTGGCCTAATGGTTAAAGTCTGAGACTCTTACTCTGGCCTAATGGTTAAGGTCTTAACTCTTACTCTGTTCTAATGGGTAAGGTCTTAGACTCTTACTCTGGCCCAATGTTTAAGGTCTTAAGTCTTACTCTTGCCTAATGGTTAGGGTCTTAACTCTTGCTCTGGCCTAATGGTTAAGGTCTCAGATTCTTTCTCTGGCCTACTGGTTAAGGTCTTAGACTCGTACTATGGCCTAATGTTAAAGGTCTTAACTCTTACGCTGGCCTAATGGTTAAGGTCTTAACTCTTATTCTGGCCTAATGGTTAAGGTCTTAACTCTTACTCTGGCCTAATGGTCAAGGTCTAGATTCTTACTCTGACCTAGTGCTTAAGGTTTTAACTCTTACTATGGCCTAATGATTAAGGTCTAAGACTCTTACTCTTGCCTAATGGGTACGGTCTTAACTCTTACTCTGGCCTAGTGGTTAAGGTCTTAGACTCTTACTCTGGCCTAATGGTTAAGGTCTTAACTCTTACTCTGGCCTAATGGTTAAGGTCTTAGACTCTTACTCTGTCCTAATGGTTATGGTCTTAGACTCTTACTCTGGCCTAATGGTTAAGGTCTTAGACTCTTACTCTTGCCTAACGGTTAAGGTCTTAACTCTTACTCTGGCCTAATGGTTAAGGTCTTAGACTCTTACTCTGGCCTAATGGTTAAGGTCTTAGACTCTTACTCTGGCCTAACGGTTAAGGTCTTACACTCTTACTCTGGCCTAATGGTTAAGGTCTTAACTCTTACTCTGGCCTAATGGTTAAGGTCTTAGACTCTTACTATGGACTACTGGTTAAGGTCTTAACTCTTACTCTGGCCTAATGCTTAAAGTTTTAACTCTTACTGTGGCCTAATGGTTAAGGTCTTAACTCTTACTCTGGCCTAATGGTTAAGGACTTAGACTATTACTCTGGCCTAATGGTTAAGGTCTTGACTCTTACTCTGGCCTAATGTTTAAGGTCTTAGACTCTTACTCTGGCCGAATGGTTAAGGTGTAGACTCTTATTCTGGACTAACGGTTAAGTTCTTAACTCGTCCTCTGGACTAATGGCTAAGTTCTTAACTCTTACTCTGGCCTAATGGTTAAGGTCTTAGGCTCTTACTCTGGCCTAACGGTTAAGGTCTTAGACTCTTACTCTGGCCTACTGGTTAAGGTCTTAACTCTTACTCTGGCCTAATGGTTAAGGTTTTAGACTTTTACTCTTGCCTAATGGTTAAGGTCTTAACTCTTACTCTGGCCTAATGGTTAAGGTCTTAGACTCTTACTCTGGCCTAATGGTTAAGGTCTTAACTCTTCCTCTGGCCTAATGAGTAAGGTCTTAGACTCTTACTCTGGCCTACTGGTTAAGACCTCAACTCTTACTCTGGCCTAATGGTTAAGATTTTAACTCTTACTCTGGCCTAATGGTTAAGGTTTTAGACTCTTACTCTGGGCTAATGGTTAAGGTATTAGACTCTTACTCTGGCCTAATGGTTAAGGTCTTGACTCTTTCTCTGGTCTAATGGTTGAGGTCTAGACTCTTACTCTGGCCTAATGCTTAAGGTCTTAACTCTTACTCAGGCCTAATGGTTAAGGTCTTAGACTCTTACTCTGGCCTAATGGTTAAGGTCTTGACTCTTACTCTGGTCTAATGGTTAAGGTCTAGACTCTTACTCTGGCCTAATGCTTAAGGTCTTAACTCTTTCTCTGGCCCAATGTTTAAGGTCTTAAGTATTACTCTGGCCTAATGGTTAGGGTCTTAACTCTTGCTCTGACCTAATGGTTAAGGTCTTGACTCTTACTCTGGTCTAATGGTTAAGGTCTAGACTCTTACTCTGGCCTAATGCTTAAGGTCTTAACTCTTACTCTGGCCTAATGGTTAAGGTCTTAGACTCTTACTCTGGCCCAATGTTTAAGGTCTTAAGTCTTACTCTGGCCTAGTGGTTAAGGTCTTAGACTCTTACTCTGGCCTAATGGTTAAGGTCTTAACTCTTACTCTGGCCTAATGGGTAAGGTCTTAGACTCTTACTCTGGCCTAACGGTTAAGGTCTTACACTCTTATTCTGGACTAATGGTTAAGTTCTTAACTCGTCCTCTGGACTAATGGCTAAGTTCTTAACTCTTACTCTGGCCTAATGGTTAAGGTCTTAAACTCTTACTCTGGCCTAACGGTTAAGGTCTTAGACTCTTACTCTGGCCTAACGGTTAAGGTCTTACACTCTTACTCTGGCCTAATGGTTAAGGTCTTAACTCTTACTCTGGCCTAATGGTTAAGGTCTTAGACTCTTACTATGGACTACTGGTTAAGGTCTTAACTCTTACTCTGGCCTAATGCTTAAAGTTTTAACTCTTACTGTGGCCTAATGGTTAAGGTCTTAACTCTTACTCTGGCCTAATGGTTAAGGACTTAGACTATTACTCTGGCCTAATGGTTAAGGTCTTGACTCTTACTCTGGCCTAATGTTTAAGGTCTTAGACTCTTACTCTGGCCGAATGGTTAAGGTGTAGACTCTTATTCTGGACTAATCGTTAAGTTCTTAACTCGTCCTCTGGACTAATGGCTAAGTTCTTAACTCTTACTCTGGCCTAATGGTTAAGGTCTTAGGCTCTTACTCTGGCCTAACGGTTAAGGTCTTAGACTCTTACTCTGGCCTACTGGTTAAGGTCTTAACTCTTACTCTGGCCTAATGGTTAAGGTTTTAGACTTTTACTCTTGCCTAATGGTTAAGGTCTTAACTCTTACTCTGGCCTAATGGTTAAGGTCTTAGACTCTTACTCTGGCCTAATGGTTAAGGTCTTAACTCTTCCTCTGGCCTAATGAGTAAGGTCTTAGACTCTTACTCTGGCCTACTGGTTAAGACCTCAACTCTTACTCTGGCCTAATGGTTAAGATTTTAACTCTTACTCTGGCCTAATGGTTAAGGTTTTAGACTCTTACTCTGGGCTAATGGTTAAGGTATTAGACTCTTACTCTGGCCTAATGGTTAAGGTCTTGACTCTTTCTCTGGTCTAATGGTTGAGGTCTAGACTCTTACTCTGGCCTAATGCTTAAGGTCTTAACTCTTACTCAGGCCTAATGGTTAAGGTCTTAGACTCTTACTCTGGCCTAATGGTTAAGGTCTTGACTCTTACTCTGGTCTAATGGTTAAGGTCTAGACTCTTACTCTGGCCTAATGCTTAAGGTCTTAACTCTTTCTCTGGCCCAATGTTTAAGGTCTTAAGTATTACTCTGGCCTAATGGTTAGGGTCTTAACTCTTGCTCTGACCTAATGGTTAAGGTCTTGACTCTTACTCTGGTCTAATGGTTAAGGTCTAGACTCTTACTCTGGCCTAATGCTTAAGGTCTTAACTCTTACTCTGGCCTAATGGTTAAGGTCTTAGACTCTTACTCTGGCCCAATGTTTAAGGTCTTAAGTCTTACTCTGGCCTAGTGGTTAAGGTCTTAGACTCTTACTCTGGCCTAATGGTTAAGGTCTTAACTCTTACTCTGGCCTAATGGGTAAGGTCTTAGACTCTTACTCTGGCCTACTGGTTAAGGTCTTAACTCTTACTCTGGCCTAATGGTTAAGGTCTTAACTCTTACTCTGTTCTAATGGGTAAGGTCTTAGACTCTTACTCTGGCCTAATGTTAAAGGTCTTAACTCTTGCGCTGGCCTAATGGTTAAGGTCTTAGACTCTTACTCTGGCCTAACGGTTAAGGTCTTAGACTCTTACTCTGGCCCAATGGTTAAGGTTTTAGACGTTTTCTCTTGCCTAATGGTTAAGGTCTTAACTCTTACTCTGGCCTAATGGTTAAGGTCTTAGACTCTTACTCTGGCCTAATGGTTAAGGTCTTAACTCTTCCTCTGGCCTAATGGGTAAGGTCTTAGACTCTTACTTTGGCCTACTGCTTAAGATCTTAACTCTTACTCTGGCCTAATGGTTAAGGTTTTAACTCTTACTCTAGCCTAATGGTTAAGGTTTTAGACTCTTACTCTGGCCTAACGGTTAAAGTCTTAGACTCTTATCCTGGCCTAATGGTTAAGGTCTTATCTCTTACTCTGGCCTAATGGTTAGGGTCTTAACTCTTGCTCTGGCCTAATGGTTAAGGTCTTGACTCTTACTCTGGTCTAATGGTTAAGGTCTAGACTCTTACTCTGGCCTAATGCTTAATGTCTTAACTCTTACTCTGGCCTAATGGTTAAGGTCTTAGACTCTTACTCTGGCCCAATGTTTAAGGTCTTAAGTCTTACTCTGGCCTAATGGTTAGGGTCTTAACTCTTGCTCTGGCCTAATGGTTAAGGTCTCAGACTCTTACTCTGGCCTACTGGTTAAGGTCTTAGACTCGTACTCTGGCCTAATGTTAAAGGTCTTAACTCTTACGCTGGCCTAATGGTTAAGGTCTTAACTCTTATTCTGGCCTAATGGTTAAGGTCTTAGACTCTTACTCTGGCCTAATTGTTAAAGTCTTAACTCTTCTCTGGCCTAATGGCTAAGTTCTTAACTCTTACTCTGACCTAATGGTTAAGGTCTTAGACTCTTACTCTGGCCTAATGGTTAAGGTCTTAACTCTTACTCTGGCCTAATGGTTAAGGTCTTAGACTCTTACACTGGCCTAGTGGTTAAGGTCTTTGCTCTTACTCTGGCCTACTGGTTAAGGTCCTAGACTCTTACTCTGGCCTAATGGTTAAGGTCCTAACTATTAATATTGACTAATGGTTAAGGTCTTAACTCTTACTCTGGCCTAATGGGTAAGGTCTTAGACTCTTACTCTGGCCTACTGGTTAAGGTCTTAACTCTTACTCTGGTCTAATGGGTAAGATCTTAGACTCTTACTCTGTCCTAATGGTTAAGGTCTTAGACTCTTACTCTGGCCTAATGGTTAAGGTCTAGACTCTTACTCTGGCCTAATCCGTAAGGTCTTAACTCTTACTATGGCCTAATGGTTAAGGTCTTAGACTCTTACTCTTGCCTAATGGTTAAGGTCTTAACTCTTACTCTGGCCTAATGGTTAAGGTCTTAACTCTTACTTTGGCCTAATGGTTAAGGTCTTAACTCTTACTATTGACTAATGGTTAAGGTCTTAACTCTTACTCTGTCCTCTAATGGTTAAGGTCTTAGACTCTTACTCTGGCCTAATGGTTAAGGTCTTAATTCTTACTCTGGCGTAATGGGTAAGTGTGAGAAGTTGGCCTGGCATATGCTGTTCCTAGGTATAGGGACACCTTGCACCAGTCCAATTCGACTCCTATTGATGGTAGGTTTAAGACAACCTTTAAAGAAAGCTATCCTAGTGGTAGCTGTGGAGAGCAGCCTTCAGGCTAAGTCTTGAAGGAGTGTTAAGCTTATTGTTTTACCATAATAACCTCTTGAATAACCAAATGAAAGAGTAGCCCACACAGGTATATATATAAAATATATGTATTTATTCTAGACAGAATCCCACAGTCACTTTATGTGGCTAGTGGCAAAGTTACAATTCAAACAAGCATTTCTAAACACAATAAATAGCACAGAAATCAATGGGCCCCAGGGGGGGACCGAACCATATACTAAAATAGTGGTATAAGAACCACGACAATTCTACAGGCAATGCCTAGGGCATTCAGGATCGCTGGCCCCTTAAGAATCCACCCACAGTTGAGAGGAAGGGGACCCACGGGAGGCGTGTGCAGTGCAAGAAGCTGCTGTCGGGATCGCAATGTTAGCCTATGGAGAATGTCGCGGTTGAATAATTAAGGTTTAAGGACACTTCTAACAACAGTACAAAGTTAAGGCTTGAGACTTAAGGCTTTGGAGAGCCCACCACCACGGGAGTACCGAAGTACCACTGTTACCTGCCCCAGGGAAGCCGGGTGCATAGGTCGATTCTGGTGTCGGGTCGCGGGCTGATTTTCTATGGAAAAGGAGTCCAAACTGCTGCTAGCTGGAAGTGTCGCTGAAGTCGTGAAGATTAAAGTTGAAGAAAAGACAAAGATGAACCTGAAAGCAGAGGGGACAGAGTCTGGGTCACAGTACAGTGACCAGGGAGCTCACAGGAAGGAGCTCGTGGATGTCGGGTGCTTCAGGTGTGGAAGGTACAGCTGGTCTCTGCAGTCACGGGCTCCGGGAGGCTTCAAGGAAGGCCAGCTTCTGGAGGGCGACTGTCCCACGTCGGCTGAGGGTCGCTGCGGTGTTAGTGTCCCGATTGGATCCACTAAGCATTGGCAACCGCAACCCACGCAAGATGAACAAAGCAGCTGCTGGTGCAGACCCACGAGGTCTGAGGGTGCTCTCCTTTGTAGGGAGCGTAGAGCAGGCCTGGAGCAACCAGGGGAACTCTTAGAAAGGAAGTTTGTCCTCCGTCAAGGCCCACAAGTCGAGGGACAAGGGACCGCGGAAGGCAGCAAAATGGAGTGCGTAAAAGGGCTCCCACGGGCCACCGGAGCGGGCCAGGGAGCTGAGAGTCGGCACAAATGCTGCTTGAAGGTTGGCTCAAGAATGGGCCAAAGCACAACTTCCCCACTGGTCGGGGTCGTGTGCTGGACAAGAGGTGGCCGGTGTCTCGGGGTATGCGGGGATCTCGACACCCACGTGGTCCAGGGTGCTCAGACTTGCTGGGCACACTCACAGGACGCTGGGATGCACTGGAGACCCACCTCGAGGTTGCTGGAAGGCGTCGAAGGTCGTGAGAGCAACGAAGTCCCAACCGGGTATCTTGTAGTCTTTTAGGTGCCTGCCAAGCAGGGGGATAACTCCTTTATCCCAAGGGAGATTTCTTCAGTCAGCTGGGCAGCAGCTCGTCGAAGGTCAGTTCTGTTAAGTCCTGTACGAATCTAAGGCTCTAGGGCAAAGTTATTCCCATATATCCCCAAGATTAGGGGATGGTCCAAATAGAGCCTACCAATCAGAGTAGAGGCGGGAAAGGGTGGCTACACCCACTCCCCTTTGTGTGTTTCCCGCCTGGGCGAGGGGCAGAATGCCCCTGAACCGGTTCCAGGCGGTGTATGCAGAATTGGGGCTCTGCAGCTGCCTACGTGCAACTCTGAATGGACTTTTGGTGCACCCACCCTGTTCCAATCCACATATCCTGTCTGGGGAGGTGCTGGCACCTCCCTGCCACAGGAGCCCTATTGTCCAGATGGCGAGGCTGGGGTTTTCCCCAGCAACAGCCAGCCAGAGTCGTGTAGGTGGCGAACAGTAGCCATTTTGTGGTACATGTGCACTTTTAAATTGGTTTCCAAATTCTACCGCTTTTCCCATATCACCCTCCTAGCAAGGGGGAATCGTGCCCCCATGCCCATGGCTGGACTGGGGGTATGATTCCTTCATGTTTGACACCAAACACGATATGGTTCTGTGTAGCCAGTCCCAAGTTACAGCGATGACGCAATAACTTATAATGCGGTTAAGAGTATATGGTATGGCTACACTACAAACAACCCAGTAACGATTTTACGAAGGTTGCAGAGAGGTCCTACTCACGTAGGGGTCCCCCCTCACACATACCTCAGCACCCAGCCCTGTAGGATTACCAGGGCCTGCCATAGGGGTGACCTATGAGAGTATACGTGTTGTATGGTATGGAACATAGGGTACCTACGTCCCTGTAAGGGGTGCTAGCACCACCTTACCCAGGCTACAGTAGTGGCCTGGTGGTGTCAGTTTGGGTGGCTGTCCCAGGGTGGCACAATAAGTGCTGCAGCCCTGGTAGGCCTACTGGGGGACCCATGCCCTGGGTACCTAGGGTACCATCTACAAGGGACTGGAAGGGCATGCCCAGCATCCAATTGGTTGGTACCTAGGGTACCCACATAGTTTGTCAGAGGAAGCAGATAGGCTGGGGTCCTGGATAGCAGGACCCCAGCCAGACTAGTCAAAAACCACTTAAATACCAGGCAAAAAGTTGGGGGCAACCATTAGTCAGATTCCACTCTCCTACATAACCCCCCCCCAAACGAAAGGAGATAAGGCTAACCTTGTCCAGATAAGCCTTTATTTCCTGAGTGGCCATATAAGGAAGAACCTGTACTAACATGGTTGCTCCCTGTGTCATGGTCCACTTGGGAAATCCTACCCCAAGGGGTTCTAGAGTTTCTCCAAAGTCTAGGGAAATTACCTGTATTGGTTTTTGGGTCAGAGGTGGGCTGGTGGGGTGTCTGAGTCTGGAAGTGAGACCCTACTTGGGTTGGTCTCAACCTCCTCAGATCACTGGCCACTATGGAAGCCTTTCTGCCCAGGACGGTGTCGTATCTGGCCCTAAGGGTCAACCTCTGGCTGCCTACAGCTGGGGGTTGGATCCCTTTGGCTGGAATAGTGGAGGGCACTGGAAGGTTTGGGGCAGCTAGGCCCCAGGTTTCCCTGTGCTCAACAACATCCATTTGAGGGGTGCCTATACCTAGGGGTAAGGGGGATCCCTCAGTTTGTAGAGGAATATTCACCTGGCTGAAACTACTCTGCTGGGTGTCCCTAATCTGTTGATGAGGGGGTTCCTCTGGGCAGGGGCCCAATAAGGGTCCACTGACCTCCCTGACCTCTGCAGCCCTGGGCTGACTGAGGCAGGGTAGAGAGGGGCAGGATACCTGCTCCAGACTGGGTACCACCTTGGAAGGATCCCCTGCCATCAGAGAGGTGGGCAGGCCCAGCCTGTCCACTTCTGGGGCAGTTACTTCACAAGGGGCAGGGTCAGTTCCCTGAGAAACTGGACCTTTACCTGTAGTCTGGTGGGGGGAAGACTGCTCTTCCTCCCCTATGCTCTCTGTTTGTGTAGAGTGATCCATAGTTTCAGGCTTCACTCTTTCTATTTCCTCCTGGGGTGGAGGTGAGGCCCTCAGGGTCTCACCCACTCTCTCAGGAATTCCTACCATTTTCAAATGGGCCTTGTGGTCAACCTCAGCCCAGGCTGAGATTTCTAGATCATTCCCCAGTAGACAATCTACAGGCAAGTTGGGGGACACTGCCACTCTCTTGGGGCCAGTGACTCCTCCCCAGCTGAGATTTATCACTGCCATGGGATGATCTGTCCTGATTCCATCAATATTGGTCACCTGATAGCTAAACCCAGGTAAAAGCTGATCTAGGGGCACTAGCCTCTTGGTCACCATGGTGACACTGGCCCCTGTGTCCTTATAGGCCACAGCCTTCTGACCATTGATCATTGGTTCTTGTCTGTACCTGCCCAGAATACTGGGGCTCATGGTAAAGTTGGCAAACCCCATGCCACCATCACAGACCATTGTGGCTAATGCAGGGGACCTGGCTAGGCCAGAGTCCACTGGTGTCCCCAAAGAGAACCCAACTAAGTTTTTGGGTGCACTCCCACCGCCTGGGGGATTACTACTAGTAGTAACAGGAGGTGTTGGAGCTGGTTTTGGAGGAACACTTTCTTTATTGCCATTCTTAGGACAGCTGGAGTCAGTTTTCCAGTGGCCAGGTTTCTTACACACATGGCAATATGGTTTCTTGGTATTAGAGGAAGTATGTTGGGACCCACCCCCAGCACTGGTTTGTTGGGGCCCTTCAGAGGACTTTTCTTGTTTATCATCCCCACCTTTCTCTTTGGGCTTAGTGGAATCCTTCTTCTGGTCACCCACTTGGTTCTTAGGCCTAATCCTGGTTCTGACCCATTTGTCTGCCTTCTTTCCCAATTCTTGGGGAGAGGTCAGATCAGAGTCCACCAGGTGCTGGTGTAAAAGTTGGTTCTGACAATTATTAAGAATCTGCTCCCTCATAATGAGATTATACAATCCTTGATAATCATTAACTTTACTGCCATTTAACCAACCTTCCAGTGCCTTGGTTGCACAATCCACAAAGTCTACCCAATCTTGATTCTGTGCTTTCTGGGTGTCTCTGAACTTAAGTCTGTATTGATCAGTGGTTAAGCCAAACCCATCTATTAAAGCAGCTTTCAAGATATAATAATCATCAGCATCCTCTTCTCTTACAGAGAGGAGCTTGTCTCTCCCTTTATCTGAAAAGGAGAGCCACAGGATTGCTGCCCACTGCTCTACAGGGACCCTCTGTACTCTACAGGCCCTTTCAAGAGCAGATATCCATTTGTGGATATCATCCCCATTCTGATAGGGGGGCACAATCTTGTGGAGGTTCCTATTGTCAGGGACTCTCTCTCTAACTCTAGGGGTTTCATTACTGCCACCAGGGATCTCTAGACCCCACTTTTTTGAAGCTTTCTGAAGCTCCAGGGTTTCCCTGTCTAATGCTAACTGTTCTCTTTTAAGCTCAAGCTTAGCCTGCTCAAATTTGATCAGTCTGCATTTCCTCTCATGAGAGGTTTCTCTTCTCTGAGAAGAGGCAGAGGACCCTTTGGATCCCTTAGAATGGTTGGATCCCACTGAGGGGGATCTGTTCCTTCTTGGACCCACCACTCCCCTTTTAAGGGCGGAGGGAGTGCCTCTTGGGCCATCACCTCCATGCTGTGAGTGGTTTGTTTCTTCCAGGTCAGGATTTTCATCCTCTTCCTGTTCCTCTTCAGATTCCACTCTGGGAGTGTCCTCTTCTGAGGGGTGCCCACCCACTCTGTCCGTCCCTCTGGATCCTATGGACTCCATAAAGTCTGCTATGAGCAGGATCTCCTTGAGACGTTTTGTGTTGGCACCTCTTTCTGTCTTCAGTCCCCTAAGGGTGCACATTTCCCTGAGCTCTGCAAAGGTGAAATTATCATACTTATCTACTGGGACCCTCTGGGGTCCTTCCATAGCCTTAGTGCTACCTGAAGACATGTTTAGTGTAGTGATGTATCTACCTACACTAAGTGTGGCCTACTGAACCCTCTCTTGAGTTGTAGTCAAGGTGTGCTAAACCCTCTACACACAACTCCAAGTTCAGTAGAACTTATTGTATTCTAGCTTGAATTTATATGTACCTTTGGTACCTTGTGGCTTTCACTTTAGAAATTCAATTTGTTATCTGGTAAAACAATGGCAAGCTTGAATCCAACCGCTGCACACCAATGTGAGAAGTTGGCCTGGCATATGCTGTTCCTAGGTATAGGGACACCTTGCACCAGTCCAATTCGACTCCTATTGATGGTAGGTTTAAGACAACCTTTAAAGAAAGCTATCCTAGTGGTAGCTGTGGAGAGCAGCCTTCAGGCTAAGTCTTGAAGGAGTGTTAAGCTTATTGTTTTACCATAATAACCTCTTGAATAACCAAATGAAAGAGTAGCCCACACAGGTATATATATAAAATATATGTATTTATTCTAGACAGAATCCCACAGTCACTTTATGTGGCTAGTGGCAAAGTTACAATTCAAACAAGCATTTCTAAACACAATAAATAGCACAGAAATCAATGGGCCCCAGGGGGGGACCGAACCATATACTAAAATAGTGGTATAAGAACCACGACAATTCTACAGGCAATGCCTAGGGCATTCAGGATCGCTGGCCCCTTAAGAATCCACCCACAGTTGAGAGGAAGGGGACCCACGGGAGGCGTGTGCAGTGCAAGAAGCTGCTGTCGGGATCGCAATGTTAGCCTATGGAGAATGTCGCGGTTGAATAATTAAGGTTTAAGGACACTTCTAACAACAGTACAAAGTTAAGGCTTGAGACTTAAGGCTTTGGAGAGCCCACCACCACGGGAGTACCGAAGTACCACTGTTACCTGCCCCAGGGAAGCCGGGTGCATAGGTCGATTCTGGTGTCGGGTCGCGGGCTGATTTTCTATGGAAAAGGAGTCCAAACTGCTGCTAGCTGGAAGTGTCGCTGAAGTCGTGAAGATTAAAGTTGAAGAAAAGACAAAGATGAACCTGAAAGCAGAGGGGACAGAGTCTGGGTCACAGTACAGTGACCAGGGAGCTCACAGGAAGGAGCTCGTGGATGTCGGGTGCTTCAGGTGTGGAAGGTACAGCTGGTCTCTGCAGTCACGGGCTCCGGGAGGCTTCAAGGAAGGCCAGCTTCTGGAGGGCGACTGTCCCACGTCGGCTGAGGGTCGCTGCGGTGTTAGTGTCCCGATTGGATCCACTAAGCATTGGCAACCGCAACCCACGCAAGATGAACAAAGCAGCTGCTGGTGCAGACCCACGAGGTCTGAGGGTGCTCTCCTTTGTAGGGAGCGTAGAGCAGGCCTGGAGCAACCAGGGGAACTCTTAGAAAGGAAGTTTGTCCTCCGTCAAGGCCCACAAGTCGAGGGACAAGGGACCGCGGAAGGCAGCAAAATGGAGTGCGTAAAAGGGCTCCCACGGGCCACCGGAGCGGGCCAGGGAGCTGAGAGTCGGCACAAATGCTGCTTGAAGGTTGGCTCAAGAATGGGCCAAAGCACAACTTCCCCACTGGTCGGGGTCGTGTGCTGGACAAGAGGTGGCCGGTGTCTCGGGGTATGCGGGGATCTCGACACCCACGTGGTCCAGGGTGCTCAGACTTGCTGGGCACACTCACAGGACGCTGGGATGCACTGGAGACCCACCTCGAGGTTGCTGGAAGGCGTCGAAGGTCGTGAGAGCAACGAAGTCCCAACCGGGTATCTTGTAGTCTTTTAGGTGCCTGCCAAGCAGGGGGATAACTCCTTTATCCCAAGGGAGATTTCTTCAGTCAGCTGGGCAGCAGCTCGTCGAAGGTCAGTTCTGTTAAGTCCTGTACGAATCTAAGGCTCTAGGGCAAAGTTATTCCCATATATCCCCAAGATTAGGGGATGGTCCAAATAGAGCCTACCAATCAGAGTAGAGGCGGGAAAGGGTGGCTACACCCACTCCCCTTTGTGTGTTTCCCGCCTGGGCGAGGGGCAGAATGCCCCTGAACCGGTTCCAGGCGGTGTATGCAGAATTGGGGCTCTGCAGCTGCCTACGTGCAACTCTGAATGGACTTTTGGTGCACCCACCCTGTTCCAATCCACATATCCTGTCTGGGGAGGTGCTGGCACCTCCCTGCCACAGGAGCCCTATTGTCCAGATGGCGAGGCTGGGGTTTTCCCCAGCAACAGCCAGCCAGAGTCGTGTAGGTGGCGAACAGTAGCCATTTTGTGGTACATGTGCACTTTTAAATTGGTTTCCAAATTCTACCGCTTTTCCCATATCACCCTCCTAGCAAGGGGGAATCGTGCCCCCATGCCCATGGCTGGACTGGGGGTATGATTCCTTCATGTTTGACACCAAACACGATATGGTTCTGTGTAGCCAGTCCCAAGTTACAGCGATGACGCAATAACTTATAATGCGGTTAAGAGTATATGGTATGGCTACACTACAAACAACCCAGTAACGATTTTACGAAGGTTGCAGAGAGGTCCTACTCACGTAGGGGTCCCCCCTCACACATACCTCAGCACCCAGCCCTGTAGGATTACCAGGGCCTGCCATAGGGGTGACCTATGAGAGTATACGTGTTGTATGGTATGGAACATAGGGTACCTACGTCCCTGTAAGGGGTGCTAGCACCACCTTACCCAGGCTACAGTAGTGGCCTGGTGGTGTCAGTTTGGGTGGCTGTCCCAGGGTGGCACAATAAGTGCTGCAGCCCTGGTAGGCCTACTGGGGGACCCATGCCCTGGGTACCTAGGGTACCATCTACAAGGGACTGGAAGGGCATGCCCAGCATCCAATTGGTTGGTACCTAGGGTACCCACATAGTTTGTCAGAGGAAGCAGATAGGCTGGGGTCCTGGATAGCAGGACCCCAGCCAGACTAGTCAAAAACCACTTAAATACCAGGCAAAAAGTTGGGGGCAACCATTAGTCAGATTCCACTCTCCTACAGTAAGGTCTTAGACTCTTACTCTGGCCTACTGGTTAAGGTCTTAATTCTTACTCTGACCTAATGGTTAAGGTTTTAACTCGTACTCTGGCCTAATGCTTAAAGTCTTAGACTCCTACTCTGGCCTAATGGTTAAGGTCTTAAGTCTTACTCTGGCCTAATGGTTAAGGTCTGAGACTCTTACTCTGGCCTAATGGTTAAGGTCTTAACTCTTACTCTGTTCTAATGGGTAAGGTCTTAGACTCTTACTCTGGCCCAATGTTTAAGGTCTTAAGTCTTACTCTGGCCTAATGGTTAGGGTCTTAACTCTTGCTCTGGCCTAATGGTTAAGGTCTCAGATTCTTTCTCTGGCCTACTGGTTAAGGTCTTAGACTCGTACTATGGCCTAATGTTAAAGGTCTTAACTCTTACGCTGGCCTAATGGTTAAGGTCTTAACTCTTATTCTGGCCTAATGGTTAAGGTCTTAACTCTTACTCTGGCCTAATGGTCAAGGTCTAGATTCTTACTCTGACCTAGTGCTTAAGGTTTTAACTCTTACTATGGCCTAATGATTAAGGTCTAAGACTCTTACTCTTGCCTAATGGGTAAGGTCTTAACTCTTACTCTGGCCTAGTGGTTAAGGTCTTAGACTCTTACTCTGGCCTAATGGTTAAGGTCTTAACTCTTACTCTGGCCTAATCTGTAAGGTCTTAGACTCTTACTCTGTCCTACTGGTCAAGGTCTAGATTCTTACTCTGAGCTAGTGCTTAAGGTTTTAACTCTTACTATGGCCTAATGATTAAGGTCTAAGACTCTTACTCTTGCCTAATGGGTAAGGTCTTAACTCTTACTCTGGCCTAGTGGTTAAGGTCTTAGACTCTTATTCTGGCGTAATGGTTAAGGTCTTAACTCTTACTCTGGCCTAATGGGTAAGGTCTTAGACTCTTACTCTGGAATACTGGTTAAGGTCTTAACTCTTACTCTGGCCAAATGGTTAAGGTTTTAACTCTTACTCTGGCCTAATGGTTAAGGTCTTACCTCTTACTCTGGCCAAATGGTTAAGGTCTTAGACTCTTACTTTGGCCTAATAGTTAAGGTCTTAACTCTTACTCTGTTCTAATGGGTAAGGTCTTAGACTCTTACTCTGGCCCAATGTTTAAGGTCTTAAGTCTTACTCTGGCCTAATGGTTAGGGTCTTAACTCTTGCTCTGGCCTAATGGTTAAGGTCTCAGATTCTTACTCTGGCCGACTGGTTAAGGTCCTAGACTCGTACTATGGCCTAATGTTAAAGGTCTTAACTCTTACGCTGGCCTAATGGTTAAGGTCTTAACTCTTATTCTGGCCTAATGGTTAAGGTCTTAACTCTTTCTCTGGCCTAATGGTCAAGGTCTAGATTCTTACTCTGACCTAGTGCTTAAGGTTTTAACTCTTACTATGGCCTAATGATTAAGGTCTAAGACTCTTACTCTTGCCTAATGGGTAAGGTCTTAACTCTTACTCTGGCCTAGTGGTTAAGGTCTTAGACTCTTACTCTGGCCTAATGGTTAAGGTCTTAACTCTTACTCTGGCCTAATGGGTAAGGTTTTAGACTCTTACTCTGTCCTACTGGTCAAGGTCTAGATTCTTACTCTGATCTAGTGCTTAAGGTTTTAACTCTTACTATGGCCTAATGATTAAGGTCTAAGACTCTTACTCTTGCCTAATGGGTAAGGTCTTAACTCTTACTCTGGCCTAGTGGTTAAGGTCTTAGACTCTTATTCTGGCGTAATGGTTAAGGTCTTAACTCTTACTCTGGCCTAATGGGTAAGGTCTTAGACTCTTACTCTGGAATACTGGTTAAGGTCTTTACTCTTACTCTGGCCAAATGGTTAAGGTCTTAGACTCTTACTTTGGCCTAATGATTAAGGTCTTAACTCTTACTATTGACTAATGGTTAAGGTCTTAACTCTTACTCTGGCCTAATGGTTAAGGTCTTAGACTCTTACTCTGGCTTAATGGTTAAGGTCTTAGACTCTTACTCTGTCCTAATGGTTAAGGTCTTCGACTCTTACTCTGGACTACTGGTTAAGGTCATAACTCTTACTCTGGACTAATGGTTAAAGTTTTAACTCTTACTCTGGCCTAATGGTTGAGGTCTTAGACTCTTACTCTGGCCTAATGGTTAAGGTCTTAACTCTCACTCTGGCCTAATGGTTAAGGACTTAGACTATTACTCTGGCCTAATGGTTAAGGTCTTAACTCTTACTCTGGCCTAATGGTTAAGGTCTTAGACTCTTACTATGGACTACTGGTTAAGGTCTTAACTCTTACTCTGGCCTAATGCTTAAAGTTTTAACTCTTACTGTGGCCTAATGGTTGAGGTCTTAGACTCTTACTCTGGCCTAATGGTTAAGGTCTTAACTCTTACTCTGGCCTAATGTTTAAGGTCTTAGACTCTTACTCTGGCCTAATGGTTAAGGTGTAGACTCTTATTCTGGACTAATGGTTAAGTTCTTAACTCGTCCTCTGGACTAATGGCTAAGTTCTTAACTCTTACTCTGGCCTAATGGTTAAGGTCTTAGACTCTTACTCTGGCCTAACGGTTAAGGTCTTAGACTCTTACTCTGGCCTAACGATTAAGGTCTTACACTCTTACTCTGGCCTAATGGTTAAGGTCTTAACTCTTACTCTGGCCTAATGGTTAAGGTCTTAGACTCTTACTATGGACTACTGGTTAAGGTCTTAACTCTTACTCTGGCCTAATGCTTAAAGTTTTAACTCTTACTGTGGCCTAATGGTTGAGGTCTTAGACTCTTACTCTGGCCTAATGGTTAAGGTCTTAACTCTTACTCTGGCCTAATGGTTAAGGACTTAGACTATTACTCTGGCCTAATGGTTAAGGTCTTGACTCTTACTCTGGCCTAATGGTTAAGGTCTTAGACTCTTACTCTGGCCTAATGGTTAAGGTGTAGACTCTTATTCTGGACTAATGGTTAAGTTCTTAACTCGTCCTCTGGACTAATGGCTAAGTTCTTAACTCTTACTCTGGCCTAATGGTTAAGGTCTTAGACTCTTACTCTGGCCTAACGGTTAAGGTCTTACACTCTTACTCTGGCCTAATGGTTAAGGTTTTAGACTTTTACTCTTCCCTAATGGTTAAGGTCTTAACTCTTACTCTGGCCTAATGGTTAAGGTCTTAGACTCTTACTCTGGCCTAATGGTTAAGGTCTTAACTCTTCCTCTGGCCTAATGAGTAAGGTCTTAGACTCTTACTCTGGCCTACTGGTTAAGACCTCAGGTCTTACTCTGGCCTAATGGTTAAGATTTTAACTCTTACTCTGACCTAATGGTTAAGGTTTTAGACTCTTACTCTGGGCTAATGGTTAAGGTATTAGACTCTTACTCTGGCCTACTGGTTAAGGTCTTGACTCTTTCTCTGGTCTAATGGTTGAGGTCTAGACTCTTACTCTGGCCTAATGCTTAAGGTCTTAACTCTTACTCAGGCCTAATGGTTAAGGTCTTAGACTCTTACTCTGGCCTAATGGTTAAGGTCTTGACTCTTACTCTGGTCTAATGGTTAAGGTCTAGACTCTTACTCTAGCCTAACGCTTTAGGTCTTAACTCTTACTCTGGCCCAATGTTTAAGGTCTTAAGTCTTACTCTGGCCTAATGGTTAGGGTCTTAACTCTTGCTCTGACCTAATGGTTAAGGTCTTGACTCTTACTCTGGTCTAATGGTTAAGGTCTAGACTCTTACTCTGGCCTAATGCTTAAGGTCTTAACTCTTACTCTGGCCTAATGGTTAAGGTCTTAGACTCTTACTCTGGCCCAATGTTTAAGGTCTTAAGTCTTACTCTGGCCTAGTGGTTAAGGTCTTAGACTCTTGCTCTGGCCTAATGGTTAAGGTCTTAACTCTTACTATGGCCTAATGGGTAAGGTCTTAGACTCTTACTCTGGCCTATTGGTTAAGGTCTTAACTCTTACTCTAGCCTAATGGTTAAGGTCTTAAGTCTTACTCTGGCCTAATGGTTAAGGTCTTAGACTCTTACTCTGGCCTAATGGTTAAGGTCTTAACTCTTACTCTGTTCTAATGGGTAAGGTCTTAGACTCTTACTCTGGCCTAATGTTAAAGGTCTTAACTCTTACGCTGGCCTAATGGTTAAGGTCTTAGACTCTTACTCTGGCCTAACGGTTAAGGTCTTAGACTCTTACTCTGGCCCAATGGTTAAGGTTTTAGACGTTTTCTCTGGCCTAATGGTTAAGGTCTTAGACTCTTACTCTGGCCTAATGGTTAAGGTCTTAACTCTTCCTCTGGCCTAATGGGTAAGGTCTTAGACTCTTACTTTGGCCTACTGCTTAAGATCTTAACTCTTACTCTGGCCTAATGGTTAAGGTTTTAACTCTTATTCTGGCCTAATGAATAAGGTTTTAGACTCTTACTCTGGCCTAACGGTTAAAATCTTATACTCTTCTCCTGGCCTAATGGTTAAGGTCTTATCTCTTACTCTGGCCTAATGGTTAGGGTCTTAACTCTTGCTCTGGCCTAATGGTTAAGGTCTTGACTCTTACTCTGGTCTAATGGTTAAGGTCTAGACTCTTACTCTGGCCTAATGCTTAAGGTCTTAACTCTTACTCTGGCCTAATGGTTAAGGTCTTAGACTCTTACTCTGGCCCAATGTTTAAGGTCTTAAGTCTTACTCTGGCCTAATGGTTAGGGTCTTAACTCTTGCTCTGGCCTAATGGTTAAGGTCTCAGACTCTTACTCTGGCCTACTGGTTAAGGTCTTAGACTCTTACTCTGGCCTACTGGTTAAGGTCTTAACTCTTACTCTGGCCTAATGGTTAAGGTCTTAAGTCTTACTCTGGCCTAATGGTTAAGGTCTTAGACTCTTACTCTGGCCTAATGGTTAAGGTCTTAACTCTTACTCTGTTCTAATGGGTAAGGTCTTAGACTCTTACTCTGGCCTAATGTTAAAGGTCTTAACTCTTACGCTGGCCTAATGGTTAAGGTCTTAGACTCTTACTCTGGCCTAACGGTTAAGGTCTTAGACTCTTACTCTGGCCCAATGGTTAAGGTTTTAGACGTTTTCTCTTGCCTAATGGTTAAGGTCTTAACTCTTACTCTGGCCTAATGGTTAAGGTCTTAGACTCTTACTCTGGCCTAATGGTTAAGGTCTTAACTCTTCCTCTGGCCTAATGGGTAAGGTCTTAGACTCTTACTTTGGCCTACTGCTTAAGATCTTAACTCTTACTCTGGCCTAATGGTTAAGGTTTTAACTCTTACTCTGGCCTAATGGTTAATGTTTTAGACTCTTACTCTGGCCTAACGGTTAAAGTCTTAGACTCTTATCCTGGCCTAATGGTTAAGGTCTTATCTCTTACTCTGGCCTAATGGTTAGGGTCTTAACTCTTGCTCTGGCCTAATGGTTAAGGTCTTGACTCTTACTCTGGTCTAATGGTTAAGGTCTAGACTCTTACTCTGGCCTAATGCTTAATGTCTCAACTCTTACTCTGGCCTAATGGTTAAGGTCTTAGACTCTTACTCTGGCCCAATGTTTAAGGTCTTAAGTCTTACTCTGGCCTAATGGTTAGGGTCTTAACTCTTGCTCTGGCCTAATGGTTAAGGTCTCAGACTCTTACTCTGGCCTACTGGTTAAGGTCTAAAGACTCGTACTCTGGCCTAATGTTAAAGGTCTTAACTCTTACGCTGGCCTAATGGTTAAGGTCTTAACTCTTATTCTGGCCTAATGGTTAAGGTCTTAGACTCTTACTCTGGCCTAATTGTTAAAGTCTTAACTCTTACTTTGGCCTAATGGCTAAGTTCTTAACTCTTACTCTGACCTAATGGTTAAGGTCTTAGACTCTTACTCTGGCCTAATGGTTAAGGTCTTAACTCTTACTCTGGCCTAATGGTTAAGGTCTTAGACTCTTACACTGGCCTAGTGGTTAAGGTCTTTGCTCTTACTCTGGCCTACTGGTTAAGGTCCTAGACTCTTACTCTGCCCTAATGGTTAAGGTCCTAACTATTAATATTGACTAATGGTTAAGGTCTTAACTCTTACTCTGGCCTAATGGTTAAGGTCTTAGACTCTTACTCTGGCCTAATGGTTAAGGTCTTAACTCTTCCTCTGGCCTAATGAGTAAGGTCTTAGACTCTTACTCTGGCCTACTGGTTAAGACCTCAACTCTTACTCTGGCCTAATGGTTAAGATTTTAACTCTTACTCTGGCCTAATGGTTAAGGTTTTAGACTCTTACTCTGGGCTAATGGTTAAGGTATTAGACTCTTACTCTGGCCTAATGGTTAAGGTCTTGACTCTTTCTCTGGTCTAATGGTTGAGGTCTAGACTCTTACTCTGGCCTAATGCTTAAGGTCTTAACTCTTACTCAGGCCTAATGGTTAAGGTCTTAGACTCTTACTCTGGCCTAATGGTTAAGGTCTTGACTCTTACTCTGGTCTAATGGTTAAGGTCTAGACTCTTACTCTGGCCTAATGCTTAAGGTCTTAACTCTTTCTCTGGCCCAATGTTTAAGGTCTTAAGTATTACTCTGGCCTAATGGTTAGGGTCTTAACTCTTGCTCTGACCTAATGGTTAAGGTCTTGACTCTTACTCTGGTCTAATGGTTAAGGTCTAGACTCTTACTCTGGCCTAATGCTTAAGGTCTTAACTCTTACTCTGGCCTAATGGTTAAGGTCTTAGACTCTTACTCTGGCCCAATGTTTAAGGTCTTAAGTCTTACTCTGGCCTAGTGGTTAAGGTCTTAGACTCTTACTCTGGCCTAATGGTTAAGGTCTTAACTCTTACTCTGGCCTAATGGGTAAGGTCTTAGACTCTTACTCTGGCCTACTGGTTAAGGTCTTAACTCTTACTCTGGCCTAATGGTTAAGGTCTTAACTCTTACTCTGTTCTAATGGGTAAGGTCTTAGACTCTTACTCTGGCCTAATGTTAAAGGTCTTAACTCTTGCGCTGGCCTAATGGTTAAGGTCTTAGACTCTTACTCTGGCCTAACGGTTAAGGTCTTAGACTCTTACTCTGGCCCAATGGTTAAGGTTTTAGACGTTTTCTCTTGCCTAATGGTTAAGGTCTTAACTCTTACTCTGGCCTAATGGTTAAGGTCTTAGACTCTTACTCTGGCCTAATGGTTAAGGTCTTAACTCTTCCTCTGGCCTAATGGGTAAGGTCTTAGACTCTTACTTTGGCCTACTGCTTAAGATCTTAACTCTTACTCTGGCCTAATGGTTAAGGTTTTAACTCTTACTCTAGCCTAATGGTTAAGGTTTTAGACTCTTACTCTGGCCTAACGGTTAAAGTCTTAGACTCTTATCCTGGCCTAATGGTTAAGGTCTTATCTCTTACTCTGGCCTAATGGTTAGGGTCTTAACTCTTGCTCTGGCCTAATGGTTAAGGTCTTGACTCTTACTCTGGTCTAATGGTTAAGGTCTAGACTCTTACTCTGGCCTAATGCTTAATGTCTTAACTCTTACTCTGGCCTAATGGTTAAGGTCTTAGACTCTTACTCTGGCCCAATGTTTAAGGTCTTAAGTCTTACTCTGGCCTAATGGTTAGGGTCTTAACTCTTGCTCTGGCCTAATGGTTAAGGTCTCAGACTCTTACTCTGGCCTACTGGTTAAGGTCTTAGACTCGTACTCTGGCCTAATGTTAAAGGTCTTAACTCTTACGCTGGCCTAATGGTTAAGGTCTTAACTCTTATTCTGGCCTAATGGTTAAGGTCTTAGACTCTTACTCTGGCCTAATTGTTAAAGTCTTAACTCTTCTCTGGCCTAATGGCTAAGTTCTTAACTCTTACTCTGACCTAATGGTTAAGGTCTTAGACTCTTACTCTGGCCTAATGGTTAAGGTCTTAACTCTTACTCTGGCCTAATGGTTAAGGTCTTAGACTCTTACACTGGCCTAGTGGTTAAGGTCTTTGCTCTTACTCTGGCCTACTGGTTAAGGTCCTAGACTCTTACTCTGGCCTAATGGTTAAGGTCCTAACTATTAATATTGACTAATGGTTAAGGTCTTAACTCTTACTCTGGCCTAATGGGTAAGGTCTTAGACTCTTACTCTGGCCTACTGGTTAAGGTCTTAACTCTTACTCTGGTCTAATGGGTAAGATCTTAGACTCTTACTCTGTCCTAATGGTTAAGGTCTTAGACTCTTACTCTGGCCTAATGGTTAAGGTCTAGACTCTTACTCTGGCCTAATCCGTAAGGTCTTAACTCTTACTATGGCCTAATGGTTAAGGTCTTAGACTCTTACTCTTGCCTAATGGTTAAGGTCTTAACTCTTACTCTGGCCTAATGGTTAAGGTCTTAACTCTTACTTTGGCCTAATGGTTAAGGTCTTAACTCTTACTATTGACTAATGGTTAAGGTCTTAACTCTTACTCTGTCCTCTAATGGTTAAGGTCTTAGACTCTTACTCTGGCCTAATGGTTAAGGTCTTAATTCTTACTCTGGCGTAATGGGTAAGGTCTTAGACTCTTACTCTGGCCTACTGGTTAAGGTCTTAATTCTTACTCTGACCTAATGGTTAAGGTTTTAACTCGTACTCTGGCCTAATGCTTAAAGTCTTAGACTCCTACTCTGGCCTAATGGTTAAGGTCTTAAGTCTTACTCTGGCCTAATGGTTAAGGTCTGAGACTCTTACTCTGGCCTAATGGTTAAGGTCTTAACTCTTACTCTGTTCTAATGGGTAAGGTCTTAGACTCTTACTCTGGCCCAATGTTTAAGGTCTTAAGTCTTACTCTGGCCTAATGGTTAGGGTCTTAACTCTTGCTCTGGCCTAATGGTTAAGGTCTCAGATTCTTTCTCTGGCCTACTGGTTAAGGTCTTAGACTCGTACTATGGCCTAATGTTAAAGGTCTTAACTCTTACGCTGGCCTAATGGTTAAGGTCTTAACTCTTATTCTGGCCTAATGGTTAAGGTCTTAACTCTTACTCTGGCCTAATGGTCAAGGTCTAGATTCTTACTCTGACCTAGTGCTTAAGGTTTTAACTCTTACTATGGCCTAATGATTAAGGTCTAAGACTCTTACTCTTGCCTAATGGGTAAGGTCTTAACTCTTACTCTGGCCTAGTGGTTAAGGTCTTAGACTCTTACTCTGGCCTAATGGTTAAGGTCTTAACTCTTACTCTGGCCTAATCTGTAAGGTCTTAGACTCTTACTCTGTCCTACTGGTCAAGGTCTAGATTCTTACTCTGAGCTAGTGCTTAAGGTTTTAACTCTTACTATGGCCTAATGATTAAGGTCTAAGACTCTTACTCTTGCCTAATGGGTAAGGTCTTAACTCTTACTCTGGCCTAGTGGTTAAGGTCTTAGACTCTTATTCTGGCGTAATGGTTAAGGTCTTAACTCTTACTCTGGCCTAATGGGTAAGGTCTTAGACTCTTACTCTGGAATACTGGTTAAGGTCTTAACTCTTACTCTGGCCAAATGGTTAAGGTTTTAACTCTTACTCTGGCCTAATGGTTAAGGTCTTACCTCTTACTCTGGCCAAATGGTTAAGGTCTTAGACTCTTACTTTGGCCTAATAGTTAAGGTCTTAACTCTTACTCTGTTCTAATGGGTAAGGTCTTAGACTCTTACTCTGGCCCAATGTTTAAGGTCTTAAGTCTTACTCTGGCCTAATGGTTAGGGTCTTAACTCTTGCTCTGGCCTAATGGTTAAGGTCTCAGATTCTTACTCTGGCCGACTGGTTAAGGTCCTAGACTCGTACTATGGCCTAATGTTAAAGGTCTTAACTCTTACGCTGGCCTAATGGTTAAGGTCTTAACTCTTATTCTGGCCTAATGGTTAAGGTCTTAACTCTTTCTCTGGCCTAATGGTCAAGGTCTAGATTCTTACTCTGACCTAGTGCTTAAGGTTTTAACTCTTACTATGGCCTAATGATTAAGGTCTAAGACTCTTACTCTTGCCTAATGGGTAAGGTCTTAACTCTTACTCTGGCCTAGTGGTTAAGGTCTTAGACTCTTACTCTGGCCTAATGGTTAAGGTCTTAACTCTTACTCTGGCCTAATGGGTAAGGTTTTAGACTCTTACTCTGTCCTACTGGTCAAGGTCTAGATTCTTACTCTGATCTAGTGCTTAAGGTTTTAACTCTTACTATGGCCTAATGATTAAGGTCTAAGACTCTTACTCTTGCCTAATGGGTAAGGTCTTAACTCTTACTCTGGCCTAGTGGTTAAGGTCTTAGACTCTTATTCTGGCGTAATGGTTAAGGTCTTAACTCTTACTCTGGCCTAATGGGTAAGGTCTTAGACTCTTACTCTGGAATACTGGTTAAGGTCTTTACTCTTACTCTGGCCAAATGGTTAAGGTCTTAGACTCTTACTTTGGCCTAATGATTAAGGTCTTAACTCTTACTATTGACTAATGGTTAAGGTCTTAACTCTTACTCTGGCCTAATGGTTAAGGTCTTAGACTCTTACTCTGGCTTAATGGTTAAGGTCTTAGACTCTTACTCTGTCCTAATGGTTAAGGTCTTCGACTCTTACTCTGGACTACTGGTTAAGGTCATAACTCTTACTCTGGACTAATGGTTAAAGTTTTAACTCTTACTCTGGCCTAATGGTTGAGGTCTTAGACTCTTACTCTGGCCTAATGGTTAAGGTCTTAACTCTCACTCTGGCCTAATGGTTAAGGACTTAGACTATTACTCTGGCCTAATGGTTAAGGTCTTAACTCTTACTCTGGCCTAATGGTTAAGGTCTTAGACTCTTACTATGGACTACTGGTTAAGGTCTTAACTCTTACTCTGGCCTAATGCTTAAAGTTTTAACTCTTACTGTGGCCTAATGGTTGAGGTCTTAGACTCTTACTCTGGCCTAATGGTTAAGGTCTTAACTCTTACTCTGGCCTAATGTTTAAGGTCTTAGACTCTTACTCTGGCCTAATGGTTAAGGTGTAGACTCTTATTCTGGACTAATGGTTAAGTTCTTAACTCGTCCTCTGGACTAATGGCTAAGTTCTTAACTCTTACTCTGGCCTAATGGTTAAGGTCTTAGACTCTTACTCTGGCCTAACGGTTAAGGTCTTAGACTCTTACTCTGGCCTAACGATTAAGGTCTTACACTCTTACTCTGGCCTAATGGTTAAGGTCTTAACTCTTACTCTGGCCTAATGGTTAAGGTCTTAGACTCTTACTATGGACTACTGGTTAAGGTCTTAACTCTTACTCTGGCCTAATGCTTAAAGTTTTAACTCTTACTGTGGCCTAATGGTTGAGGTCTTAGACTCTTACTCTGGCCTAATGGTTAAGGTCTTAACTCTTACTCTGGCCTAATGGTTAAGGACTTAGACTATTACTCTGGCCTAATGGTTAAGGTCTTGACTCTTACTCTGGCCTAATGGTTAAGGTCTTAGACTCTTACTCTGGCCTAATGGTTAAGGTGTAGACTCTTATTCTGGACTAATGGTTAAGTTCTTAACTCGTCCTCTGGACTAATGGCTAAGTTCTTAACTCTTACTCTGGCCTAATGGTTAAGGTCTTAGACTCTTACTCTGGCCTAACGGTTAAGGTCTTACACTCTTACTCTGGCCTAATGGTTAAGGTTTTAGACTTTTACTCTTCCCTAATGGTTAAGGTCTTAACTCTTACTCTGGCCTAATGGTTAAGGTCTTAGACTCTTACTCTGGCCTAATGGTTAAGGTCTTAACTCTTCCTCTGGCCTAATGAGTAAGGTCTTAGACTCTTACTCTGGCCTACTGGTTAAGACCTCAGGTCTTACTCTGGCCTAATGGTTAAGATTTTAACTCTTACTCTGACCTAATGGTTAAGGTTTTAGACTCTTACTCTGGGCTAATGGTTAAGGTATTAGACTCTTACTCTGGCCTACTGGTTAAGGTCTTGACTCTTTCTCTGGTCTAATGGTTGAGGTCTAGACTCTTACTCTGGCCTAATGCTTAAGGTCTTAACTCTTACTCAGGCCTAATGGTTAAGGTCTTAGACTCTTACTCTGGCCTAATGGTTAAGGTCTTGACTCTTACTCTGGTCTAATGGTAAAGGTCTAGACTCTTACTCTAGCCTAACGCTTTAGGTCTTAACTCTTACTCTGGCCCAATGTTTAAGGTCTTAAGTCTTACTCTGGCCTAATGGTTAGGGTCTTAACTCTTGCTCTGACCTAATGGTTAAGGTCTTGACTCTTACTCTGGTCTAATGGTTAAGGTCTAGACTCTTACTCTGGCCTAATGCTTAAGGTCTTAACTCTTACTCTGGCCTAATGGTTAAGGTCTTAGACTCTTACTCTGGCCCAATGTTTAAGGTCTTAAGTCTTACTCTGGCCTAGTGGTTAAGGTCTTAGACTCTTGCTCTGGCCTAATGGTTAAGGTCTTAACTCTTACTATGGCCTAATGGGTAAGGTCTTAGACTCTTACTCTGGCCTATTGGTTAAGGTCTTAACTCTTACTCTATCCTAATGGTTAAGGTCTTAAGTCTTACTCTGGCCTAATGGTTAAGGTCTTAGACTCTTACTCTGGCCTAATGGTTAAGGTCTTAACTCTTACTCTGTTCTAATGGGTAAGGTCTTAGACTCTTACTCTGGCCTAATGTTAAAGGTCTTAACTCTTACGCTGGCCTAATGGTTAAGGTCTTAGACTCTTACTCTGGCCTAACGGTTAAGGTCTTAGACTCTTACTCTGGCCCAATGGTTAAGGTTTTAGACGTTTTCTCTGGCCTAATGGTTAAGGTCTTAGACTCTTACTCTGGCCTAATGGTTAAGGTCTTAACTCTTCCTCTGGCCTAATGGGTAAGGTCTTAGACTCTTACTTTGGCCTACTGCTTAAGATCTTAACTCTTACTCTGGCCTAATGGTTAAGGTTTTAACTCTTATTCTGGCCTAATGAATAAGGTTTTAGACTCTTACTCTGGCCTAACGGTTAAAATCTTATACTCTTCTCCTGGCCTAATGGTTAAGGTCTTATCTCTTACTCTGGCCTAATGGTTAGGGTCTTAACTCTTGCTCTGGCCTAATGGTTAAGGTCTTGACTCTTACTCTGGTCTAATGGTTAAGGTCTAGACTCTTACTCTGGCCTAATGCTTAAGGTCTTAACTCTTACTCTGGCCTAATGGTTAAGGTCTTAGACTCTTACTCTGGCCCAATGTTTAAGGTCTTAAGTCTTACTCTGGCCTAATGGTTAGGGTCTTAACTCTTGCTCTGGCCTAATGGTTAAGGTCTCAGACTCTTACTCTGGCCTACTGGTTAAGGTCTTAGACTCTTACTCTGGCCTACTGGTTAAGGTCTTAACTCTTACTCTGGCCTAATGGTTAAGGTCTTAAGTCTTACTCTGGCCTAATGGTTAAGGTCTTAGACTCTTACTCTGGCCTAATGGTTAAGGTCTTAACTCTTACTCTGTTCTAATGGGTAAGGTCTTAGACTCTTACTCTGGCCTAATGTTAAAGGTCTTAACTCTTACGCTGGCCTAATGGTTAAGGTCTTAGACTCTTACTCTGGCCTAACGGTTAAGGTCTTAGACTCTTACTCTGGCCCAATGGTTAAGGTTTTAGACGTTTTCTCTTGCCTAATGGTTAAGGTCTTAACTCTTACTCTGGCCTAATGGTTAAGGTCTTAGACTCTTACTCTGGCCTAATGGTTAAGGTCTTAACTCTTCCTCTGGCCTAATGGGTAAGGTCTTAGACTCTTACTTTGGCCTACTGCTTAAGATCTTAACTCTTACTCTGGCCTAATGGTTAAGGTTTTAACTCTTACTCTGGCCTAATGGTTAATGTTTTAGACTCTTACTCTGGCCTAACGGTTAAAGTCTTAGACTCTTATCCTGGCCTAATGGTTAAGGTCTTATCTCTTACTCTGGCCTAATGGTTAGGGTCTTAACTCTTGCTCTGGCCTAATGGTTAAGGTCTTGACTCTTACTCTGGTCTAATGGTTAAGGTCTAGACTCTTACTCTGGCCTAATGCTTAATGTCTTAACTCTTACTCTGGCCTAATGGTTAAGGTCTTAGACTCTTACTCTGGCCCAATGTTTAAGGTCTTAAGTCTTACTCTGGCCTAATGGTTAGGGTCTTAACTCTTGCTCTGGCCTAATGGTTAAGGTCTCAGACTCTTACTCTGGCCTACTGGTTAAGGTCTAAAGACTCGTACTCTGGCCTAATGTTAAAGGTCTTAACTCTTACGCTGGCCTAATGGTTAAGGTCTTAACTCTTATTCTGGCCTAATGGTTAAGGTCTTAGACTCTTACTCTGGCCTAATTGTTAAAGTCTTAACTCTTACTTTGGCCTAATGGCTAAGTTCTTAACTCTTACTCTGACCTAATGGTTAAGGTCTTAGACTCTTACTCTGGCCTAATGGTTAAGGTCTTAACTCTTACTCTGGCCTAATGGTTAAGGTCTTAGACTCTTACACTGGCCTAGTGGTTAAGGTCTTTGCTCTTACTCTGGCCTACTGGTTAAGGTCCTAGACTCTTACTCTGCCCTAATGGTTAAGGTCCTAACTATTAATATTGACTAATGGTTAAGGTCTTAACTCTTACTCTGGCCTAATGGGTAAGGTCTTAGACTCTTACTCTGGCCTACTGGTTAAGGTCTTAACTCTTACTCTGGTCTAATGGGTAAGATCTTAGACTCTTACTCTGTCCTAATGGTTAAGGTCTTAGACTCTTACTCTGGCCTAATGGTTAAGGTCTAGACTCTTACTCTGGCCTAATCCGTAAGGTCTTAACTCTTACTATGGCCTAATGGTTAAGGTCTTAGACTCTTACTCTTGCCTAATGGTTAAGGTCTTAACTCTTACTCTGGCCTAATGGTTAAGGTCTTAACTCTTACTTTGGCCTAATGGTTAAGGTCTTAACTCTTACTATTGACTAATGGTTAAGGTCTTAACTCTTACTCTGTCCTCTAATGGTTAAGGTCTTAGACTCTTACTCTGGCCTAATGGTTAAGGTCTTAATTCTTACTCTGGCCTAATGGGTAAGGTCTTAGACTCTTACTCTGGCCTACTGGTTAAGGTCTTAATTCTTACTCTGACCTAATGGTTAAGGTTTTAACTCGTACTCTGGCCTAATGCTTAAAGTCTTAGACTCTTACTCTGGCCTAATGGTTAAGGTCTTAAGTCTTACTCTGGCCTAATGGTTAAAGTCTGAGACTCTTACTCTGGCCTAATGGTTAAGGTCTTAACTCTTACTCTGTTCTAATGGGTAAGGTCTTAGACTCTTACTCTGGCCCAATGTTTAAGGTCTTAAGTCTTACTCTTGCCTAATGGTTAGGGTCTTAACTCTTGCTCTGGCCTAATGGTTAAGGTCTCAGATTCTTTCTCTGGCCTACTGGTTAAGGTCTTAGACTCGTACTATGGCCTAATGTTAAAGGTCTTAACTCTTACGCTGGCCTAATGGTTAAGGTCTTAACTCTTATTCTGGCCTAATGGTTAAGGTCTTAACTCTTACTCTGGCCTAATGGTCAAGGTCTAGATTCTTACTCTGACCTAGTGCTTAAGGTTTTAACTCTTACTATGGCCTAATGATTAAGGTCTAAGACTCTTACTCTTGCCTAATGGGTAAGGTCTTAACTCTTACTCTGGCCTAGTGGTTAAGGTCTTAGACTCTTACTCTGGCCTAATGGTTAAGGTCTTAACTCTTACTCTGGCCTAATGGGTAAGGTCTTAGACTCTTACTCTGTCCTACTGGTCAAGGTCTAGATTCTTACTCTGATCTAGTGCTTAAGGTTTTAACTCTTACTATGGCCTAATGATTAAGGTCTAAGACTCTTACTCTTGCCTAATGGGTAAGGTCTTAACTCTTACTCTGGCCTAGTGGTTAAGGTCATAGACTCTTATTCTGGCGTAATGGTTAAGGTCTTAACTCTTACTCTGGCCTAATGGGTAAGGTCTTAGACTCTTACTCTGGAATACTGGTTAAGGTCTTAACTCTTACTCTGGCCAAATGGTTAAGGTTTTAACTCTTACTCTGGCCTAATGGTTAAGGTCTTACCTCTTACTCTGGCCAAATGGTTAAGGTCTTAGACTCTTACTTTGGCCTAATAGTTAAGGTCTTAACTCTTACTCTGTTCTCATGGGTAAGGTCTTAGACTCTTACTCTGGCCCAATGTTTAAGGTCTTAAGTCTTACTCTGGCCTAATGGTTAGGGTCTTAACTCTTGCTCTGGCCTAATGGTTAAGGTCTCAGATTCTTACTCTGGCCGACTGGTTAAGGTCCTAGACTCGTACTATGGCCTAATGTTAAAGGTCTTAACTCTTACGCTGGCCTAATGGTTAAGGTCTTAACTCTTATTCTGACCTAATGGTTAAGGTCTTAACTCTTACTCTGGCCTAATGGTCAAGGTCTAGATTCTTACTCTGACCTAGTGCTTTAGGTTTTAACTCTTACTATGGCCTAATGATTAAGGTCTAAGACTCTTACTCTTGCCTAATGGGTAAGGTCTTAACTCTTACTCTGGCCTAGTGGTTAAGGTCTTAGACTCTTATTCTGGCGTAATGGTTAAGGTCTTAACTCTTACTCTGGCCAAATGGTTAAGGTCTTAGACTCTTACTTTGGCCTAATGATTAAGGTCTTAACTCTTACTATTGACTAATGGTTAAGGTCTTAACTCTTACTCTGGCCTAATGGTTAAGGTCTTAGACTCTTACTCTGGCCTAATGGTTAAGGTCTTAGACTCTTACTCTGTCCTAATGGTTAAGGTCTTCGACTCTTACTCTGGATTACTGGTTAAGGTCTTAACTCTTACTCTGGCCTAATGGTTAAAGTTTTAACTCTTACTCTGGCCTAATGGTTGAGGTCTTAGACTCTTACTCTGGCCTAATGGTTAAGGTCTTAACTCTCACTCTGGCCTAATGGTTAAGGACTTAGACTATTACTCTGGCCTAATGGTTAAGGTCTTGACTCTTACTCTGGCCTAATGGTTAAGGTCTTAGACTCTTACTCTGGCCTAATGGTTAAGGTGAAGACTCTTATTCTGGACTAATGGTTAAGTTCTTAACTCGTCCTCTGGACTAATGGCTAAGTTCTTAACTCTTACTCTGGCCTAATGGTTAAGGTCTTAGACTCTTACTCTGGCCTAACGGTTAAGGTCTTACACTCTTACTCTGGCCTAATGGTTAAGGTTTTAGACTTTTACTCTTCCCTAATGGTTAAGGTCTTAACTCTTACTCTGGCCTAATGGTTAAGGTCTTAGACTCTTACTCTGGCCTAATGGTTAAGGTCTTAACTCTTCCTCTGGCCTAATGAGTAAGGTCTTAGACTCTTACTCTGGCCTACTTGTTAAGACCTCAGCTCTTACTCTGGCCTAATGGTTAAGATTTTAACTCTTACTCTGACCTAATGGTTAAGGTTTTAGACTCTTACTCTGGGCTAATGGTTAAGGTATTAGACTCTTACTCTGGCCTAATGGTTAAGGTCTTGACTCTTTCTCTGGTCTAATGGTTGAGGTCTAGACTCTTACTCTGGCCTAATGCTTAAGGTCTTAACTCTTACTCAGGCCTAATGGTTAAGGTCTTAGACTCTTACTCTGGCCTAATGGTTAAGGTCTTGACTCTTACTCTGGTCTAATGGTTAAGGTCTAGACTCTTACTCTGGCCTAACGCTTAAGGTCTTAACTCTTACTCTGGCCCAATGTTTAAGGTCTTAAGTCTTACTCTGGCCTAATGGTTAGGGTCTTAACTCTTGCTCTGACCTAATGGTTAAGGTCTTGACTCTTACTCTGGTCTAATGGTTAAGGTCTAGACTCTTACTCTGGCCTAATGCTTAAGGTCATAACTCTTACTCTGGCCTAATGGTTAAGGTCTTAGACTCTTACTCTGGCCCAATGTTTAAGGTCTTAAGTCTTACTCTGGCCTAGTGGTTAAGGTCTTAGACTCTTGCTCTGGCCTAATGGTTAAGGTCTTAACTCTTACTATGGCCTAATGGGTAAGGTCTTAGACTCTTACTCTGGCCTACTGGTTAAGATCTTAACTCTTACTCTGGCCTAATGGTTAAGGTCTTAAGTCTTACTCTGGCCTAATGGTTAAGGTCTTAGACTCTTACTCTGGCCTAATGGTTAAGGTCTTAACTCTTACTCTGTTCTAATGGGTAAGGTCTTAGACTCTTACTCTGGCCTAATGTTAAAGGTCTTAACTCTTACGCTGGCCTAATGGTTAAGGTCTTAGACTCTTACTCTGGCCTAACGGTTAAGGTCTTAGACTCTTACTCTGGCCCAATGGTTAAGGTTTTAGACGTTTTCTCTGGCCTAATGGTTAAGGTCTTAGACTCTTACTCTGGCCTAATGGTTAAGGTCTTAACTCTTCCTCTGGCCTAATGGGTAAGGTCTTAGACTCTTACTTTGGCCTACTGCTTAAGATCTTAACTCTTACTCTGGCCTAATGGTTAAGGTTTTAACTCTTATTCTGGCCTAATGAATAAGGTTTTAGACTCTTACTCTGCCCTAACGGTTAAAGTCTTATACTCTTCTCCTGGCCTAATGGTTAAGGTCTTATCTCTTACTCTGGCCTAATGGTTAGGGTCTTAACTCTTGCTCTGGCCTAATGGTTAAGGTCTTGACTCTTACTCTGGTCTAATGGTTAAGGTCTAGACTCTTACTCTGGCCTAATGCTTAAGGTCTTAACTCTTACTCTGGCCTAATGGTTAAGGTCTTAGACTCTTACTCTGGCCCAATGTTTAAGGTCTTAAGTCTTACTCTGGCCTAATGGTTAGGGTCTTAACTCTTGCTCTGGCCTAATGGTTAAGGTCTCAGACTCTTACTCTGGCCTACTGGTTAAGGTCTTAGACTCTTACTCTGGCCTACTGGTTAAGGTCTTAACTCTTACTCTGGCCTAATGGTTAAGGTCTTAAGTCTTACTCTGGCCTAATGGTTAAGGTCTTAGACTCTTACTCTGGCCTAATGGTTAAGGTCTTAACTCTTACTCTGTTCTAATGGGTAAGGTCTTAGACTCTTACTCTGGCCTAATGTTAAAGGTCTTAACTCTTACGCTGGCCTAATGGTTAAGGTCTTAGACTCTTACTCTGGCCTAACGGTTAAGGTCTTAGACTCTTACTCTGGCCCAATGGTTAAGGTTTTAGACGTTTTCTCTTGCCTAATGGTTAAGGTCTTAACTCTTACTCTGGCCTAATGGTTAAGGTCTTAGACTCTTACTCTGGCCTAATGGTTAAGGTCTTAACTCTTCCTCTGGCCTAATGGGTAAGGTCTTAGACTCTTACTTTGGCCTACTGCTTAAGATCTTAACTCTTACTCTGGCCTAAGTGTTAAGGTTTTAACTCTTACTCTGGCCTAATGGTTAAGGTTTTAGACTCTTATCCTGGCCTAATGGTTAAGGTCTTATCTCTTACTCTGGCCTAATGGTTAGGGTCTTAACTCTTGCTCTGGCCTAATGGTTAAGGTCTTGACTCTTACTCTGGTCTAATGGTTAAGGTCTAGACTCTTACTCTGGCCTAATGCTTAATGTCTTAACTCTTACTCTGGCCTAATGGTTAAGGTCTTAGACTCTTACTCTGGCCCAATGTGTAAGGTCTTAAGTCTTACTCTGGCCTAATGGTTAGGGTCTTAACTCTTGCTCTGGCCTAATGGTTAAGGTCTCAGACTCTTACTCTGGCCTACTGGTTAAGGTTTTAGACTCGTACTCTGGCCTAATGTTAAAGGTCTTAACTCTTACGCTGGCCTAATGGTTAACGTCTTAACTCTTATTCTGGCCTAATGGTTAAGGTCTTAGACTCTTACTCTGGCCTAATTGTTAAAGTCTTAACTCTTACTCTGGCCTAATGGCTAAGTTCTTAACTCTTACTCTGACCTAATGGTTAAGGTCTTAGACTCTTACTCTGGCCTAATGGTTAAGGTCTTAACTCTTACTCTGGCCTAATGGTTAAGGTCTTAGACTCTTACACTGGCCTAGTGGTTAAGGTCTTTGCTCTTACTCTGGCCTACTGGTTAAGGTCCTAGACTCTTACTCTGGCCTAATGGTTAAGGTCCTAACTATTAATATTGACTAATGGTTAAGGTCTTAACTCTTACTCTGGCCTAATGGGTAAGGTCTTAGACTCTTACTCTGGCCTACTGGTTAAGGTCTTAACTCTTACTCTGGTCTAATGGGTAAGATCTTAGACTCTTACTCTGTCCTAATGGTTAAGGTCTTAGACTCTTACTCTGGCCTAATGGTTAAGGTCTAGACTCTTACTCTGGCCTAATCCGTAAGGTCTTAACTCTTACTATGGCCTAATGGTTAAGGTCTTAGACTCTTACTCTTGCCTAATGGTTAAGGTCTTAACTCTTACTCTGGCCTAATGGTTAAGGTCTTAACTCTTACTTTGGCCTAATGGTTAAGGTCCTAACTCTTACTATTGACTAATGGTTAAGGTCTTAACTCTTACTCTGTCCTCTAATGGTTAAGGTCTTAGACTCTTACTCTGGCCTAATGGTTAAGGTCTTAATTCTTACTCTGGCCTAATGGGTAAGGTCTTAGACTCTTACTCTGGTGTGGGAAGTTGGCCTGGCATATGCTGTTCCTAGTTATAGGGACACCTTGCACCAGTCCAATTCGACTCCTATTGATGGTAGGTTTAAGACAACCTTTAAAGAAAGCTATCCTAGTGGTAGCTGTGGAGAGCAGCCTTCAGGCTAAGTCTTGAAGGAGTGTTAAGCTTATTGTTTTACCATAATAACCTCTTGAATAACCAAATGAAAGAGTAGCCCACACAGGTATATATATAAAATATATGTATTTATTCTAGACAGAATCCCACAGTCACTTTATGTGGCTAGTGGCAAAGTTACAATTCAAACAAGCATTTCTAAACACAATAAATAGCACAGAAATCAATGGGCCCCAGGGGGGGACCAAACCATATACTAAAATAGTGGTATAAGAACCACGACAATTCTACAGGCAATGCCTAGGGCATTCAGGATCGCTGGCCCCTTAAGAATCCACCCACAGTTAAGAGGAAGGGGACCCACGGGAGGCGTGTGCAGTGCGAGAAGCTGCTGTCGGGATCGCAATGTTAGCCTATGGAGAATGTCGCGGTTGAATATTCACAGTTAAAGGACACTTCTAGCAACAGTACAAAGTTAAGACTTGAGACTTAAGGCTTTGGGGAGCCCACCACCACTGGAGTACCGAAGTACCACTGTTACCTGCCCCAGGGAAGCCGGGTGCATAGGTTGATTCTGGTGTCGGGTCGCGGGCTGATTTCCTATGGGAAAGTAGTCCAAACTGCTGCTAGCTGCGAGTGTCGCTGAAGTCGTGAAGATTGAAGTTGAAGAGAAGATAAAGATGAACCTGAAAGCAGAGGGGACAGAGTCTGGGTCACAGCACAGTGACCAGGGAGCTCACAGGAAGGAGCTCGTGGATGTCGGGTGCTTCAGGTGTGGAAGGTACAGCTGGGCTCTGCAGTCACGGGCTCCGGGAGGCTTCAAGGAAGGCCAGCTTCTGGAGGGCGACTGTCCCACGTCGGCTGAGGGTCGCTGCGGTGTTAGTGTCCCGATTGGATCCACTAAGCATTGGCAACCGCAACCCACGCAAGATGAACAAAGCAGCTGCTGGTGCAGCCCCACGGGGTCTGAGGGTGCTCTCCTTTGCAGGGAGCGTAGAGTAGGCCTGGAGCAACCAGGGGAACTCTTAGAAAGGAAGATTGTCCTCCGTCAGGGCCCACAAGTCGAGAGACAAGGGACCGCGGAAGGCAGCAAAATGGAGTGCGTAAAAGGGCTCCCACGGGCCACCGGAGCGGGCCAGGGAGCTGAGGGTCGGCACAAATGCTGCTTGAAGGTTGGCTCAAGAATGGGCCAAAGCACAACTTCCCCACTGGTCGGGGTCGTGTGCTGGACAAGAGGTGGCCGGTGTCTCGGGGTATGCGGGGATCTCGACACTCACGTGGTCCAGGGTGCTCAGACTTGCTGGGCACACTCACAGGACGCTGGGATGCACTGGAGACCCACCTCGAGGTTGCTGGAAGGCGTCGAAGGTCGTGAGAGCAACGAAGTTCCAACCGGGTATCTTGTAGTCTTTTAGGTGCCTGCCAAGCAGGGGGATAACTCCTTTATCCCAAGGGAGATTTCTTCAGTCAGCTGGGCAGCAGCTCGTCGAAGGTCAGTTCTGTGAAGTCCTGTACGAATCTGAGGCTCTAGGGCAAAGTTATTCCCATATATCCCCAAGATTAGGGGATGGTCCAAAATAGAGCCTGCCAATCAGAGTAGAGGCGGGAAAGGGTGGCTACACCCACTCCCCTTTGTGTGTTTCCCGCCTGGGCGAGGGGCAGGATGCACCTGAACCGGTTCCAGGCGGTGTATGCAGAGTTGGGGCTCTGCAGCTGCCTACGTGCAACTCTGAATGGACATTTGGTGCACCCACCCTGTTCCAATCCACATTATCCTGTCTGGGGAGGTGCTGGCACCTCCCTGCCACAGGAGCCCTATTGTCCAGCTGGCGAGGCTGGGATTTTCCCCAGCAACAGCCAGCCAGAGTCGTGTAGGTGGCGAACAGTAGCCATTTTGTGGTACACGTGCACTTTTAAATTGGTGTCTAAAATATACCGCTTTTCCCATATCACCCTCCTAGCAAGGGGGAATCGTGCCCCCATGCCCATGGCTGGACTGGGGGTATGATTCCTTCATGTTTGACACCAAACACGATATGGTTCTGTGTAGCCAGTCCCAAGTTACAGCGATGACGCAATAACTTATAATGCGGTAGAGTATATGGTATGGCTACACTACAAACAACCCAGTAACGGTGTTACGAAGGTTGCAGAGAGGTCCTACTCACGTAGGGGTCCCCCCTCACACATACCTCAGCACCCAGCCCTGTAGGATTACCAGGGCCTGCCATAGGGGTGACCTATGAGAGTATATGTGTTGTAATGGTATGGGACATAGGGTACCTACATCCCTGTAAGGGGTGCTAGCACCACCTTACCCAGGCTACAGTAGTGGCCTGGTGGTGTCAGTTTGGGTGGCTGTCCCAGGGTGGCACAATAAGTGCTGCAGCCCTGGTAGGCCTACTGGGGGACCCATGCCCTGGGTACCTAGGGTACCATCTACAAGGGACTGGAAGGGCATGCCCAGCATCCAATTATGTTTGTACCTAGAGTACTCACAACAGTTTTAGGGAGAAAGCAGATAGGCTGGGGTCCTGGATAGCAGGATCCCAGCCAGACTAGTCAAAAACCACTTAAATACCAGGCAAAAAGTTGGGGGCAACCATTAGTCAGATTCCACTCTCCTACATAACCCCCCCCCAAACGAAAGGAGATAAGGCTAACCTTGTCCAGATAAGCCTTTATTTCCTGAGTGGCCATATAAGGAAGAACCTGTACTAACATGGTTGCTCCCTGTGTCATGGTCCACTTGGGAAATCCTACCCCAAGGGGTTCTAGAGTTTCTCCAAAGTCTAGGGAAATTACCTGTATTGGTTTTTGGGTCAGAGGTGGGCTGGTGGGGTGTCTGAGTCTGGAAGTGAGACCCTACTTGGGTTGGTCTCAACCTCCTCAGATCACTGGCCACTATGGAAGCCTTTCTGCCCATGACGGTGTCATATCTGGCCCTAAGGGTCAACCTCTGGCTGCCTACAGCTGGGGGTTGGATCCCTTTGGCTGGAATAGTGGAGGGCACTGGAAGGTTTGGGGCAGCTAGGCCCCAGGTTTCCCTGTGCTCAACAACATCCATTTGAGGGGTGCCTATACCTAGGGGTAAGGGGGATCCCTCAGTTTGTAGAGGAATATTCACCTGGCTGAAACTACTCTGCTGGGTGTCCCTAATCTCTTGATGAGGGGGTTCCTCTGGACAGGGGCCCAGTAAGGGTCCACTGGCCTCCCTGACCTCTGCAGCCCTGGGCTGACTGAGGCAGGGTAGAGAGGGGCAGGATACCTGCTCCAGACTGGGTACCACCTTGGAAGGATCCCCTGCCATCAGAGAGGTGGGCAGGCCAAGCCTGTCCACTTCTGGGGCAGTTACTTCACAAGGGGCAGGGTCAGTTCCCTGAGAAACTGGACCTTTACCTGTAGTCTGGTGGGGGGAAGACTGCTCTTCCTCCCCTATGCTCTCTGTTTGTGTAGAGTGATCCATAGTTTCAGGCTTCACTCTTTCTATTTCCTCCTGGGGTGGAGGTGAGGCCCTCAGGGTCTCATCCACTCTCTCAGGAATTCCTACCATTTTCAAATGGGCCTTGTGGTCAACCTCAGCCCAGGCTGAGATTTCTAGATCATTCCCCAGTAGACAATCTACAGGCAAGTTTGGGGACACTGCCACTCTCTTGGGGCCAGTGACTCCTCCCCAGCTGAGATTTATCACTGCCATGGGGTGATCTGTCCTGATTCCATCAATATTGGTCACCTGATAGCTAAACCCAGGTAAAAGCTGATCTAGGGGCACTAGCCTCTTGGTCACCATGGTGACACTGGCCCCTGTGTCCTTATAGGCCACAGCCTTCTGACCATTGATCATTGGTTCTTGTCTGTACCTGCCCAGAATACTGGGGCTCATGGTAAAGTTGGCAAACCCCATGCCACCATCACAGACCATTGTTGCTAATGCAGGGGACCTGGCTAGGCCAGAGTCCACTGGTGTCCCCAAAGAGAACCCAACTAAATTTTTGGGTGCACTCCCACCACCTGGGGGATTACTACTAGTAGTAACAGGAGGTGTCGGAGCTGGTTTTGGAGGAACACTTTCTTTATTGCCATTCTTAGGACAGCTGGAGTCAGTTTTCCAGTGGCCAGGTTTCTTACACACATGGCAATATGGTTTCTTGGTATTAGAGGAAGTATTTTGGGACCCACCCCCAGCACTGGTTTGTTGGGGCCCTTCAGAGGACTTTTCTTGTTTATCATCCCCGCCTTTCTCTTTGGGCTTAGTGGAATCCTACTTCTGGTCACCAACTTGGTTCTTAGGCCTAATCCTGGTTCTGACCCATTTGTCTGCCTTCTTTCCCAATTCTTGGGGAGAGGTCAGATCAGAGTCTACCAGGTGCTGGTGTAAAAGTTGGTTCTGACAATTATTAAGAATCTGCTCCCTCATAATGAGATTATACAATCCTTGATAATCATTAACTTTACTGCCATTTAACCAACCTTCCAGTGCCTTGGTTGCACAATCCACAAAGTCTACCCAATCTTGATTCTGTGCTTTCTGGGTGTCTCTGAACTTAAGTCTGTATTGATCAGTGGTTAAGCCAAACCCATCTATTAAAGCAGCTTTCAAGATATAATAATCATCAGCATCCTCTTCTCTTACAGAGAGGAGCTTGTCTCTCCCTTTATCTGAAAAGGAGAGCCACAGGATTGCTGCCCACTGCTCTACAGGGACCCTCTGTACTCTACAGGCCCTTTCAAGAGCAGATATCCATTTGTGGATATCATCCCCATTCTGATAGGGGGGCACAATCTTGTGGAGGTTCCTATTGTCAGGGACTCTCTCTCTAACTCTAGGGGTTTCATTACTGCCACCAGGGATCTCTAGACCCCACTTTCTTGAAGCTTTCTGAAGCTCCAGGGTTTCCCTGTCTAATGCTAACTGTTCTCTTTTAAGCTCAAGCTTAGCCTGCTCAAATTTGATCAGTCTGCATTTCCTCTCATGAGAGGTTTCTCTTCTCTGAGAAGAGGCAGAGGACCCTTTGGATCCTTTAGAATGGTTGGATCCCACTGAGGGGGATCTGTTCCTTCTTGGACCCACCACTCCCCTTTTAAGGGTGGAGGGAGTGCCTCTTGGGCCATCACCTCCATGCTGTGAGTGGTTTGTTTCTTCCAGGTCAGGATTTTCATCCTCTTCCTGTTCCTCTTCAGATTCCACTCTGGGAGTGTCCTCTTCTGAGGGGTGCCCACCCACTCTGTCCGTCCCTCTGGATCCTATGGACTCCATAAAGTCTGCTATGAGCAGGATCTCCTTGAGACGTTTTGTGTTGGCACCTCTTTCTGTCTTCAGTCCCCTAAGGGTGCACATTTCCCTGAGCTCTGCAAAGGTGAAATTATCATACTTATCTACTGGGACCCTCTGGGGTCCTTCCATAGCCTTAGTGCCACCTGAAGACATGTTTAGTGTAGTGATGTATCTACCTACACTAAGTGTGGCCTACTGAACCCTCTCTTGAGTTGTAGTCAAGGTGTGCTAAACCCTCTACACACAACTCCAAGTTCAGTAGAACTTATTGTATTCTAGCTTGAATTTATATGTACCTTTGGTACCTTGTGGCTTTCACTTTAGAAATTCAATTTGTTATCTGGTAAAACAATGGCAAGCTTGAATCCCACCGCTGCACACCAATGTGGGAAGTTGGCCTGGCATATGCTGTTCCTAGTTATAGGGACACCTTGCACCAGTCCAATTCGACTCCTATTGATGGTAGGTTTAAGACAACCTTTAAAGAAAGCTATCCTAGTGGTAGCTGTGGAGAGCAGCCTTCAGGCTAAGTCTTGAAGGAGTGTTAAGCTTATTGTTTTACCATAATAACCTCTTGAATAACCAAATGAAAGAGTAGCCCACACAGGTATATATATAAAATATATGTATTTATTCTAGACAGAATCCCACAGTCACTTTATGTGGCTAGTGGCAAAGTTACAATTCAAACAAGCATTTCTAAACACAATAAATAGCACAGAAATCAATGGGCCCCAGGGGGGGACCAAACCATATACTAAAATAGTGGTATAAGAACCACAACAATTCTACAGGCAATGCCTAGGGCATTCAGGATCGCTGGCCCCTTAAGAATCCACCCACAGTTAAGAGGAAGGGGACCCACGGGAGGCGTGTGCAGTGCGAGAAGCTGCTGTCGGGATCGCAATGTTAGCCTATGGAGAATGTCGCGGTTGAATATTCACAGTTAAAGGACACTTCTAGCAACAGTACAAAGTTAAGACTTGAGACTTAAGGCTTTGGGGAGCCCACCACCACTGGAGTACCGAAGTACCACTGTTACCTGCCCCAGGGAAGCCGGGTGCATAGGTCGATTCTGGTGTCGGGTCGCGGGCTGATTTCCTATGGGAAAGTAGTCCAAACTGCTGCTAGCTGCGAGTGTCGCTGAAGTCGTGAAGATTGAAGTTGAAGAGAAGATAAAGATGAACCTGAAAGCAGAGGGGACAGAGTCTGGGTCACAGCACAGTGACCAGGGAGCTCACAGGAAGGAGCTCGTGGATGTCGGGTGCTTCAGGTGTGGAAGGTACAGCTGGGCTCTGCAGTCACGGGCTCCGGGAGGCTTCAAGGAAGGCCAGCTTCTGGAGGGCGACTGTCCCACGTCGGCTGAGGGTCGCTGCGGTGTTAGTGTCCCGATTGGATCCACTAAGCATTGGCAACCGCAACCCACGCAAGATGAACAAAGCAGCTGCTGGTGCAGACCCACGGGGTCTGAGGGTGCTCTCCTTTGCAGGGAGCGTAGAGTAGGCCTGGAGCAACCAGGGGAACTCTTAGAAAGGAAGATTGTCCTCCGTCAGGGCCCACAAGTCGAGGGACAAGGGACCGCGGAAGGCAGCAAAATGGAGTGCGTAAAAGGGCTCCCACGGGCCACCGGAGCGGGCCAGGGAGCTGAGGGTCGGCACAAATGCTGCTTGAAGGTTGGCTCAAGAATGGGCCAAAGCACAACTTCCCCACTGGTCGGGGTCGTGTGCTGGACAAGAGGTGGCCGGTGTCTCGGGGTATGCGGGGATCTCGACACCCACGTGGTCCAGGGTGCTCAGACTTGCTGGGCACACTCACAGGACGCTGGGATGCACTGGAGACCCACCTCGAGGTTGCTGGAAGGCGTCGAAGGTCGTGAGAGCAACGAAGTTCCAACCGGGTATCTTGTAGTCTTTTAGGTGCCTGCCAAGCAGGGGGATAACTCCTTTATCCCAAGGGAGATTTCTTCAGTCAGCTGGGCAGCAGCTCGTCGAAGGTCAGTTCTGTGAAGTCCTGTACGAATCTGAGGCTCTAGGGCAAAGTTATTCCCATATATCCCCAAGATTAGGGGATGGTCCAAAATAGAGCCTGCCAATCAGAGTAGAGGCGGGAAAGGGTGGCTACACCCACTCCCCTTTGTGTGTTTCCCGCCTGGGCGAGGGGCAGGATGCCCCTGAACCGGTTCCAGGCGGTGTATGCAGAGTTGGGGCTCTGCAGCTGCCTACGTGCAACTCTGAATGGACATTTGGTGCACCCACCCTGTTCCAATCCACATTATCCTGTCTGGGGAGGTGCTGGCACCTCCCTGCCACAGGAGCCCTATTGTCCAGCTGGCGAGGCTGGGATTTTCCCCAGCAACAGCCAGCCAGAGTCGTGTAGGTGGCGAACAGTAGCCATTTTGTGGTACACGTGCACTTTTAAATTGGTGTCTAAAATATACCGCTTTTCCCATATCACCCTCCTAGCAAGGGGGAATCGTGCCCCCATGCCCATGGCTGGACTGGGGGTATGATTCCTTCATGTTTGACACCAAACACGATATGGTTCTGTGTAGCCAGTCCCAAGTTACAGCGATGACGCAATAACTTATAATGCGGTAGAGTATATGGTATGGCTACACTACAAACAACCCAGTAACGGTGTTACGAAGGTTGCAGAGAGGTCCTACTCACGTAGGGGTCCCCCCTCACACATACCTCAGCACCCAGCCCTGTAGGATTACCAGGGCCTGCCATAGGGGTGACCTATGAGAGTATATGTGTTGTAATGGTATGGGACATAGGGTACCTACATCCCTGTAAGGGGTGCTAGCACCACCTTACCCAGGCTACAGTAGTGGCCTGGTGGTGTCAGTTTGGGTGGCTGTCCCAGGGTGGCACAATAAGTGCTGCAGCCCTGGTAGGCCTACTGGGGGACCCATGCCCTGGGTACCTAGGGTACCATCTACAAGGGACTGGAAGGGCATGCCCAGCATCCAATTATGTTTGTACCTAGAGTACTCACAACAGTTTTAGGGAGAAAGCAGATAGGCTGGGGTCCTGGATAGCAGGATCCCAGCCAGACTAGTCAAAAACCACTTAAATACCAGGCAAAAAGTTGGGGGCAACCATTAGTCAGATTCCACTCTCCTACATCTGGCCTACTGGTTAAGGTCCTAATTCTTACTCTGACCTAATGGTTAAGGTTTTAACTCGTACTCTGGCCTAATGCTTAAAGTCTTAGACTCTTACTCTGGCCTAATGGTTAAGGTCTTAAGTCTTACTCTGGCCTAATGGTTAAGGTCTGAGACTCTTACTCTGGCCTAATGGTTAAGGTCTTAACTCTTACTCTGTTCTAATGGGTAAGGTCTTAGACTCTTACTCTGGCCCAATGTTTAAGGTCTTAAGTCTTACTCTGGCCTAATGGTTAGGGTCTTAACTCTTGCTCTGGCCTAATGGTTAAGGTCTCAGATTCTTTCTCTGGCCTACTGGTTAAGGTCTTAGACTCGTACTATGGCCTAATGGTTAAGGTCTTAACTCTTACTCTGGCCTAATGGTCAAGGTCTAGATTCTTACTCTGACCTAGTGCTTAAGGTTTTAACTCTTACTATGGCCTAATGATTAAGGTCTAAGACTCTTACTCTTGCCTAATGGGTAAGGTCTTAACTCTTACTCTGGCCTAGTGGTTAAGGTCTTAGACTCTTATTCTGGCGTAATGGTTAAGGTCTTAACTCTTACTCTGGCCTAATGGGTAAGGTCTTAGACTCTTACTCTGGCCTAATGGTTAAGGTCTTAACTCTTACTCTGGCCTAATGGGTAAGGTCTTAGACTCTTACTCTGGCCTACTGGTTAAGGTCTTAACTCTTACTCTGGCCTAATGGTTAAGGTCTTATGTCTTACTCTGGCCTAATGGTTAAGGTCTTAGACTCTTACTCTGGCCTAATGGTTAAGGTCTTAACTCTTACTCTGTTCTAATGGGTAAGGTCTTAGACTCTTACTCTGGCCTAATGTTAAAGGTCTTAACTCTTACGCTGGCCTAATGGTTAAGGTCTTAGACTCTTACTCTGGCCTAACGGTTAAGGTCTTAACTCTTACTCTGGTCTAATGGGTAAGATCTTAGACTCTTACTCTGGCCCAATGGTTAAGGTTTTAGACGTTTTCTCTTGCCTAATGGTTAAGGTCTTAACTCTTACTCTGGCCTAATGGTTAAGGTCTTAGACTCTTACTCTGGCCTAATGGTTAAGGTCTTAACTCTTCCTCTGGCCTAATGGGTAAGGTCTTAGACTCTTACTTTGGCCTACTGCTTAAGATCTTAACTCTTACTCTGGCCTAATGGTTAAGGTTTTAACTCTTACTCTGGCCTAATGGTTAAGGTTTTAGACTCTTACTCTGGCCTAACGGTTAAAGTCTTAGACTCTTATCCTGGCCTAATGGTTAAGGTCTTATCTCTTACTCTGGCCTAATGGTTAGGGTCTTAACTCTTGCTCTGGCCTAATGGTTAAGGTCTTGACTCTTACTCTGGTCTAATGGTTAAGGTCTAGACTCTTACTCTGGCCTAATGCTTAATGTCTTAACTCTTACTCTGGCCTAATGGTTAAGGTCTTAGACTCTTACTCTGGCCCAATGTGTAAGGTCTTAAGTCTTACTCTGGCCTAATGGTTAGGGTCTTAACTCTTGCTCTGGCCTAATGGTTAAGGTCTCAGACTCTTACTCTGGCCTACTGGTTAAGGTCTTAGACTCGTACTCTGGCCTAATGTTAAAGGTCTTAACTCTTACGCTGGCCTAATGGTTAACGTCTTAACTCTTATTCTGGCCTAATGGTTAAGGTCTTAGACTCGTACTCTGGCCTAATTGTTAAAGTCTTAACTCTTACTCTGGCCTAATGGCTAAGTTCTTAACTCTTACTCTGACCTAATGGTTAAGGTCTTAGACTCTTACTCTGGCCTAATGGTTAAGGTCTTAACTCTTACTCTGGCCTAATGGTTAAGGTCTTAGACTCTTACACTGGCCTAGTGGTTAAGGTCTTTGCTCTTACTCTGGCCTACTGGTTAAGGTCCTAGACTCTTACTCTGGCCTAATGGTTAAGGTCCTAACTATTAATATTGACTAATGGTTAAGGTCTTAACTCTTACTCTGGCCTAATGGGTAAGGTCTTAGACTCTTACTCTGGCCTACTGGTTAAGGTCTTAACTCTTACTCTGGTCTAATGGGTAAGATCTTAGACTCTTACTCTGTCCTAATGGTTAAGGTCTTAGACTCTTACTCTGGCCTAATGGTTAAGGTCTAGACTCTTACTCTGGCCTAATCCGTAAGGTCTTAACTCTTACTATGGCCTAATGGTTAAGGTCTTAGACTCTTACTCTTGCCTAATGGTTAAGGTCTTAACTCTTACTCTGGCCTAATGGTTAAGGTCTTAACTCTTACTTTGGCCTAATGGTTAAGGTCTTAACTCTTACTATTGACTAATGGTTAAGGTCTTAACTCTTACTCTGTCCTCTAATGGTTAAGGTCTTAGACTCTTACTCTGGCCTAATGGTTAAGGTCTTAATTCTTACTCTGGCCTAATGGGTAAGGTCTTAGACTCTTACTCTGGCCTACTGGTTAAGGTCTTACTTCTTACTCTGACCTAATGGTTAAGGTTTTAACTCGTACTCTGGCCTAATGCTTAAAGTCTTAGACTCTTACTCTGGCCTAATGGTTAAGGTCTTAAGTCTTACTCTGGCCTAATGGTTAAGGTCTGAGACTCTTACTCTGGCCTAATGGTTAAGGTCTTAACTCTTACTCTGTTCTAATGGGTAAGGTCTTAGACTCTTACTCTGGCCCAATGTTTAAGGTCTTAAGTCTTACTCTGGCCTAATGGTTAGGGTCTTATCTCTTGCTCTGGCCTAATGGTTAAGGTCTCAGATTCTTTCTCGGGCCTACTGGTTAAGGTCTTAGACTCGTACTATGGCCTAATGTTAAAGGTCTTAACTCTTACGCTGGCCTAATGGTTAAGGTCTTAACTCTTATTCTGGCCTAATGGTTAAGGTCTTAACTCTTACTCTGGCCTAATGGTCAAGGTCTAGATTCTTACTCTGACCTAGTGCTTAAGGTTTTAACTCTTACTATGGCCTAATGATTAAGGTCTAAGACTCTTACTCTTGCCTAAAGGGTAAGGTCTTAACTCTTACTCTGGCCTAGTGGTTAAGGTCTTAGACTCTTATTCTGGCGTAATGGTTAAGGTCTTAACTCTTACTCTGGCCTAATGGGTAAGGTCTTAGACTCTTACTCTGGAATACTGGTTACGGTCTTAACTCTTACTCTGGCCAAATGGTTAAGGTTTTAACTCTTACTCTGGCCTAATGGTTAAGGTCTTACCTCTTACTCTGGCCAAATGGTTAAGGTCTTAGACTCTTACTTTGGCCTAATAGTTAAGGTCTTAACTCTTACTCTGTTCTCATGGGTAAGGTCTTAGACTCTTACTCTGGCCCAATGTTTAAGGTCTTAAGTCTTACTCTGGCCTAATGGTTAGGGTCTTAACTCTTGCTCTGGCCTAATGGTTAAGGTCTCAGATTCTTACTGTGGCCGACTGGTTAAGGTCCTAGACTCGTACTATGGCCTAATGTTAAAGGTCTTAACTCTTACGCTGGCCTAATGGTTAAGGTCTTAACTCTTATTCTGACCTAATGGTTAAGGTCTTAACTCTTACTCTGGCCTAATGGTCAAGGTCTAGATTCTTACTCTGACCTAGTGCTTTAGGTTTTAACTCTTACTATGGCCTAATGATTAAGGTCTAAGACTCTTACTCTTGCCTAATGGGTAAGGTCTTAACTCTTACTCTGGCCTAGTGGTTAAGGTCTTAGACTCTTACTCTGGCCTAATGGTTAAGGTCTTAACTCTTACTCTGGCCTAATGGGTAAGGTTTTAGACTCTTACTCTGTCCTACTGGTCAAGGTCTAGATTCTTACTCTGATCTAGTGCTTAAGGTTTTAACTCTTACTATGGCCTAATGATTAAGGTCTAAGACTCTTACTCTTGCCTAATGGGTAAGGTCTTAACTCTTACTCTGGCCTAGTGGTTAAGGTCTTAGACTCTTATTCTGGCGTAATGGTTAAGGTCTTAACTCTTACTCTGGCCAAATGGTTAAGGTCTTAGACTCTTACTTTGGCCTAATGATTAAGGTCTTAACTCTTACTATTGACTAATGGTTAAGGTCTTAACTCTTACTCTGGCCTAATGGTTAAGGTCTTAGACTCTTACTCTGGCCTAATGGTTAAGGTCTTAGACTCTTACTCTGTCCTAATGGTTAAGGTCTTCGACTCTTACTCTGGACTACTGGTTAAGGTCTTAACTCTTACTCTGGCCTAATGGTTAAAGTTTTAACTCTTACTCTGGCCTAATGGTTGAGGTCTTAGACTCTTACTCTGGCCTAATGGTTAAGGTCTTAACTCTCACTCTGGCCTAATGGTTAAGGACTTAGACTATTACTCTGGCCTAATGGTTAAGGTCTTGACTCTTACTCTGGCCTAATGGTTAAGGTCTTAGACTCTTACTCTGGCCTAATGGTTAAGGTGTAGACTCTTATTCTGGACTAATGGTTAAGTTCTTAACTCGTCCTCTGGACTAATGGCTAAGTTCTTAACTCTTACTCTGGCCTAATGGTTAAGGTCTTAGACTCTTACTCTGGCCTAACGGTTAAGGTCTTACACTCTTACTCTGGCCTAATGGTTAAGGTTTTAGACTTTTACTCTTCCCTAATGGTTAAGGTCTTAACTCTTACTCTGGCCTAATGGTTAAGGTCTTAGACTCTTACTCTGGCCTAATGGTTAAGGTCTTAACTCTTCCTCTGGCCTAATGAGTAAGGTCTTAGACTCTTACTCTGGCCTACTGGTTAAGACCTCAGCTCTTACTCTGGCCTAATGGTTAAGATTTTAACTCTTACTCTGACCTAATGGTTAAGGTTTTAGACTCTTACTCTGGGCTAATGGTTAAGGTATTAGACTCTTACTCTGGCCTAATGGTTAAGGTCTTGACTCTTTCTCTGGTCTAATGGTTGAGGTCTAGACTCTTACTGTGGAAATGTGGATTTTCCTGATCAGTTATGTCCCCTATCTTGGACCCCAACGGTTCTATATGCATGTTACAAGTACATGTATGTTCCCTCCAGTTCCAGTTTCTAAGACGCAAACATATGTGTGTCTTCCGTCGACATGTTCTCTGTCAGATCCGCCATCAATGGGCTGGATATTCGATTCCTAAGTATGAAAGGCCACCGACTTTATATGGCTAAGTTACTCCATTTTTACAGTTCAGGCAAGTAGGCCCGATTCTGTCCTCAAAGCCTTTCCCTGCTCTCTGTCTCTGACAGCTTCAGCTTGAGCTCGCATCTGTATCCATGAACTTTGTCCTACTCCCTGTGCAGCTAACGGTGCCTGCCTCGGCCAGTTTTCGCCTGCCTGCCAAGAAGTTGTATTTCACCTTCGAATTATCTATTTTGCTCTTCAGCCGATGCATTCCTGTCAAGTGATTTAGGTAAACATTTCCTTTAGCTCACAAGCAAGGACTCAGCCTTTCCGTCCTCCTGCAAGTGATTCATAGCCCTGCTGCCATGGAAAGTTTTCTGCCCCTCGCATCTCATATAGACACTTAGACGCTTGTACACGCACACACAGTTAGTATAGAATAGATTCTGTCCGAGAGTCCTTCCTTGTGGATAACATAGTTCTCCAAACATAGGATGGTAGATATGATTTGGGATTAGGTTGACTTGACCCCCCAGACTTCTCGTCTCCACATGTAGAGCTAAATGTCAAGTCCCCTTCACCCCCTAGTTGCACGTCAATTACACGTCATGCTGCTGCGCGCGCATCTATGCCAAGTATTATCTTATAGATCCACCTATGTCTGATAATGCAAACCAATCATGTTTCTTTTATTCCTTGTTACGCCTAGTTTCGATTATGTCACTGTCACGTCATTTTTCTTATCAAATGTTACGCCTTCTACATTCGTTTCATTGTAATGCACTTATTATAAAAATACATGTCTGTCAATAAATTATTGTACTTCACTTCCTGAACCCTCGTGGTGACGGAACCTGAAGGCCGCGACTCGAGTCGGCCATTTTGAATGGAATAAAGCCCATTTAGAAAACCTCTTATACCACGGATTCTGCCTCTTGTTATTTTGAGCTATTTTACTTTATTTTAGGATTCCGTATGAAATTCAGTCCGGTATTTTATTTACCACATAATGGCGCCCGAATAGGGACACTTTCTCATCTCACGCGCCGGCGGTGCGTTGCAGGCCCGGTCTCCTGCCACAGCTGGACGGACCATAAACGCGTACCAGCAGGATTTCCTGTAAGCTCCCTCCGGTCAAGCGGGGGCGACTGAGGCTGCGATCAACCCAGACGAGGCGGTGAGAAGTGCGAAGTATCCCGACCAGAGCCTAGCTGAGAGAGCAAGATCCGAGGTATACAGAGGCCCACCAGGTTTTTCGAAATCCCGATGTCCAGAGGGTCCGCTGTCCGCAGTCATCGAGTCCTGTCCATTCTCTGAGGCCTTCCGTTTCAAGGAGCTACTCGGTGAGTACCATCGCCGGGGAGGCGTGTTGACGCGCACATAGGTTGTGCCGGTCAAGACGGATTTGGGTACACAAATCCGGTCTGCACTGTTTAGCAGTGTATATGTACTGTTTAGCAGTATATCAAGTATTCCGAAGAATTCAGTTATTGTCAAGAATTCAGCGTGGTGATTAGTTAGGCAGACTGTCATCATTGTCGATCATTGTTAAAATGTTTAATGTTTAATGTTTAAAGTATTCAGAAATGTCTTGCATATTGTGGTATGAATGATTGTTCATTGTTCACCGTTCATTATTGTGTTTTTCGTATTAAGAAAATTCAAGAGTAAGTATCAGATCAGTTGTAAATATGCCGCTCTTCTCGAAGTTAAGACAGATTACTACCAGAAAAGGGGTGCTTGAAGAAGCAGTTCCTATTCCTCCTAGGGACACTCCAGGGCATTTTATGTACCATAAACATGGCTTAGATGCCATATTATTTCTTGATCTATGGGTAGATTATACCAAGGGATTACCGGAAAGTCAAAGGTGGCCCATAGCGGGAACCTGGGATGCAGAGTGCATCATGAAAGTGGAGGAAGAGTTATGGAAAAGAAAGGCCAGACAGTCACAGAAAGACGCTGTTGAGTTATGGCGTAAAGAATCTCATAGACGAACAGAAAAAGCACGTAGACAAGAAGAGAGGAGTAAAGAAAGTTCAAATAAAGTTCAAGAAAATCTATTAATTGAGGAAGGTATCCGAGTGAGATCAGAACAAGTAAATAGACAAAGAAATGCTCTTATGAATGGTATGTATCCCCTACTAGCCGAAGGATTACCTAAGGCTGCTCCAGAGATACCAAAAGACTTGCCACCCCCATTATTTCCAATTAAGGTACATCCAAAGGGGCTTCCCAGAACCGCAGAAGATGTTTTTCTTTCCTCATATCTAGATGACGCAGCTCCCGAGTATGCTAACGCCACACCACATAGACCGTCTGGCGGAGGGGTTCAACGTCAGGATCAGGTATCTGTCCCCGTGCAACAGCAAGTTCCGACACAAGCGTCGGCAAGCACATCTGTTTCCGCATCTGTCTCCGCAGTCGACTCTACAGAGGTATCGACACCCATAGTTGCTGTGTCACGTTCAACGAACCCATTCACACCCGACGCCCCAGATAGGGCCACGGGAGGTGCTAGCAGTACTTTTACACCACCTAGAATAAATAAACTTGTCTTTCAAGAGTCAGCACATTCACGTACACCTAAATTCGTAAGTGAACGTACGCTTAAGGAACTCCTTGTAAATTGTAGATATGACCCGGTGGTTGGTAAAGAGGACGAAATGGTCCTGGCATCATTACGTATCAGGCGAGCCGCAGAGTATTTAGCGAGGTTACCAGGGATGACTACGCATCTAGACAACATATATCATTTTGTTCAAACAGGACGAGATCCAGGATGTATTAACAGAGCTATGGAATTCCAGAAAGTAGAGATACAGGGGGAACTGTTACGTTTCCTCATAAACTGTATGATCAGAAATCAAGATCGTCCGGGGGTAGACCCGAATGCAATGCTTATTCTTACAAGATGGAGTCAGAATATATCAGAAGGGAGACACGATAAGCAAAATTGTATAATAGCCATGTGCCGAAAAATCCGTAAAGAAATAGAGCGTATTCATGAAGAAAGACTGGGAACAGACGAGTTTGAGCAAGATGAAGTGTCCGAATCAGGGAATTCCGCAAGACAGTCAGAGACCATAGCCTATGTAGGCAGAGGAAGATCCTGTGAAAATACTAGATGTTTTCCTGATCCAATACATTCTGTATGCCCAAAAAACAGCAGAACGTATCCGACGCCTGTAATAAATCTGAAGTCTCCTGAACATTCGTTTCAAGCCGCAGATAAGATACTACGAGAACGAAGGGGTTACCACCTCCTCGATTCCATGGATGAGCAAGAATTAGCCAGATCAGCCGTTCACTGGATTGACAGTCCTGAAAAATACGGTGATGAGACCGTAGCACACACGTTTCTCAATCTCAGTATAGATGAACAACGCTTAGCTGGAATCTATATGATTCAGCAACTCCTCATATTATATAAGTGCCAACATGCTGACCCTGGTCCTTTACCTGATATATTAACGGAACTACTCACAAACAGATGGAGAGGTTCTAGTAATAAGCTAATTAAAGAGATATTAGTGTCACGTAAACAGTATGTCCTTTTTGTAAGTCCGGATTCTCTCTCGCTGCCCCACAGAGAAAGAACGCCGTACTATATGGATAGACAAAATCCTTTACGAGAAGTGCACCCAATAAAAGGCGAAGACAATGAGTTTCACCGTGTATTTGTTTACACACCCATATCAAAAATGGAATTATTAGAAATGAAGAAAGTAGTACCTAGTCATGACAAAGACCCAGCGGGTTTCCACCGAGAAATTAAAGACATGTTACTGATGGGAGAGTACACCTTTCCTGATATTATGACGATATTAAAGGTGCTTTTGCCTGCTGGCATTTATGAAAAACTGAAAGAAAAAGAGTGGGAAGTAGGAGACCAAAAGATAGACTGGACAGCATTAGCAGAGGAAGAAAGGGGCCGAACTGCAGGTTCGGGGCTCGGGGATAAAGTTAAACTGTTACCAGGTTTACTAGTACAGGTACTGCCACGTTTATTAACTACAAAAAAGGAAGATTGGGGTGCAATCACAGCCTGCAAACAAAAGCAAGATGAAGACACAAGCGATTATTATGCTCGATTTGAAAAATGTTTTGGTATAAATAGTGGTATAAAAGCAAGTAGTGACTCATATCCACATTTATTTGTGACAAAATTGGTGGAAAATGCATTGCCTCCAGTGAAGAATAGAATATTGAAATTCGAGAGTACCTGGCAAAGTAACACTCCGTCGCAAATGCTACAAATGTTACAGTATCATCACAATAGAATTAGGGATGAACAAGAACACGAGCATAGACGCATGAAGGATACAAAAATGAAAATGCTAGTTTCTCAGACAGTACCAGCAGATGGTCACAAAAAGGGTGTGACACATTCTGGTGATTCTGCAGTTCCTGTAAAAGGAACCTGCAATTACTGTAAACAACTAGGCCATTATGTACATGATTGTCCAGTCCTGAAACGTAATATAGCTACAGGTATTGCAAAAGAGAGACCACGATTAGTTAGACAAGATCAGAATGAACAAGGAGCTATGCAGCATGGACAGTCCATGCCAGTTCAGCAACAGTCCATGCCAGCCTCACAGCAACCCATACAGTTTGTGCCAGCTGCACCACCGTTGCCTGCTACTGCCACACAAACAACGACACGACAAATGTATCAGACTGCACAGTATGAATACCCTGAATATCAGCATTACGCATGAACCAGCCTAGAGAGGGAAGTTGACTTACCGCTTATCGAGATTCCTGTAGATCAAGAAGGACCTTATGTACATAGTGAATTATTAGGTCAAGATAGAAAATTCTTACTCGATACAGGGGCAAGTCGAACAACTATAAAACGTAGTGAAGTTCCAGGGGCACCCCTCTCAGGCTCTCAAAATGTTTCCCTTGGTTTTTCAGGAAAACCTATTGTTAATGAAGTATCACAGCCTCTACCACTTACGATAGGACCTTTGACACGAACTACAGATTTATTGCTTACTAAATCATGCCCAGAAAATCTGTTAGGAATTAAAACTCTGAAAGCACTAGGAGCCATAATATGTTGTTCTCCGGAAGGAGTAAGGTTGTTTTTGCGGGATTTTAAAGGTCACTATGTGTCTAGAGACATGGATCCCCGACTACAGACTTTACCAGTACATCTATGGGCACAAGGCCCTACGGATGTTGGCTGCATGAACATTACACCCTATCGAGTTACATTGAAAGCAGGAGTGGTACTACCACGAATGCGACAATACAAGTTACCGCATGATGCTGTAGTGGCTTTGCTGAAAATCATTGATGAGCTGATTACCCAGGGAGTAGTTATAGAAACAGACTCCAATATATGTAATTCACCGATAATTCCGATTCTTAAACGAACTGACCCTACTGCCCCACCAGTATACCGATTGGTTATTGATTTGCGTGAACTAAACAAGTGTATTGTACCACAATTCCCTGTGGTCCCTGATATATCATCATTGTTGACAGCAATTGATTCCGAAGCAACATTTTTTACTGTAATTGATCTCAAGAATGCTTTTTTCAGCGTCCCAATAGATCCGGAAAGCCAATACTTGTTCGGATTCAGTTTAAATGGGCGCAGCTTTAAATTCTCACGCGCTCCCCAAGGATTCACAGAAAGCCCCAGCATCTACAGCCAAGCACTGAAACGAGAACTTGACAGTATCCACATGCCAGTCAATACTGCACTGCTTCAATATGTCGATGATCTGCTGATCACCGCAAGAAGCGAGCCAGAATGTGAAAAGGCTTCTCTGACGGTTTTACATTTCCTAGCCGACAAGGGGCACAAGGTGTCCCCTTCTAAGCTGCAATTCTGTGTTCAGCGAGTTATTTATCTTGGTCACTCGCTGTCCAAGGAGGGAAGGCAGCTTACACCAGATCGCATTCAGTTAATTGCTAACATGTCAATACCCCAGACACAGAAGGAGGTGCGGGCTTTCATAGGCCTCACTTCATATTGTAGGCAGTGGATCCCTCAGTACGCATTTCTAGCAAAACCACTCATTCAGTTAACCACACAGGAGGCAGCCACATCGACTGTTCTCCCTTGGACTCAGGAACATACACAAGCTTTTGAAAGCCTAAAGGAAGCTTTATGTCAAGCACCTGTTTTAGCAACGCCATGTTATAGCAAACATTTTACACTTTTTGTTACAGAACGCGAAGGTACTGCCTTGTCAGTACTCACTCAGGATCAAGCAGGATCACGCAAGCCATGTGCTTATTTTTCCAGTACATTAGATCCCGTAGCTCAGGCTTTGCCTGCATGCCTGAAATCAGTGGCAGCGACAGCTTTAGCAATCAGACAAAGCGATGCCATAGTATTAGGACACCCATTGACAGTACAAGTACCACATGCAGTAGAGGTTCTTGTGAACCGAACACAAACACAACACTTGACCATAGCAAGACTTACCGGTTATGAACTGACATTGTTTCAACCACACATAGAGATCCGACGGTGTAATACATTGAATCCTGCTACACTATTACCTGTAATTGGAACAGACCCACTAGCTCATGATTGTGTTGAAATCATTGAAATAAAGACGAAACCTAGACAAGACTTGACAGACGTTCCATTGTTAGATCCAGACCTGACGTTGTATGTAGACGGATCGTGCATGAGAACAAGTACAGGAGATTTAGTGGCCGCGTATGCAGTCACAACAGACACTGAAGTTATTGAAACAAATTGTATAGATACTTTGTCAGCCCAAGCAGCAGAACTTATTGCTCTAACACAAGCCTGTATTCAAGCCACAAATAAGAAAGTTAATGTATACACTGACTCACGTTATGCATTCGGAGTTGTACACGACTTCGGCGTGCTGTGGCGAGAGAGAGGTTATTTAACGTCCCATGGTGCCCACATTCAGCACGGACCCCTCATTCATGCTTTGTTAGACGCAATACATCTACCCACTGCTATATCGATTATGAAATGTAAAGCACACACGAAGGTTACTGATACCATTTCTCAAGGCAATGATTTAGCTGACAAAACAGCTAAACAGACTGCTCAGAATCGCACATTAGACATGACAAAGCCAATAGTTCAGAAACCAACACAGTGTATGACAATTAAGGATCCCGCACTTGACGTAATTGACATACAGACACATGCCACAGCAGAAGAAATAAAGAAGTGGACTGAACTAGGAGGGATCCAGACAGATCAAGGATGGATGACGAAGGAGAAATCTGTATGGTTTCTCCCTGATTCCATGGTTCAAGTCATTATAGCTACAGTTCACAGTCCAGCACATTTAGGAGAGAAGGCTATGCTAGACAGCATTCAGCACATTTGGTTCAATAAACATTTACGAGCAGCAGCTAAACAAAAAGTTCGTACCTGTATGATATGTTGTCAGTTTAATCCAGGAAAGAGTGTTCCCGTAGAGCAGGGTGGATTTCAGCCTCCTGACCATCCTTTTGAAGTCCTCCAGATGGATTATATTCAGATGGAACGTTGTCGAGGATTCAAATATGTTCTCGTAGTTGTCTGCGCTCTCTCCCGTTGGACAGAGGCGTATCCCGTATCAGATTACACTGCCTCGACTACTGCCAAGCAGCTAGTTCGAGAATTCTTCCCACGGTACGGTTTACCACGTGTTGTATATTCAGATAACGGTCAGCCTTTCTCATCCGAATTAATGAAACATGTCTCACTCTTGTTGGGATATCAGTGGAAATTCCACTGTGTCCGACACCCCGAGGCAGCAGGTCTCGTGGAACGACATAATCAACTTTTAAAAATCAGATTGTCTAAAATATGTCAGGAAAAGGGTGTGGACTGGATAGTAGCCTTACCAGTTGCGCTATTTTACATGAGGATGGTAGCACACTCTCGAACAGGGCTATCCCCTTATGAGGTGATCTTTGGTAGACCACCGAATATGTGGGGGACGCCTATACCCCGTAAAATAACTGATGTTGACTGTAATATGCTGACAGATTACCTGGCTTCCTTGATGTCTGCACTACAATCTTGTCGTTCACAGGTAGTCGCAGCTTTTCCCGACAACACCGAGGTGAAACCTCATGACGTAATTCCCGGCGATTATGTTCTCGTCAGGAATTTTGATCGGAAAACCCAACTGGAGCCAAGGTGGAGGCTTCCTAAGTTGGTCCTGCTGACGACCAGAACAGCTGTGAAGATCGAAGGAAGAAAAGGATGGGTGCATTCCACCCATATAAAAAAAAAATTTCATGGACTTCCTCCTGACACAAACAGTACTCCCCGTGTGTCTTCCCCCATTGACTCAAAGCTACCTTTGGCTGAGGCCAGTAGCACCGAACTCTATAAACAGAAACTCAGGTCCAGATCTAAACTGTCGGACGATTTGATTGTTTAAGTCCTCTCCAAGGTGAAGCGGTTGAATCTGTCCCGACATGTATCCCTTAGGTCTGAATCATGTAGAGTCCAGAATCATAATGAAACGACATGCTTATTGTAAATCACTGCGTAGCCACTGTATTGTGACTTTATTAATTTTGTTTTTCTTGAGTTTTTTAATAGTTACTGCAAGTATATTGTTGCATATGTATTATCCTGTTTCTAAACGTGCTTTCAATATAACTGATGAACATTCTTTTAGTGACTTACCCCCACATGAGTTGTCCTATAGACTTGCGCTGCGTAATAACACATTCATTAGTATGTTACATCATTCCCATCAGACTAGTAATGCCACCAATTGTTGGGTGTGTGGCCGACTCCCTCCCTATCAGAATAACAAAGGAGTTCTGCCTTTCTTTCCACATCCGTTCACACACAATGGCTCCTGTGGAGCATGGTTTAGTTTATTAAATTCCATAGACCCAGACACAGCAGTTTATCAACAACATTGGATATGGGGAAATTTGAATCTAGTTTTATTCAAAGTCTGTCACCCTAATAAGGAGGGTCACCCCAGTAGAACAGGAACTGATTTAGAAAATGAAGTGTATAAATTAGGTAATTTTACGCCTAATCTTATGATTTTGAATGTCAAATCCGAAGTTGAACTAATTCTGCCCACTATGTCAGTATTTCCAGTTAAGGGTGAATTATGTGTGAGAAAAGTTGGTTCCATACATATGGGCCATAGCCAATGCGTTACTATAGTAGAATATAGTGATCAAGGTAAATCTTCATTTAGAGCTTCTCGCCATTCTTACTTCATATGTGGCCAGACGGCATATATGCGTCTGCCTCTAGATTGGGATGGTACCTGTTACATAGCATTCCTTTTGCCACCTGTTTTCCTAGCTCCCCCTGATTATTATCGAAATGTTCATTTAGTACACAATAGAGAGCGAAGAGATCTCCCAGTTGTCGATTATACTGAGACAGCATGGGACAAATATGTAGATTTCAATAAAGGTATCTTTCCCTATATAGGTACTATATCAAATAGTAAGCTGATACGCAGACTCACCAAGACTCTTGAAGCTGTAGTAAACGAGACTATAGCCGCCCTAGGCAATCTGACAGAGGAACAATCAGTGATGAGAATTGTTGTTCTCCAGAATCGTCTTGTCCTTGACGTCATCCTGGTCGATAGGGGCGGAGCTTGCAGGGTCATCGGATCCAGCTGCTGCATATTCATACCAGAAAATTCGCCATCTGTATATAAAGCTATAACACGCCTTCATAAGATTGTAAGCCAGATACACGAGAATCCAGGCACTTGGACGTGGTCCGGGTGGTTTTGGAGTGTGATATCAGCCTGGGGATGGAGAGTTCTATCCTTCCTAGGTATTGGCCTTCTCATACTATTCAGTTGCTGTCTATGTCTACAATGTGGACCAGCGATTTGTGGTCTGTGTGCCACATCGTGTATTCCACCACCAAGGTCTCGTTCAGAATGCCGGAAGAAGAAGGAAGAAGAAATGATGCTCCATGAGCAAATCGATGGAATAATGAAGATTGATGTCTCTTGAAGGGCAAGAAGGGGACAAGGAGGGAATGTGGAAATGTGGATTTTCCTGATCAGTTATGTCCCCTATCTTGGACCCCAACGGTTCTATATGCATGTTACAAGTACATGTATGTTCCCTCCAGTTCCAGTTTCTAAGACGCAAACATATGTGTGTCTTCCGTCGACATGTTCTCTGTCAGATCCGCCATCAATGGGCTGGATATTCGATTCCTAAGTATGAAAGGCCACCGACTTTATATGGCTAAGTTACTCCATTTTTACAGTTCAGGCAAGTAGGCCCGATTCTGTCCTCAAAGCCTTTCCCTGCTCTCTGTCTCTGACAGCTTCAGCTTGAGCTCGCATCTGTATCCATGAACTTTGTCCTACTCCCTGTGCAGCTAACGGTGCCTGCCTCGGCCAGTTTTCGCCTGCCTGCCAAGAAGTTGTATTTCACCTTCGAATTATCTATTTTGCTCTTCAGCCGATGCATTCCTGTCAAGTGATTTAGGTAAACATTTCCTTTAGCTCACAAGCAAGGACTCAGCCTTTCCGTCCTCCTGCAAGTGATTCATAGCCCTGCTGCCATGGAAAGTTTTCTGCCCCTCGCATCTCATATAGACACTTAGACGCTTGTACACGCACACACAGTTAGTATAGAATAGATTCTGTCCGAGAGTCCTTCCTTGTGGATAACATAGTTCTCCAAACATAGGATGGTAGATATGATTTGGGATTAGGTTGACTTGACCCCCCAGACTTCTCGTCTCCACATGTAGAGCTAAATGTCAAGTCCCCTTCACCCCCTAGTTGCACGTCAATTACACGTCATGCTGCTGCGCGCGCATCTATGCCAAGTATTATCTTATAGATCCACCTATGTCTGATAATGCAAACCAATCATGTTTCTTTTATTCCTTGTTACGCCTAGTTTCGATTATGTCACTGTCACGTCATTTTTCTTATCAAATGTTACGCCTTCTACATTCGTTTCATTGTAATGCACTTATTATAAAAATACATGTCTGTCAATAAATTATTGTACTTCACTTCCTGAACCCTCGTGGTGACGGAACCTGAAGGCCGCGACTCGAGTCGGCCATTTTGAATGGAATAAAGCCCATTTAGAAAACCTCTTATACCACGGATTCTGCCTCTTGTTATTTTGAGCTATTTTACTTTATTTTAGGATTCCGTATGAAATTCAGTCCGGTATAATGGTTGAGGTCTAGACTCTTACTCTGGCCTAATGCTTAAGGTCTTAACTCTTACTCAGGCCTAATGGTTAAGGTCTTAGACTCTTACTCTGGCCTAATGGTTAAGGTCTTGACTCTTACTCTGGTCTAATGGTTAAGGTCTAGACTCTTACTCTGGCCTAACGCTTAAGGTCTTAACTCTTACTCTGGCCCAATGTTTAAGGTCTTAAGTCTTACTCTGGCCTAATGGTTAGGGTCTTAACTCTTGCTCTGACCTAATGGTTAAGGTCTTGACTCTTACTCTGGTCTAATGGTTAAGGTCTAGACTCTTACTCTGGCCTAATGCTTAAGGTCTTAACTCTTACTCTGGCCTAATGGTTAAGGTCTTAGACTCTTACTCTGGCCCAATGTTTAAGGTCTTAAGTCTTACTCTGGCCTAGTGGTTAAGGTCTTAGACTCTTGCTCTGGCCTAATGGTTAAGGTCTTAACTCTTACTATGGCCTAATGGGTAAGGTCTTAGACTCTTACTCTGGCCTACTGGTTAAGGTCTTAACTCTTACTCTGGCCTAATGGTTAAGGTCTTAAGTCTTACTCTGGCCTAATGGTTAAGGTCTTAGACTCTTACTTTGGCCTAATGATTAAGGTCTTAACTCTTACTATTGACTAATGGTTAAGGTCTTAACTCTTACTCTGGCCTAATGGTTAAGGTCTTAGACTCTTACTCTGGCCTAATGGTTAAGGTCTTAGACTCTTACTCTGTCCTAATGGTTAAGGTCTTCGACTCTTACTCTGGACTACTGGTTAAGGTCTTAACTCTTACTCTGGCCTAATGGTTAAAGTTTTAACTCTTACTCTGGCCTAATGGTTGAGGTCTTAGACTCTTACTCTGGCCTAATGGTTAAGGTCTTAACTCTCACTCTGGCCTAATGGTTAAGGACTTAGACTATTACTCTGGCCTAATGGTTAAGGTCTTGACTCTTACTCTGGCCTAATGGTTAAGGTCTTAGACTCTTACTCTGGCCTAATGGTTAAGGTGTAGACTCTTATTCTGGACTAATGGTTAAGTTCTTAACTCGTCCTCTGGACTAATGGCTAAGTTCTTAACTCTTACTCTGGCCTAATGGTTAAGGTCTTAGACTCTTACTCTGGCCTAACGGTTAAGGTCTTACACTCTTACTCTGGCCTAATGGTTAAGGTTTTAGACTTTTACTCTTCCCTAATGGTTAAGGTCTTAACTCTTACTCTGGCCTAATGGTTAAGGTCTTAGACTCTTACTCTGGCCTAATGGTTAAGGTCTTAACTCTTCCTCTGGCCTAATGAGTAAGGTCTTAGACTCTTACTCTGGCCTAGTGGTTAAGACCTCAGCTCTTACTCTGGCCTAATGGTTAAGATTTTAACTCTTACTCTGACCTAATGGTTAAGGTTTTAGACTCTTACTCTGGGCTAATGGTTAAGGTATTAGACTCTTACTCTGGCCTAATGGTTAAGGTCTTGACTCTTTCTCTGGTCTAATGGTTGAGGTCTAGACTCTTACTCTGGCCTAATGCTTAAGGTCTTAACTCTTACTCAGGCCTAATGGTTAAGGTCTTAGACTCTTACTCTGGCCTAATGGTTAAGGTCTTGACTCCTTCTCTGGTCTAATGGTTAAGGTCTAGACTCTTACTCTGGCCTAACGCTTAAGGTCTTAACTCTTACTCTGGCCCAATGTTTAAGGTCTTAAGTCTTACTCTGGCCTAATGGTTAGGGTCTTAACTCTTGCTCTGACCTAATGGTTAAGGTCTTGACTCTTACTCTGGTCTAATGGTTAAGGTCTAGACTCTTACTCTGGCCTAATGCTTAAGGTCTTAACTCTTACTCTGGCCTAATGGTTAAGGTCTTAGACTCTTACTCTGGCCCAATGTTTAAGGTCTTAAGTCTTACTCTGGCCTAGTGGTTAAGGTCTTAGACTCTTGCTCTGGCCTAATGGTTAAGGTCTTAACTCTTACTATGGCCTAATGGGTAAGGTCTTAGACTCTTACTCTGGCCTACTGGTTAAGGTCTTAACTCTTACTCTGGCCTAATGGTTAAGGTCTTAAGTCTTACTCTGGCCTAATGGTTAAGGTCTTAGACTCTTACTCTGGCCTAATGGTTAAGGTCTTAACTCTTACTCTGTTCTAATGGTTAAGGTCTTAGACTCTTACTCTGGCCTAATGTTAAAGGTCTTAACTCTTACGCTGGCCTAATGGTTAAGGTCTTAGACTCTTACTCTGGCCTAACGGTTAAGGTCTTAGACTCTTACTCTGGCCCAATGGTTAAGGTTTTAGACGTTTTCTCTGGCCTAATGGTTAAGGTCTTAGACTCTTACTCTGGCCTAATGGTTAAGGTCTTAACTCTTCCTCTGGCCTAATGGGTAAGGTCTTAGACTCTTACTTTGGCCTACTGCTTAAGATGTTAACTCTTACTCTGGCCTAATGGTTAAGGTTTTAACTCTTATTCTGGCCTAATGAATAAGGTTTTAGACTCTTACTCTGGCCTAACGGTTAAAGTCTTATACTCTTCTCCTGGCCTAATGGTTAAGGTCTTATCTCTTACTCTGGCCTAATGGTTAGGGTCTTAACTCTTGCTCTGGCCTAATGGTTAAGGTCTTGACTCTTACTCTGGTCTAATGGTTAAGGTCTAGACTCTTACTCTGGCCTAATGCTTAAGGTCTTAACTCTTACTCTGGCCTAATGGTTAAGGTCTTAGACTCTTACTCTGGCCCAATGTTTAAGGTCTTAAGTCTTACTCTGGCCTAATGGTTAGGGTCTTAACTCTTGCTCTGGCCTAATGGTTAAGGTCTCAGACTCTTACTCTGGCCTACTGGTTAAGGTCTTAGACTCTTACTCTGGCCTACTGGTTAAGGTCTTAACTCTTACTCTGGCCTAATGGTTAAGGTCTTAAGTCTTACTCTGGCCTAATGGTTAAGGTCTTAGACTCTTACTCTGGCCTAATGGTTAAGGTCTTAACTCTTACTCTGTTCTAATGGGTAAGGTCTTAGACTCTTACTCTGGCCTAATGTTAAAGGTCTTAACTCTTACGCTGGCCTAATGGTTAAGGTCTTAGACTCTTACTCTGGCCTAACGGTTAAGGTCTTAGACTCTTACTCTGGCCCAATGGTTAAGGTTTTAGACGTTTTCTCTTGCCTAATGGTTAAGGTCTTAACTCTTACTCTGGCCTAATGGTTAAGGTCTTAGACTCTTACTCTGGCCTAATGGTTAAGGTCTTAACTCTTCCTCTGGCCTAATGGGTAAGGTCTTAGACTCTTACTTTGGCCTACTGCTTAAGATCTTAACTCTTACTCTGGCCTAATGGTTAAGGTTTTAACTCTTACTCTGGCCTAATGGTTAAGGTTTTAGACGCTTACTCTGGCCTAACGGTTAAAGTCTTAGACTCTTATCCTGGCCTAATGGTTAAGGTCTTATCTCTTACTCTGGCCTAATGGTTAGGGTCTTAACTCTTGCTCTGGCCTAATGGTTAAGGTCTTGACTCTTACTCTGGTCTAATGGTTAAGGTCTAGACTCTTACTCTGGCCTAATGCTTAATGTCTTAACTCTTACTCTGGCCTAATGGTTAAGGTCTTAGACTCTTACTCTGGCCCAATGTTTAAGGTCTTAAGTCTTACTCTGGCCTAATGGTTAGGGTCTTAACTCTTGCTCTGGCCTAATGGTTAAGGTCTCAGACTCTTACTCTGGCCTACTGGTTAAGGTCTTAGACTCGTACTCTGGCCTAATGTTAAAGGTCTTAACTCTTACGCTGGCCTAATGGTTAAGGTCTTAACTCTTATTCTGGCCTAATGGTTAAGGTCTTAGACTCTTACTCTGGCCTAATTGTTAAAGTCTTAACTCTTACTTTGGCCTAATGGCTAAGTTCTTAACTCTTACTCTGACCTAATGGTTAAGGTCTTAGACTCTTACTCTGGCCTAATGGTTAAGGTCTTAACTCTTACTCTGGCCTAATGGTTAAGGTCTTAGACTCTTACACTGGCCTAGTGGTTAAGGTCTTTGCTCTTACTCTGGCCTACTGGTTAAGGTCCCAGACTCTTACTCTGGCCTAATGGTTAAGGTCCTAACTATTAATATTGACTAATGGTTAAGGTCTTAACTCTTACTCTGGCCTAATGGGTAAGGTCTTAGACTCTTACTCTGGCCTACTGGTTAAGGTCTTAACTCTTACTCTGGTCTAATGGGTAAGATCTTAGACTCTTACTCTGTCCTAATGGTTAAGGTCTTAGACTCTTACTCTGGCCTAATGGTTAAGGTCTAGACTCTTACTCTGGCCTAATCCGTAAGGTCTTAACTCTTACTATGGCCTAATGGTTAAGGTCTTAGACTCTTACTCTTGCCTAATGGTTAAGGTCTTAACTCTTACTCTGGCCTAATGGTTAAGGTCTTAACTCTTACTTTGGCCTAATGGTTAAGGTTTTAGACTTTTACTCTTCCCTAATGGTTAAGGTCTTAACTCTTACTCTGGCCTAATGGTTAAGGTCTTAGACTCTTACTCTGGCCTAATGGTTAAGGTCTTAACTCTTCCTCTGGCCTAATGAGTAAGGTCTTAGACTCTTACTCTGGCCTACTGGTTAAGACCTCAGCTCTTACTCTGGCCTAATGGTTAAGATTTTAACTCTTACTCTGACCTAATGGTTAAGGTTTTAGACTCTTACTCTGGGCTAATGGTTAAGGTATTAGACTCTTACTCTGGCCTAATGGTTAAGGTCTTGACTCTTTCTCTGGTCTAATGGTTGAGGTCTAGACTCTTACTCTGGCCTAATGCTTAAGGTCTTAACTCTTACTCAGGCCTAATGGTTAAGGTCTTAGACTCTTACTCTGGCCTAATGGTTAAGGTCTTGACTCTTACTCTGGTCTAATGGTTAAGGTCTAGACTCTTACTCTGGCCTAACGCTTAAGGTCTTAACTCTTACTCTGGCCCAATGTTTAAGGTCTTAAGTCTTACTCTGGCCTAATGGTTAGGGTCTTAACTCTTGCTCTGACCTAATGGTTAAGGTCTTGACTCTTACTCCGGTCTAATGGTTAAGGTCTAGACTCTTACTCTGGCCTAATGCTTAAGGTCTTAACTCTTACTCTGGCCTAATGGTTAAGGTCTTAGACTCTTACTCTGGCCCAATGTTTAAGGTCTTAAGTCTTACTCTGGCCTAATGGTTAAGGTCTTAACTCTTACTCTGGCTTAATAGCTAAGGTCTTAACTCTTACTATGGCCTAATGGGTAAGGTCTTAGACTCTTACTCTGGCCTACTGGTTAAGGTCTTAACTCTTACTCTGGCCTAATGGTTAAGGTCTTAAGTCTTACTCTGGCCTAATGGTTAAGGTCTTAGACTCTTACTCTGGCCTAATGGTTAAGGTCTTAACTCTTACTCTGTTCTAATGGTTAAGGTCTTAGACTCTTACTCTGGCCTAATGTTAAAGGTCTTAACTCTTACGCTGGCCTAATGGTTAAGGTCTTAGACTCTTACTCTGGCCTAACGGTTAAGGTCTTAGACTCTTACTCTGGCCCAATGGTTAAGGTTTTAGACGTTTTCTCTGGCCTAATGGTTAAGGTCTTAGACTCTTACTCTGGCCTAATGGTTAAGGTCTTAACTCTTCCTCTGGCCTAATGGGTAAGGTCTTAGACTCTTACTTTGGCCTACTGCTTAAGATGTTAACTCTTACTCTGGCCTAATGGTTAAGGTTTTAACTCTTATTCTGGCCTAATGAATAAGGTTTTAGACTCTTACTCTGGCCTAACGGTTAAAGTCTTATACTCTTCTCCTGGCCTAATGGTTAAGGTCTTATCTCTTACTCTGGCCTAATGGTTAGGGTCTTAACTCTTGCTCTGGCCTAATGGTTAAGGTCTTGACTCTTACTCTGGTCTAATGATTAAGGTCTAGACTCTTACTCTGGCCTAATGCTTAAGGTCTTAACTCTTACTCTGGCCTAATGGTTAAGGTCTTAGACTCTTACTCTGGCCCAATGTTTAAGGTCTTAAGTCTTACTCTGGCCTAATGGTTAGGGTCTTAACTCTTGCTCTGGCCTAATGGTTAAGGTCTCAGACTCTTACTCTGGCCTACTGGTTAAGGTCTTAGACTCTTACTCTGGCCTACTGGTTAAGGTCTTAACTCTTACTCTGGCCTAATGGTTAAGGTCTTAAGTCTTACTCTGGCCTAATGGTTAAGGTCTTAGACTCTTACTCTGGCCTAATGGTTAAGGTCTTAACTCTTACTCTGTTCTAATGGGTAAGGTCTTAGACTCTTACTCTGGCCTAATGTTAAAGGTCTTAACTCTTACGCTGGCCTAATGGTTAAGGTCTTAGACTCTTACTCTGGCCTAACGGTTAAGGTCTTAGACTCTTACTCTGGCCCAATGGTTAAGGTTTTAGACGTTTTCTCTTGCCTAATGGTTAAGGTCTTAACTCTTACTCTGGCCTAATGGTTAAGGTCTTAGACTCTTACTCTGGCCTAATGGTTAAGGTCTTAACTCTTCCTCTGGCCTAATGGGTAAGGTCTTAGACTCTTACTTTGGCCTACTGCTTAAGATCTTAACTCTTACTCTGGCCTAATGGTTAAGGTTTTAACTCTTACTCTGGCCTAATGGTTAAGGTTTTAGACGCTTACTCTGGCCTAACGGTTAAAGTCTTAGACTCTTATCCTGGCCTAATGGTTAAGGTCTTATCTCTTACTCTGGCCTAATGGTTAGGGTCTTAACTCTTGCTCTGGCCTAATGGTTAAGGTCTTGACTCTTACTCTGGTCTAATGGTTAAGGTCTAGACTCTTACTCTGGCCTAATGCTTAATGTCTTAACTCTTACTCTGGCCTAATGGTTAAGGTCTTAGACTCTTACTCTGGCCCAATGTTTAAGGTCTTAAGTCTTACTCTGGCCTAATGGTTAGGGTCTTAACTCTTGCTCTGGCCTAATGGTTAAGGTCTCAGACTCTTACTCTGGCCTACTGGTTAAGGTCTTAGACTCGTACTCTGGCCTAATGTTAAAGGTCTTAACTCTTACGCTGGCCTAATGGTTAAGGTCTTAACTCTTATTCTGGCCTAATGGTTAAGGTCTTAGACTCTTACTCTGGCCTAATTGTTAAAGTCTTAACTCTTACTTTGGCCTAATGGCTAAGTTCTTAACTCTTACTCTGACCTAATGGTTAAGGTCTTAGACTCTTACTCTGGCCTAATGGTTAAGGTCTTAACTCTTACTCTGGCCTAATGGTTAAGGTCTTAGACTCTTACACTGGCCTAGTGGTTAAGGTCTTTGCTCTTACTCTGGCCTACTGGTTAAGGTCCTAGACTCTTACTCTGGCCTAATGGTTAAGGTCCTAACTATTAATATTGACTAATGGTTAAGATCTTAACTCTTACTCTGGCCTAATGGGTAAGGTCTTAGACTCTTACTCTGGCCTACTGGTTAAGGTCTTAACTCTTACTCTGGTCTAATGGGTAAGATCTTAGACTCTTACTCTGTCCTAATGGTTAAGGTCTTAGACTCTTACTCTGGCCTAATGGTTAAGGTCTAGACTCTTACTCTGGCCTAATCCGTAAGGTCTTAACTCTTACTATGGCCTAATGGTTAAGGTCTTAGACTCTTACTCTTGCCTAATGGTTAAGGTCTTAACTCTTACTCTGGCCTAATGGTTAAGGTCTTAACTCTTACTTTGGCCTAATGGTTAAGGTCTTAACTCTTACTATTGACTAATGGTTAAGGTCTTAACTCTTACTCTGTCCTCTAATGGTTAAGGTCTCAGACTCTTACTCTGGCCTAATGGTTAAGGTCTTAATTCTTACTCTGGCCTAATGGGTGAGGTCTTAGACTCTTACTCTGGCCTACTGGTTAAGGTCTTAATTCTTACTCTGACCTAATGGTTAAGGTTTTAACTCGTACTCTGGCCTAATGCTTAAAGTCTTAGACTCTTACTCTGGCCTAATGGTTAAGGTCTTAAGTCTTACTCTGGCCTAATGGTTAAGGTCTGAGACTCTTACTCTGGCCTAATGGTTAAGGTCTTAACTCTTACTCTGTTCTAATGGGTAAGGTCTTAGACTCTTACTCTGGCCCAATGTTTAAGGTCTTAAGTCTTACTCTGGCCTAATGGTTAGGGTCTTAACTCTTGCTCTGGCCTAATGGTTAAGGTCTCAGATTCTTTCTCTGGCCTACTGGTTAAGGTCTTAGACTCGTACTATGGCCTAATGTTAAAGGTCTTAACTCTTACGCTGGCCTAATGGTTAAGGTCTTAACTCTTATTCTGGCCTAATGGTTAAGGTCTTAACTCTTACTCTGGCCTAATGGTCAAGGTCTAGATTCTTACTCTGACCTAGTGCTTAAGGTTTTAACTCTTACTATGGCCTAATGATTAAGGTCTAAGACTCTTACTCTTGCCTAATGGGTAAGGTCTTAACTCTTACTCTGGCCTAGTGGTTAAGGTCTTAGACTCTTACTCTGGCCTAATGGTTAAGGTCTTAACTCTTACTCTGGCCTAATGGGTAAGGTCTTAGACTCTTACTCCGTCCTACTGGTCAAATTCTAGATTCTTACTCTGATCTAGTGCTTAAGGTTTTAACTCTTACTATGGCCTAATGATTAAGGTCTAAGACTCTTACTCTTGCCTAATGGGTAAGGTCTTAACTCTTACTCTGGCCTAGTGGTTAAGGTCTTAGACTCTTATTCTGGCGTATTGGTTAAGGTCTTAACTCTTACTCTGTCCTAATGGGTAAGGTCTTAGACTCTTACTCTGGAATACTGGTTAAGGTCTTAACTCTTACTCTGGCCAAATGGTTAAGGTTTTAACTCTTACTCTGGCCTAATGGTTAAGGTCTTACCTCTTACTCTGGCCAAATGGTTAAGGTCTTAGACTCTTACTTTGGCCTAATAGTTAAGGTCTTAACTCTTACTCTGTTCTAATGGGTAAGGTCTTAGACTCTTACTCTGGCCCAATGTTTAAGGTCTTAAGTCTTACTCTGGCCTAATGGTTAGGGTCTTAACTCTTGCTCTGGCCTAATGGTTAAGGTCTCAGATTCTTACTCTGGCCAACTGGTTAAGGTCCTAGACTCGTACTATGGCCTAATGTTAAAGGTCTTAACTCTTACGCTGGCCTAATGGTTAAGGTCTTAACTCTTATTCTGACCTAATGGTTAAGGTCTTAACTCTTACTCTGGCCTAATGGTCAAGGTCTAGATTCTTACTCTGACCTAGTGCTTAAGGTTTTAACTCTTACTATGGCCTAATGATTAAGGTCTAAGACTCTTACTCTTGCCTAATGGGTAAGGTCTTAACTCTTACTCTGGCCTAGTGGTTAAGGTCCTAGACTCTTACTCTGGCCTAATGGTTAAGGTCTTAACTCTTACTCTGGCCTAATGGGTAAGGTTTTAGACTCTTACTCTGTCCTACTGGTCAAGGTCTAGATTCTTACTCTGATCTAGTGGTTAAGGTTTTAACTCTTACTATGGCCTAATGATTAAGGTCTAAGACTCTTACTCTTGCCTAATGGGTAAGGTCTTAACTCTTACTCTGGCCTAGTGGTTAAGGTCTTAGACTCTTATTCTGGCGTAATGGTTAAGGTCTTAACTCTTACTCTGGCCAAATGGTTAAGGTCTTAGACTCTTACTTTGGCCTAATGATTAAGGTCTTAACTCTTACTATTGACTAATGGTTAAGGTCTTAACTCTTACTCTGGCCTAATGGTTAAGGTCTTAGACTCTTACTCTGGCCTAATGGTTAAGGTCTTAGACTCTTACTCTGTCCTAATGGTTAAGGTCTTCGACTCTTACTCTGGACTACTGGTTAAGGTCTTAACTCTTACTCTGGCCTAATGGTTAAAGTTTTAACTCTTACTCTGGCCTAATGGTTGAGGTCTTAGACTCTTACTCTGGCCTCATGGTTAAGGTCTTAACTCTCACTCTGGCCTAATGGTTAAGGACTTAGACTATTACTCTGGCCTAATGGTTAAGGTCTTAACTCTTACTCTGGCCTAATGGTTAAGGTCTTAGACTCTTACTATGGACTACTGGTTAAGGTCTTAACTCTTACTCTGGCCTAATGCTTAAAGTTTTATCTCTTACTGTGGCCTAATGGTTGAGGTCTTAGACTCTTACTCTGGCCTAATGGTTAAGGTCTTAACTCTTACTCTGGCCTAATGGTTAAGGACTTAGTCTATTACTCTGGCCTAATGGTTAAGATCTTGACTCTTACTCTGGCCTAATGTTTAAGGTCTTAGACTCTTACTCTGGCCTAATGGTTAAGGTGTAGACTCTTATTCTGGACTAATGGTTAAGTTCTTAACTCGTCCTCTGGACTAATGGCTAAGTTCTTAACTCTTACTCTGGCCTAATGGTTAAGGTCTTAGACTCTTACTCTGGCCTAACGGTTAAGGTCTTAGACTCTTACTCTGGCCTAACGGTTAAGGTCTTACACTCTTACTCTGGCCTAATGGTTAAGGTCTTAACTCTTACTCTGGCCTAATGGTTAAGCTTAGACTCTTACTATGGACTACTGGTTAAGGTCTTAACTCTTACTCTGGCCTAATGCTTAAAGTTTTAACTCTTACTGTGGCCTAATGGTTGAGGTCTTAGACTCTTACTCTGGCTTAATGGTTAAGGTCTTAACTCTTACTCTGGCCTAATGGTTAAGGACTTAGACTATTACTCTGGCCTAATGGTTAAGGTCTTGACTCTTACTCTGGCCTAATGGTTAAGGTCTTAGACTCTTACTCTGGCCTAATGGTTAAGGTGTAGACTCTTATTCTGGACTAATGGTTAAGTTCTTAACTCGTCCTCTGGACTAATGGCTAAGTTCTTAACTCTTACTCTGGCCTAATGGTTAAGGTCTTAGACTCTTACTCTGGCCTAACGGTTAAGGTCTTACACTCTTCCTCTGGCCTAATGGTTAAGGTTTTAGACTTTTACTCTTCCCTAATGTTTAAGGTCTTAACTCTTACTCTGGCCTAATGGTTAAGGTCTTAGACTCTTACTCTGGCCTAATGGTTAAGGTCTTAACTCTTCCTCTGGCCTAATGAGTAAGGTCTTAGACTCTTACTCTGGCCTACTGGTTAAGACCTCAGCTCTTACTCTGGCCTAATGGTTAAGATTTTAACTCTTACTCTGACCTAATGGTTAAGGTTTTAGACTCTTACTCTGGGCTAATGGTTAAGGTATTAGACTCTTACTCTGGCCTAATGGTTAAGGTCTTGACTCTTTCTCTGGTCTAATGGTTGAGGTCTAGACTCTTACTCTGGCCTAATGCTTAAGGTCTTAACTCTTACTCAGGCCTAATGGTTAAGGTCTTAGACTCTTACTCCGGCCTAATGGTTAAGGTCTTGACTCTTACTCTGGTCTAATGGTTAAGGTCTAGACTCTTACTCTGGCCTAACGCTTAAGGTCTTAACTCTTACTCTGGCCCAATGTTTAAGGTCTTAAGTCTTACTCTGGCCTAATGGTTAGGGTCTTAACTCTTGCTCTGACCTAATGGTTAAGGTCTTGACTCTTACTCTGGTCTAATGGTTAAGGTCTAGACTCTTACTCTGGCCTAATGCTTAAGGTCTTAACTCTAACTCTGGCCTAATGGTTAAGGTCTTAGACTCTTACTCTGGCCCAATGTTTAAGGTCTTAAGTCTTACTCTGGCCTAGTGGTTAAGGTCTTAGACTCTTGCTCTGGCCTAATGGTTAAGGTCTTAACTCTTACTATGGCCTAATGGGTAAGGTCTTAGACTCTTACTCTGGCCTACTGGTTAAGGTCTTAACTCTTACTCTGGCCTAATGGTTAAGGTCTTAAGTCTTACTCTGGCCTAATGGTTAAGGTCTTAGACTCTTACTCTGGCCTAATGGTTAAGGTCTTAACTCTTACTCTGTTCTAATGGGTAAGGTCTTAGACTCTTACTCTGGCCTAATGTTAAAGGTCTTAACTCTTACGCTGGCCTAATGGTTAAGGTCTTAGACTCTTACTCTGGCCTAACGGTTAAGGTCTTAGACTCTTACTCTGGCCCAATGGTTAAGGTTTTAGACGTTTTCTCTGGCCTAATGGTTAAGGTCTTAGACTCTTACTCTGGCCTAATGGTTAAGGTCTTAACTCTTCCTCTGGCCTAATGGGTAAGGTCTTAGACTCTTACTTTGGCCTACTGCTTAAGATCTTAACTCTTACTCTGGCCTAATGGTTAAGGTTTTAACTCTTATTCTGGCCTAATGAATAAGGTTTTAGACTCTTACTCTGGCCTAACGGTTAAAGTCTTATACTCTTCTCCTGGCCTAATGGTTAAGGTCTTATCTCTTACTCTGGCCTAATGGTTAGGGTCTTAACTCTTGCTCTGGCCTAATGGTTAAGGTCTTGACTCTTACTCTGGTCTAATGGTTAAGGTCTAGACTCTTACTCTGGCCTAATGCTTAAGGTCTTAACTCTTACTCTGGCCTAATGGTTAAGGTCTTAGACTCTTACTCTGGCCCAATGTTTAAGGTCTTAAGTCTTACTCTGGCCTAATGGTTAGGGTCTTAACTCTTGCTCTGGCCTAATGGTTAAGGTCTCAGACTCTTACTCTGGCCTACTGGTTAAGGTCTTAGACTCTTACTCTGGCCTACTGGTTAAGGTCTTAACTCTTACTCTGGCCTAATGGTTAAGGTCTTAAGTCTTACTCTGGCCTAATGGTTAAGGTCTTAGACTCTTTCTCTGGCCTAATGGTTACGGTCTTAACTCTTACTCTGTTCTAATGGGTAAGGTCTTAGACTCTTACTCTGGCCTAATGTTAAAGGTCTTAACTCTTACGCTGGCCTAATGGTTAAGGTCTTAGACTCTTACTCTGGCCTAACGGTTAAGGTCTTAGACTCTTACTCTGGCCCAATGGTTAAGGTTTTAGACGTTTTCTCTTGCCTAATGGTTAAGGTCTTAACTCTTACTCTGGCCTAATGGTTAAGGTCTTAGACTCTTACTCTGGCCTAATGGTTAAGGTCTTAACTCTTCCTCTGGCCTAATGGGTAAGGTCTTAGACTCTTACTTTGGCCTACTGCTTAAGATCTTAACTCTTACTCTGGCCTAAGTGTTAAGGTTTTAACTTTTACTCTGGCCTAATGGTTAAGGTTTTAGACTCTTATCCTGGCCTAATGGTTAAGGTCTTATCTCTTACTCTGGCCTAATGGTTAGGGTCTTAACTCTTGCTCTGGCCTAATGGTTAAGGTCTTGACTCTTACTCTGGTCTAATGGTTAAGGTCTAGACTCTTACTCTGGCCTAATGCTTAATGTCTTAACTCTTACTCTGGCCTAATGGTTAAGGTCTTAGACTCTTACTCTGGCCCAATGTGTAAGGTCTTAAGTCTTACTCTGGCCTAATGGTTAGGGTCTTAACTCTTGCTCTGGCCTAATGGTTAAGGTCTCAGACTCTTACTCTGGCCTACTGGTTAAGGTCTTAGACTCGTACTCTGGCCTAATGTTAAAGGTCTTAACTCTTACGCTGGCCTAATGGTTAACGTCTTAACTCTTATTCTGGCCTAATGGTTAAGGTCTTAGACTCTTACTCTGGCCTAATTGTTAAAGTCTTAACTCTTACTCTGGCCTAATGGCTAAGTTCTTAACTCTTACTCTGACCTAATGGTTAAGGTCTTAGACTCTTACTCTGGCCTAATGGTTAAGGTCTTAACTCTTACTCTGGCCTAATGGTTAAGGTCTTAGACTCTTACACTGGCCTAGTGGTTAAGGTCTTTGCTCTTACTCTGGCCTACTGGTTAAGGTCCTAGACTCTTACTCTGGCCTAATGGTTAAGGTCCTAACTATTAATATTGACTAATGGTTAAGGTCTTAACTCTTACTCTGGCCTAATGGGTAAGGTCTTAGACTCTTACTCTGGCCTACTGGTTAAGGTCTTAACTCTTACTCTGGTCTAATGGGTAAGATCTTAGACTCTTACTCTGTCCTAATGGTTAAGGTCTTAGACTCTTACTCTGGCCTAATGGTTAAGGTCTAGACTCTTACTCTGGCCTAATCCGTAAGGTCTTAACTCTTACTATGGCCTAATGGTTAAGGTCTTAGACTCTTACTCTTGCCTAATGGTTAAGGTCTTAACTCTTACTCTGGCCTAATGGTTAAGGTCTTAACTCTTACTTTGGCCTAATGGTTAAGGTCTTAACTCTTACTATTGACTAATGGTTAAGGTCTTAACTCTTACTCTGTCCTCTAATGGTTAAGGTCTTAGACTCTTACTCTGGCCTAATGGGTAAGGTCTTAGACTCTTACTCTGGCCTTCTGGTTAAGGTCTTAATTCTTACTCTGACCTAATGTTTAAGGTTTTAACTCGTACTCTGGCCTAATGCTTAAAGTCTTAGACTCTTACTCTGGCCTAATGGTTAAGGTCTTAAGTCTTACTCTGGCCTAATGGTTAAGGTCTGAGACTCTTACTCTGGCCTAATGGTTAAGGTCTTAACTCTTACTCTGTTCTAATGGGTAAGGTCTTAGACTCTTACTCTGGCCCAATGTTTAAGGTCTTAAGTCTTACTCTGGCCTAATGGTTAGGGTCTTAACTCTTGCTCTGGCCTAATGGTTACGGTCTCAGATTCTTTCTCTGGCCTACTGGTTAAGGTCTTAGACTCGTACTATGGCCTAATGTTAAAGGTCTTAACTCTTACGCTGGCCTAATGGTTAAGGTCTTAACTCTTATTCTGGCCTAATGGTTAAGGTCTTAACTCTTACTCTGGCCTAATGGTCAAGGTCTAGATTCTTACTCTGACCTAGTGCTTAAGGTTTTAACTCTTACTATGGCCTAATGATTAAGGTCTAAGACTCTTACTCTTGCCTAATGGGTAAGGTCTTAACTCTTACTCTGGCCTAGTGGTTAAGGTCTTAGACTCTTACTCTGGCCTAATGGTTAAGGTCTTAACTCTTACTCTGGCCTAATGGGTAAGGTCTTAGACTCTTACTCTGTCCTACTGGTCAAGGTCTAGATTCTTACTCTGATCTAGTGCTTAAGGTTTTAACTCTTACTATGGCCTAATGATTAAGGTCTAAGACTCTTACTTTTGCCTAATGGGTACGGTGTTAACTCTTACTCTGGCCTAGTGGTTAAGGTCTTAGACTCTTATTCTGGCGTAATGGTTAAGGTCTTAGCTCTTACTCTGGCCTAATGGGTAAGGTCTTAGACTCTTACTCTGGAATACTGGTTAAGGTCTTAACTCTTACTCTGGCCAAATGGTTAAGGTTTTAACTCTTACTCTGGCCTAATGGTTAAGGTCTTACCTCTTACTCTGGCCAAATGGTTAAGGTCTTAGACTCTTACTTTGGCCTAATAGTTAAGGTCTTAACTCTTACTCTGTTCTAATGGGTAAGGTCTTAGACTCTTACTCTGGCCCAATGTTTAAGGTCTTAAGTCTTACTCTGGCCTAATGGTTAGGGTCTTAACTCTTGCTCTGGCCTAATGGTTAAGGTCTCAGATTCTTACTCTGGCCGACTGGTTAAGGTCCTAGACTCGTACTATGGCCTAATGTTAAAGGTCTTAACTCTTACGCTGGCCTAATGGTTAAGGTCTTAACTCTTATTCTGACCTAATGGTTAAGGTCTTAACTCTTACTCTGGCCTAATGGTCAAGGTCTAGATTCTTACTCTGACCTAGTGCTTAAGGTTTTAACTCTTACTATGGCCTAATGATTAAGGTCTAAGACTCTTACTCTTGCCTAATGGGTAAGGTCTTAACTCTTACTCTGGCCTAGTGGTTAAGGTCTTAGACTCTTACTCTGGCCTAATGGTTAAGGTCTTAACTCTTACTCTGGCCTAATGGGTAAGGTTTTAGACTCTTACTCTGTCCTACTGGTCAAGGTCTAGATTCTTACTCTGATCTAGTGCTTAAGGTTTTAACTCTTACTATGGCCTAATGATTAAGGTCTAAGACTCTTACTCTTGCCTAATGGGTAAGGTCTTAACTCTTACTCTGGCCTAGTGGTTAAGGTCTTAGACTCTTATTCTGGCGTAATGGTTAAGGTCTTAACTCTTACTCTGGCCTAATGGGTAAGGTCTTAGACTCTTACTCTGGAATACTGGTTAAGGTCTTAACTCTTACTCTGGCCAATTGGTTAAGGTCTTAGACTCTTACTTTGGCCTAATGATTAAGGTCTTAACTCTTACTATTGACTAATGGTTAAGGTCTTAACTCTTACTCTGGCCTAATGGTTAAGGTCTTAGACTCTTACTCTGGCCTAATGGTTAAGGTCTTAGACTCTTACTCTGTCCTAATGGTTAAGGTCTTCGACTCTTACTCTGGACTACTGGTTAAGGTCTTAACTCTTACTCTGGCCTAATGGTTAAAGTTTTAACTCTTACTCTGGCCTAATGGTTGAGGTCTTAGACTCTTACTCTGGCCTAATGGTTAAGGTCTTAACTCTCACTCTGGCCTAATGGTTAAGGACTTAGACTATTACTCTGGCCTAATGGTTAAGGTCTTAACTCTTACTCTGGCCTAATGGTTAAGGTCTTAGACTCTTACTATGGACTACTGGTTAAGGTCTTAACTCTTACTCTGGCCTAATGCTTAAAGTTTTAACTCTTACTTTGGCCTAATGGTTGAGGTCTTAGACTCTTACTCTGGCCTAATGGTTAAGGTCTTAACTCTTACTCTGGCCTAATGGTTAAGGACTTAGTCTATTACTCTGGCCTAATGGTTAAGATCTTGACTATTACTCTGGCCTAATGTTTAAGGTCTTAGACTCTTACTCTGGCCTAATGGTTAAGGTGTAGACTCTTATTCTGGACTAATGGTTAAGTTCTTAACTCGTCCTCTGGACTAATGGCTAAGTTCTTAACTCTTACTCTGGCCTAATGGTTAAGGTCTTAGACTCTTACTCTGGCCTAACGGTTAAGGTCTTAGACTCTTACTCTGGCCTAACGGTTAAGGTCTTACACTCTTACTCTGGCCTAATGGTTAAGGTCTTAACTCTTACTCTGGCCTAATGGTTAAGGTCTTAGACTCTTACTATGGACTACTGGTTAAGGTCTTAACTCTTACTCTGGCCTAATGCTTAAAGTTTTAACTCTTACTGTGGCCTAATGGTTGAGGTCTTAGACTCTTACTCTGGCCTAATGGTTAAGGTCTTAACTCTTACTCTGGCCTAATGGTTAAGGACTTAGACTATTACTCTGGCCTAATGGTTAAGGTCTTGACTCTTACTCTGGCCTAATGGTTAAGGTCTTAGACTCTTACTCTGGCCTAATGGTTAAGGTGTAGACTCTTATTCTGGACTAATGGTTAAGTTCTTAACTCGTCCTCTGGACTAATGGCTAAGTTCTTAACTCTTACTCTGGCCTAATGGTTAAGGTCTTAGACTCTTACTCTGGCCTAACGGTTAAGGTCTTACACTCTTACTCTGGCCTAATGGTTAAGGTTTTAGACTTTTACTCTTCCCTAATGGTTAAGGTCTTAACTCTTACTCTGGCCTAATGGTTAAGGTCTTAGACTCTTACTCTGGCCTAATGGTTAAGGTCTTAACTCTCCCTCTGGCCTAATGAGTAAGGTCTTAGACTCTTACTCTGGCCTACTGGTTAAGACCTCAGCTCTTACTCTGGCCTAATGGTTAAGATTTTAACTCTTACTCTGACCTAATGGTTAAGGTTTTAGACTCTTACTCTGGGCTAATGGTTAAGGTATTAGACTCTTACTCTGGCCTAATGGTTAAGGTCTTGACTCTTTCTCTGGTCTAATGGTTGAGGTCTAGACTCTTACTCTGGCCTAATGCTTAAGGTCTTAACTCTTACTCAGGCCTAATGGTTAAGGTCTTAGACTCTTACTCTGGCCTAATGGTTAAGGTCTTGACTCTTACTCTGGTCTAATGGTTAAGGTCTAGACTCTTACTCTGGCCTAACGCTTAAGGTCTTAACTCTTACTCTGGCCCAATGTTTAAGGTCTTAAGTCTTACTCTGGCCTAATGGTTAGGGTCTTAACTCTTGCTCTGACCTAATGGTTAAGGTCTTGACTCTTACTCTGGTCTAATGGTTAAGGTCTAGACTCTTACTCTGGCCTAATGCTTAAGGTCTTAACTCTTACTCGGGCCTAATGGTTAAGGTCTTAGACTCTTACACTGGCCTAGTGGTTAAGGTCTTTGCTCTTACTCTGGCCTACTGGTTAAGGTCCTAGACTAGGCCTGGGCGGTAAATCCCGTTCCGTTCGCGGAATTTGCGGAATTTGGGTAATTTCGCGTTCCGCGGAGAACGCGAAATTGCCCAAAAATCTGCGTTCCGCGACTTCGCGAAATTTTTTGCTTGTTCGCGTTCTCAATATGCGTGTTCGCGAGATATTTCACCCCGAGCACGCAAACAGCGATCGCGAACAGGAAAAAAGCATCGCGAACAAGCAATTCCGCATGTTCGTGGAATTTCTGCGTGTTCGCGGAGATTTTTACCGTTTCGCGGAGATTTGCGTAACGCGATTACGCAAATTCCGCCCACCCCTATCCTAGACTCTTACTCTGGCCTAATGGTTAAGGTCCTAACTATTAATATTGACTAATGGTTAAGGTCTTAACTCTTACTCTGGCCTAATGGGTAAGGTCTTAGACTCTTACTCTGGCCTACTGGTTAAGGTCTTAACTCTTACTCTGGTCTAATGGGTAAGATCTTAGACTCTTACTCTGTCCTAATGGTTAAGGTCTTAGACTCTTACTCTGGCCTAATGGTTAAGGTCTAGACTCTTACTCTGGCCTAATCCGTAAGGTCTTAACTCTTACTATGGCCTAATGGTTAAGGTCTTAGACTCTTACTCTTGCCTAATGGTTAAGGTCTTAACTCTTACTCTGGCCTAATGGTTAAGGTCTTAACTCTTACTTTGGCCTAATGGTTAAGGTCTTAACTCTTACTATTGACTAATGGTTAAGGTCTTAACTCTTACTCTGTCCTCTAATGGTTAAGGTCTTAGACTCTTACTCTGGCCTAATGGTTAAGGTCTTAATTCTTACTCTGGCCTAATGGGTAAGGTCTTAGACTCTTACTCTGGCCTTCTGGTTAAGGTCTTAATTCTTACTCTGACCTAATGTTTAAGGTTTTAACTCGTACTCTGGCCTAATGCTTAAAGTCTTAGACTCTTACTCTGGCCTAATGGTTAAGGTCTTAAGTCTTACTCTGGCCTAATGGTTAAGGTCTGAGACTCTTACTCTGGCCTAATGGTTAAGGTCTTAACTCTTACTCTGTTCTAATGGGTAAGGTCTTAGACTCTTACTCTGGCCCAATGTTTAAGGTCTTAAGTCTTACTCTGGCCTAATGGTTAGGGTCTTAACTCTTGCTCTGGCCTAATGGTTACGGTCTCAGATTCTTTCTCTGGCCTACTGGTTAAGGTCTTAGACTCGTACTATGGCCTAATGTTAAAGGTCTTAACTCTTACGCTGGCCTAATGGTTAAGGTCTTAACTCTTATTCTGGCCTAATGGTTAAGGTCTTAACTCTTACTCTGGCCTAATGGTCAAGGTCTAGATTCTTACTCTGACCTAGTGCTTAAGGTTTTAACTCTTACTATGGCCTAATGATTAAGGTCTAAGACTCTTACTCTTGCCTAATGGGTAAGGTCTTAACTCTTACTCTGGCCTAGTGGTTAAGGTCTTAGACTCTTACTCTGGCCTAATGGTTAAGGTCTTAACTCTTACTCTGGCCTAATGGGTAAGGTCTTAGACTCTTACTCTGTCCTACTGGTCAAGGTCTAGATTCTTACTCTGATCTAGTGCTTAAGGTTTTAACTCTTACTATGGCCTAATGATTAAGGTCTAAGACTCTTACTTTTGCCTAATGGGTACGGTGTTAACTCTTACTCTGGCCTAGTGGTTAAGGTCTTAGACTCTTATTCTGGCGTAATGGTTAAGGTCTTAGCTCTTACTCTGGCCTAATGGATAAGGTCTTAGACTCTTACTCTGGAATACTGGTTAAGGTCTTAACTCTTACTCTGGCCAAATGGTTAAGGTTTTAACTCTTACTCTGGCCTAATGGTTAAGGTCTTACCTCTTACTCTGGCCAAATGGTTAAGGTCTTAGACTCTTACTTTGGCCTAATAGTTAAGGTCTTAACTCTTACTCTGTTCTAATGGGTAAGGTCTTAGACTCTTACTCTGGCCCAATGTTTAAGGTCTTAAGTCTTACTCTGGCCTAATGGTTAGGGTCTTAACTCTTGCTCTGGCCTAATGGTTAAGGTCTCAGATTCTTACTCTGGCCGACTGGTTAAGGTCCTAGACTCGTACTATGGCCTAATGTTAAAGGTCTTAACTCTTACGCTGGCCTAATGGTTAAGGTCTTAACTCTTATTCTGACCTAATGGTTAAGGTCTTAACTCTTACTCTGGCCTAATGGTCAAGGTCTAGATTCTTACTCTGACCTAGTGCTTAAGGTTTTAACTCTTACTCTGGCCTAATGGTTAAGGTCTTAGACTCTTACTCTGGCCTAATGGTTAAGGTCTTAACTCTTCCTCTGGCCTAATGAGTAAGGTCTTAGACTCTTACTCTGGCCTACTGGTTAAGACCTCAGCTCTTACTCTGGCCTAATGGTTAAGATTTTAACTCTTACTCTGACCTAATGGTTAAGGTTTTAGACTCTTACTCTGGGCTAATGGTTAAGGTATTAGACTCTTACTCTGGCCTAATGGTTAAGGTCTTGACTCTTTCTCTGGTCTAATGGTTGAGGTCTAGACTCTTACTCTGGCCTAATGCTTAAGGTCTTAACTCTTACTCAGGCCTAATGGTTAAGGTCTTAGACTCTTACTCCGGCCTAATGGTTAAGGTCTTGACTCTTACTCTGGTCTAATGGTTAAGGTCTAGACTCTTACTCTGGCCTAACGCTTAAGGTCTTAACTCTTACTCTGGCCCAATGTTTAAGGTCTTAAGTCTTACTCTGGCCTAATGGTTAGGGTCTTAACTCTTGCTCTGACCTAATGGTTAAGGTCTTGACTCTTACTCTGGTCTAATGGTTAAGGTCTAGACTCTTACTCTGGCCTAATGCTTAAGGTCTTAACTCTAACTCTGGCCTAATGGTTAAGGTCTTAGACTCTTACTCTGGCCCAATGTTTAAGGTCTTAAGTCTTACTCTGGCCTAGTGGTTAAGGTCTTAGACTCTTGCTCTGGCCTAATGGTTAAGGTCTTAACTCTTACTATGGCCTAATGGGTAAGGTCTTAGACTCTTACTCTGGCCTACTGGTTAAGGTCTTAACTCTTACTCTGGCCTAATGGTTAAGGTCTTAAGTCTTACTCTGGCCTAATGGTTAAGGTCTTAGACTCTTACTCTGGCCTAATGGTTAAGGTCTTAACTCTTACTCTGTTCTAATGGGTAAGGTCTTAGACTCTTACTCTGGCCTAATGTTAAAGGTCTTAACTCTTACGCTGGCCTAATGGTTAAGGTCTTAGACTCTTACTCTGGCCTAACGGTTAAGGTCTTAGACTCTTACTCTGGCCCAATGGTTAAGGTTTTAGACGTTTTCTCTGGCCTAATGGTTAAGGTCTTAGACTCTTACTCTGGCCTAATGGTTAAGGTCTTAACTCTTCCTCTGGCCTAATGGGTAAGGTCTTAGACTCTTACTTTGGCCTACTGCTTAAGATCTTAACTCTTACTCTGGCCTAATGGTTAAGGTTTTAACTCTTATTCTGGCCTAATGAATAAGGTTTTAGACTCTTACTCTGGCCTAACGGTTAAAGTCTTATACTCTTCTCCTGGCCTAATGGTTAAGGTCTTATCTCTTACTCTGGCCTAATGGTTAGGGTCTTAACTCTTGCTCTGGCCTAATGGTTAAGGTCTTGACTCTTACTCTGGTCTAATGGTTAAGGTCTAGACTCTTACTCTGGCCTAATGCTTAAGGTCTTAACTCTTACTCTGGCCTAATGGTTAAGGTCTTAGACTCTTACTCTGGCCCAATGTTTAAGGTCTTAAGTCTTACTCTGGCCTAATGGTTAGGGTCTTAACTCTTGCTCTGGCCTAATGGTTAAGGTCTCAGACTCTTACTCTGGCCTACTGGTTAAGGTCTTAGACTCTTACTCTGGCCTACTGGTTAAGGTCTTAACTCTTACTCTGGCCTAATGGTTAAGGTCTTAAGTCTTACTCTGGCCTAATGGTTAAGGTCTTAGACTCTTTCTCTGGCCTAATGGTTACGGTCTTAACTCTTACTCTGTTCTAATGGGTAAGGTCTTAGACTCTTACTCTGGCCTAATGTTAAAGGTCTTAACTCTTACGCTGGCCTAATGGTTAAGGTCTTAGACTCTTACTCTGGCCTAACGGTTAAGGTCTTAGACTCTTACTCTGGCCCAATGGTTAAGGTTTTAGACGTTTTCTCTTGCCTAATGGTTAAGGTCTTAACTCTTACTCTGGCCTAATGGTTAAGGTCTTAGACTCTTACTCTGGCCTAATGGTTAAGGTCTTAACTCTTCCTCTGGCCTAATGGGTAAGGTCTTAGACTCTTACTTTGGCCTACTGCTTAAGATCTTAACTCTTACTCTGGCCTAAGTGTTAAGGTTTTAACTTTTACTCTGGCCTAATGGTTAAGGTTTTAGACTCTTATCCTGGCCTAATGGTTAAGGTCTTATCTCTTACTCTGGCCTAATGGTTAGGGTCTTAACTCTTGCTCTGGCCTAATGGTTAAGGTCTTGACTCTTACTCTGGTCTAATGGTTAAGGTCTAGACTCTTACTCTGGCCTAATGCTTAATGTCTTAACTCTTACTCTGGCCTAATGGTTAAGGTCTTAGACTCTTACTCTGGCCCAATGTGTAAGGTCTTAAGTCTTACTCTGGCCTAATGGTTAGGGTCTTAACTCTTGCTCTGGCCTAATGGTTAAGGTCTCAGACTCTTACTCTGGCCTACTGGTTAAGGTCTTAGACTCGTACTCTGGCCTAATGTTAAAGGTCTTAACTCTTACGCTGGCCTAATGGTTAACGTCTTAACTCTTATTCTGGCCTAATGGTTAAGGTCTTAGACTCTTACTCTGGCCTAATTGTTAAAGTCTTAACTCTTACTCTGGCCTAATGGCTAAGTTCTTAACTCTTACTCTGACCTAATGGTTAAGGTCTTAGACTCTTACTCTGGCCTAATGGTTAAGGTCTTAACTCTTACTCTGGCCTAATGGTTAAGGTCTTAGACTCTTACACTGGCCTAGTGGTTAAGGTCTTTGCTCTTACTCTGGCCTACTGGTTAAGGTCCTAGACTCTTACTCTGGCCTAATGGTTAAGGTCCTAACTATTAATATTGACTAATGGTTAAGGTCTTAACTCTTACTCTGGCCTAATGGGTAAGGTCTTAGACTCTTACTCTGGCCTACTGGTTAAGGTCTTAACTCTTACTCTGGTCTAATGGGTAAGATCTTAGACTCTTACTCTGTCCTAATGGTTAAGGTCTTAGACTCTTACTCTGGCCTAATGGTTAAGGTCTAGACTCTTACTCTGGCCTAATCCGTAAGGTCTTAACTCTTACTATGGCCTAATGGTTAAGGTCTTAGACTCTTACTCTTGCCTAATGGTTAAGGTCTTAACTCTTACTCTGGCCTAATGGTTAAGGTCTTAACTCTTACTTTGGCCTAATGGTTAAGGTCTTAACTCTTACTATTGACTAATGGTTAAGGTCTTAACTCTTACTCTGTCCTCTAATGGTTAAGGTCTTAGACTCTTACTCTGGCCTAATGGTTAAGGTCTTAATTCTTACTCTGGCCTAATGGGTAAGGTCTTAGACTCTTACTCTGGCCTTCTGGTTAAGGTCTTAATTCTTACTCTGACCTAATGTTTAAGGTTTTAACTCGTACTCTGGCCTAATGCTTAAAGTCTTAGACTCTTACTCTGGCCTAATGGTTAAGGTCTTAAGTCTTACTCTGGCCTAATGGTTAAGGTCTGAGACTCTTACTCTGGCCTAATGGTTAAGGTCTTAACTCTTACTCTGTTCTAATGGGTAAGGTCTTAGACTCTTACTCTGGCCCAATGTTTAAGGTCTTAAGTCTTACTCTGGCCTAATGGTTAGGGTCTTAACTCTTGCTCTGGCCTAATGGTTACGGTCTCAGATTCTTTCTCTGGCCTACTGGTTAAGGTCTTAGACTCGTACTATGGCCTAATGTTAAAGGTCTTAACTCTTACGCTGGCCTAATGGTTAAGGTCTTAACTCTTATTCTGGCCTAATGGTTAAGGTCTTAACTCTTACTCTGGCCTAATGGTCAAGGTCTAGATTCTTACTCTGACCTAGTGCTTAAGGTTTTAACTCTTACTATGGCCTAATGATTAAGGTCTAAGACTCTTACTCTTGCCTAATGGGTAAGGTCTTAACTCTTACTCTGGCCTAGTGGTTAAGGTCTTAGACTCTTACTCTGGCCTAATGGTTAAGGTCTTAACTCTTACTCTGGCCTAATGGGTAAGGTCTTAGACTCTTACTCTGTCCTACTGGTCAAGGTCTAGATTCTTACTCTGATCTAGTGCTTAAGGTTTTAACTCTTACTATGGCCTAATGATTAAGGTCTAAGACTCTTACTTTTGCCTAATGGGTACGGTGTTAACTCTTACTCTGGCCTAGTGGTTAAGGTCTTAGACTCTTATTCTGGCGTAATGGTTAAGGTCTTAGCTCTTACTCTGGCCTAATGGGTAAGGTCTTAGACTCTTACTCTGGAATACTGGTTAAGGTCTTAACTCTTACTCTGGCCAAATGGTTAAGGTTTTAACTCTTACTCTGGCCTAATGGTTAAGGTCTTACCTCTTACTCTGGCCAAATGGTTAAGGTCTTAGACTCTTACTTTGGCCTAATAGTTAAGGTCTTAACTCTTACTCTGTTCTAATGGGTAAGGTCTTAGACTCTTACTCTGGCCCAATGTTTAAGGTCTTAAGTCTTACTCTGGCCTAATGGTTAGGGTCTTAACTCTTGCTCTGGCCTAATGGTTAAGGTCTCAGATTCTTACTCTGGCCGACTGGTTAAGGTCCTAGACTCGTACTATGGCCTAATGTTAAAGGTCTTAACTCTTACGCTGGCCTAATGGTTAAGGTCTTAACTCTTATTCTGACCTAATGGTTAAGGTCTTAACTCTTACTCTGGCCTAATGGTCAAGGTCTAGATTCTTACTCTGACCTAGTGCTTAAGGTTTTAACTCTTACTATGGCCTAATGATTAAGGTCTAAGACTCTTACTCTTGCCTAATGGGTAAGGTCTTAACTCTTACTCTGGCCTAGTGGTTAAGGTCTTAGACTCTTACTCTGGCCTAATGGTTAAGGTCTTAACTCTTACTCTGGCCTAATGGGTAAGGTTTTAGACTCTTACTCTGTCCTACTGGTCAAGGTCTAGATTCTTACTCTGATCTAGTGCTTAAGGTTTTAACTCTTACTATGGCCTAATGATTAAGGTCTAAGACTCTTACTCTTGCCTAATGGGTAAGGTCTTAACTCTTACTCTGGCCTAGTGGTTAAGGTCTTAGACTCTTATTCTGGCGTAATGGTTAAGGTCTTAACTCTTACTCTGGCCTAATGGGTAAGGTCTTAGACTCTTACTCTGGAATACTGGTTAAGGTCTTAACTCTTACTCTGGCCAATTGGTTAAGGTCTTAGACTCTTACTTTGGCCTAATGATTAAGGTCTTAACTCTTACTATTGACTAATGGTTAAGGTCTTAACTCTTACTCTGGCCTAATGGTTAAGGTCTTAGACTCTTACTCTGGCCTAATGGTTAAGGTCTTAGACTCTTACTCTGTCCTAATGGTTAAGGTCTTCGACTCTTACTCTGGACTACTGGTTAAGGTCTTAACTCTTACTCTGGCCTAATGGTTAAAGTTTTAACTCTTACTCTGGCCTAATGGTTGAGGTCTTAGACTCTTACTCTGGCCTAATGGTTAAGGTCTTAACTCTCACTCTGGCCTAATGGTTAAGGACTTAGACTATTACTCTGGCCTAATGGTTAAGGTCTTAACTCTTACTCTGGCCTAATGGTTAAGGTCTTAGACTCTTACTATGGACTACTGGTTAAGGTCTTAACTCTTACTCTGGCCTAATGCTTAAAGTTTTAACTCTTACTTTGGCCTAATGGTTGAGGTCTTAGACTCTTACTCTGGCCTAATGGTTAAGGTCTTAACTCTTACTCTGGCCTAATGGTTAAGGACTTAGTCTATTACTCTGGCCTAATGGTTAAGATCTTGACTATTACTCTGGCCTAATGTTTAAGGTCTTAGACTCTTACTCTGGCCTAATGGTTAAGGTGTAGACTCTTATTCTGGACTAATGGTTAAGTTCTTAACTCGTCCTCTGGACTAATGGCTAAGTTCTTAACTCTTTCTCTGGCCTAATGGTTAAGGTCTTAGACTCTTACTCTGGCCTAACGGTTAAGGTCTTAGACTCTTACTCTGGCCTAACGGTTAAGGTCTTACACTCTTACTCTGGCCTAATGGTTAAGGTCTTAACTCTTACTCTGGCCTAATGGTTAAGGTCTTAGACTCTTACTATGGACTACTGGTTAAGGTCTTAACTCTTACTCTGGCCTAATGCTTAAAGTTTTAACTCTTACTGTGGCCTAATGGTTGAGGTCTTAGACTCTTACTCTGGCCTAATGGTTAAGGTCTTAACTCTTACTCTGGCCTAATGGTTAAGGACTTAGACTATTACTCTGGCCTAATGGTTAAGGTCTTGACTCTTACTCTGGCCTAATGGTTAAGGTCTTAGACTCTTACTCTGGCCTAATGGTTAAGGTGTAGACTCTTATTCTGGACTAATGGTTAAGTTCTTAACTCGTCCTCTGGACTAATGGCTAAGTTCTTAACTCTTACTCTGGCCTAATGGTTAAGGTCTTAGACTCTTACTCTGGCCTAACGGTTAAGGTCTTACACTCTTACTCTGGCCTAATGGTTAAGGTTTTAGACTTTTACTCTTCCCTAATGGTTAAGGTCTTAACTCTTACTCTGGCCTAATGGTTAAGGTCTTAGACTCTTACTCTGGCCTAATGGTTAAGGTCTTAACTCTCCCTCTGGCCTAATGAGTAAGGTCTTAGACTCTTACTCTGGCCTACTGGTTAAGACCTCAGCTCTTACTCTGGCCTAATGGTTAAGATTTTAACTCTTACTCTGACCTAATGGTTAAGGTTTTAGACTCTTACTCTGGGCTAATGGTTAAGGTATTAGACTCTTACTCTGGCCTAATGGTTAAGGTCTTGACTCTTTCTCTGGTCTAATGGTTGAGGTCTAGACTCTTACTCTGGCCTAATGCTTAAGGTCTTAACTCTTACTCAGGCCTAATGGTTAAGGTCTTAGACTCTTACTCTGGCCTAATGGTTAAGGTCTTGACTCTTACTCTGGTCTAATGGTTAAGGTCTAGACTCTTACTCTGGCCTAACGCTTAAGGTCTTAACTCTTACTCTGGCCCAATGTTTAAGGTCTTAAGTCTTACTCTGGCCTAATGGTTAGGGTCTTAACTCTTGCTCTGACCTAATGGTTAAGGTCTTGACTCTTACTCTGGTCTAATGGTTAAGGTCTAGACTCTTACTCTGGCCTAATGCTTAAGGTCTTAACTCTTACTCAGGCCTAATGGTTAAGGTCTTAGACTCTTACACTGGCCTAGTGGTTAAGGTCTTTGCTCTTACTCTGGCCTACTGGTTAAGGTCCTAGACTCTTACTCTGGCCTAATGGTTAAGGTCCTAACTATTAATATTGACTAATGGTTAAGGTCTTAACTCTTACTCTGGCCTAATGGGTAAGGTCTTAGACTCTTACTCTGGCCTACTGGTTAAGGTCTTAACTCTTACTCTGGTCTAATGGGTAAGATCTTAGACTCTTACTCTGTCCTAATGGTTAAGGTCTTAGACTCTTACTCTGGCCTAATGGTTAAGGTCTAGACTCTTACTCTGGCCTAATCCGTAAGGTCTTAACTCTTACTATGGCCTAATGGTTAAGGTCTTAGACTCTTACTCTTGCCTAATGGTTAAGGTCTTAACTCTTACTCTGGCCTAATGGTTAAGGTCTTAACTCTTACTTTGGCCTAATGGTTAAGGTCTTAACTCTTACTATTGACTAATGGTTAAGGTCTTAACTCTTACTCTGTCCTCTAATGGTTAAGGTCTTAGACTCTTACTCTGGCCTAATGGTTAAGGTCTTAATTCTTACTCTGGCCTAATGGGTAAGGTCTTAGACTCTTACTCTGGCCTTCTGGTTAAGGTCTTAATTCTTACTCTGACCTAATGTTTAAGGTTTTAACTCGTACTCTGGCCTAATGCTTAAAGTCTTAGACTCTTACTCTGGCCTAATGGTTAAGGTCTTAAGTCTTACTCTGGCCTAATGGTTAAGGTCTGAGACTCTTACTCTGGCCTAATGGTTAAGGTCTTAACTCTTACTCTGTTCTAATGGGTAAGGTCTTAGACTCTTACTCTGGCCCAATGTTTAAGGTCTTAAGTCTTACTCTGGCCTAATGGTTAGGGTCTTAACTCTTGCTCTGGCCTAATGGTTACGGTCTCAGATTCTTTCTCTGGCCTACTGGTTAAGGTCTTAGACTCGTACTATGGCCTAATGTTAAAGGTCTTAACTCTTACGCTGGCCTAATGGTTAAGGTCTTAACTCTTATTCTGGCCTAATGGTTAAGGTCTTAACTCTTACTCTGGCCTAATGGTCAAGGTCTAGATTCTTACTCTGACCTAGTGCTTAAGGTTTTAACTCTTACTATGGCCTAATGATTAAGGTCTAAGACTCTTACTCTTGCCTAATGGGTAAGGTCTTAACTCTTACTCTGGCCTAGTGGTTAAGGTCTTAGACTCTTACTCTGGCCTAATGGTTAAGGTCTTAACTCTTACTCTGGCCTAATGGGTAAGGTCTTAGACTCTTACTCTGTCCTACTGGTCAAGGTCTAGATTCTTACTCTGATCTAGTGCTTAAGGTTTTAACTCTTACTATGGCCTAATGATTAAGGTCTAAGACTCTTACTTTTGCCTAATGGGTACGGTGTTAACTCTTACTCTGGCCTAGTGGTTAAGGTCTTAGACTCTTATTCTGGCGTAATGGTTAAGGTCTTAGCTCTTACTCTGGCCTAATGGGTAAGGTCTTAGACTCTTACTCTGGAATACTGGTTAAGGTCTTAACTCTTACTCTGGCCAAATGGTTAAGGTTTTAACTCTTACTCTGGCCTAATGGTTAAGGTCTTACCTCTTACTCTGGCCAAATGGTTAAGGTCTTAGACTCTTACTTTGGCCTAATAGTTAAGGTCTTAACTCTTACTCTGTTCTAATGGGTAAGGTCTTAGACTCTTACTCTGGCCCAATGTTTAAGGTCTTAAGTCTTACTCTGGCCTAATGGTTAGGGTCTTAACTCTTGCTCTGGCCTAATGGTTAAGGTCTCAGATTCTTACTCTGGCCGACTGGTTAAGGTCCTAGACTCGTACTATGGCCTAATGTTAAAGGTGTTAACTCTTACGCTGGCCTAATGGTTAAGGTCTTAACTCTTATTCTGACCTAATGGTTAAGGTCTTAACTCTTACTCTGGCCTAATGGTCAAGGTCTAGATTCTTACTCTGACCTAGTGCTTAAGGTTTTAACTCTTACTATGGCCTAATGATTAAGGTCTAAGACTCTTACTCTTGCCTAATGGGTAAGGTCTTAACTCTTACTCTGGCCTAGTGGTTAAGGTCTTAGACTCTTACTCTGGCCTAATGGTTAAGGTCTTAACTCTTACTCTGGCCTAATGGGTAAGGTTTTAGACTCTTACTCTGTCCTACTGGTCAAGGTCTAGATTCTTACTCTGATCTAGTGCTTAAGGTTTTAACTCTTACTATGGCCTAATGATTAAGGTCTAAGACTCTTACTCTTGCCTAATGGGTAAGGTCTTAACTCTTACTCTGGCCTAGTGGTTAAGGTCTTAGACTCTTATTCTGGCGTAATGGTTAAGGTCTTAACTCTTACTCTGGCCTAATGGGTAAGGTCTTAGACTCTTACTCTGGAATACTGGTTAAGGTCTTAACTCTTACTCTGGCCAATTGGTTAAGGTCTTAGACTCTTACTTTGGCCTAATGATTAAGGTCTTAACTCTTACTATTGACTAATGGTTAAGGTCTTAACTCTTACTCTGGCCTAATGGTTAAGGTCTTAGACTCTTACTCTGGCCTAATGGTTAAGGTCTTAGACTCTTACTCTGTCCTAATGGTTAAGGTCTTCGACTCTTACTCTGGACTACTGGTTAAGGTCTTAACTCTTACTCTGGCCTAATGGTTAAAGTTTTAACTCTTACTCTGGCCTAATGGTTGAGGTCTTAGACTCTTACTCTGGCCTAATGGTTAAGGTCTTAACTCTCACTCTGGCCTAATGGTTAAGGACTTAGACTATTACTCTGGCCTAATGGTTAAGGTCTTAACTCTTACTCTGGCCTAATGGTTAAGGTCTTAGACTCTTACTATGGACTACTGGTTAAGGTCTTAACTCTTACTCTGGCCTAATGCTTAAAGTTTTAACTCTTACTTTGGCCTAATGGTTGAGGTCTTAGACTCTTACTCTGGCCTAATGGTTAAGGTCTTAACTCTTACTCTGGCCTAATGGTTAAGGACTTAGTCTATTACTCTGGCCTAATGGTTAAGATCTTGACTATTACTCTGGCCTAATGTTTAAGGTCTTAGACTCTTACTCTGGCCTAATGGTTAAGGTGTAGACTCTTATTCTGGACTAATGGTTAAGTTCTTAACTCGTCCTCTGGACTAATGGCTAAGTTCTTAACTCTTACTCTGGCCTAATGGTTAAGGTCTTAGACTCTTACTCTGGCCTAACGGTTAAGGTCTTAGACTCTTACTCTGGCCTAACGGTTAAGGTCTTACACTCTTACTCTGGCCTAATGGTTAAGGTCTTAACTCTTACTCTGGCCTAATGGTTAAGGTCTTAGACTCTTACTATGGACTACTGGTTAAGGTCTTAACTCTTACTCTGGCCTAATGCTTAAAGTTTTAACTCTTACTGTGGCCTAATGGTTGAGGTCTTAGACTCTTACTCTGGCCTAATGGTTAAGGTCTTAACTCTTACTCTGGCCTAATGGTTAAGGACTTAGACTATTACTCTGGCCTAATGGTTAAGGTCTTGACTCTTACTCTGGCCTAATGGTTAAGGTCTTAGACTCTTACTCTGGCCTAATGGTTAAGGTGTAGACTCTTATTCTGGACTAATGGTTAAGTTCTTAACTCGTCCTCTGGACTAATGGCTAAGTTCTTAACTCTTACTCTGGCCTAATGGTTAAGGTCTTAGACTCTTACTCTGGCCTAACGGTTAAGGTCTTACACTCTTACTCTGGCCTAATGGTTAAGGTTTTAGACTTTTACTCTTCCCTAATGGTTAAGGTCTTAACTCTTACTCTGGCCTAATGGTTAAGGTCTTAGACTCTTACTCTGGCCTAATGGTTAAGGTCTTAACTCTCCCTCTGGCCTAATGAGTAAGGTCTTAGACTCTTACTCTGGCCTACTGGTTAAGACCTCAGCTCTTTCTCTGGCCTAATGGTTAAGATTTTAACTCTTACTCTGACCTAATGGTTAAGGTTTTAGACTCTTACTCTGGGCTAATGGTTAAGGTATTAGACTCTTACTCTGGCCTAATGGTTAAGGTCTTGACTCTTTCTCTGGTCTAATGGTTGAGGTCTAGACTCTTACTCTGGCCTAATGCTTAAGGTCTTAACTCTTACTCAGGCCTAATGGTTAAGGTCTTAGACTCTTACTCTGGCCTAATGGTTAAGGTCTTGACTCTTACTCTGGTCTAATGGTTAAGGTCTAGACTCTTACTCTGGCCTAACGCTTAAGGTCTTAACTCTTACTCTGGCCCAATGTTTAAGGTCTTAAGTCTTACTCTGGCCTAATGGTTAGGGTCTTAACTCTTGCTCTGACCTAATGGTTAAGGTCTTGACTCTTACTCTGGTCTAATGGTTAAGGTCTAGACTCTTACTCTGGCCTAATGCTTAAGGTCTTAACTCTTACTCTGGCCTAATGGTTAAGGTCTTAGACTCTTACTCTGGCCCAATGTTTAAGGTCTTAAGTCTTACTCTGGCCTAGTGGTTAAGGTCTTAGCCTCTTGCTCTGGCCTAATGGTTAAGGTCTTAACTCTTACTATGGCCTAATGGGTAAGGTCTTAGACTCTTACTCTGGCCTACTGGTTAAGGTCTTAACTCTTACTCTGGCCTAATGGTTAAGGTCTTAAGTCTTACTCTGGCCTAATGGTTAAGGTCTTAGACTCTTACTCTGGCCTAATGGTTAAGGTCTTAACTCTTACTCTGTTCTAATGGGTAAGGTCTTAGACTCTTACTCTGGCCTAATGTTAAAGGTCTTAACTCTTACGCTGGCCTAATGGTTAAGGTCTTAGACTCTTACTCTGGCCTAACGGTTAAGGTCTTAGACTCTTACTCTGGCCCAATGGTTAAGGTTTTAGATGTTTTCTCTGGCCTAATGGTTAAGGTCTTAGACTCTTACTCTGGCCTAATGGTTAAGGTCTTAACTCTTCCTCTGGCCTAATGGGTAAGGTCTTAGACTCTTACTTTGGCCTACTGCTTAAGATCTTAACTCTTACTCTGGCCTAATGGTTAAGGTTTTAACTCTTATTCTGGCCTAATGAATAAGGTTTTAGACTCTTACTCTGGCCTAACGGTTAAAGTCTTATACTCTTCTCCTGGCCTAATGGTTAAGGTCTTATCTCTTACTCTGGCCTAATGGTTAGGGTCTTAACTCTTGCTCTGGCCTAATGGTTAAGGTCTTGACTCTTACTCTGGTCTAATGGTTAAGGTCTAGACTCTTACTCTGGCCTAATGCTTAGGGTCTTAACTCTTACTCTGGCCTAATGGTTAAGGTCTTAGACTCTTACTCTGGCCCAATGTTTAAGGTCTTAAGTCTTACTCTGGCCTAATGGTTAGGGTCTTAACTCTTGCTCTGGCCTAATGGTTAAGGTCTCAGACTCTTACTCTGGCCTACTGGTTAAGGTCTTAGACTCGTACTCTGGCCTAATGTTAAAGGTCTTAACTCTTACGCTGGCCTAATGGTTAAGGTCTTAACTCTTATTCTGGCCTAATGGTTAAGGTCTTAGACTCTTACTCTGGCCTAATTGTTAAAGTCTTAACTCTTACTCTGGCCTAATGGCTAAGTTCTTAACTCTTACTCTGACCTAATGGTTAAGGTCTTAGACTCTTACTCTGGCCTAATGGTTAAGGTCTTAACTCTTACTCTGGCCTAATGGTTAAGGTCTTAGACTCTTACACTGGCCTAGTGGTTAAGGTCTTTGCTCTTACTCTGGCCTACTGGTTAGGGTCCTAGACTCTTACTCTGGCCTAAAGGTTAAGGTCCTAACTATTACTATTGACTAATTTTTAAGGTCTTAACTCTTACTCTGGCCTAATGGGTAAGGTCTTAGACTCTTACTCTGGCCTACTGGTTAAGGTCTTAACTCTTACTCTGGCCTAATGGGTAAGATCTTAGACTCTTACTCTGTCCTAATGGTTAAGGTCTTAGACTCTTCCTCTGGCCTAACGGTTAAGGTCTAGACTCTTACTCTGGCCTAATCCGTAAGGTCTTAACTCTTACTAAGGCCTAATGGTTAAGGTCTTAGACTCTTACTCTTGCCTAATGGTTAAGGTCTTAACTCTTACTCTGGCCTAATGGTTAAGGTCTTAACTCTTACTTTGGCCAAATGGTTAAGGTCTTAATTCTTACTATTGACTAATGGTTAAGGTCTTAACTCTTACTCTGTCCTAATGGTTAAGGTCTTAGACTCTTACTCTGGACTACTGGTTAAGGTCTTAACTCTTACTCTGGCCTAATGGTTAAAGTTTTAACTCTTACTCTGGCCTAATGGTTGAGGTCTTAGACTCTTACTCTGGCCTACTGGTTAAGGTCTTAACTCTTACTCTGGCCTAATGGTTAAGGACTTAGACTATTACTCTGGCCTAATGGTTAAGGTCTTAACTCTTACTCTGGCCTAATGGTTAAGGTCTTAGACTCTTACTATGGACTACTGGTTAAGGTCTTGACTCTTACTCTGGCCTAATGCTTAAAGTTTTAACTCTTACTGTGGCCTAATGGTTGAGGTCTTAGACTCTTACTCTGGCCTAATGGTTAAGGTCTTAACTCTTACTCTGGCCTAATGGTTAAGGACTTAGACTATTACTCTGGCCTAATGGTTAAGGTCTTGACTCTTACTCTGGCCTAATGTTTAAGGTGTAGACTCTTATTCTGGACTAATGGTTAAGTTCTTAACTCGTCCTCTGGACTAATGGCTAAGTTCTTAACTCCTATTCTGGCCTAATGGTTAAGCTCTTAGACTCTTACTCGGGCCTAACGGTTAAGGTCTTAAACTCTTACTCTGGCCTAATGGTTAAGGTTTTAGACTTTTACTCTTGCCTAATGGTTAAGGTCTTAACTCTTACTCTGGCCTAATGGTTAAGGTCTTAGACTCTTACTCTGGCCTAATGGTTAAGGTCTTAACTCTTCCTCTGGCCTAATGAGTAAGGTCTTAGACTCTTACTCTGGCCTACTGGTTAAGACCTCAGCTCTTACTCTGGCCTAATGGTTAAGATTTTAACTCTTACTCTGACCTAATGGTTAAGGTTTTAGACTCTTACTCTGGGCTAATGGTTAAGGTGTTAGACTCTTACTCTGGAATACTGGTTAAGGTCTTAACTCTTACTCTGGCCAAATGGTTAAGGTTTTAACTCTTACTCTGGCCTAATGGTTAAGGTCTTACCTCTTACTCTGGCCAAATGGTTAAGGTCTTAGACTCTTACTTTGGCCTAATAGTTAAGGTCTTAACTCTTACTCTGTTCTAATGGGTAAGGTCTTAGACTCTTACTCTGGCCCAATGTTTAAGGTCTTAAGTCTTACTCTGGCCTAATGGTTAGGGTCTTAACTCTTGCTCTGGCCTAATAGTTAAGGTCTCAGATTCTTACTCTGGCCGACTGGTTAAGGTCCTAGACTCGTACTATGGCCTAATGTTAAAGGTCTTAACTCTTACGCTGGCCTAATGGTTAAGGTCTTAACTCTTATTCTGACCTAATGGTTAAGGTCTTAACTCTTACTCTGGCCTAATGGTCAAGGTCTAGATTCTTACTCTGACCTAGTGCTTAAGGTTTTAACTCTTACTATGGCCTAATGATTAAGGTCTAAGACTCTTACTCTTGCCTAATGGGTAAGGTCTTAACTCTTACTCTGGCCTAGTGGTTAAGGTCTTAGACTCTTACTCTGGCCTAATGGTTAAGGTCTTAACTCTTACTCTGGCCTAATGGGTAAGGTTTTAGACTCTTACTCTGTCCTACTGGTCAAGGTCTAGATTCTTACTCTGATCTAGTGCTTAAGGTTTTAACTCTTACTATGGCCTAATGATTAAGGTCTAAGACTCTTACTCTTGCCTAATGGGTAAGGTCTTAACTCTTACTCTGGCCTAGTGGTTAAGGTCTTAGACTCTTATTCTGGCGTAATGGTTAAGGTCTTAACTCTTACTCTGACCTAATGGGTATGGTCTTAGACTCTTACTCTGGAATACTGGTTAAGGTCTTAACTCTTACTCTGGCCAAATGGTTAAGGTCTTAGACTCTTACTTTAGCCTAATGATTAAGGTCTTAACTCTTACTATTGACTAATGGTTAAGGTCTTAACTCTTACTCTGGCCTAATGGTTAAGGTCTTAGACTCTTACTCTGGCCTAATGGTTAAGGTCTTAGACTCTTACTCTGTCCTAATGGTTAAGGTCTTCGACTCTTACTCTGGACTACTGGTTAAGGTCTTAACTCTTACTCTGGCCTAATGGTTAAAGTTTTAACTCTTACTCTGGCCTAATGGTTGAGGTCTTAGACTCTTACTCTGGCCTAATGGTTAAGGTCTTAACTCTCACTCTGGCCTAATGGTTAAGGACTTAGACTATTACTCTGGCCTAATGGTTAAGGTCTTAACTCTTACTCTGGCCTAATGGTTAAGGTCTTAGACTCTTACTATGGACTACTGGTTAAGGTCTTAACTCTTACTCTGGCCTAATGCTTAAAGTTTTAACTCTTACTGTGGCCTAATGGTTGAGGTCTTAGGCTCTTACTCTGGCCTAATGGTTAAGGTCTTAACTCTTACTCTGGCCTAATGGTTAAGGACTTAGTCTATTACTCTGGCCTAATGGTTAAGATCTTGACTCTTACTCTGGCCTAATGTTTAAGGTCTTAGACTCTTACTCTGGCCTAATGGTTAAGGTGTAGACTCTTATTCTGGACTAATGGTTAAGTTCTTAACTCGTCCTCTGGACTAATGGCTAAGTTCTTAACTCTTACTCTGGCCTAATGGTTAAGGTCTTAGACTCTTACTCTGGCCTAACGGTTAAGGTCTTACACTCTTACTCTGGCCTAATGGTTAAGGTCTTAACTCTTACTCTGGCCTAATGGTTAAGGTCTTAGACTCTTACTATGGACTACTGGTTAAGGTCTTAACTCTTACTCTGGCCTAATGCTTAAAGTTTTAACTCTTACTGTGGCCTAATGGTTGTGGTCTTAGACTCTTACTCTGGCCTAATGGTTAAGGTCTTAACTCTTACTCTGGCCTAATGGTTAAGGACTTAGACTATTACTCTGGCCTAATGGTTAAGGTCTTGACTCTTACTCTGGCCTAATGTTTAAGGTCTTAGACTCTTACTCTGGCCTAATGGTTAAGGTGTAGACTCTTATTCTGGACTAATGGTTAAGTTCTTAACTCGTCCTCTGGACTAATGGCTAAGTTCTTAACTCTTACTCTGGCCTAATGGTTAAGGTCTTAGACTCTTACTCTGGCCTAACGGTTAAGGTCTTACACTCTTACTCTGGCCTAATGGTTAAGGTTTTAGACTTTTACTCTTGCCTAATGGTTAAGGTCTTAACTCTTACTCTGGCCTAATGGTTAAGGTCTTATACTCTTACTCTGGCCTAATGGTTAAGGTCTTAACTCTTCCTCTGGCCTAATTAGTAAGGTCTTAGACTCTTACTCTGGCCTACTGGTTAAGACCTCAGCTCTTACTCTGGCCTAATGGTTAAGATTTTAACTCTTACTCTGACCTAATGGTTAAGGTTTTAGACTCTTACTCTGGGCTAATGGTTAAGGTGTTAGACTCTTACTCTGGCCTAATGGTTAAGGTCTTGACTCTTTCTCTGGTCTAATGGTTGAGGTCTAGACTCTTACTCTGGCCTAATGCTTAAGGTCTTAACTCTTACTCAGGCCTAATGGATAAGGTCTTAGACTCTTACTCTGGCCTAATGGTTAAGGTCTTGACTCTTACTCTGGTCTAATGGTTAAGGTCTAGACTCTTACTCTGGCCTAATGCTTAAGGTCTTAACTCTTACTCTGGCCCAATGTTTAAGGTCTTAAGTCTTACTCTGGCCTAATGGTTAGGGTCTTAACTCTTGCTCTGACCTAATGGTTAAGGTCTTGACTCTTACTCTGGTCTAATGGTTAAGGTCTAGACTCTTACTCTGGCCTAATTCTTAAGGTCTTAACTCTTACTCTGGCCTAATGGTTAAGGTCTTAGACTCTTACTCTGGCCCAATGTTTGAGGTCTTAAGTCTTACTCTGGCCTAGTGGTTAAGGTCTTAGACTCTTGCTCTGGCCTAATCGTTAAGGTCTTAACTCTTACTATGGCCTAATGGGTAAGGTCTTAGACTCTTACTCTGGCCTACTGGTTAAGGTCTTAACTCTTACTCTGGCCTAATGGTTAAGGTCGTAAGTCTTACTCTGGCCTAATGGTTAAGGTCTTACACTCTTACTCTGGCCTAATGGTTAAGGTCTTAACTCTTACTCTGTTCTAATGGGTAAGGTCTTAGACTCTTACTCTGGCCTAATGTTAAAGGTCTTAACTCTTACTCTGGCCTAATGGTTAAGGTCTTAGACTCTTACTCTGGCCTAACGGTTAAGGTCTTAGACTCTTACTCTGGCCCAATGGTTAAGGTTTTAGACGTTTTCTCTGGCCTAATGGTTAAGGTCTTAGACTCTTACTCTGGCCTAATGGTTAAGGTCTTAACTCTTCCTCTGGCCTAATGGGTAAGGTCTTAGACTCTTACTTTGGCCTACTGCTTAAGATCTTAACTCTTACTCTGGCCTAATGGTTAAGGTTTTAACTCTTACTCTGGCCTAATGAATAAGGTTTTAGACTCTTACTCTGGCCTAACGGTTAAAGTCTTATACTCTTCTCCTGGCCTAATGGTTAAGGTCTTATCTCTTACTCTGGCTTAATGGTTAGGGTCTTAACTCTTGCTCTGGCCTAATGGTTAAGGTCTTGACTCTTACTCTGGTCTAATGGTTAAGGTCTAGACTCTTACTCTGGCCTAATGCTTAAGGTCTTAACTCTCACTCTGGCCTAATGGTTAAGGTCTTAGACTCTTACTCTGGCCCAATGTTTAAGGTCTTAAGTCTTACTCTGGCCTAATGGTTAGGGTCTTAACTCTTGCTCTGGCCTAATGGTTAAGGTCTCAGACTCTTACTCTGGCCTACTGGTTAAGGTCTTAGACTCGTACTCTGGCCTAATGTTAAAGGTCTTAACTCTTACGCTGGCCTAATGGTTAAGGTCTTAACTCTTATTCTGGCCTAATGGTTAAGGTCTTAGACTCTTACTCTGGCCTAATTGTTAACGTCTTAACTCTTACTCTGGCCTAATGGCTAAGTTCTTAACTCTTACTCTGACCTAATGGTTAAGGTCTTAGACTCTTACTCTGGCCTAATGGTTATGGTCTTAACTCTTACTCTGGCCTAATGGTTAAGGTCTTAACTCTTCCTCTGGCCTAATGGGTAAGGTCTTAGACTCTTACTTTGGCCTACTGCTTAAGATCTTAATTCTTACTCTGGCCTAATGGTTAAGGTTTTAACTCTTATTCTGGCCTAATGAATAAGGTTTTAGACTCTTACTCTGGCCTAACGGTTAAAGTCTTATACTCTTCTCCTGGCCTAATGGTTAAGGTCTTATCTCTTACTCTGGCCTAATGGTTAGGGTCTTAACTCTTGCTCTGGCCTAATGGTTAAGGTCTTGACTCTTACTCTGGTCTAATGGTTAAGGTCTAGACTCTTACTCTGGCCTAATGCTTAAGGTCTTAACTCTTACTCTGGCCTAATGGTTAAGGTCTTAGACTCTTACTCTGGCCCAATGTTTAAGGTCTTAAGTCTTACTCTGGCCTAATGGTTAGGGTCTTAACTCTTGCTCTGGCCTAATGGTTAAGGTCTCAGACTCTTACTCTGGCCTACTGGTTAAGGTCTTAGACTCGTACTCTGGCCTAATGTTAAAGGTCTTAACTCTTACGCTGGCCTAATGGTTAAGGTCTTAGACTCTTACTCTGGCCTAATTGTTAAAGTCTTAACTCTTACTCTGGCCTAATGGCTAAGTTCTTAACTCTTACTCTGACCTAATGGTTAAGGTCTTAGACTCTTACTCTGGCCTAATGGTTAAGGTCTTAACTCTTACTCTGGCCTAATGGTTAAGGTCTTAACTCTTACTCTGGCCTAATGGTTAAGGTCTTAGACTCTTACACTGGCCTAGTGGTTAAGGTCTTTGCTCTTACGCTGGCCTACTGGTTAAGGTCCTAGACTCTTACTCTGGCCTAAAGGTTAAGGTCCTAACTATTACTATTGACTAATGGTTAAGGTCTTAACTCTTACTCTGGCCTAATGGGTAAGGTCTTAGACTCTTACTCTGGCCTACTGGTTAAGGTCTTAACTCTTACTCTGGCCTAATGGGTAAGATCTTAGACTCTTACTTTGTCCTAATGGTTAAGGTCTTAGACTCTTCCTCTGGCCTAACGGTTAAGGTCTAGACTCTTACTCTGGCCTAATCCGTAAGGTCTTAACTCTTACTATGGCCTAATGGTTAAGGTCTTAGACTCTTACTCTTGCCTAATGGTTAAGGTCTTAACTCTTACTCTGGCCTAATGGTTAAGGTCTTAACTCTTACTTTGGCCAAATGGTTAAGGTCCTAATTCTTACTATTGACTAATGGTTAAGGTCTTAACTCTTACTCTGTCCTAATGGTTAAGGTCTTAGACTCTTACTCTGGACTACTGGTTAAGGTCTTAACTCTTACTCTGGCCTAATGGTTAAAGTTTTAACTCTTACTCTGGCCTAATGGTTGAGGTCTTAGACTCTTACTCTGGCCTACTGGTTAAGGTCTTAACTCTTACTCTGGCCTAATGGTTAAGGACTTAGACTATTACTCTGGACTAATGGTTAAGGTCTTAACTCTTACTCTGGCCTAATGGTTAAGGTCTTAGACTCTTACTATGGACTACTGGTTAAGGTCTTAACTCTTACTCTGGCCTAATGCTTAAAGTTTTAACTCTTACTGTGGCCTAATGGTTGAGGTCTTAGACTCTTACTCTGGCCTAATGGTTAAGGTCTTAACTCTTACTCTGGCCTAATGGTTAAGGACTTAGACTATTACTCTGGCCTAATGGTTAAGGTCTTGACTCTTACTCTGGCCTAATGTTTAAGGTCTTAGACTCTTACTCTGGCCTAATGGTTAAGGTGTAGACTCTTATTCTGGACTAATGGTTAAGTTCTTAACTCGTCCTCTGGACTAATGGCTAAGTTCTTAACTCTTACTCTGGCCTAATGGTTAAGGTCTTAGACTCTTACTCTGGCCTAACGGTTAAGGTCTTACACTCTTACTCTGGCCTAATGGTTAAGGTTTTAGACTTTTACTCTTGCCTAATGGTTAAGGTCTTAACTCTTACTCTGGCCTAATGGTTAAGGTCTTAGACTCTTACTCTGGCCTAATGGTTAAGGTCTTAACTCTTCCTCTGGCCTAATGAGTAAGGTCTTAGACTCTTACTCTGGCCTACTGGTTAAGACCTCAGCTCTTACTCTGGCCTAATGGTTAAGATTTTAACTCTTACTCTGACCTAATGGTTAAGGTTTTAGACTCTTACTCTGGGCTAATGGTTAAGGTGTTAGACTCTTACTCTGGAATACTGGTTAAGGTCTTAACTCTTACTCTGGCCAAATGGTTTAGGTTTTAACTCTTACTCTGGCCTAATGGTTAAGGTCTTACCTCTTACTCTGGCCAAATGGTTAAGGTCTTAGACTCTTACTTTGGCCTAATAGTTAAGGTCTTAACTCTTACTCTGTTCTAATGGGTAAGGTCTTAGACTCTTACTCTGGCCCAATGTTTAAGGTCTTAAGTCTTACTCTGGCCTAATGGTTAGGGTCTTAACTCTTGCTCTGGCCTAATGGTTAAGGTCTCAGATTCTTACTCTGGCCGACTGGTTAAGGTCCTAGACTCGTACTATGGCCTAATGTTAAAGGTCTTAACTCTTACGCTGGCCTAATGGTTAAGGTCTTAACTCTTATTCTGACCTAATGGTTAAGGTCTTAACTCTTACTCTGGCCTAATGGTCAAGGTCTAGATTCTTACTCTGACCTAGTGCTTAAGGTTTTAACTCTTACTATGGCCTAATGATTAAGGTCTAAGACTCTTACTCTTGCCTAATGGGTAAGGTCTTAACTCTTACTCTGGCCTAGTGGTTAAGGTCTTAGACTCTTACTCTGGCCTAATGGTTAAGGTCTTAACTCTTACTCTGGCCTAATGGGTAAGGTTTTAGACTCTTACTCTGTCCTACTGGTCAAGGTCTAGATTCTTACTCTGATCTAGTTCTTAAGGTTTTAACTCTTACTATGGCCTAATGATTAAGGTCTAAGACTCTTACTCTTGCCTAATGCGTAAGGTCTTAACTCTTACTCTGGCCTAGTGGTTAAGGTCTTAGACTCTTATTCTGGCGTAATGGTTAAGGTCTTAACTCTTACTCTGGCCTAATGGGTAAGTGTAGGAGAGTGGCATCGACTGCATAGTTGCCCCCAACTTTTTGCTGATGTTTTGACTGTTTTTATGACTTTAGCCAGGCTGTGGCCCTGCTATCCAGGACCCCAGCCTATCTGCTTCCTCTGGTAAACTATGTGAGTACCCTAGGTACCAACCAATTGGATGCTGGGCATGCCCTACCAGTCCCTTGTAGATGGTACCCTAGGTACCCAGGGCATGGGTCCCCCAGTAGGCCTACCAGGGCTGCAGCACTTATTGTGCCACCCTGGGACAGCCACCCAAACTGACACCACCAGGCCACTACTGTAGCCTGGGTAAGGTGGTGCTAGCACCCCTTACAGGGACGTAGGTACCCTATGTCCCATACCATACAACACATATACTCTCATAGGTCACCCCTATGGCAGGCCATGGTAATCCTACAGGGCTGGGTGCTGAGGTATGTGTGAGGGGGGACCCCTACGTGAGTAGGACCTCTCTGCAACCTTCGTAAAAACGTTACTGGGTTGTTTGTAGTGTAGCCATACCATATACTCTTAACCGCATTATAAATTATTGCGTCATCGCTGTAACTTAGGAGTGGCTACACAGAACCATATCGTGTTTGGTGTCAAACATGAAGGAATCATACCCCCAGTCCAGCCATGGGCATGGGGGCACGATTCCCCCTTGCTAGGAGGGTGATATGGGAAAAGCGGTAGAATTTGGAAACCAATTTAAAAGTGCACATGTACCACAAAATGGCTACTGTTCGCCACCTACACGACTCTGGCTGGCTGTTGCTGGGGAAAACCCCAGCCTCGCCATCTGGACAATAGGGCTCCTGTGGCAGGGAGGTGCCAGCACCTCCCCAGACAGGATATGTGGATTGGAACAGGGTGGGTGCACCAAATGTCCTTTCAGAGTTGCACGTAGGCAGCTGCAGAGCCCCAATTCTGCATACACCGCCTGGAACCGGTTCAGGGGCATCCTGCCCCTCGCCCAGGCGGGAAACACACAAAGGGGAGTGGGTGTAGCCACCCTTTCCCGCCTCTACTCTGATTGGTAGGCTCTATTTTGGACCATCCCCTAATCTTGGGGATATATGGGAATAACTTTGCCCTAGAGCCTTAGATTCGTACAGGACTTCACAGAACTGACCTTCGACGAGCTGCTGCCCAGCTGACTGAAGAAATCTCCCTTGGGATAAAGGAGTTATCCCCCTGCTTGGCAGGCACCTAAAAGACTACAAGATACCCGGTTGGAACTTCGTTGCTCTCACGACCTTCGACGCCTTCCAGCAACCTCGAGGTGGGTCTCCAGTGCATCCCAGCGTCCTGTGAGTGTGCCCAGCAAGTCTGAGCACCCTGGACCATGTGGGTGTCGAGATCCCCGCATACCCCGAGACACCGGCCACCTCTTGTCCAGCACACGACCCCGACCAGTGGAGAAGTTGTGCTTTGGCCCATTCTTGAGCCAACCTTCAAGCAGCATTTGTGCCGACCCTCAGCTCCCTGGCCCGCTCCGGTGGCCCGTGGGAGCCCTTTTACGCACTCCATTTTGCTGCCTTCCGCGGTCCCTTGTCCCTCGACTTGTGGGCCCTGACGGAGGACAATCTTCTTTTCTAAGAGTTCCCCTGGTTGCTCCAGGCCTGCTCTACGCTCCCTGCAAAGGAGAGCACCCTCAGACCACGTGGGTCTGCACCAGCAGCTGCTTTGTTCATCTTGCGTGGGTTGCGGTTGCCAATGCTTAGTGGATCCAATCGGGACACTAGCACCGCAGCGACCCTCAGCCGATGTGGGACAGTCGCCCTCCAGAAGCTGGCCTTCCTTGAAGCCTCCCGGAGCCCGTGACTGCAGAGCCCAGCTGTACCTTCCACACCTGGAGCACCCGACATCCACGAGCTCCTTCCTGTGAGCTCCCTGGTCACTGTGCTGTGACCCAGACTCTGTCCCCTCTGCTTTCAGGTTCATCTTTGTCTTTTCTTCAACTTTAATCTTCACGACTTCAACGACACTTCCAGCTAGCAGCAGTTTGGACTCCTTTTCCATAGAAAATCAGCCCGCGACCCGACACCAGAATCGACCTATGCACCCGGCTTCCCTGGGGCAGGTAACAGTGGTACTTCGGTACTTCCGTGGTGGTGGGCTCTCCAAAGCCTTAAGTCTCAAGCCTTAACTTTGTACTGTTGTTAGAAGTGTCCTTAAACCTTAATTATTCAACCGCGACATTCTCCATAGGCTAACATTGCGATCCCGATAGCAACTTCTCGCACTGCACACGCCTCCCGTGGGTCCCCTTCCTCTTAACTGTGGGTGGATTCTTAAGGGGCCAGCGATCCTGAATGCCCTAGGCATTGCCTGTAGAATTGTCGTGGTTCTTATACCACTATTTTAGTATATGGTTTGGTCCCCCCCTGGGGCCCATTGATTTCTGTGCTATTTATTGTGTTTATAAATGCTTGTTTGACGTGTAACTTTGCCACTAGCCACATAAAGTGACTGTGGGATTCTGTCTAGAATAAATACATATATTTTATATATATACCTGTGTGGGCTACTCTTTCATTTGGTTATTCAAGAGGTTATTATGGTAAAACAATAAGCTTAACACTCCTTCAAGACTTAGCCTGAAGGCTGCTCTCCACAGCTACCACTAGGATAGCTTTCTTTAAAGGTTGTCTTAAACCTACCTTCAATAGGAGTCGAATTGGACTGGTGCAAGGTGTCCCTATAACTAGGAACAGCATATGCCAGGCCAACTTCTCACAGTAAGGTCTTAGACTCTTACTCTGGAATACTGGTTAAGGTCTTAACTCTTACTCTGGCCAAATGGTTAAGGTCTTAGACTCTTACTTTGGCCTAATGATTAAGGTCTTAACTCTTACTATTGACTAATGGTTAAGGTCTTAACTCTTACTCTGGCCTAATGGTTAAGGTCTTAGACTCTTACTCTGGCCTTATGGTTAAGGTCTTAGACTCTTACTCTGTCCTAATGGTTAAGGTCTTCGACTCTTACTCTGGACTACTGGTTAAGGTCTTAACTCTTACTCTGGCCTAATGGTTAAAGGTTTAACTCTTACTCTGGCCTAATGGTTGAGGTCTTAGACTCTTACTCTGTCCTAATGGTTATGGTCTTAACTCTCACTCTGGCCTAATGGTTAAGGACTTAGACTATTACTCTGGCCTAATGGTTAAGGTCTTAACTCTTACTCTGGCCTAATGGTTAAGGTCTTAGACTCTTACTATGGACTACTGGTTAAGGTCTTAACTCTTACTCTGGCCTAATGCTTAAAGTTTTAACTCTTACTGTGGCCTAATGGTTGAGGTCTTAGACTCTTACTCTGGCCTAATGGTTAAGGTCTTAACTCTTACTCTGGCCTAATGGTTAAGGACTTAGTCTATTACTCTGGCCTAATGGTTAAGATCTTGACTCTTACTCTGGCCTAATGTTTAAGGTCTTAGACTCTTACTCTGGCCTAACGGTTAAGGTGTAGACTCTTATTCTGGACTAATGGTTAAGTTCTTAACTCGTCCTCTGGACTAATGGCTAAGTTCTTAACTCTTACTCTGGCCTAATGGTTAAGGTCTTAGACTCTTACTCTGGCCTAACGGTTAAGGTCTTACACTCTTACTCTGGCCTAATGGTTAAGGTCTTAACTCTTACTCTGGCCTAATGGTTAAGGTCTTAGACTCTTACTATGGACTACTGGTTAAGGTCTTAACTCTTACTCTGGCCTACTGCTTAAAGTTTTAACTCTTACTGTGGCCTAATGGTTGGGGTCTTAGACTCTTACTCTGGCCTAATGGTTAAGGTCTTAACTCTTACTCTGGCCTAATGGTTAAGGACTTAGACTATTACTCTGGCCTAATGGTTAAGGTCTTGACTCTTACTCTGGCCTAATGGTTAAGGTCTTAGACTCTTACTCTGGCCTAATGGTTAAGGTGTAGACTCTTATTCTGGACTAATGGTTAAGTTCTTAACTCGTCCTCTGGACTAATGGCTAAGTTCTTAACTCTTACTCTGGCCTAATGGTTAAGGTCTTAGACTCTTACTCTGGCCTAACGGTTAAGGTCTTACACTCTTACTCTGGCCTAATGGTTAAGGTTTTAGACTTTTACTCTTCCCTAATGGTTAAGGTCTTAACTCTTACTCTGGCCTAATGGTTAAGGTCTTAGACTCTTACTCTGGCCTAATGGTTAAGGTCTTAACTCTTCCTCTGGCCTAATGAGTAAGGTCTTAGACTCTTACTCTGGCCTACTGGTTAAGACCTCAGCTCTTACTCTGGCCTAATGGTTAAGATTTTAACTCTTACTCTGACCTAATGGTTAAGGTTTTAGACTCTTACTCTGGGCTAATGGTTAAGGTATTAGACTCTTACTGTGGCCTAATGGTTAAGGTCTTGACTCTTTCTCTGGTCTAATGGTTGAGGTCTAGACTCTTACTCTGGCCTAATGCTTAAGGTCTTAACTCTTACTCAGGCCTAATGGTTAAGGTCTTAGACTCTTACTCTGGCCTAATGGTTAAGGTCTTGACTCTTACTCTGGTCTAATGGTTAAGGTCTAGACTCTTACTCTGGCCTAACGCTTAAGGTCTTAACTCTTACTCTGGCCCAATGTTTAAGGTCTTAAGTCTTACTCTGGCCTAATGGTTAGGGTCTTAACTCTTGCTCTGACCTAATGGTTAAGGTCTTGACTCTTACTCTGGTCTAATGGTTAAGGTCTAGACTCTTACTCTGGCCTAATGCTTAAGGTCTTAACTCTTACTCTGGCCTAATGGTTAAGGTCTTAGACTCTTACTCTGGTCCAATGTTTAAGGTCTTAAGTCTTACTCTGGCCTAGTGGTTAAGGTCTTAGACTCTTGCTCTGGCCTAATGGTTAAGGTCTTAACTCTTACTATGGCCTAATGGGTAAGGTCTTAGACTCTTACTCTGGCCTACTGGTTAAGGTCTTAACTCTTACTCTGGCCTAATGGTTAAGGTCTTAAGTCTTACTCTGGCCTAATGGTTAAGGTCTTAGACTCTTACTCTGGCCTAATGGTTAAGGTCTTAACTCTTACTCTGTTCTAATGGGTAAGGTCTTAGACTCTTACTCTGGCCTAATGTTAAAGGTCTTAACTCTTACGCTGGCCTAATGGTTAAGGTCTTAGACTCTTACTCTGGCCTAACGGTTAAGGTCTTAGACTCTTACTCTGGCCCAATGGTTAAGGTTTTAGACGTTTTCTCTGGCCTAATGGTTAAGGTCTTAGACTCTTACTCTGGCCTAATGGTTAAGGTCTTAACTCTTCCTCTGGCCTAATGGGTAAGGTCTTAGACTCTTACTTTGGCCTACTGCTTAAGATCTTAACTCTTACTCTGGCCTAATGGTTAAGGTTTTAACTCTTATTCTGGCCTAATGAATAAGGTTTTAGACTCTTACTCTGGCCTAACGGTTAAAGTCTTATACTCTTCTCCTGGCCTAATGGTTAAGGTCTTATCTCTTACTTTGGCCTAATGGTTAGGGTCTTAACTCTTGCTCTGGCCTAATGGTTAAGGTCTTGACTCTTACTCTGGTCTAATGGTTAAGGTCTAGACTCTTACTCTGGCCTAATGCTTGAGGTCTTAACTCTTACTCTGGCCTAATGGTTAAGGTCTTAGACTCTTACTCTGGCCCAATGTTTAAGGTCTTAAGTCTTACTCTGGCCTAATGGTTAGGGTCTTAACTCTTGCTCTGGCCTAATGGTTAAGGTCTCAGACTCTTACTCTGGCCTACTGGTTAAGGTCTTAGACTCGTACTCTGGCCTAATGTTAAAGGTCTTAACTCTTACGCTGGCCTAATGGTTAAGGTCTTAACTCTTATTCTGGCCTAATGGTTAAGGTCTTAGACTCTTACTCTGGCCTAATTGTTAAAGTCTTAACTCTTACTCTGGCCTAATGGCTAAGTTCTTAACTCTTACTCTGACCTAATGGTTAAGGTCTTAGACTCTTACTCTGGCCTAATGGTTAAGGTCTTAACTCTTACTCTGGCCTAATGGGTAAGATCTTAGACTCTTACTCTGTCCTAATGGTTAAGGTCTTAGACTCTTCCTCTGGCCTAACGGTTAAGGTCTAGACTCTTACTCTGGCCTAATCCGTAAGGTCTTAACTCTTACTATGGCCTAATGGTTAAGGTCTTAGACTCTTACTCTTGCCTAATGGTTAAGGTCTTAACTCTTACTCTGGCCTAATGGTTAAGGTCTTAACTCTTACTTTGGCCAAATGGTTAAGGTCTTAATTCTTACTATTGACTAATGGTTAAGGTCTTAACTCTTACTCTGTCCTAATGGTTAAGGTCTTAGACTCTTACTCTGGACTACTGGTTAAGGTCTTAACTCTTACTCTGGCCTAATGGTTAAAGATTTAACTCTTACTCTGGCCTAATGGTTGAGGTCTTAGACTCTTACTCTGGCCTACTGGTTAAGGTCTTAACTCTTACTCTGGCCTAATGGTTAAGGACTTAGACTATTACTCTGGCCTAATGGTTAAGGTCTTAACTCTTACTCTGGCCTAATGGTTAAGGTCTTAGACTCTTACTATGGACTACTGGTTAAGGTCTTAACTCTTACTCTGGCCTAATGCTTAAAGTTTTAACTCTTACTGTGGCCTAATGGTTGAGGTCTTAGACTCTTACTCTGGCCTAATGGTTAAGGTCTTAACTCTTACTCTGGCCTAATGGTTAAGGACTTAGACTATTACTCTGGCCTAATGGTTAAGGTCTTGACTCTTACTCTGGCCTAATGTTTAAGGTCTTAGACTCTTACTCTGGCCTAATGGTTAAGGTGTAGACTCTTATTCTGGACTAATGGTTAAGTTCTTAACTCGTCCTCTGGACTAATGGCTAAGTTCTTAACTCTTACTCTGGCCTAATGGTTAAGGTCTTAGACTCTTACTCTGGCCTAACGGTTAAGGTCTTACACTCTTACTCTGGCCTAATGGTTAAGGTTTTAGACTTTTACTCTTGCCTAATGGTTAAGGTCTTAACTCTTACTCTGGCCTAATGGTTAAGGTCTTAGACTCTTACTCTGGCCTAATGGTTAAGGTCTTAACTCTTCCTCTGGCCTAATGAGTAAGGTCTTAGACTCTTACTCTGGCCTACTGGTTAAGACCTCAGCTCTTACTCTGGCCTAATGGTTAAGATTTTAACTCTTACTCTGACCTAATGGTTAAGGTTTTAGACTCTTACTCTGGGCTAATGGTTAAGGTGTTAGACTCTTACTCTGGCCTAATGGTTAAGGTCTTGACTCTTTCTCTGGTCTAATGGTTGAGGTCTAGACTCTTACTCTGGCCTAATTCTTAAGGTCTTAACTCTTACTCAGGCCTAATGGATAAGGTCTTAGACTCTTACTCTGGCCTAATGGTTAAGGTCTTGACTCTTACTCTGGTCTAATGGTTAAGGTCTTAGACTCTTACTCTGGCCTAATGGTTAAGGTGTAGACTCTTATTCTGGACTAATAGTTAAGGTCTTAACTCTTCCTCTGGACTAATGGCTAAGTTCTTAACTCTTAGTCTGACCTAATGGTTAAGGTCTCAGACTCTTACTCTTGCCTAATGGTTAAGGTCTTAACTCTTACTCTGGCCTAATGGTTAAGGTCTTAACTCTTACTCTGGCCAAATGGTTAAGGACTTAGACTCTTACACTGGCCTACTGGTTAATGTCTTTGCGCTTACTCTGGCCTACTGGTTAACGTCCTAGACTCTTACTCTGGCCTAATGGTTAAGGTCCTAACTCTTACTATTGACTAATGGTTAAGGTCTTAACTGTTACTCTGGCCTAATGGGTAAGGTCTTAGACTCTTACTCTGGCCTACTGGTTAAGGTCTTAACTCTTACTCTGGCCTAATGGGTAAGATCTTAGACTCTTACTCTGTCCTAATGGTTAAGGTCTTAGACTCTTACTCTGGCCTAATGGTTAAGGTCTAGACTCTTACTCTGGCCTAATCCGTAAGGTCTTAACTCTTACTATGGCCTAATGGTTAAGGTCTTAGACTCTTACTCTGGCCTAATGGTTAAGGTCTTAACTCTTACTCTGGCCTAATGGTTAAGGTCTTAGACTCTTACTCTGGCCTAATGGTTAAGGTTTTAGACTCTTACTCTGGCCTAATGGTTAAAGTCTTAACTCTTCCTTAGGCCTAATGGTTAAGGTATTGGACTCTTACTCTGGCCTAATGGTTAAGGTCTTGAGTCTTACTCTGGCCTAATGGTTAAGGTCTTAACTCTTACTCTGGACTAATGGTTAAGGTCTTAACTCTTACTCTAGACTAATTGTTAAGGTCTTAACTCTTACTTTGGACAAATGGTTAAGGTCTTAACTCTTACTCTGGACTAATGGTTAAGGTCTTAACTCTTAGTCTGGCATCATAGTTAAGGTCTTAACTCTTACTCTGGACTAATGGTTAAGGTCTTACCTCTTACTCTGGCATCATGGTTAAGGTCTTAACTCTTACTCTGGACTAATGGTTAAGGTCTTAGACTCTTACTCTGGACTAATGGTTAAGGTCTTAACTCTTACTCTGGCATCATGGTTAAGGTCTTAGACTCTTACTCTGGACTAATGGTTAAGGTCTTTACTCTTACTCTGGACTAGTGGTTAAGGTCTTAACTCTTACTCTGGACTAATGGTTAAGGTCTTAACTCTTACTCTAGACTAATTGTTAAGGTCTTAACTCTTACTTTGGACAAATGGTTAAGGTCTTAACTCTTACTCTGGACTAATGGTTAAGGTCTTAACTCTTAGTCTGGCATCATAGTTAAGGTCTTAACTCTTACTCTGGACTAATGGTTAAGGTCTTACCTCTTACTCTGGCATCATGGTTAAGGTCTTAACTCTTACTCTGGACTAATGGTTAAGGTCTTAGACTCTTACTCTGGACTAATGGTTAAGGTCTTAACTCTTACTCTGGCATCATGGTTAAGGTCTTAGACTCTTACTCTGGACTAATGGTTAAGGTCTTTACTCTTACTCTGGACTAGTGGTTAAGGTCTTAACTCTTACTCTGGACTAATGGTTAAGGTCTTAGACTCTTACTCTGGCATCATGGTTAAGGTCTTAACTCTTACTCTGGCATCATTGTTAAGGTCTTAACTCTTACTCTGGCATCATGGTTAAGGTCTTAACTCTTACTCTGGACTAATGGTTAAGGTCTTAACTCTTACTCTGGACTAATGGTTAAGGTCTTAACTCTTACTCTGGACTAATGGTTAAGGTCTTAACTCTTACTCTGGACTAATGGTTTAGGTCTTAACTCTTACTCTAGACTAATTGTTAAGGTCTTAACTCTTACTTTGGACAAATGGTTAAGGTCTTAACTCTTACTCTGGACTAATGGTTAAGGTCTTAACTCTTAGTCTGGCATCATAGTTAAGGTCTTAACTCTTACTCTGGACTAATGGTTAAGGTCTTAACTCTTACTCTAGACTAATTGTTAAGGTCTTAACTCTTACTTTGGACAAATGGTTAAGGTCTTAACTCTTACTCTGGACTAATGGTTAAGGTCTTAACTCTTAGTCTGGCATCATAGTTAAGGTCTTAACTCTTACTCTGGATTAATGGTTAAGGTCTTACCTCTTACTCTGGCATCATGGTTAAGGTCTTAACTCTTACTCTGGACTAATGGTTAAGGTCTTAGACTCTTACTCTGGACTAATGGTTAAGGTCTTAACTCTTACTCTGGCATCATGGTTAAGGTCTTAGACTCTTACTCTGGACTAATGGTTAAGGTCTTTACTCTTACTCTGGACTAGTGGTTAAGGTCTTAACTCTTACTCTGGACTAATGGTTAAGGTCTTAGACTCTTACTCTGGCATCATGGTTAAGGTCTTAACTCTTACTCTGGCATCATTGTTAAGGTCTTAACTCTTACTCTGGCATCATGGTTAAGGTCTTAACTCTTACTCTGGACTAATGGTTAAGGTCTTAACTCTTACTCTGGACTAATGGTTAAGGTCTTAACTCTTACTCTGGCATCATGGTTAAGGTCTTAGACTCTTACTCTGGACTAATGGTTAAGGTCTTTACTCTTACTCTGGACTAGTGGTTAAGGTCTTAACTCTTACTCTGGACTAATGGTTAAGGTCTTAGACTCTTACTCTGGCATCATGGTTAAGGTCTTAACTCTTACTCTGGCATCATTGTTAAGGTCTTAACTCTTACTCTGGCATCATGGTTAAGGTCTTAACTCTTACTCTGGACTAATGGTTAAGGTCTTAACTCTTACTCTGGACTAATGGTTAAGGTCTTAACTCTTACTCTGGACTAATGGTTAAGGTCTTAACTCTTTCTCTGGACTAATGGTTTAGGTCTTAACTCTTACTCTAGACTAATTGTTAAGGTCTTAACTCTTACTTTGGACAAATGGTTAAGGTCTTAACTCTTACTCTGGACTAATGGTTAAGGTCTTAACTCTTAGTCTGGCATCATAGTTAAGGTCTTAACTCTTACTCTGGACTAATGGTTAAGGTCTTAACTCTTACTCTAGACTAATTGTTAAGGTCTTAACTCTTACTTTGGACAAATGGTTAAGGTCTTAACTCTTACTCTGGACTAATGGTTAAGGTCTTAACTCTTAGTCTGGCATCATAGTTAAGGTCTTAACTCTTACTCTGGACTAATGGTTAAGGTCTTACCTCTTACTCTGGCATCATGGTTAAGGTCTTAACTCTTACTCTGGACTAATGGTTAAGGTCTTAGACTCTTACTCTGGACTAATGGTTAAGGTCTTAACTCTTACTCTGGCATCATGGTTAAGGTCTTAGACTCTTACTCTGGACTAATGGTTAAGGTCTTTACTCTTACTCTGGACTAGTGGTTAAGGTCTTAACTCTTACTCTGGACTCATGGTTAAGGTCTTAGACTCTTACTCTGGCATCATGGTTAAGGTCTTAACTCTTACTCTGGCATCATTGTTAAGGTCTTAACTCTTACTCTGGCATCATGGTTAAGGTCTTAACTCTTACTCTGGACTAATGGTTAAGGTCTTAACTCTTACTCTGGACTAATGGTTAAGGTCTTAACTCTTACTCTGGCATCATGGTTAAGGTCTTAACTCTTACTCTGGACTAATGGTTAAGGTCTTAACTCTTAGTCTGGCATCATGGTTAAGGTCTTAGACTCATACTCTGGCATCATGGTTAAGCTCTTAAATCTTACTCTGGACTAATGGTTAAGGTCTTAACTCTTACTCTGGCATCATGGTTAAGGTCTTAACTCTTACTCTGGACTAATGGTTAAGGTCTTAACTCTTACTCTGGCATCATGGTTAAGGTCTTAACTCTTACTCTGGACTAATGTTTATGGTCTTAGACTCTTACTCTGGCATCATGTTTAATGTCTTAACTCTTACTCTGGCATCATGGTTACGGTCTTAACTCTTACTCTGGACTAATGGGTAAGGTCTTAACTCTTACGCTGGTCTAATGGTTAAGGTCTTAGACTCTTACTCTGGCATCATGGTTAAGGTCTTAACTCTTACTCTGGACTAATGGTTATGGTCTTAACTCTTACTCTAGCATCATGGTTAAGGTCTTAACTCTTACTCTGGACTAATGATTAAGGTCCTAACTCCTATTCTGGCATCATGGTTAAGGTCTTAACTCTTACTCTGGCATCATGGTTAAGGTCTTAACTCTTACTCTGGACTAATGGTTAAGGTCTTAGACTCTTACTATGGAGTAATGGTTAAGGTCTTAACTCTTACTATGGCATCATGGTTAAGGTCTTAGACTCTTACTCTGGACTAATGGTTAAGGTCTTAACTCTTACTCTGGACTAATGGTTAAGGTCTTAACTCTTACTCTGGACTAATGGTTAAGGTCCAACTCTTACACTGGCATCATGGTTAAGGTCTTAGACTCTTACTCTGGCATCATGGTTAAGGTATTAACTCTTACTCTGGACTAATGGTTAAGGTCTTAGACTCTTACTATGGACTAATGGTTAAGGTCTTAACTCTTACTCTGGCATCATGTTAAGGTCTTAACTCTTACTCTGGACTAATGGTTAAGGTCTTAACTCTTACTCTGGACTAATCGTTAAGGTCTTTACTCTTACTCTGGCATCATGGTTAAGGTCTTAACTCTTACTCTGGACTAATTGTTAATGTCTTAACTCTTACTCTGGACTAATGGTTAAGGTCTTAACTCTTACTCTGGACTAATGGTTAAGGTCTTAACTCTTACTCTGGACTAATGGTTAAGGTATTAACTCTTACTCTAGACTAATTGTTAAGGTCTTAACTCTTACTTTGGACAAATGGTTAAGGTCTTAACTCTTACTCTGGACTAATGGTTAAGGTCTTAACTCTTAGTCTGGCATCATGGTTAAGGTCTTAACTCTTACTCTGGACTAATGGTTAAGGTCTTACCTCTTACTCTGGCATCATGGTCAAGGTCTTAACTCTTACTCTGGACTAATTGTGAAGGTCTTAACTCTTACTTTGGACAAATGGTTAAGGTCTTAACTCTTACTCTGGACTAATGGTTAAGGTCTTACCTCTTACTCTGGCATCATGGTTAAGGTCTTAACTCTTACTCTGGACTAATGGTTAAGGTCTTAGACTCTTACTCTGGACTAATGGTTAAGGTCTTAACTCTTACTCTGGCATCATGGTTAAGGTCTTAGACTCTTACTCTGGACTAATGGTTAAGGTCTTAACTCTTACTCTGGACTAATGGTTAAGGTCTTAGACTCTTACTCTGGACTAATGGTTAAGGTCGTAACTCTTACTCTGGACTAATGGTTAAGGTCTTAACTCTTACTCTGGCATCATGGTTAAGGTCTTAACTCTTACTCTGGACTAATGGTTAAGGTCTTAACACTTACTCTTGACTAATGGTTAAGGTCTTAACTCTTACTCTGGACTAATGGTTAAGGTCTTAGACTCTTACTCTGGCATCATGGTTAAGGTCTTAACTCTTACTCTGGCATCATTGTTAAGGTCTTACCTCTTACTCTGGCATTATGGTTAAGGTCTTAACTCTTACTCTGGACTAATGGTTAAGGTATTAACTCTTACTTTGGACAAATGGTTAAGGTCTTAACTCTTACTCTGGACTAATGGTTAAGGTCTTACCTCTTACTCTGGCATCATGGCTAAGGTCTTCGACTCTTACTCTGGACTAATGGTTAAGGTCTTAACTCTTACTCTGGACTAATGTTTAAGGTCTTAGACTCTTACTCTGGACCAATGGTTAAGGTCTTAACTCTTACTATGGCATCATGGTTAAGGTCTTAGACTCTTACTCTGGACTAATGGTTAAGGTCTTAACTCTTACTCTGGACTAATGGTTAAGGTCTTAACTCTTACTCTGGACTAATGGTTAAGGTCCAACTCTTACTCTGGCATCATGGTTAAGGTCTTAGACTCTTACTCTGGCATCATGGTTAAGGTATTAACTCTTACTCTGGACTAATGGTTAAGGTCTTAGACTCTTACTATGGACTAATGGTTAAGGTCTTAACTCTTACTCTGGCATCATGTTAAGGTCTTAACTCTTACTCTGGACTAATGGTTAAGCTCTTAACTCTTACTCTGGACTAATGGTTAAGGTCTTAACTCTTACTCTGGACTAATCGTTAAGGTCTTTACTCTTACTCTGGCATCATGGTTAAGGTCTTAACTCTTACTCTGGACTAATTGTTAATGTCTTAACTCTTACTCTGGACTAATGGTTAAGGTCTTAACTCTTACTCTGGACTAATGGTTAAGGTCTTAACTCTTACTCTGGACTAATGGTTAAGGTATTAAATCTTACTCTAGACTAATTGTTAAGGTCTTAACTCTTACTTTGGACAAATGGTTAAGGTCTTAACTCTTACTCTGGACTAATGGTTAAGGTCTTAACTCTTAGTCTGGCATCATGGTTAAGGTCTTAACTCTTACTCTGGACTAATGGTTAAGGTCTTACCTCTTACTCTGGCATCATGGTCAAGGTCTTAACTCTTACTCTGGACTAATTGTGAAGGTCTTAACTCTTACTTTGGACAAATGGTTAAGGTCTTAACTCTTACTCTAGACTAATGGTTAAGGTCTTACCTCTTACTCTGGCATCATGGTTAAGGTCTTAACTCTTACTCTGGACTAACGGTTAAGGTCTTAGACTCTTACTCTGGACTAATGGTTAAGGTCTTAACTCTTACTCTGGCATCATGGTTAAGGTCTTAGACTCTTACTCTGGACTAATGGTTAAGGTCTTAACTCTTACTCTGGACTAATGGTTAAGGTCTTAGACTCTTACTCTGGACTAATGGTTAAGGTCGTAACTCTTACTCTGGACTAATGGTTAAGGTTTTAACTCTTACTCTGGCATCATGGTTAAGGTCTTAACTCTTACTCTGGACTAATGGTTAAGGTCTTAACACTTACTCTTGACTAATGGTTAAGGTCTTAACTCTTACTCTGGACTAATGGTTAAGGTCTTAGACTCTTACTCTGGCATCATGGTTAAGGTCTTAACTCTTACTCTGGCATCATTGTTAAGGTCTTAACTCTTACTCTGGCATCATGGTTAAGGTCTTAACTCTTACTCTGGACTAATGGTTAAGGTCTTAACTCTTACTTTGGACAAATGGTTAAGGTCTTAACTCTTACTCTGGACTAATGGTTAAGGTCTTACCTCTTACTCTGGCATCATGGCTAAGGTCTTAGACTCTTACTCTGGACTAATGGTTAAGGTCTTAACTCTTACTCTGGACTAATGGTTAAGGTCTTAGACTCTTACTCTGGACTAATGGTTAAGGTCTTAACTCTTACTCTGGACTAATGGTTAAGGTCTTAACTCTTACTCTAGCATCATGGTTAAGGTCTTAACTCTTACTCTGGACTAATGGTTAAGGTCTTAACTCTTACTCTGGACTAATGATTAAGGTCTTAGACTCTTACTCTGGACTAATGGTTAAGGTCTTAACTCTTACTCTGGACTAATGGTTAAGGTCTTAACTCTTACTCTAGCATCATGGTTAAGGTCTTAACTCTTACTCTGGACTAATGGTTAAGGTCTTACCTCTTACTCTGGCATCATGGCTAAGGTCTTAGACTCTTACTCTGGACTAATGGTTAAGGTCTTAACTCTTACTCTGGACTAATGGTTAAGGTCTTAGACTCTTACTCTGGACTAATGGTTAAGGTCTTAACTCTTACTCTGGACTAATGGTTAAGGTCTTAACTCTTACTCTAGCATCATGGTTAAGGTCTTAACTCTTACTCTGGACTAATGGTTAAGGTCTTAACTCTTACTCTGGACTAATGATTAAGGTCTTAGACTCTTACTCTGGACTAATGGTTAAGGTCTTAACTCTTACTCTGGACTAATGGTTAAGGTCTTAACTCTTACTCTAGCATCATGGTTAAGGTCTTAACTCTTACTCTGAACTAATGGTTAAGGTCTTACCTCTTAATCTGGCATCATGGTTAGGTTCATAACTCTTACTGTGGCCTATTGGTTAAGGTCCTAACTCTTACTCTGGCATCATGGTTAATGTCTTAACTCTTACTCTGGCATCATGGTTAAGGTCTTAACTATTACTCTGGACTAATGGTTAAGGTCTTAACTCTTACTCTGGACTAATGGTTAAGGTCTTAACTCTTACTCTGGGCTAATGGTTAAGGTCTTAACTCTTACTCTGGACTAATGGTTAAGGTCGTAACTCTTACTTTGGACTAATGGTTAAGGTCTTAACTCCTACTCTGGACTAATGGTTAAGGTCTTAACTCTTACTCTGGGCTAATGATTAAGGTCTTAACTCTTACTCTGGCATCATGGTTAAGGTCTTAACTCTTACTCTGGACTAATGGTTAAGGTCTTAACACTTACTCTTGACTAATGGTTAAGGTCTTAACTCTTACTCTGGACTAATGGTTAAGGTCTTAGACTCTTACTCTGGCATCATGGTTAAGGTCTTAACTCTTACTCTGGCATCATTGTTAAGGTCTTAACTCTTACTCTGGCATCATGGTTAAGGTCTTAACTCTTACTCTGGACTAATGGTTAAGGTATTAACTCTTACTTTGGACAAATGGTTAAGGTCTTAACTCTTACTCTGGACTAATGGTTAAGGTCTTACCTCTTACTCTGGCATCATGGCTAAGGTCTTAGACTCTTACTCTGGACTAATGGTTAAGGTCTTAACTCTTACTCTGGACTAATGGTTAAGGTCTTAGACTCTTACTCTGGACCAATGGTTAAGGTCTTAACTCTTACTATGGCATCATGGTTAAGGTCTTAGACTCTTACTCTGGACTAATGGTTAAGGTCTTAACTCTTACTCTGGACTAATGGTTAAGGTCTTAACTCTTACTCTGGACTAATGGTTAAGGTCCAACTCTTACTCTGGCATCATGGTTAAGGTCTTAGACTCTTACTCTGGCATCATGGTTAAGGTATTAACTCTTACTCTGGACTAATGGTTAAGGTCTTAGACTCTTACTATGGACTAATGGTTAAGGTCTTAACTCTTACTCTGGCATCATGTTAAGGTCTTAACTCTTACTCTGGACTAATGGTTAAGCTCTTAACTCTTACTCTGGACTAATGGTTAAGGTCTTAACTCTTACTCTGGACTAATCGTTAAGGTCTTTACTCTTACTCTGGCATCATGGTTAAGGTCTTAACTCTTACTCTGGACTAATTGTTAATGTCTTAACTCTTACTCTGGACTAATGGTTAAGGTCTTAACTCTTACTCTGGACTAATGGTTAAGGTCTTAACTCTTACTCTGGACTAATGGTTAAGGTATTAAATCTTACTCTAGACTAATTGTTAAGGTCTTAACTCTTACTTTGGACAAATGGTTAAGGTCTTAACTCTTACTCTGGACTAATGGTTAAGGTCTTAACTCTTAGTCTGGCATCATGGTTAAGGTCTTAACTCTTACTCTGGACTAATGGTTAAGGTCTTACCTCTTACTCTGGCATCATGGTCAAGGTCTTAACTCTTACTCTGGACTAATTGTGAAGGTCTTAACTCTTACTTTGGACAAATGGTTAAGGTCTTAACTCTTACTCTAGACTAATGGTTAAGGTCTTACCTCTTACTCTGGCATCATGGTTAAGGTCTTAACTCTTACTCTGGACTAACGGTTAAGGTCTTAGACTCTTACTCTGGACTAATGGTTAAGGTCTTAACTCTTACTCTGGCATCATGGTTAAGGTCTTAGACTCTTACTCTGGACTAATGGTTAAGGTCTTAACTCTTACTCTGGACTAATGGTTAAGGTCTTAGACTCTTACTCTGGACTAATGGTTAAGGTCGTAACTCTTACTCTGGACTAATGGTTAAGGTTTTAACTCTTACTCTGGCATCATGGTTAAGGTCTTAACTCTTACTCTGGACTAATGGTTAAGGTCTTAACACTTACTCTTGACTAATGGTTAAGGTCTTAACTCTTACTCTGGACTAATGGTTAAGGTCTTAGACTCTTACTCTGGCATCATGGTTAAGGTCTTAACTCTTACTCTGGCATCATTGTTAAGGTCTTAACTCTTACTCTGGCATCATGGTTAAGGTCTTAACTCTTACTCTGGACTAATGGTTAAGGTCTTAACTCTTACTTTGGACAAATGGTTAAGGTCTTAACTCTTACTCTGGACTAATGGTTAAGGTCTTACCTCTTACTCTGGCATCATGGCTAAGGTCTTAGACTCTTACTCTGGACTAATGGTTAAGGTCTTAACTCTTACTCTGGACTAATGGTTAAGGTCTTAGACTCTTACTCTGGACTAATGGTTAAGGTCTTAACTCTTACTCTGGACTAATGGTTAAGGTCTTAACTCTTACTCTAGCATCATGGTTAAGGTCTTAACTCTTACTCTGGACTAATGGTTAAGGTCTTAACTCTTACTCTGGACTAATGATTAAGGTCTTAGACTCTTACTCTGGACTAATGGTTAAGGTCTTAACTCTTACTCTGGACTAATGGTTAAGGTCTTAACTCTTACTCTAGCATCATGGTTAAGGTCTTAACTCTTACTCTGAACTAATGGTTAAGGTCTTACCTCTTAATCTGGCATCATGGTTAGGTTCGTAACTCTTACTGTGGCCTATTGGTTAAGGTCCTAACTCTTACTCTGGCATCATGGTTAATGTCTTAACTCTTACTCTGGCATCATGGTTAAGGTCTTAACTATTACTCTGGACTAATGGTTAAGGTCTTAACTCTTACTCTGGACTAATGGTTAAGGTCTTAACTCTTACTCTGGGCTAATGGTTAAGGTCTTAACTCTTACTCTGGACTAATGGTTAAGGTCGTAACTCTTACTTTGGACTAATGGTTAAGGTCTTAACTCCTACTCTGGACTAATGGTTAAGGTCTTAACTCTTACTCTGGGCTAATGATTAAGGTCTTAACTCTTACTCTGGCATCATGGTTAAGGTCTTAACTCTTACTCTGGACTAATGGTTAAGGTCTTAACACTTACTCTTGACTAATGGTTAAGGTCTTAACTCTTACTCTGGACTAATGGTTAAGGTCTTAGACTCTTACTCTGGCATCATGGTTAAGGTCTTAACTCTTACTCTGGCATCATTGTTAAGGTCTTAACTCTTACTCTGGCATCATGGTTAAGGTCTTAACTCTTACTCTGGACTAATGGTTAAGGTATTAACTCTTACTTTGGACAAATGGTTAAGGTCTTAACTCTTACTCTGGACTAATGGTTAAGGTCTTACCTCTTACTCTGGCATCATGGCTAAGGTCTTAGACTCTTACTCTGGACTAATGGTTAAGGTCTTAACTCTTACTCTGGACTAATGTTTAAGGTCTTAGACTCTTACTCTGGACCAATGGTTAAGGTCTTAACTCTTACTATGGCATCATGGTTAAGGTCTTAGACTCTTACTCTGGACTAATGGTTAAGGTCTTAACTCTTACTCTGGACTAATGGTTAAGGTCTTAACTCTTACTCTGGACTAATGGTTAAGGTCCAACTCTTACTCTGGCATCATGGTTAAGGTCTTAGACTCTTACTCTGGCATCATGGTTAAGGTATTAACTCTTACTCTGGACTAATGGTTAAGGTCTTAGACTCTTACTATGGACTAATGGTTAAGGTCTTAACTCTTACTCTGGCATCATGTTAAGGTCTTAACTCTTACTCTGGACTAATGGTTAAGCTCTTAACTCTTACTCTGGACTAATGGTTAAGGTCTTAACTCTTACTCTGGACTAATCGTTAAGGTCTTTACTCTTACTCTGGCATCATGGTTAAGGTCTTAACTCTTACTCTGGACTAATTGTTAATGTCTTAACTCTTACTCTGGACTAATGGTTAAGGTCTTAACTCTTACTCTGGACTAATGGTTAAGGTCTTAACTCTTACTCTGGACTAATGGTTAAGGTATTAAATCTTACTCTAGACTAATTGTTAAGGTCTTAACTCTTACTTTGGACAAATGGTTAAGGTCTTAACTCTTACTCTGGACTAATGGTTAAGGTCTTAACTCTTAGTCTGGCATCATGGTTAAGGTCTTAACTCTTACTCTGGACTAATGGTTAAGGTCTTACCTCTTACTCTGGCATCATGGTCAAGGTCTTAACTCTTACTCTGGACTAATTGTGAAGGTCTTAACTCTTACTTTGGACAAATGGTTAAGGTCTTAACTCTTACTCTAGACTAATGGTTAAGGTCTTACCTCTTACTCTGGCATCATGGTTAAGGTCTTAACTCTTACTCTGGACTAACGGTTAAGGTCTTAGACTCTTACTCTGGACTAATGGTTAAGGTCTTAACTCTTACTCTGGCATCATGGTTAAGGTCTTAGACTCTTACTCTGGACTAATGGTTAAGGTCTTAACTCTTACTCTGGACTAATGGTTAAGGTCTTAGACTCTTACTCTGGACTAATGGTTAAGGTCGTAACTCTTACTCTGGACTAATGGTTAAGGTTTTAACTCTTACTCTGGCATCATGGTTAAGGTCTTAACTCTTACTCTGGACTAATGGTTAAGGTCTTAACACTTACTCTTGACTAATGGTTAAGGTCTTAACTCTTACTCTGGACTAATGGTTAAGGTCTTAGACTCTTACTCTGGCATCATGGTTAAGGTCTTAACTCTTACTCTGGCATCATTGTTAAGGTCTTAACTCTTACTCTGGCATCATGGTTAAGGTCTTAACTCTTACTCTGGACTAATGGTTAAGGTCTTAACTCTTACTTTGGACAAATGGTTAAGGTCTTAACTCTTACTCTGGACTAATGGTTAAGGTCTTACCTCTTACTCTGGCATCATGGCTAAGGTCTTAGACTCTTACTCTGGACTAATGGTTAAGGTCTTAACTCTTACTCTGGACTAATGGTTAAGGTCTTAGACTCTTACTCTGGACTAATGGTTAAGGTCTTAACTCTTACTCTGGACTAATGGTTAAGGTCTTAACTCTTACTCTAGCATCATGGTTAAGGTCTTAACTCTTACTCTGGACTAATGGTTAAGGTCTTAACTCTTACTCTGGACTAATGATTAAGGTCTTAGACTCTTACTCTGGACTAATGGTTAAGGTCTTAACTCTTACTCTGGACTAATGGTTAAGGTCTTAACTCTTACTCTAGCATCATGGTTAAGGTCTTAACTCTTACTCTGGACTAATGGTTAAGGTCTTACCTCTTACTCTGGCATCATGGCTAAGGTCTTAGACTCTTACTCTGGACTAATGGTTAAGGTCTTAACTCTTACTCTGGACTAATGGTTAAGGTCTTAGACTCTTACTCTGGACTAATGGTTAAGGTCTTAACTCTTACTCTGGACTAATGGTTAAGGTCTTAACTCTTACTCTAGCATCATGGTTAAGGTCTTAACTCTTACTCTGGACTAATGGTTAAGGTCTTAACTCTTACTCTGGACTAATGATTAAGGTCTTAGACTCTTACTCTGGACTAATGGTTAAGGTCTTAACTCTTACTCTGGACTAATGGTTAAGGTCTTAACTCTTACTCTAGCATCATGGTTAAGGTCTTAACTCTTACTCTGAACTAATGGTTAAGGTCTTACCTCTTAATCTGGCATCATGGTTAGGTTCGTAACTCTTACTGTGGCCTATTGGTTAAGGTCCTAACTCTTACTCTGGCATCATGGTTAATGTCTTAACTCTTACTCTGGCATCATGGTTAAGGTCTTAACTATTACTCTGGACTAATGGTTAAGGTCTTAACTCTTACTCTGGACTAATGGTTAAGGTCTTAACTCTTACTCTGGGCTAATGGTTAAGGTCTTAACTCTTACTCTGGACTAATGGTTAAGGTCGTAACTCTTACTTTGGACTAATGGTTAAGGTCTTAACTCCTACTCTGGACTAATGGTTAAGGTCTTAACTCTTACTCTGGGCTAATGATTAAGGTCTTAACTCTTACTCTGGCATCATGGTTAAGGTCTTAACTCTTACTCTGGACTAATGGTTAAGGTCTTAACACTTACTCTTGACTAATGGTTAAGGTCTTAACTCTTACTCTGGACTAATGGTTAAGGTCTTAGACTCTTACTCTGGCATCATGGTTAAGGTCTTAACTCTTACTCTGGCATCATTGTTAAGGTCTTAACTCTTACTCTGGCATCATGGTTAAGGTCTTAACTCTTACTCTGGACTAATGGTTAAGGTATTAACTCTTACTTTGGACAAATGGTTAAGGTCTTAACTCTTACTCTGGACTAATGGTTAAGGTCTTACCTCTTACTCTGGCATCATGGCTAAGGTCTTAGACTCTTACTCTGGACTAATGGTTAAGGTCTTAACTCTTACTCTGGACTAATGGTTAAGGTCTTAGACTCTTACTCTGGACCAATGGTTAAGGTCTTAACTCTTACTATGGCATCATGGTTAAGGTCTTAGACTCTTACTCTGGACTAATGGTTAAGGTCTTAACTCTTACTCTGGACTAATGGTTAAGGTCCAACTCTTACTCTGGCATCATGGTTAAGGTCTTAGACTCTTACTCTGGCATCATGGTTAAGGTATTAACTCTTACTCTGGACTAATGGTTAAGGTCTTAGACTCTTACTATGGACTAATGGTTAAGGTCTTAACTCTTACTCTGGCATCATGTTAAGGTCTTAACTCTTACTCTGGACTAATGGTTAAGCTCTTAACTCTTACTCTGGACTAATGGTTAAGGTCTTAACTCTTACTCTGGACTAATCGTTAAGGTCTTTACTCTTACTCTGGCATCATGGTTAAGGTCTTAACTCTTACTCTGGACTAATTGTTAATGTCTTAACTCTTACTCTGGACTAATGGTTAAGGTCTTAACTCTTACTCTGGACTAATGGTTAAGGTCTTAACTCTTACTCTGGACTAATGGTTAAGGTATTAACTCTTACTCTAGACTAATTGTTAAGGTCTTAACTCTTACTTTGGACAAATGGTTAAGGTCTTAACTCTTACTCTGGACTAATGGTTAAGGTCTTAACTCTTACTCTGGCATCATGGTCAAGGTCTTAACTCTTACTCTGGACTAATTGTGAAGGTCTTAACTCTTACTTTGGACAAATGGTTAAGGTCTTAACTCTTACTCTGGACTAATGGTTAAGGTCTTACGTCTTACTCTGGCATCATGGTCAAGGTCTTAACTCTTACTCTGGACTAATTGTGAAGGTCTTAACTCTTACTTTGGACAAATGGTTAAGGTCTTAACTCTTACTCTAGACTAATGGTTAAGGTCTTACCTCTTACTCTGGCATCATGGTTAAGGTCTTAACTCTTACTCTGGACTAACGGTTAAGGTCTTAGACTCTTACTCTGGACTAATGGTTAAGGTCTTAACTCTTACTCTGGCATCATGGTTAAGGTCTTAGACTCTTACTCTGGACTAATGGTTAAGGTCTTAACTCTTACTCTGGACTAATGGTTAAGGTCTTAGACTCTTACTCTGGACTAATGGTTAAGGTCGTAACTCTTACTCTGGACTAATGGTTAAGGTTTTAACTCTTACTCTGGCATCATGGTTAAGGTCTTAACTCTTACTCTGGACTAATGGTTAAGGTCTTAACACTTACTCTTGACTAATGGTTAAGGTCTTAACTCTTACTCTGGACTAATGGTTAAGGTCTTAGACTCTTACTCTGGCATCATGGTTAAGGTCTTAACTCTTACTCTGGCATCATTGTTAAGGTCTTAACTCTTACTCTGGCATCATGGTTAAGGTCTTAACTCTTACTCTGGACTAATGGTTAAGGTCTTAACTCTTACTTTGGACAAATGGTTAAGGTCTTAACTCTTACTCTGGACTAATGGTTAAGGTCTTAGCTCTTACTCTGGCATCATGGCTAAGGTCTTAGACTCTTACTCTGGACTAATGGTTAAGGTCTTAACTCTTACTCTGGACTAATGGTTAAGGTCTTAGACTCTTACTCTGGACTAATGGTTAAGGTCTTAACTCTTACTCTGGACTAATGGTTAAGGTCTTAACTCTTACTCTAGCATCATGGTTAAGGTCTTAACTCTTACTCTGGACTAATGGTTAATGTCTTAACTCTCACTCTGGACTAATGGTTAAGGTTTTAACTCTTACTCTGGACTAATGGTTAAGGTCTTAACTCTTACTCTGGACTAATGGTTAAGGTCTTAACTCTTACTCTAGACTAATTGTCAAGGTCTTAACTCTTACTTTGGACAACTGGTTAAGGTCTTAACTCTTACTCTGGACTAATGGTTAAGGTCTTAGACTCTTACTCTGGACTAATCGTTAAGGTCTTAACTCTTACTCTGGACTAATGGTTAAGGTCTTAACTCTTACTCTGGCATCATGGTTAAGGTCTTAGACTCTTACTCTGGCATCATGGTTAAGGTCTTAACTCTTACTCTGGCATCATTGTTAAGGTCTTAACTCTTACTCTGGCATCATGGTTAAGGTCTTAACTCTTACTATGGACTAATGGTTAAGGTCTTAACTCTTACTCTGGCATCATGGTTAAGGTCTTAACTCTTACTCTGGACTAATGGTTAAGGTCTTAACTCTTAGTCTGGCATCATGGTTAAGGTCTTAGACTCATAATCTGGCATCATGGTTAAGGTCTTAAATCTTACTCTGGACTAATGGTTAAGGTCTTAACTCTTACTCTGGCATCATGGTTAAGGTCTTAACTCTTACTCTGGACTAATGGTTAAGGTCTTAACTCTTACTCTGGACTAATGGTTAAGGTCTTAACTCTTACTCTGGACTAATGGTTAAGGTCTTAACTCTTACTCTAGACTAATTGTTAAGGTCTTAACTCTTACTTTGGACAAATGGTTAAGGTCTTAACTCTTACTCTGGACTGATGGTTAAGGTCTTAACTCTTAGTCTGGCATCATGGTTAAGGTCTTAACTCTTACTTTGGACTAATGGTTAAGGTCTTACCTCTTACTCTGGCATCATGGTTAAGGTCTTAACTCTTACTCTGGACTAATGGTTAAGGTCTTAGACTCTTACTCTGGACTAATGGTTAAGGTCTTAACTCTTACTCTGGCATCATGGTTAAGGTCTTAGACTCTTACTCTGGACTAATGGTTAAGGTCTTTACTCTTACTCTGGACTAGTGGTTAAGGTCTTAACTCTTACTCTGGACTAATGGTTAAGGTCTTAGACTCTTCCTCTGGCATCATGGTTAAGGTCTTAACTCTTACTCTGGCATCATTGTTAAGGTCTTAACTCTTACTCTGGCATCATGGTTAAGGTCTTAACTCTTACTCTGGACTAATGGTTAAGGTCTTAACTCTTACTCTGGACTAATGGTTAAGGTCTTAACTCTTACTCTGGCATCATGGTTAAGGTCTTAACTCTTACTCTGGACTAATGGTTAAGGTCTTAACTCTTAGTCTGGCATCATGGTTAAGGTCTTAGACTCATACTCTGGCATCATGGTTAAGGTCTTAACTCTTACTCTGGACTAATGGTTAAGGTCTTAACTCTTACTCTGGACTAATGGTTAAGGTCTTAACTCTTACTCTGGCATCATGGTTAAGGTCTTAACTCTTACTCTGGACTAATGGTTAAGGTCTTAACTCTTACTCTGGCATCATGGTTAAGGTCTTAACTCTTACTCTAGACTAATGTTTATGGTCTTAGACTCTTACTCTGGCATCATGTTTAAGGTCTTAACTCTTACTCTGGCATCATGGTTAAGGTCTTAACTCTTACTCTGGACTAATGGTTAAGGTCTTAACTCTTACGCTGGACTAATGGTTAAGGTCTTAGACTCTTACTCTGGCATCATGGTTAAGGTCTTAACTCTTACTCTGGACTAATGGTTATGGTCTTAACTCTTACTCTAGCATCATGGTTAAGGTCTTAACTCTTACTCTGGACTAATGGTTAAGGTCTTAACTCCTATTCTGGCATCATGGTTAAGGTCTTAACTCTTACTCTGGCATTATGGTTAAGGTCTTAACTCTTACTCTGGACTAATGGTTAAGGTCTTAGACTCTTACTATGGAGTAATGGTTATGGTCTTAACTCTTACTCTGGACTAATGGTTAAGGTCTTAACTCTTACTCTGGACTAATTGTTAAGGTCTTAACTCTTACTCTGGACTAATGGTTAAGGTCTAACTCTTACTCTGGCATCATGGTTAAGGTCTTAGACTCTTACTCTGGCATCATGGTTAAGGTATTAACTCTTACTCTGGACTAATGGTTAAGGTCTTAGACTCTTACTATGGACTAATGGTTAAGGTCTTAACTCTTACTCTGGCATCATGGTTAAGGTATTAACTCTTACTCTGGACTAATGGTTAAGGTCTTAACTCTTACTCTGGACTAATTGTTAAGGTCTTTACTCTTACTCTGGCATCATGGTTAAGGTCTTAACTCTTACTCTGGACTAATTGTTAATGTCTTAACTCTTACTCTGGACTAATGGTTAAGGTCTTAACTCTTACTCTGGACTAATGGTTAAGGTCTTAACTCTTACTCTAGACTAATTGTTAAGGTCATAACTCTTACTTTGGACAAATGGTTAAGGTCTTAACTCTTACTCTGGCATCATGGTTAAGGTCTTAGACTCTTACTCTGGACTAATGGTTAAGGTCTTAACTCTTACTCTGGACTAATGGTTAAGGTCTTAGACTCTTATCTGGACTAATGGTTAAGGTCTTAACTCTTACTCTGGCATCATTGTTAAGGTCTTAACTCTTACTCTGGCATCATGGTTAAAGTCTTAACTCTTACTCTGGACTAATGGTTAAGGTATTAACTCTTACTCTGGACTAATGGTTAAGGTCTTAGACTCTTACTATGGACTAATGGTTAAGGTCTTAACTCTTACTCTGGCATCATAATTAAGGTCTTAACTCTTACTCTGGACTAATGGTTAAGGTCTTAACTCTTACTCTGGACTAATCGTTAAGGTCTTTACTCTTACTCTGGCATCATGGTTAAGGTCTTAACTCTTACTCTGGACTAATTGTTAATGTCTTAACTCTTACTCTGGACTAATGGTTAAGGTCTTAACTCTTACTCTGGACTAATGGTTAAGGTCTTAACTCTTACTCTGGACTAATGGTTAAGGTCTTAACTCTTACTCTAGACTAATTGTTAAGGTCTTAACTCTTACTTTGGACAAATGGTTAAGGTCTTAACTCTTACTCTGGACTAATGGTTAAGGTCTTAACTCTTAGTTTGGCATCATGATGGTTAAGGTCTTAACTCTTACTCTGGACTAATGGTTAAGGTCTTACCTCTTACTCTGGCATCATGGTTAAGGTCTTAACTCTTACTCTGGACTAATTGTGAAGGTCTTAACTCTTACTTTGGACAAATGGTTAAGGTCTTAACTCTTACTCTGGACTAATGGTTAAGGTCTTACCTCTCACTCTGGCATCATGGTTAAGGTCTTAACTCTTACTCTGGACTAATGGTTAAGGTCTTACACTCTTACTCTGGACTAATGGTTAAGGTCTTAACTCTTACTCTGTCATCATGGTTAAGGTCTTAACTCTTACTCTGGACTAATGGTTAAGGTCTTAACTCTTACTCTGGACTAATGGTTAAGGTCTTAGACTCTTACTCTGGCATCATGGTTAAGGTCTTAACTCTTACTCTGGCATCATTGTTAAGGTCTTAACTCTTACTCTGGCATCATGGTTAAGGTCTTAACTCTTACTCTGGACTAATGGTTAAGGTCTTAACTCTTACTCTGGACTAATTGTTAAGGTCTTTACTCTTACTCTGGCATCATGGTTAAGGTCTTAACTCTTACTCTGGACTAATGGTTAATGTCTTAACTCTTACTCTGGACTAATGGTTAAGGTCTTAACTCTTACTCTGGACTAATGGTTAAGGTCTTAACTCTTACTCTGGACTAATGGTTAAGGTCTTAACTCTTACTCTAGACTAATTGTTAAGGTCTTAACTCTTACTTTGGACAAATGGTTAAGGTCTTAACTCTTACTCTGGACTAATGGTTAAGGTCTTAACTCTTAGTCTGGCATCATGGTTAAGGTCTTAACTCTTACTCTGGACTAATGGTTAAGGTCTTACCTCTTACTCTGGCATCATGGTTAAGGTCTTAACTCTTACTCTGGACTAATTGTGAAGGTCTTAACTCTTACTTTGGACAAATGGTTAAGGTCTTAACTCTTACTCTGGACTAATGGTTAAGGTCTTACCTCTTACTCTGGCATCATGGCTAAGGTCTTAACTCTTACTCTGGACTAATGGTTAAGGTCTTAGACTCTTACTCTGGACTAATGGTTAAGGTCTTAACTCTTCATCTGGCATCATGGTTAAGGTCTTAGACTCTTACTCTGGACTAATGGTTAAGGTCTTAACTCTTACTCTGGACTAATGGTTAAGGTCTTAGACTCTTACTCTGGACTAATGGTTAAGGTCGTAACTCTTACTCTGGACTAATGGTTAAGGTCTTAACTCTTACTCTGGCATCATGGTTAAGGTCTTAACTCTTACTCTGGACTAATGGTTAAGGTCTTAACACTTACTCTTGACTAATGGTTAAGGTCTTAACTCTTACTCTGGACTAATGGTTAAGGCCTTAGACTCTTACTCTGGCATCATGGTTAAGGTCTTAACTCTTACTCTGGCATCATTGTTAAGGTCTTAACTCTTACTCTGGCATCATGGTTAAGGTCTTAACTCTTACTCTGGACTAATGGTTAAGGTCTTAACTCTTACTCTGGACTAATGGTTAAGGTCTTAACTCTTACTCTGGTCTAATGGTTAAGGTCTTAACTCTTACTCTGGCATCATGGTTAAGGTCTTAACTCTTACTCTGGACTAATGGTTAATGTCTTAACTCTCACTCTGGACTAATGGTTAAGGTTTTAACTCTTACTCTGGACTAATGGTTAAGGTCTTAACTCTTACTCTGGACTAATGGTTAAGGTCTTAACTCTTACTCTAGACTAATTGTCAAGGTCTTAACTCTTACTTTGGACAACTGGTTAAGGTCTTAACTCTTACTCTGGACTAATGGTTAAGGTCTTAACTCTTAGTCTGGCATCATGGTTAAGGTCTTAACTCTTACTCTGGACTAATGGTTAAGGTCTTACCTCTTACTCTGGCATCATGGTTAAGGTCTTAACTCTTACTCTGGACTAATGGTTAAGGTCTTAGACTCTTACTCTGGACTAATGGTTAAGGTCTTAACTCTTACTCTGGCATCATGGTTAAGGTCTTAGACTCTTACTCTGGACTAATGGTTAAGGTCTTAACTCTGACTCTGGACTAATGATTAAGGTCTTACCTCTTACTCTGGCATCATGGTTAAGGTCTTAACTCTTACTCTGGACTAATGGTTAAGGTCTTAGACTCTTACTCTGGACTAATGGTTAAGGTCTTTACTCTTACTCTGGCATCATGGTTAAGGTTTTAGACTCTTACTCTGGACTAATGGTTAAGGTCTTAACTCTTACTCTGGACTAATGGTTAAGGTCTTAGACTCTTACTCTGGACTAATCGTTAAGGTCTTAACTCTTACTCTGGACTAATGGTTAAGGTCTTAACTCTTACTCTGGCATCATGGTTAAGGTCTTAGACTCTTACTCTGGCATCATGGTTAAGGTCTTAACTCTTACTCTGGCATCATTGTTAAGGTCTTAACTCTTACTCTGGCATCATGGTTAAGGTCTTAACTCTTACTATGGACTAATGGTTAAGGTCTTAACTCTTACTCTGGCATCATGGTTAAGGTCTTAACTCTTACTCTGGACTAATGGTTAAGGTCTTAACTCTTAGTCTGGCATCATGGTTAAGGTCGTAGACTCATAATCTGGCATCATGGTTAAGGTCTTAAATCTTACTCTGGACTAATGGTTAAGGTCTTAACTCTTACTCTGGCATCATGGTTAAGGTCTTAACTCTTACTCTGGACTAATGGTTAATGTCTTAACTCTTACTCTGGACTAATGGTTAAGGTCTTAACTCTTACTCTGGACTAATGGTTAAGGTCTTAACTCTTACTCTGGACTAATGGTTAAGGTCTTAGACTCTTACTCTGGACTAATGGTTAAGGTCTTAACTCTTACTCTGGCATCATGGTTAAGGTCTTAGACTCTTACTCTGGACTAATGGTTAAGGTCTTAACTCTTACTCTGGACTAGTGGTTAAGGTCTTAGACTCTTACTCTGGACTAATGGTTAAGGTCGTAACACTTACTCTGGACTAATGGTTAAGGTCTTAACTCTTACTCTGGCATCATGGTTAAGGTCTTAACTCTTACTCTGGACTAATGGTTAAGGTCTTAACACTTACTCTTGACTAATGGTTAAGGTCTTAACTCTTACTCTGGACTAATGGTTAAGGTCTTAGACTCTTACTCTGGCATCATGGTTAAGGTCTTAACTCTTACTCTGGCATCATTGTTAAGGTCTTAACTCTTACTCTGGCATCATGGTTAAGGTCTTAACTCTTACTCTGGACTAATGGTTAAGGTCTTAACTCTTACTCTGGACTAATGGTTAAGGTCTTAACTCTTACTCTGGCATCATGGTTAAGGTCTTAACTCTTACTCTGAACTAATGGTTAAGGTCTTAACTCTTACGCTGGACTAATGGTTAAGGTCTTAGACTCTTACTCTGGCATCATGGTTAAGGTCCTAACTCTTACTCTGGACTAATGGTTATGGTCTTAACTCTTACTCTAGCATCATGGTTAAGGTCTTAACTCTTACTCTGGACTAATGATTAAGGTCTTAACTCCTATTTTGGCATCATGGTTAAGGTCTTAACTCTTACTCTGGCATCATGGTTAAGGTCTTAACTCTTACTCTGGACTAATGGTTAAGGTCTTAACTCTTACGCTGGACTAATGGTTAAGGTCTTAGACTCTTACTCTGGCATCATGGTTAAGGTCCTAACTCTTACTCTGGACTAATGGTTATGGTCTTAACTCTTACTCTAGCGTCATGGTTAAGGTCTTAACTCTTACTCTGGACTAATGATTAAGGTCTTAACTCCTATTCTGGCATCATGGTTAAGGTCTTAACTCTTACTCTGGCATCATGGTTAAGGTCTTAACTCTTACTCTGGACTAATGGTTAAGGTCTTAACTCTTACTCTGGACTAATGGTTAAGGTCTTAACTCTTACTCTGGACTAATTGTTAAGGTCTTAACTCTTACTCTGGACTAATGGTTAAGGTCTAACTCTTACTCTGGCATCATGGTTAAGGTCTTAGACTCTTACTCTGGCATCATGGTTAAGGTATTAACTCTTACTCTGGACTAATGGTTAAGGTCTTAGACTCTTACTATGGACTAATGGTTAAGGTCTTAACTCTTACTCTGGCATCATGGTTAAGGTATTAACTCTTACTCTGGACTAATGGTTAAGGTCTTAACTCTTACTCTGGACTAATTGTTAAGGTCTTTACTCTTACTCTGGCATCATGGTTAAGGTCTTAACTCTTACTCTGGACTAATTGTTAATGTCTTAACTCTTACTCTGGACTAATGGTTAAGGTCTTAACTCTTACTCTGGACTAATGGTTAAGGTCTTAACTCTTACTCTAGACTAATTGTTAAGGTCATAACTCTTACTTTGGACAAATGGTTAAGGTCTTAACTCTTACTCTGGCATCATGGTTAAGGTCTTAGACTCTTACTCTGGACTAATGGTTAAGGTCTTAACTCTTACTCTGGACTAATGGTTAAGGTCTTAGACTCTTATCTGGACTAATGGTTAAGGTCTTAACTCTTACTCTGGCATCATTGTTAAGGTCTTAACTCTTACTCTGGCATCATGGTTAAAGTCTTAACTCTTACTCTGGACTAATGGTTAAGGTATTAACTCTTACTCTGGACTAATGGTTAAGGTCTTAGACTCTTACTATGGACTAATGGTTAAGGTCTTAACTCTTACTCTGGCATCATAATTAAGGTCTTAACTCTTACTCTGGACTAATGGTTAAGGTCTTAACTCTTACTCTGGACTAATCGTTAAGGTCTTTACTCTTACTCTGGCATCATGGTTAAGGTCTTAACTCTTACTCTGGACTAATTGTTAATGTCTTAACTCTTACTCTGGACTAATGGTTAAGGTCTTAACTCTTACTCTGGACTAATGGTTAAGGTCTTAACTCTTACTCTGGACTAATGGTTAAGGTCTTAACTCTTACTCTAGACTAATTGTTAAGGTCTTAACTCTTACTTTGGACAAATGGTTAAGGTCTTAACTCTTACTCTGGACTAATGGTTAAGGTCTTAACTCTTAGTTTGGCATCATGATGGTTAAGGTCTTAACTCTTACTCTGGACTAATGGTTAAGGTCTTACCTCTTACTCTGGCATCATGGTTAAGGTCTTAACTCTTACTCTGGACTAATTGTGAAGGTCTTAACTCTTACTTTGGACAAATGGTTAAGGTCTTAACTCTTACTCTGGACTAATGGTTAAGGTCTTACCTCTCACTCTGGCATCATGGTTAAGGTCTTAACTCTTACTCTGGACTAATGGTTAAGGTCTTACACTCTTACTCTGGACTAATGGTTAAGGTCTTAACTCTTACTCTGTCATCATGGTTAAGGTCTTAACTCTTACTCTGGACTAATGGTTAAGGTCTTAACTCTTACTCTGGACTAATGGTTAAGGTCTTAGACTCTTACTCTGGCATCATGGTTAAGGTCTTAACTCTTACTCTGGCATCATTGTTAAGGTCTTAACTCTTACTCTGGCATCATGGTTAAGGTCTTAACTCTTACTCTGGACTAATGGTTAAGGTCTTAACTCTTACTCTGGACTAATTGTTAAGGTCTTTACTCTTACTCTGGCATCATGGTTAAGGTCTTAACTCTTACTCTGGACTAATGGTTAATGTCTTAACTCTTACTCTGGACTAATGGTTAAGGTCTTAACTCTTACTCTGGACTAATGGTTAAGGTCTTAACTCTTACTCTGGACTAATGGTTAAGGTCTTAACTCTTACTCTAGACTAATTGTTAAGGTCTTAACTCTTACTTTGGACAAATGGTTAAGGTCTTAACTCTTACTCTGGACTAATGGTTAAGGTCTTAACTCTTAGTCTGGCATCATGGTTAAGGTCTTAACTCTTACTCTGGACTAATGGTTAAGGTCTTACCTCTTACTCTGGCATCATGGTTAAGGTCTTAACTCTTACTCTGGACTAATTGTGAAGGTCTTAACTCTTACTTTGGACAAATGGTTAAGGTCTTAACTCTTACTCTGGACTAATGGTTAAGGTCTTACCTCTTACTCTGGCATCATGGCTAAGGTCTTAACTCTTACTCTGGACTAATGGTTAAGGTCTTAGACTCTTACTCTGGACTAATGGTTAAGGTCTTAACTCTTCATCTGGCATCATGGTTAAGGTCTTAGACTCTTACTCTGGACTAATGGTTAAGGTCTTAACTCTTACTCTGGACTAATGGTTAAGGTCTTAGACTCTTACTCTGGACTAATGGTTAAGGTCGTAACTCTTACTCTGGACTAATGGTTAAGGTCTTAACTCTTACTCTGGCATCATGGTTAAGGTCTTAACTCTTACTCTGGACTAATGGTTAAGGTCTTAACACTTACTCTTGACTAATGGTTAAGGTCTTAACTCTTACTCTGGACTAATGGTTAAGGCCTTAGACTCTTACTCTGGCATCATGGTTAAGGTCTTAACTCTTACTCTGGCATCATTGTTAAGGTCTTAACTCTTACTCTGGCATCATGGTTAAGGTCTTAACTCTTACTCTGGACTAATGGTTAAGGTCTTAACTCTTACTCTGGACTAATGGTTAAGGTCTTAACTCTTACTCTGGTCTAATGGTTAAGGTCTTAACTCTTACTCTGGCATCATGGTTAAGGTCTTAACTCTTACTCTGGACTAATGGTTAATGTCTTAACTCTCACTCTGGACTAATGGTTAAGGTTTTAACTCTTACTCTGGACTAATGGTTAAGGTCTTAACTCTTACTCTGGACTAATGGTTAAGGTCTTAACTCTTACTCTAGACTAATTGTCAAGGTCTTAACTCTTACTTTGGACAACTGGTTAAGGTCTTAACTCTTACTCTGGACTAATGGTTAAGGTCTTAACTCTTAGTCTGGCATCATGGTTAAGGTCTTAACTCTTACTCTGGACTAATGGTTAAGGTCTTACCTCTTACTCTGGCATCATGGTTAAGGTCTTAACTCTTACTCTGGACTAATGGTTAAGGTCTTAGACTCTTACTCTGGACTAATGGTTAAGGTCTTAACTCTTACTCTGGCATCATGGTTAAGGTCTTAGACTCTTACTCTGGACTAATGGTTAAGGTCTTAACTCTGACTCTGGACTAATGATTAAGGTCTTACCTCTTACTCTGGCATCATGGTTAAGGTCTTAACTCTTACTCTGGACTAATGGTTAAGGTCTTAGACTCTTACTCTGGACTAATGGTTAAGGTCTTTACTCTTACTCTGGCATCATGGTTAAGGTTTTAGACTCTTACTCTGGACTAATGGTTAAGGTCTTAACTCTTACTCTGGACTAATGGTTAAGGTCTTAGACTCTTACTCTGGACTAATCGTTAAGGTCTTAACTCTTACTCTGGACTAATGGTTAAGGTCTTAACTCTTACTCTGGCATCATGGTTAAGGTCTTAGACTCTTACTCTGGCATCATGGTTAAGGTCTTAACTCTTACTCTGGCATCATTGTTAAGGTCTTAACTCTTACTCTGGCATCATGGTTAAGGTCTTAACTCTTACTATGGACTAATGGTTAAGGTCTTAACTCTTACTCTGGCATCATGGTTAAGGTCTTAACTCTTACTCTGGACTAATGGTTAAGGTCTTAACTCTTAGTCTGGCATCATGGTTAAGGTCGTAGACTCATAATCTGGCATCATGGTTAAGGTCTTAAATCTTACTCTGGACTAATGGTTAAGGTCTTAACTCTTACTCTGGCATCATGGTTAAGGTCTTAACTCTTACTCTGGACTAATGGTTAATGTCTTAACTCTTACTCTGGACTAATGGTTAAGGTCTTAACTCTTACTCTGGACTAATGGTTAAGGTCTTAACTCTTACTCTGGACTAATGGTTAAGGTCTTAGACTCTTACTCTGGACTAATGGTTAAGGTCTTAACTCTTACTCTGGCATCATGGTTAAGGTCTTAGACTCTTACTCTGGACTAATGGTTAAGGTCTTAACTCTTACTCTGGACTAGTGGTTAAGGTCTTAGACTCTTACTCTGGACTAATGGTTAAGGTCGTAACACTTACTCTGGACTAATGGTTAAGGTCTTAACTCTTACTCTGGCATCATGGTTAAGGTCTTAACTCTTACTCTGGACTAATGGTTAAGGTCTTAACACTTACTCTTGACTAATGGTTAAGGTCTTAACTCTTACTCTGGACTAATGGTTAAGGTCTTAGACTCTTACTCTGGCATCATGGTTAAGGTCTTAACTCTTACTCTGGCATCATTGTTAAGGTCTTAACTCTTACTCTGGCATCATGGTTAAGGTCTTAACTCTTACTCTGGACTAATGGTTAAGGTCTTAACTCTTACTCTGGACTAATGGTTAAGGTCTTAACTCTTACTCTGGCATCATGGTTAAGGTCTTAACTCTTACTCTGAACTAATGGTTAAGGTCTTAACTCTTACGCTGGACTAATGGTTAAGGTCTTAGACTCTTACTCTGGCATCATGGTTAAGGTCCTAACTCTTACTCTGGACTAATGGTTATGGTCTTAACTCTTACTCTAGCATCATGGTTAAGGTCTTAACTCTTACTCTGGACTAATGATTAAGGTCTTAACTCCTATTTTGGCATCATGGTTAAGGTCTTAACTCTTACTCTGGCATCATGGTTAAGGTCTTAACTCTTACTCTGGACTAATGGTTAAGGTCTTAACTCTTACGCTGGACTAATGGTTAAGGTCTTAGACTCTTACTCTGGCATCATGGTTAAGGTCCTAACTCTTACTCTGGACTAATGGTTATGGTCTTAACTCTTACTCTAGCGTCATGGTTAAGGTCTTAACTCTTACTCTGGACTAATGATTAAGGTCTTAACTCCTATTCTGGCATCATGGTTAAGGTCTTAACTCTTACTCTGGCATCATGGTTAAGGTCTTAACTCTTACTCTGGACTAATGGTTAAGGTCTTAACTCTTACTCTGGACTAATGGTTAAGGTCTAACTCTTACTCTGGCATCAGGGTTAAGGTCTTAGACTCTTACTCTGGCATCATGGTTAAGGTATTAACTCTTACTCTGGACTAATGGTTAAGGTCTTAGACTCTTACTATGGACTAATGGTTAAGGTCTTAACTCTTACTCTGGCATCATGGTTAAGGTCTTAACTCTTACTCTGTGATGAATACAAGCCCCAGCTAGGCCTGCAAGAGACAAGGGTTCGCTCTTCTGTAACGAAATCTATAAGGAAGTTGGCACGGAAACTGCAAAGTACAAAAACAACGTTTATTAACCCTTAAGGGTGGTCCTACAATCCACACAACACTCTTCAGTATTGCAAGGAGTAGCACACAGAACTTGCGTACATTGTCCCCTTTTATACACAACAGAGGGGCTCATGAGTGGGTGGATACCACAGAGTTGAAGAACATTACCATTTAGGGTCATTCTCGATACCAAATCAATACATGGGCGGAGCTAACACACTCCTTGGGCCCGCGAAAACACATGGTCAAGCAAAGCTAATTATAACAGATGTGGTCAAGTCTGGGCATGCGCCAGACGGACAAGAGGGAGCTATTTATAACTGTTGCTAGGCAGATTACAAGAGCAACTAACACAGAGGTCGGACTCTCCTCGTGGTGAACACGTGGCAGCATGTCAATACAAAATGGAGTCCGGACTTCGGCCAACATAATGAGGAAAACACGATAAAAGGGAAACACTAATGTTTTCAGTAAATGCTTAATCACATTCTGCCTTAATTTACAACAGACGACCCTTTCAGCATTTACTGAAGACATCTGGCTTCCAAGAATAATCATCGTATATATCAATTATCATCATTCCTTTAACCTCTTTAGCTAAACCCTTCTGGCGGGCAACATCGGCAATAGCTTTCTTATCTGGAATGCAGAATGAAATGCATACGGAACAGCACAATGGTCCACATTGAATACACATACAGAAAAGGAACAGAATTGCTACAATAATACAGAGACCAGTTAGAACCTTCCAACCCCAGGCAGTAACCAACGCCCAAAACCATCCAGAAAAGGACCAAGTGCCGTTTTCTGTGTGGACTTCAGCTGCTATTTTGTGCAGTTTATTAATGGCATTATAAACGGATGGCGTATGATCAGGGATGAACACACAGCAGCTACTTCCAATAATTTTACAGGCTCCTCCTCGATCAGCTAGCATCACATCCAATACCATACGATTCTGTAATGCAACAATCCTGGTAATCTGTAATTCTTCCGTAAGATTCCCAAGAGCAGCAGCAGTCTGATTAGTCACAGCTTCTACCACTCTTGTTAATCTTCGGATCTTCCTACTATTCAGAGCGGCTCCAACAAAGAAAAACAGTCCTAAATTAAAATCAATATATTGTTGCAAGCTGGTATCTGTTTGATCCACCTCATCAATAGATAGAGTACGTTTATATCTATTTACAGTCACATTATTCAGCAATTTCAAATCCTTATGATATGACGCAGGTGCTAAGAATACAGGAGGTAATAGGAATGATACATAGCATACCCCAGACCACCCAGCCGGCAAACGGTAATAACCTTTATTTCCACATACAAAATAGGTATTATGGGATGCTAGGAAGGTGCTGTTATTTAACCCATCAATGTTTAACACAGTTATACAATCACTGACACCGACAGGGATAAAACCCACACTCTGGACACACAGGTCCGCTTGGGCTTGTGCTACTTGGATTACAAATTTATCCTTCCCCACAGTGTCTCTGGTGTTCGTGAAGATATAGGGGATGGATTCATTGTCCGGTCGGTACTCTTCCCATTCCCAAATTGTCCCATTCGCTTGTGGATATCCATTCTTGTCCTGATGGCATTCTTTATTAAGTCTGAAAAGCAATCGTCCCACTGTCGGTTTTCGAGTGGCAAACAACAGAGTGTACCATGCTCTACAAGAGCCATTGTGAGAGAAAGGAAGTGGTATGAATGGCGTGCCTCCTTTCTTCTGATGGGCTGGCATCATCCCACACATCCAACAGTTCGTAGCATTTGTAGCAACGTGGGTGTGATGCAGCATCTGAATGAAAGTGTTATTCAAATAGGATTGTCGATGCTTCAACTCTTGATATGGCAATGTATAAAAGTAGTGCTCCGCAGGCACTGGAGTCGTCAACACAAGTGTCTCTCGGGCTGGAGTTGCCTCCTCCACAAACCATGTGGTTATACCAATGATAGCTACTGTTAGCATGAACCCCAACGCACAAAGAATTTTCTTCTTCTCCATGTCAAAGGAAACAATACCCTGATATCTTCCTGAAACTAAAAGTCTGTCAGAACTCTTCCCCTTGGGCAGCGGTTGATTTCTTCACCAGCGGGCCAAGACGGGTGTCGCTACACTAATGCAGGGCTGATCCCCCCCCCTTGCCTCATTGGCTCTCCGTTTCACTAACCCAAGGGCCGTTCTGACAGTATGTCCCGGTACTGGAAACCTCACTTCCTTGGTCGCAGATGATATCGCCTTCCTCCAGAAGTCGTATGGTCCGGAAAGAGCTCCTCAGTGTCGTTTGGCTCTGCAGCACGGCCTGTCTCTGCTGCTAGGATGTCTCGTTGATCGGTCAGCACGGCAGACTCCACCAATCCGGGCGGTACCTTTCGACAGTGCAGGGAATGAATCCAATTCTTCCTGTTCGAGACTCGCACTGCCGTCCTCGTTGCAAGAAGGACTTGCTCAGGTCCGGCCCATCTCGGCTCCAAACTGTTCGTTCTGTCAAAGGTCTTCACCATGACATGATCCCCAGGCCGGAGACCATGTCCTTCACCGGTAGACCGATCAGGGAGCGCCTCTCGGACCTGTTGATGAATAGAAACCAAGTTATCCGTTAACTGTGCCAGATAATCACTCATCATCACACAAGGTACATCATACACAGCCTTAGGCCTTGGTGGACCCCAAATGTTCATTGGGCGTCCAAATACAATCTCATAGGGTGTAAGGCCGGTTCGAGAGTGTGGCACCGACCTAATTGACAATAACGCCAGTGGCAAAGCGTCTGGCCAAGTCAAAGACGTTGAAGCTTGAATTTTGGCGATCTTAAGCTTCAGTGTACCATTATATTTCTCGACTAGTCCTGCGGACTGAGGGTGGAACACGGCGTGGAACTTCTGGGTGATGCCTAGGCCCTTCAAGACATACTTTATAACATCTGCTACAAAGTGAGGGCCATTATCACTCCACAGAAGTCTACAGAGGCCGTATCGGGGGAAAAACTCTTTCAGCAATAGCTTCGCTGTAGTCATTGCAGTATTGTCTTTCGCAGGGTACGCCTCGACCCATTTACTGAAGGCGCAAACCACTACTAGAACATACTTCAAATTGTTACAGCGCTCAAGCTGGATGTAATCCATCTGCAGAACCTCAAAGGGTGCAGTGGGCGTCGCAAATCCTCCTGCTGGAGTTCGCGTGCCTTTCCCTGGGTTATACTTCAGACAGATCATACAGGTCTGCACCACCCTCTTTGCCGTGCTAGCAATCTCTGGATGCTCCCAGACTTGGGTAAGCAATTTCACAATTGCGGAAGCTCCAACATGTGCTAGCCCATGTGCCATCTGGACCATAGGTTGTACAAAAGCCGTGGGTAATTTCTATCTATCCATCTGCTTATTTCTCCAGCAACCCTCGTCATCCAGTTCTCCTTCGCTAGCCCATTGTTCCCGCTCTTTGTCAGAAGCGGTCTTTTGTATTTCTCGCACTTCCTCCTTCGCATCATGCCATCTCTCCACCTGTGACTTCACTACATACATGGCAGTAGTACCGGGCTGCATCGCAGTCTCCCGTGCTACTCGATCCGCTAACGCATTCCCTTCTCCAACCTTATCAACTACTTTCCTATGGGCACTACACTTAACAATGGCAATTTTCTTTGGGTATGTCAATGCAGTTAAAAGATTGTGGACTAACTCCCCATGCATTATCTGCACCCCATGTGACGTTAGAAACCCTCTCTCCTTCCAGAGTAGGCCGAAATCGTGCGCTACTCCGAAGGCATAGCGGCTGTCTGTGTAAACATTCACACACAATCCTGTACTAAGCTCACACGCTCGTGTTAACGCTATCAGTTCCGCTGCTTGAGCTGATTTCTGTGGTATGCGTGCTGTCTCCACTATCGTCTGTAACGTGGTAATTGCATATGCTGCTGAAGTCGTACCATCTGGTAGCTTCAGGCATGATCCATCCACCCACAACTCTCCATCTACATCTGAAAAGGGCGTATCCTGGAGATCAATACGACCCTTTGTTTGTTCCTCAGTCACAAGAATACAATCATGCGCTTTCTGTGCCTCAGGCTGTGTCTCGGGGTATGGCAACAATGTGGCCGGGTTTAATGTCACGCACCTTTTTAACGTAATGTGAGGAGCTAAAAGCGTCAACTCATATCCCGTTAAACGGGCACTGGTCAAATGCTGCGTCTTTGTTTGATTAAGCAGGGCATCAACAGCGTGGGGAACTAACACCAACAGTTTATGGGACAATACAATTCCTTCACTCTGCCGTATTGACACAGCTGTCGCCGCAACCGAGCGAAAACACCCCGGCAATGCTCGGGCGACAGGATCAAGTACAGCCGAAAAGTATGCACAAGGGCGCTGCTTATCGCCGTGCATCTGCACTAAGACTGATAATGCACATCCATCTTTCTCATGCACATACAACGAAAAAGGTTTTGCATAATCAGGGGTCCCTAACACTGGTGCTGAACAAAGGGCCTGTCTCAATTGCTGAAAAGCAGCGTCACACTCATCTGACCAGGGGATCGGGATGGGCGTGTCTTTTGTCAAGAGCGCTAGTAATGGCTTAGCTATGTGTGAAAACCCCAATATCCACTGTCTACAAAAAGAAACAAGACCCAAAAATGCACGCACATCCTTCTGCGTGGATGGCCTTGGTGTGTCCAAAATTACTTGGATACGATCTGGTGTGAGTGCACGCCCCTCCTTAGACAAAAGGTGACCCAAATAAGTCACCTTTGGTCTACAGAATTGCAATTTCTTCCTAGAGACCTTGTGATTGTGGGATGCTAAAAAGGAAAGTAAGGCTATCGTACTTTTCTCGCACAACTCCAGGGTGTCAGCCGCCAACAGGATGTCATCGACATATTGAATGAGGGCGACCCCCTCAAGTAAAACAAAGGAATCCAACTGTCGCTTCAAAGCCTGACTATAAATACTAGGGCTTTCTGTATAGCCTTGGGGAATTCTACAAAAACGATAAGATCTATTGTTTAATGTAAACCCAAAAAGAAATCGGCTATCAGGGTGAATGGGGATAGAAAAGAAGGCATTTTTCAAATCAATCACTGAGAACATGGTCGCCGTAGGCGGGACCAAGGTAAGCAACGTCGTGATATCGGAAACCACCGGGTACTAAGGTATCACGATCTTGTTCACCTCCCTCAAATCAATTATAAACCGATAGACTTTTGCATCCGTGTCCTTTTTCAAAATTGGGAGAATCGGACTGTTACAGATATTATAGGGAACTTCTTCCACTACTCCCACTGCGATCAGGTCTTGCACAATCTGTATGAGAGCCTCCTCGCCCTCCTGGGAAATACGATACTGTGGGAGGCGTGGTAGTACCGCCCCCTCCTGGACACTAATGCGGACCGGAGGAATCACCATTTGTCCGACATCTGTGTCCGAAGTCGCCCATAAAGCTTGGGGGAGGGTAGCCAACAACGCATCCTCTGAGATTGTACACATCCGCCCAGATCGGGGGTAGTTGTCATTTAAAATCACCCTCACACCCTCAGGGGAACAACGAATTGTAGCCCTAAAGTACTTTAACATATCAAGGCCCATAATGTTATCCGGTGTGTACGGAGCAAGCAGAAACGGACAAGGCGCAGAAAAACAATCAACTTTAAATGCAAGGGGCTGTGAAAGAGGGCTTTGGGAGAGTGTACCGTCAAACCCTACCGATGTAACTATTGAGCCGGATGGGGGAGCCCCCGGAACCAAGTACCTAGACAATGCACTACGTGTCGCTCCTTTATCCACTAGGAACTGATCAGTAGAACCTAAAACCTCAGCCGATACATAAGGACCCGTCTGATCGACCGGCACCTCAACTGATTCGGACCCCCATCCTACGCATTCCTATGCATGCTGAGAATCATGATATCCTGAGCGATCGATGTCCGATACATGATACTGGTGCTGGCGATCAAAAACATTTGAGCTATCTCGGTGCTGTCCAGCGGTATCGAAACGGACATTATCGTTGGAATTCCCTCTAAAGTTCGAGAAGCCCCCTCTACCTCTCGGGCCACCCGGAGTGTGCCCCTGACGCGAAGCACGCAACGCTGGGCAATCCCTGGCCCAATGGCCCAACTGCTTGCAATACGCACACTGGTTCCTATTCAAATCCGATCGGCCCGAAGGGGGACCATAAGATCCGCCCCTTCCCCTACTATTATTACCCCGGCGGGGCGGGCCATATACTTGTGCTAACATCACTTTGGTTTTAAGATCTTTCGATTTCTTCTCCTCCTGGCCCTTCGCCTCGTGCTCCTGACGCTCATAATACTGGGCAATGGTCAGAAGGGCCGTCGGTGTCGCGGAGGACCAAGAACTCTCACTCGCTTTTAACCGGGCCGCAACTGCCGGCAGCAGATTAGCCACATATTTGTCCGCGAAAAGGTGGCGGCCCGTGTCGTCAGTAAGCGACTGGCCACTAAAATCATGAAACGTCTCCTCAAAGCGCGTAAAGAAGTCCGCGACTGACTCGTCAACTTTCTGTTTACATGCAGCTAACATGTTCCAGTCAATCTTTTTAGGGGGGATAATCGTCTTCAACTTAGCCACAATAGCCGCAGGGAGATCTAAAATATTCTGGGGGGGTTTCTGTGTGGGCTTCCGTTCCCTATCCTCATCCTCAAGGTCAGACCACCGGGCCTTGAAGGCAACCGCATCATCTACCTTCCGAACAGAGCGCCACGTATCCGGCGGTAGGATAAGGCCAAAGAATAGGTCTATATCCGCTAAGGTCATAATGCAAGAATTCAAGGCCCCCTCGACTTCTTCATAGAAGGCCGCTGGATTCTTGCGGGGGTCGGGCAGCGCATTCTTTAATGCCATAACATCGGCCCTATGCCATGGAGTATAAACCCAATTATATACAAAATATCCCCTTGCATCGGCGGAGTTAACATCCGAGCTAGTCCCTGCTCCCTTAGGAGGAACATACAAAGGCGCCGCCTCTCGCATTGGTTTAGCATGCACTATGTCATCCTTATCTGACTGGGAGGCGGATGGGTGGCCCCCTGCTGCAGACGAATCCGACTGCTTCTCCTCCTCCGTTTGTTGACGTGCTTTCTCTCTAAGGGCCAGCACTTCGTCCCGCAAAGCGAACAGCCGCCGAGCCGCCTCAGAAGCCTTAGGGGGAGAAAAAACACCATTACGTAATGCTCCGGCATCCGAAGACACGTCGGCAGGCTCAAGGACACTAGAATATTTTCGGAAAGCAGCAATTACTTCTTCTGAAAAATGAGACAGAAAATACACCCTCTCTCTATCTTGCCACGACCCCCAAGCATAGAACAACTCATCCATAGACATCTTGCCCTTAAGTGCACGAAGGGAAAGTTTCCGAAGCTCAGCCATATACTCGGCCGATAACATGGACCGTGTGTCGACCTTACTCGGAGCCGGGCCAGAATCTTGCGGCCGTGGAGCAGATGCGCCAACATAAGGGGGCGGAGAGCGATCTAGTAAATAAAAATCGTCATCAGGATTATTAAGGACAGGATAAAGCGGCTGACGAACAACATATTGACCCGAAACTTGTAGCCTACGCTCTTTCTCTTGTCTGTCCGTTTGCTCTTTGTCCTCCCGACGCTTCGCTTCCTGCGCTCGCATATGATCATTCTTTCGTTGCTCCTTATCAAACAGCGCTTTCTCACGTTTCTCTCGCTCACGCACTTCCTTCACCCATAATCGCACACACTCAAACATATCCTGACGAGCACGTCGCTTACACATACACTGTTCCACATACTCAATCTTACGTATATCAAACGATCCATACAAAGGCCATCGCAACTCAGGATCCTTCCTAGTATATTTCCTCCATAACGTGCTGTACATTATGGAAGAAAGACCATGCTTCACGTACATATCCCTATTAGGAGTCCCCTCTGGGGGAGCTGGAGCAGATTCCTCGAGGTTCAACCGGTTCCCAAGACAGCAGCACCACTTACGAAGTGCGCTAAAAGCAGGCATGCTAGGAATAATGCAAAATATGCAGTATTATCAAGAAAAAATGGCACTTAATCGTTGCGCCGTTCAAAGTTTACACAGCTCCGGAGAAATTTCTCCACATTACCTGCCTATATGTGTTGCAACGCATATATTTTCACAAAGACAAATTCAAAATATGACTAGTCACCATCAATCAAACTCAAATAGCCAGACCAGGCTTCAAAACTCGGAGCAAGTACCGTACAACGGTTCTTACCAATCAAGAGTCCAGGTTCCAACTGCCAAGCTCCACAATCGCCCAAACGGCTCTCACGGCAGGACCGACAGAAGAGGTCTCAGTCGATGACCGGCGCCACCCAGATGGTCAGCTCGGAAGGGAAGGAAGAAGAACCTCGGGATGCCAAGGCTAAGACGCCGCTGGCAGTGATCACGTCCCCGGCCAAACTCCTCACCTTCGTCGCGACCAGTCCTTCGGGCATCCGAGTCGCCGATGAGCCCCACGTGACGGGCGCCAATTGATGAATACAAGCCCCAGCTAGGCCTGCAAGAGACAAGGGTTCGCTCTTCTGTAACGAAATCTATAAGGAAGTTGGCACGGAAACTGCAAAGTACAAAAACAACGTTTATTAACCCTTAAGGGTGGTCCTACAATCCACACAACACTCTTCAGTATTGCAAGGAGTAGCACACAGAACTTGCGTACATTGTCCCCTTTTATACACAACAGAGGGGCTCATGAGTGGGTGGATACCACAGAGTTGAAGAACATTACCATTTAGGGTCATTCTCGATACCAAATCAATACATGGGCGGAGCTAACACACTCCTTGGGCCCGCGAAAACACATGGTCAAGCAAAGCTAATTATAACAGATGTGGTCAAGTCTGGGCATGCGCCAGACGGACAAGAGGGAGCTATTTATAACTGTTGCTAGGCAGATTACAAGAGCAACTAACACAGAGGTCGGACTCTCCTCGTGGTGAACACGTGGCAGCATGTCAATACAAAATGGAGTCCGGACTTCGGCCAACATAATGAGGAAAACACGATAAAAGGGAAACACTAATGTTTTCAGTAAATGCTTAATCACATTCTGCCTTAATTTACAACACTCTGGACTAATGGTTAAGGTCTTAACTCTTACTCTGGACTAATCGTTAAGGTCTTTACTCTTACTCTGGCATCATGGTTAAGGTCTTAACTCTTACTCTGGACTAATTGTTAATGTCTTAACTCTTACTCTGGACTAATGGTTAAGGTCTTAACTCTTACTCTGGACTAATGGTTAAGGTCTTAACTCTTACTCTGGACTAATGGTTAAGGTCTTAACTCTTACTCTAGACTAATTGTTAAGGTCTTAACTCTTACTTTGGACAAATGGTTAAGGTCTTAACTCTTACTCTGGACTAATGGTTAAGGTCTTAACTCTTAGTCTGGCATCATGATGGTTAAGGTCTTAACTCTTACTCTGGACTAATGGTTAAGGTCTTACCTCTTACTCTGGCATCATGGTTAAGGTCTTAACTCTTACTCTGGACTAATTGTGAAGGTCTTAACTCTTACTTTGGACAAATGGTTAAGGTCTTAACTCTTACTCTGGACTAATGGTTAAGGTCTTACCTCTCACTCTGGCATCATGGTTAAGGTCTTAACTCTTACTCTGGACTAATGGTTAAGGTCTTACACTCTTACTCTGGACTAATGGTTAAGGTCTTAACTCTTACTCTGTCATCATGGTTAAGGTCTTAACTCTTACTCTGGACTAATGGTTAAGGTCTTAACTCTTACTCTGTCATCATGGTTAAGGTCTTAACTCTTACTCTGGACTAATGGTTAAGGTCTTAACTCTTACTCTGGACTAATGGTTAAGGTCTTAGACTCTTACTCTGGCATCATGGTTAAGGTCTTAACTCTTACTCTGGCATCATTGTTAAGGTCTTAACTCTTACTCTGGCATCATGGTTAAGGTCTTAACTCTTACTCTGGACTAATGGTTAAGGTCTTAACTCTTACTCTGGACTAATTGTTAAGGTCTTTACTCTTACTCTGGCATCATGGTTAAGGTCTTAACTCTTACTCTGGACTAATGGTTAATGTCTTAACTCTTACTCTGGACTAATGGTTAAGGTCTTAACTCTTACTCTGGACTAATGGTTAAGGTCTTAACTCTTACTCTGGACTAATGGTTAAGGTCTTAACTCTTACTCTAGACTAATTGTTAAGGTCTTAACTCTTACTTTGGACAAATGGTTAAGGTCTTAACTCTTACTCTGGACTAATGGTTAAGGTCTTAACTCTTAGTCTGGCATCATGATGGTTAAGGTCTTAACTCTTACTCTGGACTAATGGTTAAGGTCTTACCTCTTACTCTGGCATCATGGTTAAGGTCTTAACTCTTACTCTGGACTAATGGTTAAGGTCTTACCTCTTACTCTGGCATCATGGCTAAGGTCTTAACTCTTACTCTGGACTAATGGTTAAGGTCTTAGACTCTTACTCTGGACTAATGGTTAAGGTCTTAACTCTTCATCTGGCATCATGGTTAAGGTCTTAACTCTTACTCTGGACTAATGGTTAAGGTCTTAACTCTTACTCTGGACTAATGGTTAAGGTCTTAGACTCTTACTCTGGCATCATGGTTAAGGTCTTAACTCTTACTCTGGCATCATTGTTAAGGTCTTAACTCTTACTCTGGCATCATGGTTAAGGTCTTAACTCTTACTCTGGACTAATGGTTAAGGTCTTAACTCTTACTCTGGACTAATTGTTAAGGTCTTTACTCTTACTCTGGCATCATGGTTAAGGTCTTAACTCTTACTCTGGACTAATGGTTAATGTCTTAACTCTTACTCTGGACTAATGGTTAAGGTCTTAACTCTTACTCTGGACTAATGGTTAAGGTCTTAACTCTTACTCTGGACTAATGGTTAAGGTCTTAACTCTTACTCTAGACTAATTGTTAAGGTCTTAACTCTTACTTTGGACAAATGGTTAAGGTCTTAACTCTTACTCTGGACTAATGGTTAAGGTCTTAACTCTTAGTCTGGCATCATGGTTAAGGTCTTAACTCTTACTCTGGACTAATGGTTAAGGTCTTACCTCTTACTCTGGCATCATGGTTAAGGTCTTAACTCTTACTCTGGACTAATGGTTAAGGTCTTAACTCTTACTCTGGACTAATGGTTAAGGTCTTACCTCTTACTCTGGCATCATGGCTAAGGTCTTAACTCTTACTCTGGACTAATGGTTAAGGTCTTAGACTCTTACTCTGGACTAATGGTTAAGGTCTTAACTCTTCATCTGGCATCATGGTTAAGGTCTTAGACTCTTACTCTGGACTAATGGTTAAGGTCTTAACTCTTACTCTGGACTAATGGTTAAGGTCTTAGACTCTTACTCTGGACTAATGGTTAAGGTCGTAACTCTTACTCTGGACTAATGGTTAAGGTCTTAACTCTTACTCTGGCATCATGGTTAAGGTCTTAACTCTTACTCTGGACTAATGGTTAAGGTCTTAACACTTACTCTTGACTAATGGTTAAGGTCTTAACTCTTACTCTGGACTAATGGTTAAGGTCTTAGACTCTTACTCTGGCATCATGGTTAAGGTCTTAACTCTTACTCTGGCATCATTGTTAAGGTCTTAACTCTTACTCTGGCATCATGGTTAAGGTCTTAACTCTTACTCTGGACTAATGGTTAAGGTCTTAACTCTTACTCTGGACTAATGGTTAAGGTCTTAACTCTTACTCTGGTCTAATGGTTAAGGTCTTAACTCTTACTCTGGCATCATGGTTAAGGTCTTAACTCTTACTCTGGACTAATGGTTAATGTCTTAACTCTCACTCTGGACTAATGGTTAAGGTTTTAACTCTTACTCTGGACTAATGGTTAAGGTCTTAACTCTTACTCTGGACTAATGGTTAAGGTCTTAACTCTTACTCTAGACTAATTGTCAAGGTCTTAACTCTTACTTTGGACAACTGGTTAAGGTCTTAACTCTTACTCTGGACTAATGGTTAAGGTCTTAACTCTTAGTCTGGCATCATGGTTAAGGTCTTAACTCTTACTCTGGACTAATGGTTAAGGTCTTACCTCTTACTCTGGCATCATGGTTAAGGTCTTAACTCTTACTCTGGACTAATGGTTAAGGTCTTAGACTCTTACTCTGGACTAATGGTTAAGGTCTTAACTCTTACTCTGGCATCATGGTTAAGGTCTTAGACTCTTACTCTGGACTAATGGTTAAGGTCTTAACTCTGACTCTGGACTAATTATTAAGGTCTTACCTCTTACTCTGGCATCATGGTTAAGGTCTTAACTCTTACTCTGGACTAATGGTTAAGGTCTTAGACTCTTACTCTGGACTAATGGTTAAGGTCTTTACTCTTACTCTGGCATCATGGTTAAGGTTTTAGACTCTTACTCTGGACTAATGGTTAAGGTCTTAACTCTTACTCTGGACTAATGGTTAAGGTCTTAGACTCTTACTCTGGACTAATCGTTAAGGTCTTAACTCTTACTCTGGACTAATGGTTAAGGTCTTAACTCTTACTCTGGCATCATGGTTAAGGTCTTAGACTCTTACTCTGGCATCATGGTTAAGGTCTTAACTCTTACTCTGGCATCATTGTTAAGGTCTTAACTCTTACTCTGGCATCATGGTTAAGGTCTTAACTCTTACTATGGACTAATGGTTAAGGTCTTAACTCTTACTCTGGCATCATGGTTAAGGTCTTAACTCTTACTCTGGACTAATGGTTAAGGTCTTAACTCTTAGTCTGGCATCATGGTTAAGGTCTTAGACTCATAATCTGGCATCATGGTTAAGGTCTTAAATCTTACTCTTGACTAATGGTTAAGGTCTTAACTCTTACTCTGGACTAATGGTTAAGGTCTTAGACTCTTACTCTGGACTAATGGTTAAGGTCGTAACTCTTACTCTGGACTAATGGTTAAGGTCTTAACTCTTACTCTGGCATCATGGTTAAGGTCTTAACTCTTACTCTGGACTAATGGTTAAGGTCTTAACACTTACTCTTGACTAATGGTTAAGGTCTTAACTCTTACTCTGGACTAATGGTTAAGGTCTTAGACTCTTACTCTGGCATCATGGTTAAGGTCTTAACTCTTACTCTGGCATCATTGTTAAGGTCTTAACTCTTACTCTGGCATCATGGTTAAGGTCTTAACTCTTACTCTGGACTAATGGTTAAGGTCTTAACTCTTACTCTGGACTAATGGTTAAGGTCTTAACTCTTACTCTGGTCTAATGGTTAAGGTCTTAACTCTTACTCTGGCATCATGGTTAAGGTCTTAACTCTTACTCTGGACTAATGGTTAATGTCTTAACTCTCACTCTGGACTAATGGTTAAGGTTTTAACTCTTACTCTGGACTAATGGTTAAGGTCTTAACTCTTACTCTGGACTAATGGTTAAGGTCTTAACTCTTACTCTAGACTAATTGTCAAGGTCTTAACTCTTACTTTGGACAACTGGTTAAGGTCTTAACTCTTACTCTGGACTAATGGTTAAGGTCTTAACTCTTAGTCTGGCATCATGGTTAAGGTCTTAACTCTTACTCTGGACTAATGGTTAAGGTCTTACCTCTTACTCTGGCATCATGGTTAAGGTCTTAACTCTTACTCTGGACTAATGGTTAAGGTCTTAGACTCTTACTCTGGACTAATGGTTAAGGTCTTAACTCTGACTCTGGACTAATGATTAAGGTCTTACCTCTTACTCTGGCATCATGGTTAAGGTCTTAACTCTTACTCTGGACTAATGGTTAAGGTCTTAGACTCTTACTCTGGACTAATGGTTAAGGTCTTTACTCTTACTCTGGCATCATGGTTAAGGTTTTAGACTCTTACTCTGGACTAATGGTTAAGGTCTTAACTCTTACTCTGGACTAATGGTTAAGGTCTTAGACTCTTACTCTGGACTAATCGTTAAGGTCTTAACTCTTACTCTGGACTAATGGTTAAGGTCTTAACTCTTACTCTGGCATCATGGTTAAGGTCTTAGACTCTTACTCTGGCATCATGGTTAAGGTCTTAACTCTTACTCTGGCATCATTGTTAAGGTCTTAACTCTTACTCTGGCATCATGGTTAAGGTCTTAACTCTTACTATGGACTAATGGTTAAGGTCTTAACTCTTACTCTGGCATCATGGTTAAGGTCTTAACTCTTACTCTGGACTAATGGTTAAGGTCTTAACTCTTAGTCTGGCATCATGGTTAAGGTCTTAGACTCATAATCTGGCATCATGGTTAAGGTCTTAAATCTTACTCTGGACTAATGGTTAAGGTCTTAACTCTTACTCTGGCATCATGGTTAAGGTCTTAACTCTTACTCTGGACTAATGGTTAATGTCTTAACTCTTACTCTGGACTAATGGTTAAGGTCTTAACTCTTACTCTGGACTAATGGTTAAGGTCTTAACTCTTACTCTGGACTAATGGTTAAGGTCTTAACTCTTACTCTAGACTAATTGTTAAGGTCTTAACTCTTACTTTGGACAAATGGTTAAGGTCTTAACTCTTACTCTGGACTGATGGTTAAGGTCTTAACTCTTAGTCTGGCATCATGGTTAAGGTCTTAACTCTTACTCTGGACTAATGGTTAAGGTCTTACCTCTTACTCTGGCATCATGGTTAAGGTCTTAACTCTTACTCTGGACTAATGGTTAAGGTCTTAGACTCTTACTCTGGACTAATGGTTAAGGTCTTAACTCTTACTCTGGCATCATGGTTAAGGTCTTAGACTCTTACTCTGGACTAATGGTTAAGGTCTTTACTCTTACTCTGGACTAGTGGTTAAGGTCTTAACTCTTACTCTGGACTAATGGTTAAGGTCTTAGACTCTTCCTCTGGCATCATGGTTAAGGTCTTAACTCTTACTCTGGCATCATTGTTAAGGTCTTAACTCTTACTCTGGCATCATGGTTAAGGTCTTAACTCTTACTCTGGACTAATGGTTAAGGTCTTAACTCTTACTCTGGACTAATGGTTAAGGTCTTAACTCTTACTCTGGCATCATGGTTAAGGTCTTAACTCTTACTCTGGACTAATGGTTAAGGTCTTAACTCTTAGTCTGGCATCATGGTTAAGGTCTTAGACTCATACTCTGGCATCATGGTTAAGGTCTTAACTCTTACTCTGGACTAATGGTTAAGGTCTTAACTCTTACTCTGGACTAATGGTTAAGGTCTTAACTCTTACTCTGGCATCATGGTTAAGGTCTTAACTCTTACTCTGGACTAATGGTTAAGGTCTTAACTCTTACTCTGGCATCATGGTTAAGGTCTTAACTCTTACTCTAGACTAATGTTTATGGTCTTAGACTCTTACTCTGGCATCATGTTTAAGGTCTTAACTCTTACTCTGGCATCATGGTTAAGGTCTTAACTCTTACTCTGGACTAATGGTTAAGGTCTTAACTCTTACGCTGGACTAATGGTTAAGGTCTTAGACTCTTACTCTGGCATCATGGTTAAGGTCTTAACTCTTACTCTGGACTAATGGTTATGGTCTTAACTCTTACTCTAGCATCATGGTTAAGGTCTTAACTCTTACTCTGGACTAATGGTTAAGGTCTTAACTCCTATTCTGGCATCATGGTTAAGGTCTTAACTCTTACTCTGGCATTATGGTTAAGGTCTTAACTCTTACTCTGGACTAATGGTTAAGGTCTTAGACTCTTACTATGGAGTAATGGTTATGGTCTTAACTCTTACTCTGGACTAATGGTTAAGGTCTTAACTCTTACTCTGGACTAATTGTTAAGGTCTTAACTCTTACTCTGGACTAATGGTTAAGGTCTAACTCTTACTCTGGCATCATGGTTAAGGTCTTAGACTCTTACTCTGGCATCATGGTTAAGGTATTAACTCTTACTCTGGACTAATGGTTAAGGTCTTAGACTCTTACTATGGACTAATGGTTTAAGGTCTTAACTCTTACTCTGGCATCATGGTTAAGGTATTAACTCTTACTCTGGACTAATGGTTAAGGTCTTAACTCTTACTCTGGACTAATTGTTAAGGTCTTTACTCTTACTCTGGCATCATGGTTAAGGTCTTAACTCTTACTCTGGACTAATTGTTAATGTCTTAACTCTTACTCTGGACTAATGGTTAAGGTCTTAACTCTTACTCTGGACTAATGGTTAAGGTCTTAACTCTTACTCTAGACTAATTGTTAAGGTCATAACTCTTACTTTGGACAAATGGTTAAGGTCTTAACTCTTACTCTGGCATCATGGTTAAGGTCTTAGACTCTTACTCTGGACTAATGGTTAAGGTCTTAACTCTTACTCTGGACTAATGGTTAAGGTCTTAGACTCTTATCTGGACTAATGGTTAAGGTCTTAACTCTTACTCTGGCATCATTGTTAAGGTCTTAACTCTTACTCTGGCATCATGGTTAAAGTCTTAACTCTTACTCTGGACTAATGGTTAAGGTATTAACTCTTACTCTGGACTAATGGTTAAGGTCTTAGACTCTTACTATGGACTAATGGTTAAGGTCTTAACTCTTACTCTGGCATCATGGTTAAGGTCTTAACTCTTACTCTGGACTAATGGTTAAGGTCTTAACTCTTACTCTGGACTAATCGTTAAGGTCTTTACTCTTACTCTGGCATCATGGTTAAGGTCTTAACTCTTACTCTGGACTAATTGTTAATGTCTTAACTCTTACTCTGGACTAATGGTTAAGGTCTTAACTCTTACTCTGGACTAATGGTTAAGGTCTTAACTCTTACTCTAGACTAATTGTTAAGGTCTTAACTCTTACTTTGGACAAATGGTTAAGGTCTTAACTCTTACTCTGGACTAATGGTTAAGGTCTTAACTCTTAGTCTGGCATCATGATGGTTAAGGTCTTAACTCTTACTCTGGACTAATGGTTAAGGTCTTACCTCTTACTCTGGCATCATGGTTAAGGTCTTAACTCTTACTCTGGACTAATTGTGAAGGTCTTAACTCATACTTTGGACAAATGGTTAAGGTCTTAACTCTTACTCTGGACTAATGGTTAAGGTCTTACCTCTCACTCTGGCATCATGGTTAAGGTCTTAACTCTTACTCTGGACTAATGGTTAAGGTCTTACACTCTTACTCTGGACTAATGGTTAAGGTCTTAACTCTTACTCTGTCATCATGGTTAAGGTCTTAACTCTTACTCTGGACTAATGGTTAAGGTCTTAACTCTTACTCTGGACTAATGGTTAAGGTCTTAGACTCTTACTCTGGCATCATGGTTAAGGTCTTAACTCTTACTCTGGCATCATTGTTAAGGTCTTAACTCTTACTCTGGCATCATGGTTAAGGTCTTAACTCTTACTCTGGACTAATGGTTAAGGTCTTAACTCTTACTCTGGATTAATTGTTAAGGTCTTTACTCTTACTCTGGCATCATGGTTAAGGTCTTAACTCTTACTCTGGACTAATGGTTAATGTCTTAACTCTTACTCTGGACTAATGGTTAAGGTCTTAACTCTTACTCTGGACTAATGGTTAAGGTCTTAACTCTTACTCTGGACTAATGGTTAAGGTCTTAACTCTTACTCTAGACTAATTGTTAAGGTCTTAACTCTTACTTTGGACAAATGGTTAAGGTCTTAACTCTTACTCTGGACTAATGGTTAAGGTCTTAACTCTTAGTCTGGCATCATGGTTAAGGTCTTAACTCTTACTCTGGACTAATGGTTAAGGTCTTACCTCTTACTCTGGCATCATGGTTAAGGTCTTAACTCTTACTCTGGACTAATTGTGAAGGTCTTAACTCTTACTTTGGACAAATGGTTAAGGTCTTAGACTCTTACTCTGGACTAATGGTTAAGGTCGTAACTCTTACTCTGGACTAATGGTTAAGGTCTTAACTCTTACTCTGGCATCATGGTTAAGGTCTTAGACTCATAATCTGGCATCATGGTTAAGGTCTTAAATCTTACTCTTGACTAATGGTTAAGGTCTTAACTCTTACTCTGGACTAATGGTTAAGGTCTTAGACTCTTACTCTGGACTAATGGTTAAGGTCGTAACTCTTACTCTGGACTAATGGTTAAGGTCTTAACTCTTACTCTGGCATCATGGTTAAGGTCTTAACTCTTACTCTGGACTAATGGTTAAGGTCTTAACACTTACTCTTGACTAATGGTTAAGGTCTTAACTCTTACTCTGGACTAATGGTTAAGGTCTTAGACTCTTACTCTGGCATCATGGTTAAGGTCTTAACTCTTACTCTGGCATCATTGTTAAGGTCTTAACTCTTACTCTGGCATCATGGTTAAGGTCTTAACTCTTACTCTGGACTAATGGTTAAGGTCTTAACTCTTACTCTGGACTAATGGTTAAGGTCTTAACTCTTACTCTGGTCTAATGGTTAAGGTCTTAACTCTTACTCTGGCATCATGGTTAAGGTCTTAACTCTTACTCTGGACTAATGGTTAATGTCTTAACTCTCACTCTGGACTAATGGTTAAGGTTTTAACTCTTACTCTGGACTAATGGTTAAGGTCTTAACTCTTACTCTGGACTAATGGTTAAGGTCTTAACTCTTACTCTAGACTAATTGTCAAGGTCTTAACTCTTACTTTGGACAACTGGTTAAGGTCTTAACTCTTACTCTGGACTAATGGTTAAGGTCTTAACTCTTAGTCTGGCATCATGGTTAAGGTCTTAACTCTTACTCTGGACTAATGGTTAAGGTCTTACCTCTTACTCTGGCATCATGGTTAAGGTCTTAACTCTTACTCTGGACTAATGGTTAAGGTCTTAGACTCTTACTCTGGACTAATGGTTAAGGTCTTAACTCTGACTCTGGACTAATGATTAAGGTCTTACCTCTTACTCTGGCATCATGGTTAAGGTCTTAACTCTTACTCTGGACTAATGGTTAAGGTCTTAGACTCTTACTCTGGACTAATGGTTAAGGTCTTTACTCTTACTCTGGCATCATGGTTAAGGTTTTAGACTCTTACTCTGGACTAATGGTTAAGGTCTTAACTCTTACTCTGGACTAATGGTTAAGGTCTTAGACTCTTACTCTGGACTAATCGTTAAGGTCTTAACTCTTACTCTGGACTAATGGTTAAGGTCTTAACTCTTACTCTGGCATCATGGTTAAGGTCTTAGACTCTTACTCTGGCATCATGGTTAAGGTCTTAACTCTTACTCTGGCATCATTGTTAAGGTCTTAACTCTTACTCTGGCATCATGGTTAAGGTCTTAACTCTTACTATGGACTAATGGTTAAGGTCTTAACTCTTACTCTGGCATCATGGTTAAGGTCTTAACTCTTACTCTGGACTAATGGTTAAGGTCTTAACTCTTAGTCTGGCATCATGGTTAAGGTCTTAGACTCATAATCTGGCATCATGGTTAAGGTCTTAAATCTTACTCTGGACTAATGGTTAAGGTCTTAACTCTTACTCTGGCATCATGGTTAAGGTCTTAACTCTTACTCTGGACTAATGGTTAATGTCTTAACTCTTACTCTGGACTAATGGTTAAGGTCTTAACTCTTACTCTGGACTAATGGTTAAGGTCTTAACTCTTACTCTGGACTAATGGTTAAGGTCTTAACTCTTACTCTAGACTAATTGTTAAGGTCTTAACTCTTACTTTGGACAAATGGTTAAGGTCTTAACTCTTACTCTGGACTGATGGTTAAGGTCTTAACTCTTAGTCTGGCATCATGGTTAAGGTCTTAACTCTTACTCTGGACTAATGGTTAAGGTCTTACCTCTTACTCTGGCATCATGGTTAAGGTCTTAACTCTTACTCTGGACTAATGGTTAAGGTCTTAGACTCTTACTCTGGACTAATGGTTAAGGTCTTAACTCTTACTCTGGCATCATGGTTAAGGTCTTAGACTCTTACTCTGGACTAATGGTTAAGGTCTTTACTCTTACTCTGGACTAGTGGTTAAGGTCTTAACTCTTACTCTGGACTAATGGTTAAGGTCTTAGACTCTTCCTCTGGCATCATGGTTAAGGTCTTAACTCTTACTCTGGCATCATTGTTAAGGTCTTAACTCTTACTCTGGCATCATGGTTAAGGTCTTAACTCTTACTCTGGACTAATGGTTAAGGTCTTAACTCTTACTCTGGACTAATGGTTAAGGTCTTAACTCTTACTCTGGCATCATGGTTAAGGTCTTAACTCTTACTCTGGACTAATGGTTAAGGTCTTAACTCTTAGTCTGGCATCATGGTTAAGGTCTTAGACTCATACTCTGGCATCATGGTTAAGGTCTTAACTCTTACTCTGGACTAATGGTTAAGGTCTTAACTCTTACTCTGGACTAATGGTTAAGGTCTTAACTCTTACTCTGGCATCATGGTTAAGGTCTTAACTCTTACTCTGGACTAATGGTTAAGGTCTTAACTCTTACTCTGGCATCATGGTTAAGGTCTTAACTCTTACTCTAGACTAATGTTTATGGTCTTAGACTCTTACTCTGGCATCATGTTTAAGGTCTTAACTCTTACTCTGGCATCATGGTTAAGGTCTTAACTCTTACTCTGGACTAATGGTTAAGGTCTTAACTCTTACGCTGGACTAATGGTTAAGGTCTTAGACTCTTACTCTGGCATCATGGTTAAGGTCTTAACTCTTACTCTGGACTAATGGTTATGGTCTTAACTCTTACTCTAGCATCATGGTTAAGGTCTTAACTCTTACTCTGGACTAATGGTTAAGGTCTTAACTCCTATTCTGGCATCATGGTTAAGGTCTTAACTCTTACTCTGGCATTATGGTTAAGGTCTTAACTCTTACTCTGGACTAATGGTTAAGGTCTTAGACTCTTACTATGGAGTAATGGTTATGGTCTTAACTCTTACTCTGGACTAATGGTTAAGGTCTTAACTCTTACTCTGGACTAATTGTTAAGGTCTTAACTCTTACTCTGGACTAATGGTTAAGGTCTAACTCTTACTCTGGCATCATGGTTAAGGTCTTAGACTCTTACTCTGGCATCATGGTTAAGGTATTAACTCTTACTCTGGACTAATGGTTAAGGTCTTAGACTCTTACTATGGACTAATGGTTTAAGGTCTTAACTCTTACTCTGGCATCATGGTTAAGGTATTAACTCTTACTCTGGACTAATGGTTAAGGTCTTAACTCTTACTCTGGACTAATTGTTAAGGTCTTTACTCTTACTCTGGCATCATGGTTAAGGTCTTAACTCTTACTCTGGACTAATTGTTAATGTCTTAACTCTTACTCTGGACTAATGGTTAAGGTCTTAACTCTTACTCTGGACTAATGGTTAAGGTCTTAACTCTTACTCTAGACTAATTGTTAAGGTCATAACTCTTACTTTGGACAAATGGTTAAGGTCTTAACTCTTACTCTGGCATCATGGTTAAGGTCTTAGACTCTTACTCTGGACTAATGGTTAAGGTCTTAACTCTTACTCTGGACTAATGGTTAAGGTCTTAGACTCTTATCTGGACTAATGGTTAAGGTCTTAACTCTTACTCTGGCATCATTGTTAAGGTCTTAACTCTTACTCTGGCATCATGGTTAAAGTCTTAACTCTTACTCTGGACTAATGGTTAAGGTATTAACTCTTACTCTGGACTAATGGTTAAGGTCTTAGACTCTTACTATGGACTAATGGTTAAGGTCTTAACTCTTACTCTGGCATCATGGTTAAGGTCTTAACTCTTACTCTGGACTAATGGTTAAGGTCTTAACTCTTACTCTGGACTAATCGTTAAGGTCTTTACTCTTACTCTGGCATCATGGTTAAGGTCTTAACTCTTACTCTGGACTAATTGTTAATGTCTTAACTCTTACTCTGGACTAATGGTTAAGGTCTTAACTCTTACTCTGGACTAATGGTTAAGGTCTTAACTCTTACTCTAGACTAATTGTTAAGGTCTTAACTCTTACTTTGGACAAATGGTTAAGGTCTTAACTCTTACTCTGGACTAATGGTTAAGGTCTTAACTCTTAGTCTGGCATCATGATGGTTAAGGTCTTAACTCTTACTCTGGACTAATGGTTAAGGTCTTACCTCTTACTCTGGCATCATGGTTAAGGTCTTAACTCTTACTCTGGACTAATTGTGAAGGTCTTAACTCATACTTTGGACAAATGGTTAAGGTCTTAACTCTTACTCTGGACTAATGGTTAAGGTCTTACCTCTCACTCTGGCATCATGGTTAAGGTCTTAACTCTTACTCTGGACTAATGGTTAAGGTCTTACACTCTTACTCTGGACTAATGGTTAAGGTCTTAACTCTTACTCTGTCATCATGGTTAAGGTCTTAACTCTTACTCTGGACTAATGGTTAAGGTCTTAACTCTTACTCTGGACTAATGGTTAAGGTCTTAGACTCTTACTCTGGCATCATGGTTAAGGTCTTAACTCTTACTCTGGCATCATTGTTAAGGTCTTAACTCTTACTCTGGCATCATGGTTAAGGTCTTAACTCTTACTCTGGACTAATGGTTAAGGTCTTAACTCTTACTCTGGATTAATTGTTAAGGTCTTTACTCTTACTCTGGCATCATGGTTAAGGTCTTAACTCTTACTCTGGACTAATGGTTAATGTCTTAACTCTTACTCTGGACTAATGGTTAAGGTCTTAACTCTTACTCTGGACTAATGGTTAAGGTCTTAACTCTTACTCTGGACTAATGGTTAAGGTCTTAACTCTTACTCTAGACTAATTGTTAAGGTCTTAACTCTTACTTTGGACAAATGGTTAAGGTCTTAACTCTTACTCTGGACTAATGGTTAAGGTCTTAACTCTTAGTCTGGCATCATGGTTAAGGTCTTAACTCTTACTCTGGACTAATGGTTAAGGTCTTACCTCTTACTCTGGCATCATGGTTAAGGTCTTAACTCTTACTCTGGACTAATTGTGAAGGTCTTAACTCTTACTTTGGACAAATGGTTAAGGTCTTAACTCTTACTCTGGACTAATGGTTAAGGTCTTACCTCTTACTCTGGCATCATGGCTAAGGTCTTAACTCTTACTCTGGACTAATGGTTAAGGTCTTAGACTCTTACTCTGGACTAATGGTTAAGGTCTTAACTCTTCATCTGGCATCATGGTTAAGGTCTTAGACTCTTACTCTGGACTAATGGTTAAGGTCTTAACTCTTACTCTGGACTAATGGTTAAGGTCTTAGACTCTTACTCTGGACTAATGGTTAAGGGCGTAACTCTTACTCTGGACTAATGGTTAAGGTCTTAACTCTTACTCTGGCATCATGGTTAAGGTCTTAACTCTTACTCTGGACTAATGGTTAAGGTCTTAACACTTACTCTTGACTAATGGTTAAGGTCTTAACTCTTACTCTGGACTAATGGTTAAGGTCTTAGACTCTTACTCTGGCATCATGGTTAAGGTCTTAACTCTTACTCTGGCATCATTGTTATGGTCTTAACTCTTACTCTGGCATCATGGTTAAGGTCTTAACTCTTACTCTGGACTAATGGTTAAGGTCTTAACTCTTACTCTGGACTAATGGTTAAGGTCTTAACTCTTACTCTGGTCTAATGGTTAAGGTCTTAACTCTTACTCTGGCATCATGGTTAAGGTCTTAACTCTTACTCTGGACTAATGGTTAATGTCTTAACTCTTACTCTGGACTAATGGTTAAGGTCTTAACTCTTACTCTGGACTAATGGTTAAGGTCTTAACTCTTACTCTAGACTAATTGTCAAGGTCTTAACTCTTACTTTGGACAACTGGTTAAGGTCTTAACTCTTACTCTGGACTAATGGTTAAGGTCTTAACTCTTAGTCTGGCATCATGGTTAAGGTCTTAACTCTTACTCTGGACTAATGGTTAAGGTCTTACCTCTTACTCTGGCATCATGGTTAAGGTCTTAACTCTTACTCTGGACTAATGGTTAAGGTCTTAGACTCTTACTCTGGACTAATGGTTAAGGTCTTAACTCTTACTCTGGCATCATGGTTAAGGTCTTAGACTCTTACTCTGGACTAATGGTTAAGGTCTTAACTCTGACTCTGGACTAATGATTAAGGTCTTACCTCTTACTCTGGCATCATGGTTAAGGTCTTAACTCTTACTCTGGACTAATGGTTAAGGTCTTAGACTCTTACTCTGGACTAATGGTTAAGGTCTTTACTCTTACTCTGGCATCATGGTTAAGGTTTTAGACTCTTACTCTGGACTAATGGTTAAGGTCTTAACTCTTACTCTGGACTAATGGTTAAGGTCTTAGACTCTTACTCTGGACTAATCGTTAAGGTCTTAACTCTTACTCTGGACTAATGGTTAAGGTCTTAACTCTTACTCTGGCATCATGGTTAAGGTCTTAGACTCTTACTCTGGCATCATGGTTAAGGTCTTAACTCTTACTCTGGCATCATTGTTAAGGTCTTAACTCTTACTCTGGCATCATGGTTAAGGTCTTAACTCTTACTATGGACTAATGGTTAAGGTCTTAACTCTTACTCTGGCATCATGGTTAAGGTCTTAACTCTTACTCTGGACTAATGGTTAAGGTCTTAACTCTTAGTCTGGCATCATGGTTAAGGTCTTAGACTCATAATCTGGCATCATGGTTAAGGTCTTAAATCTTACTCTGGACTAATGGTTAAGGTCTTAACTCTTACTCTGGCATCATGGTTAAGGTCTTAACTCTTACTCTGGACTAATGGTTAATGTCTTAACTCTTACTCTGGACTAATGGTTAAGGTCTTAACTCTTACTCTGGACTAATGGTTAAGGTCTTAACTCTTACTCTGGACTAATGGTTAAGGTCTTAACTCTTACTCTAGACTAATTGTTAAGGTCTTAACTCTTACTTTGGACAAATGGTTAAGGTCTTAACTCTTACTCTGGACTGATGGTTAAGGTCTTAACTCTTAGTCTGGCATCATGGTTAAGGTCTTAACTCTTACTCTGGACTAATGGTTAAGGTCTTACCTCTTACTCTGGCATCATGGTTAAGGTCTTAACTCTTACTCTGGACTAATGGTTAAGGTCTTAGACTCTTACTCTGGACTAATGGTTAAGGTCTTAACTCTTACTCTGGCATCATGGTTAAGGTCTTAGACTCTTACTCTGGACTAATGGTTAAGGTCTTTACTCTTACTCTGGACTAGTGGTTAAGGTCTTAACTCTTACTCTGGACTAATGGTTAAGGTCTTAGACTCTTCCTCTGGCATCATGGTTAAGGTCTTAACTCTTACTCTGGCATCATTGTTAAGGTCTTAACTCTTACTCTGGCATCATGGTTAAGGTCTTAACTCTTACTCTGGACTAATGGTTAAGGTCTTAACTCTTACTCTGGACTAATGGTTAAGGTCTTAACTCTTACTCTGGCATCATGGTTAAGGTCTTAACTCTTACTCTGGACTAATGGTTAAGGTCTTAACTCTTAGTCTGGCATCATGGTTAAGGTCTTAGACTCATACTCTGGCATCATGGTTAAGGTCTTAACTCTTACTCTGGACTAATGGTTAAGGTCTTAACTCTTACTCTGGACTAATGGTTAAGGTCTTAACTCTTACTCTGGCATCATGGTTAAGGTCTTAACTCTTACTCTGGACTAATGGTTAAGGTCTTAACTCTTACTCTGGCATCATGGTTAAGGTCTTAACTCTTACTCTAGACTAATGTTTATGGTCTTAGACTCTTACTCTGGCATCATGTTTAAGGTCTTAACTCTTACTCTGGCATCATGGTTAAGGTCTTAACTCTTACTCTGGACTAATGGTTAAGGTCTTAACTCTTACGCTGGACTAATGGTTAAGGTCTTAGACTCTTACTCTGGCATCATGGTTAAGGTCTTAACTCTTACTCTGGACTAATGGTTATGGTCTTAACTCTTACTCTAGCATCATGGTTAAGGTCTTAACTCTTACTCTGGACTAATGGTTAAGGTCTTAACTCCTATTCTGGCATCATGGTTAAGGTCTTAACTCTTACTCTGGCATTATGGTTAAGGTCTTAACTCTTACTCTGGACTAATGGTTAAGGTCTTAGACTCTTACTATGGAGTAATGGTTATGGTCTTAACTCTTACTCTGGACTAATGGTTAAGGTCTTAACTCTTACTCTGGACTAATTGTTAAGGTCTTAACTCTTACTCTGGACTAATGGTTAAGGTCTAACTCTTACTCTGGCATCATGGTTAAGGTCTTAGACTCTTACTCTGGCATCATGGTTAAGGTATTAACTCTTACTCTGGACTAATGGTTAAGGTCTTAGACTCTTACTATGGACTAATGGTTAAGGTCTTAACTCTTACTCTGGCATCATGGTTAAGGTATTAACTCTTACTCTGGACTAATGGTTAAGGTCTTAACTCTTACTCTGGACTAATTGTTAAGGTCTTTACTCTTACTCTGGCATCATGGTTAAGGTCTTAACTCTTACTCTGGACTAATTGTTAATGTCTTAACTCTTACTCTGGACTAATGGTTAAGGTCTTAACTCTTACTCTGGACTAATGGTTAAGGTCTTAACTCTTACTCTAGACTAATTGTTAAGGTCTTAACTCTTACTTTGGACAAATGGTTAAGGTCTTAACTCTTACTCTGGCATCATGGTTAAGGTCTTAGACTCTTACTCTGGACTAATGGTTAAGGTCTTAACTCTTACTCTGGACTAATGGTTAAGGTCTTAGACTCTTATCTGGACTAATGGTTAAGGTCTTAACTCTTACTCTGGCATCATTGTTAAGGTCTTAACTCTTACTCTGGCATCATGGTTAAAGTCTTAACTCTTACTCTGGACTAATGGTTAAGGTATTAACTCTTACTCTGGACTAATGGTTAAGGTCTTAGACTCTTACTATGGACTAATGGTTAAGGTTTAACTCTTACTCTGGCATCATGGTTAAGGTCTTAACTCTTACTCTGGACTAATGGTTAAGGTCTTAACTCTTACTCTGGACTAATCGTTAAGGTCTTTACTCTTACTCTGGCATCATGGTTAAGGTCTTAACTCTTACTCTGGACTAATTGTTAATGTCTTAACTCTTACTCTGGACTAATGGTTAAGGTCTTAACTCTTACTCTGGACTAATGGTGAAGGTCTTAACTCTTACTCTGGACTAATGGTTAAGGTCTTAACTCTTACTCTAGACTAATTGTTAAGGTCTTAACTCTTACTTTGGACAAATGGTTAAGGTCTTAACTCTTACTCTGGACTAATGGTTAAGGTCTTAACTCTTAGTCTGGCATCATGATGGTTAAGGTCTTAACTCTTACTCTGGACTAATGGTTAAGGTCTTACCTCTTACTCTGGCATCATGGTTAAGGTCTTAACTCTTACTCTGGACTAATTGTGAAGGTCTTAACTCTTACTTTGGACAAATGGTTAAGGTCTTAACTCTTACTCTGGACTAATGGTTAAGGTCTTACCTCTCACTCTGGCATCATGGTTAAGGTCTTAACTCTTACTCTGGACTAATGGTTAAGGTCTTACACTCTTACTCTGGACTAATGGTTAAGGTCTTAACTCTTACTCTGTCATCATGGTTAAGGTCTTAACTCTTACTCTGGACTAATGGTTAAGGTCTTAACTCTTACTCTGGACTAATGGTTAAGGTCTTAGACTCTTACTCTGGCATCATGGTTAAGGTCTTAACTCTTACTCTGGCATCATTGTTAAGGTCTTAACTCTTACTCTGGCATCATGGTTAAGGTCTTAACTCTTACTCTGGACTAATGGTTAAGGTCTTAACTCTTACTCTGGACTAATTGTTAAGGTCTTTACTCTTACTCTGGCATCATGGTTAAGGTCTTAACTCTTACTCTGGACTAATGGTTAATGTCTTAACTCTTACTCTGGACTAATGGTTAAGGTCTTAACTCTTACTCTGGACTAATGGTTAAGGTCTTAACTCTTACTCTGGACTAATGGTTAAGGTCTTAACTCTTACTCTAGACTAATTGTTAGGGTCTTAACTCTTACTTTGGACAAATGGTTAAGGTCTTAACTCTTACTCTGGACTAATGGTTAAGGTCTTAACTCTTAGTCTGGCATCATGGTTAAGGTCTTAACTCTTACTCTGGACTAATGGTTAAGGTCTTACCTCTTACTCTGGCATCATGGTTAAGGTCTTAACTCTTACTCTGGACTAATTGTGAAGGTCTTAACTCTTACTTTGGACAAATGGTTAAGGTCTTAACTCTTACTCTGGACTAATGGTTAAGGTCTTACCTCTTACTCTGGCATCATGGCTAAGGTCTTAACTCTTACTCTGGACTAATGGTTAAGGTCTTAGACTCTTACTCTGGACTAATGGTTAAGGTCTTAACTCTTCATCTGGCATCATGGTTAAGGTCTTAGACTCTTACTCTGGACTAATGGTTAAGGTCTTAACTCTTACTCTGGACTAATGGTTAAGGTCTTAGACTCTTACTCTGGACTAATGGTTAAGGTCGTAACTCTTACTCTGGACTAATGGTTAAGGTCTTAACTCTTACTCTGGCATCATGGTTAAGGTCTTAACTCTTACTCTGGACTAATGGTTAAGGTCTTAACACTTACTCTTGACTAATGGTTAAGGTCTTAACTCTTACTCTGGACTAATGGTTAAGGTCTTAGACTCTTACTCTGGCATCATGGTTAAGGTCTTAACTCTTACTCTGGCATCATTGTTAAGGTCTTAACTCTTACTCTGGCATCATGGTTAAGGTCTTAACTCTTACTCTGGACTAATGGTTAAGGTCTTAACTCTTACTCTGGACTAATGGTTAAGGTCTTAACTCTTACTCTGGTCTAATGGTTAAGGTCTTAACTCTTACTCTGGCATCATGGTTAAGGTCTTAACTCTTACTCTGGACTAATGGTTAATGTCTTAACTCTCACTCTGGACTAATGGTTAAGGTTTTAACTCTTACTCTGGACTAATGGTTAAGGTCTTAACTCTTACTCTGGACTAATGGTTAAGGTCTTAACTCTTACTCTAGACTAATTGTCAAGGTCTTAACTCTTACTTTGGACAACTGGTTAAGGTCTTAACTCTTACTCTGGACTAATGGTTAAGGTCTTAACTCTTAGTCTGGCATCATGGTTAAGGTCTTAACTCTTACTCTGGACTAATGGTTAAGGTCTTACCTCTTACTCTGGCATCATGGTTAAGGTCTTAACTCTTACTCTGGACTAATGGTTAAGGTCTTAGACTCTTACTCTGGACTAATGGTTAAGGTCTTAACTCTTACTCTGGCATCATGGTTAAGGTCTTAGACTCTTACTCTGGACTAATGGTTAAGGTCTTAACTCTGACTCTGGACTAATGATTAAGGTCTTACCTCTTACTCTGGCATCATGGTTAAGGTCTTAACTCTTACTCTGGACTAATGGTTAAGGTCTTAGACTCTTACTCTGGACTAATGGTTAAGGTCTTTACTCTTACTCTGGCATCATGGTTAAGGTTTTAGACTCTTACTCTGGACTAATGGTTAAGGTCTTAACTCTTACTCTGGACTAATGGTTAAGGTCTTAGACTCTTACTCTGGACTAATCGTTAAGGTCTTAACTCTTACTCTGGACTAATGGTTAAGGTCTTAACTCTTACTCTGGCATCATGGTTAAGGTCTTAGACTCTTACTCTGGCATCATGGTTAAGGTCTTAACTCTTACTCTGGCATCATTGTTAAGGTCTTAACTCTTACTCTGGCATCATGGTTAAGGTCTTAACTCTTACTATGGACTAATGGTTAAGGTCTTAACTCTTACTCTGGCATCATGGTTAAGGTCTTAACTCTTACTCTGGACTAATGGTTAAGGTCTTAACTCTTAGTCTGGCATCATGGTTAAGGTCTTAGACTCATAATCTGGCATCATGGTTAAGGTCTTAAATCTTACTCTTGACTAATGGTTAAGGTCTTAACTCTTACTCTGGACTAATGGTTAAGGTCTTAGACTCTTACTCTGGACTAATGGTTAAGGTCGTAACTCTTACTCTGGACTAATGGTTAAGGTCTTAACTCTTACTCTGGCATCATGGTTAAGGTCTTAACTCTTACTCTGGACTAATGGTTAAGGTCTTAACACTTACTCTTGACTAATGGTTAAGGTCTTAACTCTTACTCTGGACTAATGGTTAAGGTCTTAGACTCTTACTCTGGCATCATGGTTAAGGTCTTAACTCTTACTCTGGCATCATTGTTAAGGTCTTAACTCTTACTCTGGCATCATGGTTAAGGTCTTAACTCTTACTCTGGACTAATGGTTAAGGTCTTAACTCTTACTCTGGACTAATGGTTAAGGTCTTAACTCTTACTCTGGTCTAATGGTTAAGGTCTTAACTCTTACTCTGGCATCATGGTTAAGGTCTTAACTCTTACTCTGGACTAATGGTTAATGTCTTAACTCTCACTCTGGACTAATGGTTAAGGTTTTAACTCTTACTCTGGACTAATGGTTAAGGTCTTAACTCTTACTCTGGACTAATGGTTAAGGTCTTAACTCTTACTCTAGACTAATTGTCAAGGTCTTAACTCTTACTTTGGACAACTGGTTAAGGTCTTAACTCTTACTCTGGACTAATGGTTAAGGTCTTAACTCTTAGTCTGGCATCATGGTTAAGGTCTTAACTCTTACTCTGGACTAATGGTTAAGGTCTTACCTCTTACTCTGGCATCATGGTTAAGGTCTTAACTCTTACTCTGGACTAATGGTTAAGGTCTTAGACTCTTACTCTGGACTAATGGTTAAGGTCTTAACTCTTACTCTGGCATCATGGTTAAGGTCTTAGACTCTTACTCTGGACTAATGGTTAAGGTCTTAACTCTGACTCTGGACTAATGATTAAGGTCTTACCTCTTACTCTGGCATCATGGTTAAGGTCTTAACTCTTACTCTGGACTAATGGTTAAGGTCTTAGACTCTTACTCTGGACTAATGGTTAAGGTCTTTACTCTTACTCTGGCATCATGGTTAAGGTTTTAGACTCTTACTCTGGACTAATGGTTAAGGTCTTAACTCTTACTCTGGACTAATGGTTAAGGTCTTAGACTCTTACTCTGGACTAATCGTTAAGGTCTTAACTCTTACTCTGGACTAATGGTTAAGGTCTTAACTCTTACTCTGGCATCATGGTTAAGGTCTTAGACTCTTACTCTGGCATCATGGTTAAGGTCTTAACTCTTACTCTGGCATCATTGTTAAGGTCTTAACTCTTACTCTGGCATCATGGTTAAGGTCTTAACTCTTACTATGGACTAATGGTTAAGGTCTTAACTCTTACTCTGGCATCATGGTTAAGGTCTTAACTCTTACTCTGGACTAATGGTTAAGGTCTTAACTCTTAGTCTGGCATCATGGTTAAGGTCTTAGACTCATAATCTGGCATCATGGTTAAGGTCTTAAATCTTACTCTGGACTAATGGTTAAGGTCTTAACTCTTACTCTGGCATCATGGTTAAGGTCTTAACTCTTACTCTGGACTAATGGTTAATGTCTTAACTCTTACTCTGGACTAATGGTTAAGGTCTTAACTCTTACTCTGGACTAATGGTTAAGGTCTTAACTCTTACTCTGGACTAATGGTTAAGGTCTTAACTCTTACTCTAGACTAATTGTTAAGGTCTTAACTCTTACTTTGGACAAATGGTTAAGGTCTTAACTCTTACTCTGGACTGATGGTTAAGGTCTTAACTCTTAGTCTGGCATCATGGTTAAGGTCTTAACTCTTACTCTGGACTAATGGTTAAGGTCTTACCTCTTACTCTGGCATCATGGTTAAGGTCTTAACTCTTACTCTGGACTAATGGTTAAGGTCTTAGACTCTTACTCTGGACTAATGGTTAAGGTCTTAACTCTTACTCTGGCATCATGGTTAAGGTCTTAGACTCTTACTCTGGACTAATGGTTAAGGTCTTTACTCTTACTCTGGACTAGTGGTTAAGGTCTTAACTCTTACTCTGGACTAATGGTTAAGGTCTTAGACTCTTCCTCTGGCATCATGGTTAAGGTCTTAACTCTTACTCTGGCATCATTGTTAAGGTCTTAACTCTTACTCTGGCATCATGGTTAAGGTCTTAACTCTTACTCTGGACTAATGGTTAAGGTCTTAACTCTTACTCTGGACTAATGGTTAAGGTCTTAACTCTTACTCTGGCATCATGGTTAAGGTCTTAACTCTTACTCTGGACTAATGGTGAAGGTCTTAACTCTTAGTCTGGCATCATGGTTAAGGTCTTAGACTCATACTCTGGCATCATGGTTAAGGTCTTAACTCTTACTCTGGACTAATGGTTAAGGTCTTAACTCTTACTCTGGACTAATGGTTAAGGTCTTAACTCTTACTCTGGCATCATGGTTAAGGTCTTAACTCTTACTCTGGACTAATGGTTAAGGTCTTAACTCTTACTCTGGCATCATGGTTAAGGTCTTAACTCTTACTCTAGACTAATGTTTATGGTCTTAGACTCTTACTCTGGCATCATGTTTAAGGTCTTAACTCTTACTCTGGCATCATGGTTAAGGTCTTAACTCTTACTCTGGACTAATGGTTAAGGTCTTAACTCTTACGCTGGACTAATGGTTAAGGTCTTAGACTCTTACTCTGGCATCATGGTTAAGGTCTTAACTCTTACTCTGGACTAATGGTTATGGTCTTAACTCTTACTCTAGCATCATGGTTAAGGTCTTAACTCTTACTCTGGACTAATGGTTAAGGTCTTAACTCCTATTCTGGCATCATGGTTAAGGTCTTAACTCTTACTCTGGCATTATGGTTAAGGTCTTAACTCTTACTCTGGACTAATGGTTAAGGTCTTAGACTCTTACTATGGAGTAATGGTTATGGTCTTAACTCTTACTCTGGACTAATGGTTAAGGTCTTAACTCTTACTCTGGACTAATTGTTAAGGTCTTAACTCTTACTCTGGACTAATGGTTAAGGTCTAACTCTTACTCTGGCATCATGGTTAAGGTCTTAGACTCTTACTCTGGCATCATGGTTAAGGTATTAACTCTTACTCTGGACTAATGGTTAAGGTCTTAGACTCTTACTATGGACTAATGGTTAAGGTCTTAACTCTTACTCTGGCATCATGGTTAAGGTATTAACTCTTACTCTGGACTAATGGTTAAGGTCTTAACTCTTACTCTGGACTAATTGTTAAGGTCTTTACTCTTACTCTGGCATCATGGTTAAGGTCTTAACTCTTACTCTGGACTAATTGTTAATGTCTTAACTCTTACTCTGGACTAATGGTTAAGGTCTTAACTCTTACTCTGGACTAATGGTTAAGGTCTTAACTCTTACTCTAGACTAATTGTTAAGGTCATAACTCTTACTTTGGACAAATGGTTAAGGTCTTAACTCTTACTCTGGCATCATGGTTAAGGTCTTAGACTCTTACTCTGGACTAATGGTTAAGGTCTTAACTCTTACTCTGGACTAATGGTTAAGGTCTTAGACTCTTATCTGGACTAATGGTTAAGGTCTTAACTCTTACTCTGGCATCATTGTTAAGGTCTTAACTCCTACTCTGGCATCATGGTTAAAGTCTTAACTCTTACTCTGGACTAATGGTTAAGGTATTAACTCTTACTCTGGACTAATGGTTAAGGTCTTAGACTCTTACTATGGACTAATGGTTAAGGTCTTAACTCTTACTCTGGCATCATGGTTAAGGTCTTAACTCTTACTCTGGACTAATGGTTAAGGTCTTAACTCTTACTCTGGACTAATCGTTAAGGTCTTTACTCTTACTCTGGCATCATGGTTAAGGTCTTAACTCTTACTCTGGACTAATTGTTAATGTCTTAACTCTTACTCTGGACTAATGGTTAAGGTCTTAACTCTTACTCTGGACTAATGGTTAAGGTCTTAACTCTTACTCTAGACTAATTGTTAAGGTCTTAACTCTTACTTTGGACAAATGGTTAAGGTCTTAACTCTTACTCTGGACTAATGGTTAAGGTCTTAACTCTTAGTCTGGCATCATGGTTAAGGTCTTAACTCTTACTCTGGACTAATGGTTAAGGTCTTACCTCTTACTCTGGCATCATGGTTAAGGTCTTAACTCTTACTCTGGACTAATTGTGAAGGTCTTAACTCTTACTTTGGACAAATGGTTAAGGTCTTAACTCTTACTCTGGACTAATGGTTAAGGTCTTACCTCTTACTCTGGCATCATGGCTAAGGTCTTAACTCTTACTCTGGACTAATGGTTAAGGTCTTAGACTCTTACTCTGGACTAATGGTTAAGGTCTTAACTCTTCATCTGGCATCATGGTTAAGGTCTTAGACTCTTACTCTGGACTAATGGTTAAGGTCTTAACTCTTACTCTGGACTAATGGTTAAGGTCTTAGACTCTTACTCTGGACTAATGGTTAAGGTCGTAACTCTTACTCTGGACTAATGGTTAAGGTCTTAACTCTTACTCTGGCATCATGGTTAAGGTCTTAACTCTTACTCTGGACTAATGGTTAAGGTCTTAACACTTACTCTTGACTAATGGTTAAGGTCTTAACTCTTACTCTGGACTAATGGTTAAGGTCTTAGACTCTTACTCTGGCATCATGGTTAAGGTCTTAACTCTTACTCTGGCATCATTGTTAAGGTCTTAACTCTTACTCTGGCATCATGGTTAAGGTCTTAACTCTTACTCTGGACTAATGGTTAAGGTCTTAACTCTTACTCTGGACTAATGGTTAAGGTCTTAACTCTTACTCTGGTCTAATGGTTAAGGTCTTAACTCTTACTCTGGCATCATGGTTAAGGTCTTAACTCTTACTCTGGACTAATGGTTAATGTCTTAACTCTCACTCTGGACTAATGGTTAAGGTTTTAACTCTTACTCTGGACTAATGGTTAAGGTCTTAACTCTTACTCTGGACTAATGGTTAAGGTCTTAACTCTTACTCTAGACTAATTGTCAAGGTCTTAACTCTTACTTTGGACAACTGGTTAAGGTCTTAACTCTTACTCTGGACTAATGGTTAAGGTCTTAACTCTTAGTCTGGCATCATGGTTAAGGTCTTAACTCTTACTCTGGACTAATGGTTAAGGTGTTACCTCTTACTCTGGCATCATGGTTAAGGTCTTAACTCTTACTCTGGACTAATGGTTAAGGTCTTAGACTCTTACTCTGGACTAATGGTTAAGGTCTTAACTCTTACTCTGGCATCATGGTTAAGGTCTTAGACTCTTACTCTGGACTAATGGTTAAGGTCTTAACTCTGACTCTGGACTAATGATTAAGGTCTTACCTCTTACTCTGGCATCATGGTTAAGGTCTTAACTCTTACTCTGGACTAATGGTTAAGGTCTTAGACTCTTACTCTGGACTAATGGTTAAGGTCTTTACTCTTACTCTGGCATCATGGTTAAGGTTTTAGACTCTTACTCTGGACTAATGGTTAAGGTCTTAACTCTTACTCTGGACTAATGGTTAAGGTCTTAGACTCTTACTCTGGACTAATCGTTAAGGTCTTAACTCTTACTCTGGACTAATGGTTAAGGTCTTAACTCTTACTCTGGCATCATGGTTAAGGTCTTAGACTCTTACTCTGGCATCATGGTTAAGGTCTTAACTCTTACTCTGGCATCATTGTTAAGGTCTTAACTCTTACTCTGGCATCATGGTTAAGGTCTTAACTCTTACTATGGACTAATGGTTAAGGTCTTAACTCTTACTCTGGCATCATGGTTAAGGTCTTAACTCTTACTCTGGACTAATGGTTAAGGTCTTAACTCTTAGTCTGGCATCATGGTTAAGGTCTTAGACTCATAATCTGGCATCATGGTTAAGGTCTTAAATCTTACTCTGGACTAATGGTTAAGGTCTTAACTCTTACTCTGGCATCATGGTTAAGGTCTTAACTCTTACTCTGGACTAATGGTTAATGTCTTAACTCTTACTCTGGACTAATGGTTAAGGTCTTAACTCTTACTCTGGACTAATGGTTAAGGTCTTAACTCTTACTCTAGACTAATTGTTAAGGTCTTAACTCTTACTTTGGACAAATGGTTAAGGTCTTAACTCTTACTCTGGACTGATGGTTAAGGTCTTAACTCTTAGTCTGGCATCATGGTTAAGGTCTTAACTCTTACTCTGGACTAATGGTTAAGGTCTTACCTCTTACTCTGGCATCATGGCTAAGGTCTTAACTCTTACTCTGGACTAATGGTTAAGGTCTTAGACTCTTACTCTGGACTAATGGTTAAGGTCTTAACTCTTACTCTGGCATCATGGTTAAGGTCTTAGACTCTTACTCTGGACTAATGGTTAAGGTCTTTACTCTTACTCTGGACTAGTGGTTAAGGTCTTAACTCTTACTCTGGACTAATGGTTAAGGTCTTAGACTCTTCCTCTGGCATCATGGTTAAGGTCTTAACTCTTACTCTGGCATCATTGTTAAGGTCTTAACTCTTACTCTGGCATCATGGTTAAGGTCTTAACTCTTACTCTGGACTAATGGTTAAGGTCTTAACTCTTACTCTGGACTAATGGTTAAGGTCTTAACTCTTACTCTGGCATCATGGTTAAGGTCTTAACTCTTACTCTGGACTAATGGTTAAGGTCTTAACTCTTAGTCTGGCATCATGGTTAAGGTCTTAGACTCATACTCTGGCATCATGGTTAAGGTCTTAACTCTTACTCTGGACTAATGGTTAAGGTCTTAACTCTTACTCTGGACTAATGGTTAAGGTCTTAACTCTTACTCTGGCATCATGGTTAAGGTCTTAACTCTTACTCTGGACTAATGGTTAAGGTCTTAACTCTTACTCTGGCATCATGGTTAAGGTCTTAACTCTTACTCTAGACTAATGTTTATGGTCTTAGACTCTTACTCTGGCATCATGTTTAAGGTCTTAACTCTTACTCTGGCATCATGGTTAAGGTCTTAACTCTTACTCTGGACTAATGGTTAAGGTCTTAACTCTTACGCTGGACTAATGGTTAAGGTCTTAGACTCTTACTCTGGCATCATGGTTAAGGTCTTAACTCTTACTCTGGACTAATGGTTATGGTCTTAACTCTTACTCTAGCATCATGGTTAAGGTCTTAACTCTTACTCTGGACTAATGGTTAAGGTCTTAACTCCTATTCTGGCATCATGGTTAAGGTCTTAACTCTTACTCTGGCATTATGGTTAAGGTCTTAACTCTTACTCTGGACTAATGGTTAAGGTCTTAGACTCTTACTATGGAGTAATGGTTATGGTCTTAACTCTTACTCTGGACTAATGGTTAAGGTCTTAACTCTTACTCTGGACTAATTGTTAAGGTCTTAACTCTTACTCTGGACTAATGGTTAAGGTCTAACTCTTACTCTGGCATCATGGTTAAGGTCTTAGACTCTTACTCTGGCATCATGGTTAAGGTATTAACTCTTACTCTGGACTAATGGTTAAGGTCTTAGACTCTTACTCTGGCATCATGGTTAAGGTATTAACTCTTACTCTGGACTAATGGTTAAGGTCTTAACTCTTACTCTGGACTAATTGTTAAGGTCTTTACTCTTACTCTGGCATCATGGTTAAGGTCTTAACTCTTACTCTGGACTAATTGTTAATGTCTTAACTCTTACTCTGGACTAATGGTTAAGGTCTTAACTCTTACTCTGGACTAATGGTTAAGGTCTTAACTCTTACTCTAGACTAATTGTTAAGGTCATAACTCTTACTTTGGACAAATGGTTAAGGTCTTAACTCTTACTCTGGCATCATGGTTAAGGTCTTAGACTCTTACTCTGGACTAATGGTTAAGGTCTTAACTCTTACTCTGGACTAATGGTTAAGGTCTTAGACTCTTATCTGGACTAATGGTTAAGGTCTTAACTCTTACTCTGGCATCATTGTTAAGGTCTTAACTCTTACTCTGGCATCATGGTTAAAGTCTTAACTCTTACTCTGGACTAATGGTTAAGGTATTAACTCTTACTCTGGACTAATGGTTAAGGTCTTAGACTCTTACTATGGACTAATGGTTAAGGTCTTAACTCTTACTCTGGCATCATGGTTAAGGTCTTAACTCTTACTCTGGACTAATGGTTAAGGTCTTAACTCTTACTCTGGACTAATCGTTAAGGTCTTTACTCTTACTCTGGCATCATGGTTAAGGTCTTAACTCTTACTCTGGACTAATTGTTAATGTCTTAACTCTTACTCTGGACTAATGGTTAAGGTCTTAACTCTTACTCTGGACTAATGGTTAAGGTCTTAACTCTTACTCTGGACTAATGGTTAAGGTCTTAACTCTTACTCTAGACTAATTGTTAAGGTCTTAACTCTTACTTTGGACAAATGGTTAAGGTCTTAACTCTTACTCTGGACTAATGGTTAAGGTCTTAACTCTTAGTCTGGCATCATGATGGTTAAGGTCTTAACTCTTACTCTGGACTAATGGTTAAGGTCTTACCTCTTACTCTGGCATCATGGTTAAGGTCTTAACTCTTACTCTGGACTAATTGTGAAGGTCTTAACTCTTACTTTGGACAAATGGTTAAGGTCTTAACTCTTACTCTGGACTAATGGTTAAGGTCTTACCTCTCACTCTGGCATCATGGTTAAGGTCTTAACTCTTACTCTGGACTAATGGTTAAGGTCTTACACTCTTACTCTGGACTAATGGTTAAGGTCTTAACTCTTACTCTGTCATCATGGTTAAGGTCTTAACTCTTACTCTGGACTAATGGTTAAGGTCTTAACTCTTACTCTGGACTAATGGTTAAGGTCTTAGACTCTTACTCTGGCATCATGGTTAAGGTCTTAACTCTTACTCTGGCATCATTGTTAAGGTCTTAACTCTTACTCTGGCATCATGGTTAAGGTCTTAACTCTTACTCTGGACTAATGGTTAAGGTCTTAACTCTTACTCTGGACTAATTGTTGAGGTCTTTACTCTTACTCTGGCATCATGGTTAAGGTCTTAACTCTTACTCTGGACTAATGGTTAATGTCTTAACTCTTACTCTGGACTAATGGTTAAGGTCTTAACTCTTACTCTGGACTAATGGTTAAGGTCTTAACTCTTACTCTGGACTAATGGTTAAGGTCTTAACTCTTACTCTAGACTAATTGTTAAGGTCTTAACTCTTACTTTGGACAAATGGTTAAGGTCTTAACTCTTACTCTGGACTAATGGTTAAGGTCTTAACTCTTAGTCTGGCATCATGGTTAAGGTCTTAACTCTTACTCTGGACTAATGGTTAAGGTCTTACCTCTTACTCTGGCATCATGGTTAAGGTCTTAACTCTTACTCTGGACTAATTGTGAAGGTCTTAACTCTTACTTTGGACAAATGGTTAAGGTCTTAACTCTTACTCTGGACTAATGGTTAAGGTCTTACCTCTTACTCTGGCATCATGGCTAAGGTCTTAACTCTTACTCTGGACTAATGGTTAAGGTCTTAGACTCTTACTCTGGACTAATGGTTAAGGTCTTAACTCTTCATCTGGCATCATGGTTAAGGTCTTAGACTCTTACTCTGGACTAATGGTTAAGGTCTTAACTCTTACTCTGGACTAATGGTTAAGGTCTTAGACTCTTACTCTGGACTAATGGTTAAGGTCGTAACTCTTACTCTGGACTAATGGTTAAGGTCTTAACTCTTACTCTGGCATCATGGTTAAGGTCTTAACTCTTACTCTGGACTAATGGTTAAGGTCTTAACACTTACTCTTGACTAATGGTTAAGGTCTTAACTCTTACTCTGGACTAATGGTTAAGGTCTTAGACTCTTACTCTGGCATCATGGTTAAGGTCTTAACTCTTACTCTGGCATCATTGTTAAGGTCTTAACTCTTACTCTGGCATCATGGTTAAGGTCTTAACTCTTACTCTGGACTAATGGTTAAGGTCTTAACTCTTACTCTGGACTAATGGTTAAGGTCTTAACTCTTACTCTGGTCTAATGGTTAAGGTCTTAACTCTTACTCTGGCATCATGGTTAAGGTCTTAACTCTTACTCTGGACTAATGGTTAATGTCTTAACTCTCACTCTGGACTAATGGTTAAGGTTTTAACTCTTACTCTGGACTAATGGTTAAGGTCTTAACTCTTACTCTGGACTAATGGTTAAGGTCTTAACTCTTACTCTAGACTAATTGTCAAGGTCTTAACTCTTACTTTGGACAACTGGTTAAGGTCTTAACTCTTACTCTGGACTAATGGTTAAGGTCTTAACTCTTAGTCTGGCATCATGGTTAAGGTCTTAACTCTTACTCTGGACTAATGGTTAAGGTCTTACCTCTTACTCTGGCATCATGGTTAAGGTCTTAACTCTTACTCTGGACTAATGGTTAAGGTCTTAGACTCTTACTCTGGACTAATGGTTAAGGTCTTAACTCTTACTCTGGCATCATGGTTAAGGTCTTAGACTCTTACTCTGGACTAATGGTTAAGGTCTTAACTCTGACTCTGGACTAATGATTAAGGTCTTACCTCTTACTCTGGCATCATGGTTAAGGTCTTAACTCTTACTCTGGACTAATGGTTAAGGTCTTAGACTCTTACTCTGGACTAATGGTTAAGGTCTTTACTCTTACTCTGGCATCATGGTTAAGGTTTTAGACTCTTACTCTGGACTAATGGTTAAGGTCTTAACTCTTACTCTGGACTAATGGTTAAGGTCTTAGACTCTTACTCTGGACTAATCGTTAAGGTCTTAACTCTTACTCTGGACTAATGGTTAAGGTCTTAACTCTTACTCTGGCATCATGGTTAAGGTCTTAGACTCTTACTCTGGCATCATGGTTAAGGTCTTAACTCTTACTCTGGCATCATTGTTAAGGTCTTAACTCTTACTCTGGCATCATGGTTAAGGTCTTAACTCTTACTATGGACTAATGGTTAAGGTCTTAACTCTTACTCTGGCATCATGGTTAAGGTCTTAACTCTTACTCTGGACTAATGGTTAAGGTCTTAACTCTTAGTCTGGCATCATGGTTAAGGTCTTAGACTCATAATCTGGCATCATGGTTAAGGTCTTAAATCTTACTCTTGACTAATGGTTAAGGTCTTAACTCTTACTCTGGACTAATGGTTAAGGTCTTAACTCTTACTCTAGACTAATTGTCAAGGTCTTAACTCTTACTTTGGACAACTGGTTAAGGTCTTAACTCTTACTCTGGACTAATGGTTAAGGTCTTAACTCTTAGTCTGGCATCATGGTTAAGGTCTTAACTCTTACTCTGGACTAATGGTTAAGGTCTTACCTCTTACTCTGGCATCATGGTTAAGGTCTTAACTCTTACTCTGGACTAATGGTTAAGGTCTTAGACTCTTACTCTGGACTAATGGTTAAGGTCTTAACTCTTACTCTGGCATCATGGTTAAGGTCTTAGACTCTTACTCTGGACTAATGGTTAAGGTCTTAACTCTGACTCTGGACTAATGATTAAGGTCTTACCTCTTACTCTGGCATCATGGTTAAGGTCTTAACTCTTACTCTGGACTAATGGTTAAGGTCTTAGACTCTTACTCTGGACTAATGGTTAAGGTCTTTACTCTTACTCTGGCATCATGGTTAAGGTTTTAGACTCTTACTCTGGACTAATGGTTAAGGTCTTAACTCTTACTCTGGACTAATGGTTAAGGTCTTAGACTCTTACTCTGGACTAATCGTTAAGGTCTTAACTCTTACTCTGGACTAATGGTTAAGGTCTTAACTCTTACTCTGGCATTATGGTTAAGGTCTTAGACTCTTACTCTGGCATCATGGTTAAGGTCTTAACTCTTACTCTGGCATCATTGTTAAGGTCTTAACTCTTACTCTGGCATCATGGTTAAGGTCTTAACTCTTACTATGGACTAATGGTTAAGGTCTTAACTCTTACTCTGGCATCATGGTTAAGGTCTTAACTCTTACTCTGGACTAATGGTTAAGGTCTTAACTCTTAGTCTGGCATCATGGTTAAGGTCTTAGACTCATAATCTGGCATCATGGTTAAGGTCTTAAATCTTACTCTTGACTAATGGTTAAGGTCTTAACTCTTACTCTGGACTAATGGTTAAGGTCTTAGACTCTTACTCTGGACTAATGGTTAAGGTCGTAACTCTTACTCTGGACTAATGGTTAAGGTCTTAACTCTTACTCTGGCATCATGGTTAAGGTCTTAACTCTTACTCTGGACTAATGGTTAAGGTCTTAACACTTACTCTTGACTAATGGTTAAGGTCTTAACTCTTACTCTGGACTAATGGTTAAGGTCTTAGACTCTTACTCTGGCATCATGGTTAAGGTCTTAACTCTTACTCTGGCATCATTGTTAAGGTCTTAACTCTTACTCTGGCATCATGGTTAAGGTCTTAACTCTTACTCTGGACTAATGGTTAAGGTCTTAACTCTTACTCTGGACTAATGGTTAAGGTCTTAACTCTTACTCTGGTCTAATGGTTAAGGTCTTAACTCTTACTCTGGCATCATGGTTAAGGTCTTAACTCTTACTCTGGACTAATGGTTAATGTCTTAACTCTCACTCTGGACTAATGGTTAAGGTTTTAACTCTTACTCTGGACTAATGGTTAAGGTCTTAACTCTTACTCTGGACTAATGGTTAAGGTCTTAACTCTTACTCTAGACTAATTGTCAAGGTCTTAACTCTTACTTTGGACAACTGGTTAAGGTCTTAACTCTTACTCTGGACTAATGGTTAAGGTCTTAACTCTTAGTCTGGCATCATGGTTAAGGTCTTAACTCTTACTCTGGACTAATGGTTAAGGTCTTACCTCTTACTCTGGCATCATGGTTAAGGTCTTAACTCTTACTCTGGACTAATGGTTAAGGTCTTAGACTCTTACTCTGGACTAATGGTTAAGGTCTTAACTCTTACTCTGGCATCATGGTTAAGGTCTTAGACTCTTACTCTGGACTAATGGTTAAGGTCTTAACTCTGGCTCTGGACTAATGATTAAGGTCTTACCTCTTACTCTGGCATCATGGTTAAGGTCTTAACTCTTACTCTGGACTAATGGTTAAGGTCTTAGACTCTTACTCTGGACTAATGGTTAAGGTCTTTACTCTTACTCTGGCATCATGGTTAAGGTTTTAGACTCTTACTCTGGACTAATGGTTAAGGTCTTAACTCTTACTCTGGACTAATGGTTAAGGTCTTAGACTCTTACTCTGGACTAATCGTTAAGGTCTTAACTCTTACTCTGGACTAATGGTTAAGGTCTTAACTCTTACTCTGGCATCATGGTTAAGGTCTTAGACTCTTACTCTGGCATCATGGTTAAGGTCTTAACTCTTACTCTGGCATCATTGTTAAGGTCTTAACTCTTACTCTGGCATCATGGTTAAGGTCTTAACTCTTACTATGGACTAATGGTTAAGGTCTTAACTCTTACTCTGGCATCATGGTTAAGGTCTTAACTCTTACTCTGGACTAATGGTTAAGGTCTTAACTCTTAGTCTGGCATCATGGTTAAGGTCTTAGACTCATAATCTGGCATCATGGTTAAGGTCTTAAATCTTACTCTGGACTAATGGTTAAGGTCTTAACTCTTACTCTGGCATCATGGTTAAGGTCTTAACTCTTACTCTGGACTAATGGTTAATGTCTTAACTCTTACTCTGGACTAATGGTTAAGGTCTTAACTCTTACTCTGGACTAATGGTTAAGGTCTTAACTCTTACTCTGGACTAATGGTTAAGGTCTTAACTCTTACTCTAGACTAATTGTTAAGGTCTTAACTCTTACTTTGGACAAATGGTTAAGGTCTTAACTCTTACTCTGGACTGATGGTTAAGGTCTTAACTCTTAGTCTGGCATCATGGTTAAGGTCTTAACTCTTACTCTGGACTAATGGTTAAGGTCTTACCTCTTACTCTGGCATCATGGTTAAGGTCTTAACTCTTACTCTGGACTAATGGTTAAGGTCTTAGACTCTTACTCTGGACTAATGGTTAAGGTCTTAACTCTTACTCTGGCATCATGGTTAAGGTCTTAGACTCTTACTCTGGACTAATGGTTAAGGTCTTTACTCTTACTCTGGACTAGTGGTTAAGGTCTTAACTCTTACTCTGGACTAATGGTTAAGGTCTTAGACTCTTCCTCTGGCATCATGGTTAAGGTCTTAACTCTTACTCTGGCATCATTGTTAAGGTCTTAACTCTTACTCTGGCATCATGGTTAAGGTCTTAACTCTTACTCTGGACTAATGGTTAAGGTCTTAACTCTTACTCTGGACTAATGGTTAAGGTCTTAACTCTTACTCTGGCATCATGGTTAAGGTCTTAACTCTTACTCTGGACTAATGGTTAAGGTCTTAACTCTTAGTCTGGCATCATGGTTAAGGTCTTAGACTCATACTCTGGCATCATGGTTAAGGTCTTAACTCTTACTCTGGACTAATGGTTAAGGTCTTAACTCTTACTCTGGACTAATGGTTAAGGTCTTAACTCTTACTCTGGCATCATGGTTAAGGTCTTAACTCTTACTCTGGACTAATGGTTAAGGTCTTAACTCTTACTCTGGCATCATGGTTAAGGTCTTAACTCTTACTCTAGACTAATGTTTATGGTCTTAGACTCTTACTCTGGCATCATGTTTAAGGTCTTAACTCTTACTCTGGCATCATGGTTAAGGTCTTAACTCTTACTCTGGACTAATGGTTAAGGTCTTAACTCTTACGCTGGACTAATGGTTAAGGTCTTAGACTCTTACTCTGGCATCATGGTTAAGGTCTTAACTCTTACTCTGGACTAATGGTTATGGTCTTAACTCTTACTCTAGCATCATGGTTAAGGTCTTAACTCTTACTCTGGACTAATGGTTAAGGTCTTAACTCCTATTCTGGCATCATGGTTAAGGTCTTAACTCTTACTCTGGCATTATGGTTAAGGTCTTAACTCTTACTCTGGACTAATGGTTAAGGTCTTAGACTCTTACTATGGAGTAATGGTTATGGTCTTAACTCTTACTCTGGACTAATGGTTAAGGTCTTAACTCTTACTCTGGACTAATTGTTAAGGTCTTAACTCTTACTCTGGACTAATGGTTAAGGTCTAACTCTTACTCTGGCATCATGGTTAAGGTCTTAGACTCTTACTCTGGCATCATGGTTAAGGTATTAACTCTTACTCTGGACTAATGGTTAAGGTCTTAGACTCTTACTATGGACTAATGGTTAAGGTCTTAACTCTTACTCTGGCATCATGGTTAAGGTATTAACTCTTACTCTGGACTAATGGTTAAGGTCTTAACTCTTACTCTGGACTAATTGTTAAGGTCTTTACTCTTACTCTGGCATCATGGTTAAGGTCTTAACTCTTACTCTGGACTAATTGTTAATGTCTTAACTCTTACTCTGGACTAATGGTTAAGGTCTTAACTCTTACTCTGGACTAATGGTTAAGGTCTTAACTCTTACTCTAGACTAATTGTTAAGGTCATAACTCTTACTTTGGACAAATGGTTAAGGTCTTAACTCTTACTCTGGCATCATGGTTAAGGTCTTAGACTCTTACTCTGGACTAATGGTTAAGGTCTTAACTCTTACTCTGGACTAATGGTTAAGGTCTTAGACTCTTATCTGGACTAATGGTTAAGGTCTTAACTCTTACTCTGGCATCATTGTTAAGGTCTTAACTCTTACTCTGGCATCATGGTTAAAGTCTTAACTCTTACTCTGGACTAATGGTTAAGGTATTAACTCTTACTCTGGACTAATGGTTAAGGTCTTAGACTCTTACTATGGACTAATGGTTAAGGTCTTAACTCTTACTCTGGCATCATGGTTAAGGTCTTAACTCTTACTCTGGACTAATGGTTAAGGTCTTAACTCTTACTCTGGACTAATCGTTAAGGTCTTTACTCTTACTCTGGCATCATGGTTAAGGTCTTAACTCTTACTCTGGACTAATTGTTAATGTCTTAACTCTTACTCTGGACTAATGGTTAAGGTCTTAACTCTTACTCTGGACTAATGGTTAAGGTCTTAACTCTTACTCTGTACTAATGGTTAAGGTCTTAACTCTTACTCTAGACTAATTGTTAAGGTCTTAACTCTTACTTTGGACAAATGGTTAAGGTCTTAACTCTTACTCTGGACTAATGGTTAAGGTCTTAACTCTTAGTCTGGCATCATGATGGTTAAGGTCTTAACTCTTACTCTGGACTAATGGTTAAGGTCTTACCTCTTACTCTGGCATCATGGTTAAGGTCTTAACTCTTACTCTGTACTAATTGTGAAGGTCTTAACTCTTACTTTGGACAAATGGTTAAGGTCTTAACTCTTACTCTGGACTAATGGTTAAGGTCTTACCTCTCACTCTGGCATCATGGTTAAGGTCTTAACTCTTACTCTGGACTAATGGCTAAGGTCTTACACTCTTACTCTGGACTAATGGTTAAGGTCTTAACTCTTACTCTGTCATCATGGTTAAGGTCTTAACTCTTACTCTGGACTAATGGTTAAGGTCTTAACTCTTACTCTGGACTAATGGTTAAGGTCTTAGACTCTTACTCTGGCATCATGGTTAAGGTCTTAACTCTTACTCTGGCATCATTGTTAAGGTCTTAACTCTTACTCTGGCATCATGGTTAAGGTCTTAACTCTTACTCTGGACTAATGGTTAAGGTCTTAACTCTTACTCTGGACTAATTGTTAAGGTCTTTACTCTTACTCTGGCATCATGGTTAAGGTCTTAACTCTTACTCTGGACTAATGGTTAATGTCTTAACTCTTACTCTGGACTAATGGTTAAGGTCTTAACTCTTACTCTGGACTAATGGTTAAGGTCTTAACTCTTACTCTGGACTAATGGTTAAGGTCTTAACTCTTACTCTAGACTAATTGTTAAGGTCTTAACTCTTACTTTGGACAAATGGTTAAGGTCTTAACTCTTACTCTGGACTAATGGTTAAGGTCTTAACTCTTAGTCTGGCATCATGGTTAAGGTCTTAGACTCATACTCTGGCATCATGGTTAAGGTCTTAACTCTTACTCTGGACTAATGGTTAAGGTCTTAACTCTTACTCTGGACTAATGGTTAAGGTCTTAACTCTTACTCTGGCATCATGGTTAAGGTCTTAACTCTTACTCTGGACTAATGGTTAAGGTCTTAACTCTTACTCTGGCATCATGGTTAAGGTCTTAACTCTTACTCTAGACTAATGTTTATGGTCTTAGACTCTTACTCTGGCATCATGTTTAAGGTCTTAACTCTTACTCTGGCATCATGGTTAAGGTCTTAACTCTTACTCTGGACTAATGGTTAAGGTCTTAACTCTTACGCTGGACTAATGGTTAAGGTCTTAGACTCTTACTCTGGCATCATGGTTAAGGTCTTAACTCTTACTCTGGACTAATGGTTATGGTCTTAACTCTTACTCTAGCATCATGGTTAAGGTCTTAACTCTTACTCTGGACTAATGGTTAAGGTCTTAACTCCTATTCTGGCATCATGGTTAAGGTCTTAACTCTTACTCTGGCATTATGGTTAAGGTCTTAACTCTTACTCTGGACTAATGGTTAAGGTCTTAGACTCTTACTATGGAGTAATGGTTATGGTCTTAACTCTTACTCTGGACTAATGGTTAAGGTCTTAACTCTTACTCTGGACTAATTGTTAAGGTCTTAACTCTTACTCTGGACTAATGGTTAAGGTCTAACTCTTACTCTGGCATCATGGTTAAGGTCTTAGACTCTTACTCTGGCATCATGGTTAAGGTATTAACTCTTACTCTGGACTAATGGTTAAGGTCTTAGACTCTTACTATGGACTAATGGTTAAGGTCTTAACTCTTACTCTGGCATCATGGTTAAGGTATTAACTCTTACTCTGGACTAATGGTTAAGGTCTTAACTCTTACTCTGGACTAATTGTTAAGGTCTTTACTCTTACTCTGGCATCATGGTTAAGGTCTTAACTCTTACTCTGGACTAATTGTTAATGTCTTAACTCTTACTCTGGACTAATGGTTAAGGTCTTAACTCTTACTCTGGACTAATGGTTAAGGTCTTAACTCTTACTCTAGACTAATTGTTAAGGTCATAACTCTTACTTTGGACAAATGGTTAAGGTCTTAACTCTTACTCTGGCATCATGGTTAAGGTCTTAGACTCTTACTCTGGACTAATGGTTAAGGTCTTAACTCTTACTCTGGACTAATGGTTAAGGTCTTAGACTCTTATCTGGACTAATGGTTAAGGTCTTAACTCTTACTCTGGCATCATTGTTAAGGTCTTAACTCTTACTCTGGCATCATGGTTAAAGTCTTAACTCTTACTCTGGACTAATGGTTAAGGTATTAACTCTTACTCTGGACTAATGGTTAAGGTCTTAGACTCTTACTATGGACTAATGGTTAAGGTCTTAACTCTTACTCTGGACTAATGGTTAAGGTCTTAACTCTTACTCTGGACTAATGGTTAAGGTCTTAACTCTTACTCTAGACTAATTGTTAAGGTCTTAACTCTTACTTTGGACAAATGGTTAAGGTCTTAACTCTTACTCTGGACTGATGGTTAAGGTCTTAACTCTTAGTCTGGCATCATGGTTAAGGTCTTAACTCTTACTCTGGACTAATGGTTAAGGTCTTACCTCTTACTCTGGCATCATGGTTAAGGTCTTAACTCTTACTCTGGACTAATGGTTAAGGTCTTAACTCTTACTCTGGCATCATGGTTAAGGTCTTAACTCTTACTCTGGACTAATGGTTAAGGTCTTAACTCTTACTCTGGCATCATGGTTAAGGTCTTAACTCTTACTCTGGACTAATGGTTAAGGTCTTAACTCTTACTCTGGCATCATGGTTAAGGTCTTAACTCTTACTCTAGACTAATGTTTATGGTCTTAGACTCTTACTCTGGCATCATGTTTAAGGTCTTAACTCTTACTCTGGCATCATGGTTAAGGTCTTAGACTCTTACTCTGGACTAATGGTTAAGGTCTTTACTCTTACTCTGGACTAGTGGTTAAGGTCTTAACTCTTACTCTGGACTAATGGTTAAGGTCTTAGACTCATCCTCTGGCATCATGGTTAGGGTCTTAACTCTTACTCGGGCATCATTGTTAAGGTCTTAACTCTTACTCTGGCATCATGGTTAAGGTCTTAACTCTTACTCTGGACTAATGGTTAAGGTCTTAACTCTTACTCTGGACTAATGGTTAAGGTCTTAACTCTTACTCTGGCATCATGGTTAAGGTCTTAACTCTTACTCTGGACTAATGGTTAAGGTCTTAACTCTTAGTCTGGCATCATGGTTAAGGTCTTAGACTCATACTCTGGCATCATGGTTAAGGTCTTAACTCTTACTCTGGACTAATGGTTAAGGTCTTAACTCTTACTCTGGACTAATGGTTAAGGTCTTAACTCTTACTCTGGCATCATGGTTAAGGTCTTAACTCTTACTCTGGACTAATGGTTAAGGTCTTAACTCTTACTCTGGCATCATGGTTAAGGTCTTAACTCTTACTCTAGACTAATGTTTATGGTCTTAGACTCTTACTCTGGCATCATGTTTAAGGTCTTAACTCTTACTCTGGCATCATGGTTAAGGTCTTAGCTCTTACTCTGGACTAATGGTTAAGGTCTTAACTCTTACGCTGGACTAATGGTTAAGGTCTTAGACTCTTACTCTGGCATCATGGTTAAGGTCTTAACTCTTACTCTGGACTAATGGTTATGGTCTTAACTCTTACTCTAGCATCATGGTTAAGGTCTTAACTCTTACTCTGGACTAATGGTTAAGGTCTTAACTCCTATTCTGGCATCATGGTTAAGGTCTTAACTCTTACTCTGGCATTATGGTTAAGGTCTTAACTCTTACTCTGGACTAATGGTTAAGGTCTTAGACTCTTACTATGGAGTAATGGTTATGGTCTTAACTCTTACTCTGGACTAATGGTTAAGGTCTTAACTCTTACTCTGGACTAATTGTTAAGGTCTTAACTCTTACTCTGGACTAATGGTTAAGGTCTAACTCTTACTCTGGCATCATGGTTAAGGTCTTAGACTCTTACTCTGGCATCATGGTTAAGGTATTAACTCTTACTCTGGACTAATGGTTAAGGTCTTAGACTCTTACTATGGACTAATGGTTAAGGTCTTAACTCTTACTCTGGCATCATGGTTAAGGTATTAACTCTTACTCTGGACTAATGGTTAAGGTCTTAACTCTTACTCTGGACTAATTGTTAAGGTCTTTACTCTTACTCTGGCATCATGGTTAAGGTCTTAACTCTTACTCTGGACTAATTGTTAATGTCTTAACTCTTACTCTGGACTAATGGTTAAGGTCTTAACTCTTACTCTGGACTAATGGTTAAGGTCTTAACTCTTACTCTAGACTAATTGTTAAGGTCATAACTCTTACTTTGGACAAATGGTTAAGGTCCTAATTCTTACTCTGGCATCATGGTTAAGGTCTTAGACTCTTACTCTGGACTAATGGTTAAGGTCTTAACTCTTACTCTGGACTAATGGTTAAGGTCTTAGACTCTTATCTGGACTAATGGTTAAGGTCTTAACTCTTACTCTGGCATCATTGTTAAGGTCTTAACTCTTACTCTGGCATCATGGTTAAAGTCTTAACTCTTACTCTGGACTAATGGTTAAGGTATTAACTCTTACTCTGGACTAATGGTTAAGGTCTTAGACTCTTACTATGGACTAATGGTTAAGGTCTTAACTCTTACTCTGGCATCATGGTTAAGGTCTTAACTCTTACTCTGGACTAATGGTTAAGGTCTTAACTCTTACTCTGGACTAATCGTTAAGGTCTTTACTCTTACTCTGGCATCATGGTTAAGGTCTTAACTCTTACTCTGGACTAATTGTTAATGTCTTAACTCTTACTCTGGACTAATGGTTAAGGTCTTAACTCTTACTCTGGACTAATGGTTAAGGTCTTACTCTTACTCTGGACTAATGGTTAAGGTCTTAACTCTTACTCTAGACTAATTGTTAAGGTCTTAACTCTTACTTTGGACAAATGGTTAAGGTCTTAACTCTTACTCTGGACTAATGGTTAAGGTCTTAACTCTTAGTCTGGCATCATGATGGTTAAGGTCTTAACTCTTACTCTGGACTAATGGTTAAGGTCTTACCTCTTACTCTGGCATCATGGTTAAGGTCTTAACTCTTACTCTGGACTAATTGTGAAGGTCTTAACTCTTACTTTGGACAAATGGTTAAGGTCTTAACTCTTACTCTGGACTAATGGTTAAGGTCTTACACTCTTACTCTGGACTAATGGTTAAGGTCTTAACTCTTACTCTGTCATCATGGTTAAGGTCTTAACTCTTACTCTGGACTAATGGTTAAGGTCTTAACTCTTACTCTGGACTAATGGTTAAGGTCTTAGACTCTTACTCTGGCATCATGGTTAAGGTCTTAACTCTTACTCTGGCATCATTGTTAAGGTCTTAACTCTTACTCTGGCATCATGGTTAAGGTCTTAACTCTTACTCTGGACTAATGGTTAAGGTCTTAACTCTTACTCTGGACTAATTGTTAAGGTCTTTACTCTTACTCTGGCATCATGGTTAAGGTCTTAACTCTTACTCTGGACTAATGGTTAATGTCTTAACTCTTACTCTGGACTAATGGTTAAGGTCTTAACTCTTACTCTGGACTAATGGTTAAGGTCTTAACTCTTACTCTGGACTAATGGTTAAGGTCTTAACTCTTACTCTAGACTAATTGTTAAGGTCTTAACTCTTACTTTGGACAAATGGTTAAGGTCTTAACTCTTACTCTGGACTAATGGTTAAGGTCTTAACTCTTAGTCTGGCATCATGGTTAAGGTCTTAACTCTTACTCTGGACTAATGGTTAAGGTCTTACCTCTTACTCTGGCATCATGGTTAAGGTCTTAACTCTTACTCTGGACTAATTGTGAAGGTCTTAACTCTTACTTTGGACAAATGGTTAAGGTCTTAACTCTTACTCTGGACTAATGGTTAAGGTCTTACCTCTTACTCTGGCATCATGGCTAAGGTCTTAACTCTTACTCTGGACTAATGGTTAAGGTCTTAGACTCTTACTCTGGACTAATGGTTAAGGTCTTAACTCTTCATCTGGCATCATGGTTAAGGTCTTAGACTCTTACTCTGGACTAATGGTTAAGGTCTTAACTCTTACTCTGGACTAATGGTTAAGGTCTTAGACTCTTACTCTGGACTAATGGTTAAGGTCGTAACTCTTACTCTGGACTAATGGTTAAGGTCTTAACTCTTACTCTGGCATCATGGTTAAGGTCTTAACTCTTACTCTGGACTAATGGTTAAGGTCTTAACACTTACTCTTGACTAATGGTTAAGGTCTTAACTCTTACTCTGGACTAATGGTTAAGGTCTTAGACTCTTACTCTGGCATCATGGTTAAGGTCTTAACTCTTACTCTGGCATCATTGTTAAGGTCTTAACTCTTACTCTGGCATCATGGTTAAGGTCTTAACTCTTACTCTGGACTAATGGTTAAGGTCTTAACTCTTACTCTGGACTAATGGTTAAGGTCTTAACTCTTACTCTGGTCTAATGGTTAAGGTCTTAACTCTTACTCTGGCATCATGGTTAAGGTCTTAACTCTTAATCTGGACTAATGGTTAATGTCTTAACTCTCACTCTGGACTAATGGTTAAGGTTTTAACTCTTACTCTGGACTAATGGTTAAGGTCTTAACTCTTACTCTGGACTAATGGTTAAGGTCTTAACTCTTACTCTAGACTAATTGTCAAGGTCTTAACTCTTACTTTGGACAACTGGTTAAGGTCTTAACTCTTACTCTGGACTAATGGTTAAGGTCTTAACTCTTAGTCTGGCATCATGGTTAAGGTCTTAACTCTTACTCTGGACTAATGGTTAAGGTCTTACCTCTTACTCTGGCATCATGGTTAAGGTCTTAACTCTTACTCTGGACTAATGGTTAAGGTCTTAGACTCTTACTCTGGACTAATGGTTAAGGTCTTAACTCTTACTCTGGCATCATGGTTAAGGTCTTAGACTCTTACTCTGGACTAATGGTTAAGGTCTTAACTCTGACTCTGGACTAATGATTAAGGTCTTACCTCTTACTCTGGCATCATGGTTAAGGTCTTAACTCTTACTCTGGACTAATGGTTAAGGTCTTAGACTCTTACTCTGGACTAATGGTTAAGGTCTTTACTCTTACTCTGGCATCATGGTTAAGGTTTTAGACTCTTACTCTGGACTAATGGTTAAGGTCTTAACTCTTACTCTGGACTAATGGTTAAGGTCTTAGACTCTTACTCTGGACTAATCGTTAAGGTCTTAACTCTTACTCTGGACTAATGGTTAAGGTCTTAACTCTTACTCTGGCATCATGGTTAAGGTCTTAACTCTTACTCTGGCATCATTGTTAAGGTCTTAACTCTTACTCTGGCATCATGGTTAAGGTCTTAACTCTTACTATGGACTAATGGTTAAGGTCTTAACTCTTACTCTGGCATCATGGTTAAGGTCTTAACTCTTACTCTGGACTAATGGTTAAGGTCTTAACTCTTAGTCTGGCATCATGGTTAAGGTCTTAGACTCATAATCTGGCATCATGGTTAAGGTCTTAAATCTTACTCTGGACTAATGGTTAAGGTCTTAACTCTTACTCTGGCATCATGGTTAAGGTCTTAACTCTTACTCTGGACTAATGGTTAATAGCTTAACTCTTACTCTGGACTAATGGTTAAGGTCTTAACTCTTACTCTGGACTAATGGTTAAGGTCTTAACTCTTACTCTGGACTAATGGTTAAGGTCTTAACTCTTACTCTAGACTAATTGTTAAGGTCTTAACTCTTACTTTGGACAAATGGTTAAGGTCTTAACTCTTACTCTGGACTGATGGTTAAGGTCTTAACTCTTAGTCTGGCATCATGGTTAAGGTCTTAACTATTACTCTGGACTAATGGTTAATGTCTTAACTCTCACTCTGGACTAATGGTTAAGGTTTTAACTCTTACTCTGGACTAATGGTTAAGGTCTTAACTCTTACTCTGGACTAATGGTTAAGGTCTTAACTCTTACTCTAGACTAATTGTCAAGGTCTTAACTCTTACTTTGGACAACTGGTTAAGGTCTTAACTCTTACTCTGGACTAATGGTTAAGGTCTTAACTCTTAGTCTGGCATCATGGTTAAGGTCTTAACTCTTACTCTGGACTAATGGTTAAGGTCTTACCTCTTACTCTGGCATCATGGTTAAGGTCTTAACTCTTACTCTGGACTAATGGTTAAGGTCTTAGACTCTTACTCTGGACTAATGGTTAAGGTCTTAACTCTTACTCTGGCATCATGGTTAAGGTCTTAGACTCTTACTCTGGACTAATGGTTAAGGTCTTAACTCTGACTCTGGACTAATGATTAAGGTCTTACCTCTTACTCTGGCATCATGGTTAAGGTCTTAACTCTTACTCTGGACTAATGGTTAAGGTCTTAGACTCTTACTCTGGACTAATGGTTAAGGTCTTTACTCTTACTCTGGCATCATGGTTAAGGTTTTAGACTCTTACTCTGGACTAATGGTTAAGGTCTTAACTCTTACTCTGGACTAATGGTTAAGGTCTTAGACTCTTACTCTGGACTAATCGTTAAGGTCTTAACTCTTACTCTGGACTAATGGTTAAGGTCTTAACTCTTACTCTGGCATCATGGTTAAGGTCTTAACTCTTACTCTGGCATCATTGTTAAGGTCTTAACTCTTACTCTGGCATCATGGTTAAGGTCTTAACTCTTACTATGGACTAATGGTTAAGGTCTTAACTCTTACTCTGGCATCATGGTTAAGGTCTTAACTCTTACTCTGGACTAATGGTTAAGGTCTTAACTCTTAGTCTGGCATCATGGTTAAGGTCTTAGACTCATAATCTGGCATCATGGTTAAGGTCTTAAATCTTACTCTGGACTAATGGTTAAGGTCTTAACTCTTACTCTGGCATCATGGTTAAGGTCTTAACTCTTACTCTGGACTAATGGTTAATGTCTTAACTCTTACTCTGGACTAATGGTTAAGGTCTTAACTCTTACTCTGGACTAATGGTTAAGGTCTTAACTCTTACTCTGGACTAATGGTTAAGGTCTTAACTCTTACTCTAGACTAATTGTTAAGGTCTTAACTCTTACTTTGGACAAATGGTTAAGGTCTTAACTCTTACTCTGGACTGATGGTTAAGGTCTTAACTCTTAGTCTGGCATCATGGTTAAGGTCTTAACTCTTACTCTGGACTAATGGTTAAGGTCTTACCTCTTACTCTGGCATCATGGTTAAGGTCTTAACTCTTACTCTGGACTAATGGTTAAGGTCTTAGACTCTTACTCTGGACTAATGGTTAAGGTCTTAACTCTTACTCTGGCATCATGGTTAAGGTCTTAGACTCTTACTCTGGACTAATGGTTAAGGTCTTTACTCTTACTCTGGACTAGTGGTTAAGGTCTTAACTCTTACTCTGGACTAATGGTTAAGGTCTTAGACTCTTCCTCTGGCATCATGGTTAAGGTCTTAACTCTTACTCTGGCATCATTGTTAAGGTCTTAACTCTTACTCTGGCATCATGGTTAAGGTCTTAACTCTTACTCTGGACTAATGGTTAAGGTCTTAACTCTTACTCTGGACTAATGGTTAAGGTCTTAACTCTTACTCTGGCATCATGGTTAAGGTCTTAACTCTTACTCTGGACTAATGGTTAAGGTCTTAACTCTTAGTCTGGCATCATGGTTAAGGTCTTAGACTCATACTCTGGCATCATGGTTAAGGTCTTAACTCTTACTCTGGACTAATGGTTAAGGTCTTAACTCTTACTCTGGCATCATGGTTAAGGTCTTAACTCTTACTCTGGACTAATGGTTAATGTCTTAACTCTTACTCTGGCATCATGGTTAAGGTCTTAACTCTTACTCTAGACTAATGTTTATGGTCTTAGACTCTTACTCTGGCATCATGTTTAAGGTCTTAACTCTTACTCTGGCATCATGGTTAAGGTCTTAACTCTTACTCTGGACTAATGGTTAAGGTCTTAACTCTTACGCTGGACTAATGGTTAAGGTCTTAGACTCTTACTCTGGCATCATGGTTAAGGTCTTAACTCTTACTCTGGACTAATGGTTATGGTCTTAACTCTTACTCTAGCATCATGGTTAATGTAGGAGAGTGGAATCTGACTAATGGTTGCCCCCAACTTTTTGCCTGGTATTTAAGTGGTTTTTGACTAGTCTGGCTGGGATCCTGCTATCCAGGACCCCAGCCTATCTGCTTTCTCCCTAAAACTGTTGTGAGTACCCTAGGTACAAACATAATTGGATGCTGGGCGTGCCCTTCCAGTCCCTTGTAGATGGTACCCTAGGTACCCAGGGCATGGGTCCCCCAGTAGGCCTACCAGGGCTGCAGCACTTATTGTGCCACCCTGGGACAGCCACCCAAACTGACACCACCAGGCCACTACTGTAGCCTGGGTAAGGTGGTGCTAGCACCCCTTACAGGGACATAGGTACCCTATGTCCCATACCATTACAACACATATACTCTCATAGGTCACCCCTATGGCAGGCCCTGGTAATCCTACAGGGCTGGGTGCTGAGGTATGTGTGAGGGGGGACCCCTACGTGAGTAGGACCTCTCTGCAACCTTCGTAAAATCGTTACTGGGTTGTTTGTAGTGTAGCCATACCATATACTCTTAACCGCATTATAAGTTATTGCGTCATCGCTGTAACTTTGGAATGGCTACACCGAACCATATCGTGTTTGGTGTCAAACATGAAGGAATCATACCCCCAGTCCAGCCATGGGCATGGGGGCACGATTCCCCCTTGCTAGGAGGGTGATATGGGAAAAGCGGTAGAATTTGGAAACCAATTTAAAAGTGCACATGTACCACAAAATGGCTACTGTTCGCCACCTACACGACTCTGGCTGGCTGTTGCTGGGGAAAACCCCAGCCTCGCCATCTGGACAATAGGGCTCCTGTGGCAGGGAGGTGCCAGCACCTCCCCAGACAGGATATGTGGATTGGAACAGGGTGGGTGCACCAAATGTCCATTCAGAGTTGCACGTAGGCAGCTGCAGAGCCCCAACTCTGCATACACCGCCTGGAACCGGTTCAGGGGCATCCTGCCCCTCGCCCAGGCGGGAAACACACAAAGGGGAGTGGGTGTAGCCACCCTTTCCCGCCTCTACTCTGATTGGTAGGCTCTATTTTGGACCATCCCCTAATCTTGGGGATATATGGGAATAACTTTGCCCTAGAGCCTTAGATTCGTACAGGACTTCACAGAACTGACCTTCGACGAGCTGCTGCCCAGCTGACTGAAGAAATCTCCCTTGGGATAAAGGAGTTATCCCCCTGCTTGGCAGGCACCTAAAAGACTACAAGATACCCGGTTGGAACTTCGTTGCTCTCACGACCTTCGACGCCTTCCAGCAACCTCGAGGTGGGTCTCCAGTGCATCCCAGCGTCCTGTGAGCGTGCCCAGCAAGTCTGAGCACCCTGGACCACGTGGGTGCCGAGATCCCCGCATACCCCGAGACACCGGCCACCTCTTGTCCAGCACACGACCCCGACCAGTGGGGAAGTTGTGCTTTGGCCCATTTTTGAGCCAACCTTCACGCAGCATTTGTGCCGACCCTCAGCTCCCTGGCCCGCTCCGGTGGCCCGTGGGAGCCCTTTTACGCACTCCATTTTGCTGCCTTCCGCGGTCCCTTGTCTCTCGACTTGTGGGCCCTGACGGAGGACAATCTTCCTTTCTAAGAGTTCCCCTGGTTGCTCCAGGCCTGCTCTACGCTCCCTGCAAAGGAGAGCACCCTCAGACCACGTGGGTCTGCACCAGCAGCTGCTTCGTTCATCTTGCGTGGGTTGCGGTTGCCAATGCTTAGTGGATCCAATCGGGACACTAACACCGCAGCGACCCTCAGCCGACGTGGGACAGTCGCCCTCCAGAAGCTGGCCTTCCTTGAAGCCTCCCGGAGCCCGTGACTGCAGAGCCCAGCTGTACCTTCCACACCTGAAGCACCCGACATCCACGAGCTCCTTCCTGTGAGCTCCCTGGTCACTGTGCTGTGACCCAGACTCTGTCCCCTCTGCTTTCAGGTTCATCTTTGTCTTTTCTTCAACTTTAATCTTCACGACTTCAGCGACACTTCCAGCTAGCAGCAGTTTGGACTCCTTTTCCATAGAAAATCAGCCCGCGACCCGACACCAGAATCGACCTATGCACCCGGCTTCCCTGGGGCAGGTAACAGTGGTACTTCGGTACTTCCGTGGTGGTGGGCTCTCCAAAGCCTTAAGTCCCAAGCCTTAACTTTGTACTGTTGTTAGAAGTGTCCTTAAACCTTAATTATTCAACCGCGACATTCTCCATAGGCTAACATTGCGATCCCGACAGCAGCTTCTCGCACTGCACACGCCTCCCGTGGGTCCCCTTCCTCTTAACTGTGGGTGGATTCTTAAGGGGCCAGCGATCCTGAATGCCCTAGGCATTGCCTGTAGAATTGTCGTGGTTCTTATACCACTATTTTAGTATATGGTTTGGTCCCCCCCTGGGGCCCATTGATTTCTGTGCTATTTATTGTGTTTAGAAATGCTTGTTTGAATTGTAACTTTGCCACTAGCCACATAAAGTGTCTGTGGGATTCTGTCTAGAATAAATACATATATTTTATATATATACCTGTGTGGGCTACTCTTTCATTTGGTTATTCAAGAGGTTATTATGGTAAAACAATAAGCTTAACACTCCTTCAAGACTTAGCCTGAAGGCTGCTCTCCACAGCTACCACTAGGATAGCTTTCTTAAAGGTTGTCTTAAACCTATCATCAATAGGAGTCGAATTGGACTGGTGCAAGGTGTCCCTATAACTAGGAACAGCATATGCCAGGCCAACTTCTCACATTGGTGTGCAGCGGTTGGATTCAAGCTTGCCATTGTTTTACCAGATAACAAATTGAATTTCTAAAGTGAAAGCCACAAGGTACCAAAGGTACATATAAATTCAAGCTAGAATACAATAAGTTCTACTGAACTTGGAGTTGTGTGTAGAGGGTCTAGCACACCTTGACTACAACTCAAGAGAGGGTTCAGTAGGCCACACTTAGTGTAGGTAGATACATCACTACACTAAACATGTCTTCAAGTGGCACTAAGGCTATGGAAGGACCCCAGAGGGTCCCAGTAGATAAGTATGATAATTTCACCTTTGCTGAGCTCAGGGAAATGTGCACCCTTAGGAGACTGAAGACAGAAAGAGGTGCCAACACAAAACGTCTCAAAGAGATCCTGCTCATAGCAGACTTTATGGAGTCCATAGGATCCAGAGGGACGGACAACGTGGGTGGGCACCCCTCAGAAGAGGACACTCCCAGAGTGGAATCTGAAGAGGAACAGGAAGAGGATGAAAATCCTGACCTGGAAGACACAAACCACTCACAGCATGGAAGTGATGGCCCAAGAGGCACTCCTTCCACCCTTAAAAGGAGAGTGGTGGGTCCAAGAAGGAACAGATCCCCCTCAGTGGGATCCAACCATTCTAAGGGATCCAAAGGGTCCTCTGCCTCTTCTCAGAGAAGAGAATCCTCTCATGAGAGGAAATGCAGACTGATCAAATTTGAGCAGGCTAAGCTTCAGCTTAAAAGAGAACAGTTAGCATTAGACAGGGAAACCCTGGAGCTTCAGAAAGCTTCAAAGAAATGGGGTCTAGAGATCCCTGGTGGCAGTGATGAAACCCCTAGAGTTAGAGAGAGAGTCCCTGACAATAGGAACCTCCACAAGATTGTGCCCCCCTATCAGAATGGGGATGATATTCACAAATGGATATCTGCTCTTGAAAGGGCCTGTAGAGTACAGAGGGTCCCTGTAGAGCAGTGGGCAGCAATCCTGTGGCTCTCCTTTTCAGATAAAGGGAGAGACAAGCTCCTCTCTGTAAGAGAAGAGGATGCTGATGATTATTATATCTTGAAAGCTGCTTTAATAGATGGGTTTGGCTTAACCACTGATCAATACAGACTTAAGTTCAGAGACACCCAGAAAGCACAGAATCAAGATTGGGTAGACTTTGTGGATTGTGCAACCAAGGCACTGGAAGGTTGGTTAAATGGCAGTAAAGTTAATGATTATCAAGGATTGTATAATCTCATTATGAGGGAGCAGATTCTTAATAATTGTCAGAACCAACTTTTACACCAGCACCTGGTGGACTCTGATCTGACCTCTCCCCAAGAATTGGGAAAGAAGGCAGACAAATGGGTCAGAACCAGGATCAGGCCTAAGAACCAAGTTGGTGACCAGAAGAAGGATTCCACTAAGCCCAAAGAGAAAGGTGGGGATGATAAACAAGAAAAGTCATCTGAAGGGCCCCAACAAACCAGTGCTGGGGGTGGGTCCCAAAATCCTTCCTCTAATAACAAGAAACCCTATTGCCATGTCTGTAAGAAACCTGGCCACTGGAAAACTGACTCCAGCTGTCCTAAAAATGGCAATAAAGAAAATGTTCCTCCAAAACCTGCTCCAACACCTCCTGTTACTACTAGTAGTAATCCCCCAGGTGGTGGGAGTGCACCCAAAAACTTAGTTGGGTTCTCTTTGGGGACACCAGTGGACTCTGGCCTAGCCAGGTCCCCTACATTAGCAACTATGGTCTGTGATGGTGGCATGGGGTTTGCCAACTTTACCATGAGCCCCAGTATTCTGGGCAGGTACAGACAAGAACCAATAATCAATGGTCAGAAGGCTGTGGCCTATAAGGACACAGGGGCCAGTGTCACCATGGTGACCAAGAGGCTAGTGCCCCTAGATCAGCTTTTACCTGGGTTTAGCTATCAGGTGACCAACATTGATGGAGTCAGGAAAGATCATCCCATGGCAGTGATAAATCTCAGCTGGGGAGGAGTCACTGGCCCCAAGAGGGTGGCAGTGTCCCCAAACTTGCCTGTAGATTGTTTACTGGGGAATGATCTAGAAATCTCAGCCTGGGCTGAGGTCGACCACAAGGCCCATTCGAAAATGGTAGGAATTCCTGAGAGAGTGGATGAGACCCTGAGGGCCTCACCTCCACCCCAGGAGGAAATAGAAAGAGTGAAGCCTGAAACTATGGATCACTCTACACAAACAGAGAGCATAGGGGAGGAAGAGCAGTCTTCCCCCCACCAGACTACAGGTAAAGGGCAAGTTTCTCAGGGAACTGCCCCTGCCCCTTGTGAAGTAACTGCCCCAGAAGTGGACAGGCTTGGCCTGCCCACCTCTCTGATGGCAGGGGATCCTTCCAAGGTGGTACCCAGTCTGGAGCAGGTATCCTGCCCCTCTCTACCCTGCCTCAGTCAGCCCAGCGCTGCAGAGGTCAGGGAGGCCAGTGGACCCTTACTGGGCCCCTGTCCAGAGGAACCCCCTCATCAAGAGATTAGGGACACCCAGCAGAGTAGTTTCAGCCAGGTGAATATTCCTCTACAAACTGAGGGATCCCCCTTACCCCTAGGTATAGGCACCCCTCAAATGGATGTTGTTGAGCACAGGGAAACCTGGGGCCTAGCTGCCCCAAACCTTCCAGTGCCCTCCACTATTCCAGCCAAAGGGATCCAACCCCCAGCTGTAGGCAGCCAGAGGTTGACCCTTAGGGCCAGATATGACACCGTCATGGGCAGAAAGGCTTCCATAGTGGCCAGTGATCTGAGGAGGTTGAGACCAGCAAAAGTAGGGTCTCACTTCCAGACTCAGACACCCCACCAGCCCACCTCTGACCCAAAAACCAATACAGGTAATTTCCCTAGACTTTGGAGAAACTCTAGAACCCCTTGGGGTAGGATTTCCCAAGTGGACCATGACACAGGGAGCAACCATGTTAGTACAGGTTCTTCCTTATATGGCCACTCAGGAAATAAAGGCTTATCTGGACAAGGTTAGCCTTATCTCCTTTCGTTTGGGGGGGGGTTATGTAGGAGAGTGGAATCTGACTAATGGTTGCCCCCAACTTTTTGCCTGGTATTTAAGTGGTTTTTGACTAGTCTGGCTGGGATCCTGCTATCCAGGACCCCAGCCTATCTGCTTTCTCCCTAAAACTGTTGTGAGTACCCTAGGTACAAACATAATTGGATGCTGGGCGTGCCCTTCCAGTCCCTTGTAGATGGTACCCTAGGTACCCAGGGCATGGGTCCCCCAGTAGGCCTACCAGGGCTGCAGCACTTATTGTGCCACCCTGGGACAGCCACCCAAACTGACACCACCAGGCCACTACTGTAGCCTGGGTAAGGTGGTGCTAGCACCCCTTACAGGGACATAGGTACCCTATGTCCCATACCATTACAACACATATACTCTCATAGGTCACCCCTATGGCAGGCCCTGGTAATCCTACAGGGCTGGGTGCTGAGGTATGTGTGAGGGGGGACCCCTACGTGAGTAGGACCTCTCTGCAACCTTCGTAAAATCGTTACTGGGTTGTTTGTAGTGTAGCCATACCATATACTCTTAACCGCATTATAAGTTATTGCGTCATCGCTGTAACTTTGGAATGGCTACACCGAACCATATCGTGTTTGGTGTCAAACATGAAGGAATCATACCCCCAGTCCAGCCATGGGCATGGGGGCACGATTCCCCCTTGCTAGGAGGGTGATATGGGAAAAGCGGTAGAATTTGGAAACCAATTTAAAAGTGCACATGTACCACAAAATGGCTACTGTTCGCCACCTACACGACTCTGGCTGGCTGTTGCTGGGGAAAACCCCAGCCTCGCCATCTGGACAATAGGGCTCCTGTGGCAGGGAGGTGCCAGCACCTCCCCAGACAGGATATGTGGATTGGAACAGGGTGGGTGCACCAAATGTCCATTCAGAGTTGCACGTAGGCAGCTGCAGAGCCCCAACTCTGCATACACCGCCTGGAACCGGTTCAGGGGCATCCTGCCCCTCGCCCAGGCGGGAAACACACAAAGGGGAGTGGGTGTAGCCACCCTTTCCCGCCTCTACTCTGATTGGTAGGCTCTATTTTGGACCATCCCCTAATCTTGGGGATATATGGGAATAACTTTGCCCTAGAGCCTTAGATTCGTACAGGACTTCACAGAACTGACCTTCGACGAGCTGCTGCCCAGCTGACTGAAGAAATCTCCCTTGGGATAAAGGAGTTATCCCCCTGCTTGGCAGGCACCTAAAAGACTACAAGATACCCGGTTGGAACTTCGTTGCTCTCACGACCTTCGACGCCTTCCAGCAACCTCGAGGTGGGTCTCCAGTGCATCCCAGCGTCCTGTGAGCGTGCCCAGCAAGTCTGAGCACCCTGGACCACGTGGGTGCCGAGATCCCCGCATACCCCGAGACACCGGCCACCTCTTGTCCAGCACACGACCCCGACCAGTGGGGAAGTTGTGCTTTGGCCCATTTTTGAGCCAACCTTCACGCAGCATTTGTGCCGACCCTCAGCTCCCTGGCCCGCTCCGGTGGCCCGTGGGAGCCCTTTTACGCACTCCATTTTGCTGCCTTCCGCGGTCCCTTGTCTCTCGACTTGTGGGCCCTGACGGAGGACAATCTTCCTTTCTAAGAGTTCCCCTGGTTGCTCCAGGCCTGCTCTACGCTCCCTGCAAAGGAGAGCACCCTCAGACCACGTGGGTCTGCACCAGCAGCTGCTTCGTTCATCTTGCGTGGGTTGCGGTTGCCAATGCTTAGTGGATCCAATCGGGACACTAACACCGCAGCGACCCTCAGCCGACGTGGGACAGTCGCCCTCCAGAAGCTGGCCTTCCTTGAAGCCTCCCGGAGCCCGTGACTGCAGAGCCCAGCTGTACCTTCCACACCTGAAGCACCCGACATCCACGAGCTCCTTCCTGTGAGCTCCCTGGTCACTGTGCTGTGACCCAGACTCTGTCCCCTCTGCTTTCAGGTTCATCTTTGTCTTTTCTTCAACTTTAATCTTCACGACTTCAGCGACACTTCCAGCTAGCAGCAGTTTGGACTCCTTTTCCATAGAAAATCAGCCCGCGACCCGACACCAGAATCGACCTATGCACCCGGCTTCCCTGGGGCAGGTAACAGTGGTACTTCGGTACTTCCGTGGTGGTGGGCTCTCCAAAGCCTTAAGTCCCAAGCCTTAACTTTGTACTGTTGTTAGAAGTGTCCTTAAACCTTAATTATTCAACCGCGACATTCTCCATAGGCTAACATTGCGATCCCGACAGCAGCTTCTCGCACTGCACACGCCTCCCGTGGGTCCCCTTCCTCTTAACTGTGGGTGGATTCTTAAGGGGCCAGCGATCCTGAATGCCCTAGGCATTGCCTGTAGAATTGTCGTGGTTCTTATACCACTATTTTAGTATATGGTTTGGTCCCCCCCTGGGGCCCATTGATTTCTGTGCTATTTATTGTGTTTAGAAATGCTTGTTTGAATTGTAACTTTGCCACTAGCCACATAAAGTGTCTGTGGGATTCTGTCTAGAATAAATACATATATTTTATATATATACCTGTGTGGGCTACTCTTTCATTTGGTTATTCAAGAGGTTATTATGGTAAAACAATAAGCTTAACACTCCTTCAAGACTTAGCCTGAAGGCTGCTCTCCACAGCTACCACTAGGATAGCTTTCTTAAAGGTTGTCTTAAACCTATCATCAATAGGAGTCGAATTGGACTGGTGCAAGGTGTCCCTATAACTAGGAACAGCATATGCCAGGCCAACTTCTCACAGTTAAGGTCTTAACTCTTACTCTGGACTAATGGTTAAGGTCTTAACTCCTATTCTGGCATCATGGTTAAGGTCTTAACTCTTACTCTGGCATTATGGTTAAGGTCTTAACTCTTACTCTGGACTAATGGTTAAGGTCTTAGACTCTTACTATGGAGTAATGGTTATGGTCTTAACTCTTACTCTGGACTAATGGTTAAGGTCTTAACTCTTACTCTGGACTAATTGTTAAGGTCTTAACTCTTACTCTGGACTAATGGTTAAGGTCTAACTCTTACTCTGGCATCATGGTTAAGGTCTTAGACTCTTACTCTGGCATCATGGTTAAGGTATTAACTCTTACTCTGGACTAATGGTTAAGGTCTTAGACTCTTACTATGGACTAATGGTTAAGGTCTTAACTCTTACTCTGGCATCATGGTTAAGGTATTAACTCTTACTCTGGACTAATGGTTAAGGTCTTAACTCTTACTCTGGACTAATTGTTAAGGTCTTTACTCTTACTCTGGCATCATGGTTAAGGTCTTAACTCTTACTCTGGACTAATTGTTAATGTCTTAACTCTTACTCTGGACTAATGGTTAAGGTCTTAACTCTTACTCTGGACTAATGGTTAAGGTCTTAACTCTTACTCTAGACTAATTGTTAAGGTCATAACTCTTACTTTGGACAAATGGTTAAGGTCTTAACTCTTACTCTGGCATCATGGTTAAGGTCTTAGACTCTTACTCTGGACTAATGGTTAAGGTCTTAACTCTTACTCTGGACTAATGGTTAAGGTCTTAGACTCTTATCTGGACTAATGGTTAAGGTCTTAACTCTTACTCTGGCATCATTGTTAAGGTCTTAACTCTTACTCTGGCATCATGGTTAAAGTCTTAACTCTTACTCTGGACTAATGGTTAAGGTCTTAACTCTTACTCTGGGCTAATGGTTAAGGTCTTAACTCTTACTCTGGACTAATGGTTAAGGTCTTAACTCTTACTCTGGCATCATGGTTAAGGTCTTAACTCTTACTCTGGACTAATGGTTAATGTCTTAACTCTTACTCTGGACTAATGGTTAAGGTCTTAACTCTTACTCTGGACTAATGGTTAAGGTCTTAACTCTTACTCTGGACTAATGGTTAAGGTCTTAACTCTTACTCTAGACTAATTGTTAAGGTCTTAACTCTTACTTTGGACAAATGGTTAAGGTCTTAACTCTTACTCTGGACTAATGGTTAAGGTCTTAACTCTTACTCTGGCATCATGGTTAAGGTCTTAACTCTTACTCTGGACTAATGGTTAAGGTCTTAACACTTACTCTTGACTAATGGTTAAGGTCTTAACTCTTACTCTGGGCTAATGGTTAAGGTCTTAACTCTTACTCTGGACTAATGGTTAAGGTCTTAACTCTTACTCTGGCATCATGGTTAAGGTCTACTCTTACTCTGGACTAATGGTTAATGTCTTAACTCTTACTCTGGACTAATGGTTAAGGTCTTAACTCTTACTCTGGACTAATGGTTAAGGTCTTAACTCTTACTCTGGACTAATGGTTAAGGTCTTAACTCTTACTCTAGACTAATTGTTAAGGTCTTAACTCTTACTTTGGACAAATGGTTAAGGTCTTATCTCTTACTCTGGACTAATGGTTAAGGTCTTAACTCTTAGTCTGGCATCATGGTTAAGGTCTTAACTCTTACTCTGGACTAATGGTTAAGGTCTTACCTCTTACTCTGGCATCATGGTTAAGGTCTTAACTCTTACTCTGGACTAATGGTTAAGGTCTTAGACTCTTACTCTGGACTAATGGTTAAGGTCTTAACTCTTACTCTGTCATCATGGTTAAGGTCTTAGACTCTTACTCTGGACTAATGGTTAAGGTCTTAACTCTTTCTCTGGGCTAATGGTTAAGGTCTTAGACTCTTACTCTGGCATCATGGTTAAGGTCTTAACTCTTACTCTGGACTAATGGTTAAGGTCTTAACTCTTACTCTGGACTAATTGTTAAGGTCTTAACTCTTACTCTGGCATCATGGTTAAGGTCTTAACTCTTACTCTGGACTAATGGTTAATGTCTTAACTCTTACTCTGGACTAATGGTTAAGGTCTTAACTCTTACTCTGGACTAATGGTTAAGGTCTTAACTCTTACTCAGGACTAATGGTTAAGGTCTTAACTCTTACTCTAGACTAATTGTTAAGGTCTTAACTCTTACTTTGGACAAATGGTTAAGGTCTTAACTCTTACTCTGGACTAATGGTTAAGGTCTTAACTCTTAGTCTGGCATCATGGTTAAGGTCTTAACTCTTACTCTGGACTAATGGTTAAGTTCTTAACTCTTAGTCTGGCATCATGATTAAGGTCTTAACTCTTACTCTGGACTAATGGTTAAGGTCTTACCTCTTACTCTGGCATCATGGTTAAGGTCTTAACTCTTACTCTGGACTAATGGTTAAGGTCTTAACTCTTACTCTGGACTAATGGTTAAGGTCTTAGACTCTTATCTGGACTAATGGTTAAGGTCTTAACTCTTACTCTGGACTAATGGTTAAGGTCTTAACTCTTACTCTGGCATCATGGTTAAGGTCTTAACTCTTACTCTGGACTAATGGTTAAGGTCTTAACACTTACTCTTGACTAATGGTTAAGGTCTTAACTCTTACTCTGGACTAATGGTTAAGGTCTTAGACTCTTACTCTGGCATCATGGTTAAGGTCTTAACTCTTACTCTGGCATCATTGTTAAGGTCTTAACTCTTAATCTGGCATCATGGTTAAGGTCTTAACTCTTACTCTGGACTAATGGTTAAGGTCTTAACTCTTACTCTGGGCTAATGGTTAAGGTCTTAACTCTTACTCTGGACTAATGGTTAAGGTCTTAACTCTTACTCTGGCATCATGGTTAAGGTCTTAACTCCTACTCTGGACTAATGGTTAATGTCTTAACTCTTACTCTGGACTAATGGTTAAGGTCTTAACTCTTACTCTGGACTAATGGTTAAGGTCTTAACTCTTACTCTGGACTAATGGTTAAGGTCTTAACTCTTACTCTAGACTAATTGTTAAGGTCTTAACTCTTACTTTGGACAAATGGTTAAGGTCTTAACTCTTACTCTGGACTAATGGTTAAGGTCTTAACTCTTACTCTGGCATCATGGTTAAGGTCTTAACTCTTACTCTGGACTAATGGTTAAGGTCTTAACACTTACTCTTGACTAATGGTTAAGGTCTTAACTCTTACTCTGGACTAATGGTTAAGGTCTTAGACTCTTACTCTGGCATCATGGTTAAGGTCCTAACTCTTACTCTGGCATCATTGTTAAGGTCTTAAATCTTACTCTGGCATCATGGTTAAGGTCTTAACTCTTACTCTGGACTAATGGTTAAGGTCTTAACTCTTACTCTGGGCTAATGGTTAAGGTCTTAACTCTTACTCTGGACTAATGGTAAAGGTCTTAACTCTTACTCTGGCATCATGGTTAAGGTCTTAACTCTTACTCTGGACTAATGGTTAATGTCTTAACTCTTACTCTGGACTAATGGTTAAGGTCTTAACTCTTACTCTGGACTAATGGTTAAGGTCTTAACTCTTACTCTGGACAAATGGTTAAGGTCTTAACTCTTACTCTAGACTAATTGTTAAGGTCTTAACTCTTACTTTGGACAAATGGTTAAGGTCTTACCTCTTACTCTGGCATCATGGTTAAGGTCTTAACTCTTACTCTGGACTAATGGTTAAGGTCTTAGACTCTTACTCTGGACTAATGGTTAAGTTCTTAACTCTTAGTCTGGCATCATGGTTAAGGTCTTAACTCTTACTCTGGACTAATGGTTAAGGTCTTACCTCTTACTCTGGCATCATGGTTAAGGTCTTAACTCTTACTCTGGACTAATAGTTAAGGTCTTAGACTCTTACTCTGGACTAATGGTTAAGGTCTTAACTCTTACTCTGGACTAATGGTTATGGTCTTAACTCTTACTCTGGACTAATGGTTAAGGTCTTAACTCTTACTCTAGACTAATTGTTAAGGTCTTAACTCTTACTTTGGACAAATGGTTAAGGTCTTATCTCTTACTCTGGACTAATGGTTAAGTTCTTAACTCTTAGTCTGGCATCATGGTTAGGGTCTTAACTCTTACTCTGGACTAATGGTTAATGTCTTAACTCTTACTCTGGACTAATGGTTAAGGTCTTAACTCTTACTCTGGACTAATGGTTAAGGTCTTAACTCTTACTCTGGACTAATGGTTAAGGTCTTAACTCTTACTCTAGACTAATTGTCAAGGTCTTAACTCTTACTTTGGACAAATTGTTAAGGTCTTAACTCTTACTCTGGACTAATGGTTAAGGTCTTAACTCTTAGTCTGGCATCATGGTTAAGGTCTTAACTCTTACTCTGGACTAATGGTTAAGGTCTTACCTCTTACTCTGGCATCATGGTTAAGGTCTTAACTCTTACTCTGGACTAATGGTTAAGGTCTTAGACTCTTACTCTGGACTAATGGTTAAGGTCTTAACTCTTACTCTGGCATCATGGTTAAGGTCTTAGACTCTTACTCTGGACTAATGGTTAAGGTCTTAACTCTGACTCAGGACTAATGATTAAGGTCTTACCTCTTACTCTGGCATCATGGTTAAGGTCTTAACTCTTTCTCTGGACTAATGGTTAAGGTCTTAGACTCTTACTCTGGACTAATGGTTAAGGTCTTAACTCTTACTCTGGCATCATGGTTAAGGTTTTAGACTCTTACTCTGGACTAATGGTTAAGGTCTTAACTCTTACTCTGGACTAATGGTTAAGGTCTTAGACTCTTACTCTGGACTAATCGTTAAGGTCTTAACTCTTACTCTGGACTAATGGTTAAGGTCTTAACTCTTACTCTGGCATCATGGTTAAGGTCTTAGACTCTTACTCTGGCATCATGGTTAAGGTCTTAACTCTTACTCTGGCATCATTGTTAAGGTCTTAACTCTTACTCTGGCATCATGGTTAAGGTCTTAACTCTTACTCTGGACTAATGGTTAAGGTCTTAACTCTTACTCTGGCATCATGGTTAAGGTCTTAACTCTTACACTGGACTAATGGTTAAGGTCTTAACTCTTAGTCTGGCATCATGGTTAAGGTCTTAGACTCATAATCTGGCATCATGGTTAAGGTCTTAAATCTTACTCTGGACTAATGGTTAAAGTCTTAACTCTTACTCTGGTATCATGGTTAAGGTCTTAACTCTTACTCTGGACTAATGGTTAATGTCTTAACTCTTACTCTGGACTAATGGTTAAGGTCTTAACTCTTACTCTGGACTAATGGTTAAGGTCTTAACTCTTACTCTGGACTAATGGTTAAGGTCTTAACTCTTACTCTAGACTAATTGTTAAGGTCTTAACTCTTACTTTGGACAAATGGTTAAGTTCTTAACTCTTAGTCTGGCATCATGGTTAAGGTCTTAACTCTTACTCTGGACTAATGGTTAAGGTCTTACCTCTTACTCTGGCATCATGGTTAAGGTCTTAACTCTTACTCTGGACTAATGGTTAAGGTCTTAGACTCTTACTCTGGACTAATGGTTAAGGTCTTAACTCTTACTCTGGCATCATGGTTAAGGTCTTAGACTCTTACTCTGGACTAATGGTTAAGGTCTTTACTCTTACTCTGGACTAGTGGTTAAGGTCTTAACTCTTACTCTGGACTAATGGTTAAGGTCTTAGACTCTTCCTCTGGCATCATGGTTAAGGTCTTAACTCTTACTCTGGCATCATTGTTAATGTCTTAACTCTTACTCTGGCATCATGGTTAAGGTCTTAACTCTTACTCTGGACTAATGGTTAAGGTCTTAACTCTTACTCTGGACTAATGGTTAAGGTCTTAACTCTTACTCTGGCATCATGGTTAAGGTCTTAACTCTTACTCTGGACTAATGGTTAAGGTCTTAACTCTTAGTCTGGCATCATGGTGAAGGTCTTAGACTCATACTCTGGCATCATGGTTAAGGTCTTAACTCTTACTCTGGACTAATGGTTAAGGTCTTAACTCTTACTCTGGACTAATGGTTAAGGTCTTAACTCTTACTCTGGCATCATGGTTAAGGTCTTAACTCTTACTCTGGACTAATGGTTAAGGTCTTAACTCTTACTCTGGCATCATGGTTAAGGTCTTAACTCTTACTCTAGACTAATGTTTATGGTCTTAGACTCTTACTCTGGCATCATGTGTAAGGTCTTAACTCTTACTCTGGCATCATGGTTAAGGTCTTAACTCTTACTCTGGACTAATGGTTAAGGTCTTAACTCTTACGCTGGACTAATGGTTAAGGTCTTAGACTCTTACTCTGGCATCATGGTTAAGGTCTTAACTCTTACTCTGGACTAATGGTTATGGTCTTAACTCTTACTCTAGCATCATGGTTAAGGTCTTAACTCTTACTCTGGACTAATAGTTAAGGTCTTAAATCCTATTCTGGCATCATGGTTAAGGTCTTAACTCTTACTCTGGCATTATGGTTAAGGTCTTAACTCTTACTCTGGACTAATGGTTAAGGTCTTAGACTCTTACTATGGAGTAATGGTTATGGTCTTAACTCTTACTATGGCATCATGGTTAAGGTCTTAGACTCTTACTCTGGACTAATGGTTAAGGTCTTAGACTCTTACTCTGGACTAATGGTTAAGGTCTTTACTCTTACTCTGGACTAGTGGTTAAGGTCTTAACTCTTACTCTGGACTAATGGTTAAGGTCTTAGACTCTTCCTCTGGCATCATGGTTAAGGTCTTAACTCTTACTCTGGCATCATTGTTAAGGTCTTAACTCTTACTCTGGCATCATGGTTAAGGTCTTAACTCTTACTCTGGACTAATGGTTAAGGTCTTAACTCTTACTCTGGACTAATAGTTAAGGTCTTAACTCTTACTCTGGCATCATGGTTAAGGTCTTAACTCTTATTCTGGACTAATGGTTAAGGTCTTAACTCTTAGTCTGGCATCATGGTTAAGGTCTTAGACTCATACTCTGGCATCATGGTTAAGGTCTTAACTCTTACTCTGGACTAATGGTTAAGGTCTTAACTCTTACTCTGGACTAATGGTTAAGGTCTTAACTCTTACTCTGGCATCATGGTTAAGGTCTTAACTCTTACTCTGGACTAATGGTTAAGGTCTTAACTCTTACTCTGGCATCATGGTTAAGGTCTTAACTCTTACTCTAGACTAATGTTTATGGTCTTAGACTCTTACTCTGGCATCATGTTTAAGGTCTTAACTCTTACTCTGGCATCATGGTTAAGGTCTTAACTCTTACTCTGGACTAATGGTTAAGGTCTTAACTCTTACGCTGGACTAATGGTTAAGGTCTTAGACTCTTACTCTGGCATCATGGTTAAGGTCTTAACTCTTACTCTGGACTAATGGTTATGGTCTTAACTCTTACTCTAGCATCATGGTTAAGGTCTTAACTCTTACTCTGGACTAATGGTTAAGGTCTTAACTCCTATTCTGGCATCATGGTTAAGGTCTTAACTCTTACTCTGGCATTATGGTTAAGGTCTTAACTCTTACTCTGGACTAATGGTTAAGGTCTTAGACTCTTACTATGGAGTAATGGTTATGGTCTTAACTCTTACTCTGGACTAATGGTTAAGGTCTTAACTCTTACTCTGGACTAATTGTTAAGGTCTTAACTCTTACTCTGGACTAATGGTTAAGGTCTAACTCTTACTCTGGCATCATGGTTAAGGTCTTAGACTCTTACTCTGGCATCATGGTTAAGGTATTAACTCTTACTCTGGACTAATGGTTAAGGTCTTAGACTCTTACTATGGACTAATGGTTAAGGTCTTAACTCTTACTCTGGCATCATGGTTAAGGTATTAACTCTTACTCTGGACTAATGGTTAAGGTCTTAACTCTTACTCTGGACTAATTGTTAAGGTCTTTACTCTTACTCTGGCATCATGGTTAAGGTCTTAACTCTTCCTCTGGACTAATTGTTAATGTCTTAACTCTTACTCTGGACTAATGGTTAAGGTCTTAACTCTTACTCTGGACTAATGGTTAAGGTCTTAACTCTTACTCTAGACTAATTGTTAAGGTCATAACTCTTACTTTGGGCAAATGGTTAAGGTCTTAACTCTTACTCTGGCATCATGGTTAAGGTCTTAGACTCTTACTCTGGACTAATGGTTAAGGTCTTAACTCTTACTCTGGACTAATGGTTAAGGTCTTAGACTCTTATCTGGACTAATGGTTAAGGTCTTAACTCTTACTCTGGCATCATTGTTAAGGTCTTAACTCTTACTCTGGCATCATGGTTAAAGTCTTAACTCTTACTCTGGACTAATGGTTAAGGTCTTAACTCTTACTCTGGGCTAATGGTTAAGGTCTTAACTCTTACTCTGGACTAATGGTTAAGGTCTTAACTCTTACTCTGGCATCATGGTTAAGGTCTTAACTCTTACTCTGGACTAATGGTTAATGTCTTAACTCTTACTCTGGACTAATGGTTAAGGTCTTAACTCTTACTCTGGACTAATGGTTAAGGTCTTAACTCTTACTCTGGACTAATGGTTAAGGTCTTAACTCTTACTCTAGACTAATTGTTAAGGTCTTAACTCTTACTTTGGACAAATGGTTAAGGTCTTAACTCTTACTCTGGACTAATGGTTAAGGTCTTAACTCTTACTCTGGCATCATGGTTAAGGTCTTAACTCTTACTCTGGACTAATGGTTAAGGTCTTAACACTTACTCTTGACTAATGGTTAAGGTCTTAACTCTTACTCTGGGCTAATGGTTAAGGTCTTAACTCTTACTCTGGACTAATGGTTAAGGTCTTAACTCTTACTCTGGCATCATGGTTAAGGTCTTAACTCTTACTCTGGACTAATGGTTAATGTCTTAACTCTTACTCTGGACTAATGGTTAAGGTCTTAACTCTTACTCTGGACTAATGGTTAAGGTCTTAACTCTTAGTCTGGCATCATGGTTAAGGTCTTAACTCTTACTCTGGACTAATGGTTAAGGTCTTACCTCTTACTCTGGCATCATGGTTAAGGTCTTAACTCTTACTCTGGACTAATGGTTAAGGCCTTAGACTCTTACTCTGGACTAATGGTTAAGGTCTTAACTCTTACTCTGTCATCATGGTTAAGGTCTTAGACTCTTACTCTGGACTAATGGTTAAGGTCTTAACTCTTTCTCTGGGCTAATGGTTAAGGTCTTAGACTCTTACTCTGGCATCATGGTTAAGGTCTTAACTCTTACTCTGGACTAATGGTTAAGGTCTTAACTCTTACTCTGGACTAATTGTTAAGGTCTTAACTCTTACTCTGGCATCATGGTTAAGGTCTTAACTCTTACTCTGGACTAATGGTTAATGTCTTAACTCTTACTCTGGACTAATGGTTAAGGTCTTAACTCTTACTCTGGACTAATGGTTAAGGTCTTAACTCTTACTCAGGACTAATGGTTAAGGTCTTAACTCTTACTCTAGACTAATTGTTAAGGTCTTAACTCTTACTTTGGACAAATGGTTAAGGTCTTAACTCTTACTCTGGACTAATGGTTAAGGTCTTAACTCTTAGTCTGGCATCATGGTTAAGGTCTTAACTCTTACTCTGGACTAATGGTTAAGTTCTTAACTCTTAGTCTGGCATCATGATTAAGGTCTTAACTCTTACTCTGGACTAATGGTTAAGGTCTTACCTCTTACTCTGGCATCATGGTTAAGGTCTTAACTCTTACTCTGGACTAATGGTTAAGGTCTTAACTCTTACTCTGGACTAATGGTTAAGGTCTTAGACTCTTATCTGGACTAATGGTTAAGGTCTTAACTCTTACTCTGGACTAATGGTTAAGGTCTTAACTCTTACTCTGGCATCATGGTTAAGGTCTTAACTCTTACTCTGGACTAATGGTTAAGGTCTTAACACTTACTCTTGACTAATGGTTAAGGTCTTGACTCTTACTCTGGACTAATGGTTAAGGTCTTAGACTCTTACTCTGGCATCATGGTTAAGGTCTTAACTCTTACTCTGGCATCATTGTTAAGGTCTTAACTCTTAATCTGGCATCATGGTTAAGGTCTTAACTCTTACTCTGGACTAATGGTTAAGGTCTTAACTCTTACTCTGGGCTAATGGTTAAGGTCTTAACGCTTACTCTGGACTAATGGTTAAGGTCTTAACTCTTACTCTGGCATCATGGTTAAGGTCTTAACTCTTACTCTGGACTAATGGTTAATGTCTTAACTCTTACTCTGGACTAATGGTTAAGGTCTTAACTCTTACTCTGGACTAATGGTTAAGGTCTTAACTCTTACTCTGGACTAATGGTTAAGGTCTTAACTCTTACTCTAGACTAATTGTTAAGGTCTTAACTCTTACTTTGGACAAATGGTTAAGGTCTTAACTCTTACTCTGGACTAATGGTTAAGGTCTTAACTCTTACTCTGGCATCATGGTTAAGGTCTTAACTCTTACTCTGGACTAATGGTTAAGGTCTTAACACTTACTCTTGACTAATGGTTAAGGTCTTAACTCTTACTCTGGACTAATGGTTAAGGTCTTAGACTCTTACTCTGGCATCATGGTTAAGGTCTTAACTCTTACTCTGGCATCATTGTTAAGGTCTTAACTCTTACTCTGGCATCATGGTTAAGGTCTTAACTCTTACTCTGGACTAATGGTTAAGGTCTTAACTCTTACTCTGGGCTAATGGTTAAGGTCTTAACTCTTACTCTGGACTAATGGTAAAGGTCTTAACTCTTACTCTGGCATCATGGTTAAGGTCTTAACTCTTACTCTGGACTAATGGTTAATGTCTTAACTCTTACTCTGGACTAATGGTTAAGGTCTTAACTCTTACTCTGGACTAATGGTTAAGGTCTTAACTCTTACTCTGGACAAATGGTTAAGGTCTTAACTCTTACTCTAGACTAATTGTTAAGGTCTTAACTCTTACTTTGGACAAATGGTTAAGGTCTTACCTCTTACTCTGGCATCATGGTTAAGGTCTTAACTCTTACTCTGGACTAATGGTTAAGGTCTTAGACTCTTACTCTGGACTAATGGTTAAGTTCTTAACTCTTAGTCTGGCATCATGGTTAAGGTCTTAACTCTTACTCTGGACTAATGGTTAAGGTCTTACCTCTTACTCTGGCATCATGGTTAAGGTCTTAACTCTTACTCTGGACTAATAGTTAAGGTCTTAGACTCTTACTCTGGACTAATGGTTAAGGTCTTAACTCTTACTCTGGACTAATGGTTATGGTCTTAACTCTTACTCTGGACTAATGGTTAAGGTCTTAACTCTTACTCTAGACTAATTGTTAAGGTCTTAACTCTTACTTTGGACAAATGGTTAAGGTCTTATCTCTTACTCTGGACTAATGGTTAAGTTCTTAACTCTTAGTCTGGCATCATGGTTAGGGTCTTAACTCTTACTCTGGACTAATGGTTAATGTCTTAACTCTTACTCTGGACTAATGGTTAAGGTCTTAACTCTTACTCTGGACTAATGGTTAAGGTCTTAACTCTTACTCTGGACTAATGGTTAAGGTCTTAACTCTTACTCTAGACTAATTGTCAAGGTCTTAACTCTTACTTTGGACAAATGGTTAAGGTCTTAACTCTTACTCTGGACTAATGGTTAAGGTCTTAACTCTTAGTCTGGCATCATGGTTAAGGTCTTAACTCTTACTCTGGACTAATGGTTAAGGTCTTACCTCTTACTCTGGCATCATGGTTAAGGTCTTAACTCTTACTCTGGACTAATGGTTAAGGTCTTAGACTCTTACTCTGGACTAATGGTTAAGGTCTTAACTCTTACTCTGGCATCATGGTTAAGGTCTTAACTCTTACTCTGGACTAATAGTTAAGGTCTTAGACTCTTACTCTGGACTAATGGTTAAGGTCTTAACTCTTACTCTGGACTAATGGTTATGGTCTTAACTCTTACTCTGGACTAATGGTTAAGGTCTTAACTCTTACTCTAGACTAATTGTTAAGGTCTTAACTCTTACTTTGGACAAATGGTTAAGGTCTTATCTCTTACTCTGGACTAATGGTTAAGTTCTTAACTCTTAGTCTGGCATCATGGTTAGGGTCTTAACTCTTACTCTGGACTAATGGTTAATGTCTTAACTCTTACTCTGGACTAATGGTTAAGGTCTTAACTCTTACTCTGGACTAATGGTTAAGGTCTTAACTCTTACTCTGGACTAATGGTTAAGGTCTTAACTCTTACTCTAGACTAATTGTCAAGGTCTTAACTCTTACTTTGGACAAATGGTTAAGGTCTTAACTCTTACTCTGGACTAATGGTTAAGGTCTTAACTCTTAGTCTGGCATCATGGTTAAGGTCTTAACTCTTACTCTGGACTAATGGTTAAGGTCTTACCTCTTACTCTGGCATCATGGTTAAGGTCTTAACTCTTACTCTGGACTAATGGTTAAGGTCTTAGACTCTTACTCTGGACTAATGGTTAAGGTCTTAACTCTTACTCTGGCATCATGGTTAAGGTCTTAGACTCTTACTCTGGACTAATGGTTAAGGTCTTAACTCTGACTCTGGACTAATGATTAAGGTCTTACCTCTTACTCTGGCATCATGGTTAAGGTCTTAACTCTTTCTCTGGACTAATGGTTAAGGTCTTAGACTCTTACTCTGGACTAATGGTTAAGGTCTTAACTCTTACTCTGGCATCATGGTTAAGGTTTTAGACTCTTACTCTGGACTAATGGTTAAGGTCTTAACTCTTACTCTGGACTAATGGTTAAGGTCTTAGACTCTTACTCTGGACTAATCGTTAAGGTCTTAACTCTTACTCTGGACTAATGGTTAAGGTCTTAACTCTTACTCTGGCATCATGGTTAAGGTCTTAGACTCTTACTCTGGCATCATGGTTAAGGTCTTAACTCTTACTCTGGCATCATTGTTAAGGTCTTAACTCTTACTCTGGCATCATGGTTAAGGTCTTAACTCTTACTCTGGACTAATGGTTAAGGTCTTAACTCTTACTCTGGCATCATGGTTAAGGTCTTAACTCTTACACTGGACTAATGGTTAAGGTCTTAACTCTTAGTCTGGCATCATGGTTAAGGTCTTAGACTCATAATCTGGCATCATGGTTAAGGTCTTAAATCTTACTCTGGACTAATGGTTAAAGTCTTAACTCTTACTCTGGCATCATGGTTAAGGTCTTAACTCTTACTCTGGACTAATGGTTAATGTCTTAACTCTTACTCTGGACTAATGGTTAAGGTCTTAACTCTTACTCTGGACTAATGGTTAAGGTCTTAACTCTTACTCTGGACTAATGGTTAAGGTCTTAACTCTTACTCTAGACTAATTGTTAAGGTCTTAACTCTTACTTTGGACAAATGGTTAAGGTCTTAACTCTTAGTCTGGCATCATGGTTAAGGTCTTAACTCTTACTCTGGACTAATGGTTAAGGTCTTACCTCTTACTCTGGCATCATGGTTAAGGTCTTAACTCTTACTCTGGACTAATGGTTAAGGTCTTAGACTCTTACTCTGGACGAATGGTTAAGGTCTTAACTCTTACTCTGGCATCATGGTTAAGGTCTTAGACTCTTACTCTGGACTAATGGTTAAGGTCTTTACTCTTACTCTGGACTAGTGGTTAAGGTCTTAACTCTTACTCTGGACTAATGGTTAAGGTCTTAGACTCTTCCTCTGGCATCATGGTTAAGGTCTTAACTCTTACTCTGGCATCATTGTTAATGTCTTAACTCTTACTCTGGCATCATGGTTAAGGTCTTAACTCTTACTCTGGACTAATGGTTAAGGTCTTAACTCTTACTCTGGACTAATGGTTAAGGTCTTAACTCTTACTCTGGCATCATGGTTAAGGTCTTAACTCTTACTCTGGACTAATGGTTAAGGTCTTAACTCTTAGTCTGGCATCATGGTGAAGGTCTTAGACTCATACTCTGGCATCATGGTTAAGGTCTTAACTCTTACTCTGGACTAATGGTTAAGGTCTTAACTCTTACTCTGGACTAATGGTTAAGGTCTTAACTCTTACTCTGGCATCATGGTTAAGGTCTTAACTCTTACTCTGGACTAATGGTTAAGGTCTTAACTCTTACTCTGGCATCATGGTTAAGGTCTTAACTCTTACTCTAGACTAATGTTTATGGTCTTAGACTCTTACTCTGGCATCATGTGTAAGGTCTTAACTCTTACTCTGGCATCATGGTTAAGGTCTTAACTCTTACTCTGGACTAATGGTTAAGGTCTTAACTCTTACGCTGGACTAATGGTTAAGGTCTTAGACTCTTACTCTGGCATCATGGTTAAGGTCTTAACTCTTACTCTGGACTAATGGTTATGGTCTTAACTCTTACTCTAGCATCATGGTTAAGGTCTTAACTCTTACTCTGGACTAATGGTTAAGGTCTTAAATCCTATTCTGGCATCATGGTTAAGGTCTTAACTCTTACTCTGGCATTATGGTTAAGGTCTTAACTCTTACTCTGGACTAATGGTTAAGGTCTTAGACTCTTACTATGGAGTAATGGTTATGGTCTTAACTCTTACTATGGCATCATGGTTAAGGTCTTAGACTCTTACTCTGGACTAATGGTTAAGGTCTTAACTCTTACTCTGGACTAATGGTTAAGGTCTTAACTCTTACTCTGGACTAATTGTTAAGGTCTTAACTCTTACTCTGGACTAATGGTTAAGGTCTAACTCTTACTCTGGCATCATGGTTAAGGTCTTAGACTCTTACTCTGGCATCATGGTTAAGGTATTAACTCTTACTCTGGACTAATGGTTAAGGTCTTAGACTCTTACTATGGACTAATGGTTAAGGTCTTAACTCTTACTCTGGCATCATGGTTAAGGTCTTAACTCTTACTCTGGACTAATGGTTAAGGTCTTAACTTCTACTCTGGACTAATTGTTAAGGTCTTTACTCTTACTCTGGCATCATGGTTAAGGTCTTAACTCTTACTCTGGACTAATTGTTAATGTCTTAACTCTTACTCTGGACTAATGGTTAAGGTCTTAACTCTTACTCTGGACTAATGGTTAAGGTCTTAACTCTTACTCTAGACTAATTGTTAAGGTCATAACTATTACTTTGGACAAATGGTTAAGGTCTTAACTCTTACTCTGGCATCATGGTTAAGGTCTTAGACTCTTACTCTGGACTAATGGTTAAGGTCTTAACTCTTACTCTGGACTAATGGTTAAGGTCTTAGACTCTTATCTGGACTAATGGTTAAGGTCTTAACTCTTACTCTGGCATCATTGTTAAGGTCTTAACTCTTACTCTGGCATCATGGTTAAGGTCTTAACTCTTACTCTGGACTAATGGTTAAGGTCTTAACTCTTACTCTGGGCTAATGGTTAAGGTCTTAACTCTTACTCTGGACTAATGGTTAAGGTCTTCACTCTTACTCTGGCATCATGGTTAAGGTCTTAACTCATACTCTGGACTAATGGTTAATGTCTTAACTCTTACTCTGGACTAATGGTTAAGGTCTTAACTCTTACTCTGGACTAATGGTTAAGGTCTTAACTCTTACTCTGGACTAATGGTTAAGGTCTTAACTCTTACTCTAGACTAATTGTTAAGGTCTTAACTCTTACTTTGGACAAATGGTTAAGGTCTTAACTCTTACTCTGGACTAATGGTTAAGGTCTTAACTCTTACTCTGGACTAATGGTTAAGGTCTTAACACTTACTCTTGACTAATGGTTAAGGTCTTAACTCTTACTCTGGGCTAATGGTTAAGGTCTTAACTCTTACTCTGGACTAATGGTTAAGGTCTTAACTCTTACTCTGGCATCATGGTTAAGGTCTTAACTCTTACTCTGGACTAATGGTTAATGTCTTAACTCTTACTCTGGACTAATGGTTAAGGTCTTAACTCTTACTCTGGACTAATGGTTAAGGTCTTAACTCTTACTCTGGACTAATGGTTAAGGTCTTAACTCTTACTCTAGACTAATTGTTAAGGTCTTAACTCTTACTTTGGACAAATGGTTAAGGTCTTATCTCTTACTCTGGACTAATGGTTAAGGTCTTAACTCTTAGTCTGGCATCATGGTTAAGGTCTTAACTCTTACTCTGGACTAATGGTTAAGGTCTTACCTCTTACTCTGGCATCATGGTTAAGGTCTTAACTCTTACTCTGGACTAATGGTTAAGGTCTTAGACTCTTACTCTGGACTAATGGTTAAGGTCTTAACTCTTACTCTGTCATCATGGTTAAGGTCTTAGACTCTTACTCTGGACTAATGGTTAAGGTCTTAACTCTTTCTCTGGGCTAATGGTTAAGGTCTTAGACTCTTACTCTGGCATCATGGTTAAGGTCTTAACTCTTACTCTGGACTAATTGTTAAGGTCTTAACTCTTACTCTGGCATCATGGTTAAGGTCTTAACTCTTACTCTGGACTAATGGTTAATGTCTTAACTCTTACTCTGGACTAATGGTTAAGGTCTTAACTCTTACTCTGGACTAATGGTTAAGGTCTTAACTCTTACTCAGGACTAATGGTTAAGGTCTTAACTCTTACTCTAGACTAATTGTTAAGGTCTTAACTCTTACTTTGGACAAATGGTTAAGGTCTTAACTCTTACTCTGGACTAATGGTTAAGGTCTTAACTCTTAGTCTGGCATCATGGTTAAGGTCTTAACTCTTACTCTGGACTAATGGTTAAGTTCTTAACTCTTAGTCTGGCATCATGATTAAGGTCTTAACTCTTACTCTGGACTAATGGTTAAGGTCTTACCTCTTACTCTGGCATCATGGTTAAGGTCTTAACTCTTACTCTGGACTAATGGTTAAGGTCTTAACTCTTACTCTGGACTAATGGTTAAGGTCTTAGACTCTTATCTGGACTAATGGTTAAGGTCTTAACTCTTACTCTGGACTAATGGTTAAGGTCTTAACTCTTACTCTGGCATCATGGTTAAGGTCTTAACTCTTACTCTGGACTAATGGTTAAGGTCTTAACACTTACTCTTGACTAATGGTTAAGGTCTTAACTCTTACTCTGGACTAATGGTTAAGGTCTTAGACTCTTACTCTGGCATCATGGTTAAGGTCTTAACTCTTACTCTGGCATCATGGTTAAGGTCTTAACTCTTACTCTGGACTAATGGTTAAGGTCTTAACTCTTACTCTGGACTATTGGTTAAGGTCTTAACTCTTACTCTGGCATCATGGTTAAGGTCTTAACACTTACTCTTGACTAATGGTTAAGGTCTTAACTCTTACTCTGGACTAATGGTTAAGGTCTTAGACTCTTACTCTGGCATCATGGTTAAGGTCTTAACTCTTACTCTGGCATCATTGTTAAGGTCTTAACTCTTACTCTGGCATCATGGTTAAGGTCTTAACTCTTTCTCTGGACTAATGGTTAAGGTCTTACCTCTTACTCTGGCATCATGGTTAAGGTCTTAACTCTTACTCTGGACTAATGGTTAAGGTCTTAGACTCTTACTCTGGACTAATGGTTAAGTTCTTAACTCTTACTCTGTCATCATGGTTAAGGTCTTAGACTCTTACTCTGGACTAATGGTTAAGGTCTTAACTCTTTCTCTGGGCTAATGGTTAAGGTCTTAGACTCTTACTCTGGCATCATGGTTAAGGTCTTAACTCTTACTCTGGACTAATGGTTAAGGTCTTAACTCTTACTCTGGACTAATTGTTAAGGTCTTAACTCTTACTCTGGCATCATGGTTAAGGTCTTAACTCTTACTCTGGACTAATGGTTAAGGTCTTACCTCTTACTCTGGCATCATGTTTAAGGTCTTAACTCTTACTCTAGACTAATGTTTATGGTCTTAGACTCTTACTCTGGCATCATGTTTAAGGTCTTAACTCTTACTCTGGCATCATGGTTAAGGTCTTAACTCTTACTCTGGACTAATGGTTAAGGTCTTAACTCTTACGCTGGACTAATGGTTAAGGTCTTAGACTCTTACTCTGGCATCATGGTTAAGGTCTTAACTCTTACTCTGGACTAATGGTTATGGTCTTAACTCTTACTCTAGCATCATGGTTAAGGTCTTAACTCTTACTCTGGACTAATGGTTAAGGTCTTAACTCCTATTCTGGCATCATGGTTAAGGTCTTACTCTTACTCTGGCATCATGGTTAAGGTCTTAACTCTTACTCTGGACTAATGGTTAAGGTCTTAGACTCTTACTATGGAGTAATGGTTAAGGTCTTAACTCTTACTATGGCATCATGGTTAAGGTCTTAGACTCTTACTCTGGACTAATGGTTAAGGTCTTAACTCTTACTCTGGACTAATGGTTAAGGTCTTAACTCTTACTCTGGACTAATTGTTAAGGTCTTAACTCTTACTGTGGACTAATGGTTAAGGTCTAACTCTTACTCTGGCATCATGGTTAAGGTATTAGACTCTTACTCTGGCATCATGGTTAAGGTATTAACTCTTACTCTGGACTAATGGTTAAGGTCTTAGACTCTTACTATGGAATAATGGTTAAGGTCTTAACTCTTACTCTGGCATCATGGTTAAGGTCTTAACTCTTACTCTGGACTAATGGTTAAGCTCTTAACTCTTACTCTGGACTAATTGTTAAGGTCTTTACTCTTACTCTGGCATCATGGTTAAGGTCTTAACTCTTACTCTGGACTAATTGTTAATGTCTTAACTCTTACTCTGGACTAATGGTTAAGGTCTTAACTCTTTCTCTGGGCTAATGGTTAAGGTCTTAGACTCTTACTCTGGCATCATGGTTAAGGTCTTAACTCTTACTCTGGACTAATGGTTAAGGTCTTAACTCTTACTCTGGACTAATTGTTAAGGTCTTAACTCTTACTCTGGCATCATGGTTAAGGTCTTAACTCTTACTCTGGACTAATGGTTAATGTCTTAACTCTTACTCTGGACTAATGGTTAAGGTCTTAACTCTTACTCTGGACTAATGGTTAAGGTCTTAACTCTTACTCAGGACTAATGGTTAAGGTCTTAACTCTTACTCTAGACTAATTGTTACGGTCTTAACTCTTACTTTGGACAAATGGTTAAGGTCTTAACTCTTACTCTGGACTAATGGTTAAGGTCTTAACTCTTAGTCTGGCATCATGGTTAAGTTCTTAACTCTTACTCTGGACTAATGGTTAAGTTCTTAACTCTTAGTCTGGCATCATGATTAAGGTCTTAACTCTTACTCTGGACTAATGGTTAAGGTCTTACCTCTTACTCTGGCATCATGGTTAAGGTCTTAACTCTTACTCTGGACTAATGGTTAAGGTCTTAACTCTTACTCTGGACTAATGGTTAAGGTCTTAGACTCTTATCTGGACTAATGGTTAAGGTCTTAACTCTTACTCTGGACTAATGGTTAAGGTCTTAACTCTTACTCTGGCATCATGGTTAAGGTCTTAACTCTTACTCTGGACTAATGGTTAAGGTCTTAACACTTACTCTTGACTAATGGTTAAGGTCTTAACTCTTACTCTGGACTAATGGTTAAGGTCTTAGACTCTTACTCTGGCATCATGGTTAAGGTCTTAACTCTTACTCTGGCATCATGGTTAAGGTCTTAACTCTTACTCTGGACTAATGGTTAAGGTCTTAACTCTTAGTCTGGCATCATGGTTAAGGTCTTAACTCATACTCTGGACTAATGGTTAATGTCTTAACTCTTACTCTGGACTAATGGTTAAGGTCTTAACTCTTACTCTGGACTAATGGTTAAGGTCTTAACTCTTACTCTGGACTAATGGTTAAGGTCTTAACTCTTACTCTAGACTAATTGTTAAGGTCTTAACTCTTACTTTGGACAAATGGTTAAGGTCTTAACTCTTACTCTGGACTAATGGTTAAGGTCTTAACTCTTACTCTGGACTAATGGTTAAGGTCTTAACACTTACTCTTGACTAATGGTTAAGGTCTTAACTCTTACTCTGGGCTAATGGTTAAGGTCTTAACTCTTACTCTGGACTAATGGTTAAGGTCTTAACTCTTACTCTGGCATCATGGTTAAGGTCTTAACTCTTACTCTGGACTAATGGTTAATGTCTTAACTCTTACTCTGGACTAATGGTTAAGGTCTTAACTCTTACTCTGGACTAATGGTTAAGGTCTTAACTCTTACTCAGGACTAATGGTTAAGGTCTTAACTCTTACTCTAGACTAATTGTTAAGGTCTTAACTCTTACTTTGGACAAATGGTTAAGGTCTTATCTCTTACTCTGGACTAATGGTTAAGGTCTTAACTCTTAGTCTGGCATCATGGTTAAGGTCTTAACTCTTACTCTGGACTAATGGTTAAGGTCTTACCTCTTACTCTGGCATCATGGTTAAGGTCTTAACTCTTACTCTGGACTAATGGTTAAGGTCTTAGACTCTTACTCTGGACTAATGGTTAAGGTCTTAACTCTTACTCTGTCATCATGGTTAAGGTCTTAGACTCTTACTCTGGACTAATGGTTAAGGTCTTAACTCTTTCTCTGGGCTAATGGTTAAGGTCTTAGACTCTTACTCTGGCATCATGGTTAAGGTCTTAACTCTTACTCTGGACTAATTGTTAAGGTCTTAACTCTTACTCTGGCATCATGGTTAAGGTCTTAACTCTTACTCTGGACTAATGGTTAATGTCTTAACTCTTACTCTGGACTAATGGTTAAGGTCTTAACTCTTACTCTGGACTAATGGTTAAGGTCTTAACTCTTACTCAGGACTAATGGTTAAGGTCTTAACTCTTACTCTAGACTAATTGTTAAGGTCTTAACTCTTACTTTGGCCAAATGGTTAAGGTCTTAACTCTTACTCTGGACTAATGGTTAAGGTCTTAACTCTTAGTCTGGCATCATGGTTAAGGTCTTAACTCTTACTCTGGACTAATGGTTAAGTTCTTAACTCTTAGTCTGGCATCATGATTAAGGTCTTAACTCTTACTCTGGACTAATGGTTAAGGTCTTACCTCTTACTCTGGCATCATGGTTAAGGTCTTAACTCTTACTCTGGACTAATGGTTAAGGTCTTAACTCTTACTCTGGACTAATGGTTAAGGTCTTAGACTCTTATCTGGACTAATGGTTAAGGTCTTAACTCTTACTCTGGACTAATGGTTAAGGTCTTAACTCTTACTCTGGCATCATGGTTAAGGTCTTAACTCTTACTCTGGACTAATGGTTAAGGTCTTAACACTTACTCTTGACTAATGGTTAAGGTCTTAACTCTTACTCTGGACTAATGGTTAAGGTCTTAGACTCTTACTCTGGCATCATGGTTAAGGTCTTAACTCTTACTCTGGCATCATGGTTAAGGTCTTAACTCTTACTCTGGACTAATGGTTAAGGTCTTAACTCTTACTCTGGACTATTGGTTAAGGTCTTAACTCTTACTCTGGCATCATGGTTAAGGTCTTAACACTTACTCTTGACTAATGGTTAAGGTCTTAACTCTTACTCTGGACTAATGGTTAAGGTCTTAGACTCTTACTCTGGCATCATGGTTAAGGTCTTAACTCTTACTCTGGCATCATTGTTAAGGTCTTAACTCTTACTCTGGCATCATGGTTAAGGTCTTAACTCTTTCTCTGGACTAATGGTTAAGGTCTTACCTCTTACTCTGGCATCATGGTTAAGGTCTTAACTCTTACTCTGGACTAATGGTTAAGGTCTTAGACTCTTACTCTGGACTAATGGTTAAGTTCTTAACTCTTACTCTGTCATCATGGTTAAGGTCTTAGACTCTTACTCTGGACTAATGGTTAAGGTCTTAACTCTTTCTCTGGGCTAATGGTTAAGGTCTTAGACTCTTACTCTGGCATCATGGTTAAGGTCTTAACTCTTACTCTGGACTAATGGTTAAGGTCTTAACTCTTACTCTGGACTAATTGTTAAGGTCTTAACTCTTACTCTGGCATCATGGTTAAGGTCTTAACTCTTACTCTGGACTAATGGTTAAGGTCTTACCTCTTACTCTGGCATCATGTTTAAGGTCTTAACTCTTACTCTAGACTAATGTTTATGGTCTTAGACTCTTACTCTGGCATCATGTTTAAGGTCTTAACTCTTACTCTGGCATCATGGTTAAGGTCTTAACTCTTACTCTGGACTAATGGTTAAGGTCTTAACTCTTACGCTGGACTAATGGTTAAGGTCTTAGACTCTTACTCTGGCATCATGGTTAAGGTCTTAACTCTTACTCTGGACTAATGGTTATGGTCTTAACTCTTACTCTAGCATCATGGTTAAGGTCTTAACTCTTACTCTGGACTAATGGTTAAGGTCTTAACTCCTATTCTGGCATCATGGTTAAGGTCTTACTCTTACTCTGGCATCATGGTTAAGGTCTTAACTCTTACTCTGGACTAATGGTTAAGGTCTTAGACTCTTACTATGGAGTAATGGTTAAGGTCTTAACTCTTACTATGGCATCATGGTTAAGGTCTTAGACTCTTACTCTGGACTAATGGTTAAGGTCTTAACTCTTACTCTGGACTAATGGTTAAGGTCTTAACTCTTACTCTGGACTAATTGTTAAGGTCTTAACTCTTACTGTGGACTAATGGTTAAGGTCTAACTCTTACTCTGGCATCATGGTTAAGGTATTAGACTCTTACTCTGGCATCATGGTTAAGGTATTAACTCTTACTCTGGACTAATGGTTAAGGTCTTAGACTCTTACTATGGAATAATGGTTAAGGTCTTAACTCTTACTCTGGCATCATGGTTAAGGTCTTAACTCTTACTCTGGACTAATGGTTAAGCTCTTAACTCTTACTCTGGACTAATTGTTAAGGTCTTTACTCTTACTCTGGCATCATGGTTAAGGTCTTAACTCTTACTCTGGACTAATTGTTAATGTCTTAACTCTTACTCTGGACTAATGGTTAAGGTCTTAACTCTTTCTCTGGGCTAATGGTTAAGGTCTTAGACTCTTACTCTGGCATCATGGTTAAGGTCTTAACTCTTACTCTGGACTAATGGTTAAGGTCTTAACTCTTACTCTGGACTAATTGTTAAGGTCTTAACTCTTACTCTGGCATCATGGTTAAGGTCTTAACTCTTACTCTGGACTAATGGTTAATGTCTTAACTCTTACTCTGGACTAATGGTTAAGGTCTTAACTCTTACTCTGGACTAATGGTTAAGGTCTTAACTCTTACTCAGGACTAATGGTTAAGGTCTTAACTCTTACTCTAGACTAATTGTTACGGTCTTAACTCTTACTTTGGACAAATGGTTAAGGTCTTAACTCTTACTCTGGACTAATGGTTAAGGTCTTAACTCTTAGTCTGGCATCATGGTTAAGTTCTTAACTCTTACTCTGGACTAATGGTTAAGTTCTTAACTCTTAGTCTGGCATCATGATTAAGGTCTTAACTCTTACTCTGGACTAATGGTTAAGGTCTTACCTCTTACTCTGGCATCATGGTTAAGGTCTTAACTCTTACTCTGGACTAATGGTTAAGGTCTTAACTCTTACTCTGGACTAATGGTTAAGGTCTTAGACTCTTATCTGGACTAATGGTTAAGGTCTTAACTCTTACTCTGGACTAATGGTTAAGGTCTTAACTCTTACTCTGGCATCATGGTTAAGGTCTTAACTCTTACTCTGGACTAATGGTTAAGGTCTTAACACTTACTCTTGACTAATGGTTAAGGTCTTAACTCTTACTCTGGACTAATGGTTAAGGTCTTAGACTCTTACTCTGGCATCATGGTTAAGGTCTTAACTCTTACTCTGGCATCATGGTTAAGGTCTTAACTCTTACTCTGGACTAATGGTTAAGGTCTTAACTCTTACTCTGGACTATTGGTTAAGGTCTTAACTCTTACTCTGGCATCATGGTTAAGGTCTTAACTCTTACTCTGGACTAATGGTTAATGTCTTAACTCTTACTCTGGACTAATGGTTAAGGTCTTAACTCTTACTCTGGACTAATGGTTAAGGTCTTAACTCTTACTCTGGACTAATGGTTAAGGTCTTAACACTTACTCTTGACTAATGGTTAAGGTCTTAACTCTTACTCTGGACTAATGGTTAAGGTCTTAGACTCTTACTCTGGCATCATGGTTAAGGTCTTAACTCTTACTCTGGCTTCATTGTTAAGGTCTTAACTCTTACTCTGGCATCATGGTTAAGGTCTTAACTCTTTCTCTGGACTAATGGTTAAGGTCTTACCTCTTACTCTGGCATCATGGTTAAGGTCTTAACTCTTACTCTGGACTAATGGTTAAGGTCTTAGACTCTTACTCTGGACTAATGGTTAAGTTCTTAACTCTTACTCTGTCATCATGGTTAAGGTCTTAGACTCTTACTCTGGACTAATGGTTAAGGTCTTAACTCTTTCTCTGGGCTAATGGTTAAGGTCTGAGACTCTTACTCTGGCATCATGGTTAAGGTCTTAACTCTTACTCTGGACTAATGGTTAAGGTCTTAACTCTTACTCTGGACTAATTGTTAAGGTCTTAACTCTTACTCTGGCATCATGGTTAAGGTCTTAACTCTTACTCTGGACTAATGGTTAAGGTCTTACCTCTTACTCTGGCATCATGGTTAAGGTCTTAACTCCTACTCTAGACTAATGTTTATGGTCTTAGACTCTTACTCTGGCATCATGTTTAAGGTCTTAACTCTTACTCTGGCATCATGGTTAAGGTCTTAACTCTTACTCTGGACTAATGGTTAAGGTCTTAACTCTTACGCTGGACTAATGGTTAAGGTCTTAGACTCTTACTCTGGCATCATGGTTAAGGTCTTAACTCTTACTCTGGACTAATGGTTATGGTCTTAACTCTTACTCTAGCATCATGGTTAAGGTCTTAACTCTTACTCTGGACTAATGGTTAAGGTCTTAACTCCTATTCTGGCATCATGGTTAAGGTCTTAACTCTTACTCTGGCATCATGGTTAAGGTCTTAACTCTTACTCTGGACTAATGGTTAAGGTCTTAGACTCTTACTATGGAGTAATGGTTAAGGTCTTAACTCTTACTATGGCATCATGGTTAAGGTCTTAGACTCTTACTCTGGACTAATGGTTAAGGTCTTAACTCTTACTCTGGACTAATGGTTAAGGTCTTAACTCTTACTCTGGACTAATTGTTAAGGTCTTAACTCTTACTGTGGACTAATGGTTAAGGTCTAACTCTTACTCTGGCATCATGGTTAAGGTCTTAGACTCTTACTCTGGCATCATGGTTAAGGTATTAACTCTTACTCTGGACTAATGGTTAAGGTCTTAGACTCTTACTATGGAATAATGGTTAAGGTCTTAACTCTTACTCTGGCATCATGGTTAAGGTCTTAACTCTTACTCTGGACTAATGGTTAAGCTCTTAACTCTTACTCTGGACTAATTGTTAAGGTCTTTACTCTTACTCTGGACTAATGGTTAAGGTCTTAACTCTTACTCTGGACTAATGGTTAAGGTCTTAACTCTTACTCTAGACTAATTGTTAAGGTCTTAACTCTTACTTTGGACAAATGGTTAAGGTCTTAACTCTTACTCTGGCGTCATGGTTAAGGTCTTAGACTCTTACTCTGGACTAATGGTTAAGGTCTTAACTCTTACTCTGGACTAATGGTGAAGGTCTTAGACTCTTATCTGGACTAATGGTTAAGGTCTTAACTCTTACTCTGGACTAATGGTTAAGGTCTTAACTCTTACTCTGGCATCATGGTTAAGGTCTTAACTCTTACTCTGGACTAATGGTTAAGGTCTTAACACTTACTCTTGACTAATGGTTAAGGTCTTAACTCTTACTCTGGACTAATGGTTAAGGTCTTAGACTCTTACTCTGGCATCATGGTTAAGGTCTTAACTCTTACTCTGGCATCATTGTTAAGGTCTTAACTCTTACTCTGGCATCATGGTTAAGGTCTTAACTCTTACTCTGGACAAATGGTTAAGGTCTTAACTCTTACTCTGGGCTAATGGTTAAGGTCTTAACTCTTACTCTGGACTAATGGTTAAGGTCTTGACTCTTACTCTGGCATCATGGTTAAGGTCTTAACTCTTACTCTGGACTAATGGTTAATGTCTTAACTCTTACTCTGGACTAATGGTTAAGGTCTTAACTCTTACTCTGGACTAATGGTTAAGGTCTGAACTCTTACTCTAGACTAATTGTTAAGGTCTTAACTCTTACTTTGGACAAATGGTTAAGGTCTTAACTCTTACTCTGGACTAATGGTTAAGGTCTTAACTCTTAGTCTGGCATCATGGTTAAGGTCTTAACTCTTACTCTGGACTAATGGTTAAGGTCTTACCTCTTACTCTGGCATCATGGTTAAGGTCTTAAATCTTACTCTGGACTAATGGTTAAGGTCTTAACTCTTACTCTGGACTAATGGTTAAGGTCTTAGACTCTTATCTGGACTAATGTTTAAGGTCTTAAATCTTACTCTGGACTAATGGTTAAGGTCTTAACTCTTACTCTGGCATCATGGTTAAGGTCTTAACTCTTACTCTGGACTAATGGTTAAGGTCTTAACACTTACTCTTGACTAATGGTTAAGGTCTTAACTCTTACTCTGGCATCATGTTTAAGGTCTTAACTCTTACTCTGGCATCATGGTTAAGGTCTTAACTCTTACTCTGGACTAATGGTTAAGGTCTTAACTCTTACGCTGGACTAATGGTTAAGGTCTTAGACTCTTACTCTGGCATCATGGTTAAGGTCTTAACTCTTACTCTGGACTAATGGTTATGGTCTTAACTCTTACTCTAGCATCATGGTTAAGGTCTTAACTCTTACTCTGGACTAATGGTTAAGGTCTTAACTCCTATTCTGGCATCATGGTTAAGGTCTTAACTCTTACTCTGGCATCATGGTTAAGGTCTTAACTCTTACTCTGGACTAATGGTTAAGGTCTTAGACTCTTACTATGGAGTAATGGTTAAGGTCTTAACTCTTACTATGGCATCATGGTTAAGGTCTTAGACTCTTACTCTGGACTAATGGTTAAGGTCTTAACTCTTACTCTGGACTAATGGTTAAGGTCTTAACTCTTACTCTGGACTAATTGTTAAGGTCTTAACTCTTACTGTGGACTAATGGTTAAGGTCTAACTCTTACTCTGGCATCATGGTTAAGGTCTTAGACTCTTACTCTGGCATCATGGTTAAGGTATTAACTCTTACTCTGGACTAATGGTTAAGGTCTTAGACTCTTACTATGGAATAATGGTTAAGGTCTTAACTCTTACTCTGGCATCATGGTTAAGGTCTTAACTCTTACTCTGGACTAATGGTTAAGCTCTTAACTCTTACTCTGGACTAATTGTTAAGGTCTTTACTCTTACTCTGGACTAATGGTTAAGGTCTTAACTCTTACTCTGGACTAATGGTTAAGGTCTTAACTCTTACTCTAGACTAATTGTTAAGGTCTTAACTCTTACTTTGGACAAATGGTTAAGGTCTTAACTCTTACTCTGGCGTCATGGTTAAGGTCTTAGACTCTTACTCTGGACTAATGGTTAAGGTCTTAACTCTTACTCTGGACTAATGGTGAAGGTCTTAGACTCTTATCTGGACTAATGGTTAAGGTCTTAACTCTTACTCTGGACTAATGGTTAAGGTCTTAACTCTTACTCTGGCATCATGGTTAAGGTCTTAACTCTTACTCTGGACTAATGGTTAAGGTCTTAACACTTACTCTTGACTAATGGTTAAGGTCTTAACTCTTACTCTGGACTAATGGTTAAGGTCTTAGACTCTTACTCTGGCATCATGGTTAAGGTCTTAACTCTTACTCTGGCATCATTGTTAAGGTCTTAACTCTTACTCTGGCATCATGGTTAAGGTCTTAACTCTTACTCTGGACAAATGGTTAAGGTCTTAACTCTTACTCTGGGCTAATGGTTAAGGTCTTAACTCTTACTCTGGACTAATGGTTAAGGTCTTGACTCTTACTCTGGCATCATGGTTAAGGTCTTAACTCTTACTCTGGACTAATGGTTAATGTCTTAACTCTTACTCTGGACTAATGGTTAAGGTCTTAACTCTTACTCTGGACTAATGGTTAAGGTCTGAACTCTTACTCTAGACTAATTGTTAAGGTCTTAACTCTTACTTTGGACAAATGGTTAAGGTCTTAACTCTTACTCTGGACTAATGGTTAAGGTCTTAACTCTTAGTCTGGCATCATGGTTAAGGTCTTAACTCTTACTCTGGACTAATGGTTAAGGTCTTACCTCTTACTCTGGCATCATGGTTAAGGTCTTAACTCTTAATCTGGACTAATGGTTAAGGTCTTAACTCTTACTCTGGACTAATGGTTAAGGTCTTAGACTCTTATCTGGACTAATGTTTAAGGTCTTAAATCTTACTCTGGACTAATGGTTAAGGTCTTAACTCTTACTCTGGCATCATGGTTAAGGTCTTAACTCTTACTCTGGACTAATGGTTAAGGTCTTAACACTTACTCTTGACTAATGGTTAAGGTCTTAACTCTTACTCTGGACTAATGGTTAAGGTCTTAGACTCTTACTCTGGCATCATGGTTAAGGTCTTAACTCTTACTCTGGCATCATTGTTAAGCTCTTAACTCTTACTCTGGCATCATGGTTAAGGTCTTAACTCTTTCTCTGGACTAATGGTTAAGGTCTTACCTCTTACTCTGGCATCATGGTTAAGGTCTTAACTCTTACTCTGGACTAATGGTTAAGGACTTAGACTCTTACTCTGGACTAATGGTTAAGGTCTTAACTCTTACTCTGGCATCATGGTTAAGGTCTTAGACTCTTACTCTGGACTAATGGTTAAGGTCTTAACTCTTACTCTGGACTAATGGTTAAGGTCTTAGACTCTTACTCTGGACTAATGGTTAAGGTCTTAACTCTTACTCTGGACTAATGGTTAAGGTCTTAACTCTTACTCTGGCATCATGGTTAAGGTCTTAACTCTTACTCTGGACTAATGGTTAAGGTCTTAACTCTTACGCTGGACTAATGGTTAAGGTCTTAGACTCTTACTCTGGCATCATGGTTAAGGTCTTAACTCTTACTCTGGACTAATGGTTATGGTCTTAACTCTTACTCTAGCATCATGGTTAAGGTCTTAACTCTTACTCTGGACTAATGGTTAAGGTCTTAACTCCTATTCTGGCATCATGGTTAAGGTCTTAACTCTTACTCTGGCATTATGGTTAAGGTCTTAGACTCTTACTATGGAGTAATGGTTATGGTCTTAACTCTTACTATGGCATCATGGTTAAGGTCTTAGACTCTTACTCTGGACTAATGGTTAAGGTCTTAACTCTTACTCTGGACTAATGGTTAAGGTCTTACCTCTTACTCTGGCATCATGGTTAAGGTCTTAACTCTTACTCTGGACTAATGGTTAAGGTCTTAACTCTTACTCTGGACTAATGGTTAAGGTCTTAGACTCTTATCTGGACTAATGGTTAAGGTCTTAACTCTTACTCTGGACTAATGGTTAAGGTCTTAACTCTTACTCTGGCATCATGGTTAAGGTCTTAACTCTTACTCTGGACTAATGGTTAAGGTCTTAACACTTACTCTTGACTAATGGTTAAGGTCTTAACTCTTACTCTGGACTAATGGTTAAGGTCTTAGACTCTTACTCTGGCATCATGGTTAAGGTCTTAACTCTTACTCTGGCATCATGGTTAAGGTCTTAACTCTTACTCTGGACTAATGGTTAAGGTCTTAACTCTTACTCTGGACTATTGGTTAAGGTCTTAACTCTTACTCTGGCATCATGGTTAAGGTCTTAACTCTTACTCTGGACTAATGGTTAATGTCTTAACTCTTACTCTGGACTAATGGTTAAGGTCTTAACTCTTACTCTGGACTAATGGTTAAGGTCTTAACTCTTACTCTGGACTAATGGTTAAGGTCTTAACACTTACTCTTGACTAATGGTTAAGGTCTTAACTCTTACTCTGGACTAATGGTTAAGGTCTTAGACTCTTACTCTGGCATCATGGTTAAGGTCTTAGACTCTTACTCTGGCATCATTGTTAAGGTCTTAACTCTTACTCTGGCATCATGGTTAAGGTCTTAACTCTTTCTCTGGACTAATGGTTAAGGTCTTACCTCTTACTCTGGCATCATGGTTAAGGTCTTAACTCTTACTCTGGACTAATGGTTAAGGTCTTAGACTCTTACTCTGGATTAATGGTTAAGTTCTTAACTCTTACTCTGTCATCATGGTTAAGGTCTTAGACTCTTACTCTGGACTAATGGTTAAGGTCTTAACTCTTTCTCTGGGCTAATGGTTAAGGTCTGAGACTCTTACTCTGGCATCATGGTTAAGGTCTTAACTCTTACTCTGGACTAATGGTTAAGGTCTTAACTCTTACTCTGGACTAATTGTTAAGGTCTTAACTCTTACTCTGGCATCATGGTTAAGGTCTTAACTCTTACTCTGGACTAATGGTTAAGGTCTTACCTCTTACTCTGGCATCATGGTTAAGGTCTTAACTCTTACTCTAGACTAATGTTTATGGTCTTAGACTCTTACTCTGGCATCATGTTTAAGGTCTTAACTCTTACTCTGGCATCATGGTTAAGGTCTTAACTCTTACTCTGGACTAATAGTTAAGGTCTTAACTCTTACGCTGGACTAATGGTTAAGGTCTTAGACTCTTACTCTGGCATCATGGTTAAGGTCTTAACTCTTACTCTGGACTAATGGTTATGGTCTTAACTCTTACTCTAGCATCATGGTTAAGGTCTTAACTCTTACTCTGGACTAATGGTTAAGGTCTTAACTCCTATTCTGGCATCATGGTTAAGGTCTTAACTCTTACTCTGGCATCATGGTTAAGGTCTTAGACTCTTACTCTGGACTAATGGTTAAGGTCTTAACTCTTACTCTGGACTAATGGTTAAGGTCTTAACTCTTACTCTGGACTAATTGTTAAGGTCTTAACTCTTACTGTGGACTAATGGTTAAGGTCTAACTCTTACTCTGGCATCATGGTTAAGGTCTTAGACTCTTACTCTGGCATCATGGTTAAGGTATTAACTCTTACTCTGGACTAATGGTTAAGGTCTTAGACTCTTACTATGGAATAATGGTTAAGGTCTTAACTCTTACTCTGGCATCATGGTTAAGGTCTTAACTCTTACTCTGGACTAATGGTTAAGCTCTTAACTCCTACTCTGGACTACTTGTTAAGGTCTTTACTCTTACTCTGGCATCAAGGTTAAGGTCTTAACTCTTACTCTGGACTAATTGTTAATGTCTTAACTCTTACTCTGGACTAATGGTTAAGGTCTTAACTCTTACTCTGGACTAATGGTTAAGGTCTTAACTCTTACTCTAGACTAATTGTTAAGGTCTTAACTCTTACTTTGGACAAATGGTTAAGGTCTTAACTCTTACTCTGGCGTCATGGTTAAGGTCTTAGACTCTTACTCTGGACTAATGGTTAAGGTCTTAACTCTTACTCTGGACTAAAGGTGAAGGTCTTAGACTCTTATCTGGACTAATGGTTAAGGTCTTAACTCTTACTCTGGACTAATGGTTAAGGTCTTAACTCTTACTCTGGCATCATGGTTAAGGTCTTAACTCTTACTCTGGACTAATGGTTAAGGTCTTAACACTTACTGTTGACTAATGGTTAAGGTCTTAACTCTTACTCTGGACTAATGGTTAAGGTCTTAGACTCTTACTCTGGCATCATGGTTAAGGTCTTAACTCTTACTCTGTCATCATTGTTAAGGTCTTAACTCTTACTCTGGCATCATGGTTAAGGTCTTAACTCTTACTCTGGACAAATGGTTAAGGTCTTAACTCTTACTCTGGGCTAATGGTTAAGGTCTTAACTCTTACTCTGGCATCATGGTTAAGGTCTTGACTCTTACTCTGGCATCATGGTTAAGGTCTTAACTCTTACTCTGGACTAATGGTTAATGTCTTAACTCTTACTCTGGACTAATGGTTAAGGTCTTAACTCTTACTCTGGACTAATGGTTAAGGTCTGAACTCTTACTCTAGACTAATTGTTAAGGTCTTAACTCTTACTTTGGACAAATGGTTAAGGTCTTAACTCTTACTCTGGACTAATGGTTAAGGTCTTAACTCTTAGTCTGGCATCATGGTTAAGGTCTTAACTCTTACTCTGGACTAATGGTTAAGGTCTTACCTCTTACTCTGGCATCATGGTTAAGGTCTTAACTCTTACTCTGGACTAATGGTTAAGGTCTTAACTCTTACTCTGGACTAATGTTTAAGGTCTTAGACTCTTATCTGGACTAATGTTTAAGGTCTTAAATCTTACTCTGGACTAATGGTTAAGGTCTTAACTCTTACTCTGGCATCATGGTTAAGGTCTTAACTCTTACTCTGGACTAATGGTTAAGGTCTTACCACTTACTCTTGACTAATGGTTAAGGTCTTAACTCTTACTCTGGACTAATGGTTAAGGTCTTAGACTCTTACTCTGGCATCATGGTTAAGGTCTTAACTCTTACTCTGGCATCATTGTTAAGCTCTTAACTCTTACTCTGGCATCATGGTTAAGGTCTTAACTCTTTCTCTGGACTAATGGTTAAGGTCTTACCTCTTACTCTGGCATCATGGTTAAGGTCTTAACTCTTACTCTGGACTAATGGTTAAGGACTTAGACTCTTACTCTGGACTAATGGTTAAGGTCTTAACTCTTACTCTGGCATCATGGTTAAGGTCTTAGACTCTTACTCTGGACTAATGGTTAAGGTCTTAACTCTTACTCTGGACTAATGGTTAAGGTCTTAGACTCTTACTCTGGACTAATGGTTAAGGTCTTAACTCTTACTCTGGACTAATGGTTAAGGTCTTAACTCTTACTCTGGCATCATGGTTAAGGTCTTAACTCTTACTCTGGACTAATGGTTAAGGTCTTAACTCTTACGCTGGACTAATGGTTAAGGTCTTAGACTCTTACTCTGGCATCATGGTTAAGGTCTTAACTCTTACTCTGGACTAATGGTTATGGTCTTAACTCTTACTCTAGCATCATGGTTAAGGTCTTAACTCTTACTCTGGACTAATGGTTAAGGTCTTAACTCCTATTCTGGCATCATGGTTAAGGTCTTAACTCTTACTCTGGCATTATGGTTAAGGTCTTAGACTCTTACTATGGAGTAATGGTTATGGTCTTAACTCTTACTATGGCATCATGGTTAAGGTCTTAGACTCTTACTCTGGACTAATGGTTAAGGTCTTAACTCTTACTCTGGACTAATGGTTAAGGTCTTACCTCTTACTCTGGCATCATGGTTAAGGTCTTAACTCTTACTCTGGACTAATGGTTAAGGTCTTAACTCTTACTCTGGACTAATGGTTAAGGTCTTAGACTCTTATCTGGACTAATGGTTAAGGTCTTAACTCTTACTCTGGACTAATGGTTAAGGTCTTAACTCTTACTCTGGCATCATGGTTAAGGTCTTAACACTTACTCTTGACTAATGGTTAAGGTCTTAACTCTTACTCTGGACTAATGGTTAAGGTCTTAGACTCTTACTCTGGCATCATGGTTAAGGTCTTAACTCTTACTCTGGCATCATGGTTAAGGTCTTAACTCTTACTCTGGACTAATGGTTAAGGTCTTAACTCTTACTCTGGACTATTGGTTAAGGTCTTAACTCTTACTGTGGCATCATGGTTAAGGTCTTAACTCTTACTCTGGACTAATGGTTAATGTCTTAACTCTTACTCTGGACTAATGGTTAAGGTCTTAACTCTTACTCTGGACTAATGGTTAAGGTCTTAACTCTTACTCTGGACTAATGGTTAAGGTCTTAACACTTACTCTTGACTAATGGTTAAGGTCTTAACTCTTACTCTGGACTAATGGTTAAGGTCTTAGACTCTTACTCTGGCATCATGGTTAAGGTCTTAGACTCTTACTCTGGCATCATTGTTAAGGTCTTAACTCTTACTCTGGCATCATGGTTAAGGTCTTAACTCTTTCTCTGGACTAATGGTTAAGGTCTTACCTCTTACTCTGGCATCATGGTTAAGGTCTTAACTCTTACTCTGGACTAATGGTTAAGGTCTTAGACTCTTACTCTGGACTAATGGTTAAGTTCTTAACTCTTACTCTGTCATCATGGTTAAGGTCTTAGACTCTTACTCTGGACTAATGGTTAAGGTCTTAACTCTTTCTCTGGGCTAATGGTTAAGGTCTGAGACTCTTACTCTGGCATCATGGTTAAGGTCTTAACTCTTACTCTGGACTAATGGTTAAGGTCTTAACTCTTACTCTGGACTAATTGTTAAGGTCTTAACTCTTACTCTGGCATCATGGTTAAGGTCTTAACTCTTACTCTGGACTAATGGTTAAGGTCTTACCTCTTACTCTGGCATCATGGTTAAGGTCTTAACTCTTACTCTAGACTAATGTTTATGGTCTTAGACTCTTACTCTGGCATCATGTTTAAGGTCTTAACTCTTACTCTGGCATCATGGTTAAGGTCTTAACTCTTACTCTGGACTAATAGTTAAGGTCTTAACTCTTACGCTGGACTAATGGTTAAGGTCTTAGACTCTTACTCTGGCATCATGGTTAAGGTCTTAACTCTTACTCTGGACTAATGGTTATGGTCTTAACTCTTACTCTAGCATCATGGTTAAGGTCTTAACTCTTACTCTGGACTAATGGTTAAGGTCTTAACTCCTATTCTGGCATCATGGTTAAGGTCTTAACTCTTACTCTGGCATCATGGTTAAGGTCTTAACTCTTACTCTGGACTAATGGTTAAGGTCTTAGACTCTTACTATGGAGTAATGGTTAAGGTCTTAACTCTTACTCTGGCATCATGGTTAAGGTCTTAACTCTTACTCTGGACTAATTGTTAATGTCTTAACTCTTACTCTGGACTAATGGTTAAGGTCTTAACTCTTACTCTGGACTAATGGTTAAGGTCTTAACTCTTACTCTAGACTAATTGTTAAGGTCATAACTCTTACTTTGGACAAATGGTTAAGGTCTTAACTCTTACTCTGGCATCATGGTTAAGGTCTTAGACTCTTACTCTGGACTAATGGTTAAGGTCTTAACTCTTACTCTGGACTAATGGTTAAGGTCTTAGACTCTTATCTGGACTAATGGTTAAGGTCTTAACTCTTACTCTAGACTAATTGTCAAGGTCTTAACTCTTACTTTGGACAAATGGTTAAGGTCTTAACTCTTACTCTGGACTAATGGTTAAGGTCTTAACTCTTAGTCTGGCATCATGGTTAAGGTCTTAACTCTTACTCTGGACTAATGGTTAAGGTCTTACCTCTTACTCTGGCATCATGGTTAAGGTCTTAACTCTTACTCTGGACTAATGGTTAAGGTCTTAGACTCTTACTCTGGACTAATGGTTAAGGTCTTAACTCTTACTCTGGCATCATGGTTAAGGTCTTAGACTCTTACTCTGGACTAATGGTTAAGGTCTTAACTCTGACTCTGGACTAATGATTAAGGTCTTACCTCTTACTCTGGCATCATGGTTAAGGTCTTAACTCTTTCTCTGGACTAATGGTTAAGGTCTTAGACTCTACTCTGGACTAATGGTTAAGGTCTTAACTCTTACTCTGGCATCATGGTTAAGGTTTTAGACTCTTACTCTGGACTAATGGTTAAGGTCTTAACTCTTACTCTGGACTAATGGTTAAGGTCTTAGACTCTTACTCTGGACTAATCGTTAAGGTCTTAACTCTTACTCTGGACTAATGGTTAAGGTCTTAACTCTTACTCTGGCATCATGGTTAAGGTCTTAGACTCTTACTCTGGCATCATGGTTAAGGTCTTAACTCTTACTCTGGCATCATTGTTAAGGTCTTAACTCTTACTCTGGCATCATGGTTAAGGTCTTAACTCTTACTCTGGACTAATGGTTAAGGTCTTAACTCTTACTCTGGCATCATGGTTAAGGTCTTAACTCTTACACTGGACTAATGGTTAAGGTCTTAACTCTTAGTCTGGCATCATGGTTAAGGTCTTAGACTCATAATCTGGCATCATGGTTAAGGTCTTAAATCTTACTCTGGACTAATGGTTAAAGTCTTAACTCTTACTCTGGCATCATGGTTAAGGTCTTAACTCTTACTCTGGACTAATGGTTAATGTCTTAACTCTTACTCTGGACTAATGGTTAAGGTCTTAACTCTTACTCTGGACTAATGGTTAAGGTGTTAACTCTTACTCTGGACTAATGGTTAAGGTCTTAACTCTTACTCTAGACTAATTGTTAAGGTCTTAACTCTTACTTTGGACAAATGGTTAAGGTCTTAACTCTTAGTCTGGCATCATGGTTAAGGTCTTAACTCTTACTCTGGACTAATGGTTAAGGTCTTACCTCTTACTCTGGCATCATGGTTAAGGTCTTAACTCTTACTCTGGACTAATGGTTAAGGTCTTAGACTCTTACTCTGGACTAATGGTTAAGGTCTTAACTCTTACTCTGGCATCATGGTTAAGGTCTTAGACTCTTACTCTGGACTAATGGTTAAGGTCTTTACTCTTACTCTGGACTAGTGGTTAAGGTCTTAACTCTTACTCTGGACTAATGGTTAAGGTCTTAGACTCTTCCTCTGGCATCATGGTTAAGGTCTTAACTCTTACTCTGGCATCATTGTTAATGTCTTAACTCTTACTCTGGCATCATGGTTAAGGTCTTAACTCTTACTCTGGACTAATGGTTAAGGTCTTAACTCTTACTCTGGACTAATGGTTAAGGTCTTAACTCTTACTCTGGCATCATTGTTAAGGTCTTAACTCTTACTCTGGACTAATGGTTAAGGTCTTAACTCTTAGTCTGGCATCATGGTGAAGGTCTTAGACTCATACTCTGGCATCATGGTTAAGGTCTTAACTCTTACTCTGGACTAATGGTTAAGGTCTTAACTCTTACTCTGGACTAATGGTTAAGGTCTTAACTCTTACTCTGGCATCATGGTTAAGGTCTTAACTCTTACTCTGGACTAATGGTTAAGGTCTTAACTCTTACTCTGGCATCATGGTTAAGGTCTTAACTCTTACTCTAGACTAATGTTTATGGTCTTAGACTCTTACTCTGGCATCATGTGTAAGGTCTTAACTCTTACTCTGGCATCATGGTTAAGGTCTTAACTCTTACTCTGGACTAATGGTTAAGGTCTTAACTCTTACGCTGGACTAATGGTTAAGGTCTTAGACTCTTACTCTGGCATCATGGTTAAGGTCTTAACTCTTACTCTGGACTAATGGTTATGGTCTTAACTCTTACTCTAGCATCATGGTTAAGGTCTTAACTCTTACTCTGGACTAATGGTTAAGGTCTTAAATCCTATTCTGGCATCATGGTTAAGGTCTTAACTCTTACTCTGGCATTATGGTTAAGGTCTTAACTCTTACTCTGGACTAATGGTTAAGGTCTTAGACTCTTACTATGGAGTAATGGTTATGGTCTTAACTCTTACTATGGCATCATGGTTAAGGTCTTAGACTCTTACTCTGGACTAATGGTTAAGGTCTTAACTCTTACTCTGGACTAATGGTTAAGGTCTTAACTCTTACTCTGGACTAATTGTTAAGGTCTTAACTCTTACTCTGGACTAATGGTTAAGGTCTAACTCTTACTCTGGCATCATGGTTAAGGTCTTAGACTCTTACTCTGGCATCATGGTTAAGGTATTAACTCTTACTCTGGACTAATGGTTAAGGTCTTAGACTCTTACTATGGACTAATGGTTAAGGTCTTAACTCTTACTCTGGCATCATGGTTAAGGTCTTAACTCTTACTCTGGACTAATGGTTAAGGTCTTAACTTCTACTCTGGACTAATTGTTAAGGTCTTTACTCTTACTCTGGCATCATGGTTAAGGTCTTAACTCTTACTCTGGACTAATTGTTAATGTCTTAACTCTTACTCTGGACTAATGGTTAAGGTCTTAACTCTTACTCTGGACTAATGGTTAAGGTCTTAACTCTTACTCTAGACTAATTGTTAAGGTCATAACTCTTACTTTGGACAAATGGTTAAGGTCTTAACTCTTACTCTGGCATCATGGTTAAGGTCTTAGACTCTTACTCTGGACTAATGGTTAAGGTCTTAACTCTTACTCTGGACTAATGGTTAAGGTCTTAGACTCTTATCTGGACTAATGGTTAAGGTCTTAACTCTTACTCTGGCATCATTGTTAAGGTCTTAACTCTTACTCTGGCATCATGGTTAAGGTCTTAACTCTTACTCTGGACTAATGGTTAAGGTCTTAACTCTTACTCTGGGCTAATGGTTAAGGTCTTAACTCTTACTCTGGACTAATGGTTAAGGTCTTCACTCTTACTCTGGCATCATGGTTAAGGTCTTAACTCATACTCTGGACTAATGGTTAATGTCTTAACTCTTACTCTGGACTAATGGTTAAGGTCTTAACTCTTACTCTGGACTAATGGTTAAGGTCTTAACTCTTACTCTGGACTAATGGTTAAGGTCTTAACTCTTACTCTAGACTAATTGTTAAGGTCTTAACTCTTACTTTGGACAAATGGTTAAGGTCTTAACTCTTACTCTGGACTAATGGTTAAGGTCTTAACTCTTACTCTGGACTAATGGTTAAGGTCTTAACTCTTACTCTGGACTAATGGTTAAGGTCTTAACACTTACTCTTGACTAATGGTTAAGGTCTTAACTCTTACTCTGGGCTAATGGTTAAGGTCTTAACTCTTACTCTGGACTAATGGTTAAGGTCTTAACTCTTACTCTGGCATCATGGTTAAGGTCTTAACTCTTACTCTGGACTAATGGTTAATGTCTTAACTCTTACTCTGGACTAATGGTTAAGGTCTTAACTCTTACTCTGGACTAATGGTTAAGGTCTTAACTCTTACTCTGGACTAATGGTTAAGGTCTTAACTCTTACTCTAGACTAATTGTTAAGGTCTTAACTCTTACTTTGGACAAATGGTTAAGGTCTTATCTCTTACTCTGGACTAATGGTTAAGGTCTTAACTCTTAGTCTGGCATCATGGTTAAGGTCTTAACTCTTACTCTGGACTAATGGTTAAGGTCTTACCTCTTACTCTGGCATCATGGTTAAGGTCTTAACTCTTACTCTGGACTAATGGTTAAGGTCTTAGACTCTTACTCTGGACTAATGGTTAAGGTCTTAACTCTTACTCTGTCATCATGGTTAAGGTCTTAGACTCTAACTCTGGACTAATGGTTAAGGTCTTAACTCTTTCTCTGGGCTAATGGTTAAGGTCTTAGACTCTTACTCTGGCATCATGGTTAAGGTCTTAACTCTTACTCTGGACTAATTGTTAAGGTCTTAACTCTTACTCTGGCATCATGGTTAAGGTCTTAACTCTTACTCTGGACTAATGGTTAATGTCTTAACTCTTACTCTGGACTAATGGTTAAGGTCTTAACTCTTACTCTGGACTAATGGTTAAGGTCTTAACTCTTACTCAGGACTAATGGTTAAGGTCTTAACTCTTACTCTAGACTAATTGTTAAGGTCTTAACTCTTACTTTGGACAAATGGTTAAGGTCTTAACTCTTACTCTGGACTAATGGTTAAGGTCTTAACTCTTAGTCTGGCATCATGGTTAAGGTCTTAACTCTTACTCTGGACTAATGGTTAAGTTCTTAACTCTTAGTCTGGCATCATGATTAAGGTCTTAACTCTTACTCTGGACTAATGGTTAAGGTCTTACCTCTTACTCTGGCATCACGGTTAAGGTCTTAACTCTTACTCTGGACTAATGGTTAAGGTCTTAACTCTTACTCTGGACTAATGGTTAAGGTCTTAGACTCTTATCTGGACTAATGGTTAAGGTCTTAACTCTTACTCTGGACTAATGGTTAAGGTCTTAACTCTTACTCTGGCATCATGGTTAAGGTCTTAACTCTTACTCTGGACTAATGGTTAAGGTCTTAACACTTACTCTTGACTAATGGTTAAGGTCTTAACTCTTACTCTGGACTAATGGTTAAGGTCTTAGACTCTTACTCTGGCATCATGGTTAAGGTCTTAACTCTTACTCTGGCATCATGGTTAAGGTCTTAACTCTTACTCTGGACTAATGGTTAAGGTCTTAACTCTTACTCTGGACTATTGGTTAAGGTCTTAACTCTTACTCTGGCATCATGGTTAAGGTCTTAACACTTACTCTTGACTAATGGTTAAGGTCTTAACTCTTACTCTGGACTAATGGTTAAGGTCTTAGACTCTTACTCTGGCATCATGGTTAAGGTCTTAACTCTTACTCTGGCATCATTGTTAAGGTCTTAACTCTTACTCTGGCATCATGGTTAAGGTCTTAACTCTTTCTCTGGACTAATGGTTAAGGTCTTACCTCTTACTCTGGCATCATGGTTAAGGTCTTAACTCTTACTCTGGACTAATGGTTAAGGTCTTAGACTCTTACTCTGGACTAATGGTTAAGTTCTTAACTCTTACTCTGTCATCATGGTTAAGGTCTTAGACTCTTACTCTGGACTAATGGTTAAGGTCTTAACTCTTTCTCTGGGCTAATGGTTAAGGTCTAAGACTCTTACTCTGGCATCATGGTTAAGGTCTTAACTCTTACTCTGGACTAATGGTTAAGGTCTTAACTCTTACTCTGGACTAATTGTTAAGGTCTTAACTCTTACTCTGGCATCATGGTTAAGGTCTTAACTCTTACTCTGGACTAATGGTTAAGGTCTTACCTCTTACTCTGGCATCATGTTTAAGGTCTTAACTCTTACTCTAGACTAATGTTTATGGTCTTAGACTCTTACTCTGGCATCATGTTTAAGGTCTTAACTCTTACTCTGGCATCATGGTTAAGGTCTTAACTCTTACTCTGGACTAATGGTTAAGGTCTTAACTCTTACGCTGGACTAATGGTTAAGGTCTTAGACTCTTACTCTGGCATCATGGTTAAGGTCTTAACTCTTACTCTGGACTAATGGTTATGGTCTTAACTCTTACTCTAGCATCATGGTTAAGGTCTTAACTCTTACTCTGGACTAATGGTTAAGGTCTTAACTCCTATTCTGGCATCATGGTTAAGGTCTTACTCTTACTCTGGCATCATGGTTAAGGTCTTAACTCTTACTCTGGACTAATGGTTAAGGTCTTAGACTCTTACTATGGAGTAATGGTTAAGGTCTTAACTCTTACTATGGCATCATGGTTAAGGTCTTAGACTCTTACTCTGGACTAATGGTTAAGGTCTTAACTCTTACTCTGGACTAATGGTTAAGGTCTTAACTCTTACTCTGGACTAATTGTTAAGGTCTTAACTCTTACTGTGGACTAATGGTTAAGGTCTAACTCTTACTCTGGCATCATGGTTAAGGTATTAGACTCTTACTCTGGCATCATGGTTAAGGTATTAACTCTTACTCTGGACTAATGGTTAAGGTCTTAGACTCTTACTATGGAATAATGGTTAAGGTCTTAACTCTTACTCTGGCATCATGGTTAAGGTCTTAACTCTTACTCTGGACTAATGGTTAAGCTCTTAACTCTTACTCTGGACTAATTGTTAAGGTCTTTACTCTTACTCTGGCATCATGGTTAAGGTCTTAACTCTTACTCTGGACTAATTGTTAATGTCTTAACTCTTACTCTGGACTAATGGTTAAGGTCTTAACTCTTTCTCTGGGCTAATGGTTAAGGTCTTAGACTCTTACTCTGGCATCATGGTTAAGGTCTTAACTCTTACTCTGGACTAATGGTTAAGGTCTTAACTCTTACTCTGGACTAATTGTTAAGGTCTTAACTCTTACTCTGGCATCATGGTTAAGGTCTTAACTCTTACTCTGGACTAATGGTTAATGTCTTAACTCTTACTCTGGACTAATGGTTAAGGTCTTAACTCTTACTCTGGACTAATGGTTAAGGTCTTAACTCTTACTCAGGACTAATGGTTAAGGTCTTAACTCTTACTCTAGACTAATTGTTACGGTCTTAACTCTTACTTTGGACAAATGGTTAAGGTCTTAACTCTTACTCTGGACTAATGGTTAAGGTCTTAACTCTTAGTCTGGCATCATGGTTAAGTTCTTAACTCTTACTCTGGACTAATGGTTAAGTTCTTAACTCTTAGTCTGGCATCATGATTAAGGTCTTAACTCTTACTCTGGACTAATGGTTAAGGTCTTACCTCTTACTCTGGCATCATGGTTAAGGTCTTAACTCTTACTCTGGACTAATGGTTAAGGTCTTAACTCTTACTCTGGACTAATGGTTAAGGTCTTAGACTCTTATCTGGACTAATGGTTAAGGTCTTAACTCTTACTCTGGACTAATGGTTAAGGTCTTAACTCTTACTCTGGCATCATGGTTAAGGTCTTAACTCTTACTCTGGACTAATGGTTAAGGTCTTAACACTTACTCTTGACTAATGGTTAAGGTCTTAACTCTTACTCTGGACTAATGGTTAAGGTCTTAGACTCTTACTCTGGCATCATGGTTAAGGTCTTAACTCTTACTCTGGCATCATGGTTAAGGTCTTAACTCTTACTCTGGACTAATGGTTAAGGTCTTAACTCTTACTCTGGACTATTGGTTAAGGTCTTAACTCTTACTCTGGCATCATGGTTAAGGTCTTAACTCTTACTCTGGACTAATGGTTAATGTCTTAACTCTTACTCTGGACTAATGGTTAAGGTCTTAACTCTTACTCTGGACTAATGGTTAAGGTCTTAACTCTTACTCTGGACTAATGGTTAAGGTCTTAACACTTACTCTTGACTAATGGTTAAGGTCTTAACTCTTACTCTGGACTAATGGTTAAGGTCTTAGACTCTTACTCTGGCATCATGGTTAAGGTCTTAACTCTTACTCTGGCATCATTGTTAAGGTCTTAACTCTTACTCTGGCATCATGGTTAAGGTCTTAACTCTTTCTCTGGACTAATGGTTAAGGTCTTACCTCTTACTCTGGCATCATGGTTAAGGTCTTAACTCTTACTCTGGACTAATGGTTAAGGTCTTAGACTCTTACTCTGGACTAATGGTTAAGTTCTTAACTCTTACTCTGTCATCATGGTTAAGGTCTTAGACTCTTACTCTGGACTAATGGTTAAGGTCTTAACTCTTTCTCTGGGCTAATGGTTAAGGTCTGAGACTCTTACTCTGGCATCATGGTTAAGGTCTTAACTCTTACTCTGGACTAATGGTTAAGGTCTTAACTCTTACTCTGGACTAATTGTTAAGGTCTTAACTCTTACTCTGGCATCATGGTTAAGGTCTTAACTCTTACTCTGGACTAATGGTTAAGGTCTTACCTCTTACTCTGGCATCATGGTTAAGGTCTTAACTCCTACTCTAGACTAATGTTTATGGTCTTAGACTCTTACTCTGGCATCATGTTTAAGGTCTTAACTCTTACTCTGGCATCATGGTTAAGGTCTTAACTCTTACTCTGGACTAATGGTTAAGGTCTTAACTCTTACGCTGGACTAATGGTTAAGGTCTTAGACTCTTACTCTGGCATCATGGTTAAGGTCTTAACTCTTACTCTGGACTAATGGTTATGGTCTTAACTCTTACTCTAGCATCATGGTTAAGGTCTTAACTCTTACTCTGGACTAATGGTTAAGGTCTTAACTCCTATTCTGGCATCATGGTTAAGGTCTTAACTCTTACTCTGGCATCATGGTTAAGGTCTTAACTCTTACTCTGGACTAATGGTTAAGGTCTTAGACTCTTACTATGGAGTAATGGTTAAGGTCTTAACTCTTACTATGGCATCATGGTTAAGGTCTTAGACTCTTACTCTGGACTAATGGTTAAGGTCTTAACTCTTACTCTGGACTAATGGTTAAGGTCTTAACTCTTACTCTGGACTAATTGTTAAGGTCTTAACTCTTACTGTGGACTAATGGTTAAGGTCTAACTCTTACTCTGGCATCATGGTTAAGGTCTTAGACTCTTACTCTGGCATCATGGTTAAGGTATTAACTCTTACTCTGGACTAATGGTTAAGGTCTTAGACTCTTACTATGGAATAATGGTTAAGGTCTTAACTCTTACTCTGGCATCATGGTTAAGGTCTTAACTCTTACTCTGGACTAATGGTTAAGCTCTTAACTCTTACTCTGGACTAATTGTTAAGGTCTTTACTCTTACTCTGGACTAATGGTTAAGGTCTTAACTCTTACTCTGGACTAATGGTTAAGGTCTTAACTCTTACTCTAGACTAATTGTTAAGGTCTTAACTCTTACTTTGGACAAATGGTTAAGGTCTTAACTCTTACTCTGGCGTCATGGTTAAGGTCTTAGACTCTTACTCTGGACTAATGGTTAAGGTCTTAACTCTTACTCTGGACTAATGGTGAAGGTCTTAGACTCTTATCTGGACTAATGGTTAAGGTCTTAACTCTTACTCTGGACTAATGGTTAAGGTCTTAACTCTTACTCTGGCATCATGGTTAAGGTCTTAACTCTTACTCTGGACTAATGGTTAAGGTCTTAACACTTACTCTTGACTAATGGTTAAGGTCTTAACTCTTACTCTGGACTAATGGTTAAGGTCTTAGACTCTTACTCTGGCATCATGGTTAAGGTCTTAACTCTTACTCTGGCATCATTGTTAAGGTCTTAACTCTTACTCTGGCATCATGGTTAAGGTCTTAACTCTTACTCTGGACAAATGGTTAAGGTCTTAACTCTTACTCTGGGCTAATGGTTAAGGTCTTAACTCTTACTCTGGACTAATGGTTAAGGTCTTGACTCTTACTCTGGCATCATGGTTAAGGTCTTAACTCTTACTCTGGACTAATGGTTAATGTCTTAACTCTTACTCTGGACTAATGGTTAAGGTCTTAACTCTTACTCTGGACTAATGGTTAAGGTCTGAACTCTTACTCTAGACTAATTGTTAAGGTCTTAACTCTTACTTTGGACAAATGGTTAAGGTCTTAACTCTTACTCTGGACTAATGGTTAAGGTCTTAACTCTTAGTCTGGCATCATGGTTAAGGTCTTAACTCTTACTCTGGACTAATGGTTAAGGTCTTACCTCTTACTCTGGCATCATGGTTAAGGTCTTAAATCTTACTCTGGACTAATGGTTAAGGTCTTAACTCTTACTCTGGACTAATGGTTAAGGTCTTAGACTCTTATCTGGACTAATGTTTAAGGTCTTAAATCTTACTCTGGACTAATGGTTAAGGTCTTAACTCTTACTCTGGCATCATGGTTAAGGTCTTAACTCTTACTCTGGACTAATGGTTAAGGTCTTAACACTTACTCTTGACTAATGGTTAAGGTCTTAACTCTTACTCTGGCATCATGTTTAAGGTCTTAACTCTTACTCTGGCATCATGGTTAAGGTCTTAACTCTTACTCTGGACTAATGGTTAAGGTCTTAACTCTTACGCTGGACTAATGGTTAAGGTCTTAGACTCTTACTCTGGCATCATGGTTAAGGTCTTAACTCTTACTCTGGACTAATGGTTATGGTCTTAACTCTTACTCTAGCATCATGGTTAAGGTCTTAACTCTTACTCTGGACTAATGGTTAAGGTCTTAACTCCTATTCTGGCATCATGGTTAAGGTCTTAACTCTTACTCTGGCATCATGGTTAAGGTCTTAACTCTTACTCTGGACTAATGGTTAAGGTCTTAGACTCTTACTATGGAGTAATGGTTAAGGTCTTAACTCTTACTATGGCATCATGGTTAAGGTCTTAGACTCTTACTCTGGACTAATGGTTAAGGTCTTAACTCTTACTCTGGACTAATGGTTAAGGTCTTAACTCTTACTCTGGACTAATTGTTAAGGTCTTAACTCTTACTGTGGACTAACGGTTAAGGTCTAACTCTTACTCTGGCATCATGGTTAAGGTCTTAGACTCTTACTCTGGCATCATGGTTAAGGTATTAACTCTTACTCTGGACTAATGGTTAAGGTCTTAGACTCTTACTATGGAATAATGGTTAAGGTCTTAACTCTTACTCTGGCATCATGGTTAAGGTCTTAACTCTTACTCTGGACTAATGGTTAAGCTCTTAACTCTTACTCTGGACTAATTGTTAAGGTCTTTACTCTTACTCTGGACTAATGGTTAAGGTCTTAACTCTTACTCTGGACTAATGGTTAAGGTCTTAACTCTTACTCTAGACTAATTGTTAAGGTCTTAACTCTTACTTTGGACAAATGGTTAAGGTCTTAACTCTTACTCTGGCGTCATGGTTAAGGTCTTAGACTCTTACTCTGGACTAATGGTTAAGGTCTTAACTCTTACTCTGGACTAATGGTGAAGGTCTTAGACTCTTATCTGGACTAATGGTTAAGGTCTTAACTCTTACTCTGGACTAATGGTTAAGGTCTTAACTCTTACTCTGGCATCATGGTTAAGGTCTTAACTCTTACTCTGGACTAATGGTTAAGGTCTTAACACTTACTCTTGACTAATGGTAAAGGTCTTAACTCTTACTCTGGACTAATGGTTAAGGTCTTAGACTCTTACTCTGGCATCATGGTTAAGGTCTTAACTCTTACTCTGGCATCATTGTTAAGGTCTTAACTCTTACTCTGGCATCATGGTTAAGGTCTTAACTCTTACTCTGGACAAATGGTTAAGGTCTTAACTCTTACTCTGGGCTAATGGTTAAGGTCTTAACTCTTACTCTGGACTAATGGTTAAGGTCTTGACTCTTACTCTGGCATCATGGTTAAGGTCTTAACTCTTACTCTGGACTAATGGTTAATGTCTTAACTCTTACTCTGGACTAATGGTTAAGGTCTTAACTCTTACTCTGGACTAATGGTTAAGGTCTGAACTCTTACTCTAGACTAATTGTTAAGGTCTTAACTCTTACTTTGGACAAATGGTTAAGGTCTTAACTCTTACTCTGGACTAATGGTTAAGGTCTTAACTCTTAGTCTGGCATCATGGTTAAGGTCTTAACTCTTACTCTGGACTAATGGTTAAGGTCTTACCTCTTACTCTGGCATCATGGTTAAGGTCTTAACTCTTACTCTGGACTAATGGTTAAGGTCTTAACTCTTACTCTGGACTAATGGTTAAGGTCTTAGACTCTTATCTGGACTAATGTTTAAGGTCTTAAATCTTACTCTGGACTAATGGTTAAGGTCTTAACTCTTACTCTGGCATCATGGTTAAGGTCTTAACTCTTACTCTGGACTAATGGTTAAGGTCTTAACACTTACTCTTGACTAATGGTTAAGGTCTTAACTCTTACTCTGGACTAATGGTTAAGGTCTTAGACTCTTACTCTGGCATCATGGTTAAGGTCTTAACTCTTACTCTGGCATCATTGTTAAGCTCTTAACTCTTACTCTGGCATCATGGTTAAGGTCTTAACTCTTTCTCTGGACTAATGGTTAAGGTCTTACCTCTTACTCTGGCATCATGGTTAAGGTCTTAACTCTTACTCTGGACTAATGGTTAAGGACTTAGACTCTTACTCTGGACTAATGGTTAAGGTCTTAACTCTTACTCTGGCATCATGGTTAAGGTCTTAGACTCTTACTCTGGACTAATGGTTAAGGTCTTAACTCTTACTCTGGACTAATGGTTAAGGTCTTAGACTCTTACTCTGGACTAATGGTTAAGGTCTTAACTCTTACTCTGGACTAATGGTTAAGGTCTTAACTCTTACTCTGGCATCATGGTTAAGGTCTTAACTCTTACTCTGGACTAATGGTTAAGGTCTTAACTCTTACGCTGGACTAATGGTTAAGGTCTTAGACTCTTACTCTGGCATCATGGTTAAGGTCTTAACTCTTACTCTGGACTAATGGTTATGGTCTTAACTCTTACTCTAGCATCATGGTTAAGGTCTTAACTCTTACTCTGGACTAATGGTTAAGGTCTTAACTCCTATTCTGGCATCATGGTTAAGGTCTTAACTCTTACTCTGGCATTATGGTTAAGGTCTTAGACTCTTACTATGGAGTAATGGTTATGGTCTTAACTCTTACTATGGCATCATGGTTAAGGTCTTAGACTCTTACTCTGGACTAATGGTTAAGGTCTTAACTCTTACTCTGGACTAATGGTTAAGGTCTTACCTCTTACTCTGGCATCATGGTTAAGGTCTTAACTCTTACTCTGGACTAATGGTTAAGGTCTTAACTCTTACTCTGGACTAATGGTTAAGGTCTTAGACTCTTATCTGGACTAATGGTTAAGGTCTTAACTCTTACTCTGGACTAATGGTTAAGGTCTTAACTCTTACTCTGGCATCATGGTTAAGGTCTTAACTCTTACTCTGGACTAATGGTTAAGGTCTTAACACTTACTCTTGACTAATGGTTAAGGTCTTAACTCTTACTCTGGACTAATGGTTAAGGTCTTAGACTCTTACTCTGGCATCATGGTTAAGGTCTTAACTCTTACTCTGGCATCATGGTTAAGGTCTTAACTCTTACTCTGGACTAATGGTTAAGGTCTTAACTCTTACTCTGGACTATTGGTTAAGGTCTTAACTCTTACTCTGGCATCATGGTTAAGGTCTTAACTCTTACTCTGGACTAATGGTTAATGTCTTAACTCTTACTCTGGACTAATGGTTAAGGTCTTAACTCTTACTCTGGACTAATGGTTAAGGTCTTAACTCTTACTCTGGACTAATGGTTAAGGTCTTAACACTTACTCTTGACTAATGGTTAAGGTCTTAACTCTTACTCTGGACTAATGGTTAAGGTCTTAGACTCTTACTCTGGCATCATGGTTAAGGTCTTAGACTCTTACTCTGGCATCATTGTTAAGGTCTTAACTCTTACTCTGGCATCATGGTTAAGGTCTTAACTCTTTCTCTGGACTAATGGTTAAGGTCTTACCTCTTACTCTGGCATCATGGTTAAGGTCTTAACTCTTACTCTGGACTAATGGTTAAGGTCTTAGACTCTTACTCTGGACTAATGGTTAAGTTCTTAACTCTTACTCTGTCATCATGGTTAAGGTCTTAGACTCTTACTCTGGACTAATGGTTAAGGTCTTAACTCTTTCTCTGGGCTAATGGTTAAGGTCTGAGACTCTTACTCTGGCATCATGGTTAAGGTCTTAACTCTTACTCTGGACTAATGGTTAAGGTCTTAACTCTTACTCTGGACTAATTGTTAAGGTCTTAACTCTTACTCTGGCATCATGGTTAAGGTCTTAACTCTTACTCTGGACTAATGGTTAAGGTCTTACCTCTTACTCTGGCATCATGGTTAAGGTCTTAACTCTTACTCTAGACTAATGTTTATGGTCTTAGACTCTTACTCTGGCATCATGTTTAAGGTCTTAACTCTTACTCTGGCATCATGGTTAAGGTCTTAACTCTTACTCTGGACTAATAGTTAAGGTCTTAACTCTTACGCTGGACTAATGGTTAAGGTCTTAGACTCTTACTCTGGCATCATGGTTAAGGTCTTAACTCTTACTCTGGACTAATGGTTATGGTCTTAACTCTTACTCTAGCATCATGGTTAAGGTCTTAACTCTTACTCTGGACTAATGGTTAAGGTCTTAACTCCTATTCTGGCATCATGGTTAAGGTCTTAACTCTTACTCTGGCATCATGGTTAAGGTCTTAGACTCTTACTCTGGACTAATGGTTAAGGTCTTAACTCTTACTCTGGACTAATGGTTAAGGTCTTAACTCTTACTCTGGACTAATTGTTAAGGTCTTAACTCTTACTGTGGACTAATGGTTAAGGTCTAACTCTTACTCTGGCATCATGGTTAAGGTCTTAGACTCTTACTCTGGCATCATGGTTAAGGTATTAACTCTTACTCTGGACTAATGGTTAAGGTCTTAGACTCTTACTATGGAATAATGGTTAAGGTCTTAACTCTTACTCTGGCATCATGGTTAAGGTCTTAACTCTTACTCTGGACTAATGGTTAAGCTCTTAACTCTTACTCTGGACTAATTGTTAAGGTCTTTACTCTTACTCTGGCATCATGGTTAAGGTCTTAACTCTTACTCTGGACTAATTGTTAATGTCTTAACTCTTACTCTGGACTAATGGTTAAGGTCTTAACTCTTACTCTGGACTAATGGTTAAGGTCTTAACTCTTACTCTAGACTAATTGTTAAGGTCTTAACTCTTACTTTGGACAAATGGTTAAGGTCTTAACTCTTACTCTGGCGTCATGGTTAAGGTCTTAGACTCTTACTCTGGACTAATGGTTAAGGTCTTAACTCTTACTCTGGACTAATGGTGAAGGTCTTAGACTCTTATCTGGACTAATGGTTAAGGTCTTAACTCTTACTCTGGACTAATGGTTAAGGTCTTAACTCTTACTCTGGCATCATGGTTAAGGTCTTAACTCTTACTCTGGACTAATGGTTAAGGTCTTAACACTTACTCTTGACTAATGGTTAAGGTCTTAACTCTTACTCTGGACTAATGGTTAAGGTCTTAGACTCTTACTCTGGCATCATGGTTAAGGTCTTAACTCTTACTCTGGCATCATTGTTAAGGTCTTAACTCTTACTCTGGCATCATGGTTAAGGTCTTAACTCTTACTCTGGACAAATGGTTAAGGTCTTAACTCTTACTCTGGGCTAATGGTTAAGGTCTTAACTCTTACTCTGGCATCATGGTTAAGGTCTTGACTCTTACTCTGGCATCATGGTTAAGGTCTTAACTCTTACTCTGGACTAATGGTTAATGTCTTAACTCTTACTCTGGACTAATGGTTAAGGTCTTAACTCTTACTCTGGACTAATGGTTAAGGTCTGAACTCTTACTCTAGACTAATTGTTAAGGTCTTAACTCTTACTTTGGACAAATGGTTAAGGTCTTAACTCTTACTCTGGACTAATGGTTAAGGTCTTAACTCTTAGTCTGGCATCATGGTTAAGGTCTTAACTCTTACTCTGGACTAATGGTTAAGGTCTTACCTCTTACTCTGGCATCATGGTTAAGGTCTTAACTCTTACTCTGGACTAATGGTTAAGGTCTTAACTCTTACTCTGGACTAATGTTTAAGGTCTTAGACTCTTATCTGGACTAATGTTTAAGGTCTTAAATCTTACTCTGGACTAATGGTTAAGGTCTTAACTCTTACTCTGGCATCATGGTTAAGGTCTTAACTCTTACTCTGGACTAATGGTTAAGGTCTTAACACTTACTCTTGACTAATGGTTAAGGTCTTAACTCTTACTCTGGACTAATGGTTAAGGTCTTAGACTCTTACTCTGGCATCATGGTTAAGGTCTTAACTCTTACTCTGGCATCATTGTTAAGCTCTTAACTCTTACTCTGGCATCATGGTTAAGGTCTTAACTCTTTCTCTGGACTAATGGTTAAGGTCTTACCTCTTACTCTGGCATCATGGTTAAGGTCTTAACTCTTACTCTGGACTAATGGTTAAGGACTTAGACTCTTACTCTGGACTAATGGTTAAGGTCTTACCTCTTACTCTGGCATCATGGTTAAGGTCTTAACTCTTACTCTGGACTAATGGTTAAGGACTTAGACTCTTACTCTGGACTAATGGTTAAGGTCTTAACTCTTACTCTGGCATCATGGTTAAGGTCTTAGACTCTTACTCTGGACTAATGGTTAAGGTCTTAACTCTTACTCTGGACTAATGGTTAAGGTCTTAGACTCTTACTCTGGACTAATGGTTAAGGTCTTAACTCTTACTCTGGACTAATGGTTAAGGTCTTAACTCTTACTCTGGCATCATGGTTAAGGTCTTAACTCTTACTCTGGACTAATGGTTAAGGTCTTAACTCTTACGCTGGACTAATGGTTAAGGTCTTAGACTCTTACTCTGGCATCATGGTTAAGGTCTTAACTCTTACTCTGGACTAATGGTTATGGTCTTAACTCTTACTCTAGCATCATGGTTAAGGTCTTAACTCTTACTCTGGACTAATGGTTAAGGTCTTAACTCCTATTCTGGCATCATGGTTAAGGTCTTAACTCTTACTCTGGCATTATGGTTAAGGTCTTAGACTCTTACTATGGAGTAATGGTTATGGTCTTAACTCTTACTATGGCATCATGGTTAAGGTCTTAGACTCTTACTCTGGACTAATGGTTAAGGTCTTAACTCTTACTCTGGACTAATGGTTAAGGTCTTACCTCTTACTCTGGCATCATGGTTAAGGTCTTAACTCTTACTCTGGACTAATGGTTAAGGTCTTAACTCTTACTCTGGACTAATGGTTAAGGTCTTAGACTCTTATCTGGACTAATGGTTAAGGTCTTAACTCTTACTCTGGACTAATGGTTAAGGTCTTAACTCTTACTCTGGCATCATGGTTAAGGTCTTAACTCTTACTCTGGACTAATGGTTAAGGTCTTAACACTTACTCTTGACTAATGGTTAAGGTCTTAACTCTTACTCTGGACTAATGGTTAAGGTCTTAGACTCTTACTCTGGCATCATGGTTAAGGTCTTAACTCTTACTCTGGCATCATGGTTAAGGTCTTAACTCTTACTCTGGACTAATGGTTAAGGTCTTAACTCTTACTCTGGACTATTGGTTAAGGTCTTAACTCTTACTCTGGCATCATGGTTAAGGTCTTAACTCTTACTCTGGACTAATGGTTAATGTCTTAACTCTTACTCTGGACTAATGGTTAAGGTCTTAACTCTTACTCTGGACTAATGGTTAAGGTCTTAACTCTTACTCTGGACTAATGGTTAAGGTCTTAACACTTACTCTTGACTAATGGTTAAGGTCTTAACTCTTACTCTGGACTAATGGTTAAGGTCTTAGACTCTTACTCTGGCATCATGGTTAAGGTCTTAGACTCTTACTCTGGCATCATTGTTAAGGTCTTAACTCTTACTCTGGCATCATGGTTAAGGTCTTAACTCTTTCTCTGGACTAATGGTTAAGGTCTTACCTCTTACTCTGGCATCATGGTTAAGGTCTTAACTCTTACTCTGGACTAATGGTTAAGGTCTTAGACTCTTACTCTGGACTAATGGTTAAGTTCTTAACTCTTACTCTGTCATCATGGTTAAGGTCTTAGACTCTTACTCTGGACTAATGGTTAAGGTCTTAACTCTTTCTCTGGGCTAATGGTTAAGGTCTGAGACTCTTACTCTGGCATCATGGTTAAGGTCTTAACTCTTACTCTGGACTAATGGTTAAGGTCTTAACTCTTACTCTGGACTAATTGTTAAGGTCTTAACTCTTACTCTGGCATCATGGTTAAGGTCTTAACTCTTACTCTGGACTAATGGTTAAGGTCTTACCTCTTACTCTGGCATCATGGTTAAGGTCTTAACTCTTACTCTAGACTAATGTTTATGGTCTTAGACTCTTACTCTGGCATCATGTTTAAGGTCTTAACTCTTACTCTGGCATCATGGTTAAGGTCTTAACTCTTACTCTGGACTAATAGTTAAGGTCTTAACTCTTACGCTGGACTAATGGTTAAGGTCTTAGACTCTTACTCTGGCATCATGGTTAAGGTCTTAACTCTTACTCTGGACTAATGGTTATGGTCTTAACTCTTACTCTAGCATCATGGTTAAGGTCTTAACTCTTACTCTGGACTAATGGTTAAGGTCTTAACTCCTATTCTGGCATCATGGTTAAGGTCTTAACTCTTACTCTGGCATCATGGTTAAGGTCTTAACTCTTACTCTGGACTAATGGTTAAGGTCTTAGACTCTTACTATGGAGTAATGGTTAAGGTCTTAACTCTTACTATGGCATCATGGTTAAGGTCTTAGACTCTTACTCTGGACTAATGGTTAAGGTCTTAACTCTTACTCTGGACTAATTGTTAAGGTCTTAACTCTTACTGTGGACTAATTGTTAAGGTCTTAACTCTTACTCTGGCATCATGGTTAAGGTCTTAGACTCTTACTCTGGCATCATGGATAAGGTATTAACTCTTACTCTGGACTAATGGTTAAGGTCTTAGACTCTTACTATGGAATAATGGTTAAGGTCTTAACTCTTACTCTGGCATCATGGTTAAGGTCTTAACTCTTACTCTGGACTAATGGTTAAGCTCTTAACTCTTACTCTGGACTAATTGTTAAGGTCTTTACTCTTACTCTGGCATCATGGTTAAGGTCTTAACCCTTACTCTGGACTAATTGTTAATGTCTTAACTCTTACTCTGGACTAATGGTTAAGGTCTTAACTCTTACTCTGGACTAATGGTTAAGGTCTTAACTCTTACTCTAGACTAATTGTTAAGGTCTTAACTCTTACTTTGGACAAATGGTTAAGGTCTTAACTCTTACTCTGGCATCATGGTTAAGGTCTTAGACTCTTACTCTGGACTAATGGTTAAGGTCTTAACTCTTACTCTGGACTAATGGTGAAGGTCTTAGACTCCTCTCTGGACTAATGGTTAAGGTCTTAACTCTTACTCTGGACTAATGGTTAAGGTCTTAACTCTTACTCTGGCATCATGGTTAAGGTCTTAACTCTTACTCTGGACTAATGGTTAAGGTCTTAACACTTACTCTTGACTAATGGTTAAGGTCTTAACTCTTACTCTGGACTAATGGTTAAGGTCTTAGACTCTTACTCTGGCATCATGGTTAAGGTCTTAACTCTTACTCTGGCATCATGGTTAAGGTCTTAACTCTTACTCTGGACAAATGGTTAAGGTCTTAACTCTTACTCTGGGCTAATGGTTAAGGTCTTAACTCTTACTCTGGACTAATGGTTAAGGTCTTGACTCTTACTCTGGCATCATGGTTAAGGTCTTAACTCTTACTCTGGACTAATGGTTAATGTCTTAACTCTTACTCTGGACTAATGGTTAAGGTCTTAACTCTTACTCTGGACTAATGGTTAAGGTCTGAACTCTTACTCTAGACTAATTGTTAAGGTCTTAACTCTTACTTTGGACAAATGGTTAAGGTCTTAACTCTTACTCTGGACTAATGGTTAAGGTCTTAACTCTTAGTCTGGCATCATGGTTAAGGTCTTAACTCTTACTCTGGACTAATGGTTAAGGTCTTACCTCTTACTCTGGCATCATGGTTAAGGTATTAACTCTTACTCTGGACTAATGGTTAAGGTCTTAACTCTTACTCTGGACTAATGGTTAAGGTCTTAGACTCTTATCTGGACTAATGTTTAAGGTCTTAAATCTTACTCTGGACTAATGGTTAAGGTCTTAACTCTTACTCTGGCATCATGGTTAAGGTCTTAACTCTTACTCTGGACTAATGGTTAAGGTCTTAACACTTACTCTTGACTAATGGTTAAGGTCTTAACTCTTACTCTGGACTAATGGTTAAGGTCTTAGACTCTTACTCTGGCATCATGGTTAAGGTCTTAACTCTTACTCTGGCATCATTGTTAAGGTCTTAACTCTTACTCTGGCATCATGGTTAAGGTCTTAACTCTTTCTCTGGACTAATGGTTAAGGTCTTACCTCTTACTCTGGCATCATGGTTAAGGTCTTAACTCTTACTCTGGACTAATGGTTAAGGACTTAGACTCTTACTCTGGACTAATGGTTAAGGTCTTAACTCTTACTCTGGCATCATGGTTAAGGTCTTAGACTCTTACTCTGGACTAATGGTTAAGGTCTTAACTCTTACTCTGGACTAATGGTTAAGGTCTTAGACTCTTACTCTGGACTAATGGTTAAGGTCTTAACTCTTACTCTGGACTAATGGTTAAGGTCTTAACTCTTACTCTGGCATCATGGTTAAGGTCTTAACTCTTACTCTGGACTAATGGTTAAGGTCTTAACTCTTACGCTGGACTAATGGTTAAGGTCTTAGACTCTTACTCTGGCATCATGGTTAAGGTCTTAACTCTTACTCTGGACTAATGGTTAAGGTCTTAGACTCTTACTATGGAGTAATGGTTAAGGTCTTAACTCTTACTATGGCATCATGGTTAAGGTCTTAGACTCTTACTCTGGACTAATGGTTAAGGTCTTAACTCTTACTCTGGACTAATTGTTAAGGTCTTAACTCTTACTGTGGACTAATTGTTAAGGTCTTAACTCTTACTCTGGCATCATGGTTAAGGTCTTAGACTCTTACTCTGGCATCATGGATAAGGTATTAACTCTTACTCTGGACTAATGGTTAAGGTCTTAGACTCTTACTATGGAATAATGGTTAAGGTCTTAACTCTTACTCTGGCATCATGGTTAAGGTCTTAACTCTTACTCTGGACTAATGGTTAAGCTCTTAACTCTTACTCTGGACTAATTGTTAAGGTCTTTACTCTTACTCTGGCATCATGGTTAAGGTCTTAACCCTTACTCTGGACTAATTGTTAATGTCTTAACTCTTACTCTGGACTAATGGTTAAGGTCTTAACTCTTACTCTGGACTAATGGTTAAGGTCTTAACTCTTACTCTAGACTAATTGTTAAGGTCTTAACTCTTACTTTGGACAAATGGTTAAGGTCTTAACTCTTACTCTGGCATCATGGTTAAGGTCTTAGACTCTTACTCTGGACTAATGGTTAAGGTCTTAACTCTTACTCTGGACTAATGGTGAAGGTCTTAGACTCCTCTCTGGACTAATGGTTAAGGTCTTAACTCTTACTCTGGACTAATGGTTAAAGTCTTAACTCTTACTCTGGCATCATGGTTAAGGTCTTAACTCTTACTCTGGACTAATGGTTAAGGTCTTAACACTTACTCTTGACTAATGGTTAAGGTCTTAACTCTTACTCTGGACTAATGGTTAAGGTCTTAGACTCTTACTCTGGCATCATGGTTAAGGTCTTAACTCTTACTCTGGCATCATGGTTAAGGTCTTAACTCTTACTCTGGACAAATGGTTAAGGTCTTAACTCTTACTCTGGGCTAATGGTTAAGGTCTTAACTCTTACTCTGGACTAATGGTTAAGGTCTTGACTCTTACTCTGGCATCATGGTTAAGGTCTTAACTCTTACTCTGGACTAATGGTTAATGTCTTAACTCTTACTCTGGACTAATGGTTAAGGTCTTAACTCTTACTCTGGACTAATGGTTAAGGTCTGAACTCTTACTCTAGACTAATTGTTAAGGTCTTAACTCTTACTTTGGACAAATGGTTAAGGTCTTAACTCTTACTCTGGACTAATGGTTAAGGTCTTAACTCTTAGTCTGGCATCATGGTTAAGGTCTTAACTCTTACTCTGGACTAATGGTTAAGGTCTTACCTCTTACTCTGGCATCATGGTTAAGGTATTAACTCTTACTCTGGACTAATGGTTAAGGTCTTAACTCTTACTCTGGACTAATGGTTAAGGTCTTAGACTCTTATCTGGACTAATGTTTAAGGTCTTAAATCTTACTCTGGACTAATGGTTAAGGTCTTAACTCTTACTCTGGCATCATGGTTAAGGTCTTAACTCTTACTCTGGACTAATGGTTAAGGTCTTAACACTTACTCTTGACTAATGGTTAAGGTCTTAACTCTTACTCTGGACTAATGGTTAAGGTCTTAGACTCTTACTCTGGCATCATGGTTAAGGTCTTAACTCTTACTCTGGCATCATTGTTAAGGTCTTAACTCTTACTCTGGCATCATGGTTAAGGTCTTAACTCTTTCTCTGGACTAATGGTTAAGGTCTTACCTCTTACTCTGGCATCATGGTTAAGGTCTTAACTCTTACTCTGGACTAATGGTTAAGGACTTAGACTCTTACTCTGGACTAATGGTTAAGGTCTTAACTCTTACTCTGGCATCATGGTTAAGGTCTTAGACTCTTACTCTGGACTAATGGTTAAGGTCTTAACTCTTACTCTGGACTAATGGTTAAGGTCTTAGACTCTTACTCTGGACTAATGGTTAAGGTCTTAACTCTTACTCTGGACTAATGGTTAAGGTCTTAACTCTTACTCTGGCATCATGGTTAAGGTCTTAACTCTTACTCTGGACTAATGGTTAAGGTCTTAACTCTTACGCTGGACTAATGGTTAAGGTCTTAGACTCTTACTCTGGCATCATGGTTAAGGTCTTAACTCTTACTCTGGACTAATGGTTATGGTCTTAACTCTTACTCTAGCATCATGGTTAAGGTCTTAACTCTTACTCTGGACTAATGGTTAAGGTCTTAACTCCTATTCTGGCATCATGGTTAAGGTCTTAACTCTTACTCTGGCATTATGGTTAAGGTCTTAACTCTTACTCTGGACTAATGGTTAAGGTCTTAGACTCTTACTATGGAGTAATGGTTATGGTCTTAACTCTTACTATGGCATCATGGTTAAGGTCTTAGACTCTTACTCTGGACTAATGGTTAAGGTCTTAACTCTTACTCTGGACTAATGGTTAAGGTCTTAACTCTTACTCTGGACTAATTGTTAAGGTCTTAACTCTTACTATGGACTAATGGTTAAGGTCTAACTCTTACTCTGGCATCATGGTTAAGGTCTTAGACTCTTACTCTGGCATCATGGTTAAGGTATTAACTCTTACTCTGGACTAATGGTTAAGGTCTTAGACTCTTACTATGGACTAATGGTTAAGGTCTTAACTCTTACTCTGGCATCATGGTTAAGGTCTTAACTGTTACTCTGGACTAATGGTTAAGGTCTTAACTCTTACTCTGGACTAATTGTTAAGGTCTTTACTCTTACTCTGGCATCATGGTTAAGGTCTTAACTCTTACTCTGGACTAATTGTTAATGTCTTAACTCTTACTCTGGACTAATGGTTAAGGTCTTAACTCTTACTCTGGACTAATGGTTAAGGTCTTAACTCTTACTCTAGACTAATTGTTAAGGTCATAACTCTTACTTTGGACAAATGGTTAAGGTCTTAACTCTTACTCTGGCATCATGGTTAAGGTCTTAGACTCTTACTCTGGACTAATGGTTAAGGTCTTAACTCTTACTCTGGACTAATGGTTAAGGTCTTAGACTCTTATCTGGACTAATGGTTAAGGTCTTAACTCTTACTCTGGACTAATGGTTAAGGTCTTAACTCTTACTCTGGCATCATGGTTAAGGTCTTAACTCTTACTCTGGACTAATGGTTAAGGTCTTAACACTTACTCTTGACTAATGGTTAAGGTCTTAACTCTTACTCTGGACTAATGGTTAAGGTCTTAGACTCTTACTCTGGCATCATGGTTAAGGTCTTAACTCTTACTCTGGCATCATTGTTAAGGTCTTAACTCTTAATCTGGCATCATGGTTAAGGTCTTAACTCTTACTCTGGACTAATGGTTAAGGTCTTAACTCTTACTCTGGGCTAATGGTTAAGGTCTTAACTCTTACTCTGGACTAATGGTTAAGGTCTTAACTCTTACTCTGGCATCATAGTTAAGGTCTTAACTCTTACTCTGGACTAATGGTTAATGTCTTAACTCTTACTCTGGACTACTGGTTAAGGTCTTAACTCTTACTCTGGACTAATGGTTAAGGTCTTAACTCTTACTCTGGACTAATGGTTAAGGTCTTAACTCTTACTCTAGACTAATTGTTAAGGTCTTAACTCTTACTTTGGACAAATGGTTAAGGTCTTAACTCTTACTCTGGACTAATGGTTAAGGTCTTAACTCTTACTCTGGCATCATGGTTAAGGTCTTAACTCTTACTCTGGACTAATGGTTAAGGTCTTAACACTTACTCTTGACTAATGGTTAAGGTCTTAACTCTTACTCTGGACTAATGGTTAAGGTCTTAGACTCTTACTCTGGCATCATGGTTAAGGTCTTAACTCTTACTCTGGCATCATTGTTAAGGTCTTAACTCTTACTCTGGCATCATGGTTAAGGTCTTAACTCTTACTCTGGACTAATGGTTAAGGTCTTAACTCTAACTCTGGGCTAATGGTTAAGGTCTTAACTCTTACTCTGGACTAATGGTTAAGGTCTTAACTCTTACTCTGGACTAATGGTTAAGGACTTAACTCTTACTCTGGACTAATGGTTAAGGTCTTAACTCTTACTCTAGACTAATTGTTAAGGTCTTAACTCTTACTTTGGACAAATGGTTAAGGTCTTATCTCTTACTCTGGACTAATGTTTAAGTTCTTAACTCTTAGTCTGGCATCATGGTTAAGGTCTTAACTCTTACTCTGGACTAATGGTTAAGGTCTTACCTCTTACTCTGGCATCATGGTTAAGGTCTTAACTCTTACTCTGGACTAATGGTTAAGGTCTTAGACTCTTACTCTGGACTAATGGTTAACGTCTTAACTCTTACTCTGGACTAATGGTTAAGGTCTTAACTCTTACTCTGGACTAATGGTTAAGGTCTTAACTCTCACTCTGGACTAATGGTTAAGGTCTTAACTCTTACTCTAGACTAATTGTTAAGGTCTTAACTCTTACTTTGGACAAATGGTTAAGGTCTTATCTCTTACTCTGGACTAATGGTTAAGTTCTTAACTCTTAGTCTGGCATCATGGTTAAGGTCTTAACTCTTACTCTGGACTAATGGTTAAGGTCTTACCTCTTACTCTGGCATCATGGTTAAGGTCTTAACTCTTACTCTGGACTAATGGTTAAGGTCTTAGACTCTTACTCTGGACTAATGGTTAAGGTCTTAACTCTTACTCTGTCATCATGGTTAAGGTCGTAGACTCTTACTCTGGACTAATGGTTAAGGTCTTAACTCTTTCTCTGGGCTAATGGTTATGGTCTTAGACTCTTACTCTGGCATCATGGTTAAGGTCTTAACTCTTACTCTGGACTAATGGTTAAGGTCTTAACTCTTATTCTGGACTAATTGTTAAGGTCTTAACTCTTACTCTGGCATCATGGTTAAGGTCTTAACTCTTACTCTGGACTAATGGTTAATGTCTTAACTCTTACTCTGGACTAATGGTTAAGGTCTTAACTGTTACTCTGGACTAATGGTTAAGGTCTTAACTCTTACTCAGGACTAATGGTTAAGGTCTTAACTCTTACTCTAGACTAATTGTTAAGGTCTTAACTCTTACTTTGGACAAATGGTTAAGGTCTTAACTCTTACTCTGGACTACTGGTTAACGTCTTAACTCTTAGTCTGACATCATGGTTAAGGTCTTAACTCTTACTCTGGACTAATGGTTAAGTTCTTAACTCTTAGTCTGGCATCATGGTTAAGGTCTTAACTCTTACTCTGGACTAATGGTTAAGGTCTTACCTCTTACTCTGGCATCATGGTTAAGGTCTTAACTCTTACTCTGGACTAATGGTTAAGGTCTTAACTCTTACTCTGGACTAATGGTTAAGGTCTTAGACTCTTATCTGGACTAATGGTTAAGGTCTTAACTCTTACTCTGGACTAATGGTTAAGGTCTTAACTCTTACTCTAGACTAATTGTTAAGGTCATAACTCTTACTTTGGACAAATGGTTAAGGTCTTAACTCTTACTCTGGCATCATGGTTAAGGTCTTAGACTCTTACTCTGGACTAATGGTTAAGGTATTAACTCTTACTCTGGACTAATGGTTAAGGTCTTAGACTCTTATCTGGACTAATGGTTAAGGTCTTAACTCTTACTCTGGACTAATGGTTAAGGTCTTAACTCTTACTCTGGCATCATGGTTAAGGTCTTAACTCTTACTCTGGACTAATGGTTAAGGTCTTAACACTTACTCTTGACTAATGGTTAAGGTCTTAACTCTTACTCTGGCATCATGGTTAAGGTCTTAACTCTTACTCTGGCATCATTGTAAAGGTCTTAACTCTTAATCTGGCATCATGGTTAAGGTCTTAACTCTTACTCTGGACTAATGGTTAAGGTCTTAACTCTTACTCTGGGCTAATGGTTAAGGTCTTAACTCTTACTCTGGACTAATGGTTAAGGTCTTAACTCTTACTCTGGCATCATGGTTAAGGTCTTAACTCTTACTCTGGACTAATGGTTAATGTCTTAATTCTTACTCTGGACTAATGGTTAAGGTCTTAACTCTTACTCTGGACTAATGGTTAAGGTCTTAACTCTTACTCTAGACTAATTGTTAAGGTCTTAACTCTTACTTTGGACAAATGGTTAAGGTCTTAACTCTTACTCTGGACTAATGGTTAAGGTCTTAACTCTTACTCTGGCATCATGGTTAAGGTCTTAACTCTTACTCTGGACTAATGGTTAAGGTCTTACCACTTACTCTTGACTAATGGTTAAGGTCTTAACTCTTACTCTGGACTAATGGTTAAGGTCTTAGACTCTTACTCTGGCATCATGGTTAAGGTCTTAACTCTTACTCTGGCATCATTGTTAAGGTCTTAACTCTTACTCTGGCATCATGGTGAAGGTCTTAACTCTTACTCTGGACTAATGGTTAAGGTCTTAACTCTTACTCTGGGCTAATGGTTAAGGTCTTAACTCTTACTCTGGACTAATGGTTAAGGTCTTAACTCTTACTCTGGCATCATGGTTAAGGTCTTAACTCTTACTCTGGACTAATGGTTAAAGTCTTAACTCTTACTCTGGACTAATGGTTAAGGTCTTAACTCTTACTCTGGACTAATGGTTAAGGTCTTAACTCTTACTCTGGACTAATGGTTAAGGTCTTAACTCTTACTCTAGACTAATTGTTAACGTCTTAACTCTTACTTTGGACAAATGGTTAAGGTCTTATCTCTTACTCTGGACTAATGGTTAAGTTCTTAACTCTTAGTCTGGCATCATGGTTAAGGTCTTAACTCTTACTCTGGACTAATGGTTAAGGTCTTACCTCTTACTCTGGCATCATGGTTAAGGTCTTAACTCTTACTCTGGACTAATGGTTAAGGTCTTAGACTCTTACTCTGGACTAATGGTTAATGTCTTAACTCTTACTCTGGACTAATGGTTAAGGTCTTAACTCTTACTCTGGACTAATGGTTAAGGTCTTAACTCTTACTCTGGACTAATGGTTAAGGTCTTAACTCTTACTCTAGACTAATTGTTAAGGTCTTAACTCTTACTTTGGACAAATGGTTAAGGTCTTATCTCTTACTCTGGACTAATGGTTAAGTTCTTAACTCTTAGTCTGGCATCATGGTTAAGGTCTTAACTCTTACTCTGGACTAATGGTTAAGGTCTTACCTCTTACTCTGGCATCATGGTTAAGGTCTTAACTCTTACTCTGGACTAATGGTTAAGGTCTTAGACTCTTACTCTTGACTAATGGTTAAGGTCTTAACTCTTACTCTGTCATCATGGTTAAGGTCGTAGACTCTTACTCTGGACTAATGGTTAAGGTCTTAACTCTTTCTCTGGGCTAATGGTTAAGGTCTTAGACTCTTACTCTGGCATCATGGTTAAGGTCTTAACTCTTACTCTGGACTAATGGTTAAGGTCTTAACTCTTATTCTGGACTAATTGTTAAGGTCTTAACTCTTACTCTGGCATCATGGTTAAGGTCTTAACTCTTACTCTGGACTAATGGTTAATGTCTTAACTCTTACTCTGGACTAATGGTTAAGGTCTTAACTCTTACTCTGGACTAATGGTTAAGGTCTTAACTCTTACTCAGGACTAATGGTTAAGGTCTTAACTCTTACTCTAGACTAATTGTTAAGGTCTTAACTCTTACTTTGGACAAATGGTTAAGGTCTTAACTCTTACTCTGGACTAATGGTTAAGGTCTTAACTCTTAGTCTGACATCATGGTTAAGGTCTTAACTCTTACTCTGGACTAATGGTTAAGTTCTTAACTCTTAGTCTGGCATCATGGTTAAGGTCTTAACTCTTACTCTGGACTAATGGTTAAGGTCTTACCTCTTACTCTGGCATCATGGTTAAGGTCTTAACTCTTACTCTGGACTAATGGTTAAGGTCTTAACTCTTACTCTGGCATCATGGTTAAGGTCTTAACTCTTACTCTGGACTAATGGTTAAGGTCTTAACTCTTACTCTAGACTAATTGTTAAGGTCTTAACTCTTACTTTGGACAAATGGTTAAGGTCTTATCTCTTACTCTGGACTAATGGTTAAGTTCTTAACTCTTAGTCTGGCATCATGGTTAAGGTCTTAACTCTTACTCTGGACTAATGGTTAAGGTCTTACCTCTTACTCTGGCATCATGGTTAAGGTCTTAACTCTTACTCTGGACTAATGGTTAAGGTCTTAGACTCTTACTCTTGACTAATGGTTAAGGTCTTAACTCTTACTCTGTCATCATGGTTAAGGTCGTAGACTCTTACTCTGGACTAATGGTTAAGGTCTTAACTCTTTCTCTGGGCTAATGGTTAAGGTCTTAGACTCTTACTCTGGCATCATGGTTAAGGTCTTAACTCTTACTCTGGACTAATGGTTAAGGTCTTAACTCTTATTCTGGACTAATTGTTAAGGTCTTAACTCTTACTCTGGCATCATGGTTAAGGTCTTAACTCTTACTCTGGACTAATGGTTAATGTCTTAACTCTTACTCTGGACTAATGGTTAAGGTCTTAACTCTTACTCTGGACTAATGGTTAAGGTCTTAACTCTTACTCAGGACTAATGGTTAAGGTCTTAACTCTTACTCTAGACTAATTGTTAAGGTCTTAACTCTTACTTTGGACAAATGGTTAAGGTCTTAACTCTTACTCTGGACTAATGGTTAAGGTCTTAACTCTTAGTCTGACATCATGGTTAAGGTCTTAACTCTTACTCTGGACTAATGGTTAAGTTCTTAACTCTTAGTCTGGCATCATGGTTAAGGTCTTAACTCTTACTCTGGACTAATGGTTAAGGTCTTACCTCTTACTCTGGCATCATGGTTAAGGTCTTAACTCTTACTCTGGACTAATGGTTAAGGTCTTAACTCTTACTCTGGACTAATGGTTAAGGTCTTAGACTCTTATCTGGACTAATGGTTAAGGTCTTAACTCTTACTCTGGACTAATGGTTAAGGTCTTAACTCTTACTCTGGCATCATGGTTAACGTCTTAACTCTTACTCTGGACTAATGGTTAAGGTCTTAACACTTACTCTTGACTAATGGTTAAGGTCTTAACTCTTACTCTGGACTAATGGTTAAGGTCTTAGACTCTTACTCTGGCATCATGGTTAAGGTCTTAACTCTTACTCTGGCATCATTGTTAAGGTCTTAACTCTTACTCTGGCATCATGGTTAAGGTCTTAAATCTTACTCTGGACTAATGGTTAAGGTCTTAACTCTTACTCTGGGCTAATGGTTAAGGTCTTAACTCTTACTCTGGACTATTGGTTAAGTTCTTAACTCTTACTCTGGCATCATGGTTAAGGTCTTAACTCTTACTCTGGACTAATGGTTAATGTCTTAACTCTTACTCTGGACTAATGGTTAAGGTCTTAACTCTTACTCTGGACTAATGGTTAAGGTCTTAACTCTTACTCTTGACTAATGGTTAAGGTCTTAACTCTTACTCTAGACTAATTGTTAAGGTCTTAACTCTTACTTTGGACAAATGGTTAAGGTCTTAACTCTTACTCTGGACTAATGGTTAAGGTCTTAACTCTTAGTCTGGCATCATGGTTAAGGTCTTAACTCTTACTCTGGACTAATGGTTAAGGTCTTACCTCTTACTCTGGCATCATGGTTAAGGTATTAACTCTTACTCTGGACTAATGGCTAAGGTCTTAGACTCTTACTCTGGACTAATGGTTAAGATCTTAACTCTTACTCTGTCATCATGGTTAAGGTCTTAGACTCTTACTCTGGACTAATGGTTAAGGTCTTAACTGTTTCTCTGGGCTAATGGTTAAGGTCTTAGACTCTTACTCTGGCATCATGGTTAAGGTCTTAACTCTTACTCTGGACTAATGGTTAAGGTCTTAACTCTCACTCTGGACTAATTGTTAAGGTCTTAACTCTTACTCTGGCATCATGGTTAAGGTCTTAACTCTTACTCTGGACTAATGGTTAAGGTCTTACCTCTTACTCTGGCATCATGGTTAAGGTCTTAACTCTTACTCTAGACTAATGTTTATGGTCTTAGACTCTTACTCTGGCATCATGTTTAAGGTCTTAACTCTTACTCTGGCATCATGGTTAAGGTCTTAACTCTTACTCTGGACTAATAGTTAAGGTCTTAACTCTTACGCTGGACTAATGGTTAAGGTCTTAGACTCTTACTCTGGCATCATGGTTAAGGTCTTAACTCTTACTCTGGACTAATGGTTATGGTCTTAACTCTTACTCTAGCATCATGGTTAAGGTCTTAACTCTTACTCTGGACTAATGGTTAAGGTCTTAACTCCTATTCTGGCATCATGGTTAAGGTCTTAACTCTTACTCTGGCATCATGGTTAAGGTCTTAACTCTTACTCTGGACTAATGGTTAAGGTCTTAGACTCTTACTATGGAGTAATGGTTAAGGTCTTAACTCTTACTATGGCATCATGGTTAAGGTCTTAGACTCTTACTCTGGACTAATGGTTAAGGTCTTAACTCTTACTCTGGACTAATGGTTAAGGTCTTAACTCTTACTCTGGACTAATTGTTAAGGTCTTAACTCTTACTGTGGACTAATGGTTAAGGTCTAACTCTTACTCTGGCATCATGGTTAAGGTCTTAGACTCTTACTCTGGCATCATGGTTAAGGTATTAACTCTTACTCTGGACTAATGGTTAAGGTCTTAGACTCTTACTATGGAATAATGGTTAAGGTCTTAACTCTTACTCTGGCATCATGGTTAAGGTCTTAACTCTTACTCTGGACTAATGGTTAAGCTCTTAACTCTTACTCTGGACTAATTGTTAAGGTCTTTACTCTTACTCTGGCATCATGGTTAAGGTCTTAACTCTTACTCTGGACTAATTGTTAATGTCTTAACTCTTACTCTGGACTAATGGTTAAGGTCTTAACTCTTACTCTGGACTAATGGTTAAGGTCTTAACTCTTACTCTAGACTAATTGTTAAGGTCTTAACTCTTACTTTGGACAAATGGTTAAGGTCTTAACTCTTACTCTGGCGTCATGGTTAAGGTCTTAGACTCTTACTCTGGACTAATGGTTAAGGTCTTAACTCTTACTCTGGACTAATGGTGAAGGTCTTAACTCTTACTCTGGACTAATGGTTAAGGTCTTAACTCTTACTCTGGACTAATGGTTAAGGTCTTAACTCTTACTCTGGCATCATGGTTAAGGTCTTAACTCTTACTCTGGACTAATGGTTAAGGTCTTAACACTTACTCTTGACTAATGGTTAAGGTCTTAACTCTTACTCTGGACTAATGGTTAAGGTCTTAGACTCTTACTCTGGCATCATGGTTAAGGTCTTAACTCTTACTCTGGCATCATTGTTAAGGTCTTAACTCTTACTCTGGCATCATGGTTAAGGTCTTAACTCTTACTCTGGACAAATGGTTAAGGTCTTAACTCTTACTCTGGGCTAATGGTTAAGGTCTTAACTCTTACTCTGGACTAATGGTTAAGGTCTTGACTCTTACTCTGGCATCATGGTTAAGGTCTTAACTCTTACTCTGGACTAATGGTTAATGTCTTAACTCTTACTCTGGACTAATGGTTAAGGTCTTACCTCTTACTCTGGACTAATGGTTAAGGTCTGAACTCTTACTCTAGACTAATTGTTAAGGTCTTAACTCTTACTTTGGACAAATGGTTAAGGTCTTAACTCTTACTCTGGACTGATGGTTAAGGTCTTAACTCTTAGTCTGGCATCATGGTTAAGGTCTTAACTCTTACTCTGGACTAATGGTTAAGGTCTTACCTCTTACTCTGGCATCATGGTTAAGGTCTTAACTCTTACTCTGGACTAATGGTTAAGGTCTTAACTCTTACTCTGGACTAATGGTTAAGGTCTTAGACTCTTATCTGGACTAATGTTTAAGGTCTTAAATCTTACTCTGGACTAATGGTTAAGGTCTTAACTCTTACTCTGGCATCATGGTTAAGGTCTTAACTCTTACTCTGGACTAATGGTTAAGGTCTTAACACTTACTCTTGACTAATGGTTAAGGTCTTAACTCTTACTCTGGACTAATGGTTAAGGTCTTAGACTCTTACTCTGGCATCATGGTTAAGGTCTTAACTCTTACTCTGGCATCATTGTTAAGCTCTTAACTCTTACTCTGGCATCATGGTTAAGGTCTTAACTCTTTCTCTGGACTAATGGTTAAGGTCTTACCTCTTACTCTGGCATCATGGTTAAGGTCTTAACTCTTACTCTGGACTAATGGTTAAGGACTTAGACTCTTACTCTGGACTAATGGTTAAGGTCTTAACTCTTACTCTGGCATCATGGTTAAGGTCTTAGACTCTTACTCTAGACTAATGGTTAAGGTCTTAACTCTTACTCTGGACTAATGGTTAAGGTCTTAGACTCTTACTCTGGACTAATGGTTAAGGTCTTAACTCTTACTCTGGACTAATGGTTAAGGTCTTAACTCTTACTCTGGCATCATGGTTAAGGTCTTAACTCTTACTCTGGACTAATGGTTAAGGTCTTAACTCTTACGCTGGACTAATGGTTAAGGTCTTAGACTCTTACTCTGGCATCATGGTTAAGGTCTTAACTCTTACTCTGGACTAATGGTTATGGTCTTAACTCTTACTCTAGCATCATGGTTAAGGTCTTAACTCTTACTCTGGACTAATGGTTAAGGTCTTAACTCCTATTCTGGCATCATGGTTAAGGTCTTAACTCTTACTCTGGCATTATGGTTAAGGTCTTAGACTCTTACTATGGAGTAATGGTTATGGTCTTAACTCTTACTATGGCATCATGGTGAAGGTCTTAGACTCTTACTCTGGACTAATGGTTAAGGTCTTAACTCTTACTCTGGACTAATGGTTAAGGTCTTACCTCTTACTCTGGCATCATGGTTAAGGTCTTAACTCTTACTCTGGACTAATGGTTAAGGTCTTAACTCTTACTCTGGACTAATGGTTAAGGTCTTAGACTCTTATCTGGACTAATGGTTAAGGTCTTAACTCTTACTCTGGACTAATGGTTAAGGTCTTAACTCTTACTCTGGCATCATGGTTAAGGTCTTAACTCTTACTCTGGACTAATGGTTAAGGTCTTAACACTTACTCTTGACTAATGGTTAAGGTCTTAACTCTTACTCTGGACTAATGGTTAAGGTCTTAGACTCTTACTCTGGCATCATGGTTAAGGTCTTAACTCTTACTCTGGCATCATGGTTAAGGTCTTAACTCTTACTCTGGACTAATGGTTAAGGTCTTAACTCTTACTCTGGACTATTGGTTAAGGTCTTAACTCTTACTCTGGCATCATGGTTAAGGTCTTAACTCTTACTCTGGACTAATGGTTAATGTCTTAACTCTTACTCTGGACTAATGGTTAAGGTCTTAACTCTTACTCTGGACTAATGGTTAAGGTCTTAACTCTTACTCTGGACTAATGGTTAAGGTCTTAACACTTACTCTTGACTAATGGTTAAGGTCTTAACTCTTACTCTGGACTAATGGTTAAGGTCTTAGACTCTTACTCTGGCATCATGGTTAAGGTCTTAGACTCTTACTCTGGCATCATTGTTAAGGTCTTAACTCTTACTCTGGCATCATGGTTAAGGTCTTAACTCTTTCTCTGGACTAATGGTTAAGGTCTTACCTCTTACTCTGGCATCATGGTTAAGGTCTTAACTCTTACTCTGGACTAATGGTTAAGGTCTTAGACTCTTACTCTGGACTAATGGTTAAGTTCTTAACTCTTACTCTGTCATCATGGTTAAGGTCTTAGACTCTTACTCTGGACTAATGGTTAAGGTCTTAACTCTTTCTCTGGGCTAATGGTTAAGGTCTGAGACTCTTACTCTGGCATCATGGTTAAGGTCTTAACTCTTACTCTGGACTAATGGTTAAGGTCTTAACTCTTACTCTGGACTAATTGTTAAGGTCTTAACTCTTACTCTGGCATCATGGTTAAGGTCTTAACTCTTACTCTGGACTAATGGTTAAGGTCTTACCTCTTACTCTGGCATCATGGTTAAGGTCTTAACTCTTACTCTAGACTAATGTTTATGGTCTTAGACTCTTACTCTGGCATCATGTTTAAGGTCTTAACTCTTACTCTGGCATCATGGTTAAGGTCTTAACTCTTACTCTGGACTAATAGTTAAGGTCTTAACTCTTACGCTGGACTAATGGTTAAGGTCTTAGACTCTTACTCTGGCATCATGGTTAAGGTCTTAACTCTTACTCTGGACTAATGGTTATGGTCTTAACTCTTACTCTAGCATCATGGTTAAGGTCTTAACTCTTACTCTGGACTAATGGTTAAGGTCTTAACTCCTATTCTGGCATCATGGTTAAGGTCTTAACTCTTACTCTGGCATCATGGTTAAGGTCTTAACTCTTACTCCGGACTAATGGTTAAGGTCTTAGACTCTTACTATGGAGTAATGGTTAAGGTCTTAACTCTTACTATGGCATCATGGTTAAGGTCTTAGACTCTTACTCTGGACTAATGGTTAAGGTCTTAACTCTTACTGTGGACTAATGGTTAAGGTCTTAACTCTTACTCTGGACTAATTGTTAAGGTCTTAACTCTTACTGTGGACTAATGGTTAAGGTCTAACTCTTACTCTGGCATCATGGTTAAGGTCTTAGACTCTTACTCTGGCATCATGGTTAAGGTATTAACTCTTACTCTGGACTAATGGTTAAGGTCTTAGACTCTTACTATGGAATAATGGTTAAGGTCTTAACTCTTACTCTGGCATCATGGTTAAGGTATTAACTCTTACTCTGGACTAATGGTTAAGGTCTTAACTCTTACTCTGGACTAATTGTTAAGGTCTTTACTCTTACTCTGGCATCATGGTTAAGGTCTTAACTCTTACTCTGGACTAATGGTTAATGTCTTAACTCTTAGTCTGGACTAATGGTTAAGGTCTTAACTCTTACTCTGGACTAATGGTTAAGGTCTTAACTCTTACTCTAGACTAATTGTTAAGGTCTTAACTCTTACTTTGGACAAATGGTTAAGGTCTTAACTCTTACTCTGGCATCATGGTTAAGGTCTTAGACTCTTACTCTGGACTAATGGTTAAGGTCTTAACTCTTACTCTGGACTAATGGTGAAGGTCTTAGACTCCTCTCTGGACTAATGGTTAAGGTCTTAACTCTTACTCTGGACTAATGGTTAAGGTCTTAACTCTTACTCTGGCATCATGGTTAAGGTCTTAACTCTTACTCTGGACTAATGGTTAAGGTCTTAACACTTACTCTTGACTAATGGTTAAGGTCTTAACTCTTACTCTGGACTAATGGTTAAGGTCTTAGACTCTTACTCTGGCATCATGGTTAAGGTCTTAACTCTTACTCTGGCATCATTGTTAAGGTCTTAACTCTTACTCTGGCATCATGGTTAAGGTCTTAACTCTTACTCTGGACAAATGGTTAAGGTCTTAACTCTTACTCTGGGCTAATGGTTAAGGTCTTAACTCTTACTCTGGACTAATGGTTAAGGTCTTGACTCTTACTCTGGCATCATGGTTAAGGTCTTAACTCTTACTCTGGACTAATGGTTAATGTCTTAACTCTTACTCTGGACTAATGGTTAAGGTCTTAACTCTTACTCTGGACTAATGGTTAAGGTCTGAACTCTTACTCTAGACTAATTGTTAAGGTCTTAACTCTTACTTTGGACAAATGGTTAAGGTCTTAACTCTTACTCTGGACTAATGGTTAAGGTCTTAACTCTTAGTCTGGCATCATGGTTAAGGTCTTAACTCTTACTCTGGACTAATGGTTAAGGTCTTACCTCTTACTCTGGCATCATGGTTAAGGTATTAACTCTTACTCTGGACTAATGGTTAAGGTCTTAACTCTTACTCTGGACTAATGGTTAAGGTCTTAGACTCTTATCTGGACTAATGTTTAAGGTCTTAAATCTTACTCTGGACTAATGGTTAAGGTCTTAACTCTTACTCTGGCATCATGGTTAAGGTCTTAACTCTTACTCTGGACTAATGGTTAAGGTCTTAACACTTACTCTTGACTAATGGTTAAGGTCTTAACTCTTACTCTGGACTAATGGTTAAGGTCTTAGACTCTTACTCTGGCATCATGGTTAAGGTCTTAACTCTTACTCTGGCATCATTGTTAAGGTCTTAACTCTTACTCTGGCATCATGGTTAAGGTCTTAACTCTTTCTCTGGACTAATGGTTAAGGTCTTACCTCTTACTCTGGCATCATGGTTAAGGTCTTAACTCTTACTCTGGACTAATGGTTAAGGACTTAGACTCTTACTCTGGACTAATGGTTAAGGTCTTAACTCTTACTCTGGCATCATGGTTAAGGTCTTAGACTCTTACTCTGGACTAATGGTTAAGGTCTTAACTCTTACTCTGGACTAATGGTTAAGGTCTTAGACTCTTACTCTGGAATAATGGTTAAGGTCTTAACTCTTACTCTGGACTAATGGTTAAGGTCTTAACTCTTACTCTGGCATCATGGTTAAGGTCTTAACTCTTACTCTGGACTAATGGTTAAGGTCTTAACTCTTACGCTGGACTAATGGTTAAGGTCTTAGACTCTTACTCTGGCATCATGGTTAAGGTCTTAACTCTTACTCTGGACTAATGGTTATGGTCTTAACTCTTACTCTAGCATCATGGTTAAGGTCTTAACTCTTACTCTGGACTAATGGTTAAGGTCTTAACTCCTATTCTGGCATCATGGTTAAGGTCTTAACTCTTACTCTGGCATTATGGTTAAGGTCTTAACTCTTACTCTGGACTAATGGTTAAGGTTTTAGACTCTTACTATGGAGTAATGGTTATGGTCTTAACTCTTACTATGGCATCATGGTTAAGGTCTTAGACTCTTACTCTGGACTAATGGTTAAGGTCTTAACTCTTACTCTGGACTAATGGTTAAGGTCTTAACTCTTACTCTGGACTAATTGTTAAGGTCTTAACTCTTACTATGGACTAATGGTTAAGGTCTAACTCTTACTCTGGCATCATGGTTAAGGTCTTAGACTCTTACTCTGGCATCATGGTTAAGGTATTAACTCTTACTCTGGACTAATGGTTAAGGTCTTAGACTCTTACTATGGACTAATGGTTAAGGTCTTAACTCTTACTCTGCCATCATGGTTAAGGTCTTAACTGTTACTCTGGACTAATGGTTAAGGTCTTAACTCTTACTCTGGACTAATTGTTAAGGTCTTTACTCTTACTCTGGCATCATAGTTAAGGTCTTAACTCTTACTCTGGACTAATTGTTAATGTCTTAACTCTTACTCTGGACTAATGGTTAAGGTCTTAACTCTTACTCTGGACTAATGGTTAAGGTCTTAACTCTTACTCTAGACTAATTGTTAAGGTCATAACTCTTACTTTGGACAAATGGTTAAGGTCTTAACTCTTACTCTGGCATCATGGTTAAGGTCTTAGACTCTTACTCTGGACTAATGGTTAAGGTCTTAACTCTTACTCTGGACTAATGGTTAAGGTCTTAGACTCTTATCTGGACTAATGGTTAAGGTCTTAACTCTTACTCTGGACTAATGGTTAAGGTCTTAACTCTTACTCTGGCATCATGGTTAAGGTCTTAACTCTTACTCTGGACTAATGGTTAAGGTCTTAACACTTACTCTTGACTAATGGTTAAGGTCTTAACTCTTACTCTGGACTAATGGTTAAGGTCTTAGACTCTTACTCTGGCATCATGGTTAAGGTCTTAACTCTTACTCTGGCATCATTGTTAAGGTCTTAACTCTTAATCTGGCATCATGGTTAAGGTCTTAACTCTTACTCTGGACTAATGGTTAAGGTCTTAACTCTTACTCTGGGCTAATGGTTAAGGTCTTAACTCTTACTCTGGACTAATGGTTAAGGTCTTAACTCTTACTCTGGCATCATGGTTAAGGTCTTAGACTCTTACTCTGGCATCATGGTTAAGGTATTAACTCTTACTCTGGACTAATGGTTAAGGTCTTAGACTCTTACTATGGACTAATGGTTAAGGTCTTAACTCTTACTCTAGCATCATGGTTAAGGTCTTAACTCTTACTCTGGACTAATGGTTAAGGTCTTAACTCCTATTCTGGCATCATGGTTAAGGTCTTAACTCTTACTCTGGCATCATGGTTAAGGTCTTAACTCTTACTCTGGACTAATGGTTAAGGTCTTACCTCTTACTCTGGCATCATGGTTAAGGTCTTAACTCTTACTCTAGACTAATGTTTATGGTCTTAGACTCTTACTCTGGCATCATGTTTAAGGTCTTAACTCTTACTCTGGCATCATGGTTAAGGTCTTAACTCTTACTCTGGACTAATAGTTAAGGTCTTAACTCTTACGCTGGACTAATGGTTAAGGTCTTAGACTCTTACTCTGGCATCATGGTTAAGGTCTTAACTCTTACTCTGGACTAATGGTTATGGTCTTAACTCTTACTCTAGCATCATGGTTAAGGTCTTAACTCTTACTCTGGACTAATGGTTAAGGTCTTAACTCCTATTCTGGCATCATGGTTAAGGTCTTAACTCTTACTCTGGCATCATGGTTAAGGTCTTAACTCTTACTCTGGACTAATGGTTAAGGTCTTAGACTCTTACTATGGAGTAATGGTTAAGGTCTTAACTCTTACTATGGCATCATGGTTAAGGTCTTAGACTCTTACTCTGGACTAATGGTTAAGGTCTTAACTCTTACTCTGGACTAATGGTTAAGGTCTTAACTCTTACTCTGGACTAATTGTTAAGGTCTTAACTCTTACTGTGGACTAATGGTTAAGGTCTAACTCTTACTCTGGCATCATGGTTAAGGTCTTAGACTCTTACTCTGGCATCATGGTTAAGGTATTAACTCTTACTCTGGACTAATGGTTAAGGTCTTAGACTCTTACTATGGAATAATGGTTAAGGTCTTAACTCTTACTCTGGCATCATGGTTAAGGTCTTAACTCTTACTCTGGACTAATGGTTAAGCTCTTAACTCTTACTCTGGACTAATTGTTAAGGTCTTTACTCTTACTCTGGCATCATGGTTAAGGTCTTAACTCTTACTCTGGACTAATTGTTAATGTCTTAACTCTTACTCTGGACTAATGGTTAAGGTCTTAACTCTTACTCTGGACTAATGGTTAAGGTATTAACTCTTACTCTAGACTAATTGTTAAGGTCTTAACTCTTACTTTGGACAAATGGTTAAGGTCTTAACTCTTACTCTGGCGTCATGGTTAAGGTCTTAGACTCTTACTCTGGACTAATGGTTAAGGTCTTAACTCTTACTCTGGACTAATGGTGAAGGTCTTAACTCTTACTCTGGACTAATGGTTAAGGTCTTAACTCTTACTCTGGACTAATGGTTAAGGTCTTAACTCTTACTCTGGCATCATGGTTAAGGTCTTAACTCTTACTCTGGACTAATGGTTAAGGTCTTAACACTTACTCTTGACTAATGGTTAAGGTCTTAACTCTTACTCTGGACTAATGGTTAAGGTCTTAGACTCTTACTCTGGCATCATGGTTAAGGTCTTAACTCTTACTCTGGCATCATTGTTAAGGTCTTAACTCTTACTCTGGCATCATGGTTAAGGTCTTAACTCTTACTCTGGACAAATGGTTAAGGTCTTAACTCTTACTCTGGGCTAATGGTTAAGGTCTTAACTCTTACTCTGGACTAATGGTTAAGGTCTTGACTCTTACTCTGGCATCATGGTTAAGGTCTTAACTCTTACTCTGGACTAATGGTTAATGTCTTAACTCTTACTCTGGACTAATGGTTAAGGTCTTACCTCTTACTCTGGACTAATGGTTAAGGTCTGAACTCTTACTCTAGACTAATTGTTAAGGTCTTAACTCTTACTTTGGACAAATGGTTAAGGTCTTAACTCTTACTCTGGACTGATGGTTAAGGTCTTAACTCTTAGTCTGGCATCATGGTTAAGGTCTTAACTCTTACTCTGGACTAATGGTTAAGGTCTTACCTCTTACTCTGGCATCATGGTTAAGGTCTTAACTCTTACTCTGGACTAATGGTTAAGGTCTTAACTCTTACTCTGGACTAATGGTTAAGGTCTTAGACTCTTATCTGGACTAATGTTTAAGGTCTTAAATCTTACTCTGGACTAATGGTTAAGGTCTTAACTCTTACTCTGGCATCATGGTTAAGGTCTTAACTCTTACTCTGGACTAATGGTTAAGGTCTTAACACTTACTCTTGACTAATGGTTAAGGTCTTAACTCTTACTCTGGACTAATGGTTAAGGTCTTAGACTCTTACTCTGGCATCATGGTTAAGGTCTTAACTCTTACTCTGGCATCATTGTTAAGCTCTTAACTCTTACTCTGGCATCATGGTTAAGGTCTTAACTCTTTCTCTGGACTAATGGTTAAGGTCTTACCTCTTACTCTGGCATCATGGTTAAGGTCTTAACTCTTACTCTGGACTAATGGTTAAGGACTTAGACTCTTACTCTGGACTAATGGTTAAGGTCTTAACTCTTACTCTGGCATCATGGTTAAGGTCTTAGACTCTTACTCTGGACTAATGGTTAAGGTCTTAACTCTTACTCTGGACTAATGGTTAAGGTCTTAGACTCTTACTCTGGACTAATGGTTAAGGTCTTAACTCTTACTCTGGACTAATGGTTAAGGTCTTAACTCTTACTCTGGCATCATGGTTAAGGTCTTAACTCTTACTCTGGACTAATGGTTAAGGTCTTAACTCTTACGCTGGACTAATGGTTAAGGTCTTAGACTCTTACTCTGGCATCATGGTTAAGGTCTTAACTCTTACTCTGGACTAATGGTTATGGTCTTAACTCTTACTCTAGCATCATGGTTAAGGTCTTAACTCTTACTCTGGACTAATGGTTAAGGTCTTAACTCCTATTCTGGCATCATGGTTAAGGTCTTAACTCTTACTCTGGCATTATGGTTAAGGTCTTAGACTCTTACTATGGAGTAATGGTTATGGTCTTAACTCTTACTATGGCATCATGGTGAAGGTCTTAGACTCTTACTCTGGACTAATGGTTAAGGTCTTAACTCTTACTCTGGACTAATGGTTAAGGTCTTACCTCTTACTCTGGCATCATGGTTAAGGTCTTAACTCTTACTCTGGACTAATGGTTAAGGTCTTAACTCTTACTCTGGACTAATGGTTAAGGTCTTAGACTCTTATCTGGACTAATGGTTAAGGTCTTAACTCTTACTCTGGACTAATGGTTAAGGTCTTAACTCTTACTCTGGCATCATGGTTAAGGTCTTAACTCTTACTCTGGACTAATGGTTAAGGTCTTAACACTTACTCTTGACTAATGGTTAAGGTCTTAACTCTTACTCTGGACTAATGGTTAAGGTCTTAGACTCTTACTCTGGCATCATGGTTAAGGTCTTAACTCTTACTCTGGCATCATGGTTAAGGTCTTAACTCTTACTCTGGACTAATGGTTAAGGTCTTAACTCTTACTCTGGACTATTGGTTAAGGTCTTAACTCTTACTCTGGCATCATGGTTAAGGTCTTAACTCTTACTCTGGACTAATGGTTAATGTCTTAACTCTTACTCTGGACTAATGGTTAAGGTCTTAACTCTTACTCTGGACTAATGGTTAAGGTCTTAACTCTTACTCTGGACTAATGGTTAAGGTCTTAACACTTACTCTTGACTAATGGTTAAGGTCTTAACTCTTACTCTGGACTAATGGTTAAGGTCTTAGACTCTTACTCTGGCATCATGGTTAAGGTCTTAGACTCTTACTCTGGCATCATTGTTAAGGTCTTAACTCTTACTCTGGCATCATGGTTAAGGTCTTAACTCTTTCTCTGGACTAATGGTTAAGGTCTTACCTCTTACTCTGGCATCATGGTTAAGGTCTTAACTCTTACTCTGGACTAATGGTTAAGGTCTTAGACTCTTACTCTGGACTAATGGTTAAGTTCTTAACTCTTACTCTGTCATCATGGTTAAGGTCTTAGACTCTTACTCTGGACTAATGGTTAAGGTCTTAACTCTTTCTCTGGGCTAATGGTTAAGGTCTGAGACTCTTACTCTGGCATCATGGTTAAGGTCTTAACTCTTACTCTGGACTAATGGTTAAGGTCTTAACTCTTACTCTGGACTAATTGTTAAGGTCTTAACTCTTACTCTGGCATCATGGTTAAGGTCTTAACTCTTACTCTGGACTAATGGTTAAGGTCTTACCTCTTACTCTGGCATCATGGTTAAGGTCTTAACTCTTACTCTAGACTAATGTTTATGGTCTTAGACTCTTACTCTGGCATCATGTTTAAGGTCTTAACTCTTACTCTGGCATCATGGTTAAGGTCTTAACTCTTACTCTGGACTAATAGTTAAGGTCTTAACTCTTACGCTGGACTAATGGTTAAGGTCTTAGACTCTTACTCTGGCATCATGGTTAAGGTCTTAACTCTTACTCTGGACTAATGGTTATGGTCTTAACTCTTACTCTAGCATCATGGTTAAGGTCTTAACTCTTACTCTGGACTAATGGTTAAGGTCTTAACTCCTATTCTGGCATCATGGTTAAGGTCTTAACTCTTACTCTGGCATCATGGTTAAGGTCTTAACTCTTACTCCGGACTAATGGTTAAGGTCTTAGACTCTTACTATGGAGTAATGGTTAAGGTCTTAACTCTTACTATGGCATCATGGTTAAGGTCTTAGACTCTTACTCTGGACTAATGGTTAAGGTCTTAACTCTTACTGTGGACTAATGGTTAAGGTCTTAACTCTTACTCTGGACTAATTGTTAAGGTCTTAACTCTTACTGTGGACTAATGGTTAAGGTCTAACTCTTACTCTGGCATCATGGTTAAGGTCTTAGACTCTTACTCTGGCATCATGGTTAAGGTATTAACTCTTACTCTGGACTAATGGTTAAGGTCTTAGACTCTTACTATGGAATAATGGTTAAGGTCTTAACTCTTACTCTGGCATCATGGTTAAGGTCTTAACTCTTACTCTGGACTAATGGTTAAGCTCTTAACTCTTACTCTGGACTAATTGTTAAGGTCTTTACTCTTACTCTGGCATCATGGTTAAGGTCTTAACTCTTACTCTGGACTAATTGTTAATGTCTTAACTCTTACTCTGGACTAATGGTTAAGGTCTTAACTCTTACTCTGGACTAATGGTTAAGGTCTTAACTCTTACTCTAGACTAATTGTTAAGGTCTTAACTCTTACTTTGGACAAATGGTTAAGGTCTTAACTCTTACTCTGGCATCATGGTTAAGGTCTTAGACTCTTACTCTGGACTAATGGTTAAGGTCTTAACTCTTACTCTGGACTAATGGTGAAGGTCTTAGACTCCTCTCTGGACTAATGGTTAAGGTCTTAACTCTTACTCTGGACTAATGGTTAAGGTCTTAACTCTTACTCTGGCATCATGGTTAAGGTCTTAACTCTTACTCTGGACTAATGGTTAAGGTCTTAACACTTACTCTTGACTAATGGTTAAGGTCTTAACTCTTACTCTGGACTAATGGTTAAGGTCTTAGACTCTTACTCTGGCATCATGGTTAAGGTCTTAACTCTTACTCTGGCATCATTGTTAAGGTCTTAACTCTTACTCTGGCATCATGGTTAAGGTCTTAACTCTTACTCTGGACAAATGGTTAAGGTCTTAACTCTTACTCTGGGCTAATGGTTAAGGTCTTAACTCTTACTCTGGACTAATGGTTAAGGTCTTGACTCTTACTCTGGCATCATGGTTAAGGTCTTAACTCTTACTCTGGACTAATGGTTAATGTCTTAACTCTTACTCTGGACTAATGGTTAAGGTCTTAACTCTTACTCTGGACTAATGGTTAAGGTCTGAACTCTTACTCTAGACTAATTGTTAAGGTCTTAACTCTTACTTTGGACAAATGGTTAAGGTCTTAACTCTTACTCTGGACTAATGGTTAAGGTCTTAACTCTTAGTCTGGCATCATGGTTAAGGTCTTAACTCTTACTCTGGACTAATGGTTAAGGTCTTACCTCTTACTCTGGCATCATGGTTAAGGTATTAACTCTTACTCTGGACTAATGGTTAAGGTCTTAACTCTTACTCTGGACTAATGGTTAAGGTCTTAGACTCTTATCTGGACTAATGTTTAAGGTCTTAAATCTTACTCTGGACTAATGGTTAAGGTCTTAACTCTTACTCTGGCATCATGGTTAAGGTCTTAACTCTTACTCTGGACTAATGGTTAAGGTCTTAACACTTACTCTTGACTAATGGTTAAGGTCTTAACTCTTACTCTGGACTAATGGTTAAGGTCTTAGACTCTTACTCTGGCATCATGGTTAAGGTCTTAACTCTTACTCTGGCATCATTGTTAAGGTCTTAACTCTTACTCTGGCATCATGGTTAAGGTCTTAACTCTTTCTCTGGACTAATGGTTAAGGTCTTACCTCTTACTCTGGCATCATGGTTAAGGTCTTAACTCTTACTCTGGACTAATGGTTAAGGACTTAGACTCTTACTCTGGACTAATGGTTAAGGTCTTAACTCTTACTCTGGCATCATGGTTAAGGTCTTAGACTCTTACTCTGGACTAATGGTTAAGGTCTTAACTCTTACTCTGGACTAATGGTTAAGGTCTTAGACTCTTACTCTGGAATAATGGTTAAGGTCTTAACTCTTACTCTGGACTAATGGTTAAGGTCTTAACTCTTACTCTGGCATCATGGTTAAGGTCTTAACTCTTACTCTGGACTAATGGTTAAGGTCTTAACTCTTACGCTGGACTAATGGTTAAGGTCTTAGACTCTTACTCTGGCATCATGGTTAAGGTCTTAACTCTTACTCTGGACTAATGGTTATGGTCTTAACTCTTACTCTAGCATCATGGTTAAGGTCTTAACTCTTACTCTGGACTAATGGTTAAGGTCTTAACTCCTATTCTGGCATCATGGTTAAGGTCTTAACTCTTACTCTGGCATTATGGTTAAGGTCTTAACTCTTACTCTGGACTAATGGTTAAGGTTTTAGACTCTTACTATGGAGTAATGGTTATGGTCTTAACTCTTACTATGGCATCATGGTTAAGGTCTTAGACTCTTACTCTGGACTAATGGTTAAGGTCTTAACTCTTACTCTGGACTAATGGTTAAGGTCTTAACTCTTACTCTGGACTAATTGTTAAGGTCTTAACTCTTACTATGGACTAATGGTTAAGGTCTAACTCTTACTCTGGCATCATGGTTAAGGTCTTAGACTCTTACTCTGGCATCATGGTTAAGGTATTAACTCTTACTCTGGACTAATGGTTAAGGTCTTAGACTCTTACTATGGACTAATGGTTAAGGTCTTAACTCTTACTCTGCCATCATGGTTAAGGTCTTAACTGTTACTCTGGACTAATGGTTAAGGTCTTAACTCTTACTCTGGACTAATTGTTAAGGTCTTTACTCTTACTCTGGCATCATAGTTAAGGTCTTAACTCTTACTCTGGACTAATTGTTAATGTCTTAACTCTTACTCTGGACTAATGGTTAAGGTCTTAACTCTTACTCTGGACTAATGGTTAAGGTCTTAACTCTTACTCTAGACTAATTGTTAAGGTCATAACTCTTACTTTGGACAAATGGTTAAGGTCTTAACTCTTACTCTGGCATCATGGTTAAGGTCTTAGAGTCTTACTCTGGACTAATGGTTAAGGTCTTAACTCTTACTCTGGACTAATGGTTAAGGTCTTAGACTCTTATCTGGACTAATGGTTAAGGTCTTAACTCTTACTCTGGACTAATGGTTAAGGTCTTAACTCTTACTCTGGCATCATGGTTAAGGTCTTAACTCTTACTCTGGACTAATGGTTAAGGTCTTAACTCTTACTCTGGGCTAATGGTTAAGGTCTTAACTCTTACTCTGGACTAATGGTTAAGGTCTTAACTCTTACTCTGGCATCATGGTTAAGGTCTTAACTCTTACTCTGGACTAATGGTTAATGTCTTAACTCTTACTCTGGACTACTGGTTAAGGTCTTAACTCTTACTCTGGACTAATGGTTAAGGTCTTAACTCTTACTCTGGACTAATGGTTAAGGTCTTAACTCTTACTCTAGACTAATTGTTAAGGTCTTAACTCTTACTTTGGACAAATGGTTAAGGTCTTAACTCTTACTCTGGACTAATGGTTAAGGTCTTAACTCTTACTCTGGCATCATGGTTAAGGTCTTAACTCTTACTCTGGACTAATGGTTAAGGTCTTAACACTTACTCTTGACTAATGGTTAAGGTCTTAACTCTTACTCTGGACTAATGGTTAAGGTCTTAGACTCTTACTCTGGCATCATGGTTAAGGTCTTAACTCTTACTCTGGCATCATTGTTAAGGTCTTAACTCTTACTCTGGCATCATGGTTAAAGTCTTAACTCTTACTCTGGACTAATGGTTAAGGTCTTAACTCTAACTCTGGGCTAATGGTTAAGGTCTTAACTCTTACTCTGGACTAATGGTTAAGGTCTTAACTCTTACTCTGGACTAATGGTTAAGGTCTTAACTCTTACTCTGGACTAATGGTTAAGGTCTTAACTCTTACTCTAGACTAATTGTTAAGGTCTTAACTCTTACTTTGGACAAATGGTTAAGGTCTTATCTCTTACTCTGGACTAATGGTTAAGTTCTTAACTCTTAGTCTGGCATCATGGTTAAGGTCTTAACTCTTACTCTGGCATCATGGTTAAGGTCTTAACTCTTACTCTGGACTAATGGTTAAGGTCTTAGACTCTTACTCTGGACGAATGGTTAATGTCTTAACTCTTACTCTGGACTAATGGTTAAGGTCTTAACTCTTACTCTGGACTAATGGTTAAGGTCTTAACTCTCACTCTGGACTAATGGTTAAGGTCTTAACTCTTACTCTAGACTAATTGTTAAGGTCTTAACTCTTACTTTGGACGAATGGTTAAGGTCTTATCTCTTACTCTGGACTAATGGTTAAGTTCTTAACTCTTAGTCTGGCATCATGGTTAAGGTCTTAACTCTTACTCTGGACTAATGGTTAAGGTCTTACCTCTTACTCTGGCATCATGGTTAAGGTCTTAACTCTTACTCTGGACTAATGGTTAAGGTCTTAGACTCTTACTCTGGACTAATGGTTAAGGTCTTAACTCTTACTCTGTCATCATGGTTAAGGTCGTAGACTCTTACTCTGGACTAATGGTTAAGGTCTTAACTCTTTCTCTGGGCTAATGGTTAAGGTCTTAGACTCTTACTCTGGCATCATGGTTAAGGTCTTAACTCTTACTCTGGACTAATGGTTAAGGTCTTAACTCTTATTCTGGACTAATTGTTAAGGTCTTAACTCTTACTCTGGCATCATGGTTAAGGTCTTAACTCTTACTCTGGACTAATGGTTAATGTCTTAACTCTTACTCTGGACTAATGGTTAAGGTCTTAACTGTTACTCTGGACTAATGGTTAAGGTCTTAACTCTTACTCTGGACTAATGGTTAAGGTCTTAACTCTGACTCAGGACTAATGGTTAAAGTCTTAACTCTTACTCTAGACTAATTGTTAAGGTCTTAACTCTTACTTTGGACAAATGGTTAAGGTCTTAACTCTTACTCTGGACTACTGGTTAAGGTCTTAACTCTTAGTCTGACATCATGGTTAAGGTCTTAACTCTTACTCTGGCATCATGGTTAAGGTCTTAACTCTTACTCTGGACTAATGGTTAAGGTCTTAACTCTTACTCTGGGCTAATGGTTAAGGTCTTAACTCTTACTCTGGACTAATGGTTAAGGTCTTAACTCTTACTCTGGCATCATGGTTAAGGTCTTAACTCTTACTCTGGACTAATGGTTAATGTCTTAACTCTTACTCTGGACTAATGGTTAAGGTCTTAACTGTTACTCTGGACTAATGGTTAAGGTCTTAACTCTTACTCTAGACTAATTGTTAAGGTCTTAACTCTTACTTTGGACAAATGGTTAAGGTCTTATCTCTTACTCTGGACTAATGGTTAAGTTCTTAACTCTTAGTCTGGCATCATGGTTAAGGTCTTAACTCTTACTCTGGACTAATGGTTAAGGTCTTACCTCTTACTCTGGCATCATGGTTAAGGTCTTAACTCTTACTCTGGACTAATGGTTAAGGTCTTAACTCTTACTCTGGACTAATGGTTAAGGTCTTAACTCTTACTCTGGACTAATGGTTAAGGTCTTAGACTCTTACTCTGGCATCATGGTTAAGGTCTTAACTCTTACTCTGGCATCATTGTTAAGGTCTTAACTCTTACTCTGGCATCATGGTTAAGGTCTTAACTCTTACTCTGGACTAATGGTTAAGGTCTTAACTCTTACTCTGGGCTAATGGTTAAGGTCTTAACTCTTACTCTGGACTATTGGTTAAGGTCTTAACTCTTACTCTGGCATCATGGTTAAGGTCTTAACTCTTACTCTGGACTAATGGTTAATGTCTTAACTCTTACTCTGGACTAATGGTTAAGGTCTTAACTCTTACTCTGGACTAATGGTTAAGGTCTTAACTCTTACTCTGGACTAATGGTTAAGGTCTTAACTCTTACTCTAGACTAATTGTTAAGGTCTTAACTCTTACTTTGGACAAATGGTTAAGGTCTTAACTCTTACTCTGGACTAATGGTTAAGGTCTTAACTCTTAGTCTGGCATCATGGTTAAGGTCTTAACTCTTACTCTGGACTAATGGTTAAGGTCTTACCTCTTACTCTGGCATCATGGTTAAGGTCTTAACTCTTACTCTGGACTAATGGTTAAGGTCTTAGACTCTTACTCTGGACTAATGGTTAAGGTCTTAACTCTTACTCTGTCATCATGGTTAAGGTCTTAGACTCTTACTCTGGACTAATGGTTAAGGTCTTAACTCTTTCTCTGGGCTAATGGTTAAGGTCTTAGACTCTTACTCTGGCATCATGGTTAAGGTCTTAACTCTTACTCTGGACTAATGGTTAAGGTCTTAACTCTTACTCTGGACTAATTGTTAAGGTCTTAACTCTTACTCTGGCATCATGGTTAAGGTCTTAACTCTTACTCTGGACTAATGGTTAAGGTCTTACCTCTTACTCTGGCATCATGGTTAAGGTCTTAACTCTTACTCTAGACTAATGTTTATGGTCTTAGACTCTTACTCTGGCATCATGTTTAAGGTCTTAACTCTTACTCTGGCATCATGGTTAAGGTCTTAACTCTTACTCTGGACTAATGGTTAAGGTCTTAACTCTTACGCTGGACTAATGGTTAAGGTCTTAGACTCTTACTCTGGCATCATGGTTAAGGTCTTAACTCTTACTCTGGACTAATGGTTATGGTCTTAACTCTTACTCTAGCATCATGGTTAAGGTTTTAACTCTTACTCTGGACTAATGGTTAAGGTCTTAACTCCTATTCTGGCATCATGGTTAAGGTCTTAACTCTTACTCTGGCACCATGGTTAAGGTCTTAACTCTTACTCTGGACTAATGGTTAAGGTCTTAGACTCTTACTATGGAGTAATGGTTAAGGTCTTAACTCTTACTATGGCATCATGGTTAAGGTCTTAGACTCTTACTCTGGACTAATGGTTAAGGTCTTAACTCTTACTCTGGACTAATGGTTAAGGTCTTAACTCTTACTCTGGACTAATTGTTAAGGTCTTAACTCTTACTCTGGACTAATGGTTAAGGTCTAACTCTTACTCTGGCATCATGGTTAAGGTCTTAGACTCTTACTCTGGCATCATGGTTAAGGTATTAACTCTTACTCTGGACTAATGGTTAAGGTCTTAGACTCTTACTATGGACTAATGGTTAAGGTCTTAACTCTTACTCTGGCATCATGGTTAAGGTCTTAACTCTTACTCTGGACTAATGGTTAAGGTCTTAACTCTTACGCTGGACTAATGGTTAAGGTCTTAGACTCTTACTCTGGCATCATGGTTAAGGTCTTAACTCTTACTCTGGACTAATCGTTATGGTCTTAACTCTTACTCTAGCATCATGGTTAAGGTCTTAACTCTTACTCTGGACTAATGGTTAAGGTCTTAACTCCTATTCTGGCATCATGGTTAAGGTCTTAACTCTTACTCTGGCACCATGGTTAAGGTCTTAACTCTTACTCTGGACTAATGGTTAAGGTCTTAGACTCTTACTATGGAGTAATGGTTAAGGTCTTAACTCTTACTATGGCATCATGGTTAAGGTCTTAGACTCTTACTCTGGACTAATGGTTAAGGTCTTAACTCTTACTCTGGACTAATGGTTAAGGTCTTAACTCTTACTCTGGACTAATTGTTAAGGTCTTAACTCTTACTCTGGACTAATGGTTAAGGTCTAACTCTTACTCTGGCATCATGGTTAAGGTCTTAGACTCTTACTCTGGCATCATGGTTAAGGTATTAACTCTTACTCTGGACTAATGGTTAAGGTCTTAGACTCTTACTATGGACTAATGGTTAAGGTCTTAGACTCTTACTATGGACTAATGGTTAAGGTCTTAACTCTTACTCTGGCATCATGGTTAAGGTCTTAACTGTTACTCTGGACTAATGGTTAAGGTCTTAACTCTTACTCTGGACTAATTGTTAAGGTCTTTACTCTTACTCTGGCATCATGGTTAAGGTCTTAACTCTTACTCTGGACTAATTGTTAATGTCTTAACTCTTACTCTGGACTAATGGTTAAGGTCTTAACTCTTACTCTAGACTAATTGTTAAGGTCATAACTCTTACTTTGGACAAATGGTTAAGGTCTTAACTCTTACTCTGGCATCATGGTTAAGGTCTTAGACTCTTACTCTGGACTAATGGTTAAGGTCTTAACTCTTCCTCTGGACTAATGGTTAAGGTCTTAGACTCTTATCTGGACTAATGGTTAAGGTCTTAACTCTTACTCTGGACTAATGGTTAAGGTCTTAACTCTTACTCTGGCATCATGGTTAAGGTCTTAACTCTTACTCTGGACTAATGGTTAAGGTCTTAACACTTACTCTTGACTAATGGTTAAGGTCTTAACTCTTACTCTGGACTAATGGTTAAGGTCTTAGACTCTTACTCTGGCATCATGGTTAAGGTCTTAACTCTTACTCTGGCATCATTGTTAAGGTCTTAACTCTTAATCTGGCATCATGGTTAAGGTCTTAACTCTTACTCTGGACTAATGGTTAAGGTCTTAACTCTTACTCTTGGCTAATGGTTAAGGTCTTAACTCTTACTCTGGACTAATGGTTAAGGTCTTAACTCTTACTCTGGCATCATGGTTAAGGTCTTAACTCTTACTCTGGACTAATGGTTAATGTCTTAATTCTTACTCTGGACTAATGGTTAAGGTCTTAACTCTTACTCTGGACTAATGGTTAAGGTCTTAGACTCTTACTCTGGACTAATGGTTAATGTCTTAACTCTTACTCTGGACTAATGGTTAAGGTCTTAACTCTTACTCTGGACTAATGGTTAAGGTCTTAACTCTTACTCTGGACTAATGGTTAAGGTCTTAACTCTTACTCTAGACTAATTGTTAAGGTCTTAACTCTTACTTTGGACAAATGGTTAAGGTCTTATCTCTTACTCTGGACTAATGGTTAAGTTCTTAACTCTTAGTCTGGCATCATGGTTAAGGTCTTAACTCTTACTCTGGACTAATGGTTAAGGTCTTACCTCTTACTCTGGCATCATGGTTAAGGTCTTAACTCTTACTCTGGACTAATGGTTAAGGTCTTAGACTCTTACTCTTGACTAATGGTTAAGGTCTTAACTCTTACTCTGTCATCATGGTTAAGGTCGTAGACTCTTACTCTGGACTAATGGTTAAGGTCTTAACTCTTTCTCTGGGCTAATGGTTAAGGTCTTAGACTCTTACTCTGGCATCATGGTTAAGGTCTTAACTCTTACTCTGGACTAATGGTTAAGGTCTTAACTCTTATTCTGGACTAATTGTTAAGGTCTTAACTCTTACTCTGGCATCATGGTTAAGGTCCTAACTCTTACTCTGGACTAATGGTTAATGTCTTAACTCTTACTCTGGACTAATGGTTAAGGTCTTAACTCTTACTCTGGACTAATGGTTAAGGTCTTAACTCTTACTCAGGACTAATGGTTAAGGTCTTAACTCTTACTCTAGACTAATTGTTAAGGTCTTAACTCTTACTTTGGACAAATGGTTAAGGTCTTAACTCTTACTCTGGACTAATGGTTAAGGTCTTAACTCTTAGTCTGACATCATGGTTAAGGTCTTAACTCTTACTCTGGACTAATGGTTAAGTTCTTAACTCTTAGTCTGGCATCATGGTTAAGGTCTTAACTCTTACTCTGGACTAATGGTTAAGGTCTTACCTCTTACTCTGGCATCATGGTTAAGGTCTTAACTCTTACTCTGGACTAATGGTTAAGGTCTTAACTCTTACTCTGGACTAATGGTTAAGGTCTTAGACTCTTATCTGGACTAATGGTTAAGGTCTTAACTCTTACTCTGGACTAATGGTTAAGGTCTTAACTCTTACTCTGGCATCATGGTTAAGGTCTTAACTCTTACTCTGGACTAATGGTTAAGGTCTTAACACTTACTCTTGACTAATGGTTAAGGTCTTAACTCTTACTCTGGACTAATGGTTAAGGTCTTAGACTCTTACTCTGGCATCATGGTTAAGGTCTTAACTCTTACTCTGGCATCATTGTTAAGGTCTTAACTCTTACTCTGGCATCATGGTTAAGGTCTTAAATCTTACTCTGGACTAATGGTTAAGGTCTTAACTCTTACTCTGGGCTAATGGTTAAGGTCTTAACTCTTACTCTGGACTATTGGTTAAGTTCTTAACTCTTACTCTGGCATCATGGTTAAGGTCTTAACTCTTACTCTGGACTAATGGTTAATGTCTTAACTCTTACTCTGGACTAATGGTTAAGGTCTTAACTCTTACTCTGGACTAATGGTTAAGGTCTTAACTCTTACTCTTGACTAATGGTTAAGGTCTTAACTCTTACTCTAGACTAATTGTTAAGGTCTTAACTCTTACTTTGGACAAATGGTTAAGGTCTTAACTCTTACTCTGGACTAATGGTTAAGGTCTTAACTCTTAGTCTGGCATCATGGTTAAGGTCTTAACTCTTACTCTGGACTAATGGTTAAGGTCTTACCTCTTACTCTGGCATCATGGTTAAGGTATTAACTCTTACTCTGGACTAATGGCTAAGGTCTTAGACTCTTACTCTGGACTAATGGTTAAGATCTTAACTCTTACTCTGTCATCATGGTTAAGGTCTTAGACTCTTACTCTGGACTAATGGTTAAGGTCTTATCTGTTTCTCTGGGCTAATGGTTAAGGTCTTAGACTCTTACTCTGGCATCATGGTTAAGGTCTTAACTCTTACTCTGGACTAATGGTTAAGGTCTTAACTCTCACTCTGGACTAATTGTTAAGGTCTTAACTCTTACTCTGGCATCATGGTTAAGGTCTTAACTCTTACTCTGGACTAATGGTTAAGGTCTTACCTCTTACTCTGGCATCATGGTTAAGGTCTTAACTCTTACTCTAGACTAATGTTTATGGTCTTAGACTCTTACTCTGGCATCATGTTTAAGGTCTTAACTCTTACTCTGGCATCATGGTTAAGGTCTTAACTCTTACTCTGGACTAATAGTTAAGGTCTTAACTCTTACGCTGGACTAATGGTTAAGGTCTTAGACTCTTACTCTGGCATCATGGTTAAGGTCTTAACTCTTACTCTGGACTAATGGTTATGGTCTTAACTCTTACTCTAGCATCATGGTTAAGGTCTTAACTCTTACTCTGGACTAATGGTTAAGGTCTTAACTCCTATTCTGGCATCATGGTTAAGGTCTTAACTCTTACTCTGGCATCATGGTTAAGGTCTTAACTCTTACTCTGGACTAATGGTTAAGGTCTTAGACTCTTACTATGGAGTAATGGTTAAGGTCTTAACTCTTACTATGGCATCATGGTTAAGGTCTTAGACTCTTACTCTGGACTAATGGTTAAGGTCTTAACTCTTACTCTGGACTAATGGTTAAGGTCTTAACTCTTACTCTGGACTAATTGTTAAGGTCTTAACTCTTACTGTGGACTAATGGTTAAGGTCTAACTCTTACTCTGGCATCATGGTTAAGGTCTTAGACTCTTACTCTGGCATCATGGTTAAGGTATTAACTCTTACTCTGGACTAATGGTTAAGGTCTTAGACTCTTATTATGGAATAATGGTTAAGGTCTTAACTCTTACTCTGGCATCATGGTTAAGGTCTTAACTCTTACTCTGGACTAATGGTTAAGCTCTTAACTCTTACTCTGGACTAATTGTTAAGGTCTTTACTCTTACTCTGGCATCATGGTTAAGGTCTTAACTCTTACTCTGGACTAATTGTTAATGTCTTAACTCTTACTCTGGACTAATGGTTAAGGTCTTAACTCTTACTCTGGACTAATGGTTAAGGTCTTAACTCTTACTCTAGACTAATTGTTAAGGTCTTAACTCTTACTTTGGACAAATGGTTAAGGTCTTAACTCTTACTCTGGCGTCATGGTTAAGGTCCTAGACTCTTACTCTGGACTAATGGTTAAGGTCTTAACTCTTACTCTGGACTAATGGTGAAGGTCTTAACTCTTACTCTGGACTAATGATTAAGGTCTTAACTCTTACTCTGGACTAATGGTTAAGGTCTTAACTCTTACTCTGGCATCATGGTTAAGGTCTTAACTCTTACTCTGGACTAATGGTTAAGGTCTTAACACTTACTCTTGACTAATGGTTAAGGTCTTAACTCTTACTCTGGACTAATGGTTAATGTCTTAACTCTTACTCTGGACTAATGGTTAAGGTCTTAACTCTTACTCTGGACTAATGGTTAAGGTCTTAACTCTTACTCTAGACTAATTGTTAAGGTCTTAACTCTTACTTTGGACAAATGGTTAAGGTCTTATCTCTTACTCTGGACTAATGGTTAAGTTCTTAACTCTTAGTCTGGCATCATGGTTAAGGTCTTAACTCTTACTCTGGACTAATGGTTAAGGTCTTACCTCTTACTCTGGCATCATGGTTAAGGTCTTAACTCTTACTCTGGACTAATGGTTAAGGTCTGTTGGACTTGGCCCTTCTGGCAGGTGCACCCCGAGACTTTTTGCTTTTTATGGGTGACTTGGTGTAATGGATTTTGGTTTCTGCGCACTTTACCGCTGTGTCTCAGGGTAAAGTGCGTGCGTGTGTTGAGGTTGGCCTGCCCTCCCATAGGAATGCATGGGGGAATGTATGTGTCCCGGTAGTTCCTGATGCGTGGGGTGTGCAGGCCCGTGTTTGGTATGTGCGGACTCGTGGGAGTGAATGCTGCGCGTTGATGTGTGCAGCGTGCATGTACCTGGTGTGGAAGTGCCACTTCTAGAAGTGGGCACTTCAGTGTGCAGTCTGAAATGTGTGGCTTGTCTGGCGATTGGCTGGTGAGGTCAGGTGACGGACTAGGGAATTCCCCAGAGTCAGGAGGAGTCACCCAGTGGTGAATGGGGAGTTAGCATGTTGATGGCTGGGGAGGAGTGTACCTGGGTCCTGAATAGGACAGGGATTCCCCCACACAATGCTGGCGCCGGCCCCTGTGGTGCGTCTAATGACCCTAGCCCTGCCAGTGAATAGGGAGAGGGGCTGAGCAAAACAAAGTGCTCAGGAACCTGTTGGAACTGGTTCGCCCCTTCCCTGCACCTTAGACAAAGGATTTGACTGTATAAAAATGGGGCTGTGTCCCCACAGAGGTTGTTCTCTTGCAGGATCCACTTGAGGGGGGGCCTGCTGCTGCTGGGCGCCAGGAGAGACCGCCACTGGGGACTGCCTCCCTGCTGGAGGGCCCTGTGAGCTGGCTCTGGGCCCAGCCTTTGCCCCCCTGCTCTTTGCAGACTTTTTGGTTGCTGGACGTTGCTAATAGCGCCTGGGAGCGCTTTCTGGACTTTATAGCGCTGGGCGCGCTGTTTGGGCTTTTCTAGCGCTGTGAGCGCTTTGTTTCAAGGAGCCGGTGCCCACCCGGCGTTTGCCCCGTTTCTGCCGATTCTAGGGTCTCCTGGCAGGTGCCCACCCTGCCAGGGACATTGCCGTGGACATCGGCGGGTGCCCACCCCGCTTATTTGCGTTTATTTCGAGGGAGCCTACCCCTCTTACGGCCGGGATAATCACCGCTGCAGCCCGGGCTGAAACAGGAAGTCAGGCAGCGCTGACCGGGACACCCAGAACAGGAAGTAGGAGGGCGGGAGCCTACCCCGCCTCCTTCCAGGGACTTGCGCTGATCTGGAAGCCCCGGAGCCGGCAGGAGCCTACCCTGCGCCCCGGGGCCCTGAGGAGAAGTGACACCGCGAGTGAAGTGGCCCCGTCGAGAGGAGGACCGGGAGCCCACCCCGTCTCCGTGTGCTGTCTGCCTCTGAGCCGGTGAGTACGGCTCAGCTGGGGTGACTGGGGGTGTGGTGGGACGCATCATCCGGGGCCGTCCTCGTGTGGACATCGAGCACTGCAGGCGCAGTGCTCCTTCATCCCTCCCGCTGCCCCGCCTGACAGGGGGCAGCGGCAACGCTTGACGGACCGAGTTGCTGAGCGCGTGGCGCTCCAACGGGCCAACAGTGTGTCCGGAGCCCCGTGTGGCTCCCGCGAAGGGGAGCATGAGTGTCTAGAGCGCTAGACACTCCAACGTGGGGGGAGATTGTCGTTTCTGAGCGCGTGGCGCTCCAACGGGTCCACAGTGTGCCTTGAGCCCGTGTGGCTCTAACGTGGTGGCAGTATTTTACTGAGTCCGGTGAGACTCCCACGAGTGGCCCAGTATTTGTTTAGAGCCACGAAGGCTCTAGAGGGCATTTTTAATGGTCAGAGCCCGGAGAGGGCTCCAGAGGCACGCAGAGTGCCTGAAGTTCGTTTTCCAGCTGCCCAGCACTTAGTGGGCAGCTGCATCGTTTAGGTTGGGGCCCTCGGAGTTTTGGACTGTGCCTCCTGCGCAGCCTTGCCCCTGACCTTGTTGAACGCAGGGCGTCCTAGCCCCTTCCAGGCCAGTTGGCCCAGGGACTGCCACAGGTGGTGGCTCATGTAGAGTCTGGCGCAATTGGTACTTTTACACCTCTGAATGTTTCATGCATCATGTGTTTCCTTTGCTCTGCACCTCTGAATGTTTTCCTGCATCATGTGTAACGTTCTCTTACCCCTACAGGTATTGTGATACGTAGGTGGTTGTTGCTTTCTCCTAGTACAGGTGGTGCTAGTGAGGTTCTAGTTCCCTGCGTGACAGTCTCCTAAGATAGTTAGGGTTACGCAGGTGGTACTTCCCCGATACCAGTAAGTACTGGTTGTGTGCTATACATATTATTTTCGTGCTACAGTGATTTTATATATTTTTGTGCTAAGAAGTGCCAATTCCTGACAGTGGTCCAGGTGGCCCTGTCTTGTACATAATCCCTTGTAAATTCTGCCCGTGCCTGTTGGCACATTGTAAAGTGTGTGTTTTTATCTAATGTGTTGTGTATAATACAAAGGCTATTTTTATAGAATACCTTGTGTGGAGTTTCTTTTGTGGTGGGCCTTGGGTGTTGTTGCTGGGTGCGCGCGCAAACGCTTTACACATCGCCTCAGGGATAAGCCTGTCTGCTCGTGCCAAGCTACCAAGGGGGTGAGCACGGGTTATCTTTGGCGTGTAACTCCCCAGCCCTGACTAGACTGGTGGTTTCTGCCTGACTTTGGCGCAAGCTTTAGCCAACCGGAAATCGCCAGGTCTAACATTGGTGATCAGCGGTGGGATTTGGACTTGCGTTTGCGCTGTACCGCAGCAGCGACTGGCTACACCACAAAACTCTGCATTAGATAAACCACATTTTAGGGATTATTGTTTTTGAAGTTCCTTTATTTCTTCTCCTGAAGGTATCATTGTGTAATTGTGTCCAGTACATTTGTCCCCCGCCCTGCGCCCAGAGTTTGGTACCTGTGTCACGTGGTGGTCAGGTTGAGGGATCAGGGGTGGTAGAAACTGCCTTACCAGTCCGAGGGGAGGGTTGTGTGTGGATGGTGTGTGGGGCACTAGACAGTGAGTGTGAGTTCTCCAGGATAGAGAGCTCACTGAAACCTTTTGTGAATTGTGTACTCCTGTGTAGCTCCGACCCCCAGGTTCCTTGTGTTGAACTCTTCTCAGGAACGTCCGCCAAAATGGAGCCTGCTTTTAACTTCTGTAGTCTGTTTAGGTACAGTAGGTTGGAGCTGGTAAGGTTCTGTGAGGAGAGGGACATAGAGGTGGGTGAGTCAGATACCCAGTCCAAACTGAGGGACAACCTGATCCTTTGGCAAAAGGAGGAGTGGGAGCGAGAGCGCAGCGAGGAAGATAGGGCCCGGGCCGCACGCCGAGAGGGTGGTGGGTCTGAGGGGAGCCCTGAGGAATCTGAGGAGGAGGAAGGTTACCTGACAGGGACGCCAGTAGAGAGTGAAGACCCCATAGATAGGGAGTCCCTTGCTGGGTCCAGTGTCAGGAGCAGCACCCCATCCCTGTCCCTGTCCCCAGAGGAGTGGGTAGATAGGAGGGAAGAGAGGGAGCATCAGCTGGCCATGGAGAAGCTCAGGTTAGAGCATGCCTGGGGGATGGCGCAGCTGACTATGGCAGAGAAAAAGCTGGAGACCGAGAGGGTCTTAGCGCAGGAGAGGATGGCGGAGGCTGAGAGGGCCTTCGCCAGGGAGAAATCAGTGCTGCAGAGTAGATTATCGCCTGCGCGCAGTCGTAGTTTTCTGGGCTCCCCAGGGAGGGTTGAGTCCAGTGGTGGCAGCGAGATAGATTTCAGTATAGGAAGTCCCAGTTCCCCCAGTCTGGTACCTGTTCCCCAGGAGGAGGAGTCAAGGTTGAGATTCAGGAGCCGTAGGAAGCTGTCTCACCAGGCTTGGGGCGAGTTTTTGGGTGAATGTGAAGAGGCGCTAGACGATTGGGCAGGATTTTGCCCGGAACGCAGTTATTGCGACATGTATAATATGGTTGTCAAAGAGCAGATGCTCCGTAGTTGTTCACCAGGGTTGCGCCAACACCTGTTGGGGTGTGGATGGTCGGAGCCAATTAAGCTTGCAGAGGAAGCAGAGCGCTGGGAAAGCGTTAAAAGGTCTCTAGAGTCATTAGGGAGAAACTCCAAGAGTAGTGGGTCAGGTATCTTCCAGCCCAGTGTGGTGGAAGAGGCTCGGAGTAGCCCAGCTAGGTCCCACAGTAGGGAGAGGGGTGTAGGGGCTTACGGCCTGGCTCAGTGGAGCGGGAGTAAGTGGGTGACTTCGAGTCCCCGGAGGCCCGAAACCCTGTCTCAAAACATGGATGGTTTCTTCAGGGAACACCAGGTTGGGGGCCTAGGCTGTCCTGTGAGTCCACTTGAGGAGAGTCACCTAGTGTATGGAGGACCTGGAGTCTCTGTAAATAGAGCTCCAGTGGTTCTGATGTCTGGCAGTACCGCTCCAGTAGGGAGGGTACAGAAGTCCAGCGAGAGGAGTGGCATGGGGCTGTGTTCCCCGGTGGAGGAGCCAGTGGGTCAGAGACCAGCCGGGAGGGCTGAGTCTCCTAGAAGTGACCATGGCGACTACACGTCTGGCCTGGGGGATCTTCGCGCACTGTCAGGTGGACAGGGGACGGGAGATCTGCGCCAGGCAGACGGTCATGCAACATATGAGGCATATGTTACTCTCGGGGGGATGGTGTGTAAATCCCCAGAAGTCCTGGAGTGCCAGGCATGTATTCCACCGAAGGTTTTAGACCAGAGGTTGGGAGGCCAGGTTCAGGAGCAGCCTGACCTGAAGGGTCTGACTACTGTAACCAGTGTCCTGACCGGTTCTTCTTCCAGAGGGACCGCCCCAGTTGGTAGGGAGCAGGACTCTGGAAGGGGGTGCAGAGGGTGGGAGAGCCCACCTCTGACCCCGGTGCAACCTGAGGGGTTAAACCCTAGGTTGGTAGACCAGTTCTCAGGGAGGGGTCCTGAGCTGGTTGGTGAGGTATGTTACGAGGGTGCCTCTCAAAGGAGGAGAGGGCGGAACCCTAGGAGAAGAGGTAGGGGGAGGAGAGCCTCACCCGCGACTTCTGGTCAGCCTGAGGGTACGGGCCCTAGGCTGGAGGATCAGTGGCAGTTTGGAACTGCCCTGATGAGGGGTAGAGTGGAAAATGGTCACTATGTGCCAGGGGTTACTACCCCCCACTCTGTAGTTAGGCAAGGACCAGTGGCGCCTAGGTGGTCTAGGGCCTGGTCCTGGCCGCGGACAGCTGAGGAGTACCAGGGGGGTAGCCCAGTTGGTCCGCCGAGTTTTTTCAGAGGAAACCCTGTGAGTTCAGAGTGGCGTAAAACCGGAGAGTGTCCCTGCCGTGGCGGGCCTGCGTCCGTGTTTTATCGCCCCAAGCAGGGAAGACCATCACGGTGGTGATTGGTCTACCCTGCGTTTTGGCTGGAAGGGGGTCGTGTTGGACTTGGCCCTTCTGGCAGGTGCACCCCGAGACTTTTTGCTTTTTATGGGTGACTTGGTGTAATGGATTTTGGTTTCTGCGCACTTTACCGCTGTGTCTCAGGGTAAAGTGCGTGCGTGTGTTGAGGTTGGCCTGCCCTCCCATAGGAATGCATGGGGGAATGTATGTGTCCCGGTAGTTCCTGATGCGTGGGGTGTGCAGGCCCGTGTTTGGTATGTGCGGACTCGTGGGAGTGAATGCTGCGCGTTGATGTGTGCAGCGTGCATGTACCTGGTGTGGAAGTGCCACTTCTAGAAGTGGGCACTTCAGTGTGCAGTCTGAAATGTGTGGCTTGTCTGGCGATTGGCTGGTGAGGTCAGGTGACGGACTAGGGAATTCCCCAGAGTCAGGAGGAGTCACCCAGTGGTGAATGGGGAGTTAGCATGTTGATGGCTGGGGAGGAGTGTACCTGGGTCCTGAATAGGACAGGGATTCCCCCACACAATGCTGGCGCCGGCCCCTGTGGTGCGTCTAATGACCCTAGCCCTGCCAGTGAATAGGGAGAGGGGCTGAGCAAAACAAAGTGCTCAGGAACCTGTTGGAACTGGTTCGCCCCTTCCCTGCACCTTAGACAAAGGATTTGACTGTATAAAAATGGGGCTGTGTCCCCACAGAGGTTGTTCTCTTGCAGGATCCACTTGAGGGGGGGCCTGCTGCTGCTGGGCGCCAGGAGAGACCGCCACTGGGGACTGCCTCCCTGCTGGAGGGCCCTGTGAGCTGGCTCTGGGCCCAGCCTTTGCCCCCCTGCTCTTTGCAGACTTTTTGGTTGCTGGACGTTGCTAATAGCGCCTGGGAGCGCTTTCTGGACTTTATAGCGCTGGGCGCGCTGTTTGGGCTTTTCTAGCGCTGTGAGCGCTTTGTTTCAAGGAGCCGGTGCCCACCCGGCGTTTGCCCCGTTTCTGCCGATTCTAGGGTCTCCTGGCAGGTGCCCACCCTGCCAGGGACATTGCCGTGGACATCGGCGGGTGCCCACCCCGCTTATTTGCGTTTATTTCGAGGGAGCCTACCCCTCTTACGGCCGGGATAATCACCGCTGCAGCCCGGGCTGAAACAGGAAGTCAGGCAGCGCTGACCGGGACACCCAGAACAGGAAGTAGGAGGGCGGGAGCCTACCCAGCCTCCTTCCAGGGACTTGCGCTGATCTGGAAGCCCCAGAGCCGGCAGGAGCCTACCCTGCGCCCCGGGGCCCTGAGGAGAAGTGACGCCGCGAGTGAAGTGGCCCCGTCGAGAGGAGGACCGGGAGCCCACCCCGTCTCCGTGTGCTGTCTGCCTCTGAGCCGGTGAGTACGGCTCAGCTGGGGTGACTGGGGGTGTGGTGGGACGCATCATCCGGGGCCGTCCTCGTGTGGACATCGAGCACTGCAGGCGCAGTGCTCCTTCATCCCTCCCGCTGCCCCGCCTGACAGGGGGCAGCGGCAACGCTTGACGGACCGAGTTGCTGAGCGCGTGGCGCTCCAACGGGCCAACAGTGTGTCCGGAGCCCCGTGTGGCTCCCGCGAAGGGGAGCATGAGTGTCTAGAGCGCTAGACACTCCAACGTGGGGGGAGATTGTCGTTTCTGAGCGCGTGGCGCTCCAACGGGTCCACAGTGTGCCTTGAGCCCGTGTGGCTCTAACGTGGTGGCAGTATTTTACTGAGTCCGGTGAGACTCCCACGAGTGGCCCAGTATTTGTTTAGAGCCACGAAGGCTCTAGAGGGCATTTTTAATGGTCAGAGCCCGGAGAGGGCTCCAGAGGCACGCAGAGTGCCTGAAGTTCGTTTTCCAGCTGCCCAGCACTTAGTGGGCAGCTGCATCGTTTAGGTTGGGGCCATCGGAGTTTTGGACTGTGCCTCCTGCGCAGCCTTGCCCCTGACCTTGTTGAACGCAGGGCGTCCTAGCCCCTTCCAGGCCAGTTGGCCCAGGGACTGCCACAGGTGGTGGCTCATGTAGAGTCTGGCGCAATTGGTACTTTTACACCTCTGAATGTTTCATGCATCATGTGTTTCCTTTGCTCTGCACCTCTGAATGTTTTCCTGCATCATGTGTAACGTTCTCTTACCCCTACAGGTATTGTGATACGTAGGTGGTTGTTGCTTTCTCCTAGTACAGGTGGTGCTAGTGAGGTTCTAGTTCCCTGCGTGACAGTCTCCTAAGATAGTTAGGGTTACGCAGGTGGTACTTCCCCGATACCAGTAAGTACTGGTTGTGTGCTATACATATTATTTTCGTGCTACAGTGATTTTATATATTTTTGTGCTAAGAAGTGCCAATTCCTGACAGTGGTCCAGGTGGCCCTGTCTTGTACATAATCCCTTGTAAATTCTGCCCATGCCTGTTGGCACATTGTAAAGTGTGTGTTTTTATCTAATGTGTTGTGTATAATACAAAGGCTATTTTTATAGAATACCTTGTGTGGAGTTTCTTTTGTGGTGGGCCTTGGGTGTTGTTGCTGGGTGCGCGCGCAAACGCTTTACACATCGCCTCAGGGATAAGCCTGTCTGCTCGTGCCAAGCTACCAAGGGGGTGAGCACGGGTTATCTTTGGCGTGTAACTCCCCAGCCCTGACTAGACTGGTGGTTTCTGCCTGACTTTGGCGCAAGCTTTAGCCAACCGGAAATCGCCAGGTCTAACAAGGTCTTAACTCTTACTCTGGACTAATGGTTAAGGTCTTAGACTCTTATCTGGACTAATGGTTAAGGTCTTAACTCTTACTCTGGATTATGGTTAAGGTCTTAACTCTTACTCTGGCATCATGGTTAAGGTCTTAACTCTTACTCTGGACTAATGGTTAAGGTCTTAACACTTACTCTTGACTAATGGTTAAGGTCTTAACTCTTACTCTGGACTAATGGTTAAGGTCTTAGACTCTTACTCTGGCATCATGGTTAAGGTCTTAACTCTTACTCTGGCATCATTGTTAAGGTCTTAACTCTTACTCTGGCATCATGGTTAAGGTCTTAACTCTTACTCTGGACTAATGGTTAAGGTCTTAACTCTTACTCTGGGCTAATGGTTAAGGTCTTAACTCTTACTCTGGACTATTGGTTAAGGTCTTAACTCTTACTCTGGCATCATGGTTAAGGTCTTAACTCTTACTCTGGACTAATGGTTAATGTCTTAACTCTTACTCTGGACTAATGGTTAAGGTCTTAACTCTTACTCTGGACTAATGGTTAAGGTCTTAACTCTTACTCTGGACTAATGGTTAAGGTCTTAACTCTTACTCTAGACTAATTGTTAAGGTCTTAACTCTTACTTTGGACAAATGGTTAAGGTCTTAACTCTTACTCTGGACTAATGGTTAAGGTCCTAACTCTTAGTCTGGCATCATGGTTAAGGTCTTAACTCTTACTCTGGACTAATGGTTAAGGTCTTACCTCTTACTCTGGCATCATGGTTAAGGTCTTAACTCTTACTCTGGACTAATGGTTAAGGTCTTAGACTCTTACTCTGGACTAATGGTTAAGGTCTTAACTCTTACTCTGTCATCATGGTTAAGGTCTTAGACTCTTACTCTGGACTAATGGTTAAGGTCTTAACTCTTTCTCTGGGCTAATGGTTAAGGTCTTAGACTCTTACTCTGGCATCATGGTTAAGGTCTTAACTCTTACTCTGGACTAATGGTTAAGGTCTTAACTCTTACTCTGGACTAATTGTTAAGGTCTTAACTCTTACTCTGGCCTCATGGTTAAGGTCTTAACTCTTACTCTGGACTAATGGTTAAGGTCTTACCTCTTACTCTGGCATCATGGTTAAGGTCTTAACTCTTACTCTAGACTAATGTTTATGGTCTTAGACTCTTACTCTGGCATCATGTTTAAGGTCTTAACTCTTACTCTGGCATCATGGTTAAGGTCTTAACTCTTACTCTGGACTAATGGTTAAGGTCTTAACTCTTACGCTGGACTAATGGTTAAGGTCTTAGACTCTTACTCTGGCATCATGGTTAAGGTCTTAACTCTTACTCTGGACTAATGGTTATGGTCTTAACTCTTACTCTAGCATCATGGTTAAGGTCTTAACTCTTACTCTGGACTAATGGTTAAGGTCTTAACTCCTATTCTGGCATCATGGTTAAGGTCTTAACTCTTACTCTGGCACCATGGTTAAGGTCTTAACTCTTACTCTGGACTAATGGTTAAGGTCTTAGACTCTTACTATGGAGTAATGGTTAAGGTCTTAACTCTTACTATGGCATCATGGTTAAGGTCTTAGACTCTTACTCTGGACTAATGGTTAAGGTCTTAACTCTTACTCTGGACTAATGGTTAAGGTCTTAACTCTTACTCTGGACTAATTGTTAAGGTCTTAACTCTTACTCTGGACTAATGGTTAAGGTCTAACTCTTACTCTGGCATCATGGTTAAGGTCTTAGACTCTTACTCTGGCATCATGGTTAAGGTATTAACTCTTACTCTGGACTAATGGTTAAGGTCTTAGACTCTTACTATGGACTAATGGTTAAGGTCTTAACTCTTACTCTGGCATCATGGTTAAGGTCTTAACTCTTACTCTGGACTAATGGTTAAGGTCTTAACTCTTACGCTGGACTAATGGTTAAGGTCTTAGACTCTTACTCTGGCATCATGGTTAAGGTCTTAACTCTTACTCTGGACTAATCGTTATGGTCTTAACTCTTACTCTAGCATCATGGTTAAGGTCTTAACTCTTACTCTGGACTAATGGTTAAGGTCTTAACTCCTATTCTGGCATCATGGTTAAGGTCTTAACTCTTACTCTGGCACCATGGTTAAGGTCTTAACTCTTACTCTGGACTAATGGTTAAGGTCTTAGACTCTTACTATGGAGTAATGGTTAAGGTCTTAACTCTTACTATGGCATCATGGTTAAGGTCTTAGACTCTTACTCTGGACTAATGGTTAAGGTCTTAACTCTTACTCTGGACTAATTGTTAAGGTCTTAACTCTTACTCTGGACTAATGGTTAAGGTCTAACTCTTACTCTGGCATCATGGTTAAGGTCTTAGACTCTTACTCTGGCATCATGGTTAAGGTATTAACTCTTACTCTGGACTAATGGTTAAGGTCTTAGACTCTTACTATGGACTAATGGTTAAGGTCTTAGACTCTTACTATGGACTAATGGTTAAGGTCTTAACTCTTACTCTGGCATCATGGTTAAGGTCTTAACTGTTACTCTGGACTAATGGTTAAGGTCTTAACTCTTACTCTGGACTAATTGTTAAGGTCTTTACTCTTACTCTGGCATCATGGTTAAGGTCTTAACTCTTACTCTGGACTAATTGTTAATGTCTTAACTCTTACTCTGGACTAATGGTTAAGGTCTTAACTCTTACTCTAGACTAATTGTTAAGGTCATAACTCTTACTTTGGACAAATGGTTAAGGTCTTAACTCTTACTCTGGCATCATGGTTAAGGTCTTAGACTCTTACTCTGGACTAATGGTTAAGGTCTTAACTCTTACTCTGGACTAATGGTTAAGGTCTTAGACTCTTATCTGGACTAATGGTTAAGGTCTTAACTCTTACTCTGGACTAATGGTTAAGGTCTTAACTCTTACTCTGGCATCATGGTTAAGGTCTTAACTCTTACTCTGGACTAATGGTTAAGGTCTTAACACTTACTCTTGACTAATGGTTAAGGTCTTAACTCTTACTCTGGACTAATGGTTAAGGTCTTAGACTCTTACTCTGGCATCATGGTTAAGGTCTTAACTCTTACTCTGGCATCATTGTTAAGGTCTTAACTCTTAATCTGGCATCATGGTTAAGGTCTTAACTCTTACTCTGGACTAATGGTTAAGGTCTTAACTCTTACTCTGGACTAATGGTTAAGGTCTTAGACTCTTACTCTGGACTAATGGTTAATGTCTTAACTCTTACTCTGGACTAATTGTTAAGGTCTTAACTCTTACTGTGGACTAATGGTTAAGGTCTAACTCTTACTCTGGCATCATGGTTAAGGTCTTAGACTCTTACTCTGGCATCATGGTTAAGGTATTAACTCTTACTCTGGACTAATGGTTAAGGTCTTAGACTCTTACTATGGAATAATGGTTAAGGTCTTAACTCTTACTCTGGCATCATGGTTAAGGTCTTAACTCTTACTCTGGACTAATGGTTAAGCTCTTAACTCTTACTCTGGACTAATTGTTAAGGTCTTTACTCTTACTCTGGCATCATGGTTAAGGTCTTAACTCTTACTCTGGACTAATTGTTAATGTCTTAACTCTTACTCTGGACTAATGGTTAAGGTCTTAACTCTTACTCTGGACTAATGGTTAAGGTCTTAACTCTTACTCTAGACTAATTGTTAAGGTCTTAACTCTTACTTTGGACAAATGGTTAAGGTCTTAACTCTTACTCTGGCGTCATGGTTAAGGTCTTAGACTCTTACTCTGGACTAATGGTTAAGGTCTTAACTCTTACTCTGGACTAATGGTGAAGGTCTTAACTCTTACTCTGGACTAATGGTTAAGGTCTTAACTCTTACTCTGGACTAATGGTTAAGGTCTTAACTCTTACTCTGGCATCATGGTTAAGGTCTTAACTCTTACTCTGGACTAATGGTTAAGGTCTTAACACTTACTCTTGACTAATGGTTAAGGTCTTAACTCTTACTCTGGACTAATGGTTAAGGTCTTAGACTCTTACTCTGGCATCATGGTTAAGGTCTTAACTCTTACTCTGGCATCATTGTTAAGGTCTTAACTCTTACTCTGGCATCATGGTTAAGGTCTTAACTCTTACTCTGGACAAATGGTTAAGGTCTTAACTCTTACTCTGGGCTAATGGTTAAGGTCTTAACTCTTACTCTGGACTAATGGTTAAGGTCTTGACTCTTACTCTGGCATCATGGTTAAGGTCTTAACTCTTACTCTGGACTAATGGTTAATGTCTTAACTCTTACTCTGGACTAATGGTTAAGGTCTTAACTCTTACTCTGGACTAATGGTTAAGGTCTGAACTCTTACTCTAGACTAATTGTTAAGGTCTTAACTCTTACTTTGGACAAATGGTTAAGGTCTTAACTCTTACTCTGGACTAATGGTTAAGGTCTTAACTCTTAGTCTGGCATCATGGTTAAGGTCTTAACTCTTACTCTGGACTAATGGTTAAGGTCTTACCTCTTACTCTGGCATCATGGTTAAGGTCTTAACTCTTACTCTGGACTAATGGTTAAGGTCTTAACTCTTACTCTGGACTAATGGTTAAGGTCTTAGACTCTTATCTGGACTAATGTTTAAGGTCTTAAATCTTACTCTGGACTAATGGTTAAGGTCTTAACTCTTACTCTGGCATCATGGTTAAGGTCTTAACTCTTACTCTGGACTAATGGTTAAGGTCTTAACACTTACTCTTGACTAATGGTTAAGGTCTTAACTCTTACTCTGGACTAATGGTTAAGGTCTTAGACTCTTACTCTGGCATCATGGTTAAGGTCTTAACTCTTACTCTGGCATCATTGTTAAGCTCTTAACTCTTACTCTGGCATCATGGTTAAGGTCTTAACTCTTTCTCTGGACTAATGGTTAAGGTCTTACCTCTTACTCTGGCATCATGGTTAAGGTCTTAACTCTTACTCTGGACTAATGGTTAAGGACTTAGACTCTTACTCTGGACTAATGGTTAAGGTCTTAACTCTTACTCTGGCATCATGGTTAAGGTCTTAGACTCTTACTCTGGACTAATGGTTAAGGTCTTAACTCTTACTCTGGACTAATGGTTAAGGTCTTAGACTCTTACTCTGGACTAATGGTTAAGGTCTTAACTCTTACTCTGGACTAATGGTTAAGGTCTTAACTCTTACTCTGGCATCATGGTTAAGGTCTTAACTCTTACTCTGGACTAATGGTTAAGGTCTTAACTCTTACGCTGGACTAATGGTTAAGGTCTTAGACTCTTACTCTGGCATCATGGTTAAGGTCTTAACTCTTACTCTGGACTAATGGTTATGGTCTTAACTCTTACTCTAGCATCATGGTTAAGGTCTTAACTCTTACTCTGGACTAATGGTTAAGGTCTTAACTCCTATTCTGGCATCATGGTTAAGGTCTTAACTCTTACTCTGGCATTATGGTTAAGGTCTTAGACTCTTACTATGGAGTAATGGTTATGGTCTTAACTCTTACTATGGCATCATGGTGAAGGTCTTAGACTCTTACTCTGGACTAATGGTTAAGGTCTTAACTCTTACTCTGGACTAATGGTTAAGGTCTTACCTCTTACTCTGGCATCATGGTTAAGGTCTTAACTCTTACTCTGGACTAATGGTTAAGGTCTTAACTCTTACTCTGGACTAATGGTTAAGGTCTTAGACTCTTATCTGGACTAATGGTTAAGGTCTTAACTCTTACTCTGGACTAATGGTTAAGGTCTTAACTCTTACTCTGGCATCATGGTTAAGGTCTTAACTCTTACTCTGGACTAATGGTTAAGGTCTTAACACTTACTCTTGACTAATGGTTAAGGTCTTAACTCTTACTCTGGACTAATGGTTAAGGTCTTAGACTCTTACTCTGGCATCATGGTTAAGGTCTTAACTCTTACTCTGGCATCATGGTTAAGGTCTTAACTCTTACTCTGGACTAATGGTTAAGGTCTTAACTCTTACTCTGGACTATTGGTTAAGGTCTTAACTCTTACTCTGGCATCATGGTTAAGGTCTTAACTCTTACTCTGGACTAATGGTTAAGGTCTTAACTCCTATTCTGGCATCATGGTTAAGGTCTTAACTCTTACTCTGGCATCATGGTTAAGGTCTTAACTCTTACTCTGGACTAATGGTTAAGGTCTTAGACTCTTACTATGGAGTAATGGTTAAGGTCTTAACTCTTACTATGGCATCATGGTTAAGGTCTTAGACTCTTACTCTGGACTAATGGTTAAGGTCTTAACTCTTACTCTGGACTAATGGTTAAGGTCTTAACTCTTACTCTGGACTAATTGTTAAGGTCTTAACTCTTACTGTGGACTAATGGTTAAGGTCTAACTCTTACTCTGGCATCATGGTTAAGGTCTTAGACTCTTACTCTGGCATCATGGTTAAGGTATTAACTCTTACTCTGGACTAATGGTTAAGGTCTTAGACTCTTACTATGGAATAATGGTTAAGGTCTTAACTCTTACTCTGGCATCATGGTTAAGATCTTAACTCTTACTCTGGACTAATGGTTAAGCTCTTAACTCTTACTCTGGACTAATTGTTAAGGTCTTTACTCTTACTCTGGCATCATGGTTAAGGTCTTAACTCTTACTCTGGACTAATTGTTAATGTCTTAACTCTTACTCTGGACTAATGGTTAAGGTCTTAACTCTTACTCTGGACTAATGGTTAAGGTCTTAACTCTTACTCTAGACTAATTGTTAAGGTCTTAACTCTTACTTTGGACAAATGGTTAAGGTCTTAACTCTTACTCTGGCGTCATGGTTAAGGTCTTAGACTCTTACTCTGGACTAATGGTTAAGGTCTTAACTCTTACTCTGGACTAATGGTGAAGGTCTTAACTCTTACTCTGGACTAATGGTTAAGGTCTTAACTCTTACTCTGGACTAATGGTTAAGGTCTTAACTCTTACTCTGGCATCATGGTTAAGGTCTTAACTCTTACTCTGGACTAATGGTTAAGGTCTTAACACTTACTCTTGACTAATGGTTAAGGTCTTAACTCTTACTCTGGACTAATGGTTAAGGTGTTAGACTCTTACTCTGGCATCATGGTTAAGGTCTTAACTCTTACTCTGGCATCATTGTTAAGGTCTTAACTCTTACTCTGGCATCATGGTTAAGGTCTTAACTCTTACTCTGGACAAATGGTTAAGGTCTTAACTCTTACTCTGGGCTAATGGTTAAGGTCTTAACTCTTACTCTGGACTAATGGTTAAGGTCTTGACTCTTACTCTGGCATCATGGTTAAGGTCTTAACTCTTACTCTGGACTAATGGTTAATGTCTTAACTCTTACTCTGGACTAATGGTTAAGGTCTTAACTCTTACTCTGGACTAATGGTTAAGGTCTGAACTCTTACTCTAGACTAATTGTTAAGGTCTTAACTCTTACTTTGGACAAATGGTTAAGGTCTTAACTCTTACTCTGGACTAATGGTTAAGGTCTTAACTCTTAGTCTGGCATCATGGTTAAGGTCTTAACTCTTACTCTGGACTAATGGTTAAGGTCTTACCTCTTACTCTGGCATCATGGTTAAGGTCTTAACTCTTACTCTGGACTAATGGTTAAGGTCTTAACTCTTACTCTGGACTAATGGTTAAGGTCTTAGACTCTTATCTGGACTAATGTTTAAGGTCTTAAATCTTACTCTGGACTAATGGTTAAGGTCTTAACTCTTACTCTGGCATCATGGTTAAGGTCTTAACTCTTACTCTGGACTAATGGTTAAGGTCTTAACACTTACTCTTGACTAATGGTTAAGGTCTTAACTCTTACTCTGGACTAATGGTTAAGGTCTTAGACTCTTCCTCTGGCATCATGGTTAAGGTCTTAACTCTTACTCTGGCATCATTGTTAAGCTCTTAACTCTTACTCTGGCATCATGGTTAAGGTCTTAACTCTTTCTCTGGACTAATGGTTAAGGTCTTACCTCTTACTCTGGCATCATGGTTAAGGTCTTAACTCTTACTCTGGACTAATGGTTAAGGACTTAGACTCTTACTCTGGACTAATGGTTAAGGTCTTAACTCTTACTCTGGCATCATGGTTAAGGTCTTAGACTCTTACTCTGGACTAATGGTTAAGGTCTTAACTCTTACTCTGGACTAATGGTTAAGGTCTTAGACTCTTATCTGGACTAATGGTTAAGGTCTTAACTCTTACTCTGGACTAATGGTTAAGGTCTTAACTCTTACTCTGGCATCATGGTTAAGGTCTTAACTCTTACTCTGGACTAATGGTTAAGGTCTTAACACTTACTCTTGACTAATGGTTAAGGTCTTAACTCTTACTCTGGACTAATGGTTAAGGTCTTAGACTCTTACTCTGGCATCATGGTTAAGGTCTTAACTCTTACTCTGGCATCATGGTTAAGGTCTTAACTCTTACTCTGGACTAATGGTTAAGGTCTTAACTCTTACTCTGGACTATTAGTTAAGGTCTTAACTCTTACTCTGGCATCATGGTTAAGGTCTTAACTCTTACTCTGGACTAATGGTTAAGGTCTTAACTCCTATTCTGGCATCATGGTTAAGGTCTTAACTCTTACTCTGGCATCATGGTTAAGGTCTTAACTCTTACTCTGGACTAATGGTTAAGGTCTTAGACTCTTACTATGGAGTAATGGTTAAGGTCTTAACTCTTACTATGGCATCATGGTTAAGGTCTTAGACTCTTACTCTGGACTAATGGTTAAGGTCTTAACTCTTACTCTGGACTAATGGTTAAGGTCTTAACTCTTACTCTGGACTAATTGTTAAGGTCTTAACTCTTACTGTGGACTAATGGTTAAGGTCTAACTCTTACTCTGGCATCATGGTTAAGGTCTTAGACTCTTACTCTGGCATCATGGTTAAGGTATTAACTCTTACTCTGGACTAATGGTTAAGGTCTTAGACTCTTACTATGGAATAATGGTTAAGGTCTTAACTCTTACTCTGGCATCATGGTTAAGGTCTTAACTCTTACTCTGGACTAATGGTTAAGCTCTTAACTCTTACTCTGGACTAATTGTTAAGGTCTTTACTCTTACTCTGGCATCATGGTTAAGGTCTTAACTCTTACTCTGGACTAATTGTTAATGTCTTAACTCTTACTCTGGACTAATGGTTAAGGTCTTAACTCTTACTCTGGACTAATGGTTAAGGTCTTAACTCTTACTCTAGACTAATTGTTAAGGTCTTAACTCTTACTTTGGACAAATGGTTAAGGTCTTAACTCTTACTCTGGCGTCATGGTTAAGGTCTTAGACTCTTACTCTGGACTAATGGTTAAGGTCTTAACTCTTACTCTGGACTAATGGTGAAGGTCTTAACTCTTACTCTGGACTAATGGTTAAGGTCTTAACTCTTACTCTGGACTAATGGTTAAGGTCTTAACTCTTACTCTGGCATCATGGTTAAGGTCTTAACTCTTACTCTGGACTAATGGTTAAGGTCTTAACACTTACTCTTGACTAATGGTTAAGGTCTTAACTCTTACTCTGGACTAATGGTTAAGGTGTTAGACTCTTACTCTGGCATCATGGTTAAGGTCTTAACTCTTACTCTGGCATCATTGTTAAGGTCTTAACTCTTACTCTGGCATCATGGTTAAGGTCTTAACTCTTACTCTGGACAAATGGTTAAGGTCTTAACTCTTACTCTGGGCTAATGGTTAAGGTCTTAACTCTTACTCTGGACTAATGGTTAAGGTCTTGACTCTTACTCTGGCATCATGGTTAAGGTCTTAACTCTTACTCTGGACTAATGGTTAATGTCTTAACTCTTACTCTGGACTAATGGTTAAGGTCTTAACTCTTACTCTGGACTAATGGTTAAGGTCTGAACTCTTACTCTAGACTAATTGTTAAGGTCTTAACTCTTACTTTGGACAAATGGTTAAGGTCTTAACTCTTACTCTGGACTAATGGTTAAGGTCTTAACTCTTAGTCTGGCATCATGGTTAAGGTCTTAACTCTTACTCTGGACTAATGGTTAAGGTCTTACCTCTTACTCTGGCATCATGGTTAAGGTCTTAACTCTTACTCTGGACTAATGGTTAAGGTCTTAACTCTTACTCTGGACTAATGGTTAAGGTCTTAGACTCTTATCTGGACTAATGTTTAAGGTCTTAAATCTTACTCTGGACTAATGGTTAAGGTCTTAACTCTTACTCTGGCATCATGGTTAAGGTCTTAACTCTTACTCTGGACTAATGGTTAAGGTCTTAACACTTACTCTTGACTAATGGTTAAGGTCTTAACTCTTACTCTGGACTAATGGTTAAGGTCTTAGACTCTTACTCTGGCATCATGGTTAAGGTCTTAACTCTTACTCTGGCATCATTGTTAAGCTCTTAACTCTTACTCTGGCATCATGGTTAAGGTCTTAACTCTTTCTCTGGACTAATGGTTAAGGTCTTACCTCTTACTCTGGCATCATGGTTAAGGTCTTAACTCTTACTCTGGACTAATGGTTAAGGACTTAGACTCTTACTCTGGACTAATGGTTAAGGTCTTAACTCTTACTCTGGCATCATGGTTAAGGTCTTAGACTCTTACTCTGGACTAATGGTTAAGGTCTTAACTCTTACTCTGGACTAATGGTTAAGGTCTTAGACTCTTACTCTGGACTAATGGTTAAGGTCTTAACTCTTACTCTGGACTAATGGTTAAGGTCTTAACTCTTACTCTGGCATCATGGTTAAGGTCTTAACTCTTACTCTGGACTAATGGTTAAGGTCTTAACTCTTACGCTGGACTAATGGTTAAGGTCTTAGACTCTTACTCTGGCATCATGGTTAAGGTCTTAACTCTTACTCTGGACTAATGGTTATGGTCTTAACTCTTACTCTAGCATCATGGTTAAGGTCTTAACTCTTACTCTGGACTAATGGTTAAGGTCTTAACTCCTATTCTGGCATCATGGTTAAGGTCTTAACTCTTACTCTGGCATTATGGTTAAGGTCTTAGACTCTTACTATGGAGTAATGGTTATGGTCTTAACTCTTACTATGGCATCATGGTGAAGGTCTTAGACTCTTACTCTGGACTAATGGTTAAGGTCTTAACTCTTACTCTGGACTAATGGTTAAGGTCTTACCTCTTACTCTGGCATCATGGTTAAGGTCTTAACTCTTACTCTGGACTAATGGTTAAGGTCTTAACTCTTACTCTGGACTAATGGTTAAGGTCTTAGACTCTTATCTGGACTAATGGTTAAGGTCTTAACTCTTACTCTGGACTAATGGTTAAGGTCTTAACTCTTACTCTGGCATCATGGTTAAGGTCTTAACTCTTACTCTGGACTAATGGTTAAGGTCTTAACACTTACTCTTGACTAATGGTTAAGGTCTTAACTCTTACTCTGGACTAATGGTTAAGGTCTTAGACTCTTACTCTGGCATCATGGTTAAGGTCTTAACTCTTACTCTGGCATCATGGTTAAGGTCTTAACTCTTACTCTGGACTAATGGTTAAGGTCTTAACTCTTACTCTGGACTATTGGTTAAGGTCTTAACTCTTACTCTGGCATCATGGTTAAGGTCTTAACTCTTACTCTGGACTAATGGTTAATGTCTTAACTCTTACTCTGGACTAATGGTTAAGGTCTTAACTCTTACTCTGGACTAATGGTTAAGGTCTTAACTCTTACTCTGGACTAATGGTTAAGGTCTTAACACTTACTCTTGACTAATGGTTAAGGTCTTAACTCTTACTCTGGACTAATGGTTAAGGTCTTAGACTCTTACTCTGGCATCATGGTTAAGGTCTTAGACTCTTACTCTGGCATCATTGTTAAGGTCTTAACTCTTACTCTGGCATCATGGTTAAGGTCTTAACTCTTTCTCTGGACTAATGGTTAAGGTCTTACCTCTTACTCTGGCATCATGGTTAAGGTCTTAACTCTTACTCTGGACTAATGGTTAAGGTCTTAGACTCTTACTCTGGACTAATGGTTAAGTTCTTAACTCTTACTCTGTCATCATGGTTAAGGTCTTAGACTCGTACTCTGGACTAATGGTTAAGGTCTTAACTCTTTCTCTGGGCTAATGGTTAAGGTCTGAGACTCTTACTCTGGCATCATGGTTAAGGTCTTAACTCTTACTCTGGACTAATGGTTAAGGTCTTAACTCTTACTCTGGACTAATTGTTAAGGTCTTAACTCTTACTCTGGCATCATGGTTAAGGTCTTAACTCTTACTCTGGACTAATGGTTAAGGTCTTACCTCTTACTCTGGCATCATGGTTAAGGTCTTAACTCTTACTCTAGACTAATGTTTATGGTCTTAGACTCTTACTCTGGCATCATGTTTAAGGTCTTAACTCTTACTCTGGCATCATGGTTAAGGTCTTAACTCTTACTCTGGACTAATAGTTAAGGTCTTAACTCTTACGCTGGACTAATGGTTAAGGTCTTAGACTCTTACTCTGGCATCATGGTTAAGGTCTTAACTCTTACTCTGGACTAATGGTTATGGTCTTAACTCTTACTCTGGCATCATGGTTAAGGTCTTAACTCTTACTCTGGACTAATGGTTAAGGTCTTAGACTCTTACTATGGAGTAATGGTTAAGGTCTTAACTCTTACTATGGCATCATGGTTAAGGTCTTAGACTCTTACTCTGGACTAATGGTTAAGGTCTTAACTCTTACTCTGGACTAATGGTTAAGGTCTTAACTCTTACTCTGGACTAATTGTTAAGGTCTTAACTCTTACTGTGGACTAATGGTTAAGGTCTAACTCTTACTCTGGCATCATGGTTAAGGTCTTAGACTCTTACTCTGGCATCATGGTTAAGGCATTAACTCTTACTCTGGACTAATGGTTAAGGTCTTAGACTCTTACTATGGAATAATGGTTAAGGTCTTAACTCTTACTCTGGCATCATGGTTAAGGTCTTAACTCTTACTCTGGACTAATGGTTAAGCTCTTAACTCTTACTCTGGACTAATTGTTAAGGTCTTTACTCTTACTCTGGCATCATGGTTAAGGTCTTAACTCTTACTCTGGACTAATTGTTAATGTCTTAACTCTTACTCTGGACTAATGGTTACGGTCTTAACTCTTACTCTGGACTAATGGTTAAGGTCTTAACTCTTACTCTAGACTAATTGTTAAGGTCTTAACTCTTACTTTGGACAAATGGTTAAGGTCTTAACTCTTACTCTGGCATCATGGTTAAGGTCTTAGACTCTTACTCTGGACTAATGGTTAAGGTCTTAACTCTTACTCTGGACTAATGGTGAAGGTCTTAGACTCCTCTCTGGACTAATGGTTAAGGTCTTAACTCTTACTCTGGACTAATGGTTAAGGTCTTAACTCTTACTCTGGCATCATGGTTAAGGTCTTAACTCTTACTCTGGACTAATGGTTAAGGTCTTAACACTTACTCTTGACTAATGGTTAAGGTCTTAACTCTTACTCTGGACTAATGGTTAAGGTCTTAGACTCTTACTCTGGCATCATGGTTAAGGTCTTAACTCTTACTCTGGCATCATTGTTAAGGTCTTAACTCTTACTCTGGCATCATGGTTAAGGTCTTAACTCTTACTCTGGACAAATGGTTAAGGTCTTAACTCTTACTCTGGGCTAATGGTTAAGGTCTTAACTCTTACTCTGGACTAATGGTTAAGGTCTTGACTCTTACTCTGGCATCATGGTTAAGGTCTTAACTCTTACTCTGGACTAATGGTTAATGTCTTAACTCTTACTCTGGACTAATGGTTAAGGTCTTAACTCTTACTCTGGACTAATGGTTAAGGTCTGAACTCTTACTCTAGACTAATTGTTAAGGTCTTAACTCTTACTTTGGACAAATGGTTAAGGTCTTAACTCTTACTCTGGACTAATGGTTAAGGTCTTAACTCTTAGTCTGGCATCATGGTTAAGGTCTTAACTCTTACTCTGGACTAATGGTTAAGGTCTTACCTCTTACTCTGGCATCATGGTTAAGGTATTAACTCTTACTCTGGACTAATGGTTAAGGTCTTAACTCTTACTCTGGACTAATGGTTAAGGTCTTAGACTCTTATCTGGACTAATGTTTAAGGTCTTAAATCTTACTCTGGACTAATGGTTAAGGTCTTAACTCTTACTCTGGCATCATGGTTAAGGTCTTAACTCTTACTCTGGACTAATGGTTAAGGTCTTAACACTTACTCTTGACTAATGGTTAAGGTCTTAACTCTTACTCTGGACTAATGGTTAAGGTCTTAGACTCTTACTCTGGCATCATGGTTAAGGTCTTAACTCTTACTCTGGCATCATTGTTAAGGTCTTAACTCTTACTCTGGCATCATGGTTAAGGTCTTAACTCTTTCTCTGGACTAATGGTTAAGGTCTTACCTCTTACTCTGGCATCATGGTTAAGGTCTTAACTCTTACTCTGGACTAATGGTTAAGGACTTAGACTCTTACTCTGGACTAATGGTTAAGGTCTTAACTCTTACTCTGGCATCATGGTTAAGGTCTTAGACTCTTACTCTGGACTAATGGTTAAGGTCTTAACTCTTACTCTGGACTAATGGTTAAGGTCTTAGACTCTTACTCTGGACTAATGGTTAAGGTCTTAACTCTTACTCTGGACTAATGGTTAAGGTCTTAACTCTTACTCTGGCATCATGGTTAAGGTCTTAACTCTTACTCTGGACTAATGGTTAAGGTCTTAACTCTTACGCTGGACTAATGGTTAAGGTCTTAGACTCTTACTCTGGCATCATGGTTAAGGTCTTAACTCTTACTCTGGACTAATGGTTATGGTCTTAACTCTTACTCTAGCATCATGGTTAAGGTCTTAACTCTTACTCTGGACTAATGGTTAAGGTCTTAACTCCTATTCTGGCATCATGGTTAAGGTCTTAACTCTTACTCTGGCATTATGGTTAAGGTCTTAACTCTTACTCTGGACTAATGGTTAAGGTTTTAGACTCTTACTATGGAGTAATGGTTATGGTCTTAACTCTTACTATGGCATCATGGTTAAGGTCTTAGACTCTTACTCTGGACTAATGGTTAAGGTCTTAACTCTTACTCTGGACTAATGGTTAAGGTCTTAACTCTTACTCTGGACTAATTGTTAAGGTCTTAACTCTTACTATGGACTAATGGTTAAGGTCTAACTCTTACTCTGGCATCATGGTTAAGGTCTTAGACTCTTACTCTGGCATCATGGTTAAGGTATTAACTCTTACTCTGGACTAATGGTTAAGGTCTTAGACTCTTACTATGGACTAATGGTTAAGGTCTTAACTCTTACTCTGGCATCATGGTTAAGGTCTTAACTGTTACTCTGGACTAATGGTTAAGGTCTTAACTCTTACTCTGGACTAATTGTTAAGGTCTTTACTCTTACTCTGGCATCATGGTTAAGGTCTTAACTCTTACTCTGGACTAATTGTTAATGTCTTAACTCTTACTCTGGACTAATGGTTAAGGTCTTAACTCTTACTCTGGACTAATGGTTAAGGTCTTAACTCTTACTCTAGACTAATTGTTAAGGTCATAACTCTTACTTTGGACAAATGGTTAAGGTCTTAACTCTTACTCTGGCATCATGGTTAAGGTCTTAGACTCTTACTCTGGACTAATGGTTAAGGTCTTAACTCTTACTCTGGACTAATGGTTAAGGTCTTAGACTCTTATCTGGACTAATGGTTAAGGTCTTAACTCTTACTCTGGACTAATGGTTAAGGTCTTAACTCTTACTCTGGCATCATGGTTAAGGTCTTAACTCTTACTCTGGACTAATGGTTAAGGTCTTAACACTTACTCTTGACTAATGGTTAAGGTCTTAACTCTTACTCTGGACTAATGGTTAAGGTCTTAGACTCTTACTCTGGCATCATGGTTAAGGTCTTAACTCTTACTCTGGCATCATTGTTAAGGTCTTAACTCTTAATCTGGCATCATGGTTAAGGTCTTAACTCTTACTCTGGACTAATGGTTAAGGTCTTAACTCTTACTCTGGGCTAATGGTTAAGGTCTTAACTCTTACTCTGGCATCATGGTTAAGGTCTTAACTCTTACTCTGGACTAATGGTTAAGGTCTTAACACTTACTCTTGACTAATGGTTAAGGTCTTAACTCTTACTCTGGACTAATGGTTAAGGTCTTAGACTCTTACTCTGGCATCATGGTTAAGGTCTTAACTCTTACTCTGGCATCATGGTTAAGGTCTTAACTCTTACTCTGGACTAATGGTTAAGGTCTTAACTCTTACTCTGGACTATTGGTTAAGGTCTTAACTCTTACTCTGGCATCATGGTTAAGGTCTTAACTCTTACTCTGGACTAATGGTTAATGTCTTAACTCTTACTCTGGACTAATGGTTAAGGTCTTAACTCTTACTCTGGACTAATGGTTAAGGTCTTAACTCTTACTCTGGACTAATGGTTAAGGTCTTAACACTTACTCTTGACTAATGGTTAAGGTCTTAACTCTTACTCTGGACTAATGGTTAAGGTCTTAGACTCTTACTCTGGCATCATGGTTAAGGTCTTAGACTCTTACTCTGGCATCATTGTTAAGGTCTTAACTCTTACTCTGGCATCATGGTTAAGGTCTTAACTCTTTCTCTGGACTAATGGTTAAGGTCTTACCTCTTACTCTGGCATCATGGTTAAGGTCTTAACTCTTACTCTGGACTAATGGTTAAGGTCTTAGACTCTTACTCTGGACTAATGGTTAAGTTCTTAACTCTTACTCTGTCATCATGGTTAAGGTCTTAGACTCGTACTCTGGACTAATGGTTAAGGTCTTAACTCTTTCTCTGGGCTAATGGTTAAGGTCTGAGACTCTTACTCTGGCATCATGGTTAAGGTCTTAACTCTTACTCTGGACTAATGGTTAAGGTCTTAACTCTTACTCTGGACTAATTGTTAAGGTCTTAACTCTTACTCTGGCATCATGGTTAAGGTCTTAACTCTTACTCTGGACTAATGGTTAAGGTCTTACCTCTTACTCTGGCATCATGGTTAAGGTCTTAACTCTTACTCTAGACTAATGTTTATGGTCTTAGACTCTTACTCTGGCATCATGTTTAAGGTCTTAACTCTTACTCTGGCATCATGGTTAAGGTCTTAACTCTTACTCTGGACTAATAGTTAAGGTCTTAACTCTTACGCTGGACTAATGGTTAAGGTCTTAGACTCTTACTCTGGCATCATGGTTAAGGTCTTAACTCTTACTCTGGACTAATGGTTATGGTCTTAACTCTTACTCTGGCATCATGGTTAAGGTCTTAACTCTTACTCTGGACTAATGGTTAAGGTCTTAGACTCTTACTATGGAGTAATGGTTAAGGTCTTAACTCTTACTATGGCATCATGGTTAAGGTCTTAGACTCTTACTCTGGACTAATGGTTAAGGTCTTAACTCTTACTCTGGACTAATGGTTAAGGTCTTAACTCTTACTCTGGACTAATTGTTAAGGTCTTAACTCTTACTGTGGACTAATGGTTAAGGTCTAACTCTTACTCTGGCATCATGGTTAAGGTCTTAGACTCTTACTCTGGCATCATGGTTAAGGCATTAACTCTTACTCTGGACTAATGGTTAAGGTCTTAGACTCTTACTATGGAATAATGGTTAAGGTCTTAACTCTTACTCTGGCATCATGGTTAAGGTCTTAACTCTTACTCTGGACTAATGGTTAAGCTCTTAACTCTTACTCTGGACTAATTGTTAAGGTCTTTACTCTTACTCTGGCATCATGGTTAAGGTCTTAACTCTTACTCTGGACTAATTGTTAATGTCTTAACTCTTACTCTGGACTAATGGTTACGGTCTTAACTCTTACTCTGGACTAATGGTTAAGGTCTTAACTCTTACTCTAGACTAATTGTTAAGGTCTTAACTCTTACTTTGGACAAATGGTTAAGGTCTTAACTCTTACTCTGGCATCATGGTTAAGGTCTTAGACTCTTACTCTGGACTAATGGTTAAGGTCTTAACTCTTACTCTGGACTAATGGTGAAGGTCTTAGACTCCTCTCTGGACTAATGGTTAAGGTCTTAACTCTTACTCTGGACTAATGGTTAAGGTCTTAACTCTTACTCTGGCATCATGGTTAAGGTCTTAACTCTTACTCTGGACTAATGGTTAAGGTCTTAACACTTACTCTTGACTAATGGTTAAGGTCTTAACTCTTACTCTGGACTAATGGTTAAGGTCTTAGACTCTTACTCTGGCATCATGGTTAAGGTCTTAACTCTTACTCTGGCATCATTGTTAAGGTCTTAACTCTTACTCTGGCATCATGGTTAAGGTCTTAACTCTTACTCTGGACAAATGGTTAAGGTCTTAACTCTTACTCTGGGCTAATGGTTAAGGTCTTAACTCTTACTCTGGACTAATGGTTAAGGTCTTGACTCTTACTCTGGCATCATGGTTAAGGTCTTAACTCTTACTCTGGACTAATGGTTAATGTCTTAACTCTTACTCTGGACTAATGGTTAAGGTCTTAACTCTTACTCTGGACTAATGGTTAAGGTCTGAACTCTTACTCTAGACTAATTGTTAAGGTCTTAACTCTTACTTTGGACAAATGGTTAAGGTCTTAACTCTTACTCTGGACTAATGGTTAAGGTCTTAACTCTTAGTCTGGCATCATGGTTAAGGTCTTAACTCTTACTCTGGACTAATGGTTAAGGTCTTACCTCTTACTCTGGCATCATGGTTAAGGTATTAACTCTTACTCTGGACTAATGGTTAAGGTCTTAACTCTTACTCTGGACTAATGGTTAAGGTCTTAGACTCTTATCTGGACTAATGTTTAAGGTCTTAAATCTTACTCTGGACTAATGGTTAAGGTCTTAACTCTTACTCTGGCATCATGGTTAAGGTCTTAACTCTTACTCTGGACTAATGGTTAAGGTCTTAACACTTACTCTTGACTAATGGTTAAGGTCTTAACTCTTACTCTGGACTAATGGTTAAGGTCTTAGACTCTTACTCTGGCATCATGGTTAAGGTCTTAACTCTTACTCTGGCATCATTGTTAAGGTCTTAACTCTTACTCTGGCATCATGGTTAAGGTCTTAACTCTTTCTCTGGACTAATGGTTAAGGTCTTACCTCTTACTCTGGCATCATGGTTAAGGTCTTAACTCTTACTCTGGACTAATGGTTAAGGACTTAGACTCTTACTCTGGACTAATGGTTAAGGTCTTAACTCTTACTCTGGCATCATGGTTAAGGTCTTAGACTCTTACTCTGGACTAATGGTTAAGGTCTTAACTCTTACTCTGGACTAATGGTTAAGGTCTTAGACTCTTACTCTGGACTAATGGTTAAGGTCTTAACTCTTACTCTGGACTAATGGTTAAGGTCTTAACTCTTACTCTGGCATCATGGTTAAGGTCTTAACTCTTACTCTGGACTAATGGTTAAGGTCTTAACTCTTACGCTGGACTAATGGTTAAGGTCTTAGACTCTTACTCTGGCATCATGGTTAAGGTCTTAACTCTTACTCTGGACTAATGGTTATGGTCTTAACTCTTACTCTAGCATCATGGTTAAGGTCTTAACTCTTACTCTGGACTAATGGTTAAGGTCTTAACTCCTATTCTGGCATCATGGTTAAGGTCTTAACTCTTACTCTGGCATTATGGTTAAGGTCTTAACTCTTACTCTGGACTAATGGTTAAGGTTTTAGACTCTTACTATGGAGTAATGGTTATGGTCTTAACTCTTACTATGGCATCATGGTTAAGGTCTTAGACTCTTACTCTGGACTAATGGTTAAGGTCTTAACTCTTACTCTGGACTAATGGTTAAGGTCTTAACTCTTACTCTGGACTAATTGTTAAGGTCTTAACTCTTACTATGGACTAATGGTTAAGGTCTAACTCTTACTCTGGCATCATGGTTAAGGTCTTAGACTCTTACTCTGGCATCATGGTTAAGGTATTAACTCTTACTCTGGACTAATGGTTAAGGTCTTAGACTCTTACTATGGACTAATGGTTAAGGTCTTAACTCTTACTCTGGCATCATGGTTAAGGTCTTAACTGTTACTCTGGACTAATGGTTAAGGTCTTAACTCTTACTCTGGACTAATTGTTAAGGTCTTTACTCTTACTCTGGCATCATGGTTAAGGTCTTAACTCTTACTCTGGACTAATTGTTAATGTCTTAACTCTTACTCTGGACTAATGGTTAAGGTCTTAACTCTTACTCTGGACTAATGGTTAAGGTCTTAACTCTTACTCTAGACTAATTGTTAAGGTCATAACTCTTACTTTGGACAAATGGTTAAGGTCTTAACTCTTACTCTGGCATCATGGTTAAGGTCTTAGACTCTTACTCTGGACTAATGGTTAAGGTCTTAACTCTTACTCTGGACTAATGGTTAAGGTCTTAGACTCTTATCTGGACTAATGGTTAAGGTCTTAACTCTTACTCTGGACTAATGGTTAAGGTCTTAACTCTTACTCTGGCATCATGGTTAAGGTCTTAACTCTTACTCTGGACTAATGGTTAAGGTCTTAACACTTACTCTTGACTAATGGTTAAGGTCTTAACTCTTACTCTGGACTAATGGTTAAGGTCTTAGACTCTTACTCTGGCATCATGGTTAAGGTCTTAACTCTTACTCTGGCATCATTGTTAAGGTCTTAACTCTTAATCTGGCATCATGGTTAAGGTCTTAACTCTTACTCTGGACTAATGGTTAAGGTCTTAACTCTTACTCTGGGCTAATGGTTAAGGTCTTAACTCTTACTCTGGACTAATGGTTAAGGTCTTAACTCTTACTCTGGCATCATGGTTAAGGTCTTAACTCTTACTCTGGACTAATGGTTAATGTCTTAACTCTTACTCTGGACTACTGGTTAAGGTCTTAACTCTTACTCTGGACTAATGGTTAAGGTCTTAACTCTTACTCTGGACTAATGGTTAAGGTCTTAACTCTTACTCTAGACTAATTGTTAAGGTCTTAACTCTTACTTTGGACAAATGGTTAAGGTCTTAACTCTTACTCTGGACTAATGGTTAAGGTCTTAACTCTTACTCTGGCATCATGGTTAAGGTCTTAACTCTTACTCTGGACTAATGGTTAAGGTCTTAACACTTACTCTTGACTAATGGTTAAGGTCTTAACTCTTACTCTGGACTAATGGTTAAGGTCTTAGACTCTTACTCTGGCATCATGGTTAAGGTCTTAACTCTTACTCTGGCATCATTGTTAAGGTCTTAACTCTTACTCTGGCATCATGGTTAAAGTCTTAACTCTTACTCTGGACTAATGGTTAAGGTCTTAACTCTAACTCTGGGCTAATGGTTAAGGTCTTAACTCTTACTCTGGACTAATGGTTAAGGTCTTAACTCTTACTCTGGACTAATGGTTAAGGTCTTAACTCTTACTCTGGACTAATGGTTAAGGTCTTAACTCTTACTCTAGACTAATTGTTAAGGTCTTAACTCTTACTTTGGACAAATGGTTAAGGTCTTATCTCTTACTCTGGACTAATGGTTAAGTTCTTAACTCTTAGTCTGGCATCATGGTTAAGGTCTTAACTCTTACTCTGGCATCATGGTTAAGGTCTTAACTCTTACTCTGGACTAATGGTTAAGGTCTTAGACTCTTACTCTGGACTAATGGTTAATGTCTTAACTCTTACTCTGGACTAATGGTTAAGGTCTTAACTCTTACTCTGGACTAATGGTTAAGGTCTTAACTCTCACTCTGGACTAATGGTTAAGGTCTTAACTCTTACTCTAGACTAATTGTTAAGGTCTTAACTCTTACTTTGGACAAATGGTTAAGGTCTTATCTCTTACTCTGGACTAATGGTTAAGTTCTTAACTCTTAGTCTGGCATCATGGTTAAGGTCTTAACTCTTACTCTGGACTAATGGTTAAGGTCTTACCTCTTACTCTGGCATCATGGTTAAGGTCTTAACTCTTACTCTGGACTAATGGTTAAGGTCTTAGACTCTTACTCTGGACTAATGGTTAAGGTCTTAACTCTTACTCTGTCATCATGGTTAAGGTCGTAGACTCTTACTCTGGACTAATGGTTAAGGTCTTAACTCTTTCTCTGGGCTAATGGTTAAGGTCTTAGACTCTTACTCTGGCATCATGGTTAAGGTCTTAACTCTTACTCTGGACTAATGGTTAAGGTCTTAACTCTTATTCTGGACTAATTGTTAAGGTCTTAACTCTTACTCTGGCATCATGGTTAAGGTCTTAACTCTTACTCTGGACTAATGGTTAATGTCTTAACTCTTACTCTGGACTAATGGTTAAGGTCTTAACTGTTACTCTGGACTAATGGTTAAGGTCTTAACTCTTACTCTGGACTAATGGTTAAGGTCTTAACTCTGACTCAGGACTAATGGTTAAAGTCTTAACTCTTACTCTAGACTAATTGTTAAGGTCTTAACTCTTACTTTGGACAAATGGTTAAGGTCTTAACTCTTACTCTGGACTACTGGTTAAGGTCTTAACTCTTAGTCTGACATCATGGTTAAGGTCTTAACTCTTCCTCTGGACTAATGGTTAAGTTCTTAACTCTTAGTCTGGCATCATGGTTAAGGTCTTAACTCTTACTCTGGACTAATGGTTAAGGTCTTACCTCTTACTCTGGCATCATGGTTAAGGTCTTAACTCTTACTCTGGACTAATGGTTAAGGTCTTAACTCTTACTCTGGACTAATGGTTAAGGTCTTAGACTCTTATCTGGACTAATGGTTAAGGTCTTAACTCTTACTCTGGACTAATGGTTAAGGTCTTAACTCTTACTCTGGCATCATGGTTAAGGTCTTAACTCTTACTCTGGACTAATGGTTAAGGTCTTAACACTTACTCTTGACTAATGGTTAAGGTCTTAACTCTTACTCTGGACTAATGGTTAAGGTCTTAGACTCTTACTCTGGCATCATGGTTAAGGTCTTAACTCTTACTCTGGCATCATTGTTAAGGTCTTAACTCTTACTCTGGCATCATGGTTAAGGTCTTAACTCTTACTCTGGACTAATGGTTAAGGTCTTAACTCTTACTCTGGGCTAATGGTTAAGGTCTTAACTCTTACTCTGGACTATTGGTTAAGGTCTTAACTCTTACTCTGGCATCATGGTTAAGGTCTTAACTCTTACTCTGGACTAATGGTTAATGTCTTAACTCTTACTCTGGACTAATGGTTAAGGTCTTAACTCTTACTCTGGACTAATGGTTAAGGTCTTAACTCTTACTCTGGACTAATGGTTAAGGTCTTAACTCTTACTCTAGACTAATTGTTAAGGTCTTAACTCTTACTTTGGACAAATGGTTAAGGTCTTAACTCTTACTCTGGACTAATGGTTAAGGTCTTAACTCTTAGTCTGGCATCATGGTTAAGGTCTTAACTCTTACTCTGGACTAATGGTTAAGGTCTTACCTCTTACTCTGGCATCATGGTTAAGGTCTTAACTCTTACTCTGGACTAATGGTTAAGGTCTTAGACTCTTACTCTGGACTAATGGTTAAGGTCTTAACTCTTACTCTGTCATCATGGTTAAGGTCTTAGACTCTTACTCTGGACTAATGGTTAAGGTCTTAACTCTTTCTCTGGGCTAATGGTTAAGGTCTTAGACTCTTACTCTGGCATCATGGTTAAGGTCTTAACTCTTACTCTGGACTAATGGTTAAGGTCTTAACTCTTACTCTGGACTAATTGTTAAGGTCTTAACTCTTACTCTGGCATCATGGTTAAGGTCTTAACTCTTACTCTGGACTAATGGTTAAGGTCTTACCTCTTACTCTGGCATCATGGTTAAGGTCTTAACTCTTACTCTAGACTAATGTTTATGGTCTTAGACTCTTACTCTGGCATCATGTTTAAGGTCTTAACTCTTACTCTGGCATCATGGTTAAGGTCTTAACTCTTACTCTGGACTAATGGTTAAGGTCTTAACTCTTACGCTGGACTAATGGTTAAGGTCTTAGACTCTTACTCTGGCATCATGGTTAAGGTCTTAACTCTTACTCTGGACTAATGGTTATGGTCTTAACTCTTACTCTAGCATCATGGTTAAGGTCTTAACTCTTACTCTGGACTAATGGTTAAGGTCTTAACTCCTATTCTGGCATCATGGTTAAGGTCTTAACTCTTACTCTGGCACCATGGTTAAGGTCTTAACTCTTACTCTGGACTAATGGTTAAGGTCTTAGACTCTTACTATGGAGTAATGGTTAAGGTCTTAACTCTTACTATGGCATCATGGTTAAGGTCTTAGACTCTTACTCTGGACTAATGGTTAAGGTCTTAACTCTTACTCTGGACTAATGGTTAAGGTCTTAACTCTTACTCTGGACTAATTGTTAAGGTCTTAACTCTTACTCTGGACTAATGGTTAAGGTCTAACTCTTACTCTGGCATCATGGTTAAGGTCTTAGACTCTTACTCTGGCATCATGGTTAAGGTATTAACTCTTACTCTGGACTAATGGTTAAGGTCTTAGACTCTTACTATGGACTAATGGTTAAGGTCTTAACTCTTACTCTGGCATCATGGTTAAGGTCTTAACTCTTACTCTGGACTAATGGTTAAGGTCTTAACTCTTACGCTGGACTAATGGTTAAGGTCTTAGACTCTTACTCTGGCATCATGGTTAAGGTCTTAACTCTTACTCTGGACTAATCGTTATGGTCTTAACTCTTACTCTAGCATCATGGTTAAGGTCTTAACTCTTACTCTGGACTAATGGTTAAGGTCTTAACTCCTATTCTGGCATCATGGTTAAGGTCTTAACTCTTACTCTGGCACCATGGTTAAGGTCTTAACTCTTACTCTGGACTAATGGTTAAGGTCTTAGACTCTTACTATGGAGTAATGGTTAAGGTCTTAACTCTTACTATGGCATCATGGTTAAGGTCTTAGACTCTTACTCTGGACTAATGGTTAAGGTCTTAACTCTTACTCTGGACTAATGGTTAAGGTCTTAACTCTTACTCTGGACTAATTGTTAAGGTCTTAACTCTTACTCTGGACTAATGGTTAAGGTCTAACTCTTACTCTGGCATCATGGTTAAGGTCTTAGACTCTTACTCTGGCATCATGGTTAAGGTATTAACTCTTACTCTGGACTAATGGTTAAGGTCTTAGACTCTTACTATGGACTAATGGTTAAGGTCTTAACTCTTACTCTGGCATCATGGTTAAGGTCTTAACTCTTACTCTGGACTAATGGTTAAGGTCTTAACACTTACTCTTGACTAATGGTTAAGGTCTTAACTCTTACTCTGGACTAATGGTTAAGGTCTTAGACTCTTACTCTGGCATCATGGTTAAGGTCTTAACTCTTACTCTGGCATCATTGTTAAGGTCTTAACTCTTACTCTGGCATCATGGTTAAGGTCTTAACTCTTACTCTGGACTAATGGTTAAGGTCTTAACTCTTACTCTGGGCTAATGGTTAAGGTCTTAACTCTTACTCTGGACTATTGGTTAAGGTCTTAACTCTTACTCTGGCATCATGGTTAAGGTCTTAACTCTTACTCTGGACTAATGGTTAATGTCTTAACTCTTACTCTGGACTAATGGTTAAGGTCTTAACTCTTACTCTGGACTAATGGTTAAGGTCTTAACTCTTACTCTGGACTAATGGTTAAGGTCTTAACTCTTACTCTAGACTAATTGTTAAGGTCTTAACTCTTACTTTGGACAAATGGTTAAGGTCTTAACTCTTACTCTGGACTAATGGTTAAGGTCTTAACTCTTAGTCTGGCATCATGGTTAAGGTCTTAACTCTTACTCTGGACTAATGGTTAAGGTCTTACCTCTTACTCTGGCATCATGGTTAAGGTCTTAACTCTTACTCTGGACTAATGGTTAAGGTCTTAGACTCTTACTCTGGACTAATGGTTAAGGTCTTAACTCTTACTCTGTCATCATGGTTAAGGTCTTAGACTCTTACTCTGGACTAATGGTTAAGGTCTTAACTCTTTCTCTGGGCTAATGGTTAAGGTCTTAGACTCTTACTCTGGCATCATGGTTAAGGTCTTAACTCTTACTCTGGACTAATGGTTAAGGTCTTAACTCTTACTCTGGACTAATTGTTAAGGTCTTAACTCTTACTCTGGCATCATGGTTAAGGTCTTAACTCTTACTCTGGACTAATGGTTAAGGTCTTACCTCTTACTCTGGCATCATGGTTAAGGTCTTAACTCTTACTCTAGACTAATGTTTATGGTCTTAGACTCTTACTCTGGCATCATGTTTAAGGTCTTAACTCTTACTCTGGCATCATGGTTAAGGTCTTAACTCTTACTCTGGACTAATGGTTAAGGTCTTAACTCTTACGCTGGACTAATGGTTAAGGTCTTAGACTCTTACTCTGGCATCATGGTTAAGGTCTTAACTCTTACTCTGGACTAATGGTTATGGTCTTAACTCTTACTCTAGCATCATGGTTAAGGTCTTAACTCTTACTCTGGACTAATGGTTAAGGTCTTAACTCCTATTCTGGCATCATGGTTAAGGTCTTAACTCTTACTCTGGCACCATGGTTAAGGTCTTAACTCTTACTCTGGACTAATGGTTAAGGTCTTAGACTCTTACTATGGAGTAATGGTTAAGGTCTTAACTCTTACTATGGCATCATGGTTAAGGTCTTAGACTCTTACTCTGGACTAATGGTTAAGGTCTTAACTCTTACTCTGGACTAATGGTTAAGGTCTTAACTCTTACTCTGGACTAATTGTAAAGGTCTTAACTCTTACTCTGGACTAATGGTTAAGGTCTAACTCTTACTCTGGCATCATGGTTAAGGTCTTAGACTCTTACTCTGGCATCATGGTTAAGGTATTAACTCTTACTCTGGACTAATGGTTAAGGTCTTAGACTCTTACTATGGACTAATGGTTAAGGTCTTAACTCTTACTCTGGCATCATGGTTAAGGTCTTAACTCTTACTCTGGACTAATGGTTAAGGTCTTAACTCTTACGCTGGACTAATGGTTAAGGTCTTAGACTCTTACTCTGGCATCATGGTTAAGGTCTTAACTCTTACTCTGGACTAATCGTTATGGTCTTAACTCTTACTCTAGCATCATGGTTAAGGTCTTAACTCTTACTCTGGACTAATGGTTAAGGTCTTAACTCCTATTCTGGCATCATGGTTAAGGTCTTAACTCTTACTCTGGCACCATGGTTAAGGTCTTAACTCTTACTCTGGACTAATGGTTAAGGTCTTAGACTCTTACTATGGAGTAATGGTTAAGGTCTTAACTCTTACTATGGCATCATGGTTAAGGTCTTAGACTCTTACTCTGGACTAATGGTTAAGGTCTTAACTCTTACTCTGGACTAATGGTTAAGGTCTTAACTCTTACTCTGGACTAATTGTTAAGGTCTTAACTCTTACTCTGGACTAATGGTTAAGGTCTAACTCTTACTCTGGCATCATGGTTAAGGTCTTAGACTCTTACTCTGGCATCATGGTTAAGGTATTAACTCTTACTCTGGACTAATGGTTAAGGTCTTAGACTCTTACTATGGACTAATGGTTAAGGTCTTAACTCTTACTCTGGCATCATGGTTAAGGTCTTAACTGTTACTCTGGACTAATGGTTAAGGTCTTAACTCTTACTCTGGACTAATTGTTAAGGTCTTTACTCTTACTCTGGCATCATGGTTAAGGTCTTAACTCTTACTCTGGACTAATTGTTAATGTCTTAACTCTTACTCTGGACTAATGGTTAAGGTCTTAACTCTTACTCTAGACTAATTGTTAAGGTCATAACTCTTACTTTGGACAAATGGTTAAGGTCTTAACTCTTACTCTGGCATCATGGTTAAGGTCTTAGACTCTTACTCTGGACTAATGGTTAAGGTCTTAACTCTTACTCTGGACTAATGGTTAAGGTCTTAGACTCTTATCTGGACTAATGGTTAAGGTCTTAACTCTTACTCTGGACTAATGGTTAAGGTCTTAACTCTTACTCTGGCATCATGGTTAAGGTCTTAACTCTTACTCTGGACTAATGGTTAAGGTCTTAACACTTACTCTTGACTAATGGTTAAGGTCTTAACTCTTACTCTGGACTAATGGTTAAGGTCTTAGACTCTTACTCTGGCATCATGGTTAAGGTCTTAACTCTTACTCTGGCATCATTGTTAAGGTCTTAACTCTTAATCTGGCATCATGGTTAAGGTCTTAACTCTTACTCTGGACTAATGGTTAAGGTCTTAACTCTTACTCTGGGCTAATGGTTAAGGTCTTAACTCTTACTCTGGACTAATGGTTAAGGTCTTAACTCTTACTCTGGCATCATGGTTAAGGTCTTAACTCTTACTCTGGACTATTGGTTAATGTCTTAATTCTTACTCTGGACTAATGGTTAAGGTCTTAACTCTTACTCTGGACTAATGGTTAAGGTCTTAACTCTTACTCTAGACTAATTGTTAAGGTCTTAACTCTTACTTTGGACAAATGGTTAAGGTCTTAACTCTTACTCTGGACTAATGGTTAAGGTCTTAACTCTTACTCTGGCATCATGGTTAAGGTCTTAACTCTTACTCTGGACTAATGGTTAAGGTCTTAACACTTACTCTTGACTAATGGTTAAGGTCTTAACTCTTACTCTGGACTAATGGTTAAGGTCTTAGACTCTTACTCTGGCATCATGGTTAAGGTCTTAACTCTTACTCTGGCATCATTGTTAAGGTCTTAACTCTTACTCTGGCATCATGGTTAAGGTCTTAACTCTTACTCTGGACTAATGGTTAAGGTCTTAACTCTTACTCTGGGCTAATGGTTAAGGTCTTAACTCTTACTCTGGACTAATGGTTAAGGTCTTAACTCTTACTCTGGCATCATGGTTAAGGTCTTAACTCTTACTCTGGACTAATGGTTAAGGTCTTAGACTCTTATCTGGACTAATGGTTAAGGTCTTAACTCTTACTCTGGACTAATGGTTAAGGTCTTAACTCTTACTCTGGCATCATGGTTAAGGTCTTAACTCTTACTCTGGACTAATGGTTAAGGTCTTAACACTTACTCTTGACTAATGGTTAAGGTCTTAACTCTTACTCTGGACTAATGGTTAAGGTCTTAGACTCTTACTCTGGCATCATGGTTAAGGTCTTAACTCTTACTCTGGCATCATTGTTAAGGTCTTAACTCTTACTCTGGACTAATGGTTAAGGTCTTAGACTCTTACTATGGAGTAATGGTTAAGGTCTTAACTCTTACTATGGCATCATGGTTAAGGTCTTAGACTCTTACTCTGGACTAATGGTTAAGGTCTTAACTCTTACTCTGGACTAATGGTTAAGGTCTTAACTCTTACTCTGGACTAATTGTTAAGGTCTTAACTCTTACTCTGGACTAATGGTTAAGGTCTAACTCTTACTCTGGCATCATGGTTAAGGTCTTAGACTCTTACTCTGGCATCATGGTTAAGGTATTAACTCTTACTCTGGACTAATGGTTAAGGTCTTAGACTCTTACTATGGACTAATGGTTAAGGTCTTAACTCTTACTCTGGCATCATGGTTAAGGTCTTAACTCTTACTCTGGACTAATGGTTGGTCTTAACTCTTACTCTGGACTAATGGTTAAGGTCTTAACTCTTACGCTGGACTAATGGTTAAGGTCTTAGACTCTTACTCTGGCATCATGGTTAAGGTCTTAACTCTTACTCTGGACTAATCGTTATGGTCTTAACTCTTACTCTAGCATCATGGTTAAGGTCTTAACTCTTACTCTGGACTAATGGTTAAGGTCTTAACTCCTATTCTGGCATCATGGTTAAGGTCTTAACTCTTACTCTGGCACCATGGTTAAGGTCTTAACTCTTACTCTGGACTAATGGTTAAGGTCTTAGACTCTTACTATGGAGTAATGGTTAAGGTCTTAACTCTTACTATGGCATCATGGTTAAGGTCTTAGACTCTTACTCTGGACTAATGGTTAAGGTCTTAACTCTTACTCTGGACTAATGGTTAAGGTCTTAACTCTTACTCTGGACTAATTGTTAAGGTCTTAACTCTTACTCTGGACTAATGGTTAAGGTCTAACTCTTACTCTGGCATCATGGTTAAGGTCTTAGACTCTTACTCTGGCATCATGGTTAAGGTATTAACTCTTACTCTGGACTAATGGTTAAGGTCTTAGACTCTTACTATGGACTAATGGTTAAGGTCTTAACTCTTACTCTGGCATCATGGTTAAGGTCTTAACTCTTACTCTGGACTAATGGTTAAGGTCTTAACACTTACTCTTGACTAATGGTTAAGGTCTTAACTCTTACTCTGGACTAATGGTTAAGGTCTTAGACTCTTACTCTGGCATCATGGTTAAGGTCTTAACTCTTACTCTGGCATCATTGTTAAGGTCTTAACTCTTACTCTGGCATCATGGTTAAGGTCTTAACTCTTACTCTGGACTAATGGTTAAGGTCTCAACTCTTACTCTGGGCTAATGGTTAAGGTCTTAACTCTTACTCTGGACTATTGGTTAAGGTCTTAACTCTTACTCTGGCATCATGGTTAAGGTCTTAACTCTTACTCTGGACTAATGGTTAATGTCTTAACTCTTACTCTGGACTAATGGTTAAGGTCTTAACTCTTACTCTGGACTAATGGTTAAGGTCTTAACTCTTACTCTGGACTAATGGTTAAGGTCTTAACTCTTACTCTAGACTAATTGTTAAGGTCTTAACTCTTACTTTGGACAAATGGTTAAGGTCTTAACTCTTACTCTGGACTAATGGTTAAGGTCTTAACTCTTAGTCTGGCATCATGGTTAAGGTCTTAACTCTTACTCTGGACTAATGGTTAAGGTCTTACCTCTTACTCTGGCATCATGGTTAAGGTCTTAACTCTTACTCTGGACTAATGGTTAAGGTCTTAGACTCTTACTCTGGACTAATGGTTAAGGTCTTAACTCTTACTCTGTCATCATGGTTAAGGTCTTAGACTCTTACTCTGGACTAATGGTTAAGGTCTTAACTCTTTCTCTGGGCTAATGGTTAAGGTCTTAGACTCTTACTCTGGCATCATGGTTAAGGTCTTAACTCTTACTCTGGACTAATGGTTAAGGTCTTAACTCTTACTCTGGACTAATTGTTAAGGTCTTAACTCTTACTCTGGCATCATGGTTAAGGTCTTAACTCTTACTCTGGACTAATGGTTAAGGTCTTACCTCTTACTCTGGCATCATGGTTAAGGTCTTAACTCTTACTCTAGACTAATGTTTATGGTCTTAGACTCTTACTCTGGCATCATGTTTAAGGTCTTAACTCTTACTCTGGCATCATGGTTAAGGTCTTAACTCTTACTCTGGACTAATGGTTAAGGTCTTAACTCTTACGCTGGACTAATGGTTAAGGTCTTAGACTCTTACTCTGGCATCATGGTTAAGGTCTTAACTCTTACTCTGGACTAATGGTTATGGTCTTAACTCTTACTCTAGCATCATGGTTAAGGTCTTAACTCTTACTCTGGACTAATGGTTAAGGTCTTAACTCCTATTCTGGCATCATGGTTAAGGTCTTAACTCTTACTCTGGCACCATGGTTAAGGTCTTAACTCTTACTCTGGACTAATGGTTAAGGTCTTAGACTCTTACTATGGAGTAATGGTTAAGGTCTTAACTCTTACTATGGCATCATGGTTAAGGTCTTAGACTCTTACTCTGGACTAATGGTTAAGGTCTTAACTCTTACTCTGGACTAATGGTTAAGGTCTTAACTCTTACTCTGGACTAATTGTTAAGGTCTTAACTCTTACTCTGGACTAATGGTTAAGGTCTAACTCTTACTCTGGCATCATGGTTAAGGTCTTAGACTCTTACTCTGGCATCATGGTTAAGGTATTAACTCTTACTCTGGACTAATGGTTAAGGTCTTAGACTCTTACTATGGACTAATGGTTAAGGTCTTAACTCTTACTCTGGCATCATGGTTAAGGTCTTAACTCTTACTCTGGACTAATGGTTAAGGTCTTAACTCTTACGCTGGACTAATGGTTAAGGTCTTAGACTCTTACTCTGGCATCATGGTTAAGGTCTTAACTCTTACTCTGGACTAATCGTTATGGTCTTAACTCTTACTCTAGCATCATGGTTAAGGTCTTAACTCTTACTCTGGACTAATGGTTAAGGTCTTAACTCCTATTCTGGCATCATGGTTAAGGTCTTAACTCTTACTCTGGCACCATGGTTAAGGTCTTAACTCTTACTCTGGACTAATGGTTAAGGTCTTAGACTCTTACTATGGAGTAATGGTTAAGGTCTTAACTCTTACTATGGCATCATGGTTAAGGTCTTAGACTCTTACTCTGGACTAATGGTTAAGGTCTTAACTCTTACTCTGGACTAATGGTTAAGGTCTTAACTCTTACTCTGGACTAATTGTTAAGGTCTTAACTCTTACTCTGGACTAATGGTTAAGGTCTAACTCTTACTCTGGCATCATGGTTAAGGTCTTAGACTCTTACTCTGGCATCATGGTTAAGGTATTAACTCTTACTCTGGACTAATGGTTAAGGTCTTAGACTCTTACTATGGACTAATGGTTAAGGTCTTAACTCTTACTCTGGCATCATGGTTAAGGTCTTAACTGTTACTCTGGACTAATGGTTAAGGTCTTAACTCTTACTCTGGACTAATTGTTAAGGTCTTTACTCTTACTCTGGCATCATGGTTAAGGTCTTAACTCTTACTCTGGACTAATTGTTAATGTCTTAACTCTTACTCTGGACTAATGGTTAAGGTCTTAACTCTTACTCTAGACTAATTGTTAAGGTCATAACTCTTACTTTGGACAAATGGTTAAGGTCTTAACTCTTACTCTGGCATCATGGTTAAGGTCTTAGACTCTTACTCTGGACTAATGGTTAAGGTCTTAACTCTTACTCTGGACTAATGGTTAAGGTCTTAGACTCTTATCTGGACTAATGGTTAAGGTCTTAACTCTTACTCTGGACTAATGGTTAAGGTCTTAACTCTTACTCTGGCATCATGGTTAAGGTCTTAACTCTTACTCTGGACTAATGGTTAAGGTCTTAACACTTACTCTTGACTAATGGTTAAGGTCTTAACTCTTACTCTGGACTAATGGTTAAGGTCTTAGACTCTTACTCTGGCATCATGGTTAAGGTCTTAACTCTTACTCTGGCATCATTGTTAAGGTCTTAACTCTTAATCTGGCATCATGGTTAAGGTCTTAACTCTTACTCTGGACTAATGGTTAAGGTCTTAACTCTTACTCTGGGCTAATGGTTAAGGTCTTAACTCTTACTCTGGACTAATGGTTAAGGTCTTAACTCTTACTCTGGCATCATGGTTAAGGTCTTAACTCTTACTCTGGACTATTGGTTAATGTCTTAATTCTTACTCTGGACTAATGGTTAAGGTCTTAACTCTTACTCTGGACTAATGGTTAAGGTCTTAACTCTTACTCTAGACTAATTGTTAAGGTCTTAACTCTTACTTTGGACAAATGGTTAAGGTCTTAACTCTTACTCTGGACTAATGGTTAAGGTCTTAACTCTTACTCTGGCATCATGGTTAAGGTCTTAACTCTTACTCTGGACTAATGGTTAAGGTCTTAACACTTACTCTTGACTAATGGTTAAGGTCTTAACTCTTACTCTGGACTAATGGTTAAGGTCTTAGACTCTTACTCTGGCATCATGGTTAAGGTCTTAACTCTTACTCTGGCATCATTGTTAAGGTCTTAACTCTTACTCTGGCATCATGGTTAAGGTCTTAACTCTTACTCTGGACTAATGGTTAAGGTCTTAACTCTTACTCTGGGCTAATGGTTAAGGTCTTAACTCTTACTCTGGACTAATGGTTAAGGTCTTAACTCTTACTCTGGCATCATGGTTAAGGTCTTAACTCTTACTCTGGACTAATGGTTAAGGTCTTAGACTCTTATCTGGACTAATGGTTAAGGTCTTAACTCTTACTCTGGACTAATGGTTAAGGTCTTAACTCTTACTCTGGCATCATGGTTAAGGTCTTAACTCTTACTCTGGACTAATGGTTAAGGTCTTAACACTTACTCTTGACTAATGGTTAAGGTCTTAACTCTTACTCTGGACTAATGGTTAAGGTCTTAGACTCTTACTCTGGCATCATGGTTAAGGTCTTAACTCTTACTCTGGCATCATTGTTAAGGTCTTAACTCTTACTCTGGCATCATGGTTAAGGTCTTAACTCTTACTCTGGACTAATGGTTAAGGTCTTAACTCTTACTCTGGGCTAATGGTTAAGGTCTTAACTCTTACTCTGGACTATTGGTTAAGGTCTTAACTCTTACTCTGGCATCATGGTTAAGGTCTTAACTCTTACTCTGGACTAATGGTTAATGTCTTAACTCTTACTCTGGACTAATGGTTAAGGTCTTAACTCTTACTCTGGACTAATGGTTAAGGTCTTAACTCTTACTCTGGACTAATGGTTAAGGTCTTAACTCTTACTCTAGACTAATTGTTAAGGTCTTAACTCTTACTTTGGACAAATGGTTAAGGTCTTAACTCTTACTCTGGACTAATGGTTAAGGTCTTAACTCTTAGTCTGGCATCATGGTTAAGGTCTTAACTCTTACTCTGGACTAATGGTTAAGGTCTTACCTCTTACTCTGGCATCATGGTTAAGGTCTTAACTCTTACTCTGGACTAATGGTTAAGGTCTTAGACTCTTACTCTGGACTAATGGTTAAGGTCTTAACTCTTACTCTGTCATCATGGTTAAGGTCTTAGACTCTTACTCTGGACTAATGGTTAAGGTCTTAACTCTTTCTCTGGGCTAATGGTTAAGGTCTTAGACTCTTACTCTGGCATCATGGTTAAGGTCTTAACTCTTACTCTGGACTAATGGTTAAGGTCTTAACTCTTACTCTGGACTAATTGTTAAGGTCTTAACTCTTACTCTGGCATCATGGTTAAGGTCTTAACTCTTACTCTGGACTAATGGTTAAGGTCTTACCTCTTACTCTGGCATCATGGTTAAGGTCTTAACTCTTACTCTAGACTAATGTTTATGGTCTTAGACTCTTACTCTGGCATCATGTTTAAGGTCTTAACTCTTACTCTGGCATCATGGTTAAGGTCTTAACTCTTACTCTGGACTAATGGTTAAGGTCTTAACTCTTACGCTGGACTAATGGTTAAGGTCTTAGACTCTTACTCTGGCATCATGGTTAAGGTCTTAACTCTTACTCTGGACTAATGGTTATGGTCTTAACTCTTACTCTAGCATCATGGTTAAGGTCTTAACTCTTACTCTGGACTAATGGTTAAGGTCTTAACTCCTATTCTGGCATCATGGTTAAGGTCTTAACTCTTACTCTGGCACCATGGTTAAGGTCTTAACTCTTACTCTGGACTAATGGTTAAGGTCTTAGACTCTTACTATGGAGTAATGGTTAAGGTCTTAACTCTTACTATGGCATCATGGTTAAGGTCTTAGACTCTTACTCTGGACTAATGGTTAAGGTCTTAACTCTTACTCTGGACTAATGGTTAAGGTCTTAACTCTTACTCTGGACTAATTGTTAAGGTCTTAACTCTTACTCTGGACTAATGGTTAAGGTCTAACTCTTACTCTGGCATCATGGTTAAGGTCTTAGACTCTTACTCTGGCATCATGGTTAAGGTATTAACTCTTACTCTGGACTAATGGTTAAGGTCTTAGACTCTTACTATGGACTAATGGTTAAGGTCTTAACTCTTACTCTGGCATCATGGTTAAGGTCTTAACTCTTACTCTGGACTAATGGTTAAGGTCTTAACTCTTACGCTGGACTAATGGTTAAGGTCTTAGACTCTTACTCTGGCATCATGGTTAAGGTCTTAACTCTTACTCTGGACTAATCGTTATGGTCTTAACTCTTACTCTAGCATCATGGTTAAGGTCTTAACTCTTACTCTGGACTAATGGTTAAGGTCTTAACTCCTATTCTGGCATCATGGTTAAGGTCTTAACTCTTACTCTGGCACCATGGTTAAGGTCTTAACTCTTACTCTGGACTAATGGTTAAGGTCTTAGACTCTTACTATGGAGTAATGGTTAAGGTCTTAACTCTTACTATGGCATCATGGTTAAGGTCTTAGACTCTTACTCTGGACTAATGGTTAAGGTCTTAACTCTTACTCTGGACTAATGGTTAAGGTCTTAACTCTTACTCTGGACTAATTGTTAAGGTCTTAACTCTTACTCTGGACTAATGGTTAAGGTCTAACTCTTACTCTGGCATCATGGTTAAGGTCTTAGACTCTTACTCTGGCATCATGGTTAAGGTATTAACTCTTACTCTGGACTAATGGTTAAGGTCTTAGACTCTTACTATGGACTAATGGTTAAGGTCTTAACTCTTACTCTGGCATCATGGTTAAGGTCTTAACTGTTACTCTGGACTAATGGTTAAGGTCTTAACTCTTACTCTGGACTAATTGTTAAGGTCTTTACTCTTACTCTGGCATCATGGTTAAGGTCTTAACTCTTACTCTGGACTAATTGTTAATGTCTTAACTCTTACTCTGGACTAATGGTTAAGGTCTTAACTCTTACTCTAGACTAATTGTTAAGGTCATAACTCTTACTTTGGACAAATGGTTAAGGTCTTAACTCTTACTCTGGCATCATGGTTAAGGTCTTAGACTCTTACTCTGGACTAATGGTTAAGGTCTTAACTCTTACTCTGGACTAATGGTTAAGGTCTTAGACTCTTATCTGGACTAATGGTTAAGGTCTTAACTCTTACTCTGGACTAATGGTTAAGGTCTTAACTCTTACTCTGGCATCATGGTTAAGGTCTTAACTCTTACTCTGGACTAATGGTTAAGGTCTTAACACTTACTCTTGACTAATGGTTAAGGTCTTAACTCTTACTCTGGACTAATGGTTAAGGTCTTAGACTCTTACTCTGGCATCATGGTTAAGGTCTTAACTCTTACTCTGGCATCATTGTTAAGGTCTTAACTCTTAATCTGGCATCATGGTTAAGGTCTTAACTCTTACTCTGGACTAATGGTTAAGGTCTTAACTCTTACTCTGGGCTAATGGTTAAGGTCTTAACTCTTACTCTGGACTAATGGTTAAGGTCTTAACTCTTACTCTGGCATCATGGTTAAGGTCTTAACTCTTACTCTGGACTAATGGTTAATGTCTTAATTCTTACTCTGGACTAATGGTTAAGGTCTTAACTCTTACTCTGGACTAATGGTTAAGGTCTTAACTCTTACTCTAGACTAATTGTTAAGGTCTTAACTCTTACTTTGGACAAATGGTTAAGGTCTTAACTCTTACTCTGGACTAATGGTTAAGGTCTTAACTCTTACTCTGGCATCATGGTTAAGGTCTTAACTCTTACTCTGGACTAATGGTTAAGGTCTTAACACTTACTCTTGACTAATGGTTAAGGTCTTAACTCTTACTCTGGACTAATGGTTAAGGTCTTAGACTCTTACTCTGGCATCATGGTTAAGGTCTTAACTCTTACTCTGGCATCATTGTTAAGGTCTTAACTCTTACTCTGGCATCATGGTTAAGGTCTTAACTCTTACTCTGGACTAATGGTTAAGGTCTTAACTCTTACTCTGGGCTAATGGTTAAGGTCTTAACTCTTACTCTGGACTAATGGTTAAGGACTTAACTCTTACTCTGGCATCATGGTTAAGGTCTTAACTCTTACTCTGGACTAATGGTTAATGTCTTAACTCTTACTCTGGACTAATGGTTAAGGTCTTAACTCTTACTCTGGACTAATAGTTAAGGTCTTAACTCTTACTCTGGACTAATGGTTAAGGTCTTAACTCTTACTCTAGACTAATTGTTAAGGTCTTAACTCTTACTTTGGACAAATGGTTAAGGTCTTATCTCTTACTCTGGACTAATGGTTAAGTTCTTAACTCTTAGTCTGGCATCATGGTTAAGGTCTTAACTCTTACTCTGGACTAATGGTTAAGGTCTTACCTCTTACTCTGGCATCATGGTTAAGGTCTTAACTCTTACTCTGGACTAATGGTTAAGGTCTTAGACTCTTACTCTGGACTAATGGTTAATGTCTTAACTCTTACTCTGGACTAATGGTTAAGGTCTTAACTCTTACTCTGGACTAATGGTTAAGGTCTTAACTCTTACTCCAGACTAATTGTTAAGGTCTTAACTCTTACTTTGGACAAATGGTTAAGGTCTTATCTCTTACTCTGGACTAATGGTTAAGTTCTTAACTCTTAGTCTGGCATCATAGTTAAGGTATTAACTCTTACTCTGGACTAATGGTTAAGGTCTTACCTCTTACTCTGGCATCATGGTTAAGGTCTTAACTCTTACTCTGGACTAATGGTTAAGGTCTTAGACTCTTACTCTTGACTAATGGTTAAGGTCTTAACTCTTACTCTGTCATCATGGTTAAGGTCGTAGACTCTTACTCTGGACTAATGGTTAAGGTCTTAACTCTTTCTCTGGGCTAATGGTTAAGGTCTTAGACTCTTACTCTGGCATCATGGTTAAGGTCTTAACTCTTACTCTGGACTAATGGTTAAGGTCTTAACTCTTATTCTGGACTAATTGTTAAGGTCTTAACTCTTACTCTGGCATCATGGTTAAGGTCTTAACTCTTACTCTGGACTAATGGTTAATGTCTTAACTCTTACTCTGGACTAATGGTTAAGGTCTTAACTCTTACTCTGGACTAATGGTTAAGGTCTTAACTCTTACTCAGGACTAATGGTTAAGGTCTTAACTCTTACTCTGGACTAATGGTTAAGGGCTTAACTCTTACTCTGGACTAATGGTTAAGGTCTTAACTCTTAGTCTGACATCATGGTTAAGGTCTTAACTCTTACTCTGGACTAATGGTTAAGTTCTTAACTCTTAGTCTGGCATCATGGTTAAGGTCTTAACTCTTACTCTGGACTAATGGTTAAGGTCTTACCTCTTACTCTGGCATCATGGTTAAGGTCTTAACTCTTACTCTGGACTAATGGTTAAGGTCTTAACTCTTACTCTGGACTAATGGTTAAGGTCTTAGACTCTTATCTGGACTAATGGTTAAGGTCTTAACTCTTACTCTGGACTAATGGTTAAGGTCTTAACTCTTACTCTGGCATCATGGTTAAGGTCTTAACTCTTACTCTGGACTAATGGTTAAGGTCTTAACACTTACTCTTGACTAATGGTTAAGGTCTTAACTCTTACTCTGGACTAATGGTTAAGGTCTTAGACTCTTACTCTGGCATCATGGTTAAGGTCTTAACTCTTACTCTGGCATCATTGTTAAGGTCTTAACTCTTACTCTGGCATCATGGTTAAGGTCTTAAATCTTACTCTGGACTAATGGTTAAGGTCTTAACTCTTACTCTGGCTAATGGTTAAGGTCTTAACTCTTACTCTGGACTATTGGTTAAGTTCTTAACTCTTACTCTGGCATCATGGTTAAGGTCTTAACTCTTACTCTGGACTAATGGTTAATGTCTTAACTCTTACTCTGGACTAATGGTTAAGGTCTTAACTCTTACTCTGGACTAATGGTTAAGGTCTTAACTCTTACTCTTGACTAATGGTTAAGGTCTTAACTCTTACTCTAGACTAATTGTTAAGGTCTTAACTCTTACTTTGGACAAATGGTTAAGGTCTTAACTCTTACTCTGGACTAATGGTTAAGGTCTTAACTCTTAGTCTGGCATCATGGTTAAGGTCTTAACTCTTACTCTGGACTAATGGTTAAGGTCTTACCTCTTACTCTGGCATCATGGTTAAGGTATTAACTCTTACTCTGGACTAATGGCTAAGGTCTTAGACTCTTACTCTGGACTAATGGTTAAGATCTTAACTCTTACTCTGTCATCATGGTTAAGGTCTTAGACTCTTACTCTGGACTAATGGTTAAGGTCTTAACTGTTTCTCTGGGCTAATGGTTAAGGTCTTAGACTCTTACTCTGGCATCATGGTTAAGGTCTTATCTCTTACTCTGGACTAATGGTTAAGTTCTTAACTCTTAGTCTGGCATCATGGTTAAGGTCTTAACTCTTACTCTGGACTAATGGTTAAGGTCTTACCTCTTACTCTGGCATCATGGTTAAGGTCTTAACTCTTACTCTAGACTAATGTTTATGGTCTTAGACTCTTACTCTGGCATCATGTTTAAGGTCTTAACTCTTACTCTGGCATCATGGTTAAGGTCTTAACTCTTACTCTGGACTAATAGTTAAGGTCTTAACTCTTACGCTGGACTAATGGTTAAGGTCTTAGACTCTTACTCTGGCATCATGGTTAAGGTCTTAACTCTTACTCTGGACTAATGGTTATGGTCTTAACTCTTACTCTAGCATCATGGTTAAGGTCTTAACTCTTACTCTGGACTAATGGTTAAGGTCTTAACTCCTATTCTGGCATCATGGTTAAGGTCTTAACTCTTACTCTGGCATCATGGTTAAGGTCTTAACTCTTACTCTGGACTAATGGTTAAGGTCTTAGACTCTTACTATGGAGTAATGGTTAAGGTCTTAACTCTTACTATGGCATCATGGTTAAGGTCTTAGACTCTTACTCTGGACTAATGGTTAAGGTCTTAACTCTTACTCTGGACTAATGGTTAAGGTCTTAACTCTTACTCTGGACTAATTGTTAAGGTCTTAACTCTTACTGTGGACTAATGGTTAAGGTCTAACTCTTACTCTGGCATCATGGTTAAGGTCTTAGACTCTTACTCTGGCATCATGGTTAAGGCATTAACTCTTACTCTGGACTAATGGTTAAGGTCTTAGACTCTTACTATGGAATAATGGTTAAGGTCTTAACTCTTACTCTGGCATCATGGTTAAGGTCTTAACTCTTACTCTGGACTAATGGTTAAGCTCTTAACTCTTACTCTGGACTAATTGTTAAGGTCTTTACTCTTACTCTGGCATCATGGTTAAGGTCTTAACTCTTACTCTGGACTAATTGTTAATGTCTTAACTCTTACTCTGGACTAATGGTTACGGTCTTAACTCTTACTCTGGACTAATGGTTAAGGTCTTAACTCTTACTCTAGACTAATTGTTAAGGTCTTAACTCTTACTTTGGACAAATGGTTAAGGTCTTAACTCTTACTCTGGCATCATGGTTAAGGTCTTAGACTCTTACTCTGGACTAATGGTTAAGGTCTTAACTCTTACTCTGGACTAATGGTGAAGGTCTTAGACTCCTCTCTGGACTAATGGTTAAGGTCTTAACTCTTACTCTGGACTAATGGTTAAGGTCTTAACTCTTACTCTGGCATCATGGTTAAGGTCTTAACTCTTACTCTGGACTAATGGTTAAGGTCTTAACACTTACTCTTGACTAATGGTTAAGGTCTTAACTCTTACTCTGGACTAATGGTTAAGGTCTTAGACTCTTACTCTGGCATCATGGTTAAGGTCTTAACTCTTACTCTGGCATCATTGTTAAGGTCTTAACTCTTACTCTGGCATCATGGTTAAGGTCTTAACTCTTACTCTGGACAAATGGTTAAGGTCTTAACTCTTACTCTGGGCTAATGGTTAAGGTCTTAACTCTTACTCTGGACTAATGGTTAAGGTCTTGACTCTTACTCTGGCATCATGGTTAAGGTCTTAACTCTTACTCTGGACTAATGGTTAATGTCTTAACTCTTACTCTGGACTAATGGTTAAGGTCTTAACTCTTACTCTGGACTAATGGTTAAGGTCTGAACTCTTACTCTAGACTAATTGTTAAGGTCTTAACTCTTACTTTGGACAAATGGTTAAGGTCTTAACTCTTACTCTGGACTAATGGTTAAGGTCTTAACTCTTAGTCTGGCATCATGGTTAAGGTCTTAACTCTTACTCTGGACTAATGGTTAAGGTCTTACCTCTTACTCTGGCATCATGGTTAAGGTATTAACTCTTACTCTGGACTAATGGTTAAGGTCTTAACTCTTACTCTGGACTAATGGTTAAGGTCTTAGACTCTTATCTGGACTAATGTTTAAGGTCTTAAATCTTACTCTGGACTAATGGTTAAGGTCTTAACTCTTACTCTGGCATCATGGTTAAGGTCGTAACTCTTACTCTGGACTAATGGTTAAGGTCTTAACACTTACTCTTGACTAATGGTTAAGGTCTTAACTCTTACTCTGGACTAATGGTTAAGGTCTTAGACTCTTACTCTGGCATCATGGTTAAGGTCTTAACTCTTACTCTGGCATCATTGTTAAGGTCTTAACTCTTACTCTGGCATCATGGTTAAGGTCTTAACTCTTTCTCTGGACTAATGGTTAAGGTCTTACCTCTTACTCTGGCATCATGGTTAAGGTCTTAACTCTTACTCTGGACTAATGGTTAAGGACTTAGACTCTTACTCTGGACTAATGGTTAAGGTCTTAACTCTTACTCTGGCATCATGGTTAAGGTCTTAGACTCTTACTCTGGACTAATGGTTAAGGTCTTAACTCTTACTCTGGACTAATGGTTAAGGTCTTAGACTCTTACTCTGGACTAATGGTTAAGGTCTTAACTCTTACTCTGGACTAATGGTTAAGGTCTTAACTCTTACTCTGGCATCATGGTTAAGGTCTTAACTCTTACTCTGGACTAATGGTTAAGGTCTTAACTCTTACGCTGGACTAATGGTTAAGGTCTTAGACTCTTACTCTGGCATCATGGTTAAGGTCTTAACTCTTACTCTGGACTAATGGTTATGGTCTTAACTCTTACTCTAGCATCATGGTTAAGGTCTTAACTCTTACTCTGGACTAATGGTTAAGGTCTTAACTCCTATTCTGGCATCATGGTTAAGGTCTTAACTCTTACTCTGGCATTATGGTTAAGGTCTTAACTCTTACTCTGGACTAATGGTTAAGGTTTTAGACTCTTACTATGGAGTAATGGTTATGGTCTTAACTCTTACTATGGCATCATGGTTAAGGTCTTAGACTCTTACTCTGGACTAATGGTTAAGGTCTTAACTCTTACTCTGGACTAATGGTTAAGGTCTTAACTCTTACTCTGGACTAATTGTTAAGGTCTTAACTCTTACTATGGACTAATGGTTAAGGTCTAACTCTTACTCTGGCATCATGGTTAAGGTCTTAGACTCTTACTCTGGCATCATGGTTAAGGTATTAACTCTTACTCTGGACTAATGGTTAAGGTCTTAGACTCTTACTATGGACTAATGGTTAAGGTCTTAACTCTTACTCTGGCATCATGGTTAAGGTCTTAACTGTTACTCTGGACTAATGGTTAAGGTCTTAACTCTTACTCTGGACTAATTGTTAAGGTCTTTACTCTTACTCTGGCATCATGGTTAAGGTCTTAACTCTTACTCTGGACTAATTGTTAATGTCTTAACTCTTACTCTGGACTAATGGTTAAGGTCTTAACTCTTACTCTGGACTAATGGTTAAGGTCTTAACTCTTACTCTAGACTAATTGTTAAGGTCATAACTCTTACTTTGGACAAATGGTTAAGGTCTTAACTCTTACTCTGGCATCATGGTTAAGGTCTTAGACTCTTACTCTGGACTAATGGTTAAGGTCTTAACTCTTACTCTGGACTAATGGTTAAGGTCTTAGACTCTTATCTGGACTAATGGTTAAGGTCTTAACTCTTACTCTGGACTAATGGTTAAGGTCTTAACTCTTACTCTGGCATCATGGTTAAGGTCTTAACTCTTACTCTGGACTAATGGTTAAGGTCTTAACACTTACTCTTGACTAATGGTTAAGGTCTTAACTCTTACTCTGGACTAATGGTTAAGGTCTTAACTCTTACTCTGGCATCATGGTTAAGGTCTTAACTCTTACTCTGGACTAATGGTTAAGGTCTTAACACTTACTCTTGACTAATGGTTAAGGTCTTAACTCTTACTCTGGACTAATGGTTAAGGTCTTAGACTCTTACTCTGGCATCATGGTTAAGGTCTTAACTCTTACTCTGGCATCATTGTTAAGGTCTTAACTCTTACTCTGGCATCATGGTTAAGGTCTTAACTCTTACTCTGGACTAATGGTTAAGGTCTTAACTCTTACTCTGGGCTAATGGTTAAGGTCTTAACTCTTACTCTGGACTAATGGTTAAGGACTTAACTCTTACTCTGGCATCATGGTTAAGGTCTTAACTCTTACTCTGGACTAATGGTTAATGTCTTAACTCTTACTCTGGACTAATGGTTAAGGTCTTAACTCTTACTCTGGACTAATGGTTAAGGTCTTAACTCTTACTCTGGACTAATGGTTAAGGTCTTAACTCTTACTCTAGACTAATTGTTAAGGTCTTAACTCTTACTTTGGACAAATGGTTAAGGTCTTATCTCTTACTCTGGACTAATGGTTAAGTTCTTAACTCTTAGTCTGGCATCATGGTTAAGGTCTTAACTCTTACTCTGGACTAATGGTTAAGGTCTTACCTCTTACTCTGGCATCATGGTTAAGGTCTTAACTCTTACTCTGGACTAATGGTTAAGGTCTTAGACTCTTACTCTGGACTAATGGTTAATGTCTTAACTCTTACTCTGGACTAATGGTTAAGGTCTTAACTCTTACTCTGGACTAATGGTTAAGGTCTTAACTCTTACTCCAGACTAATTGTTAAGGTCTTAACTCTTACTTTGGACAAATGGTTAAGGTCTTATCTCTTACTCTGGACTAATGGTTAAGTTCTTAACTCTTAGTCTGGCATCATAGTTAAGGTCTTAACTCTTACTCTGGACTAATGGTTAAGGTCTTACCTCTTACTCTGGCATCATGGTTAAGGTCTTAACTCTTACTCTGGACTAATGGTTAAGGTCTTAGACTCTTACTCTTGACTAATGGTTAAGGTCTTAACTCTTACTCTGTCATCATGGTTAAGGTCGTAGACTCTTACTCTGGACTAATGGTTAAGGTCTTAACTCTTTCTCTGGGCTAATGGTTAAGGTCTTAGACTCTTACTCTGGCATCATGGTTAAGGTCTTAACTCTTACTCTGGACTAATGGTTAAGGTCTTAACTCTTATTCTGGACTAATTGTTAAGGTCTTAACTCTTACTCTGGCATCATGGTTAAGGTCTTAACTCTTACTCTGGACTAATGGTTAATGTCTTAACTCTTACTCTGGACTAATGGTTAAGGTCTTAACTCTTACTCTGGACTAATGGTTAAGGTCTTAACTCTTACTCAGGACTAATGGTTAAGGTCTTAACTCTTACTCTGGACTAATGGTTAAGGGCTTAACTCTTACTCTGGACTAATGGTTAAGGTCTTAACTCTTAGTCTGACATCATGGTTAAGGTCTTAACTCTTACTCTGGACTAATGGTTAAGTTCTTAACTCTTAGTCTGGCATCATGGTTAAGGTCTTAACTCTTACTCTGGACTAATGGTTAAGGTCTTACCTCTTACTCTGGCATCATGGTTAAGGTCTTAACTCTTACTCTGGACTAATGGTTAAGGTCTTAACTCTTACTCTGGACTAATGGTTAAGGTCTTAGACTCTTATCTGGACTAATGGTTAAGGTCTTAACTCTTACTCTGGACTAATGGTTAAGGTCTTAACTCTTACTCTGGCATCATGGTTAAGGTCTTAACTCTTACTCTGGACTAATGGTTAAGGTCTTAACACTTACTCTTGACTAATGGTTAAGGTCTTAACTCTTACTCTGGACTAATGGTTAAGGTCTTAGACTCTTACTCTGGCATCATGGTTAAGGTCTTAACTCTTACTCTGGCATCATTGTTAAGGTCTTAACTCTTACTCTGGCATCATGGTTAAGGTCTTAAATCTTACTCTGGACTAATGGTTAAGGTCTTAACTCTTACTCTGGCTAATGGTTAAGGTCTTAACTCTTACTCTGGACTATTGGTTAAGTTCTTAACTCTTACTCTGGCATCATGGTTAAGGTCTTAACTCTTACTCTGGACTAATGGTTAATGTCTTAACTCTTACTCTGGACTAATGGTTAAGGTCTTAACTCTTACTCTGGACTAATGGTTAAGGTCTTAACTCTTACTCTTGACTAATGGTTAAGGTCTTAACTCTTACTCTAGACTAATTGTTAAGGTCTTAACTCTTACTTTGGACAAATGGTTAAGGTCTTAACTCTTACTCTGGACTAATGGTTAAGGTCTTAACTCTTAGTCTGGCATCATGGTTAAGGTCTTAACTCTTACTCTGGACTAATGGTTAAGGTCTTACCTCTTACTCTGGCATCATGGTTAAGGTATTAACTCTTACTCTGGACTAATGGCTAAGGTCTTAGACTCTTACTCTGGACTAATGGTTAAGATCTTAACTCTTACTCTGTCATCATGGTTAAGGTCTTAGACTCTTACTCTGGACTAATGGTTAAGGTCTTAACTGTTTCTCTGGGCTAATGGTTAAGGTCTTAGACTCTTACTCTGGCATCATGGTTAAGGTCTTATCTCTTACTCTGGACTAATGGTTAAGTTCTTAACTCTTAGTCTGGCATCATGGTTAAGGTCTTAACTCTTACTCTGGACTAATGGTTAAGGTCTTACCTCTTACTCTGGCATCATGGTTAAGGTCTTAACTCTTACTCTAGACTAATGTTTATGGTCTTAGACTCTTACTCTGGCATCATGTTTAAGGTCTTAACTCTTACTCTGGCATCATGGTTAAGGTCTTAACTCTTACTCTGGACTAATAGTTAAGGTCTTAACTCTTACGCTGGACTAATGGTTAAGGTCTTAGACTCTTACTCTGGCATCATGGTTAAGGTCTTAACTCTTACTCTGGACTAATGGTTATGGTCTTAACTCTTACTCTAGCATCATGGTTAAGGTCTTAACTCTTACTCTGGACTAATGGTTAAGGTCTTAACTCCTATTCTGGCATCATGGTTAAGGTCTTAACTCTTACTCTGGCATCATGGTTAAGGTCTTAACTCTTACTCTGGACTAATGGTTAAGGTCTTAGACTCTTACTATGGAGTAATGGTTAAGGTCTTAACTCTTACTATGGCATCATGGTTAAGGTCTTAGACTCTTACTCTGGACTAATGGTTAAGGTCTTAACTCTTACTCTGGACTAATGGTTAAGGTCTTAACTCTTACTCTGGACTAATTGTTAAGGTCTTAACTCTTACTGTGGACTAATGGTTAAGGTCTAACTCTTACTCTGGCATCATGGTTAAGGTCTTAGACTCTTACTCTGGCATCATGGTTAAGGCATTAACTCTTACTCTGGACTAATGGTTAAGGTCTTAGACTCTTACTATGGAATAATGGTTAAGGTCTTAACTCTTACTCTGGCATCATGGTTAAGGTCTTAACTCTTACTCTGGACTAATGGTTAAGCTCTTAACTCTTACTCTGGACTAATTGTTAAGGTCTTTACTCTTACTCTGGCATCATGGTTAAGGTCTTAACTCTTACTCTGGACTAATTGTTAATGTCTTAACTCTTACTCTGGACTAATGGTTACGGTCTTAACTCTTACTCTGGACTAATGGTTAAGGTCTTAACTCTTACTCTAGACTAATTGTTAAGGTCTTAACTCTTACTTTGGACAAATGGTTAAGGTCTTAACTCTTACTCTGGCATCATGGTTAAGGTCTTAGACTCTTACTCTGGACTAATGGTTAAGGTCTTAACTCTTACTCTGGACTAATGGTGAAGGTCTTAGACTCCTCTCTGGACTAATGGTTAAGGTCTTAACTCTTACTCTGGACTAATGGTTAAGGTCTTAACTCTTACTCTGGCATCATGGTTAAGGTCTTAACTCTTACTCTGGACTAATGGTTAAGGTCTTAACACTTACTCTTGACTAATGGTTAAGGTCTTAACTCTTACTCTGGACTAATGGTTAAGGTCTTAGACTCTTACTCTGGCATCATGGTTAAGGTCTTAACTCTTACTCTGGCATCATTGTTAAGGTCTTAACTCTTACTCTGGCATCATGGTTAAGGTCTTAACTCTTACTCTGGACAAATGGTTAAGGTCTTAACTCTTACTCTGGGCTAATGGTTAAGGTCTTAACTCTTACTCTGGACTAATGGTTAAGGTCTTGACTCTTACTCTGGCATCATGGTTAAGGTCTTAACTCTTACTCTGGACTAATGGTTAATGTCTTAACTCTTACTCTGGACTAATGGTTAAGGTCTTAACTCTTACTCTGGACTAATGGTTAAGGTCTGAACTCTTACTCTAGACTAATTGTTAAGGTCTTAACTCTTACTTTGGACAAATGGTTAAGGTCTTAACTCTTACTCTGGACTAATGGTTAAGGTCTTAACTCTTAGTCTGGCATCATGGTTAAGGTCTTAACTCTTACTCTGGACTAATGGTTAAGGTCTTACCTCTTACTCTGGCATCATGGTTAAGGTATTAACTCTTACTCTGGACTAATGGTTAAGGTCTTAACTCTTACTCTGGACTAATGGTTAAGGTCTTAGACTCTTATCTGGACTAATGTTTAAGGTCTTAAATCTTACTCTGGACTAATGGTTAAGGTCTTAACTCTTACTCTGGCATCATGGTTAAGGTCGTAACTCTTACTCTGGACTAATGGTTAAGGTCTTAACACTTACTCTTGACTAATGGTTAAGGTCTTAACTCTTACTCTGGACTAATGGTTAAGGTCTTAGACTCTTACTCTGGCATCATGGTTAAGGTCTTAACTCTTACTCTGGCATCATTGTTAAGGTCTTAACTCTTACTCTGGCATCATGGTTAAGGTCTTAACTCTTTCTCTGGACTAATGGTTAAGGTCTTACCTCTTACTCTGGCATCATGGTTAAGGTCTTAACTCTTACTCTGGACTAATGGTTAAGGACTTAGACTCTTACTCTGGACTAATGGTTAAGGTCTTAACTCTTACTCTGGCATCATGGTTAAGGTCTTAGACTCTTACTCTGGACTAATGGTTAAGGTCTTAACTCTTACTCTGGACTAATGGTTAAGGTCTTAGACTCTTACTCTGGACTAATGGTTAAGGTCTTAACTCTTACTCTGGACTAATGGTTAAGGTCTTAACTCTTACTCTGGCATCATGGTTAAGGTCTTAACTCTTACTCTGGACTAATGGTTAAGGTCTTAACTCTTACGCTGGACTAATGGTTAAGGTCTTAGACTCTTACTCTGGCATCATGGTTAAGGTCTTAACTCTTACTCTGGACTAATGGTTATGGTCTTAACTCTTACTCTAGCATCATGGTTAAGGTCTTAACTCTTACTCTGGACTAATGGTTAAGGTCTTAACTCCTATTCTGGCATCATGGTTAAGGTCTTAACTCTTACTCTGGCATTATGGTTAAGGTCTTAACTCTTACTCTGGACTAATGGTTAAGGTTTTAGACTCTTACTATGGAGTAATGGTTATGGTCTTAACTCTTACTATGGCATCATGGTTAAGGTCTTAGACTCTTACTCTGGACTAATGGTTAAGGTCTTAACTCTTACTCTGGACTAATGGTTAAGGTCTTAACTCTTACTCTGGACTAATTGTTAAGGTCTTAACTCTTACTATGGACTAATGGTTAAGGTCTAACTCTTACTCTGGCATCATGGTTAAGGTCTTAGACTCTTACTCTGGCATCATGGTTAAGGTATTAACTCTTACTCTGGACTAATGGTTAAGGTCTTAGACTCTTACTATGGACTAATGGTTAAGGTCTTAACTCTTACTCTGGCATCATGGTTAAGGTCTTAACTGTTACTCTGGACTAATGGTTAAGGTCTTAACTCTTACTCTGGACTAATTGTTAAGGTCTTTACTCTTACTCTGGCATCATGGTTAAGGTCTTAACTCTTACTCTGGACTAATTGTTAATGTCTTAACTCTTACTCTGGACTAATGGTTAAGGTCTTAACTCTTACTCTGGACTAATGGTTAAGGTCTTAACTCTTACTCTAGACTAATTGTTAAGGTCATAACTCTTACTTTGGACAAATGGTTAAGGTCTTAACTCTTACTCTGGCATCATGGTTAAGGTCTTAGACTCTTACTCTGGACTAATGGTTAAGGTCTTAACTCTTACTCTGGACTAATGGTTAAGGTCTTAGACTCTTATCTGGACTAATGGTTAAGGTCTTAACTCTTACTCTGGACTAATGGTTAAGGTCTTAACTCTTACTCTGGCATCATGGTTAAGGTCTTAACTCTTACTCTGGACTAATGGTTAAGGTCTTAACACTTACTCTTGACTAATGGTTAAGGTCTTAACTCTTACTCTGGACTAATGGTTAAGGTCTTAGACTCTTACTCTGGCATCATGGTTAAGGTCTTAACTCTTACTCTGGCATCATTGTTAAGGTCTTAACTCTTAATCTGGCATCATGGTTAAGGTCTTAACTCTTACTCTGGACTAATGGTTAAGGTCTTAACTCTTACTCTGGGCTAATGGTTAAGGTCTTAACTCTTACTCTGGACTAATGGTTAAGGTCTTAACTCTTACTCTGGCATCATGGTTAAGGTCTTAACTCTTACTCTGGACTAATGGTTAATGTCTTAACTCTTACTCTGGACTACTGGTTAAGGTCTTAACTCTTACTCTGGACTAATGGTTAAGGTCTTAACTCTTACTCTGGACTAATGGTTAAGGTCTTAACTCTTACTCTAGACTAATTGTTAAGGTCTTAACTCTTACTTTGGACAAATGGTTAAGGTCTTAACTCTTACTCTGGACTAATGGTTAAGGTCTTAACTCTTACTCTGGCATCATGGTTAAGGTCTTAACTCTTACTCTGGACTAATGGTTAAGGTCTTAACACTTACTCTTGACTAATGGTTAAGGTCTTAACTCTTACTCTGGACTAATGGTTAAGGTCTTAGACTCTTACTCTGGCATCATGGTTAAGGTCTTAACTCTTACTCTGGCATCATTGTTAAGGTCTTAACTCTTACTCTGGCATCATGGTTAAAGTCTTAACTCTTACTCTGGACTAATGGTTAAGGTCTTAACTCTAACTCTGGGCTAATGGTTAAGGTCTTAACTCTTACTCTGGACTAATGGTTAAGGTCTTAACTCTTACTCTGGACTAATGGTTAAGGTCTTAACTCTTACTCTGGACTAATGGTTAAGGTCTTAACTCTTACTCTAGACTAATTGTTAAGGTCTTAACTCTTACTTTGGACAAATGGTTAAGGTCTTATCTCTTACTCTGGACTAATGGTTAAGTTCTTAACTCTTAGTCTGGCATCATGGTTAAGGTCTTAACTCTTACTCTGGCATCATGGTTAAGGTCTTAACTCTTACTCTGGACTAATGGTTAAGGTCTTAGACTCTTACTCTGGACTAATGGTTAATGTCTTAACTCTTACTCTGGACTAATGGTTAAGGTCTTAACTCTTACTCTGGACTAATGGTTAAGGTCTTAACTCTCACTCTGGACTAATGGTTAAGGTTAACTCTTACTCTAGACTAATTGTTAAGGTCTTAACTCTTACTTTGGACAAATGGTTAAGGTCTTATCTCTTACTCTGGACTAATGGTTAAGTTCTTAACTCTTAGTCTGGCATCATGGTTAAGGTCTTAACTCTTACTCTGGACTAATGGTTAAGGTCTTACCTCTTACTCTGGCATCATGGTTAAGGTCTTAACTCTTACTCTGGACTAATGGTTAAGGTCTTAGACTCTTACTCTGGACTAATGGTTAAGGTCTTAACTCTTACTCTGTCATCATGGTTAAGGTCGTAGACTCTTACTCTGGACTAATGGTTAAGGTCTTAACTCTTTCTCTGGGCTAATGGTTAAGGTCTTAGACTCTTACTCTGGCATCATGGTTAAGGTCTTAACTCTTACTCTGGACTAATGGTTAAGGTCTTAACTCTTATTCTGGACTAATTGTTAAGGTCTTAACTCTTACTCTGGCATCATGGTTAAGGTCTTAACTCTTACTCTGGACTAATGGTTAATGTCTTAACTCTTACTCTGGACTAATGGTTAAGGTCTTAACTGTTACTCTGGACTAATGGTTAAGGTCTTAACTCTTACTCTGGACTAATGGTTAAGGTCTTAACTCTGACTCAGGACTAATGGTTAAAGTCTTAACTCTTACTCTAGACTAATTGTTAAGGTCTTAACTCTTACTTTGGACAAATGGTTAAGGTCTTAACTCTTACTCTGGACTACTGGTTAAGGTCTTAACTCTTAGTCTGACATCATGGTTAAGGTCTTAACTCTTACTCTGGACTAATGGTTAAGTTCTTAACTCTTAGTCTGGCATCATGGTTAAGGTCTTAACTCTTACTCTGGACTAATGGTTAAGGTCTTACCTCTTACTCTGGCATCATGGTTAAGGTCTTAACTCTTACTCTGGACTAATGGTTAAGGTCTTAACTCTTACTCTGGACTAATGGTTAAGGTCTTGGACTCTTATCTGGACTAATGGTTAAGGTCTTAACTCTTACTCTGGACTAATGGTTAAGGTCTTAACTCTTACTCTGGCATCATGGTTAAGGTCTTAACTCTTACTCTGGACTAATGGTTAAGGTCTTAACACTTACTCTTGACTAATGGTTAAGGTCTTAACTCTTACTCTGGACTAATGGTTAAGGTCTTAGACTCTTACTCTGGCATCATGGTTAAGGTCTTAACTCTTACTCTGGCATCATTGTTAAGGTCTTAACTCTTACTCTGGCATCATGGTTAAGGTCTTAACTCTTACTCTGTACTAATGGTTAAGGTCTTAACTCTTACTCTGGGCTAATGGTTAAGGTCTTAACTCTTACTCTGGACTATTGGTTAAGGTCTTAACTCTTACTCTGGCATCATGGTTAAGGTCTTAACTCTTACTCTGGACTAATGGTTAATGTCTTAACTCTTACTCTGGACTAATGGTTAAGGTCTTAACTCTTACTCTGGACTAATGGTTAAGGTCTTAACTCTTACTCTGGACTAATGGTTAAGGTCTTAACTCTTACTCTAGACTAATTGTTAAGGTCTTAACTCTTACTTTGGACAAATGGTTAAGGTCTTAACTCTTACTATGGACTAATGGTTAAGGTCTTAACTCTTAGTCTGGCATCATGGTTAAGGTCTTAACTCTTACTCTGGACTAATGGTTAAGGTCTTACCTCTTACTCTGGCATCATGGTTAAGGTCTTAACTCTTACTCTGGACTAATGGTTAAGGTCTTAGACTCTTACTCTGGACTAATGGTTAAGGTCTTAACTCTTACTCTGTCATCATGGTTAAGGTCTTAGACTCTTACTCTGGACTAATGGTTAAGGTCTTAACTCTTTCTCTGGGCTAATGGTTAAGGTCTTAGACTCTTACTCTGGCATCATGGTTAAGGTCTTAACTCTTACTCTGGACTAATGGTTAAGGTCTTAACTCTTACTCTGGACTAATTGTTAAGGTCTTAACTCTTACTCTGGCATCATGGTTAAGGTCTTAACTCTTACTCTGGACTAATGGTTAAGGTCTTACCTCTCACTCTGGCATCATGGTTAAGGTCTTAACTCTTACTCTAGACTAATGTTTATGGTCTTAGACTCTTACTCTGGCATCATGTTTAAGGTCTTAACTCTTACTCTGGCATCATGGTTAAGGTCTTAACTCTTACTCTGGACTAATGGTTAAGGTCTTAACTCTTACGCTGGACTAATGGTTAAGGTCTTAGACTCTTACTCTGGCATCATGGTTAAGGTCTTAACTCTTACTCTGGACTAATGGTTATGGTCTTAACTCTTACTCTAGCATCATGGTTAAGGTCTTAACTCTTACTCTGGACTAATGGTTAAGGTCTTAACTCCTATTCTGGCATCATGGTTAAGGTCTTAACTCTTACTCTGGCACCATGGTTAAGGTCTTAACTCTTACTCTGGACTAATGGTTAAGGTCTTAGACTCTTACTATGGAGTAATGGTTAAGGTCTTAACTCTTACTATGGCATCATGGTTAAGGTCTTAGACTCTTACTCTGGACTAATGGTTAAGGTCTTAACTCTTACTCTGGACTAATGGTTAAGGTCTTAACTCTTACTCTGGACTAATTGTTAAGGTCTTAACTCTTACTCTGGACTAATGGTTAAGGTCTAACTCTTACTCTGGCATCATGGTTAAGGTCTTAGACTCTTACTCTGGCATCATGGTTAAGGTATTAACTCTTACTCTGGACTAATGGTTAAGGTCTTAGACTCTTACTATGGACTAATGGTTAAGGTCTTAACTCTTACTCTGGCATCATGGTTAAGGTCTTAACTCTTACTCTGGACTAATGGTTAAGGTCTTAACTCTTACGCTGGACTAATGGTTAAGGTCTTAGACTCTTACTCTGGCATCATGGTTAAGGTCTTAACTCTTACTCTGGACTAATCGTTATGGTCTTAACTCTTACTCTAGCATCATGGTTAAGGTCTTAACTCTTACTCTGGACTAATGGTTAAGGTCTTAACTCCTATTCTGGCATCATGGTTAAGGTCTTCACTCTTACTCTGGCACCATGGTTAAGGTCTTAACTCTTACTCTGGAGTAATGGTTAAGGTCTTAGACTCTTACTATGGAGTAATGGTTAAGGTCTTAACTCTTACTATGGCATCATGGTTAAGGTCTTAGACTCTTACTCTGGACTAATGGTTAAGGTCTTAACTCTTACTCTGGACTAATGGTTAAGGTCTTAACTCTTACTCTGGACTAATTGTTAAGGTCTTAACTCTTACTCTGGACTAATGGTTAAGGTCTAACTCTTACTCTGGCATCATGGTTAAGGTCTTAGACTCTTACTCTGGCATCATGGTTAAGGTATTAACTCTTACTCTGGACTAATGGTTAAGGTCTTAGACTCTTACTATGGACTAATGGTTAAGGTCTTAACTCTTACTCTGGCATCATGGTTAAGGTCTTAACTGTTACTCTGGACTAATGGTTAAGGTCTTAACTCTTACTCTGGACTAATTGTTAAGGTCTTTACTCTTACTCTGGCATCATGGTTAAGGTCTTAACTCTTACTCTGGACTAATTGTTAATGTCTTAACTCTTACTCTGGACTAATGGTTAAGGTCTTAACTCTTACTCTAGACTAATTGTTAAGGTCATAACTCTTACTTTGGACAAATGGTTAAGGTCTTAACTCTTACTCTGGCATCATGGTTAAGGTCTTAGACTCTTACTCTGGACTAATGGTTAAGGTCTTAACTCTTACTCTGGACTAATGGTTAAGGTCTTAGACTCTTATCTGGACTAATGGTTAAGGTCTTAACTCTTACTCTGGACTAATGGTTAAGGTCTTAACTCTTACTCTGGCATCATGGTTAAGGTCTTAACTCTTACTCTGGACTAATGGTTAAGGTCTTAACACTTACTCTTGACTAATGGTTAAGGTCTTAACTCTTACTCTGGACTAATGGTTAAGGTCTTAGACTCTTACTCTGGCATCATGGTTAAGGTCTTAACTCTTACTCTGGCATCATTGTTAAGGTCTTAACTCTTAATCTGGCATCATGGTTAAGGTCTTAACTCTTACTCTGGACTAATGGTTAAGGTCTTAACTCTTACTCTGGGCTAATGGTTAAGGTCTTAACTCTTACTCTGGACTAATGGTTAAGGTCTTAACTCTTACTCTGGCATCATGGTTAAGGTCTTAACTCTTACTCTGGACTAATGGTTAATGTCTTAATTCTTACTCTGGACTAATGGTTAAGGTCTTAACTCTTACTCTGGACTAATGGTTAAGGTCTTAACTCTTACTCTAGACTAATTGTTAAGGTCTTAACTCTTACTTTGGACAAATGGTTAAGGTCTTAACTCTTACTCTGGACTAATGGTTAAGGTCTTAACTCTTACTCTGGCATCATGGTTAAGGTCTTAACTCTTACTCTGGACTAATGGTTAAGGTCTTAACACTTACTCTTGACTAATGGTTAAGGTCTTAACTCTTACTCTGGACTAATGGTTAAGGTCTTAGACTCTTACTCTGGCATCATGGTTAAGGTCTTAACTCTTACTCTGGCATCATTGTTAAGGTCTTAACTCTTACTCTGGCATCATGGTTAAGGTCTTAACTCTTACTCTGGACTAATGGTTAAGGTCTTAACTCTTACTCTGGGCTAATGGTTAAGGTCTTAACTCTTACTCTGGACTAATGGTTAAGGTCTTAACTCTTACTCTGGCATCATGGTTAAGGTCTTAACTCTTACTCTGGACTAATGGTTAATGTCTTAACTCTTACTCTGGACTAATGGTTAAGGTCTTAACTCTTAATCTGGACTAATGGTTAAGGTCTTAACTCTTACTCTGGACTAATGGTTAAGGTCTTAACTCTTACTCTAGACTAATTGTTAAGGTCTTAACTCTTACTTTGGACAAATGGTTAAGGTCTTATCTCTTACTCTGGACTAATGGTTAAGTTCTTAACTCTTAGTCTGGCATCATGGTTAAGGTCTTAACTCTTACTCTGGACTAATGGTTAAGGTCTTACCTCTTACTCTGGCATCATGGTTAAGGTCTTAACTCTTACTCTGGACTAATGGTTAAGGTCTTAGACTCTTACTCTGGACTAATGGTTAATGTCTTAACTCTTACTCTGGACTAATGGTTAAGGTCTTAACTCTTACTCTGGACTAATGGTTAAGGTCTTAACTCTTACTCTAGACTAATTGTTAAGGTCTTAACTCTTACTTTGGACAAATGGTTAAGGTCTTATCTCTTACTCTGGACTAATGGTTAAGTTCTTAACTCTTAGTCTGGCATCATGGTTAAGGTCTTAACTCTTACTCTGGACTAATGGTTAAGGTCTTACCTCTTACTCTGGCATCATGGTTAAGGTCTTAACTCTTACTCTAGACTAATGGTTAAGGTCTTAGACTCTTACTCTTGACTAATGGTTAAGGTCTTAACTCTTACTCTGTCATCATGGTTAAGGTCGTAGACTCTTACTCTGGACTAATGGTTAAGGTCTTAACTCTTTCTCTGGGCTAATGGTTAAGGTCTTAGACTCTTACTCTGGCATCATGGTTAAGGTCTTAACTCTTACTCTGGACTAATGGTTAAGGTCTTAACTCTTATTCTGGACTAATTGTTAAGGTCTTAACTCTTACTCTGGCATCATGGTTAAGGTCTTAACTCTTACTCTGGACTAATGGTTAATGTCTTAACTCTTACTCTGGACTAATGGTTAAGGTCTTAACTCTTACTCTGGACTAATGGTTAAGGTCTTAACTCTTACTCAGGACTAATGGTTAAGGTCTTAACTCTTACTCTAGACTAATTGTTAAGGTCTTAACTCTTACTTTGGACAAATGGTTAAGGGCTTAACTCTTACTCTGGACTAATGGTTAAGGTCTTAACTCTTAGTCTGACATCATGGTTGTTAGACCTGGCACCATTGGCGTGGGTCACCCTTCCATTTTTGTCTGTGCCTCAATGTGTTTTTGTGTTGGTGTTAGCTGCTCAGGGCGCTGTGCCACTGCCATCCAGTGCCACAGTGCAAGTGCTCCCTATGGTAAAATGTATTATGTGAATTGACTTCCACGTTTGGTTTATTTGGTTTACTATCAGTCCCTAGTAGAGTGCACCAGGGGTGCCAAGGGCTTGTATATCCGAATGCTGCTAGTGGGCTTGCAGCACTGGTTGTGCCACCCACCGAAGCAGCGGGGTAAAATGTGTCTAGGGTCTGCCACTGCAGACCCTGCGCGCGGTCTGGTACCGTCGCGCTGACTGAGCAAGTGTCCCCACTTACCAGTCCCTAAACCTTCCCTTAACTACATGTTAGTCACCCCTCTGGTAGGCCTGAGCGCAGGGTGCATTGTAGGTATAAGGTAGGACATGCCCTGATGTGTGTGGCATGTCTTAATAGTGAATTACAGCCATTTTCGTTTTTCACTATTGAAGGCTACCTGCTCTCCATAGGCCAGAATGGGCTGCTGGGATCGCTACACGCTGTGACCCCAGTGGACTCAGAGAGCATGGTAGAAAGTCATGTTTAGTATGCCTGAACTCAGGATGATAAAATACGTCTTTTAGTAAAGGTTATTTTAATATCCTGGGTTTGCAGATGCTACTTTTCGAAAGTTAGCCTTTGCGTGCCTAACCATCTCAGTCCGCCTCTGCTGTGGGTGTGTGTTCTGCCTAGCAACAGTACAGGAGCAGGGCTGGGGGATTCCAGGAGACAGGTTGGCTGCCAGGTGGTGGGTAGAGAGATTACACACGGATGGGTGGGAGGAGTGCACCCTGACTCTTGAATAGACCTGTGCTCTGCCACCACAAAGCCGGCACCGCCCCCTGTGGAGCGGCTGATGTCTCTGCCCTGCTGCTGAAAGGAACAAGCCGAGTCACCACAACAGAGTGCTCCAAAACTGGACTGAGCCAGGCCCAGGCCCCCTGGCGCTAAAGAACAAAAGAATCCCTGTATAAAAGTAGGAGCCTGGCTCCTAAGAAATCAGATCCAGATTGAACCACGAAGGAACTCTGCCTGACTAGAAGGACCTGGAAGAAGCTGAAGGAGGAGTAACTTTCCCTGACCTAAGGGACTGGCCTGCAGTAGGTGCCTTGCTAAGGAAGGAGAGGAAAAAGACTGAAAGAGACTTTTGCACTTTGTTCTTCAACTATCTCCAAGGGCTTGGAAGAAGAGCTTGCCCCCTGAGTTGAACCCCAGGACCAGTGGGTTCACCGTGTCTCCGCTCGTCTGAGAATTCGAGCCGTGTGCTTTCTCCCGCCGGAGTGCCCTGCGCACCTTCGCATCCCTCCTAGGGCCGTGACACCCAGAAGCCTGGCCGCCTCCACTCGCCGAGAGCCCCGCTCTACCTGAGTCGCTCTGGACCCACGAGTCTGGCCGTCCCGCTTCCCTGTCACCTGCCTGCTACTGGAGCGCGCTTGGTGCCCTTTCGCCCTCCCGCCGGATTTCTAGTGGGGAAGTGAAATCCATCCTCGGACGGCCGCCCGTACGTCGTAACGTATCCGGCCGCCCCGCTTCACCTCCCAGCCTGAGTCTGACCGTGCCGCCCTCCGCAGTGACCTCCCGCACAGTCCGTGTCGGAGGCCCTGGGCCGCACCTGTCTACCGAAAGCCGCCCGCTGAATTCTTGATCCGGAAGACCCACGAGGTGCAGAACCTGCATCTCTCCTGAAGACTCGTCCAAGCACATCGCACGTTCCCAGGTACAGTGAACTCTCTATCGGACTCGGGGTCCGCAACGTTCTGATTTCCCCGTATCACTGTACCCTGGGTGCCCTGCACATCATCGTGACTGGACCGACTCAACCGAGCCCTGTGAAGCGCTCGTGATCGAATAAGTTCCCAAAGACAAGAACAGTGCCTAATTATCATCTTGTGGCTTCCATTTCGTAACCGTTATTGATGGTCTTGTACATGCCTGCGTAACAAAGAATCTTTTATATAAAGCATCCGTATTTTTGATACAACTTACGCCTGGTGTCCGTTTGTGGGGGATCATTGTGGTTTACTGTGTGTGATCATAAATGCTTAACTGACTAGCGCCCTGAAGTTTAGCCCTGACTGCTCGCGCCACACTACCTATAGGGTGAGCAGGGGTTGTTCTGAAGGGGTAATTCCCTCGCCCCGAATAGAAGAAGGGACCGCTGCTTGTCACAAGTACCTACCTGTGCCAACCAGGGGTTCCCCATTCTAACATTGGTGGCAGCGGTGGGATTTCGAATTTGCATTTATGATTTACATACAGTGAACTATTGATCACCACGTAGAGCAGACCTATAACGCAGCCACAGATTGAGTGACAGTTGTTGCTAAAGAAAGATCTCCACCTTAAGAAACCATGCCTAGCTCAGTCAACGGAGGCGGAGCGCCCTCTGTATTCTCTGGAGTAGATGACATCGATTGGGAGTCCGAGGCACTGAGGAAGTGCACAAATGATGTCCTGAAGGGATATCTCTCCAAGTACAGAATCAAGCAAAGTGGACTAAGCAACAAGGATCAGTACGTGACAGCACTGAGAGCCTGGCACGAATCAAAGTTCCCAGAGAATGCCCGGGAGGTGATACCCCCCGAAGGAGTGTTTGAGCCTAGCAGAGGCCTGTCGCCAGAGGAGTTGGCCGACAGGAGTGCCGCCCGAGCACACGAGGTGGAGATGGCAAAACTGCAAATGGAGAGAGAAAGGCAGAAACTGGCCATGGAGCATGAGGTAAAAATGAGGGAGTTGGATCTCAAGGCCAGGAGTTTAGACAACTCACCCTCTGGTGGCAGCAATTCAACAGAGTCAAGGGTGCACATTCCTAAAGATGTAGTCAAAGAATATTATAAGCAGGATGATATTGGGCAGTGGTTTAGGGCCTATGAAGTAGCCATGTCCTCCCACCGGGTCCCTGAGAAGGATTGGGGAGCGGGGTTGTGGGGAAGGTTCCTGAGTGAGGGGCGGGACACACTGCTAGGCCTCCCCTCTGATGTCCACACATCCTATCCACACATGAAGGAGGCTCTTATGACAAGGTATGGGTTGACTCCTGAATTGTACAGACAGAGATTTAGGGATTGCACCAAGAAACCTGGTACCACTTATGTAGAATATGTGACCTTTTTTTGCAGAGCGCTGGATGGTTGGGTGAAGGGTAGCAAGGTGGATGATTACCAAGGGCTGTTTGATTTAATCGCATGGGAGCACTTGTCGGATAATTGTTTTCCTGAGCTACGCCAACACCTGATCGATAGCAAGCTGTCCAACCCGAGGAAGCTTGCTGAGGAGGCGGACCGCTGGATCAGCACCAGGGTCCACAAGGGTCCCGTGGGAGGCCCCGCCAAGGGTGTTCAGGGTCCCCAGCAGAAGAGTGGGGGGGACAAGGGTAAACAGAGGGAGTTCTACCAAGGGCCCCAACGTAATTCCCAAGGGAACCAAGGGAAAGGTTCTCAGCCACCCCCACCCCCGAAGCAGACCGGGGCCCCGACAGGTAACCCTGTTCAAAGAGGGCCCCTCAGATGTTACAAGTGTAACAACCTGGGGCACATTTCCGTGGATCCCAAGTGCCCCCTGTATGGTAAACCAGCACCCTCTGGTGCTCCACCCCCCAAGCAGGTGAATAGTGTAGCCTTGGGGAGGGAGATAGACGTCCAAGGGGCGGGGGATCCCGTACAGATGACCCTAGTCTCATTAGGAGACCGTGAGATGGTCGCTGAGGCCCAGCTGCCCCCCAATACTCAAAAGTATGGGCAGTGGGTGACCATAAATGGCAAGAGGGTGGGGGCTCTTAGAGATACTGGAGCCAGTGTGACTGCTGTCAAGCAACACCTGGTGTCTCAAGAGCAGGTTGTCCCGCACGCATTCTGCCGTGTTGTCAACGCTGACAACACAGAGAGTCAGTGTCCAATGGCTCAGGTTCCCTTTGAGTGGGGGGGGGTCTCTGGTACTCTGCAAGTGGCTGTGAGAGAGGCCATGCCTGTTGATTGTCTCCTAGGTAACGATTTGGAGAGCTCCCCTTGGGAAAAGGTGGAGAAGACGACTCACCTGCGGATGGTGGGCTTGCCTGATTGGGCGTGTGTGACCACCCGGTCGATGGCAGCCGGTAGGGGTGTTGAAGGAACCCTGGAGCCTGAGGGAGAGGCCCAGGAACCGGCCTTAGAGAGAGGGCAAGGGAGGCACGGGAATCCGGCTCCTGACGTTCCCACGGCCCAGGAGGAAGCAGACCTTGAGGGGGATGCCCTGGAGCCTACCGGGGAACAGATAGCCGAACTGGGGGACCTGCCTGAGCTGACCCATTGGCAACAAGAAGGAGGCCCCACCAGGGAGGAATTCTGCAGGGAGCAGAAAGAGTGCCCCTCTCTAGAGGGTATGCGGCAGCAGGCTGCAGCCCAGGCCAATGGTGATCAGTCCGGAACTCACTTGATCTACTGGGAGAACGACCTCCTATACTCCGAGCCTAAGGTTGCTGAACCTGGGTCAGCCCGTGCGCTGGTGGTACCCCAGAGGTTCAGAGCCTTCCTACTGGGGCTGGCTCACGACGTACCGTTAGCAGGACATTTGGGGCAGGACAAGACCTTTGAAAGGCTTGTCACCCACTTTTATTGGCCCCAAATGCGCAGGAGTTCTGACACTCACTGCAGGACATGCCAGACTTGCCAAGCAAGTGGCAAGAGTGGAAGGAAGCTGAGAGCTCCACTCCAACCTTTCCCTGTGGTCAGTACCCCATTCCAGCGGGTGGGGATTGACATTGTGGGGCCACTGGACCCCAAGACAGCCATGGGCAACAGGTTTATCCTGGTCTTGGTGGACCATGCCACCCGGTACCCTGAAGCCATCCCTCTGAGGACAGTGACGGCCCCCGTGGTGGGACGGGCACTGATGGGAATTTTCTCACGAGTAGGATTCCCTCTAGAGGTGGTGTCTGACAGGGGGACCAACTTCATATCGAAATATATGAAGTCCCTTTGGCAAGAGTGTGGTGTAACCTACAAGTTCACCACACCTTACCATCCCCAAGGAAACGGGTTGGTTGAGCGCTTCAACCGAACCCTGAAGGGCATGATTATGGGTCTCGAGGAACCCATGAGGCGTAAGTGGGACGTCCTCTTACCATGCCTTCTCTTTGCGTACCGCGAGGTGCCACAAAAGTCTCTAGGGTTCAGTCCCTTTGAGCTTTTGTATGGCCACCCAGTACGAGGACCTCTTAGTCTGGTCAAGGAAGGCTGGGAGCAATCTCCCAGGAAACCTCCCCAGAATGTATACAGCTACATGCTGGCTTTCCGGAACCAGACTAGGCGTTTCAGGCAACTTGCTGAGGCAAACCTGGAAGCCAGCCAGGAGGAAATGAAGCGGTGGTACGACCAGAATGCCACTCTGGTTGAGCTTCAACCTGGCCAAAAAGTGTGGGTCCTGGCCCCTGTGGAGCCTTGTGCACTCCAGGACAAGTGGACAGGACCCTTTGAGATTGTGGAGCGCAAGAGTTCTGTCACCTACTTGGTGGACTTGCGGTCTCCGAGGAACCCCTTAAGGGTCCTACATGTCAATCGACTGAAGCCCCACTTGGAGAGGTCCGAAGTGGGCATGCTCTTGGCCACCGATGATGGGATGGAAGAGGAGTCCGAGCCTCTTCCTGACCTCTTGGTAGCCTCAGAGCGAGACGGGTCAGTGGATGGAGTTAACCTCTCACCCACCCTGACCCCTGAGCAACAGGGTGACTGCCGCCAGCTGCTGGGGCAGTTTCCCGACCTGTTCTCCCTGGTTCCCGGTATCACAAATTGGTGCGTCCATGACGTGGATACGGGAGACAGCTTACCTGTGAAGCACAAGGCCTACCGGGTAACTGACAGGGTCAGGGCCTGCATCAAAGAGGAGGTCTCGAAGATGCTTGCCCTAGGGGTGGTTGAGTCCTCCAGCAGTCCTTGGGCCAGCCCAGTGGTCTTGGTCCCAAAGGCTGCAGCGCCGGGTGCCACGCCCGAACTCCGGTTCTGTGTGGACTACCGAGGACTCAACTCAGTCACGAAGACTGACGCGCACCCCATCCCCAGAGCTGATGAGCTCATCGATCGGTTAGGGGCTGCACGGTACCTCAGCACGTTTGACTTAACGTCTGGGTACTGGCAGATCGCCTTGACTGATGGGGCCAAAGAGAGGTCCGCATTCTCTACGCCAGATGGGCATTACCAGTTCCGGGTGATGCCCTTTGGGATGAAGAATGCCCCTGCCACCTTCCAGAGGTTGGTCAACCAGGTGTTGGCTGGGCTGACCGAGTTCAGCGCCGCCTACCTGGACGACATCGCAGTGTTCAGCGGCACATGGGAAGAACACCTGCAACATCTCTGGGAAGTGTTGATGGCGCTGCGCAAGGCAGGCCTCACGATCAAGGCAAGCAAGTGTCAGATCGGGCAGGGTTCAGTGGTGTACTTGGGACACCAAGTGGGGAGCGGCCAGGTGGCGCCCCTCCAACCCAAAGTTGAAACCATCCTGGCTTGGGAGCCCCCAAAGACCCAGACGGAGGTGAGGGCCTTTTTAGGACTCACCGGGTACTACAGGAGGTTTGTCAAGGGGTATGGCAGCATCGTTGCCCCCTTGACCGAGCTGACTTCGAAGAAGCAGCCCAGAAAAGTGATATGGACTGACACCTGTCAGAAAGCCTTCGACACCCTGAAAACTGCCATGTGCACGGCGCCCGTGCTCTTGGCTCCTGACTTCTCCAAAGAGTTCCTGGTGCAGACGGATGCATCAGAGCATGGTGTAGGGGCTGTTCTCTCACAGATCACTGAGGAGGGCTTTGACCAACCCGTAGCCTTTATTAGCAGGAGGCTACTTCCCCGGGAACAAAGGTGGAGTGCGATAGAACGAGAAGCATTTGCTGTGGTCTGGGCGCTGAAGAAGCTAAGACCCTACTTGTTTGGGTCTCACTTCCGGGTTCAGACCGACCACAGGCCCCTCAGATGGTTGATGCAAATGAGGGGTGAGAACCCAAAACTGTTGAGGTGGTCCATCTCCCTACAGGGTATGGACTTTACGGTGGAGCATCGCCCTGGCACAGATCACGCCAATGCTGACGGTCTGTCCAGGTTTTTCCGCCTTAGTGATGCAGAACTCCCTGGGGTAGGGTAGTTCTCCCCACTTTTCAGCTGGAGGGGACACGTGTTAGACCTGGCACCATTGGCGTGGGTCACCCTTCCATTTTTGTCTGTGCCTCAATGTGTTTTTGTGTTGGTGTTAGCTGCTCAGGGCGCTGTGCCACTGCCATCCAGTGCCACAGTGCAAGTGCTCCCTATGGTAAAATGTATTATGTGAATTGACTTCCACGTTTGGTTTATTTGGTTTACTATCAGTCCCTAGTAGAGTGCACCAGGGGTGCCAAGGGCTTGTATATCCGAATGCTGCTAGTGGGCTTGCAGCACTGGTTGTGCCACCCACCGAAGCAGCGGGGTAAAATGTGTCTAGGGTCTGCCACTGCAGACCCTGCGCGCGGTCTGGTACCGTCGCGCTGACTGAGCAAGTGTCCCCACTTACCAGTCCCTAAACCTTCCCTTAACTACATGTTAGTCACCCCTCTGGTAGGCCTGAGCGCAGGGTGCATTGTAGGTATAAGGTAGGACATGCCCTGATGTGTGTGGCATGTCTTAATAGTGAATTACAGCCATTTTCGTTTTTCACTATTGAAGGCTACCTGCTCTCCATAGGCCAGAATGGGCTGCTGGGATCGCTACACGCTGTGACCCCAGTGGACTCAGAGAGCATGGTAGAAAGTCATGTTTAGTATGCCTGAACTCAGGATGATAAAATACGTCTTTTAGTAAAGGTTATTTTAATATCCTGGGTTTGCAGATGCTACTTTTAGAAAGTTAGCCTTTGCGTGCCTAACCATCTCAGTCCGCCTCTGCTGTGGGTGTGTGTTCTGCCTAGCAACAGTACAGGAGCAGGGCTGGGGGATTCCAGGAGACAGGTTGGCTGCCAGGTGGTGGGTAGAGAGATTACACCAGGATGGGTGGGAGGAGTGCACCCTGACTCTTGAATAGACCTGTGCTCTGCCACCACAAAGCCGGCACCGCCCCCTGTGGAGCGGCTGATGTCTCTGCCCTGCTGCTGAAAGGAACAAGCCGAGTCACCACAACAGAGTGCTCCAAAACTGGACTGAGCCAGGCCCAGGCCCCCTGGCGCTAAAGAACAAAAGAATCCCTGTATAAAAGTAGGAGCCTGGCTCCTAAGAAATCAGATCCAGATTGAACCACGAAGGAACTCTGCCTGACTAGAAGGACCTGGAAGAAGCTGAAGGAGGAGTAACTTTCCCTGACCTAAGGGACTGGCCTGCAGTAGGTGCCTTGCTAAGGAAGGAGAGGAAAAAGACTGAAAGAGACTTTTGCACTTTGTTCTTCAACTATCTCCAAGGGCTTGGAAGAAGAGCTTGCCCCCTGAGTTGAACCCCAGGACCAGTGGGTTCACCGTGTCTCCGCTCGTCTGAGAATTCGAGCCGTGTGCTTTCTCCCGCCGGAGTGCCCTGCGCACCTTCGCATCCCTCCTAGGGCCGTGACACCCAGAAGCCTGGCCGCCTCCACTCGCCGAGAGCCCCGCTCTACCTGAGTCGCTCTGGACCCACGAGTCTGGCCGTCCCGCTTCCCTGTCACCTGCCTGCTACTGGAGCGCGCTTGGTGCCCTTTCGCCCTCCCGCCGGATTTCTAGTGGGGAAGTGAAATCCAGCCTCGGACGGCCGCCCGTACGTCGTAACGTATCCGGCCGCCCCGCTTCACCTCCCAGCCTGAGTCTGACCGTGCCGCCCTCCGCAGTGACCTCCCGCACAGTCCGTGTCAGAGGCCCTGGGCCGCACCTGTCTACCGAAAGCCGCCCGCTGAATTCTTGATCCGGAAGACCCACGAGGTGCAGAACCTGCATCTCTCCTGAAGACTCGTCCAAGCACATCGCACGTTCCCAGGTACAGTGAACTCTCTATCGGACTCGGGGTCCGCAACGTTCTGATTTCCCCGTATCACTGTACCCTGGGTGCCCTGCGCATCATCGTGACTGGACCGACTCAACCGAGCCCTGTGAAGCGCTCGTGATCGAATAAGTTCCCAAAGACAAGAACAGTGCCTAATTATCATCTTGTGGCTTCCATTTCGTAACCGTTATTGATGGTCTTGTACATGCCTGCGTAACAAAGAATCTTTTATATAAAGCATCCGTATTTTTGATACAACTTACGCCTGGTGACCGTTTGTGGGGGATCATTGTGGTTTACTGTGTGTGATCATAAATGCTTAACTGACTAGCGCCCTGAAGTTTAGCCCTGACTGCTCGCGCCACACTACCTATAGGGTGAGCAGGGGTTGTTCTGAAGGGGTAATTCCCTCGCCCTGAATAGAAGAAGGGACCGCTGCTTGTCACAAGTACCTACCTGTGCCAACCAGGGGTTCCCCATTCTAACAATGGTTAAGGTCTTAACTCTTACTCTGGACTAATGGTTAAGTTCTTAACTCTTAGTCTGGCATCATGGTTAAGGTCTTAACTCTTACTCTGGACTAATGGTTAAGGTCTTACCTCTTACTCTGGCATCATGGTTAAGGTATTAACTCTTACTCTGGACTAATGGTTAAGGTCTTAACTCTTACTCTGGACTAATGGTTAAGGTCTTAGACTCTTATCTGGACTAATGTTTAAGGTCTTAAATCTTACTCTGGACTAATGGTTAAGGTCTTAACTCTTACTCTGGCATCATGGTTAAGGTCTTAACTCTTACTCTGGACTAATGGTTAAGGTCTTAACACTTACTCTTGACTAATGGTTAAGGTCTTAACTCTTACTCTGGACTAATGGTTAAGGTCTTAGACTCTTACTCTGGCATCATGGTTAAGGTCTTAACTCTTACTCTGGCATCATTGTTAAGGTCTTAACTCTTACTCTGGCATCATGGTTAAGGTCTTAACTCTTACTCTGGACTAATGGTTAAGGTCTTAACTCTTACTCTGGACTATTGGTTAAGGTCTTAACTCTTACTCTGGCATCATGGTTAAGGTCTTAACTCTTACTCTGGACTAATGGTTAATGTCTTAACTCTTACTCTGGACTAATGGTTAAGGTCTTAACTCTTACTCTGGACTAATGGTTAAGGTCTTAACTCTTACTCTGGACTAATGGTTAAGGTCTTAACTCTTACTCTAGACTAATTGTTAAGGTCTTAACTCTTACTTTGGACAAATGGTTAAGGTCTTAACTCTTACTCTGGACTAATGGTTAAGGTCTTAACTCTTAGTCTGGCATCATGGTTAAGGTCTTAACTCTTACTCTGGACTAATGGTTAAGGTCTTACCTCTTACTCTGGCATCATGGTTAAGGTCTTAACTCTTACTCTGGACTAATGGTTAAGGTCTTAGACTCTTACTCTGGACTAATGGTTAAGGTCTTAACTCTTACTCTGTCATCATGGTTAAGGTCTTAGACTCTTACTCTGGACTAATGGTTAAGGACTTAACTCTTTCTCTGGGCTAATGGTTAAGGTCTTAGACTCTTACTCTGGCATCATGGTTAAGGTCTTAACTCTTACTCTGGACTAATGGTTAAGGTCTTAACTCTTACTCTGGACTAATTGTTAAGGTCTTAACTCTTACTCTGGCATCATGGTTAAGGTCTTAACTCTTACTCTGGACTAATGGTTAAGGTCTTACCTCTTACTCTGGCATCATGGTTAAGGTCTTAACTCTTACTCTAGACTAATGTTTATGGTCTTAGACTCTTACTCTGGCATCATGTTTAAGGTCTTAACTCTTACTCTGGCATCATGGTTAAGGTCTTAACTCTTACTCTGGACTAATGGTTAAGGTCTTAACTCTTACGCTGGACTAATGGTTAAGGTCTTAGACTCTTACTCTGGCATCATGGTTAAGGTCTTAACTCTTACTCTGGACTAATGGTTATGGTCTTAACTCTTACTCTAGCATCATGGTTAAGGTCTTAACTCTTACTCTGGACTAATGGTTAAGGTCTTAACTCCTATTCTGGCATCATGGTTAAGGTCTTAACTCTTACTCTGGCACCATGGTTAAGGTCTTAACTCTTACTCTGGACTAATGGTTAAGGTCTTAGACTCTTACTATGGAGTAATGGTTAAGGTCTTAACTCTTACTATGGCATCATGGTTAAGGTCTTAGACTCTTACTCTGGACTAATGGTTAAGGTCTTAACTCTTACTCTGGACTAATGGTTAAGGTCTTAACTCTTACTCTGGACTAATTGTTAAGGTCTTAACTCTTACTCTGGACTAATGGTTAAGGTCTAACTCTTACTCTGGCATCATGGTTAAGGTCTTAGACTCTTACTCTGGCATCATGGTTAAGGTATTAACTCTTACTCTGGACTAATGGTTAAGGTCTTAGACTCTTACTATGGACTAATGGTTAAGGTCTTAACTCTTACTCTGGCATCATGGTTAAGGTCTTAACTCTTATTCTGGACTAATGGTTAAGGTCTTAACTCTTACGCTGGACTAATGGTTAAGGTCTTAGACTCTTACTCTGGCATCATGGTTAAGGTCTTAACTCTTACTCTGGACTAATCGTTATGGTCTTAACTCTTACTCTAGCATCATGGTTAAGGTCTTAACTCTTACTCTGGACTAATGGTTAAGGTCTTAACTCCTATTCTGGCATCATGGTTAAGGTCTTAACTCTTACTCTGGCACCATGGTTAAGGTCTTAACTCTTACTCTGGACTAATGGTTAAGGTCTTAGACTCTTACTATGGAGTAATGGTTAAGGTCTTAACTCTTACTATGGCATCATGGTTAAGGTCTTAGACTCTTACTCTGGACTAATGGTTAAGGTCTTAACTCTTACTCTGGACTAATGGTTAAGGTCTTAACTCTTACTCTGGACTAATTGTTAAGGTCTTAACTCTTACTCTGGACTAATGGTTAAGGTCTAACTCTTACTCTGGCATCATGGTTAAGGTCTTAGACTCTTACTCTGGCATCATGGTTAAGGTATTAACTCTTACTCTGGACTAATGGTTAAGGTCTTAGACTCTTACTATGGACTAATGGTTAAGGTCTTAACTCTTACTCTGGACTAATGGTTAAGGTCTTAACTCTTACTCTAGACTAATTGTTAAGGTCTTAACTCTTACTTTGGACAAATGGTTAAGGTCTTAACTCTTACTCTGGACTAATGGTTAAGGTCTTAACTCTTAGTCTGGCATCATGGTTAAGGTCTTAACTCTTACTCTGGACTAATGGTTAAGGTCTTACCTCTTACTCTGGCATCATGGTTAAGGTCTTAACTCTTACTCTGGACTAATGGTTAAGGTCTTAGACTCTTACTCTGGACTAATGGTTAAGGTCTTAACTCTTACTCTGTCATCATGGTTAAGGTCTTAGACTCTTACTCTGGACTAATGGTTAAGGACTTAACTCTTTCTCTGGGCTAATGGTTAAGGTCTTAGACTCTTACTCTGGCATCATGGTTAAGGTCTTAACTCTTACTCTGGACTAATGGTTAAGTTCTTAACTCTTACTCTGGACTAATTGTTAAGGTCTTAACTCTTACTCTGGCATCATGGTTAAGGTCTTAACTCTTACTCTGGACTAATGGTTAAGGTCTTACCTCTTACTCTGGCATCATGGTTAAGGTCTTAACTCTTACTCTAGACTAATGTTTATGGTCTTAGACTCTTACTCTGGCATCATGTTTAAGGTCTTAACTCTTACTCTGGCATCATGGTTAAGGTCTTAACTCTTACTCTGGACTAATGGTTAAGGTCTTAACTCTTACGCTGGACTAATGGTTAAGGTCTTAGACTCTTACTCTGGCATCATGGTTAAGGTCTTAACTCTTACTCTGGACTAATGGTTATGGTCTTAACTCTTACTCTAGCATCATGGTTAAGGTCTTAACTCTTACTCTGGACTAATGGTTAAGGTCTTAACTCCTATTCTGGCATCATGGTTAAGGTCTTAACTCTTACTCTGGCACCATGGTTAAGGTCTTAACTCTTACTCTGGACTAATGGTTAAGGTCTTAGACTCTTACTATGGAGTAATGGTTAAGGTCTTAACTCTTACTATGGCATCATGGTTAAGGTCTTAGACTCTTACTCTGGACTAATGGTTAAGGTCTTAACTCTTACTCTGGACTAATGGTTAAGGTCTTAACTCTTACTCTGGACTAATTGTTAAGGTCTTAACTCTTACTCTGGACTAATGGTTAAGGTCTAACTCTTACTCTGGCATCATGGTTAAGGTCTTAGACTCTTACTCTGGCATCATGGTTAAGGTATTAACTCTTACTCTGGACTAATGGTTAAGGTCTTAGACTCTTACTATGGACTAATGGTTAAGGTCTTAACTCTTACTCTGGCATCATGGTTAAGGTCTTAACTCTTATTCTGGACTAATGGTTAAGGTCTTAACTCTTACGCTGGACTAATGGTTAAGGTCTTAGACTCTTACTCTGGCATCATGGTTAAGGTCTTAACTCTTACTGTGGACTAATCGTTATGGTCTTAACTCTTACTCTAGCATCATGGTTAAGGACTTAACTCTTACTCTGGACTAATGGTTAAGGTCTTAACTCCTATTCTGGCATCATGGTTAAGGTCTTAACTCTTACTCTGGCACCATGGTTAAGGTCTTAACTCTTACTCTGGACTAATGGTTAAGGTCTTAGACTCTTACTATGGAGTAATGGTTAAGGTCTTAACTCTTACTATGGCATCATGGTTAAGGTCTTAGACTCTTACTCTGGACTAATGGTTAAGGTCTTAACTCTTACTCTGGACTAATGGTTAAGGTCTTAACTCTTACTCTGGACTAATTGTTAAGGTCTTAACTCTTACTCTGGACTAATGGTTAAGGTCTAACTCTTACTCTGGCATCATGGTTAAGGTCTTAGACTCTTACTCTGGCATCATGGTTAAGGTATTAACTCTTACTCTGGACTAATGGTTAAGGTCTTAGACTCTTACTATGGACTAATGGTTAAGGTCTTAGACTCTTACTATGGACTAATGGTTAAGGTCTTAACTCTTACTCTGGCATCATGGTTAAGGTCTTAACTGTTACTCTGGACTAATGGTTAAGGTCTTAACTCTTACTCTGGACTAATTGTTAAGGTCTTTACTCTTACTCTGGCATCATGGTTAAGGTCTTAACTCTTACTCTGGACTAATTGTTAATGTCTTAACTCTTACTCTGGACTAATGGTTAAGGTCTTAACTCTTACTCTAGACTAATTGTTAAGGTCATAACTCTTACTTTGGACAAATGGTTAAGGTCTTAACTCTTACTCTGGCATCATGGTTAAGGTCTTAGACTCTTACTCTGGACTAATGGTTAAGGTCTTAACTCTTACTCTGGACTAATGGTTAAGGTCTTAGACTCTTATCTGGACTAATGGTTAAGGTCTTAACTCTTACTCTGGACTAATGGTTAAGGTCTTAACTCTTACTCTGGCATCATGGTTAAGGTCTTAACTCTTACTCTGGACTAATGGTTAAGGTCTTAACACTTACTCTTGACTAATGGTTAAGGTCTTAACACTTACTCTGGACTAATGGTTAAGGTCTTAGACTCTTACTCTGGCATCATGGTTAAGGTCTTAACTCTTACTCTGGCATCATTGTTAAGGTCTTAACTCTTAATCTGGCATCATGGTTAAGGTCTTAACTCTTACTCTGGACTAATGGTTAAGGTCTTAACTCTTACTCTGGGCTAATGGTTAAGGTCTTAACTCTTACTCTGGACTAATGGTTAAGGTCTTAACTCTTACTCTGGCATCATGGTTAAGGTCTTAACTCTTACTCTGGACTAATGGTTAATGTCTTAATTCTTACTCTGGACTAATGGTTAAGGTCTTAACTCTTACTCTGGACTAATGGTTAAGGTCTTAACTCTTACTCTAGACTAATTGTTAAGGTCTTAACTCTTACTTTGGACAAATGGTTAAGGTCTTAACTCTTACTCTGGACTAATGGTTAAGGTCTTAACTCTTACTCTGGCATCATGGTTAAGGTCTTAACTCTTACTCTGGACTAATGGTTAAGGTCTTAACACTTACTCTTGACTAATGGTTAAGGTCTTAACTCTTACTCTGGACTAATGGTTAAGGTCTTAGACTCTTACTCTGGCATCATGGTTAAGGTCTTAACTCTTACTCTGGCATCATTGTTAAGGTCTTAACTCTTACTCTGGCATCATGGTTAAGGTCTTAACTCTTACTCTGGACTAATGGTTAAGGTCTTAACTCTTACTCTGGGCTAATGGTTAAGGTCTTAACTCTTACTCTGGACTAATGGTTAAGGTCTTAACTCTTACTCTGGCATCATGGTTAAGGTCTTAACTCTTACTCTGGACTAATGGTTAATGTCTTAACTCTTACTCTGGACTAATGGTTAAGGTCTTAACTCTTACTCTGGACTAATGGTTAAGGTCTTAACTCTTACTCTGGACTAATGGTTAAGGTCTTAACTCTTACTCTAGACTAATTGTTAAGGTCTTAACTCTTACTTTGGACAAATGGTTAAGGTCTTATCTCTTACTCTGGACTAATGGTTAAGTTCTTAACTCTTAGTCTGGCATCATGGTTAAGGTCTTAACTCTTACTCTGGACTAATGGTTAAGGTCTTACCTCTTACTCTGGCATCATGGTTAAGGTCTTAACTCTTACTCTGGACTAATGGTTAAGGTCTTAGACTCTTACTCTGGACTAATGGTTAATGTCTTAACTCTTACTCTGGACTAATGGTTAAGGTCTTAACTCTTACTCTGGACTAATGGTTAAGGTCTTAACTCTTACTCTGGACTAATGGTTAAGGTCTTAACTCTTACTCTAGACTAATTGTTAAGGTCTTAACTCTTACTTTGGACAAATGGTTAAGGTCTTATCTCTTACTCTGGACTAATGGTTAAGTTCTTAACTCTTAGTCTGGCATCATGGTTAAGGTCTTAACTCTTACTCTGGACTAATGGTTAAGGTCTTACCTCTTACTCTGGCATCATGGTTAAGGTCTTAACTCTTACTCTGGACTAATGGTTAAGGTCTTAGACTCTTACTCTTGACTAATGGTTAAGGTCTTAACTCTTACTCTGTCATCATGGTTAAGGTCGTAGACTCTTACTCTGGACTAATGGTTAAGGTCTTAACTCTTTCTCTGGGCTAATGGTTAAGGTCTTAGACTCTTACTCTGGCATCATGGTTAAGGTCTTAACTCTTACTCTGGACTAATGGTTAAGGTCTTAACTCTTATTCTGGACTAATTGTTAAGGTCTTAACTCTTACTCTGGCATCATGGTTAAGGTCTTAACTCTTACTCTGGACTAATGGTTAATGTCTTAACTCTTACTCTGGACTAATGGTTAAGGTCTTAACTCTTACTCTGGACTAATGGTTAAGGTCTTAACTCTTACTCAGGACTAATGGTTAAGGTCTTAACTCTTACTCTAGACTAATTGTTAAGGTCTTAACTCTTACTTTGGACAAATGGTTAAGGGCTTAACTCTTACTCTGGACTAATGGTTAAGGTCTTAACTCTTAGTCTGACATCATGGTTAAGGTCTTAACTCTTACTCTGGACTAATGGTTAAGTTCTTAACTCTTAGTCTGGCATCATGGTTAAGGTCTTAACTCTTACTCTGGACTAATGGTTAAGGTCTTACCTCTTACTCTGGCATCATGGTTAAGGTCTTAACTCTTACTCTGGACTAATGGTTAAGGTCTTAACTCTTACTCTGGACTAATGGTTAAGGTCTTAGACTCTTATCTGGACTAATGGTTAAGGTCTTAACTCTTACTCTGGACTAATGGTTAAGGTCTTAACTCTTACTCTGGCATCATGGTTAAGGTCTTAACTCTTACTCTGGACTAATGGTTAAGGTCTTAACACTTACTCTTGACTAATGGTTAAGGTCTTAACTCTTACTCTGGACTAATGGTTAAGGTCTTAGACTCTTACTCTGGCATCATGGTTAAGGTCTTAACTCTTACTCTGGCATCATTGTTAAGGTCTTAACTCTTACTCTGGCATCATGGTTAAGGTCTTAAATCTTACTCTGGACTAATGGTTAAGGTCTTAACTCTTACTCTGGGCTAATGGTTAAGGTCTTAACTCTTACTCTGGACTATTGGTTAAGTTCTTAACTCTTACTCTGGCATCATGGTTAAGGTCTTAACTCTTACTCTGGACTAATGGTTAATGTCTTAACTCTTACTCTGGACTAATGGTTAAGGTCTTAACTCTTACTCTGGACTAATGGTTAAGGTCTTAACTCTTACTCTTGACTAATGGTTAAGGTCTTAACTCTTACTCTAGACTAATTGTTAAGGTCTTAACTCTTACTTTGGACAAATGGTTAAGGTCTTAACTCTTACTCTGGACTAATGGTTAAGGTCTTAACTCTTAGTCTGGCATCATGGTTAAGGTCTTAACTCTTACTCTGGACTAATGGTTAAGGTCTTACCCCTTACTCTGGCATCATGGTTAAGGTATTAACTCTTACTCTGGACTAATGGCTAAGGTCTTAGACTCTTACTCTGGACTAATGGTTAAGATCTTAACTCTTACTCTGTCATCATGGTTAAGGTCTTAGACTCTTACTCTGGACTAATGGTTAAGGTCTTAACTGTTTCTCTGGGCTAATGGTTAAGGTCTTAGACTCTTACTCTGGCATCATGGTTAAGGTCTTAACTCTTACTCTGGACTAATGGTTAAGGTCTTAACTCTCACTCTGGACTAATTGTTAAGGTCTTAACTCTTACTCTGGCATCATGGTTAAGGTCTTAACTCTTACTCTGGACTAATGGTTAAGGTCTTACCTCTTACTCTGGCATCATGGTTAAGGTCTTAACTCTTACTCTAGACTAATGTTTATGGTCTTAGACTCTTACTCTGGCATCATGTTTAAGGTCTTAACTCTTACTCTGGCATCATGGTTAAGGTCTTAACTCTTACTCTGGACTAATGGTTAAGGTCTTAACTCTTACGCTGGACTAATGGTTAAGGTCTTAGACTCTTACTCTGGCATCATGGTTAAGGTCTTAACTCTTACTCTGGACTAATGGTTATGGTCTTAACTCTTACTCTAGCATCATGGTTAAGGTCTTAACTCTTACTCTGGACTAATGGTTAAGGTCTTAACTCCTATTCTGGCATCATGGTTAAGGTCTTAACTCTTACTCTGGCATCATGGTTAAGGTCTTAACTCTTACTCTGGACTAATGGTTAAGGTCTTAGACTCTTACTATGGAGTAATGGTTAAGGTCTTAACTCTTAGTATGGCATCATGGTTAAGGTCTTAGACTCTTACTCTGGACTAATGGTTAAGGTCTTAACTCTTACTCTGGACTAATGGTTAAGGTCTTAACTCTTACTCTGGACTAATTGTTAAGGTCTTAACTCTTACTGTGGACAAATGGTTAAGGTCTAACTCTTACTCTGGCATCATGGTTAAGGTCTTAGACTCTTACTCTGGCATCATGGTTAAGGTATTAACTCTTACTCTGGACTAATGGTTAAGCTCTTAACTCTTACTCTGGACTAATTGTTAAGGTCTTTACTCTTACTCTGGCATCATGGTTAAGGTCTTAACTCTTACTCTGGACTAATTGTTAATGTCTTAACTCTTACTCTGGACTAATGGTTAAGGTCTTAACTCTTACTCTGGACTAATGGTTAAGGTCTTAACTCTTACTCTAGACTAATTGTTAAGGTCTTAACTCTTACTTTGGACAAATGGTTAAGGTCTTAACTCTTACTCTGGCATCATGGTTAAGGTCTTAGACTCTTACTCTGGACTAATGGTTAAGGTCTTAACTCTTACTCTGGACTAATGGTGAAGGTCTTAGACTCTTATCTGGACTAATGGTTAAGGTCTTAACTCTTACTCTGGACTAATGGTTAAGGTCTTAACTCTTACTCTGGCATCATGGTTAAGGTCTTAACTCTTACTCTGGACTAATGGTTAAGGTCTTAACACTTACTCTTGACTAATGGTTAAGGTCTTAACTCTTACTCTGGACTAATGGTTAAGGTCTTAGACTCTTACTCTGGCATCATGGTTAAGGTCTTAACTCTTACTCTGGCATCATTGTTAAGGTCTTAACTCTTACTCTGGCATCATGGTTAAGGTCTTAACTCTTACTCTGGACAAATGGTTAAGGTCTTAACTCTTACTCTGGGCTAATGGTTAAGGTCTTAACTCTTACTCTGGCATCATGGTTAAGGTCTTAACTCTTACTCTGGACTAATGGTTAATGTCTTAACTCTTACTCTGGACTAATGGTTAAGGTCTTAACTCTTACTCTGGAGTAATGGTTAAGGTCTTAACTCTTACTCTGGACTAATGGTTAAGGTCTGAACTCTTACTCTAGACTAATTGTTAAGGTCTTAACTCTTACTTTGGACAAATGGTTAAGGTCTTAACTCTTACTCTGGACTAATGGTTAAGGTCTTAACTCTTAGTCTGGCATCATGGTTAAGGTCTTAACTCTTACTCTGGACTAATGGTTAAGGTCTTACCTCTTACTCTGGCATCATGGTTAAGGTCTTAACTCTTACTCTGGACTATTGGTTAAGGTCTTAACTCTTACTCTGGACTAATGGTTAAGGTCTTAGACTCTTATCTGGACTAATGGTTAAGGTCTTAACTCTTACTCTGGACTAATGGTTAAGGTCTTAACTCTTACTCTGGCATCATGGTTAAGGTCTTAACTCTTACTCTGGACTAATGGTTAAGGTCTTAACACTTACTCTTGACTGATGGTTAAGGTCTTAACTCTTACTCTGGACTAATGGTTAAGGTCTTAGACTCTTACTCTGGCATCATGGTTAAGGTCTTAACTCTTACTCTGGCATCATTGTTAAGGTCTTAACTCTTACTCTGGCATCATGGGCAAGGTCTTAACTCTTACTCTGGACAAATGGTTAAGGTCTTAACTCTTACTCTGGGCTAATGGTTAAGGTCTTAACTCTTACTCTGGACTAATGGTTAAGGTCTTAACTCTTACTCTGGCATCATGGTTAAGGTCTTAACTCTTACTCTGGACTAATGGTTAATGTCTTAACTCTTACTCTGGACTAATGGTTAAGGTCTTAACTCTTACTCTGGACTAATGGTTAAGGTCTTAACTCTTACTCTGGACTAATGGTTAAGGTCTGTACTCTTACTCTAGACTAATTGTTAAGGTCTTAACTCTTACTTTGGACAAATGGTTAAGGTCTTAACTCTTACTCTGGACTAATGGTTAAGGTCTTAACTCTTAGTCTGGCATCATGGTTAAGGTCTTAACTCTTACTCTGGACTAATGGTTAAGGTCTTACCTCTTACTCTGGCATCATGGTTAAGGTCTTAACTCTTACTCTGGACTAATGGTTAAGGTCTTAACTCTTACTCTGGACTAATGGTTAAGGTCTTAGACTCTTATCTGGACTAATGGTTAAGGTCTTAACTCTTACTCTGGACTAATGGTTAAGGTCTTAACTCTTACTCTGGCATCGTGGTTAAGGTCTTAACTCTTACTCTGGACTAATGGTTAAGGTCTTAACACTTACTCTTGACTAATCGTTAAGGTCTTAACTCTTACTCTGGACTAATGGTTAAGGTCTTAGACTCTTACTCTGGCATCATGGTTAAGGTCTTAACTCTTACTCTGGCATCATGGTTAAGGTCTTAACTCTTTCTCTGGACTAATGGTTAAGGTCTTACCTCTTACTCTGGCATCATGGTTAAGGTCTTAACTCTTACTCTGGACTAATGGTTAAGGACTTAGACTCTTACTCTGGACTAATGGTTAAGGTCTTAACTCTTACTCTGGCATCATGGTTAAGGTCTTAGACTCTTACTCTGGACTAATGGTTAAGGTCTTAACTCTTACTCTGGACTAATGGTTAAGGTCTTAGACTCTTACTCTGGACTAATGGTTAAGGTCTTAACTCTTACTCTGGACTAATGGTTAAGGTCTTAACTCTTACTCTGGCATCATGGTTAAGGTCTTAACTCTTACTCTGGACTAATGGTTAAGGTCTTAACTCTTACTCTTGACTAATGGTTAAGGTCTTATCTCTTACTCTGGACTAATGGTTAAGGTCTTAGACTCTTACTCTGGTATCATGGTTAAGGTCTTAACTCTTACTCTGGCATCATGGTTAAGGTCTTAACTCTTACTCTGGACTAATGGTTAAGGTCTTAACTCTTACTCTGGACTAATGGTTAAGGTCTTAACTCTTACTCTGGCATCATGGTTAAGGTCTTAACTCTTACTCTGGACTAATGGTTAATGTCTTAACTCTTACTCTGGACTAATGGTTAAGGTCTTAACTCTTACGCTGGACTAATGGTTAAGGTCTTAACTCTTACTCTGGACTAATGGTTAAGGTCTTAACTCTTACTCTAGACAAATTGTTAAGGTCTTAACTCTTACTTTGGACAAATGGTTAAGGTCTTAACTCTTACTCTGGACTAATGGTTAAGGTCTTAACTCTTAGTCTGGCATCATGGTTAAGGTCTTAAATCTTACTCTGGACTAATAGTTAAGGTCTTACCTCTTACTCTGGCATCATGGTTAAGGTCTTAACTCTTACTCTGGACTAATGGTTAAGGTCTTAGACTCTTACTCTGGACTAATGGTTAAGGTCTTAGACTCTTACTCTGGACTAATGGTTAAGGTCTTAACACTTACTCTGGCATCATGGTTAAGGTCTTAGACTCTTACTCTGGACTAATGGTTAAGGTCTTTACTCTTACTCTGGACTAGTGGTTAAGGTCTTAACTCTTACTCTGGACTAATGGTTAAGGTCTTAGACTCTTACTCTGGCATCATGGTTAAGGTCTTAACTCTTACTCTGGCATCATTGTTAAGGTCTTAACTCTTACTCTGGCATCATGGTTAAGGTCTTAACTCTTACTCTGGACTAATGGTTAAGGTCTTAACTCTTACTCTGGCATCATGGTTAAGGTCTTAACTCTTACTCTGGACTAATGGTTAAGGTCTTAACTCTTACTCTGGCATCATGGTTAAGGTCTTAACTCTTACTCTAGACTAATGTTTATGGTCTTAGACTCTAACTCTGGCATTATGTTTAAGGTCTTAAGTCTTACTCTGGCATCATGGTTTAGGTCTTAACTCTTACTCTGGACTAATGGTTAAGGTCTTAACTCTTACGCTGGACTAATGGTTAAGGTCTTAAACTCTTACTCTGGCATCATGGTTAAGGTCTTAACTCTTACTCTGGACTAATGGTTATGGTCTTAACTCTTACTTTAGCATCATGGTTAAGGTCTTAACTCTTACTCTGGACTAATGGTTAAGGTCTTAACTCCTATTCTGGCATCATGGTTAAGGTCTTAACTCTCACTCTGGCATCATGGTTAAGGTCTTAACTCTTACTCTGGACTAATGGTTAAGGTCTTAGACTCTTACTATGGAGTAATGGTTAAGGTCTTAACTCTTACTATGGCATCATGTTTAAGGTCTTAGACTCTTACTCTGGACTAATGGTTAAGGTCTTAACTCTTACTCTGGACTCATGGTTAAGGTCTTAACTCTTACTCTGGACTAATGGTTAAGGTCTAACTCTTACTCTGGCATCATGGTTAAGGTCTTAGACTCTTACTCTGGCATCATGGTTAAGGTCTTAACTCTTACTCTGGACTAATGGTTAAGGTCTTAACTCTTAGTCTGGCAACATGGTTAAGGTCTTAGACTCATACTCTGGCATCATGGTTAAGGTCTTAAATCTTACTCTGGACTAATGGTTAAGGTCTTAACTCTTACTCTGGCATCATGGTTAAGGTCTTAACTCTTACTCTGGACTAATGGTTAAGGTCTTAACTCTTACTCTGGCATCATGGTTAAGGTCTTAACTCTTACTCTAGACTAATGTTTATGGTCTTAGACTCTTACTCTGGCATCATGTTTAAGGTCTTAACTCTTACTCTGGCATCATGGTTAAGGTCTTAACTCTTACTCTGGACTAATGGTTAAGGTCTTAACTCTTACGCTGGACTAATGGTTAAGGTCTTAGACTCTTACTCTGGCATCATGGTTAAGGTCTTAACTCTTACTCTGGACTAATGCTTATGGTCTTAACTCTTACTCTAGCATCATGGTTAAGGTCTTAACTCTTACTCTGGACTAATGGTTAAGGTCTTAACTCCTATTCTGGCATCATGGTTAAGGTCTTAACTCTTACTCTGGCATTATGGTTAAGGTCTTAACTCTTACTCTGGACTAATGGTTAAGGTCTTAGACTCTTACTATGGAGTAATGGTTATGGTCTTAACTCTTACTATGGCATCATGGTTAAGGTCTTAGACTCTTACTCTGGACTAATGGTTAAGGTCTTAACTCTTACTCTGGACTAATGGTTAAGGTCTTAACTCTTACTCTGGACTAATTGTTAAGGTCTTAACTCTTACTCTGGACTAATGGTTAAGGTCTAACTCTTACTCTGGCATCATGGTTAAGGTCTTAGACTCTTACTCTGGCATCATGGTTAAGGTATTAACTCTTACTCTGGACTAATGGTTATTGTCTTAACTCTTACTCTGGACTAATGGTTAAGGTCTTAACTCTTACTCTGGACTAATGGTTAAGGTCTTAACTCTTACTCTGGACTAATGGTTAAGGTCTTAACTCTTACTCTAGACTAATTGTTAAGGTCTTAACTCTTACTTTGGACAAATGGTTAAGGTCTTATCTCTTACTCTGGACTAATGGTTAAGTTCTTAACTCTTAGTCTGGCATCATGGTTAAGGTCTTAACTCTTACTCTGGACTAATGGTTAAGGTCTTACCTCTTACTCTGGCATCATGGTTAAGGACTTAACTCTTACTCTGGACTAATGGTTAAGGTCTTAGACTCTTACTCTGGACTAATGGTTAAGGTCTTAACTCTTACTCTGTCATCATGGTTAAGGTCGTAGACTCTTACTCTGGACTAATGGTTAAGGTCTTAACTCTTTCTCTGGGCTAATGGTTAAGGTCTTAGACTCTTACTCTGGCATCATGGTTAAGGTCTTAACTCTTACTCTGGACTAATGGTTAAGGTCTTAACTCTTATTCTGGACTAATTGTTAAGGTCTTAACTCTTACTCTGGCATCATGGTTAAGGTCTTAACTCTTACTCTGGACTAATGGTTAATGTCTTAACTCTTACTCTGGACTAATGGTTAAGGTCTTAACTCTTACTCTGGACTAATGGTTAAGGTCTTAACTCTTACTCAGGACTAATGGTTAAGGTCTTAACTCTTACTCTAGACTAATTGTTAAGGTCTTAACTCTTACTTTGGACAAATGGTTAAGGTCTTAACTCTTACTCTGGACTAATGGTTAAGGTCTTAACTCTTAGTCTGACATCATGGTTAAGGTCTTAACTCTTACTCTGGACTAATGGTTAAGTTCTTAACTCTTAGTCTGGCATCATGGTTAAGGTCTTAACTCTTACTCTGGACTAATGGTTAAGGTCTTACCTCTTACTCTGGCATCATGGTTAAGGTCTTAACTCTTACTCTGGACTAATGGTTAAGGTCTTAACTCTTACTCTGGACTAATGGTTAAGGTCTTAGACTCTTATCTGGACTAATGGTTAAGGTCTTAACTCTTACTCTGGACTAATGGTTAAGGCATTAACTCTTACTCTGGCATCATGGTTAAGGTCTTAACTCTTACTCTGGACTAATGGTTAAGGTCTTAACACTTACTCCTGACTAATGGTTAAGGTCTTAACTCTTACTCTGGACTAATGGTTAAGGTCTTAGACTCTTACTCTGGCATCATGGTTAAGGTCTTAACTCTTACTCTGGCATAATTGTTAAGGTCTTAACTCTTACTCTGGCATCATGGTTAAGGTCTTAACTCTTACTCTGGACTAATGGTTAAGGTCTTAACTCTTACTCTGGGCTAATGGTTAAGGTCTTAACTCTTACTCTGGACTATTGGTTAAGGTCTTAACTCTTACTCTGGCATCATGGTTAAGGTCTTAACTCTTACACTGGACTAATGGTTAATGTCTTAACTCTTACTCTGGACTAATGGTTAAGGTCTTAACTCTTACTCTGGACTAATGGTTAAGGTCTTAACTCTTACTCTGGACTAATGGTTAAGGTCTTAACTCTTACTCTAGACTAATTGTTAAGGTCTTAACTCTTACTTTGGACAAATGGTTAAGGTCTTAACTCTTACTCTGGACTAATGGTTAAGGTCTTAACTCTTAGTCTGGCATCATGGTTAAGGTCTTAACTCTTACTCTGGCATCATGGTTAAGGTCTTAACTCTTACTCTGGACTAATGGTTAAGGTCTTAGACTCTTACTCTGGACTAATGGTTAAGGTCTTAACTCTTACTCTGTCATCATGGTTAAGGTCTTAGACTCTTACTCTGGACTAATGGTTAAGGTCTTAACTCTTTCTCTGGGCTAATGGTTAAGGTCTTAGACTCTTACTCTGGCATCATGGTTAAGGTCTTAACTCTTACTCTGGACTAATGGTTAAGGTCTTAACTCTTACTCTGGACTAATTGTTAAGGTCTTAACTCTTACTCTGGCATCATGGTTAAGGTCTTAACTCTTACTCTGGACTAATGGTTAAGGTCTTACCTCTTACTCTGGCATCATGGTTAAGGTCTTAACTCTTACTCTAGACTAATGTTTATGGTCTTAGACTCTTACTCTGGCATCATGTTTAAGGTCTTAACTCTTACTCTGGCATCATGGTTAAGGTCTTAACTCTTACTCTGGACTAATGGTTAAGGTCTTAACTCTTACGCTGGACTAATGGTTAAGGTCTTAGACTCTTACTCTGGCATCATGGTTAAGGTCTTAACTCTTACTCTGGACTAATGGTTATGGTCTTAACTCTTACTCTAGCATCATGGTTAAGGTCTTAACTCTTACTCTGGACTAATGGTTAAGGTCTTAACTCCTATTCTGGCATCATGGTTAAGGTCTTAACTCTTACTCTGGCACCATGGTTAAGGTCTTAACTCTTACTCTGGACTAATGGTTAAGGTCTTAGACTCTTACTATGGAGTAATGGTTAAGGTCTTAACTCTTACTATGGCATCATGGTTAAGGTCTTAGACTCTTACTCTGGACTAATGGTTAAGGTCTTAACTCTTACTCTGGACTAATGGTTAAGGTCTTAACTCTTACTCTGGACTAATTGTTAAGGTCTTAACTCTTACTCTGGACTAATGGTTAAGGTCTAACTCTTACTCTGGCATCATGGTTAAGGTCTTAGACTCTTACTCTGGCATCATGGTTAAGGTATTAACTCTTACTCTGCACTAATGGTTAAGGTCTTAGACTCTTACTATGGACTAATGGTTAAGGTCTTAACTCTTACTCTGGCATCATGGTTAAGGTCTTAACTGTTACTCTGGACTAATGGTTAAGGTCTTAACTCTTACTCTGGACTAATTGTTAAGGTCTTTACTCTTACTCTGGCATCATGGTTAAGGTCTTAACTCTTACTCTGGACTAATTGTTAATGTCTTAACTCTTACTCTGGACTAATGGTTAAGGTCTTAACTCTTACTCTGGACTAATGGTTAAGGTCTTAACTCTTACTCTAGACTAATTGTTAAGGTCATAACTCTTACTTTGGACAAATGGTTAAGGTCTTAACTCTTACTCTGGCATCATGGTTAAGGTCTTAGACTCTTACTCTGGACTAATGGTTAAGGTCTTAACTCTTACTCTGGACTAATGGTTAAGGTCTTAGACTCTTATCTGGACTAATGGTTAAGGTCTTAACTCTTACTCTGGACTAATGGTTAAGGTCTTAACTCTTACTCTGGCATCATGGTTAAGGTCTTAACTCTTACTCTGGACTAATGGTTAAGGTCTTAACACTTACTCTTGACTAATGGTTAAGGTCTTAACTCTTACTCTGGACTAATGGTTAAGGTCTTAGACTCTTACTCTGGCATCATGGTTAAGGTCTTAACTCTTACTCTGGCATCATTGTTAAGGTCTTAACTCTTAATCTGGCATCATGGTTAAGGTCTTAACTCTTACTCTGGACTAATGGTTAAGGTCTTAACTCTTACTCTGGGCTAATGGTTAAGGTCCTAACTCTTACTCTGGACTAATGGTTAAGGTCTTAACTCTTACTCTGGCATCATGGTTAAGGTCTTAACTCTTACTCTGGACTAATGGTTAATGTCTTAACTCTTACTCTGGACTAATGGTTAAGGTCTTAACTCTTACTCTGGACTAATGGTTAAGGTCTTAACTCTTACTCTGGACTAATGGTTAAGGTCTTAACTCTTACTCTAGACTAATTGTTAAGGTCTTAACTCTTACTTTGGACAAATGGTTAAGGTCTTAACTCTTACTCTGGACTAATGGTTAAGGTCTTAACTCTTACTCTGGCATCATGGTTAAGGTCTTAACTCTTACTCTGGACTAATGGTTAAGGTCTTAACACTTACTCTTGACTAATGGTTAAGGTCTTAACTCTTACTCTGGACTAATGGTTAAGGTCTTAGACTCTTACTCTGGCATCATGGTTAAGGTCTTAACTCTTACTCTGGCATCATTGTTAAGGTCTTAACTCTTACTCTGGCATCATGGTTAAGGTCTTAACTCTTACTCTGGACTAATGGTTAAGGTCTTAACTCTTACTCTGGGCTAATGGTTAAGGTCTTAACTCTTACTCTGGACTAATGGTTAAGGTCTTAACTCTTACTCTGGCATCATGGTTAAGTAAGGTCTTAACTCTTACTCTGGACTAATGGTTAATGTCTTAACTCTTACTCTGGACTAATGGTTAAGGTCTTAACTCTTACTCTGGACTAATGGTTAAGGTCTTAACTCTTACTCTAGACTAATTGTTAAGGTCTTAACTCTTACTTTGGACAAATGGTTAAGGTCTTATCTCTTACTCTGGACTAATGGTTAAGTTCTTAACTCTTAGTCTGGCATCATGGTTAAGGTCTTAACTCTTACTCTGGACTAATGGTTAAGGTCTTACCTCTTACTCTGGCATCATGGTTAAGGTCTTAACTCTTACTCTGGACTAATGGTTAAGGTCTTAACTCTTACTCTGGACTAATGGTTAAGGTCTTAACTCTTACTCTAGACTAATTGTTAAGGTCTTAACTCTTACTTTGGACAAATGGTTAAGGTCTTATCTCTTACTCTGGACTAATGGTTAAGTTCTTAACTCTTAGTCTGGCATCATGGTTAAGGTCTTAACTCTTACTCTGGACTAATGGTTAAGGTCTTACCTCTTACTCTGGCATCATGGTTAAGGTCTTAACTCTTACTCTGGACTAATGGTTAAGGTCTTAGACTCTTACTCTGGACTAATGGTTAAGGTCTTAACTCTTACTCTGTCATCATGGTTAAGGTCGTAGACTCTTACTCTGGACTAATGGTTAAGGTCTTAACTCTTTCTCTGGGCTAATGGTTAAGGTCTTAGACTCTTACTCTGGCATCATGGTAAGGGTCTTAACTCTTACTCTGGCATCATTGTTAAGGTCTTAACTCTTACTCTGGACTAATGGTTAAGGTCTTTACTCTTACTCTGGACTAGTGGTTAAGGTCTTAACTCTTACTCTGGACTAATGGTTAAGGTCTTAGACTCTTACTCTGGCATCATGGTTAAGGTCTTAACTCTTACTCTGGCATCATTGTTAAGGTCTTAACTCTTACTCTGGACTAATGGTTAAGGTCTTAACTCTTACTCTGGCATCATGGTTAAGGTCTTAACTCTTACTCTGGACTAATGATTAAGGTCTTAACTCTCAGTCTGGCATCATGGTTAAGGTCTTAGACTCATACTCTGGCATCATGGTTAAGGTCTTAAATCTTACTCTGGACTAATGGTTAAGGTCTTAACTCTTACTCTGGCATCATGGTTAAGGTCTTAACTCTTACTCTGGACTAATGGTTAAGGTCTTAACTCTTACTCTGGCATCATGGTTAAGGTCTTAACTCTTACTCTAGACTAATGTTTATGGTCTTAGACTCTTACTCTGGCATTATGTTTAAGGTCTTAACTCTTACTCTGGCATCATGGTTTAGGTCTTAACTCTTACTCTGGACTAATGGTTAAGGTCTTAACTCTTACGCTGGACTAATGGTTAAGGTCTTAAACTCTTACTCTGGCATCATGGTTAAGGTCTTAACTCTTACTCTGGACTAATGGTTATGGTTTTAACTCTTACTCTAGCATCATGGTTAAGGTCTTAACTCTTACTCTGGACTAATGGTTAAGGTCTTAACTCCTATTCTGGCATCATGGTTAAGGTCTTAACTCTCACTCTGGCATCATGGTTAAGGTCTTAACTCTTACTCTGGACTAATGGTTAAGGTCTTAGACTCTTACTATGGAGTAATGGTTAAGGTCTTAACTCTTACTCTGGACTAATGGTTAAGGTCTTAACTCTTAGTCTGGCATCATGGTTAAGGTCTTAAATCTTACTCTGGACTAATGGTTAAGGTCTTACCTCTTACTCTGGCATCATGGTTAAGGTCTTAACTCTTACTCTGGACTAATGGTTAAGGTCTTAGACTCTTACTCTGGACTAATGGTTAAGGTCTTAACACTTACTCTGGCATCATGGTTAAGGTCTTAGACTCTTACTCTGGACTAATGGTTAAGGTCTTTACTCTTACTCTGGACTAGTGGTTAAGGTCTTAACTCTTACTCTGGACTAATGGTTAAGGTCTTAGACTCTTACTCTGGCATCATGGTTAAGGTCTTAACTCTTACTCTGGCATCATTGTTAAGGTCGTAACTCTTACTCTGGACTAATGGTTAAGGTCTTAACTCTTACTCTGGCATCATGGTTAAGGTCTTAACTCTTACTCTGGACTAATGATTAAGGTCTTAACTCTCAGTCTGGCATCATGGTTAAGGTCTTAGACTCATACTCTGGCATCATGGTTAAGGTCTTAAATCTTACTCTGGACTAATGGTTAAGGTCTTAACTCTTACTCTGGCATCATGGTTAAGGTCTTAACTCTTACTCTGGACTAATGGTTAAGGTCTTAACTCTTACTCTGGCATCATGGTTAAGGTCTTAACTCTTACTCTAGACTAATGTTTATGGTCTTAGACTCTTACTCTGGCATTATGTTTAAGGTCTTAACTCTTACTCTGGCATCATGGTTTAGGTCTTAACTCTTACTCTGGACTAATGGTTAAGGTCTTAACTCTTACGCTGGACTAATGGTTAAGGTCTTAAACTCTTACTCTGGCATCATGGTTAAGGTCTTAACTCTTACTCTGGACTAATGGTTATGGTCTTAACTCTTACACTAGCATCATGGTTAAGGTCTTAACTCTTACTCTGGACTAATGGTTAAGGTCTTAACTCCTATTCTGGGCTAATGGTTAAGGTCTTAACTCTTACTCTGGACTAATGGTTAAGGTCTTAACTCTTACTCTGGCATCATGGTTAAGGTCTTAACTCTTACTCTGGACTAATGGTTAATGTCTTAACTCTTACTCTGGACTAATGGTTAAGGTCTTAACTCTTACTCTGGACTAATGGTTAAGGTCTTAACTCTTACTCTGGACTAATGGTTAAGGTCTTAACTCTTACTCTAGACTAATTGTTAAGGTCTTAACTCTTACTTTGGACAAATGGTTAAGGTCTTAACTCTTACTCTGGACTAATGGTTAAGGTCTTAACTCTTACTCTGGCATCATGGTTAAGGTCTTAACTCTTACTCTGGACTAATGGTTAAGGTCTTAACACTTACTCTTGACTAATGGTTAAGGTCCTAACTCTTACTCTGGACTAATGGTTAAGGTCTTAGACTCTTACTCTGGCATCATGGTTAAGGTCTTAACTCTTACTCTGGCATCATTGTTAAGGTCTTAACTCTTACTCTGGCATCATGGTTAAGGTCTTAACTCTTACTCTGGACTAATGGTTAAGGTCTTAACTCTTACTCTGGGCTAATGGTTAAGGTCTTAACTCTTACTCTGGACTAATGGTTAAGGTCTTAACTCTTACTCTGGCATCATGGTTAAGGTCTTAACTCTTACTCTGGACTAATGGTTAATGTCTTAACTCTTACTCTGGACTAATGGTTAAGGTCTTAACTCTTACTCTGGACTAATGGTTAAGGTCTTAACTCTTACTCTAGACTAATTGTTAAGGTCTTAACTCTTACTTTGGACAAATGGTTAAGGTCTTATCTCTTACTCTGGACTAATGGTTAAGTTCTTAACTCTTAGTCTGGCATCATGGTTAAGGTCTTAACTCTTACTCTGGACTAATGGTTAAGGTCTTACCTCTTACTCTGGCATCATGGTTAAGGTCTTAACTCTTACTCTGGACTAATGGTTAAGGTCTTAACTCTTACTCTGGACTAATGGTTAAGGTCTTAACTCTTACTCTAGACTAATTGTTAAGGTCTTAACTCTTACTTTGGACAAATGGTTAAGGTCTTATCTCTTACTCTGGACTAATGGTTAAGTTCTTAACTCTTAGTCTGGCATCATGGTTAAGGTCTTAACTCTTACTCTGGACTAATGGTTAAGGTCTTACCTCTTACTCTGGCATCATGGTTAAGGTCTTAACTCTTACTCTGGACTAATGGTTAAGGTCTTAGACTCTTACTCTGGACTAATGGTTAAGGTCTTAACTCTTACTCTGTCATCATGGTTAAGGTCGTAGACTCTTACTCTGGACTAATGGTTAAGGTCTTAACTCTTTCTCTGGGCTAATGGTTAAGGTCTTAGACTCTTACTCTGGCATCATGGTTAAGGTCTTAACTCTTACTCTGGACTAATGGTTAAGGTCTTAACTCTTATTCTGGACTAATTGTTAAGGTCTTAACTCTTACTCTGGCATCATGGTTAAGGTCTTAACTCTTACTCTGGACTAATGGTTAAGGTCTTAACTCTTACTCTGGACTAATGGTTAAGGTCTTAACTCTTACTCAGGACTAATGGTTAAGGTCTTAACTCTTACTCTAGACAAATTGTTAAGGTCTTAACTCTTACTTTGGACAAATGGTTAAGGTCTTAACTCTTACTCTGGACTAATGGTTAAGGTCTTAACTCTTAGTCTGACATCATGGTTAAGGTCTTAACTCTTACTCTGGACTAATGGTTAAGTTCTTAACTCTTAGTCTGGCATCATGGTTAAGGTCTTAACTCTTACTCTGGACTAATGGTTAAGGTCTTACCTCTTACTCTGGCATCATGGTTAAGGTCTTAACTCTTACTCTGGACTAATGGTTAAGGTCTTAACTCTTACTCTGGACTAATGGTTAAGGTCTTAGACTCTTATCTGGACTAATGGTTAAGGTCTTAACTCTTACTCTGGACTAATGGTTAAGGTCTTAACTCTTACTCTGGCATCATGGTTAAGGTCTTAACTCTTACTCTGGACTAATGGTTAAGGTCTTAACACTTACTCTTGACTAATGGTTAAGGTCTTAACTCTTACTCTGGACTAATGGTTAAGGTCTTATACTCTTACTCTGGCATCATGGTTAAGGTCTTAACTCTTACTCTGGCATCATTGTTAAGGTCTTAACTCTTACTCTGGCATCATGGTTAAGGTCTTAACTCTTACTCTGGACTAATGGTTAAGGTCTTAACTCTTACTCTGGGCTAATGGTTAAGGTCTTAACTCTTACTCTGGACTATTGGTTAAGGTCTTAACTCTTACTCTGGCATCATGGTTAAGGTCTTAACTCTTACTCTGGACTAATGGTTAATGTCTTAACTCTTACTCTGGACTAATGGTTAAGGTCTTAACTCTTACTCTGGACTAATGGTTAAGGTCTTAACTCTTACTCTGGACTAATGGTTAAGGTCTTAACTCTTACTCTAGACTAATTGTTAAGGTCTTAACTCTTACTTTGGACAAATGGTTAAGGTCTTAACTCTTACTCTGGACTAATGGTTAAGGTATTAACCCTTAGTCTGGCATCATGGTTAAGGTCTTAACTCTTACTCTGGACTAATGGTTAAGGTCTTACCTCTCACTCTGGCATCATGGTTAAGGTCTTAACTCTTACTCTGGACTAATGGTTAAGGTCTTAGACTCTTACTCTGAACTAATGGTTAAGGTCTTAACTCTTACTCTGTCATCATGGTTAATGTCTTAGACTCTTACTCTGGACTAATGGTTAATGTCTTAACTGTTTCTCTGGGCTAATGGTTAAGGTCTTAGACTCTTACTCTGGCATCATGGTTAAGGTCTTAACTCTTACTCTGGACTAATGGTTAAGGTCTTAACTCTTACTCTGGACTAATTGTTAAGGTCTTAACTCTTACTCTGGCATCATGGTTAAGGTCTTAACTCTTACTCTGGCATCATGGTTAAGGTCTTAACTCTTTCTCTGGACTAATGGTTAAGGTCTTACCTCTTACTCTGGCATCATGGTTAAGGTCTTAACTCTTACTCTGGACTAATGGTTAAGGACTTAGACTCTTACTCTGGACTAATGGTTAAGGTCTTAACTCTTACTCTGGCATCATGGTTAAGGTCTTAGACTCTTACTCTGGACTAATGGTTAAGGTCTTAACTCTTACTCTGGACTAATGGTTAAGGTCTTAGACTCTTACTCTGGACTAATGGTTAAGGTCTTAACTCTTACTCTGGACTAATGGTTAAGGTCTTAACTCTTACTCTGGCATCATGGTTATGGTCTTAACTCTTACTCTGGACTAATGGTTAAGGTCTTAACTCTTACTCTTGACTAATGGTTAAGGTCTTATCTCTTACTCTGGACTAATGGTTAAGGTCTTAGACTCTTACTCTGGTATCATGGTTAAGGTCTTAACTCTTACTCTGGCATCATGGTTAAGGTCTTAACTCTTACTCTGGACTAATGGTTAAGGTCTTAACTCTTACTCTGGACTAATGGTTAAGGTCTTAACTCTTACTCTGGCATCATGGTTAAGGTCTTAACTCTTACTCTGGACTAATGGTTAATGTCTTAACTCTTACTCTGGACTAATGGTTAAGGTCTTAACTCTTACTCTGGACTAATGGTTAAGGTCTTAACTCTTACTCTAGACAAATTGTTAAGGTCTTAACTCTTACTTTGGACAAATGGTTAAGGTCTTAACTCTTACTCTGGACTAATGGTTAAGGTCTTAACTCTTAGTCTGGCATCATGGTTAAGGTCTTAAATCTTACTCTGGACTAATGGTTAAGGTCTTACCTCTTACTCTGGCATCATGGTTAAGGTCTTAACTCTTACTCTGGACTAATGGTTAAGGTCTTAGACTCTTACTCTGGACTAATGGTTAAGGTCTTAACACTTACTCTGGCATCATGGTTAAGGTCTTAGACTCTTACTCTGGACTAATGGTTAAGGTCTTTACTCTTACTCTGGACTAGTGGTTAAGGTCTTAACTCTTACTCTGGACTAATGGTTAAGGTCTTAGACTCTTACTCTGGCATCATGGTTAAGGTCTTAACTCTTACTCTGGCATCATTGTTAAGGTCTTAACTCTTACTCTGGACTAATGGTTAAGGTCTTAACTCTTACTCTGGCATCATGGTTAAGGTCTTAACTCTTACTCTGGACTAATGATTAAGGTCTTAACTCTCAGTCTGGCATCATGGTTAAGGTCTTAGACTCATACTCTGGCATCATGGTTAAGGTCTTAAATCTTACTCTGGACTAATGGTTAAGGTCTTAACTCTTACTCTGGCATCATGGTTAAGGTCTTAACTCTTACTCTGGACTAATGGTTAAGGTCTTAACTCTTACTCTGGCATCATGGTTAAGGTCTTAACTCTTACTCTAGACTAATGTTTATGGTCTTAGACTCTTACTCTGGCATTATGTTTAAGGTCTTAACTCTTACTCTGGCATCATGGTTTAGGTCTTAACTCTTACTCTGGACTAATGGTTAAGGTCTTAACTCTTACGCTGGACTAATGGTTAAGGTCTTAAACTCTTACTCTGGCATCATGGTTAAGGTCTTAACTCTTACTCTGGACTAATGGTTATGGTTTTAACTCTTACTCTAGCATCATGGTTAAGGTCTTAACTCTTACTCTGGACTAATGGTTAAGGTCTTAACTCCTATTCTGGCATCATGGTTAAGGTCTTAACTCTCACTCTGGCATCATGGTTAAGGTCTTAACTCTTACTCTGGACTAATGGTTAAGGTCTTAGACTCTTACTATGGAGTAATGGTTAAGGTCTTAACTCTTACTCTGGACTAATGGTTAAGGTCTTAACTCTTAGTCTGGCATCATGGTTAAGGTCTTAAATCTTACTCTGGACTAATGGTTAAGGTCTTACCTCTTACTCTGGCATCATGGTTAAGGTCTTAACTCTTACTCTGGACTAATGGTTAAGGTCTTAGACTCTTACTCTGGACTAATGGTTAAGGTCTTAACACTTACTCTGGCATCATGGTTAAGGTCTTAGACTCTTACTCTGGACTAATGGTTAAGGTCTTTACTCTTACTCTGGACTAGTGGTTAAGGTCTTAACTCTTACTCTGGACTAATGGTTAAGGTCTTAGACTCTTACTCTGGCATCATGGTTAAGGTCTTAACTCTTACTCTGGCATCATTGTTAAGGTCTTAACTCTTACTCTGGACTAATGGTTAAGGTCTTAACTCTTACTCTGGCATCATGGTTAAGGTCTTAACTCTTACTCTGGACTAATGATTAAGGTCTTAACTCTCAGTCTGGCATCATGGTTAAGGTCTTAGACTCATACTCTGGCATCATGGTTAAGGTCTTAAATCTTACTCTGGACTAATGGTTAAGGTCTTAACTCTTACTCTGGCATCATGGTTAAGGTCTTAACTCTTACTCTGGACTAATGGTTAAGGTCTTAACTCTTACTCTGGCATCATGGTTAAGGTCTTAACTCTTACTCTAGACTAATGTTTATGGTCTTAGACTCTTACTCTGGCATTATGTTTAAGGTCTTAACTCTTACTCTGGCATCATGGTTTAGGTCTTAACTCTTACTCTGGACTAATGGTTAAGGTCTTAACTCTTACGCTGGACTAATGGTTAAGGTCTTAAACTCTTACTCTGGCATCATGGTTAAGGTCTTAACTCTTACTCTGGACTAATGGTTATGGTCTTAACTCTTACACTAGCATCATGGTTAAGGTCTTAACTCTTACTCTGGACTAATGGTTAAGGTCTTAACTCCTATTCTGGCATCATGGTTAAGGTCTTAACTCTCACTCTGGCATCATGGTTAAGGTCTTAACTCTTACTCTGGACTAATGGTTAAGGTCTTAGACTCTTACTATGGAGTAATGGTTAAGGTCTTAACTCTTACTATGGCATCATGGTTAAGGTCTTAGACTCTTACTCTGGACTAATGGTTAAGGTCTTAACTCTTACTCTGGACTAATGGTTAAGGTCTTAACTCTTACTCTGGACTAATGGTTAAGGTCTTAACTCTTACTCTGGACTAATGGTTAAGGTCTAACTCTTACTCTGGCATCATGGTTAAGGTCTTAGACTCTTACTCTGGCATCATGGTTAAGGTCTTAACTCTTACTCTGGACTAATGGTTAAGGTCTTAACTCTTAGTCTGGCATCATGGTTAAGGTCTTAGACTCATACTCTGGCATCATGGTTAAGGTCTTAAATCTTACTCTGGACTAATGGTTAAGGTCTTAACTCTTACTCTGGCATCATGGTTAAGGTCTTAACTCTTACTCTGGACTAATGGTTAAGGTCTTAACTCTTACTCTGGCATCATGGTTAAGGTCTTAACTCTTACTCTAGACTAATGTTTATGGTCTTAGACTCTTACTCTGGCATCATGTTTAAGGTCTTAACTCTTACTCTGGCATCATGGTTAAGGTCTTAACTCTTACTCTGGACTAATGGTTAAGGTCTTAACTCTTACGCTGGACTAATGGTTAACATCTTAGACTCTTACTCTGGCATCATGGTTAAGGTCTTAACTCTTACTCTGGACTAATGCTTATGGTCTTAACTCTTACTCTAGCATCATGGTTAAGGTCTTAACTCTTACTCTGGACTAATGGTTAAGGTCTTAACTCCTATTCTGGCATCATGGTTAAGGTCTTAACTCTTACTCTGGCATTATGGTTAAGGTCTTAACTCTTACTCTGGACTAATGGTTAAGGTCTTAGACTCTTACTATGGAGTAATGGTTATGGTCTTAACTCTTACTATGGCATCATGGTTAAGGTCTTAGACTCTTACTCTGGACTAATGGTTAAGGTCTTAACTCTTACTCTGGACTAATGGTTAAGGTCTTAACTCTTACTCTGGACTAATTGTTAAGGTCTTAACTCTTACTCTGGACTAATGGTTAAGGTCTAACTCTTACTCTGGCATCATGGTTAAGGTCTTAGACTCTTACTCTGGCATCATGGTTAAGGTATTAACTCTTACTCTGGACTAATGGTTAAGGTCTTAGACTCTTACTATGGACTAATGGTTAAGGTCTTAACTCTTACTCTGGCATCATGGTTAAGGTCTTAACTCTTACTCTGGACTAATGGTTAAGGTCTTAACTCTTACTCTGGACTAATGGTTAAGGTCTTAACTCTTAGTCTGACATCATGGTTAAGGTCTTAACTCTTACTCTGGACTAATGGTTAAGTTCTTAACTCTTAGTCTGGCATCATGGTTAAGGTCTTAACTCTTACTCTGGACTAATGGTTAAGGTCTTACCTCTTACTCTGGCATCATGGTTAAGGTCTTAACTCTTACTCTGGACTAATGGTTAAGGTCTTAACTCTTACTCTGGACTAATGGTTAAGGTCTTAGACTCTTATCTGGACTAATGGTTAAGGTCTTAACTCTTACTCTGGACTAATGGTTAAGGTCTTAACTCTTACTCTGGCATCATGGTTAAGGTCTTAACTCTTACTCTGGACTAATGGTTAAGGTCTTAACACTTACTCTTGACTAATGGTTAAGGTCTTAACTCTTACTCTGGACTAATGGTTAAGGTCTTAGACTCTTACTCTGGCATCATGGTTAAGGTATTAACTCTTACTCTGGCATCATGGTTAAGGTCTTAACTCTTACTCTGGACTAATGGTTAAGGTCTTAACTCTTACTCTGGGCTAATGGTTAAGGTCTTAACTCTTACTCTGGACTATTGGTTAAGGTCTTAACTCTTACTCTGGCATCATGGTTAAGGTCTTAACTCTTACTCTGGACTAATGGTTAATGTCTTAACTCTACTCTGGACTAATGGTTAAGGTCTTAACTCTTACTCTGGACTAATGGTTAAGGTCTTAACTCTTACTCTGGACTAATGGTTAAGGTCTTAACTCTTACTCTAGACTAATTGTTAAGGTCTTAACTCTTACTTTGGACAAATGGTTAAGGTCTTAACTCTTACTCTGGACTAATGGTTAAGGTCTTAACTCTTAGTCTGGCATCATGGTTAAGGTCTTAACTCTTACTCTGGACTAATGGTTAAGGTCTTACCTCTTACTCTGGCATCATGGTTAAGGTCTTAACTCTTACTCTGGACTAATGGTTAAGGTCTTAGACTCTTACTCTGGACTAATGGTTAAGGTCTTAACTCTTACTCTGTCATCATGGTTAAGGTCTTAGACTCTTACTCTGGACTAATGGTTAAGGTCTTAACTGTTTCTCTGGGCTAATGGTTAAGGTCTTAGACTCTTACTCTGGCATCATGGTTAAGGTCTTAACTCTTACTCTGGACTAATGGTTAAGGTCTTAACTCTTACTCTGGACTAATTGTTAAGGTCTTAACTCTTACTCTGGCATCATGGTTAAGGTCTTAACTCTTACTCTGGACTAATGGTTAAGGTCTTACCTCTTACTCTGGCATCATGGTTAAGGTCTTAACTCTTACTCTAGACTAATGTTTATGGTCTTAGACTCTTACTCTGGCATCATGTTTAAGGTCTTAACTCTTACTCTGGCATCATGGTTAAGGTCTTACCTCTTACTCTGGACTAATGGTTAAGGTCTTAACTCTTACGCTGGACTAATGGTTAAGGTCTTAGACTCTTACTCTGGCATCATGGTTAAGGTCTTAACTCTTACTCTGGACTAATGGTTATGGTCTTAACTCTTACTCTAGCATCATGGTTAAGGTCTTAACTCTTACTCTGGACTAATGGTTAAGGTCTTAACTCCTATTCTGGCATCATGGTTAAGGTCTTAACTCTTACTCTGGCATCATGGTTAAGGTCTTAACTCTTACTCTGGACTAATGGTTAAGGTCTTAGACTCTTACTATGGAGTAATGGGTAAGGTTTTAACTCTTACTATGGCATCATGGTTAAGGTCTTAGACTCTTACTCTGGACTAATGGTTAAGGTCTTAACTCTTACTCTGGACTAATGGTTAAGGTCTTAACTCTTACTCTGGACTAATTGTTAAGGTCTTAACTCTTACTGTGGACTAATGGTTAACTTCTAACTCTTACTCTGGCATCATGGTTAAGGTCTTAGACTCTTACTCTGGCATCATGGTTAAGGTATTAACTCTTACTCTGGACTAATGGTTAAGGTCTTAGACTCTTACTATGGAATAATGGTTAAGGTCTTAACTCTTACTCTGGCATCATGGTTAAGGTCTTAACTCTTACTCTGGACTAATGGTTAAGGTCTTAACTCTTACTCTGGACTAATTGTTAAGGTCTTTACTCTTACTCTGGCATCATGGTTAAGGTATTAACTCTTACTCTGGACTAATTGTTAATGTCTTAACTCTTACTCTGGACTAATGGTTAAGGTCTTAACTCTTACTCTGGACTAATGGTTAAGGTCTTAACTCTTACTCTAGACTAATTGTTAAGGTCTTAACTCTTACTTTGGACAAATGGTTAAGGTCTTAACTCTTACTCTGGCATCATGGTTAAGGTCTTAGACTCTTACTCTGGACTAATGGTTAAGGTCTTAACTCTTACTCTGGACTAATGGTGAAGGTCTTAGACTCTTATCTGGACTAATGGTTAAGGTCTTAACTCTTACTCTGGCATCATGGTTAAGGTCTTAACTCTTACTCTGGACTAATGGTTAAGGTCTTAACACTTACTCTTGACTAATGGTTAAGGTCTTAACTCTTACTCTGGACTAATGGTTAAGGTCTTAGACTCTTACTCTGGCATCATGGTTAAGGTCTTAACTCTTACTCTGGCATCATTGTTAAGGTCTTAACTCTTACTCTGGCATCATGGTTAAGGTCTTAACTCTTACTTCGGACAAATGGTTAAGGTCTTAACTCTTACTCTGGGCTAATGGTTAAGGTCTTAACTCTTACTCTGGACTAATGGTTAAGGTCTTAACTCTTACTCTGGCATCATGGTTAAGGTCTTAACTCTTACTCTGGACTAATGGTTAATGTCTTAACTCTTACTCTGGACTAATGGTTAAGGTCTTAACTCTTACTCTGGACTAATGGTTAAGGTCTTAACTCTTACTCTGGACTAATGGTTAAGGTCTGAACTCTTACTCTAGACTAATTGTTAAGGTCTTAATTCTTACTTTGGACAAATGGTTAAGGTCTTAACTCTTACTCTGGACTAATGGTTAAGGTCTTAACTCTTAGTCTGGCATCATGGTTAAGGTCTTAACTCTTACTCTGGACTAATGGTTAAGGTCTTACCTCTTACTCTGGCATCATGGTTAAGGTCTTAACTCTTACTCTGGACTAATGGTTAAGGTCTTAACTCTTACTCTGGACTAATGGTTAAGGTCTTAGACTCTTATCTGGACTAATGGTTAAGGTCTTAACTCTTTCTCTGGACTAATGGTTAAGGTCTTAACTCTTACTCTGGCATCATGGTTAAGGTCTTAACTATTACTCTGGACTAATGGTTAAGGTCTTAACACTTACTCTTGACTAATCGTTAAGGTCTTAACTCTTACTCTGGACTAATGGTTAAGGTCTTAGACTCTTACTCTGGCATCATGGTTAAGGTCTTAACTCTTACTCTGGCATCATGGTTAAGGTCTTAACTCTTTCTCTGGACTAATGGTTAAGGTCTTACCTCTTACTCTGGCATCATGGTTAAGGTCTTAACTCTTACTCTGGACTAATGGTTAAGGACTTAGACTCTTACTCTGGACTAATGGTTAAGGTCTTAACTCTTACTCTGGCATCATGGTTAAGGTCTTAGACTCTTACTCTGGACTAATGGTTAAGGTCTTAACTCTTACTCTGGACTAATGGTTAAGGTCTTAGACTCTTACTCTGGACTAATGGTTAAGGTCTTAACTCTTACTCTGGACTAATGGTTAAGGTCTTAATTCTTACTCTGGCATCATGGTTAAGGTCTTAACTCTTACTCTGGACTAATGGTTAAGGTCTTAACTCTTACTCTTGACTAATGGTTAAGGTCTTATCTCTTACTCTGGACTAATGGTTAAGGTCTTAGACTCTTACTCTGGTATCATGGTTAAGGTCTTAACTCTTACTCTGGCATCATGGTTAAGGTCTTAACTCTTACTCTGGACTAATGGTTAAGGTCTTAACTCTTACTCTGGACTAATGGTTAAGGTCTTAACTCTTACTCTGGCATCATGGTTAAGGTCTTAACTCTTACTCTGGACTAATGGTTAATGTCTTAACTCTTACTCTGGACTAATGGTTAAGGTCTTAACTCTTACTCTGGACTAATGGTTAAGGTCTTAACTCTTACTCTGGACTAATGGTTAAGGTCTTAACTCTTACTCTAGACAAATTGTTAAGGTCTTAACTCTTACTTTGGACAAATGGTTAAGGTCTTAACTCTTACTCTGGACTAATGGTTAAGGTCTTAACTCTTAGTCTGGCATCATGGTTAATGTCTTAAATCTTACTCTGGACTAATGGTTAAGGTCTTACCTCTTACTCTGGCATCATGGTTAAGGTCTTAACTCTTACTCTGGACTAATGGTTAAGGTCTTAGACTCTTACTCTGGACTAATGGTTAAGGTCTTAGACTCTTACTCTGGACTAATGGTTAAGGTCTTAACACTTACTCTGGCATCAAGGTTAAGGTCTTAGACTCTTACTCTGGACTAATGGTTAAGGTCTTTACTCTTACTCTGGACTAGTGGTTAAGGTCTTAACTCTTACTCTGGACTAATGGTTAAGGTCTTAGACTCTTACTCTGGCATCATGGTTAAGGTCTTAACTCTTACTCTGGCATCATTGTTAAGGTCTTAACTCTTACTCTGGACTAATGGTTAAGGTCTTAACTCTTACTCTGGCATCATGGTTAAGGTCTTAACTCTTACTCTGGACTAATGATTAAGGTCTTAACTCTCAGTCTGGCATCATGGTTAAGGTCTTAGACTCATACTCTGGCATCATGGTTAAGGTCTTAAATCTTACTCTGGACTAATGGTTAAGGTCTTAACTCTTACTCTGGCATCATGGTTAAGGTCTTAACTCTTACTCTGGACTAATGGTTAAGGTCTTAACTCTTACTCTGGCATCATGGTTAAGGTCTTAACTCTTACTCTAGACTAATGTTTATGGTCTTAGACTCTTACTCTGGCATTATGTTTAAGGTCTTAACTCTTACTCTGGCATCATGGTTTAGGTCTTAACTCTTACTCTGGACTAATGGTTAAGGTCTTAACTCTTACGCTGGACTAATGGTTAAGGTCTTAAACTCTTACTCTGGCATCTTGGTTAAGGTCTTAACTCTTACTCTGGACTAATGGTTATGGTCTTAACTCTTACTCTAGCATCATGGTTAAGGTCTTAACTCTTACTCTGGACTAATGGTTAAGGTCTTAACTCCTATTCTGGCATCATGGTTAACGTCTTAACTCTCACTCTGGCATCATGGTTAAGGTCTTAACTCTTACTCTGGACTAATGGTTAAGGTCTTAGACTCTTACTATGGAGTAATGGTTAAGGTCTTAACTCTTACTATGGCATCATGGTTAAGGTCTTAGACTCTTACTCTGGACTAATGGTTAAGGTCTTAACTCTTACTCTGGACTAATGGTTAAGGTCTTAACTCTTACTCTGGACTAATGGTTAAGGTCTTAATTCTTACTCTGGACTAATGGTTAAGGTTTAACTCTTACTCTGGCATCATGGTTAAGGTCTTAGACTCTTACTCTGGCATCATGGTTAAGGTCTTAACTCTTACTCTGGACTAATGGTTAAGGTCTTAACTCTTAGTCTGGCATCATGGTTAAGGTCTTAGACTCGTACTCTGGCATCATGGTTAAGGTCTTAAATCTTACTCTGGACTAATGGTTAAGGTCTTAACTCTTACTCTGGCATCATGGTTAAGGTCTTAACTCTTACTCTGGACTAATGGTTAAGGTCTTAACTCTTACTCTGGCATCATGGTTAAGGTCTTAACTCTTACTCTAGACTAATGTTTATCGTCTTAGACTCTTACTCTGGCATCATGTTTAAGGTCTTAACTCTTACTCTGGCATCATGGTTAAGGTCTTAACTCTTACTCTGGACTAATGGTTAAGGTCTTAACTCTTACGCTGGACTAATGGTTAACATCTTAGACTCTTACTCTGGCATCATGGTTAAGGTCTTAACTCTTACTCTGGACTAATGCTTATGGTCTTAACTCTTACTCTAGCATCATGGTTAAGGTCTTAACTCTTACTCTGGACTAATGGTTAAGGTCTTAACTCCTATTCTGGCATCATGGTTAAGGTCTTAACTCTTACTCTGGCATTATGGTTAAGGTCTTAACTCTTACTCTGGACTAATAGTTAAGGTCTTAGACTCTTACTATGGAGTAATGGTTATGGTCTTAACTCTTACTCTGGCATCATTGTTAAGGTCTTAACTCTTACTCTGGCATCATGGTTAAGGTCTTAACTCTTACTCTGGACTAATGGTTAAGGTCTTAACTCTTACTCTGGGCTAATGGTTAAGGTCTTAACTCTTACTCTGGACTATTGGTTAAGGTCTTAACTCTTACTCTGGCATCATGGTTAAGGTCTTAACTCTTACTCTGGACTAATGGTTAATGTCTTAACTCTACTCTGGACTAATGGTTAAGGTCTTAACTCTTACTCTGGACTAATGGTTAAGGTCTTAACTCTTACTCTGGACTAATGGTTAAGGTCTTAACTCTTACTCTAGACTAATTGTTAAGGTCTTAACTCTTACTTTGGACAAATGGTTAAGGTCTTAACTCTTACTCTGGACTAATGGTTAAGGTCTTAACTCTTAGTCTGGCATCATGGTTAAGGTCTTAACTCTTACTCTGGACTAATGGTTAAGGTCTTACCTCTTACTCTGGCATCATGGTTAAGGTCTTAACTCTTACTCTGGACTAATGGTTAAGGTCTTAGACTCTTACTCTGGACTAATGGTTAAGGTCTTAACTCTTACTCTGTCATCATGGTTAAGGTCTTAGACTCTTACTCTGGACTAATGGTTAAGGTCTTAACTCTTACTCTGGACTAATGGTTAAGGTCTTAGACTCTTATCTGGACTAATGGTTAAGGTCTTAACTCTTACTCTGGCATCATTGTTAAGGTCTTAACTCTTACTCTGGCATCATGGTTAAGGTCTTAACTCTTACTCTGGACTAATGGTTAAGGTCTTAACTCTTACTCTGGGCTAATGGTTAAGGTCTTAACTCTTACTCTTGACTAATGGTTAAGGTGTTAACTCTTACTCTGGCATCATGGTTAAGATCTTAACTCTTACTCTGGACTAATGGTTAATGTCTTAACTCTTACTCTGGACTAATGGTTAAGGTCTTAACTCTTACTCTGGACTAATGGTTAAGGTCTTAACTCTTACTCTAGACTAATTGTTAAGGTCTTAACTCTTACTTTGGACAAATGGTTAAGGTCTTAACTCTTACTCTGGACTAATGGTTAAGGTCTTAACTCTTACTCTGGCATCATGGTTAAGGTCTTAACTCTTACTATGGACTAATGGTTAAGGTCTTAACACTTACTCTTGACTAATGGTTAAGGTCTTAACTCTTACTCTGGACTAATGGTTAAGGTCTTAGACTCTTACTCTGGCATCATAGTTAGGGTCTTAAATCTTACTCTGGCATCATTGTTAAGGTCTTAACTCTTACTCTGGCATCATGGTTAAGGTCTTAACTCTTACTCTGGACTAATGGTTAAGGTCTTAACTCTTACTCTGGGCTAATGGTTAAGGTCTTAACTCTTACTCTGGACTAATGGTTAAGGTCTTAACTCTTACTCTGGCATCATGGTTAAGATCTTAACTCTTACTCTGGACTAATGGTTAATGTCTTAACTCTTACTCTGGACTAATGGTTAAGGTCTTAACTCTTACTCTGGCATCATGGTTAAGGTCTTAACTCTTACTCTGGACTAATGGTTAATGTCTTAACTCTTACTCTGGACTAATGGTTAAGGTCTTAACTCTTACTCTGGACTAATGGTTAAGGTCTTAACTCTTACTCTGGACTAATGGTTAAGGTCTTAACTCTTACTCTAGACTAATTGTTAAGGTCTTAACTCTTACTTTGGACAAATGGTTAAGGTCTTATCTCTTACTCTGGACTAATGGTTAAGGTCTTAACTCTTAGTCTGGCATCATGGTTAAGGTCTTAACTCTTACTCTGGACTAATGGTTAAGGTCTTAGACTCTTACTCTGGACTAATGGTTAAGGTCTTAACTCTTACTCTAGACTAATTGTTAAGGTCTTAACTCTTACTTTGGACAAATGGTTAAGGTCTTAACTCTTACTCTGGCATCATGGTTAAGGTCTTAGACTCTTACTCTGGACTAATGGTTAAGGTCTTAACTCTTACTCTGGACTAATGGTGAAGGTCTTAGACTCTTATCTGGACTAATGGTTAAGGTCTTAACTCTTACTCTGGACTAATGTTTAAGGTCTTAACTCTTACTCTGGCATCATGGTTAAGGTCTTAACTCTTACTCTGGACTAATGGTTAAGGTCTTAGACTCTTATCTGGACTAATGGTTAAGGTCTTAACTCTTACTCTGGACTAATGGTGAAGGTCTTAGACTCTTATCTGGACTAATGGTTAAGGTCTTAACTCTTACTCTGGACTAATGTTTAAGGTCTTAACTCTTACTCTGGCATCATGGTTAAGGTCTTAACTCTTACTCTGGACTAATGGTTAAGGTCTTAACACTTACTCTTGACTAATGGTTAAGGTCTTAACTCTTACTCTGGACTAATGGTTAAGGTCTTAGACTCTTACTCTGGCATCATGGTTAAGGTCTTAACTCTTACTCTGGCATCATGGTTAAGGTCTTAACTCTTACTCTGGACAAATGGTTAAGGTCTTAACTCTTACTCTGGGCTAATGGTTAATGTCTTAACTCTTACTCTGGACTAATGGTTAAGGTCTTAACTCTTACTCTGGACTAATGGTTAAGGTCTGAACTCTTACTCTAGACTAATTGTTAAGGTCTTTACTCTTACTTTGGACAAATGGTTAAGGTCTTAACTCTTACTCTGGACTAATGGTTAAGGTCTTAACTCTTAGTCTGGCATCATGGTTAAGGTCTTAACTCTTACTCTGGACTAATGGTTAAGGTCTTACCTCTTACTCTGGCATCATGGTTAAGGTCTTAACTCTTACTCTGGACTAATGGTTAAGGTCTTAACTCTTACTCTGGACTAATGGTTAAGGTCTTAGACTCTTATCTGGACTAATGGTTAAGGTCTTAACTCTTACTCTGGACTAATGGTTAAGGTCTTAACTCTTACTCTGGCATCATGGTTAAGGTCTTAACACTTACTCTTGACTAATGGTTAAGGTCTTAACTCTTACTCTGGACTAATGGTTAAGGTCTTAGACTCTTACTCTGGCATCATGGTTAAGGTCTTAACTCTTACTCTGGCATCATTGTTAAGGTCTTAACTCTTACTCTGGCATCATGGTTAAGGTCTTAACTCTTACTCTGGACTAATGGTTAAGGTCTTAACTCTTACTCTGGGCTAATGGTTAAGGTCTTAACTCTTACTCTGGACTAATGGTTAAGGTCTTAACTCTTACTCTGGCATCATGGTTAAGATCTTAACTCTTACTCTGGACTAATGGTTAATGTCTTAACTCTTACTTTGGACTAATGGTTAAGGTCTTAACTCTTACTCTGGACTAATGGTTAAGGTCTTAACTCTTACTCTAGACTAATTGTTAAGGTCTTAACTCTTACTTTGGACAAATGGTTAAGGTCTTAACTCTTACTCTGGACTAATGGTTAAGGTCTTAACTCTTACTCTGGCATCATGGTTAAGGTCTTAACTCTTACTCTGGACTAATGGTTAAGGTCTTAACACTTACTCTTGACTAATGGTTAAGGTCTTAACTCTTACTCTGGACTGATGGTTAATGTCTTAGACTCTTACTCTGGCATCATGATTAGGGTCTTAAATCTTACTCTGGCATCATTGTTAAGGTCTTAACTCTTACTCTGGCATCATGGTTAAGGTCTTAACTCTTACTCTGGACTAATGGTTAAGGTCTTATCTCTTACTCTGGGCTAATGGTTAAGGTCTTAACTCTTACTCTGGACTAATGGTTAAGGTCTTAACTCTTACTCTGGCATCATGGTTAAGATCTTAACTCTTACTCTGGACTAATGGTTAATGTCTTAACTCTTACTCTGGACTAATGGTTAAGGTCTTAACTCTTACTCTGGGCTAATGGTTAAGGTCTTAACTCTTACTCTGGACTAATGGTTAAGGTCTTAACTCTTACTCTGGCATCATGGTTAAGGTCTTAACTCTTACTCTGGACTAATGGTTAATGTCTTAACTCTTACTCTGGACTAATGGTTAAGGTCTTAACTCTTACTCTGGACTAATGGTTAAGGTCTTAACTCTTACTCTGGACTAATGGTTAAGGTCTTAACTCTTACTCTAGACTAATTGTTAAGGTCTTAACTCTTACTTTGGACAAATGGTTAAGGTCTTATCTCTTACTCTGGACTAATGGTTAAGGTCTTAACTCTTAGTCTGGCATCATGGTTAAGGTCTTAACTCTTACTCTGGACTAATGGTTAAGGTCTTACCTCTTACTCTGGCATCATGGTTAATGTCTTAACTCTTACTCTGGACTAATGGTTAAGGTCTTAGACTCTTACTCTGGACTAATGGTTAAGGTCTTAACTCTTACTCTGTCATCATGGTTAAGGTCTTAGACTCTTACTCTGGACTAATGGTTAAGGTCTTAACTCTTTCTCTGGGCTAATGGTTAAGGTCTTAGACTCTTACTCTGGCATCATGGTTAAGGTCTTAATTCTTTCTCTGGGCTAATGGTTAAGGTCTTAGACTCTTACTCTGGCATCATGGTTAAGGTCTTAACTCTTACTTTGGACTAATGGTTAAGGTCTTAACTCTTACTCTGGACTAATTGTTAAGGTCCTAACTCTTACTCTGGCATCATGGTTAAGGTCTTAACTCTTACTCTGGACTAATGGTTAATGTCTTAACTCTTACTCTGGACTAATGGTTAAGGTCTTAACTCTTAGTCTGGACTAATGGTTAAGGTCTTAACTCTTACTCTGGACTAATGGTTAAGGTCTTAACTCTTACTCTAGACTAATTGTTAAGGTCTTAACTCTTACTTTGGACAAATGGTTAAGGTCTTAACTCTTACTCTGGACTAATGGTTAAGGTCTTAACTCTTAGTCTGGACTAATGGTTAAGGTCTTAACTCTTACTCTGGACTAATGGTTAAGGTCTGAACTCTTACTCTAGACTAATTGTTAAGGTCTTTACTCTTACTTTGGACAAATGGTTAAGGTCTTAACTCTTACTCTGGACTAATGGTTAAGGTCTTAACTCTTAGTCTGGCATCATGGTTAAGGTCTTAACTCTTACTCTGGACTAATGGTTAAGGTCTTACCTCTTACTCTGGCATCATGGTTAAGGTCTTAACTCTTATTCTGGACTAATGGTTAAGGTCTTAACTCTTACTCTGGACTAATGGTTAAGGTCTTAGACTCTTATCTGGACTAATGGATAAGGTCTTAACTCTTACTCTGGACTAATGGTTAAGGTCTTAACTCTTACTCTGGCATCATGGTTAAGGTCTTAACACTTACTCTTGACTAATGGTTAAGGTCTTAACTCTTACTCTGGACTAATGGTTAAGGTCTTAGACTCTTACTCTGGCATCATGGTTAAGGTCTAAACTCTTACTCTGGCATCATTGTTAAGGTCTTAACTCTTACTCTGGCATCATGGTTAAGGTCTTAACTCTTACTCTGGACTAATGGTTAAGGTCTTAACTCTTACTCTGGGCTAATGGTTAAGGTCTTAACTGTTACTCTGGACTAATGGTTAAGGTCTTAACTCTTACTCTGGCATCATGGTTAAGATCTTAACTCTTACTCTGGACTAATGGTTAATATCTTAACTCTTACTCTGGACTAATGGTTAAGGTCTTAACTCTTACTCTGGACTAATGGTTAAGGTCTTAACTCTTACTCTAGACTAATTGTTAAGGTCTTAACTCTTACTTTGGACAAATGGTTAAGGTCTTAACTCTTACTCTGGACTAATGGTTAAGGTCTTAACTCTTACTCTGGCATCATGGTTAAGGTCTTAACTCTTACTCTGGACTAATGGTTAAGGTCTTAACACTTACTCTTGACTAATGGTTAAGGTCTTAACTCTTACTCTGGACTAATGGTTAAGGTCTTAGACTCTTACTCTGGCATCATGGTTAGGGTCTTAAATCTTACTCTGGCATCATTGTTAAGGTCTTAACTCTTACTCTGGCATCATGGTTAAGGTCTTAACTCTTACTCTGGACTAATGGTTAAGGTCTTATCTCTTACTCTGGGCTAATGGTTAAGGTCTTAACTCTTACTCTGGACTAATGGTTAAGGTCTTAACTCTTACTCTGGCATCATGGTTAAGATCTTAACTCTTACTCTGGACTAATGGTTAATGTCTTAACTCTTACTCTGGACTAATGGTTAAGGTCTTAACTCTTACTCTGGACTAATGGTTAAGGTCTTAACTCTTACTCTGGGCTAATGGTTAAGGTCTTAACTCTTACTCTGGACTAATGGTTAAGGTCTTAACTCTTACTCTGGAATCATGGTTAAGGTCTTAACTCTTACTCTGGACTAATGGTTAATGTCTTAACTCTTACTCTGGACTAATGGTTAAGGTCTTAACTCTTACTCTGGACTAATGGTTAAGGTCTTAACTCTTACTCTGGACTAATGGTTAAGGTCTTAACTCTTACTCTAGACTAATTGTTAAGGTCTTAACTCTTACTTTGGACAAATGGTTAAGGTCTTATCTCTTACTCTGGACTAATGGTTAAGGTCTTAACTCTTAGTCTGGCATCATGGTTAAGGTCTTAACTCTTACTCTGGACTAATGGTTAAGGTCTTACCTCTTACTCTGGCATCATGGTTAATGTCTTAACTCTTACTCTGGACTAATGGTTAAGGTCTTAGACTCTTACTCTGGACTAATGGTTAAGGTCTTAACTCTTACTCTGTCATCATGGTTAAGGTCTTAGACTCTTACTCTGGACTAATGGTTAAGGTCTTAACTCTTTCTCTGGGCTAATGGTTAAGGTCTTAGACTCTTACTCTGGCATCATGGTTAAGGTCTTAATTCTTTCTCTGGGCCAATGGTTAAGGTCTTAGACTCTTACTCTGGCATCATGGTTAAGGTCTTAACTCTTACTCTGGACTAATGGTTAAGGTCTTAACTCTTACTCTGGACTAATTGTTAAGGTCCTAACTCTTACTCTGGCATCATGGTTAAGGTCTTAACTCTTACTCTGGACTAATGGTTAATGTCTTAACTCTTACTCTGGACTAATGGTTAAGGTCTTAACTCTTACTCTGGACTAATGGTTAAGGTCTTAACTCTTACTCTAGACTAATTGTTAAGGTCTTAACTCTTACTTTGGACAAATGGTTAAGGTCTTAACTCTTACTCTGGACTAATGGTTAAGGTCTTAACTCTTAGTCTGGACTAATGTTTAAGGTCTTAACTCTTACTCTGGACTAATTGTTAAGGTCTTAACTCTTACTGTGGACTAATGGTTAAGGTCTAACTCTTACTCTGGCATCATGGTTAAGGTCTTAGACTCTTACTCTGGCATCATGGTTAAGGTATTAACTCTTACTCTGGACTAATGGTTAAGGTCTTAGACTCTTACTATGGAATAATGGTTAAGGTCTTAACTCTTACTCTGGCATCATGGTTAAGGTCTTAACTCTTACTCTGGACTAATGGTTAAGGTCTTAACTCTTACTCTGGACTAATTGTTAAGGTCTTTACTCTTACTCTGGCATCATGGTTAAGGTCTTAACTCTTACTCTGGACTAATTGTTAATGTCTTAACTCTTACTCTGGACTAATGGTTAAGGTCTTAACTCTTACTCTGGACTAATGGTTAAGGTCTTAACTCTTACTCTAGACTAATTGTTAAGGTCTTAACTCTTACTTTGGACAAATGGTTAAGGTCTTAACTCTTACTCTGGCATCATGGTTAAGGTCTTAGACTCTTACTCTGGACTAATGGTTAAGGTCTTAACTCTTACTCTGGACTAATGGTGAAGGTCTTAGACTCTTATCTGGACTAATGGTTAAGGTCTTAACTCTTACTCTGGACTAATGTTTAAGGTCTTAACTCTTACTCTGGCATCATGGTTAAGGTCTTAACTCTTACTCTGGACTAATGGTTAAGGTCTTAACACTTACTCTTGACTAATGGTTAAGGTCTTAACTCTTACTCTGGACTAATGGTTAAGGTCTTAGACTCTTACTCTGGCATCATGGTTAAGGTCTTAACTCTTACTCTGGCATCATTGTTAAGGTCGTAACTCTTACTCTGGCATCATGGTTAAGGTCTTAACTCTTACTCTGGACAAATGGTTAAGGTCTTAACTCTTACTCTGGGCTAATGGTTAAGGTCTTAACTCTTACTCTGGACTAATGGTTAAGGTCTTAACTCTTACTCTGGCATCATGGTTAAGGTCTTAACTCTTACTCTGGACTAATGGTTAATGTCTTAACTCTTACTCTGGACTAATGGTTAAGGTCTTAACTCTTACTCTGGACTAATGGTTAAGGTCTGAACTCTTACTCTAGACTAATTGTTAAGGTCTTTACTCTTACTTTGGACAAATGGTTAAGGTCTTAACTCTTACTCTGGACTAATGGTTAAGGTCTTAACTCTTAGTCTGGCATCATGGTTAAGGTCTTAACTCTTACTCTGGACTAATGGTTAAGGTCTTACCTCTTACTCTGGCATCATGGTTAAGGTCTTAACTCTTACTCTGGACTAATGGTTAAGGTCTTAACTCTTACTCTGGACTAATGGTTAAGGTCTTAGACTCTTATCTGGACTAATGGTTAAGGTCTTAACTCTTACTCTGGACTAATGGTTAAGGTCTTAACTCTTACTCTGGCATCATGGTTAAGGTCTTAACTCTTACTCTGGACTAATGGTTAAGGTCTTAACACTTACTCTTGACTAATGGTTAAGGTCTTAACTCTTACTCTGGACTAATGGTTAAGGTCTTAGACTCTTACTCTGGCATCATGGTTAAGGTCTTAACTCTTACTCTGGCAACATTGTTAAGGTCTTAACTCTTACTCTGGCATCATGGTTAAGGTCTTAACTCTTACTCTGGACTAATGGTTAAGGTCTTAACTCTTACTCTGGGCTAATGGTTAAGGTCTTAACTCTTACTCTGGACTAATGGTTAAGGTCTTAACTCTTACTCTGGCATCATGGTTAAGATCTTAACTCTTACTCTGGACTAATGGTTAATGTCTTAACTCTTACTCTGGACTAATGGTTAAGGTCTTAACTCTTACTCTGGACTAATGGTTAAGGTCTTAACTCTTACTCTAGACTAATTGTTAAGGTCTTAACTCTTACTTTGGACAAATGGTTAAGGTCTTAACTCTTACTCTGGACTAATGGTTAAGGTCTTAACTCTTACTCTGGCATCATGGTTAAGGTCTTAACTCTTACTCTGGACTAATGGTTAAGGTCTTAACTCTTACTCTGGACTAATGGTTAAGGTCTTAGACTCTTACTCTGGCATCATAGTTAGGGTCTTAAATCTTACTCTGGCATCATTGTTAAGGTCTTAACTCTTACTCTGGCATCATGGTTAAGGTCTTAACTCTTACTCTGGACTAATGGTTAAGGTCTTAACTCTTACTCTGGGCTAATGGTTAAGGTCTTAACTCTTACTCTGGACTAATGGTTAAGGTCTTAACTCTTACTCTGGCATCATGGTTAAGATCTTAACTCTTACTCTGGACTAATGGTTAATGTCTTAACTCTTACTCTGGACTAATGGTTAATGTCTTAACTCTTACTCTGGACTAATGGTTAAGGTCTTAACTCTTACTCTGGCATCATGGTTAAGGTCTTAACTCTTACTCTGGACTAATGGTTAATGTCTTAACTCTTACTCTGGACTAATGGTTAAGGTCTTAACTCTTACTCTGGACTAATGGTTAAGGTCTTAACTCTTACTCTGGACTAATGGTTAAGGTCTTAACTCTTACTCTAGACTAATTGTTAAGGTCTTAACTCTTACTTTGGACAAATGGTTAAGGTCTTATCTCTTACTCTGGACTAATGGTTAAGGTCTTAACTCTTAGTCTGGCATCATGGTTAAGGTCTTAACTCTTACTCTGGACTAATGGTTAAGGTCTTACCTCTTACTCTGGCATCATGGTTAATGTCTTAACTCTTACTCTGGACTAATGGTTAAGGTCTTAGACTCTTACTCTGGACTAATGGTTAAGGTCTTAACTCTTACTCTGTCATCATGGTTAAGGTCTTAGACTCTTACTCTGGACTAATGGTTAAGGTCTTAACTCTTTCTCTGGGCTAATGGTTAAGGTCTTAGACTCTTACTCTGGCATCATGGTTAAGGTCTTAATTCTTTCTCTGGGCTAATGGTTAAGGTCTTAGACTCTTACTCTGGCATCATGGTTAAGGTCTTAACTCTTACTCTGGACTAATGGTTAAGGTCTTAGACTCTTACTCTGGCATCATGGTTAAGGTCTTAACTCTTACTCTGGCATCATGGTTAAGGTCTTAACTCTCACTCTGGACTAATGGTTAATGTCTTAACTCTTACTCTGGACTAATGGTTACGGTCTTAACTCTTACTCTGGACTAATGGTTAAGGTCTTAACTCTTACTCTGGACTAATGGTTAAGGTCTTAACTCTTACTCTAGACTAATTGTTAAGGTCTTAACTCTTACTTTGGACAAATGGTTAAGGTCTTAACTCTTACTCTGGACTAATGGTTAAGGTCTTAACTCTTAGTCTGGACTAATGTTTAAGGTCTTAACTCTTACTCTGGACTAATTGTTAAGGTCTTAACTCTTACTGTGGACTAATGGTTAAGGTCTAACTCTTACTCTGGCATCATGGTTAAGGTCTTAGACTCTTACTCTGGCATCATGGTTAAGGTATTAACTCTTACTCTGGACTAATGGTTAAGGTCTTAGACTCTTACTATGGAATAATGGTTAAGGTCTTAACTCTTACTCTGGCATCATGGTTAAGGTCTTAACTCTTACTCTGGACTAAGGGTTAAGGTCTTAACTCTTACTCTGGACTAATTGTTAAGGTCTTTACTCTTACTCTGGCATCATGGTTAAGGTCTTAACTCTTACTCTGGACTAATTGTTAATGTCTTAACTCTTACTCTGGACTAATGGTTAAGGTCTTAACTCTTACTCTGGACTAATGGTTAAGGTCTTAACTCTTACTCTAGACTAATTGTTAAGGTCTTAACTCTTACTTTGGACAAATGGTTAAGGTCTTAACTCTTACTCTGGCATCATGGTTAAGGTCTTAGACTCTTACTCTGGACTAATGGTTAAGGTCTTAACTCTTACTCTGGACTAATGGTGAAGGTCTTAGACTCTTATCTGGACTAATGGTTAAGGTCTTAACTCTTACTCTGGACTAATGTTTAAGGTCTTAACTCTTACTCTGGCATCATGGTTAAGGTCTTAACTCTTACTCTGGACTAATGGTTAAGGTCTTAACACTTACTCTTGACTAATGGTTAAGGTCTTAACTCTTACTCTGGACTAATGGTTAAGGTCTTAGACTCTTACTCTGGCATCATGGTTAAGGTCTTAACTCTTACTCTGGCATCATTGTTAAGGTCGTAACTCTTACTCTGGCATCATGGTTAAGGTCTTAACTCTTACTCTGGACAAATGGTTAAGGTCTTAACTCTTACTCTGGGCTAATGGTTAATGTCTTAACTCTTACTCTGGACTAATGGTTAAGATCTTAACTCTTACTCTGGACTAATGGTTAATGTCTTAACTCTTACTCTGGACTAATGGTTAATGTCTTAACTCTTACTCTGGACTAATGGTTAAGGTCTTAACTCTTACTCTGGCATCATGGTTAAGGTCTTAACTCTTACTCTGGACTAATGGTTAATGTCTTAACTCTTACTCTGGACTAATGGTTAAGGTCTTAACTCTTACTCTGGACTAATGGTTAAGGTCTTAACTCTTACTCTGGACTAATGGTTAAGGTCTTAACTCTTACTCTAGACTAATTGTTAAGGTCTTAACTCTTACTTTGGACAAATGGTTAAGGTCTTATCTCTTACTCTGGACTAATGGTTAAGGTCTTAACTCTTAGTCTGGCATCATGGTTAAGGTCTTAACTCTTACTCTGGACTAATGGTTAAGGTCTTACCTCTTACTCTGGCATCATGGTTAATGTCTTAACTCTTACTCTGGACTAATGGTTAAGGTCTTAGACTCTTACTCTGGACTAATGGTTAAGGTCTTAACTCTTACTCTGTCATCATGGTTAAGGTCTTAGACTCTTACTCTGGACTAATGGTTAAGGTCTTAACTCTTTCTCTGGGCTAATGGTTAAGGTCTTAGACTCTTACTCTGGCATCATGGTTAAGGTCTTAATTCTTTCTCTGGGCTAATGGTTAAGGTCTTAGACTCTTACTCTGGCATCATGGTTAAGGTCTTAACTCTTACTCTGGACTAATGGTTAAGGTCTTAACTCTTACTCTGGACTAATTGTTAAGGTCCTAACTCTTACTCTGGCATCATGGTTAAGGTCTTAACTCTCACTCTGGACTAATGGTTAATGTCTTAACTCTTACTCTGGACTAATGGTTACGGTCTTAACTCTTACTCTGGACTAATGGTTAAGGTCTTAACTCTTACTCTGGACTAATGGTTAAGGTCTTAACTCTTACTCTAGACTAATTGTTAAGGTCTTAACTCTTACTTTGGACAAATGGTTAAGGTCTTAACTCTTACTCTGGACTAATGGTTAAGGTCTTAACTCTTAGTCTGGACTAATGTTTAAGGTCTTAACTCTTACTCTGGACTAATTGTTAAGGTCTTAACTCTTACTGTGGACTAATGGTTAAGGTCTAACTCTTACTCTGGCATCATGGTTAAGGTCTTAGACTCTTACTCTGGCATCATGGTTAAGGTATTAACTCTTACTCTGGACTAATGGTTAAGGTCTTAGACTCTTACTATGGAATAATGGTTAAGGTCTTAACTCTTACTCTGGCATCATGGTTAAGGTCTTAACTCTTACTCTGGACTAAGGGTTAAGGTCTTAACTCTTACTCTGGACTAATTGTTAAGGTCTTTACTCTTACTCTGGCATCATGGTTAAGGTCTTAACTCTTACTCTGGACTAATTGTTAATGTCTTAACTCTTACTCTGGACTAATGGTTAAGGTCTTAACTCTTACTCTGGACTAATGGTTAAGGTCTTAACTCTTACTCTAGACTAATTGTTAAGGTCTTAACTCTTACTTTGGACAAATGGTTAAGGTCTTAACTCTTACTCTGGCATCATGGTTAAGGTCTTAGACTCTTACTCTGGACTAATGGTTAAGGTCTTAACTCTTACTCTGGACTAATGGTGAAGGTCTTAGACTCTTATCTGGACTAATGGTTAAGGTCTTAACTCTTACTCTGGACTAATGTTTAAGGTCTTAACTCTTACTCTGGCATCATGGTTAAGGTCTTAACTCTTACTCTGGACTAATGGTTAAGGTCTTAACACTTACTCTTGACTAATGGTTAAGGTCTTAACTCTTACTCTGGACTAATGGTTAAGGTCTTAGACTCTTACTCTGGCATCATGGTTAAGGTCTTAACTCTTACTCTGGCATCATTGTTAAGGTCGTAACTCTTACTCTGGCATCATGGTTAAGGTCTTAACTCTTACTCTGGACAAATGGTTAAGGTCTTAACTCTTACTCTGGGCTAATGGTTAATGTCTTAACTCTTACTCTGGACTAATGGTTAAGGTCTTAACTCTTACTCTGGACTAATGGTTAAGGTCTGAACTCTTACTCTAGACTAATTGTTAAGGTCTTTACTCTTACTTTGGACAAATGGTTAAGGTCTTAACTCTTACTCTGGACTAATGGTTAAGGTCTTAACTCTTAGTCTGGCATCATGGTTAAGGTCTTAACTCTTACTCTGGACTAATGGTTAAGGTCTTACCTCTTACTCTGGCATCATGGTTAAGGTCTTAACTCTTACTCTGGACTAATGGTTAAGGTCTTAACTCTTACTCTGGACTAATGGTTAAGGTCTTAGACTCTTATCTGGACTAATGGTTAAGGTCTTAACTCTTACTCTGGACTAATGGTTAAGGTCTTAACTCTTACTCTGGCATCATGGTTAAGGTCTTAACACTTACTCTTGACTAATGGTTAAGGTCTTAACTCTTACTCTGGACTAATGGTTAAGGTCTTAGACTCTTACTCTGGCATCATGGTTAAGGTCTTAACTCTTACTCTGGCATCATTGTTAAGGTCTTAACTCTTACTCTGGCATCATGGTTAAGGTCTTAACTCTTACTCTGGACTAATGGTTAAGGTCTTAACTCTTACTCTGGGCTAATGGTTAAGGTCTTAACTCTTACTCTGGACTAATGGTTAAGGTCTTAACTCTTACTCTGGCATCATGGTTAAGATCTTAACTCTTACTCTGGACTAATGGTTAATGTCTTAACTCTTACTTTGGACTAATGGTTAAGGTCTTAACTCTTACTCTGGACTAATGGTTAAGGTCTTAACTCTTACTCTAGACTAATTGTTAAGGTCTTAACTCTTACTTTGGACAAATGGTTAAGGTCTTAACTCTTACTCTGGACTAATGGTTAAGGTCTTAACTCTTACTCTGGCATCATGGTTAAGGTCTTAACTCTTACTCTGGACTAATGGTTAAGGTCTTAACACTTACTCTTGACTAATGGTTAAGGTCTTAACTCTTACTCTGGACTAATGGTTAATGTCTTAGACTCTTACTCTGGCATCATGGTTAGGGTCTTAAATCTTACTCTGGCATCATTGTTAAGGTCTTAACTCTTACTCTGGCATCATGGTTAAGGTCTTAACTCTTACTCTGGACTAATGGTTAAGGTCTTATCTCTTACTCTGGGCTAATGGTTAAGGTCTTAACTCTTACTCTGGACTAATGGTTAAGGTCTTAACTCTTACTCTGGCATCATGGTTAAGATCTTAACTCTTACTCTGGACTAATGGTTAATGTCTTAACTCTTACTCTGGACTAATGGTTAAGGTCTTAACTCTTACTCTGGACTAATGGTTAAGGTCTTAACTCTTACTCTGGGCTAATGGTTAAGGTCTTAACTCTTACTCTGGACTAATGGTTAAGGTCTTAACTCTTACTCTGGCATCATGGTTAAGGTCTTAACTCTTACTCTGGACTAATGGTTAATGTCTTAACTCTTACTCTGGACTAATGGTTAAGGTCTTAACTCTTACTCTGGACTAATGGTTAAGGTCTTAACTCTTACTCTGGACTAATGGTTAAGGTCTTAACTCTTACTCTAGACTAATTGTTAAGGTCTTAACTCTTACTTTGGACAAATGGTTAAGGTCTTATCTCTTACTCTGGACTAATGGTTAAGGTCTTAACTCTTAGTCTGGCATCATGGTTAAGGTCTTAACTCTTACTCTGGACTAATGGTTAAGGTCTTACCTCTTACTCTGGCATCATGGTTAATGTCTTAACTCTTACTCTGGACTAATGGTTAAGGTCTTAGACTCTTACTCTGGACTAATGGTTAAGGTCTTAACTCTTACTCTGTCATCATGGTTAAGGTCTTAGACTCTTACTCTGGTGTAATGGTTAAGGTCTTAACTCTTTCTCTGGGCTAATGGTTAAGGTCTTAGACTCTTACTCTGGCATCATGGTTAAGGTCTTAATTCTTTCTCTGGGCTAATGGTTAAGGTCTTAGACTCTTACTCTGGCATCATGGTTAAGGTCTTAACTCTTACTCTGGACTAATGGTTAAGGTCTTAACTCTTACTCTGGACTAATTGTTAAGGTCCTAACTCTTACTCTGGCATCATGGTTAAGGTCTTAACTCTTACTCTGGACTAATGGTTAATGTCTTAACTCTTACTCTGGACTAATGGTTAAGGTCTTAACTCTTACTCTGGACTAATGGTTAAGGTCTTAACTCTTACTCTAGACTAATTGTTAAGGTCTTAACTCTTACTTTGGACAAATGGTTAAGGTCTTAACTCTTACTCTGGACTAATGGTTAAGGTCTTAACTCTTAGTCTGGACTAATGTTTAAGGTCTTAACTCTTACTCTGGACTAATTGTTAAGGTCTTAACTCTTACTGTGGACTAATGGTTAAGGTCTAACTCTTACTCTGGCATCATGGTTAAGGTCTTAGACTCTTACTCTGGCATCATGGTTAAGGTATTAACTCTTACTCTGGACTAATGGTTAAGGTCTTAGACTCTTACTATGGAATAATGGTTAAGGTCTTAACTCTTACTCTGGCATCATGGTTAAGGTCTTAACTCTTACTCTGGACTAATGGTTAAGGTCTTAACTCTTACTCTGGACTAATTGTTAAGGTCTTTACTCTTACTCTGGCATCATGGTTAAGGTCTTAACTCTTACTCTGGACTAATTGTTAATGTCTTAACTCTTACTCTGGACTAATGGTTAAGGTCTTAACTCTTACTCTGGACTAATGGTTAAGGTCTTAACTCTTACTCTAGACTAATTGTTAAGGTCTTAACTCTTACTTTGGACAAATGGTTAAGGTCTTAACTCTTACTCTGGCATCATGGTTAAGGTCTTAGACTCTTACTCTGGACTAATGGTTAAGGTCTTAACTCTTACTCTGGACTAATGGTGAAGGTCTTAGACTCTTATCTGGACTAATGGTTAAGGTCTTAACTCTTACTCTGGACTAATGTTTAAGGTCTTAACTCTTACTCTGGCATCATGGTTAAGGTCTTAACTCTTACTCTGGACTAATGGTTAAGGTCTTAACACTTACTCTTGACTAATGGTTAAGGTCTTAACTCTTACTCTGGACTAATGGTTAAGGTCTTAGACTCTTACTCTGGCATCATGGTTAAGGTCTTAACTCTTACTCTGGCATCATTGTTAAGGTCGTAACTCTTACTCTGTCATCATGGTTAAGGTCTTAACTATTACTCTGGACAAATGGTTAAGGTCTTAACTCTTACTCTGGGCTAATGGTTAAGGTCTTAACTCTTACTCTGGACTAATGGTTAAGGTCTTAACTCTTAATCTGGCATCATGGTTAAGGTCTTAACTCTTACTCTGGACTAATGGTTAATGTCTTAACTCTTACTCTGGACTAATGGTTAAGGTCTTAACTCTTACTCTGGACTAATGGTTAAAGTCTGAACTCTTACTCTAGACTAATTGTTAAGGTCTTTACTCTTACTTTGGACAAATGGTTAAGGTCTTAACTCTTACTCTGGACTATTGGTTAAGGTCTTAACTCTTAGTCTGGCATCATGGTTAAGGTCTTAACTCTTACTCTGGACTAATGGTTAAGGTCTTACCTCTTACTCTGGCATCATGGTTAAGGTCTTAACTCTTACTCTGGACTAATGGTTAAGGTCTTAACTCTTACTCTGGACTAATGGTTAAGGTCTTAGACTCTTATCTGGACTAATGGTTAAGGTCTTAACTCTTACTCTGGACTAATGGTTAAGGTCTTAACTCTTACTCTGGCATCATGGTTAAGGTCTTAACTCTTACTCTGGACTAATGGTTAAGGTCTTAACACTTACTCTTGACTAATGGTTAAGGTCTTAACTCTTACTCTGGACTAATGGTTAAGGTCTTAGACTCTTACTCTGGCATCATGGTTAAGGTCTTAACTCTTACTCTGGCAACATTGTTAAGGTCTTAACTCTTACTCTGGCATCATGGTTAAGGTCTTAACTCTTTCTCTGGACTAATGGTTGAGGTCTTACCTCTTACTCTGGCATCATGGTTAAGGTCTTAACTCTTACTCTGGACTAATGGTTAAGGACTTAGACTCTTACTCTTGACTAATGGTTAAGGTCTTAACTCTTACTCTGGCATCATGGTTAAGGTCTTAGACTCTTACTCTGGACTAATGTTTAAGGTCTTAACTCTTACTCTGGACTAATGGTTAAGGTCTTAACTCTTACTCTGGCATCATGGTTAAGGTCTTAACTCTTACTCTGGACTAATGGTTAAGGTCTTAACTCTTACTCTTTACTAATGGTTAACGTCTTAACTCTTACTCTGGACTAATGGTTAAGGTCTTAGACTCTTACTCTGGTATCATGGTTAAGGTCTTAACTCTTACTCTGGCATCATGGTTAAGGTCTTAACTCTTACTCTGGACTAATGGTTAAGGTCTTAACTCTTACTCTGGACTAATGGTTAAGGTCTTAACTCTTAGTCTGGCATCATGGTTAAGGTCTTAACTCTTACTCTGGACTAATGGTTAAGGTCTTAACTCTTACTCTGGACTAATGGTTACGGTCTTAGACTCTTACTCTGGACTAATGGTTAAGGTCTTAACTCTTAGTCTGGCATCATGGTTAAGGTCTTAACTCTTACTCTGGACTAATGGTTAAGTTCTTAACTCTTAGTCTGGCATCATGGTTAAGGTCTTAACTCTTACTCTGGACTAATGGTTAAGGTCTTAACTCTTACTCTGGACTAATGGTTACGGTCTTAGACTCTTATCTAGACTAATGGTTAAGGTCTTAACTCTTACTCTGGACTAATGGTTAAGGTCTTAACACTTACTCTTGACTAATGGTTAAGGTCTTAACTCTTACTCTGGACTAATGGTTAAGGTCTTAGACTCTTACTCTGGCATCATGGTTAAGGTCTTAACTCTTACTCTGGCATCATTGTTAAGGTCTTAACTCTTACTCTGGCATCATGGTTAAGGTCTTAACTCTTACTCTGGACTAATGGTTAAGATCTTAACTCTTACTCTGGGCTAATGGTTAAGGTCTTAACTCTTACTCTGGACTATTGGTTAAGGTCTTAACTCTTACTCTGGCATCATGGTTAAGGTCTTAACTCTTACTCTGGACTAATGGTTAATGTCTTAACTCTTACTCTGGACTAATGGTTAAGGTCTTAACTCTTACTCTGGACTAATGGTTAAGGTCTTAAATCTTACTCTGGACTAATGGTTAAGGTCTTAACTCTTACTCTAGACTAATTGTTAAGGTCTTAACTCTTACTTTGGACAAATGGTTAAGGTCTTAACTCTTACTCTGGACTAATGGTTAAGGTCTTAACTCTTAGTCTGGCATCATGGTTAAGGTCTTAACTCTTACTCTGGACTAATGGTTAAGGTCTTACCTCTTACTCTGGCATCATGGTTAAGGTCTTAACTCTTACTCTGGACTAATGTTTAAGGTCTTAGACTCTTTCTCTGGACTAATGGTTAAGGTCTTAACTCTTACTCTATCATCATGGTTAAGGTCTTAGACTCTTACTCTGGACTAATGGTTAAGGTCTTAACTCTTTCTCTGGGCTAATGGTTAAGGTCTTAGACTCTTACTCTGGCATCATGGTTAAGGTCTTAACTCTTACTCTGGACTAATGGTTAAGGTCTTAACTCCTACTCTGGACTAATTGTTAAGGTCTTAACTCTTACTCTGGCATCATGGTTAAGGTCTTAACTCTTACTCTGGCATCATGGTTAAGGTCTTAACTCTTACTCTGGACTAATGGTTAAGGTCTTAACTCTTACTCTGGACTAATTGTTAAGGTCTTAACTCTTACTCTGGCATCATGGTTAAGGTCTTAACTCTTACTCTGGCATCATGGTTAAGGTCTTAACTCTTACTCTAGACTAATTGTTAAGGTCTTAACTCTTACTTTGGACAAATGGTTAAGGTCTTAACTCTTACTCTGGACTAATGGTTAAGGTCTTAACTCTTAGTCTGGCATCATGGTTAAGGTCTTAACTCTTACTCTGGACTAATGGTTAAGGTCTTACCTCTTACTCTGGCATCATGGTTAAGGTCTTAACTCTTACTCTGGACTAATGGTTAAGGACTTAGACTCTTACTCTGGACTAATGGTTACGGTCTTAACTCTTACTCTGGCATCATGGTTAAGGTCTTAGACTCTTACTCTGGACTAATGGTTAAGGTCTTAACTCTTACTCTGGACTACTGGTTAAGGTCTTAGACTCTTACTCTGGACTAATGGTTAAGGTCTTAACTCTTACTCTGGACTAATGGTTAAGGTCTTAACTCTTACTCTGGCATCATGGTTAAGGTCTTAACTCTTACTCTGGACTAATGGTTAAGGTCTTAACTCTTACTCTTGACTAATGGTTAAGGTCTTAACTCTTACTCTGGACTAATGGTTAAGGTCTTAGACTCTTACTCTGGCATCATGGTTAAGGTCTTAACTCTTACTCTGGCATCATGGTTCAGGTCTTAACTCTTACTCTGGACTAATGGTTAAGGTCTTAACTCTTACTCTGGACTAATGGTTAAGGTCTTAACTCTTACTCTGGCATCATGGTTAAGGTCTTAACTCTTACTCTGGACTAATGGTTAAGGTCTTAACTCTTAGTCTGGCATCATGGTTAAGGTCTTAACTCTTACTCTAGACTAATGTTTATGGTCTTAGACTCTTACTCTGGCATCATGTTTAAGGTCTTAACTCTTACTCTGGCATCATGGTTAAGGTCTTAACTCTTACTCTGGACTAATGGTTAAGGTCTTAACTCTCACGCTGGACTAATGGTTAAGGTCTTAGACTCTTACTCTGGCATCATGGTTAAGGTCTTAGACTCTTACTCTGGACTAATGGTTAAGGTCTTAACTCTTACTCTGGACTAATGGTTAAGGTCTTAACTCTTACTCTGGACTAATTGTTAAGGTCTTAACTCTTACTGTGGACTAATGGTTAAGGTCTAACTCTTACTCTGGCATCATGGTTAAGGTCTTAGACTCTTACTCTGGCATCATGGTTAAGGTATTAACTCTTACTATGGTCTAATGGTTAAGGTCTTAGACTCTTACTATGGAATAATGGTTAAGGTCTTAACTCTTACTCTGGCATCATGGTTAAGGTCTTAACTCTTACTCTGGACTAATGGTTAAGGTCTTAACTCTTACTCTGGACTAATTGTTAAGGTCTTTACTCTTACTCTGGCATCATGGTTAAGGTCTTAACTCTTACTCTGGACTAATTGTTAATGTCTTAACTCTTACTCTGGACTAATGGTTAAGGTCTTAACTCTTACTCTGGCATCATGGTTAAGGTCTTAGACTCTTACTCTTGACTAATGGTTAAGGTCTTAACTCTTACTCTGGACTAATGGTTAAGGTCTGAACTCTTACTCTAGACTAATTGTTAAGGTCTTAACTCTTACTTTGGACAAATGGTTAAGGTCTGAACTCTTACTCTGGACTAATGGTTAAGGTCTTAACTCTTAGTCTGGCATCATGGTTAAGGTCTTAACTCTTACTCTGGACTAATGGTTAAGGTCTTACCTCTTACTCTGGCATCATGGTTAAGGTCTTAACTCTTACTCTGGACTAATGGTTAAGGTCTTAACTCTTACTCTGGACTAATGGTTAAGGTCTTAGACTCTTATCTGGACTAATGGTTAAGGTCTTAACTCTTACTCTGGACTAATGGTTAAGGTCTTAACTCTTACTCTGGCATCATGGTTAAGGTCTTAACTCTTACTCTGGACTAATGGTTAAGGTCTTAACACTTACTCTTGACTAATGGTTAAGGTCTTAACTCTTACTCTGGACTAATGGTTAAGGTCTTAGACTCTTACTCTGGCATCATGGTTAAGGTCTTAACTCTTACTCTGGCATCATTGTTAAGGTCTTAACTCGTTCTCTAGACTAATGGTTAAGGTCTTACCTCTTACTCTGGCATCATGGTTAAGGTCTTAACTCTTACTCTGGACTAATGGTTAAGGACTTAGACTCTTACTCTGGACTAATGGTTAAGGTCTTAACTCTTACTCTGGCATCATGGTTAAGGTCTTAGACTCTTACTCTGGACTAATGGTTAAGGTCTTAACTCTTACTCTGGACTAATGGTTAAGGTCTTAGACTCTTACTCTGGACTAATGGTTAAGGTCTTGACTCTTACTCTGGACTAATGGTTAAGGTCTTAACTCTTACTCTGGCATCATGGTTAAGGTCTTAACTCTTACTCTGGACTAATGGTTAAGGTCTTAACTCTTACTCTTGACTAATGGTTAAGGTCTTAACTCTTACTCTGGACTAATGGTTAAGGTCTTAGACTCTTACTCTGGTATCATGGTTAGGTCTTAACTCTTACTCTGGCATCATGGTTAAGGTCTTAACTCTTACTCTGGACTAATGGTTAAGGTCTTAACTCTTACTCTGGACTAATGGCTAAGGTCTTAACTCTTACTCTGGCATCATGGTTAAGGTCTTAACTCTTACTCTGGACTAATGGTTAAGGTCTTAACTCCTACTCTGGACTAATTGTTAAGGTCTTAACTCTTACTCTGGCATCATGGTTAAGGTCTTAACTCTTACTCTGGCATCATGGTTAAGGTCTTAGACTCTTACTCTGGCATCATGGTTAAGGTCTTAACTCTTACTCTGGACTAATGGTTAAGGTCTTAACTCTTACTCTGGACTAATGGTTAAGGTCTTAACTCTTACTCTGGCATCATGGTTAAGGTCTTAACTCTTACTCTGGACTAATGGTTAAGGTCTTAACTCTTACTCTTGACTAATGGTTAAGGTCTTAACTCTTACTCTGGACTAATGGTTAAGGTCTTAGACTCTTACTCTGGTATCATGGTTAAGGTCTTAACTCTTACTCTGGCATCATGGTTAAGGTCTTAACTCTTACTCTGGACTAATGGTTAAGGTCTTAACTCTTACTCTGGACTAATGGCTAAGGTCTTAACTCTTACTCTGGCATCATGGTTAAGGTCTTAACTCTTACTCTGGACTAATGGTTAAGGTCTTAACTCCTACTCTGGACTAATTGTTAAGGTCTTAACTCTTACTCTGGCATCATGGTTAAGGTCTTAACTCTTACTCTGGCATCATGGTTAAGGTCTTAGACTCTTACTCTGGCATCATGGTTAAGGTCTTAACTCTTACTCTGGACTAATGGTTAAGGTCTTAACTCTTACTCTGGACTAATTGTTAAGGTCTTAACTCTTACTCTGGCATCATGGTTAAGGTCTTAACTCTTACTCTGGCATCATGGTTAAGGTCTTAACTCTTACTCTAGACTAATTGTTAAGGTCTTAACTCTTACTTTGGACAAATGGTTAAGGTCTTAACTCTTACTCTGGACTAATGGTTAAGGTCTTAACTCTTAGTCTGGCATCATGGTTATGGTCTTAACTCTTACTCTGGACTAATGGTTAAGGTCTTACCTCTTACTCTGGCATCATGGTTAAGGTCTTAACTCTTACTCTGGACTAATGGTTAAGGACTTAGACTCTTACTCTGGACTAATGGTTACGGTCTTAACTCTTACTCTGGCATCATGGTTAAGGTCTTAGACTCTTACTCTGGACTAATGGTTAAGGTCTTAACTCTTACTCTGGACTACTGGTTAAGGTCTTAGACTCTTACTCTGGACTAATGGTTAAGGTCTTAACTCTTACTCTGGACTAATGGTTAAGGTCTTAACTCTTACTCTGGCATCATGGTTAAGGTCTTAACTCTTACTCTGGACTAATGGTTAAGGTCTTAACTCTTACTCTTGACTAATGGTTAAGGTCTTAACTCTTACTCTGGACTAATGGTTAAGGTCTTAGACTCTTACTCTGGCATCATGGTTAAGGTCTTAACTCTTACTCTGGCATCATGGTTCAGGTCTTAACTCTTACTCTGGACTAATGGTTAAGGTCTTAACTCTTACTCTGGACTAATGGTTAAGGTCTTAACTCTTACTCTGGCATCATGGTTAAGGTCTTAACTCTTACTCTGGACTAATGGTTAAGGTCTTAACTCTTAGTCTGGCATCATGGTTAAGGTCTTAACTCTTACTCTAGACTAATGTTTATGGTCTTAGACTCTTACTCTGGCATCATGTTTAAGGTCTTAACTCTTACTCTGGCATCATGGTTAAGGTCTTAACTCTTACTCTGGACTAATGGTTAAGGTCTTAACTCTCACGCTGGACTAATGGTTAAGGTCTTAGACTCTTACTCTGGCATCATGGTTAAGGTCTTAGACTCTTACTCTGGACTAATGGTTAAGGTCTTAACTCTTACTCTGGACTAATGGTTAAGGTCTTAACTCTTACTCTGGACTAATTGTTAAGGTCTTAACTCTTACTGTGGACTAATGGTTAAGGTCTAACTCTTACTCTGGCATCATGGTTAAGGTCTTAGACTCTTACTCTGGCATCATGGTTAAGGTATTAACTCTTACTCTGGTCTAATGGTTAAGGTCTTAGACTCTTACTATGGAATAATGGTTAAGGTCTTAACTCTTACTCTGGCATCATGGTTAAGGTCTTAACTCTTACTCTGGACTAATGGTTAAGGTCTTAACTCTTACTCTGGACTAATTGTTAAGGTCTTTACTCTTACTCTGGCATCATGGTTAAGGTCTTAACTCTTACTCTGGACTAATTGTTAATGTCTTAACTCTTACTCTGGACTAATGGTTAAGGTCTTAACTCTTACTCTGGACTAATGGTTAAGGTCTTAACTCTTACTCTAGACTAATTGTTAAGGTCTTAACTCTTACTTTGGACAAATGGTTAAGGTCTTAACTCTTACTCTGGCATCATGGTTAAGGTCTTAGACTCTTACTCTTGACTAATGGTTAAGGTCTTAACTCTTACTCTGGACTAATGGTTAAGGTCTGAACTCTTACTCTAGACTAATTGTTAAGGTCTTAACTCTTACTTTGGACAAATGGTTAAGGTCTGAACTCTTACTCTGGACTAATGGTTAAGGTCTTAACTCTTAGTCTGGCATCATGGTTAAGGTCTTAACTCTTACTCTGGACTAATGGTTAAGGTCTTACCTCTTACTCTGGCATCATGGTTAAGGTCTTAACTCTTACTCTGGACTAATGGTTAAGGTCTTAACTCTTACTCTGGACTAATGGTTAAGGTCTTAGACTCTTATCTGGACTAATGGTTAAGGTCTTAACTCTTACTCTGGCATCATGGTTAAGGTCTTAACTCTTACTCTGGACTAATGGTTAAGGTCTTAACACTTACTCTTGACTAATGGTTAAGGTCTTAACTCTTACTCTGGACTAATGGTTAAGGTCTTAGACTCTTACTCTGGCATCATGGTTAAGGTCTTAACTCTTACTCTGGCATCATTGTTAAGGTCTTAACTCTTACTCTGGCATCATGGTTAAGGTCTTAACTCGTTCTCTAGACTAATGGTTAAGGTCTTACCTCTTACTCTGGCATCATGGTTAAGGTCTTAACTCTTACTCTGGACTAATGGTTAAGGACTTAGACTCTTACTCTGGACTAATGGTTAAGGTCTTAACTCTTACTCTGGCATCATGGTTAAGGTCTTAGACTCTTACTCTGGACTAATGGTTAAGGTCTTAACTCTTACTCTGGACTAATGGTTAAGGTCTTAGACTCTTACTCTGGACTAATGGTTAAGGTCTTAACTCTTACTCTGGACTAATGTTTAAGGTCTTAACTCTTACTCTGGCATCATGGTTAAGGTCTTAACTCTTACTCTGGACTAATGGTTAAGGTCTTAACTCTTACTCTTGACTAATGGTTAAGGTCTTAACTCTTACTCTGGACTAATGGTTAAGGTCTTAGACTCTTACTCTGGTATCATGGTTAAGGTCTTAACTCTTACTCTGGCATCATGGTTAAGGTCTTAACTCTTACTCTGGACTAATGGTTAAGGTCTTAACTCTTACTCTGGACTAATGGCTAAGGTCTTAACTCTTACTCTGGCATCATGGTTAAGGTCTTAACTCTTACTCTGGACTAATGGTTAAGGTCTTAACTCTTAGTCTGGCATCATGGTTAAGGTCTTAGACTCATAATCTGGCATCATGGTTAAAGTCTTAAATCTTACTCTGGACTAATGGTTAAGGTCTTAACTCTTACTCTGGCATCATGCTTAAGGTCTTAACTCTTACTCTGGACTAATGGTTAATGTCTTAACTCTTACTCTGGACTAATGGTTAAGGTCTTAACTCTTACTCTGGACTAATGGTTAAGGTCTTAACTCTTACTCTAGACAAATTGTTAAGGTCTTAACTCTTACTTTGGACAAATGGTTAAGGTCTTAACTCTTACTCTGGACTAATGGTTAAGGTCTTAACTCTTACTCTGGCATCATGGTTAAGGTCTTAACTCTTACTCTGGACTAATGGTTAAGGTCTTAGACTCTTACTCTGGACTAATGGTTAAGGTCTTAGACTCTTACTCTGGACTAATGGTTAAGGTCTTAACTCTTACTCTGGCATCATGGTTAAGGTCTTAGACTCTTACTCTGGACTAATGGTTAAGGTCTTTACTCTTACTCTGGACTAGTGGTTAAGGTCTTAGACTCTTACTCTGGACTAATGGTTACGGTCTTAACTCTTTCTCTGGGCTAATGGTTAAGGTCTTAGACTCTTACTCTGGCATCATGGTTAAGGTCTTAACTCTTACTCTGGACTAATGGTTAAGGTCTTAACTCCTACTCTGGACTAATTGTTAAGGTCTTAACTCTTACTCTGGCATCATGGTTAAGGTCTTAACTCTTACTCTGGCATCATGGTTAAGGTCTTAGACTCTTACTCTGGCATCATGGTTAAGGTCTTTACTCTTACTCTGGACTAATGGTTAAGGTCTTAACTCTTACTCTGGACTAATTGTTAAGGTCTTAACTCTTACTCTGGCATCATGGTTAAGGTCTTAACTCTTACTCTGGCATCATGGTTAAGGTCTTAACTCTTACTCTAGACTAATTGTTAAGGTCTTAACTCTTACTTTGGACAAATGGTTAAGGTCTTAACTCTTACTCTGGACTAATGGTTAAGGTCTTAACTCTTAGTCTGGCATCATGGTTAAGGTCTTAACTCTTACTCTGGACTAATGGTTAAGGTCTTACCTCTTACTCTGGCATCATGGTTAAGGTCTTAACTCTTACTCTGGACTAATGGTTAAGGACTTAGACTCTTACTCTGGACTAATGGTTAAGGTCTTAACTCTTACTCTGGCATCATGGTTAAGGTCTTAGACTCTTACTCTGGACTAATGGTTAAGGTCTTAACTCTTACTCTGGACTACTGGTTAAGGTCTTAGACTCTTACTCTGGACTAATGGTTAAGGTCTTAACTCTTACTCTGGACTAATGGTTAAGGTCTTAACTCTTACTCTGGCATCATGGTTAAGGTCTTAACTCTTACTCTGGACTAATGGTTAAGGTCTTAACTCTTACTCTTGACTAATGGTTAAGGTCTTAACTCTTACTCTGGACTAATGGTTAAGGTCTTAGACTCTTACTCTGGCATCATGGTTAAGGTCTTAACTCTTACTCTGGCATCATGGTTCAGGTCTTAACTCTTACTCTGGACTAATGGTTAAGGTCTTAACTCTTACTCTGGACTAATGGTTAAGGTCTTAACTCTTACTCTGGCATCATGGTAAAGGTCTTAACTCTTACTCTGGACTAATGGTTAAGGTCTTAACTCTTAGTCTGGCATCATGGTTAAGGTCTTAACTCTTACTCTAGACTAATGTTTATGGTCTTAGACTCTTACTCTGGCATCATGTTTAAGGTCTTAACTCTTACTCTGGCATCATGGTTAAGGTCTTAACTCTTACTCTGGACTAATGGTTAAGGTCTTAACTCTTACTCTGGACTAATGGTTAAGGTCTTAACTCTTACTCTGGACTAATTGTTAAGGACTTAACTCTTACTGTGGACTAATGGTTAAGGTCTAACTCTTACTCTGGCATCATGGTTAAGGTCTTAGACTCTTACTCTGGCATCATGGTTAAGGTATTAACTCTTACTCTGGACTAATGGTTAAGGTCTTAGACTCTTACTATGGAATAATGGTTAAGGTCTTAACTCTTACTCTGGCATCATGGTTAAGGTCTTAACTCTTACTCTGGACTAATGGTTAAGGTCTTAACTCTTACTCTGGACTAATTGTTAAGGTCTTTACTCTTACTCTGGCATCATGGTTAAGGTCTTAACTCTTACTCTGGACTAATTGTTAATGTCTTAACTCTTACTCTGGACTAATGGTTAAGGTCTTAACTCTTACTCTGGACTAATGGTTAAGGTCTTAACTCTTACTCTAGACTAATTGTTAAGGTCTTAACTCTTACTTTGGACAAATGGTTAAGGTCTTAACTCTTACTCTGGCATCATGGTTAAGGTCTTAGACTCTTACTCTGGACTAATGGTTAAGGTCTTAACTCTTACTCTGGACTAATGGTTAAGGTCTTAACTCTTACTCTGGACTAATGGTTAAGGTCTTAACTCTTACTCTGGCATAACGGTTAAGGTCTTAACTCTTACTCTGGACTAATGGTTAAGGTCTTAACACTTACTCTTGACTAATGGTTAAGGTCTTAACTCTTACTCTGGACTAATGGTTAAGGTCTTAGACTCTTACTCTGGCATCATGGTTAAGGTCTTAACTCTTACTCTGGCATCATTGTTAAGGTCTTAACTCTTACTCTGGCATCATGGTTAAGGTCTTAACTCTTACTCTGGACAAATGGTTAAGGTCTTAACTCTTACTCTGGGTTAATGGTTAAGGTCTTAACTCTTACTCTGGACTAATGGTTAAGGTCTTAACTCTTACTCTGGCATAATGGTTAATGTCTTAACTCTTACTCTGGACTAATGGTTAAGGTTTTAACTCTTACTCTGGACTAATGGTTAAGGTCTTAACTCTTACTCTGGACTAATGGTTAAGGTCTGAACTCTTACTCTAGACTAATTGTTAAGGTCTTAACTCTTACTTTGGACAAATGGTTAAGGTCTGAACTCTTACTCTGGACTAATGGTTAAGGTCTTAACTCTTAGTCTGGCATCATGGTTAAGGTCTTAACTCTTACTCTGGACTAATGGTTAAGGTCTTACCTCTTACTCTGGCATCATGGTTAAGGTCTTAACTCTTACTCTGGACTAATGGTTAAGGTCTTAACTCTTACTCTGGACTAATGGTTAAGGTCTTAGACTCTTATCTGGACTAATGGTTAAGGTCTTAACTCTTACTCTGGACTAATGGTTAAGGTCTTAACTCTTACTCTGGCATCATGGTTAAGGTCTTAACTCTTACTCTGGACTAATGGTTAAGGTCTTAACACTTACTCTTGACTAATGGTTAAGGTCTTAACTCTTACTCTGGACTAATGGTTAAGGTCTTAACTCTTACTCTGGACTAATGGTTAAGGTCTGAACTCTTACTCTAGACTAATTGTTAAGGTCTTAACTCTTACTTTGGACAAATGGTTAAGGTCTGAACTCTTACTCTGGACTAATGGTTAAGGTCTTAACTCTTACTCTGGCATCATGGTTAAGGTCTTAACTCTTACTCTGGACTAATGGTTAAGGTCTTACCTCTTACTCTGGCATCATGGTTAAGGTCTTAACTCTTACTCTGGACTAATGGTTAAGGTCTTAACTCTTACTCTGGACTAATGGTTAAGGTCTTAGACTCTTATCTGGACTAATGGTTAAGGTCTTAACTCTTACTCTGGACTAATGGTTAAGGTCTTAACTCTTACTCTGGCATCATGGTTAAGGTCTTAACTCTTACTCTGGACTAATGGTTAAGGTCTTAACACTTACTCTTGACTAATGGTTAAGGTCTTAACTCTTACTCTGGACTAATGGTTAAGGTCTTAGACTCTTACTCTGGCATCATGGTTAAGGTCTTAACTCTTACTCTGGCATCATTGTTAAGGTCTTAACTCTTACTCTGGCATCATGGTTAAGGTCTTAACTCGTTCTCTAGACTAATGGTTAAGGTCTTACCTCTTACTCTGGCATCATGGTTAAGGTCTTAACTCTTACTCTGGACTAATGGTTAAGGACTTAGACTCTTACTCTGGACTAATGGTTAAGGTCTTAACTCTTACTCTGGCATCATGGTTAAGGTCTTAGACTCTTACTCTGGACTAATGGTTAAGGTCTTAACTTTTACTCTGGACTAATGGTTAAGGTCTTAGACTCTTACTCTGGACTAATGGTTAAGGTCTTAACTCTTACTCTGGACTAATGGTTAAGGTCTTAACTCTTACTCTGGCATCATGGTTAAGGTCTTAACTCTTACTCTGGACTAATGGTTAAGGTCTTAACTCTTACTCTTGACTAATGGTTAAGGTCTTAACTCTTACTCTGGACTAATGGTTAAGGTCTTAGACTCTTACTCTGGTATCATGGTTAAGGTCTTAACTCTTACTCTGGCATCATGGTTAAGGTCTTAACTCTTACTCTGGACTAATGGTTAAGGTCTTAACTCTTACTCTGGACTAATGGCTAAGGTCTTAACTCTTACTCTGGCATCATGGTTAAGGTCTTAACTCTTACTCTGGACTAATGGTTAAGGTCTTAACTCTTAGTCTGGCATCATGGTTAAGGTCTTAGACTCATAATCTGGCATCATGGTTAAAGTCTTAAATCTTACTCTGGACTAATGGTTAAGGTCTTAACTCTTACTCTGGCATCATGGTTAAGGTCTTAACTCTTACTCTGGACTAATGGTTAATGTCTTAACTCTTACTCTGGACTAATGGTTAAGGTCTTAACTCTTACTCTGGACTAATGGTTAAGGTCTTAACTCTTACTCTGGACTAATGGTTAAGGTCTTAACTCTTACTCTAGACAAATTGTTAAGGTCTTAACTCTTACTTTGGACAAATGGTTAAGGTCTTAACTCTTACTCTGGACTAATGGTTAAGGTCTTAACTCTTACTCTGGCATCATGGTTAAGGTCTTAACTCTTACTCTGGACTAATGGTTAAGGTCTTAGACTCTTACTCTGGACTAATGGTTAAGGTCTTAGACTCTTACTCTGGACTAATGGTTAAGGTCTTAACTCTTACTCTGGCATCATGGTTAAGGTCTTAGACTCTTACTCTGGCATCATGGTTAAGGTCTTAACTCTTACTCTGGCATCATTGTTAAGGTCTTAACTCTTACTCTGGCATCATGGTTAAGGTCTTAACTCGTTCTCTAGACTAATGGTTAAGGTCTTACCTCTTACTCTGGCATCATGGTTAAGGTCTTAACTCTTACTCTGGACTAATGGGTAAGGACTTAGACTCTTACTCTGGACTAATGGTTAAGGTCTTAACTCTTACTCTGGCATCATGGTTAAGATCTTAGACTCTTACTCTGGACTAATGGTTAAGGTCTTAACTCTTACTCTGGACTAATGGTTAAGGTCTTAGACTCTTACTCTGGACTAATGGTTAAGGTCTTAACTCTTACTCTGGACTAATGGTTAAGGTCTTAACTCTTACTCTGGCATCATGGTTAAGGTCTTAACTCTTACTCTGGACTAATGGTTAAGGTCTTAACTCTTACTCTTGACTAATGGTTAAGGTCTTAACTCTTACTCTGGACTAATGGTTAAGGTCTTAGACTCTTACTCTGGTATCATGGTTAAGGTCTTAACTCTTACTCTGGCATCATGGTTAAGGTCTTAACTCTTACTCTGGACTAATGGTTAAGGTCTTAACTCTTACTCTGGACTAATGGCTAAGGTCTTAACTCTTACTCTGGCATCATGGTTAAGGTCTTAACTCTTACTCTGGACTAATGGTTAAGGTCTTAACTCTTAGTCTGGCATCATGGTTAAGGTCTTAGACTCATAATCTGGCATCATGGTTAAAGTCTTAAATCTTACTCTGGACTAATGGTTAAGGTCTTAACTCTTACTCTGGCATCATGGTTAAGGTCTTAACTCTTACTCTGGACTAATGGTTAATGTCTTAACTCTTACTCTGGACTAATGGTTAAGGTCTTAACTCTTACTCTGGACTAATGGTTAAGGTCTTAACTCTTACTCTGGACTAATGGTTAAGGTCTTAACTCTTACTCTAGACAAATTGTTAAGGTCTTAACTCTTACTTTGGACAAATGGTTAAGGTCTTAACTCTTACTCTGGACTAATGGTTAAGGTCTTAACTCTTACTCTGGCATCATGGTTAAGGTCTTAACTCTTACTCTGGACTAATGGTTAAGGTCTTAGACTCTTACTCTGGACTAATGGTTAAGGTCTTAGACTCTTACTCTGGACTAATGGTTAAGGTCTTAACTCTTACTCTGGCATCATGGTTAAGGTCTTAGACTCTTACTCTGGACTAATGGTTAAGGTCTTTACTCTTACTCTGGACTAGTGGTTAAGGTCTAAACTCTCACTCTGGACTAATGGTTAAGGTCTTAGACTCTTACTCTGGGTCTTGGTTAAGGTCTTAACTCTTACTCTGGCATCATTGTTAAGGTCTTAACTCTTACTCTGGCATCATGGTTAAGGTCTTAACTCTTACTCTGGACTAATGGTTAAGGTCTTAACTCTTACTCTGGACTAATGGTTAAGGTCTTAACTCTTACTCTGGCATCATGGTTAAGGTCTTAACTCTTACTCTGGACTAATGGTTAAGGTCTTAACTCTTAGTCTGGCATCATGGTTAAGGTCTTAGACTCATACTCTGGCATCATGGTTAAGGTCTTAAATCTTACTCTGGACTAATGGTTAAGGTCTTAACTCTTACTCTGGCATCATGGTTAAGGTCTTAACTCTTACTCTGGACTAATGGTTAAGGTCTTAACTCTTACTCTGGCATCATGGTTAAGGTCTTAACTCTTACTCTAGACTAATGTTTATGGTCTTAGACTCTAACTCTGGCATCATGTTTAAGGTCTTAACTCTTACTCTGGCATCATGGTTTAGGTCTTAACTCTTACTCTGGACTAATGGTTAAGGTCTTAACTCTTACGCTGGACTAATGGTTAAGGTCTTAGACTCGTACTCTGGCATCATGGTTAAGGTCTTTACTCTTACTCTGTACTAATGGTTATGGTCTTAACTCTTACTCTAGCATCATGGTTAAGGTCTTAACTCTTACTCTGGACTAATGGTTAAGGTCTTAACTCCTATTCTGGCATCATGGTTAAGGTCTTAACTCTTACTCTGGCATCATGGTTAAGGTCTTAACTCTTACTCTGGACTAATGGTTAAGGTCTTAGACTCTTACTATGGAGTAATGGTTAAGGTCTGAACTCTTACTATGGCATCATGGTTAAGGACTTAGACTCTTACTCTGGACTAATGGTTAAGGTCTTAACTCTTACTCTGGACTAATGGTTAAGGTCTTAACTCTTACTCTGGACTAATGGTTACGGTCTAACTCTTACTCTGGCATCATGGTTAAGGTCTTAGACTCTTACTCTGGCATCATGGTTAAGGTATTAACTCTTACTCTGGACTAATGGTTAAGGTCTTAGACTCTTACTATGGACTAATGGTTAAGGTCTTAACTCTTACTCTGGCATCATGGTTAAGGTCTTAACTCTTACTCTGGACTAATGGTTAAGGTCTTAAATCGTACTCTGGACTAATTGTTAAGGTCTTTACTCTTACTCTGGCATCATGGTTAAGGTCTTAACTCTTACTCTGGACTAATGGTTAAGGTCTTAGACTCTTACTCTGGACTAATGGTTAAGGTCTTAACTCTTACTCTGGACTAATGGTTAAGGTCTTAACTCTTACTCTGGACTAATGGTTAAGGTCTTAACTCTTACTCTGGCATCATGGTTAAGGTCTTAACTCTTACTCTGGACTAATGGTTAAGGTCTTAACTCTTACTCTTGACTAATGGTTAAGGTCTTAACTCTTACTCTGGACTAATGGTTAAGGTCTTAGACTATTACTCTGGTATCATGGTTAAGGTCTTAACTCTTACTCTGGCATCATGGTTAAGGTCTTAACTCTTACTCTGGACTAATGGTTAAGGTCTTAACTCTTACTCTGGCATCATGGTTAAGGTCTTAACTCTCACTCTGGACTAATGGTTAAGGTCTTAACTCTTAGTCTGGCATCATGGTTAAGGTCTTAGACTCATAATCTGGCATCATGGTTAAGGTCTTAAATCTTACACTGGACTAATGGTTATGGTCTTAACTCTTACTCTGGCATCATGGTTAAGGTCTTAACTCTTACTCTAGACTAATGTTTATGGTCTTAGACTCTTACTCTGGCATCATGTTTAAGGTCTTAACTCTTACTCTGGCATCATGGTTTAGGTCTTAACTCTTACTCTGGACTAATGGTTAAGGTCTTAACTCTTACGCTGGACTAATGGTTAAGGTCTTAGACTCTTACTCTGGCATCATGGTTAAGGTCTTAACTCTTACTCTGGACTAATGGTTATGGTCTTAACTCTTACTCTAGCATCATGGTTAAGGTCTTAACTCTTACTCTGGACTAATGGTTAAGGTCTTAACTCCTATTCTGGCATCATGGTTAAGGTCTTAACTCTTACTCTGGCATCATGGTTAAGGTCTTAACTCTTACTCTGGACTAATGGTTAAGGTCTTAGACTCTTACTATGGAGTAATGGTTAAGGTCTTAACTCTTACTATGGCATCATGGTTAAGGTCTTAGACTCTTACTCTGGACTAATGGTTAAGGTCTTAACTCTTACTCTGGACTAATGGTTAAGGTCTTAACTCTTACTCTGGACTAATGGTTAAGGTCTTAACTCTTACTCTGGACTAATGGTTAAGGTCTAACTCTTACTCTGGACTAATGGTTAAGGTCTTAACTCTTACTCTGGACTAATTGTTAAGGTCTTTACTCTTACTCTGGCATCATGGTTAAGGTCTTAACTCTTACTCTGGACTAATTGTTAATGTCTTAACTCTTACTCCGGACTAATGGTTAAGGTCTTAACTCTTACTCTGGACTAATGGTTAAGGTCTTAACTCTTACTCCAGACTAATTGTTAAGGTCTTAACTCTTACTTTGGACAAATGGTTAAGGTCTTAACTCTTACTCTGGACTAATGGTTAAGGTCTTAACTCTTAGTCTGGCATCATGGTTAAGGTCTTAACTCTTACTCTGGACTAATGGTTAAGGTCTTACCTCTTACTCTGGCATCATGGTTAAGGTCTTAACTCTTACTCTGGACTAATGGTTAAGGTCTTAGACTCTTACTCTGGACTAATGGTTAAGGTCTTAACTCTTCCTCTGGCATCATGGTTAAGGTCTTAGACTCTTACTCTGGACTAATGGTTAAGGTCTTAACTCTTACTCTGGACTCATGGTTAAGGTCTTAGACTCTTACTCTGGACTAATGGTTAAGGTCTTAACTCTTACTCTGGACTAATGGTTAAGGTCTTAACTCTTACTCTGGCATCATGGTTAAGGTCTTAACTCTTACTCTGGACTAATGGTTAAGGTCTTAACTCTTACTCTTGACTAATGATTAAGGTCTTAACTCTTACTCTGGACTAATGGTTAAGGTCTTATACTCTTACTCTGGCATCATGATTAAGGTCTTAACTCTTACTCTGGCATCATTGTTAAGGTCTTAACTCTTACTCTGGCATCATGGTTAAGGTCCTAACTCTTACTCTGGACTAATGGTTAAGGTCTTAACTCTTACTCTGGACTAATGGTTAAGGTCTTAGACTCTTACTCTGGCATCATGGTTAAGGTCTTAACTCTTACTCTGGCATCATTGTTAAGGTCTTAACTCTTACTCTGGCATCATAGTTAAGGTCTTAACTCTTACTCTGGACTAATGGTTAAGGTCTTAACTCTTACTCTGGACTAATGGTTAAGGTCTTAACTCTTACTCTGGACTAATGATTAAGGTCTTAACTCTTACTCTGGCATCATGGTTAAGGTCTTAACTCTTACTCTGGACTAATGGTTAATGTCTTAACTCTTACTCTGGACTAATGGTTAAGGTCTTAACTCTTACTCTGGACTAATGGTTAAGGTCTTAACTCTTATGCTGGACTAATGGTTAAGGTCTTAACTCTTACTCTAGACTAATTGTTAAGGTCTTAACTCTTACTTTGGACAAATGGTTAAGGTCTTAACTCTTACTCTGGACTAATGGTTAAGGTCTTAACTCTTAGTCTGGCATCATGGTTAAGGTCTTAACTCTTACTCTGGACTAATGGTTAAGGTCTTACCTCTTACTCTGGCATCATGGTTAAGGTCTTAAATCTTACTCTGGACTAATGGTTAAGGTCTTAGACTCTTACTCTGGACTAATGGTTAAGGTCTTAACTCTTACTCTGGCATCATGGTTAAGGTCTTAGACTCTTACTCTGGACTAATGCTTAAGGTCTTAACTCTGACTCTGGACTAATGATTAAGGTCTTACCTCTTACTCTGGCATCATGGTTAAGGTCTTAACTCTTACTCTGGACTAATGGTTAAGGTCTTAGACTCTTACTCTGGACTAATGGTTAAGGTCTTAACTCTTACTCTGGCATCATGGTTAAGGTCTTAGACTCTTACTCTGGACTAATGGTTAAGGTCTTAACTCTTACTCTGGACTAATGGTTAAGGTCTTAGACTCTTACTCTGGACTAATGGTTAAGGTCTTACCTCTTACTCTGGCATCATGGTTAAGGTCTTACCTCTTACTCTGGCATCATGGTTAAGGTCTTAACTCTTATTCTGGACTAATGGTTAAGGTCTTAGACTCTTACTCTGGACTAATGGTTAAGGTCTTAACTCTTACTCTGGCATCATGGTTAAGGTCTTAACTCCTACTCTGGACTAATGGTTAATGTCTTAACTCTTAGTCTGGACTAATGGTTAAGGTCTTAACTCTTACTCTGGACTAATGGTTAAGGTATTAACTCTTACTCTAGACTAATTGTTAAGGTCTTAACTCTTACTTTGGACAAATGGTTAAGGTCTTAACTCTTACTCTGGACTAATGGTTAAGGTCTTAACTCTTACTCTGGACTAATGGTTAAGGTCTTAACTCTTAGTCTGGCATCATGGTTAAGGTCTTAACTCTTACTCTGGACTAATGGTTAAGGTCTTACCTCTTACTCTGGCATCATGGTTAAGGTCTTAACTCTTACTCTGGACTAATTGTGAAGGTCTTAACTCTTACTTTGGACAAATGGTTAAGGTCTTAACTCTTACTCTGGACTAATGGTTAAGGTCTTACCTCTTACTCTGGCATCATGGTTAAGGTCTTAACTCTTACTCTGGACTAATGGTTAAGGTCTTAGACTCTTACTCTGGACTAATGGTTAAGGTCTTAACTCTTCCTCTGGCATCATGGTTAAGGTCTTAGACTCTTACTCTGGACTAATGGTTAAGGTCTTAACTCTTACTCTGGACTAATGGTTAAGGTCTTAGACTCTTACTCTGGACTAATGGTTAAGGTCTTAACTCTTACTCTGGACTAATGGTTAAGGTCTTAACTCTTACTCTGGCATCATGGTTAAGGTCTTAACTCTTACTCTGGACTAATGGTTAAGGTCTTAACTCTTACTCTTGACTAATGATTAAGGTCTTAACTCTTACTCTGGACTAATGGTTAAGGTCTTATACTCTTACTCTGGCATCATGATTAAGGTCTTAACTCTTACTCTGGCATCATTGTTAAGGTCTTAACTCTTACTCTGGCATCATGGTTAAGGTCCTAACTCTTACTCTGGACTAATGGTTAAGGTCTTAACTCTTACTCTGGACTAATGGTTAAGGTCTTAGACTCTTACTCTGGCATCATGGTTAAGGTCTTAACTCTTACTCTGGCATCATTGTTAAGGTCTTAACTCTTACTCTGGCATCATAGTTAAGGTCTTAACTCTTACTCTGGACTAATGGTTAAGGTCTTAACTCTAACTCTGGACTAATGGTTAAGGTCTTAACTCTTACTCTGGCATCATGGTTAAGGTCTTAACTCTTACTCTGGACTAATGGTTAATGTCTTAACTCTTACTCTGGACTAATGGTTAAGGTCTTAACTCTTACTCTGGACTAATGGTTAAGGTCTTAACTCTTATGCTGGACTAATGGTTAAGGTCTTAACTCTTACTCTAGACTAATTGTTAAGGTCTTAACTCTTACTTTGGACAAATGGTTAAGGTCTTAACTCTTACTCTGGACTAATGGTTAAGGTCTTAACTCTTAGTCTGGCATCATGGTTAAGGTCTTAACTCTTACTCTGGACTAATGGTTAAGGTCTTACCTCTTACTCTGGCATCATGGTTAAGGTCTTAAATCTTACTCTGGACTAATGGTTAAGGTCTTAGACTCTTACTCTGGACTAATGGTTAAGGTCTTAACTCTTACTCTGGCATCATGGTTAGGGTCTTAGACTCTTACTCTGGACTAATGGTTAAGGTCTTAACTCTGACTCTGGACTAATGATTAAGGTCTTACCTCTTACTCTGGCATCATGGTTAAGGTCTTAACTCTTACTCTGGACTAATGGTTAAGGTCTTAGACTCTTACTCTGGACTAATGGTTAAGGTCTTAACTCTTACTCTGGCATCATGGTTAAGGTCTTAGACTCTTACTCTGGACTAATGGTTAAGGTCTTAACTCTTACTCTGGACTAATGGTTAAGGTCTTAGACTCTTACTCTGGACTAATGGTTAAGGTCTTAACTCTTACTCTGGACTAATGGTTAAGGTCTTAACTCTTACTCTGACATCATGGTTAAGGTTTTAACTCTTACTCTGGACTAATGGTTAAGGTCTTACCTCTTACTCTGGCATCATGGTTAAGGTCTTAACTCTTATTCTGGACTAATGGTTAAGGTCTTAGACTCTTACTCTGGACTAATGGTTAAGGTCTTAACTCTTACTCTGGCATCATGGTTAAGGTCTTAACTCTTACTCTGGACTAATGGTTAATGTCTTAACTCTTAGTCTGGACTAATGGTTAAGGTCTTAACTCTTACTCTGGACTAATGGTTAAGGTCTTACCTCTTACTCTGGCATCATGGTTAAGGTCTTAACTCTTATTCTGGACTAATGGTTAAGGTCTTAGACTCTTACTCTGGACTAATGGTTAAGGTCTTAACTCTTACTCTGGCATCATGGTTAAGGTCTTAACTCTTACTCTGGACTAATGGTTAATGTCTTAACTCTTAGTCTGGACTAATGGTTAAGGTCTTAACTCTTACTCTGGACTAATGGTTAAGGTATTAACTCTTACTCTAGACTAATTGTTAAGGTCTTAACTCTTACTTTGGACAAATGGTTAAGGTCTTAACTCTTACTCTGGACTAATGGTTAAGGTCTTAACTCTTAGTCTGGACTAATGGTTAAGGTCTTACCTCTTACTCTGGCATCATGGTTAAGGTCTTAACTCTTACTCTGGACTAATGGTTAAGGTCTTAGACTCTTACTCTAGACTAATGGTTAAGGTCTTAACTCTTACTCTGGCATCATGGTTAAGGTCTTAACTCTTACTCTGGACTAATGGTTAAGGTCTTAACTCTTACTCTTGACTAATGGTTAAGGTCTTAACTCTTACTCTGGACTAATGGTTAAGGTCTTAGACTCTTACTCTGGCATCATGGTTAAGGTCTTAACTCTTACTCTGGCATCATGGTTCAGGTCTTAACTCTTACTCTGGACTAATGGTTAAGGTCTTAACTCTTACTCTGGACTAATGGTTAAGGTCTTAACTCTTACTCTAGCATCATGGTTAAGGTCTTAACTCTTACTCTGGACTAATGGTTAAGGTCTTAACTCTTAGTCTGGCATCATGGTTAAGGTCTTAACTCTTACTCTAGACTAATGTTTATGGTCTTAGACTCTTACTCTGGCATCATGTTTAAGGTCTTAACTCTTACTCTGGCATCATGGTTAAGGTCTTAACTCTTACTCTGGACTAATGGTTAAGGTCTTAACTCTCACGCTGGACTAATGGTTAAGGTCTTAGACTCTTTCTCTGGCATCATGGTTAAGGTCTTAGACTCTTACTCTGGACTAATGGTTAAGGTCTTAACTCTTACTCTGGACTAATGGTTAAGGTCTTAACTCTTACTCTGGACTAATTGTTAAGGTCTTAACTCTTACTGTGGACTAATGGTTAAGGTCTAACTCTTACTCTGGCATCATGGTTAAGGTCTTAGACTCTTACTCTGGCATCATGGTTAAGGTATTAACTCTTACTCTGGACTAATGGTTAAGGTCTTAGACTCTTACTATGGAATAATGGTTAAGGTCTTAACTCTTACTCTGGCATCATGGTTAAGGTCTTAACTCTTACTCTGGACTAATGGTTAAGGTCTTAACTCTTACTCTGGACTAATTGTTAAGGTCTTTACTCTTACTCTGGCATCATGGTTAAGGTCTTAACTCTTACTCTGGACTAATTGTTAATGTCTTAACTCTTACTCTGGACTAATGGTTAAGGTCTTAACTCTTACTCTGGACTAATGGTTAAGGTCTTAACTCTTACTCTAGACTAATTGTTAAGGTCTTAACTCTTACTTTGGACAAATGGTTAAGGTCTTAACTCTTACTCTGGCATCATGGTTAAGGTCTTAGACTCTTACTCTGGACTAATGGTTAAGGTCTTAACTCTTACTCTGGACTAATGGTGAAGGTCTTAGACTCTTATCTGGACTAATGGTTAAGGTCTTAACTCTTACTCTGGACTAATGGTTAAGGTCTTAACTCTTACGCTGGCATCATGGTTAAGGTCTTAACTCTTACTCTGGACTAATGGGTAAGGTTTTAACACTTACTCTTGACTAATGGTTAAGGTCTTAACTCTTACTCTGGACTAATGGTTAAGGTCTTAGACTCTTACTCTGGCATCATGGTTAAGGTCTTAACTCTTACTCTGGCATCATTGATAAGGTCTTAACTCTTACTCTGGCATCATGGTTAAGGTCTTAACTCTTACTCTGGACAAATGGTTAAGGTCTTAACTCTTACTCTGGGCTAATGGTTAAGGTCTTAACTCTTACTCTGGACTAATGGTTAAGGTCTTAACTCTTACACTGGCATCATGGTTAAGGTCTTAACTCTTACTCTGGACTAATGGTTAATGTCTTAACTCTTACTCTGGACTAATGGTTAAGGTCTTAACTCTTACTCTTGACTAATGGTTAAGGTCTTAACTCTTACTCTGGACTAATGGTTAAGGTCTGAACTCTTACTCTAGACTAATTGTTAAGGTCTTAACTCTTACTTTGGACAAATGGTTAAGGTCTGAACTCTTACTCTGGACTAATGGTTAAGGTCTTAACTCTTAGTCTGGCATCATGGTTAAGGTCTTAACTCTTACTCTGGACTAATGGTTAAGGTCTTACCTCTTACTCTGGCATCATGGTTAAGGTATTAACTCTTACTCTGGACTAATGGTTAAGGTCTTAACTCTTACTCTGGACTAATGGTTAAGGTCTTAGACTCTTATCTGGACTAATGGTTAAGGTCTTAACTCTTACTCTGGACTAATGGTTAAGGTCTTAACTCTTACTCTGGCATCATGGTTAAGGTCTTAACTCTTACTCTGGACTAATGGTTAAGATCTTAACACTTACTCTTGACTAATGGTTAAGGTCTTAACTCTTACTCTGGACTAATGGTTAAGGTCTTAGACTCTTACTCTGGCATCATGGTTAAGGTCTTAACTCTTACTCTGGCATCATTGTTAAGGTCTTAACTCTTACTCTGGCATCATGGTTAAGGTCTTAACTCTTTCTCTAGACTAATGGTTAAGGTCTTACCTCTTACTCTGGCATCATGGTTAAGGTCTTAACTCTTACTCTGGACTAATGGTTAAGGACTTAGACTCTTACTCTGGACTAATGGTTAAGGTCTTAACTCTTACTCTGGCATCATGGTTAAGGTCTTAGACTCTTACTCTGGACTAATGGTTAAGGTCTTAACTCTTACTCTGGACTAATGGTTAAGGTCTTAGACTCTTACTCTGGACTAATGGTTAAGGTCTTAACTCTTACTCTGGGCTAATGGTTAAGGTCTTAACTCTTACTCTGGCATCATGGTTAAGGTCTTAACTCTTACTCTGGACTAATGGTTAAGGTCTTAACGCTTACTCTTGCCTAATGGTTAAGGTCTTAACTCTTACTCTGGACTAATGGTTAAGGTCTTAGACTCTTACTCTGGTATCATGGTTAAGGTCTTAACTCTTACTCTGGCATCATGGTTAAGGTCTTAACTCTTACTCTGGACTAATGGTTAAGGTCTTAACTCTTACTCTGGACTAATGGCTAAGGTCTTAACTCTTACTCTGGCATCATGGTTAAGGTCTTAACTCTTACTCTGGACTAATGGTTAAGGTCTTAACTCTTAGTCTGGCATCATGGTTAAGGTCTTAGACTCATAATCTGGCATCATGGTTAAAGTCTTAAATCTTACTCTGGACTAATGGTTAAGGTCTTAACTCTTACTCTGGCATCATGGTTAAGGTCTTAACTCTTACTCTGGACTAATGGTTAATGTCTTAACTCTTACTCTGGACTAATGGTTAAGGTCTTAACTCTTACTCTGGACTAATGGTTAAGGTCTTAACTCTTACTCTGGACTAATGGTTAAGGTCTTAACTCTTACTCTAGACAAATTGTTAAGGTCTTAACTCTTACTTTGGACAAATGGTTAAGGTCTTAACTCTTACTCTGGACTAATGGTTAAGGTCTTAACTCTTACTCTGGCATCATGGTTAAGGTCTTAACTCTTACTCTGGACTAATGGTTAAGGTCTTAGACTCTTACTCTGGACTAATGGTTAAGGTCTTAGACTCTTACTCTGGACTAATGGTTAAGGTCTTAACTCTTACTCTGGCATCATGGTTAAGGTCTTAGACTCTTACTCTGGACTAATGGTTAAGGTCTTTACTCTTACTCTGGACTAGTGGTTAAGGTCTTAACTCTTACTCTGGACTAATGGTTAAGGTCTTAGACTCTTACTCTGGCATCATGGTTAAGGTCTTAACTCTTACTCTGGCATCATTGTTAAGGTCTTAACTCTTACTCTGGCATCATGGTTAAGGTCTTAACTCTTACTCTGGACTAATGGTTAAGGTCTTAACTCTTACTCTGGACTAATGGTTAAGGTCTTAACTCTTACTCTGGCATCATGGTTAAGGTCTTAACTCTTACTCTGGACTAATGGTTAAGGTCTTAACTCTTACTCTGGCATCATGGTTAAGGTCTTAACTCTTACTCTGGACTAATGGTTAAGGTCTTAACTCTTAGTCTGGCATCATGGTTAAGGTCTTAGACTCTTACTCTGGCATCATGGTTAAGGTCTTAACTCTTACTCTGGACTAATGGTTAAGGTCTTAGACTCTTACTCTGGACTAATGGTTAAGGTCTTAACTCTTCCTCTGGCATCATGGTTAAGGTCTTAGACTCTTACTCTGGACTAATGGTTAAGGTCTTAACTCTTACTCTGGACTCATGGTTAAGGTCTTAGACTCTTACTCTGGACTAATGGTTAAGGTCTTAACTCTTACTCTGGACTAATGGTTAAGGTCTTAACTCTTACTCTGGCATCATGGTTAAGGTCTTAACTCTTACTCTGGACTAATGGTTAAGGTCTTAACTCTTACTCTTGACTAATGATTAAGGTCTTAACTCTTACTCTGGACTAATGGTTAAGGTCTTATACTCTTACTCTGGCATCATGATTAAGGTCTTAACTCTTACTCTGGCATCATTGTTAAGGTCTTAACTCTTACACTGGCATCATGGTTAAGGTCCTAACTCTTACTCTGGACTAATGGTTAAGGTCTTAACTCTTACTCTGGACTAATGGTTAAGGTCTTAGACTCTTACTCTGGCATCATGGTTAAGGTCTTAACTCTTACTCTGGCATCATTGTTAAGGTCTTAACTCTTACTCTGGCATCATAGTTAAGGTCTTAACTCTTACTCTGGACTAATGGTTAAGGTCTTAACTCTTACTCTGGACTAATGGTTAAGGTCTTAACTCTTACTCTGGACTAATGATTAAGGTCTTAACTCTTACTCTGGCATCATGGTTAAGGTCTTAACTCTTACTCTGGACTAATGGTTAATGTCTTAACTCTTACTCTGGACTAATGGTTAAGGTCTTAACTCTTACTCTGGACTAATGGTTAAGGTCTTAACTCTTATGCTGGACTAATGGTTAAGGTCTTAACTCTTAATCTAGACTAATTGTTAAGGTCTTAACTCTTACTTTGGACAAATGGTTAAGGTCTTAACTCTTACTCTGGACTAATGGTTAAGGTCTTAACTCTTAGTCTGGCATCATGGTTAAGGTCTTAACTCTTACTCTGGACTAATGGTTAAGGTCTTACCTCTTACTCTGGCATCATGGTTAAGGTCTTAAATCTTACTCTGGACTAATGGTTAAGGTCTTAGACTCTTACTCTGGACTAATGGTTAAGGTCTTAACTCTTACTCTGGCATCATGGTTAAGGTCTTAGACTCTTACTCTGGACTAATGGTTAAGGTCTTAACTCTGACTCTGGACTAATGATTAAGGTCTTACCTCTTACTCTGGCATCATGGTTAAGGTCTTAACTCTTACTCTGGACTAATGGTTAAGGTCTTAGACTCTTACTCTGGACTAATGGTTAAGGTCTTAACTCTTACTCTGGCATCATGGTTAAGGTCTTAGACTCTTACTCTGGACTAATGGTTAAGGTCTTAACTCTTACTCTGGACTAATGGTTAAGGTCTTAGACTCTTACTCTGGACTAATGGTTAAGGTCTTACCTCTTACTCTGGCATCATGGTTAAGGTCTTAACTCTTATTCTGGACTAATGGTTAAGGTCTTAGACTCTTACTCTGGACTAATGGTTAAGGTCTTAACTCTTACTCTGGCATCATGGTTAAGGTCTTAACTCTTACTCTGGACTAATGGTTAATGTCTTAACTCTTAGTCTGGACTAATGGTTAAGGTCTTAACTCTTACTCTGGACTAATGGTTAAGGTATTAACTCTTACTCTAGACTAATTGTTAAGGTCTTAACTCTTACTTTGGACAAATGGTTAAGGTCTTAACTCTTACTCTGGACTAATGGTTAAGGTCTTAACTCTTACTCTGGACTAATGGTTAAGGTCTTAACTCTTAGTCTGGCATCATGGTTAAGGTCTTAACTCTTACTCTGGACTAATGGTTAAGGTCTTACCTCTTACTCTGGCATCATGGTTAAGGTCTTAACTCTTACTCTGGACTAATTGTGAAGGTCTTAACTCTTACTTTGGACAAATGGTTAAGGTCTTAACTCTTACTCTGGACTAATGGTTAAGGTCTTACCTCTTACTCTGGCATCATGGTTAAGGTCTTAACTCTTACTCTGGACTAATGGTTAAGGTCTTAGACTCTTACTCTGGACTAATGGTTAAGGTCTTAACTCTTCCTCTGGCATCATGGTTAAGGTCTTAGACTCTTACTCTGGACTAATGGTTAAGGTCTTAACTCTTACTCTGGACTCATGGTTAAGGTCTTAGACTCTTACTCTGGACTAATGGTTAAGGTCTTAACTCTTACTCTGGACTAATGGTTAAGGTCTTAACTCTTACTCTGGCATCATGGTTAAGGTCTTAACTCTTACTCTGGACTAATGGTTAAGGTCTTAACTCTTACTCTTGACTAATGATTAAGGTCTTAACTCTTACTCTGGACTAATGGTTAAGGTCTTATACTCTTACTCTGGCATCATGATTAAGGTCTTAACTCTTACTCTGGCATCATTGTTAAGGTCTTAACTCTTACTCTGGCATCATGGTTAAGGTCCTAACTCTTACTCTGGACTAATGGTTAAGGTCTTAACTCTTACTCTGGACTAATGGTTAAGGTCTTAGACTCTTACTCTGGCATCATGGTTAAGGTCTTAACTCTTACTCTGGCATCATTGTTAAGGTCTTAACTCTTACTCTGGCATCATAGTTAAGGTCTTAACTCTTACTCTGGACTAATGGTTAAGGTCTTAACTCTAACTCTGGACTAATGGTTAAGGTCTTAACTCTTACTCTGGCATCATGGTTAAGGTCTTAACTCTTACTCTGGACTAATGGTTAATGTCTTAACTCTTACTCTGGACTAATGGTTAAGGTCTTAACTCTTACTCTGGACTAATGGTTAAGGTCTTAACTCTTATGCTGGACTAATGGTTAAGGTCTTAACTCTTACTCTAGACTAATTGTTAAGGTCTTAACTCTTACTTTGGACAAATGGTTAAGGTCTTAACTCTTACTCTGGACTAATGGTTAAGGTCTTAACTCTTAGTCTGGCATCATGGTTAAGGTCTTAACTCTTACTCTGGACTAATGGTTAAGGTCTTACCTCTTACTCTGGCATCATGGTTAAGGTCTTAAATCTTACTCTGGACTAATGGTTAAGGTCTTAGACTCTTACTCTGGACTAATGGTTAAGGTCTTAACTCTTACTCTGGCATCATGGTTAGGGTCTTAGACTCTTACTCTGGACTAATGGTTAAGGTCTTAACTCTGACTCTGGACTAATGATTAAGGTCTTACCTCTTACTCTGGCATCATGGTTAAGGTCTTAACTCTTACTCTGGACTAATGGTTAAGGTCTTATACTCTTACTCTGGACTAATGGTTAAGGTCTTAACTCTTACTCTGGCATCATGGTTAAGGTCTTAGACTCTTACTCTGGACTAATGGTTAAGGTCTTAACTCTTACTCTGGACTAATGGTTAAGGTCTTAGACTCTTACTCTGGACTAATGGTTAAGGTCTTAACTCTTACTCTGGACTAATGGTTAAGGTCTTAACTCTTACTCTGACATCATGGTTAAGGTTTTAACTCTTACTCTGGACTAATGGTTAAGGTCTTACCTCTTACTCTGGCATCATGGTTAAGGTCTTACCTCTTACTCTGGCATCATGGTTAAGGTCTTAACTCTTATTCTGGACTAATGGTTAAGGTCTTAGACTCTTACTCTGGACTAATGGTTAAGGTCTTAACTCTTACTCTGGCATCATGGTTAAGGTCTTAACTCTTACTCTGGACTAATGGTTAATGTCTTAACTCTTAGTCTGTACTAATGGTTAAGGTCTTAACTCTTACTCTGGACTAATGGTTAAGGTCTTACCTCTTACTCTGGCATCATGGTTAAGGTCTTAACTCTTATTCTGGACTAATGGTTAAGGTCTTAGACTCTTACTCTGGACTAATGGTTAAGGTCTTAACTCTTACTCTGGCATCATGGTTAAGGTCTTAACTCTTACTCTGGACTAATGGTTAATGTCTTAACTCTTAGTCTGGACTAATGGTTAAGGTCTTAACTCTTACTCTGGACTAATGGTTAAGGTATTAACTCTTACTCTAGACTAATTGTTAAGGTCTTAACTCTTACTTTGGACAAATGGTTAAGGTCTTAACTCTTACTCTGGACTAATGGTTAAGGTCTTAACTCTTAGTCTGGACTAATGGTTAAGGTCTTACCTCTTACTCTGGCATCATGGTTAAGGTCTTAACTCTTACTCTGGACTAATGGTTAAGGTCTTAGACTCTTACTCTGGACTAATGGTTAAGGTCTTAACTCTTACTCTGGCATCATGGTTAAGGTCTTAACTCTTACTCTGGACTAATGGTTAAGGTCTTAACTCTTACTCTTGACTAATGGTTAAGGTCTTAACTCTTACTCTGGACTAATGGTTAAGGTCTTAGACTCTTACTCTGGCATCATGGTTAAGGTCTTAACTCTTACTCTGGCATCATGGTTCAGGTCTTAACTCTTACTCTGGACTAATGGTTAAGGTCTTAACTCTTACTCTGGACTAATGGTTAAGGTCTTAACTCTTACTCTAGCATCATGGTTAAGGTCTTAACTCTTACTCTGGACTAATGGTTAAGGTCTTAACTCGTAGTCTGGCATCATGGTTAAGGTCTTAACTCTTACTCTAGACTAATGTTTATGGTCTTAGACTCTTACTCTGGCATCATGTTTAAGGTCTTAACTCTTACTCTGGCATCATGGTTAAGGTCTTAACTCTTACTCTGGACTAATGGTTAAGGTCTTAACTCTCACGCTGGACTAATGGTTAAGGTCTTAGACTCTTTCTCTGGCATCATGGTTAAGGTCTTAGACTCTTACTCTGGACTAATGGTTAAGGTCTTAACTCTTACTCTGGACTAATGGTTAAGGTCTTAACTCTTACTCTGGACTAATTGTTAAGGTCTTAACTCTTACTGTGGACTAATGGTTAAGGTCTAACTCTTACTCTGGCATCATGGTTAAGGTCTTAGACTCTTACTCTGGCATCATGGTTAAGGTATTAACTCTTACTCTGGACTAATGGTTAAGGTCTTAGACTCTTACTATGGAATAATGGTTAAGGTCTTAACTCTTACTCTGGCATCATGGTTAAGGTCTTAACTCTTACTCTGGACTAATGGTTAAGGTCTTAACTCTTACTCTGGACTAATTGTTAAGGTCTTTACTCTTACTCTGGCATCATGGTTAAGGTCTTAACTCTTACTCTGGACTAATTGTTAATGTCTTAACTCTTACTCTGGACTAATGGTTAAGGTCTTAACTCTTACTCTGGACTAATGGTTAAGGTCTTAACTCTTACTCTAGACTAATTGTTAAGGTCTTAACTCTTACTTTGGACAAATGGTTAAGGTCTTAACTCTTACTCTGGCATCATGGTTAAGGTCTTAGACTCTTACTCTGGACTAATGGTTAAGGTCTTAACTCTTACTCTGGACTAATGGTGAAGGTCTTAGACTCTTATCTGGACTAATGGTTAAGGTCTTAACTCTTACTCTGGACTAATGGTTAAGGTCTTAACTCTTACTCTGGCATCATGGTTAAGGTCTTTACTCTTACTCTGGACTAATGGGTAAGGTCTTAACACTTACTCTTGACTAATGGTTAAGGTCTTAACTCTTACTCTGGACTAATGGTTAAGGTCTTAGACTCTTACTCTGGCATCATGGTTAAGGTCTTAACTCTTACTCTGGCATCATTGATAAGGTCTTAACTCTTACTCTGGCATCATGGTTAAGGTCTTAACTCTTACTCTGGACAAATGGTTAAGGTCTTAACTCTTACTCTGGGCTAATGGTTAAGGTCTTAACTCTTACTCTGGACTAATGGTTAAGGTCTTAACTCTTACACTGGCATCATGGTTAAGGTCTTAACTCTTACTCTGGACTAATGGTTAATGTCTTAACTCTTACTCTGGACTAATGGTTAAGGTCTTAACTCTTACTCTTGACTAATGGTTAAGGTCTTAACTCTTACTCTGGACTAATGGTTAAGGTCTTAACTCTTACTCTGGACTAATGATTAAGGTCTTAACTCTTACTCTGGCATCATGGTTAAGGTCTTAACTCTTACTCTGGACTAATGGTTAATGTCTTAACTCTTACTCTGGACTAATGGTTAAGGTCTTAACTCTTACTCTGGACTAATGGTTAAGGTCTTAACTCTTATGCTGGACTAATGGTTAAGGTCTTAACTCTTACTCTAGACTAATTGTTAAGGTCTTAACTCTTACTTTGGACAAATGGTTAAGGTCTTAACTCTTACTCTGGACTAATGGTTAAGGTCTTAACTCTTAGTCTGGCATCATGGTTAAGGTCTTAACTCTTACTCTGGACTAATGGTTAAGGTCTTACCTCTTACTCTGGCATCATGGTTAAGGTCTTAAATCTTACTCTGGACTAATGGTTAAGGTCTTAGACTCTTACTCTGGACTAATGGTTAAGGTCTTAACTCTTACTCTGGCATCATGGTTAAGGTCTTAGACTCTTACTCTGGACTAATGGTTAAGGTCTTAACTCTGACTCTGGACTAATGATTAAGGTCTTACCTCTTACTCTGGCATCATGGTTAAGGTCTTAACTCTTACTCTGGACTAATGGTTAAGGTCTTAGACTCTTACTCTGGACTAATGGTTAAGGTCTTAACTCTTACTCTGGCATCATGGTTAAGGTCTTAGACTCTTACTCTGGACTAATGGTTAAGGTCTTAACTCTTACTCTGGACTAATGGTTAAGGTCTTAGACTCTTACTCTGGACTAATGGTTAAGGTCTTACCTCTTACTCTGGCATCATGGTTAAGGTCTTACCTCTTACTCTGGCATCATGGTTAAGGTCTTAACTCTTATTCTGGACTAATGGTTAAGGTCTTAGACTCTTACTCTGGACTAATGGTTAAGGTCTTAACTCTTACTCTGGCATCATGGTTAAGGTCTTAACTCCTACTCTGGACTAATGGTTAATGTCTTAACTCTTAGTCTGGACTAATGGTTAAGGTCTTAACTCTTACTCTGGACTAATGGTTAAGGTATTAACTCTTACTCTAGACTAATTGTTAAGGTCTTAACTCTTACTTTGGACAAATGGTTAAGGTCTTAACTCTTACTCTGGACTAATGGTTAAGGTCTTAACTCTTACTCTGGACTAATGGTTAAGGTCTTAACTCTTAGTCTGGCATCATGGTTAAGGTCTTAACTCTTACTCTGGACTAATGGTTAAGGTCTTACCTCTTACTCTGGCATCATGGTTAAGGTCTTAACTCTTACTCTGGACTAATTGTGAAGGTCTTAACTCTTACTTTGGACAAATGGTTAAGGTCTTAACTCTTACTCTGGACTAATGGTTAAGGTCTTACCTCTTACTCTGGCATCATGGTTAAGGTCTTAACTCTTACTCTGGACTAATGGTTAAGGTCTTAGACTCTTACTCTGGACTAATGGTTAAGGTCTTAACTCTTCCTCTGGCATCATGGTTAAGGTCTTAGACTCTTACTCTGGACTAATGGTTAAGGTCTTAACTCTTACTCTGGACTAATGGTTAAGGTCTTAGACTCTTACTCTGGACTAATGGTTAAGGTCTTAACTCTTACTCTGGACTAATGGTTAAGGTCTTAACTCTTACTCTGGCATCATGGTTAAGGTCTTAACTCTTACTCTGGACTAATGGTTAAGGTCTTAACTCTTACTCTTGACTAATGATTAAGGTCTTAACTCTTACTCTGGACTAATGGTTAAGGTCTTATACTCTTACTCTGGCATCATGATTAAGGTCTTAACTCTTACTCTGGCATCATTGTTAAGGTCTTAACTCTTACTCTGGCATCATGGTTAAGGTCCTAACTCTTACTCTGGACTAATGGTTAAGGTCTTAACTCTTACTCTGGACTAATGGTTAAGGTCTTAGACTCTTACTCTGGCATCATGGTTAAGGTCTTAACTCTTACTCTGGCATCATTGTTAAGGTCTTAACTCTTACTCTGGCATCATAGTTAAGGTCTTAACTCTTACTCTGGACTAATGGTTAAGGTCTTAACTCTAACTCTGGACTAATGGTTAAGGTCTTAACTCTTACTCTGGCATCATGGTTAAGGTCTTAACTCTTACTCTGGACTAATGGTTAATGTCTTAACTCTTACTCTGGACTAATGGTTAAGGTCTTAACTCTTACTCTGGACTAATGGTTAAGGTCTTAACTCTTATGCTGGACTAATGGTTAAGGTCTTAACTCTTACTCTAGACTAATTGTTAAGGTCTTAACTCTTACTTTGGACAAATGGTTAAGGTCTTAACTCTTACTCTGGACTAATGGTTAAGGTCTTAACTCTTAGTCTGGCATCATGGTTAAGGTCTTAACTCTTACTCTGGACTAATGGTTAAGGTCTTACCTCTTACTCTGGCATCATGGTTAAGGTCTTAAATCTTACTCTGGACTAATGGTTAAGGTCTTAGACTCTTACTCTGGACTAATGGTTAAGGTCTTAACTCTTACTCTGGCATCATGGTTAGGGTCTTAGACTCTTACTCTGGACTAATGGTTAAGGCCTTAACTCTGACTCTGGACTAATGATTAAGGTCTTACCTCTTACTCTGGCATCATGGTTAAGGTCTTAACTCTTACTCTGGACTAATGGTTAAGGTCTTAGACTCTTACTCTGGACTAATGGTTAAGGTCTTAACTCTTACTCTGGCATCATGGTTAAGGTCTTAGACTCTTACTCTGGACTAATGGTTAAGGTCTTAACTCTTACTCTGGACTAATGGTTAAGGTCTTAGACTCTTACTCTGGACTAATGGTTAAGGTCTTAACTCTTACTCTGGACTAATGGTTAAGGTCTTAACTCTTACTCTGACATCATGGTTAAGGTTTTAACTCTTACTCTGGACTAATGGTTAAGGTCTTACCTCTTACTCTGGCATCATGGTTAAGGTCTTAACTCTTATTCTGGACTAATGGTTAAGGTCTTAGACTCTTACTCTGGACTAATGGTTAAGGTCTTAACTCTTACTCTGGCATCATGGTTAAGGTCTTAACTCTTACTCTGGACTAATGGTTAATGTCTTAACTCTTAGTCTGGACTAATGGTTAAGGTCTTAACTCTTACTCTGGACTAATGGTTAAGGTCTTACCTCTTACTCTGGCATCATGGTTAAGGTCTTAACTCTTATTCTGGACTAATGGTTAAGGTCTTAGACTCTTACTCTGGACTAATGGTTAAGGTCTTAACTCTTACTCTGGCATCATGGTTAAGGTCTTAACTCTTACTCTGGACTAATGGTTAATGTCTTAACTCTTAGTCTGGACTAATGGTTAAGGTCTTAACTCTTACTCTGGACTAATGGTTAAGGTATTAACTCTTACTCTAGACTAATTGTTAAGGTCTTAACTCTTACTTTGGACAAATGGTTAAGGTCTTAACTCTTACTCTGGACTAATGGTTAAGGTCTTAACTCTTAGTCTGGACTAATGGTTAAGGTCTTACCTCTTACTCTGGCATCATGGTTAAGGTCTTAACTCTTACTCTGGACTAATGGTTAAGGTCTTAGACTCTTACTCTAGACTAATGGTTAAGGTCTTAACTCTTACTCTGGCATCATGGTTAAGGTCTTAACTCTTACTCTGGACTAATGGTTAAGGTCTTAACTCTTACTCTTGACTAATGGTTAAGGTCTTAACTCTTACTCTGGACTAATGGTTAAGGTCTTAGACTCTTACTCTGGCATCATGGTTAAGGTCTTAACTCTTACTCTGGCATCATGGTTCAGGTCTTAACTCTTACTCTGGACTAATGGTTAAGGTCTTAACTCTTACTCTGGACTAATGGTTAAGGTCTTAACTCTTACTCTAGCATCATGGTTAAGGTCTTAACTCTTACTCTGGACTAATGGTTAAGGTCTTAACTCTTAGTCTGGCATCATGGTTAAGGTCTTAACTCTTACTCTAGACTAATGTTTATGGTCTTAGACTCTTACTCTGGCATCATGTTTAAGGTCTTAACTCTTACTCTGGCATCATGGTTAAGGTCTTAACTCTTACTCTGGACTAATGGTTAAGGTCTTAACTCTCACGCTGGACTAATGGTTAAGGTCTTAGACTCTTTCTCTGGCATCATGGTTAAGGTCTTAGACTCTTACTCTGGACTAATGGTTAAGGTCTTAACTCTTACTCTGGACTAATGGTTAAGGTCTTAACTCTTACTCTGGACTAATTGTTAAGGTCTTAACTCTTACTGTGGACTAATGGTTAAGGTCTAACTCTTACTCTGGCATCATGGTTAAGGTCTTAGACTCTTACTCTGGCATCATGGTTAAGGTATTAACTCTTACTCTGGACTAATGGTTAAGGTCTTAGACTCTTACTATGGAATAATGGTTAAGGTCTTAACTCTTACTCTGGCATCATGGTTAAGGTCTTAACTCTTACTCTGGACTAATGGTTAAGGTCTTAACTCTTACTCTGGACTAATTGTTAAGGTCTTTACTCTTACTCTGGCATCATGGTTAAGGTCTTAACTCTTACTCTGGACTAATTGTTAATGTCTTAACTCTTACTCTGGACTAATGGTTAAGGTCTTAACTCTTACTCTGGACTAATGGTTAAGGTCTTAACTCTTACTCTAGACTAATTGTTAAGGTCTTAACTCTTACTTTGGACAAATGGTTAAGGTCTTAACTCTTACTCTGGCATCATGGTTAAGGTCTTAGACTCTTACTCTGGACTAATGGTTAAGGTCTTAACTCTTACTCTGGACTAATGGTGAAGGTCTTAGACTCTTATCTGGACTAATGGTTAAGGTCTTAACTCTTACTCTGGACTAATGGTTAAGGTCTTAACTCTTACGCTGGCATCATGGTTAAGGTCTTAACTCTTACTCTGGACTAATGGGTAAGGTTTTAACACTTACTCTTGACTAATGGTTAAGGTCTTAACTCTTACTCTGGACTAATGGTTAAGGTCTTAGACTCTTACTCTGGCATCATGGTTAAGGTCTTAACTCTTACTCTGGCATCATTGATAAGGTCTTAACTCTTACTCTGGCATCATGGTTAAGGTCTTAACTCTTACTCTGGACAAATGGTTAAGGTCTTAACTCTTACTCTGGGCTAATGGTTAAGGTCTTAACTCTTACTCTGGACTAATGGTTAAGGTCTTAACTCTTACACTGGCATCATGGTTAAGGTCTTAACTCTTACTCTGGACTAATGGTTAATGTCTTAACTCTTACTCTGGACTAATGGTTAAGGTCTTAACTCTTACTCTTGACTAATGGTTAAGGTCTTAACTCTTACTCTGGACTAATGGTTAAGGTCTGAACTCTTACTCTAGACTAATTGTTAAGGTCTTAACTCTTACTTTGGACAAATGGTTAAGGTCTGAACTCTTACTCTGGACTAATGGTTAAGGTCTTAACTCTTAGTCTGGCATCATGGTTAAGGTCTTAACTCTTACTCTGGACTAATGGTTAAGGTCTTACCTCTTACTCTGGCATCATGGTTAAGGTATTAACTCTTACTCTGGACTAATGGTTAAGGTCTTAACTCTTACTCTGGACTAATGGTTAAGGTCTTAGACTCTTATCTGGACTAATGGTTAAGGTCTTAACTCTTACTCTGGACTAATGGTTAAGGTCTTAACTCTTACTCTGGCATCATGGTTAAGGTCTTAACTCTTACTCTGGACTAATGGTTAAGGTCTTAACACTTACTCTTGACTAATGGTTAAGGTCTTAACTCTTACTCTGGACTAATGGTTAAGGTCTTAGACTCTTACTCTGGCATCATGGTTAAGGTCTTAACTCTTACTCTGGCATCATTGTTAAGGTCTTAACTCTTACTCTGGCATCATGGTTAAGGTCTTAACTCTTTCTCTAGACTAATGGTTAAGGTCTTACCTCTTACTCTGGCATCATGGTTAAGGTCTTAACTCTTACTCTGGACTAATGGTTAAGGACTTAGACTCTTACTCTGGACTAATGGTTAAGGTCTTAACTCTTACTCTGGCATCATGGTTAAGGTCTTAGACTCTTACTCTGGACTAATGGTTAAGGTCTTAACTCTTACTCTGGACTAATGGTTAAGGTCTTAGACTCTTACTCTGGACTAATGGTTAAGGTCTTAACTCTTACTCTGGGCTAATGGTTAAGGTCTTAACTCTTACTCTGGCATCATGGTTAAGGTCTTAACTCTTACTCTGGACTAATGGTTAAGGTCTTAACGCTTACTCTTGCCTAATGGTTAAGGTCTTAACTCTTACTCTGGACTAATGGTTAAGGTCTTAGACTCTTACTCTGGTATCATGGTTAAGGTCTTAACTCTTACTCTGGCATCATGGTTAAGGTCTTAACTCTTACTCTGGACTAATGGTTAAGGTCTTAACTCTTACTCTGGACTAATGGCTAAGGTCTTAACTCTTACTCTGGCATCATGGTTAAGGTCTTAACTCTTACTCTGGACTAATGGTTAAGGTCTTAACTCTTAGTCTGGCATCATGGTTAAGGTCTTAGACTCATAATCTGGCATCATGGTTAAAGTCTTAAATCTTACTCTGGACTAATGGTTAAGGTCTTAACTCTTACTCTGGCATCATGGTTAAGGTCTTAACTCTTACTCTGGACTAATGGTTAATGTCTTAACTCTTACTCTGGACTAATGGTTAAGGTCTTAACTCTTACTCTGGACTAATGGTTAAGGTCTTAACTCTTACTCTGGACTAATGGTTAAGGTCTTAACTCTTACTCTAGACAAATTGTTAAGGTCTTAACTCTTACTTTGGACAAATGGTTAAGGTCTTAACTCTTACTCTGGACTAATGGTTAAGGTCTTAACTCTTACTCTGGCATCATGGTTAAGGTCTTAACTCTTACTCTGGACTAATGGTTAAGGTCTTAGACTCTTACTCTGGACTAATGGTTAAGGTCTTAGACTCTTACTCTGGACTAATGGTTAAGGTCTTAACTCTTACTCTGGCATCATGGTTAAGGTCTTAGACTCTTACTCTGGACTAATGGTTAAGGTCTTTACTCTTACTCTGGACTAGTGGTTAAGGTCTTAACTCTTACTCTGGACTAATGGTTAAGGTCTTAGACTCTTACTCTGGCATCATGGTTAAGGTCTTAACTCTTACTCTGGCATCATTGTTAAGGTCTTAACTCTTACTCTGGCATCATGGTTAAGGTCTTAACTCTTACTCTGGACTAATGGTTAAGGTCTTAACTCTTACTCTGGACTAATGGTTAAGGTCTTAACTCTTACTCTGGCATCATGGTTAAGGTCTTAACTCTTACTCTGGACTAATGGTTAAGGTCTTAACTCTTACTCTGGCATCATGGTTAAGGTCTTAACTCTTACTCTGGACTAATGGTTAAGGTCTTAACTCTTAGTCTGGCATCATGGTTAAGGTCTTAGACTCTTACTCTGGCATCATGGTTAAGGTCTTAACTCTTACTCTGGACTAATGGTTAAGGTCTTAGACTCTTACTCTGGACTAATGGTTAAGGTCTTAACTCTTCCTCTGGCATCATGGTTAAGGTCTTAGACTCTTACTCTGGACTAATGGTTAAGGTCTTAACTCTTACTCTGGACTCATGGTTAAGGTCTTAGACTCTTACTCTGGACTAATGGTTAAGGTCTTAACTCTTACTCTGGACTAATGGTTAAGGTCTTAACTCTTACTCTGGCATCATGGTTAAGGTCTTAACTCTTACTCTGGACTAATGGTTAAGGTCTTAACTCTTACTCTTGACTAATGATTAAGGTCTTAACTCTTACTCTGGACTAATGGTTAAGGTCTTATACTCTTACTCTGGCATCATGATTAAGGTCTTAACTCTTACTCTGGCATCATTGTTAAGGTCTTAACTCTTACTCTGGCATCATGGTTAAGGTCCTAACTCTTACTCTGGACTAATGGTTAAGGTCTTAACTCTTACTCTGGACTAATGGTTAAGGTCTTAGACTCTTACTCTGGCATCATGGTTAAGGTCTTAACTCTTACTCTGGCATCATTGTTAAGGTCTTAACTCTTACTCTGGCATCATAGTTAAGGTCTTAACTCTTACTCTGGACTAATGGTTAAGGTCTTAACTCTTACTCTGGACTAATGGTTAAGGTCTTAACTCTTACTCTGGACTAATGATTAAGGTCTTAACTCTTACTCTGGCATCATGGTTAAGGTCTTAACTCTTACTCTGGACTAATGGTTAATGTCTTAACTCTTACTCTGGACTAATGGTTAAGGTCTTAACTCTTACTCTGGACTAATGGTTAAGGTCTTAACTCTTATGCTGGACTAATGGTTAAGGTCTTAACTCTTAATCTAGACTAATTGTTAAGGTCTTAACTCTTACTTTGGACAAATGGTTAAGGTCTTAACTCTTACTCTGGACTAATGGTTAAGGTCTTAACTCTTAGTCTGGCATCATGGTTAAGGTCTTAACTCTTACTCTGGACTAATGGTTAAGGTCTTACCTCTTACTCTGGCATCATGGTTAAGGTCTTAAATCTTACTCTGGACTAATGGTTAAGGTCTTAGACTCTTACTCTGGACTAATGGTTAAGGTCTTAACTCTTACTCTGGCATCATGGTTAAGGTCTTAGACTCTTACTCTGGACTAATGGTTAAGGTCTTAACTCTGACTCTGGACTAATGATTAAGGTCTTACCTCTTACTCTGGCATCATGGTTAAGGTCTTAACTCTTACTCTGGACTAATGGTTAAGGTCTTAGACTCTTACTCTGGACTAATGGTTAAGGTCTTAACTCTTACTCTGGCATCATGGTTAAGGTCTTAGACTCTTACTCTGGACTAATGGTTAAGGTCTTAACTCTTACTCTGGACTAATGGTTAAGGTCTTAGACTCTTACTCTGGACTAATGGTTAAGGTCTTACCTCTTACTCTGGCATCATGGTTAAGGTCTTAACTCTTATTCTGGACTAATGGTTAAGGTCTTAGACTCTTACTCTGGACTAATGGTTAAGGTCTTAACTCTTACTCTGGCATCATGGTTAAGGTCTTAACTCTTACTCTGGACTAATGGTTAATGTCTTAACTCTTAGTCTGGACTAATGGTTAAGGTCTTAACTCTTACTCTGGACTAATGGTTAAGGTATTAACTCTTACTCTGGACTAATGGTTAAGGTCTTAACTCTTAGTCTGGCATCATGGTTAAGGTCTTAACTCTTACTCTGGACTAATGGTTAAGGTCTTACCTCTTACTCTGGCATCATGGTTAAGGTATTAACTCTTACTCTGGACTAATGGTTAAGGTCTTAACTCTTACTCTGGACTAATGGTTAAGGTCTTAGACTCTTATCTGGACTAATGGTTAAGGTCTTAACTCTTACTCTGGACTAATGGTTAAGGTCTTAACTCTTACTCTGGCATCATGGTTAAGGTCTTAACTCTTACTCTGGACTAATGGTTAAGGTCTTAACACTTACTCTTGACTAATGGTTAAGGTCTTAACTCTTACTCTGGACTAATGGTTAAGGTCTTAGACTCTTACTCTGGCATCATGGTTAAGGTCTTAACTCTTACTCTGGACTAATGGTTAAGGACTTAGACTCTTACTCTGGACTAATGGTTAAGGTCTTAACTCTTACTCTGGCATCATGGTTAAGGTCTTAGACTCTTACTCTGGACTAATGGTTAAGGTCTTAACTCTTACTCTGGACTAATGGTTAAGGTCTTAGACTCTTACTCTGGACTAATGGTTAAGGTCTTAACTCTTACTCTGGGCTAATGGTTAAGGTCTTAACTCTTACTCTGGCATCATGGTTAAGGTCTTAACTCTTACTCTGGACTAATGGTTAAGGTCTTAACGCTTACTCTTGCCTAATGGTTAAGGTCTTAACTCTTACTCTGGACTAATGGTTAAGGTCTTAGACTCTTACTCTGGTATCATGGTTAAGGTCTTAACTCTTACTCTGGCATCATGGTTAAGGTCTTAACTCTTACTCTGGACTAATGGTTAAGGTCTTAACTCTTACTCTGGACTAATGGCTAAGGTCTTAACTCTTACTCTGGCATCATGGTTAAGGTCTTAACTCTTACTCTGGACTAATGGTTAAGGTCTTAACTCTTAGTCTGGCATCATGGTTAAGGTCTTAGACTCATAATCTGGCATCATGGTTAAAGTCTTAAATCTTACTCTGGACTAATGGTTAAGGTCTTAACTCTTACTCTGGCATCATGGTTAAGGTCTTAACTCTTACTCTGGACTAATGGTTAATGTCTTAACTCTTACTCTGGACTAATGGTTAAGGTCTTAACTCTTACTCTGGACTAATGGTTAAGGTCTTAACTCTTACTCTGGACTAATGGTTAAGGTCTTAACTCTTACTCTAGACAAATTGTTAAGGTCTTAACTCTTACTTTGGACAAATGGTTAAGGTCTTAACTCTTACTCTGGACTAATGGTTAAGGTCTTAACTCTTACTCTGGCATCATGGTTAAGGTCTTAACTCTTACTCTGGACTAATGGTTAAGGTCTTAGACTCTTACTCTGGACTAATGGTTAAGGTCTTAGACTCTTACTCTGGACTAATGGTTAAGGTCTTAACTCTTACTCTGGCATCATGGTTAAGGTCTTAGACTCTTACTCTGGACTAATGGTTAAGGTCTTTACTCTTACTCTGGACTAGTGGTTAAGGTCTTAACTCTTACTCTGGACTAATGGTTAAGGTCTTAGACTCTTACTCTGGCATCATGGTTAAGGTCTTAACTCTTACTCTGGCATCATTGTTAAGGTCTTAACTCTTACTCTGGCATCATGGTTAAGGTCTTAACTCTTACTCTGGACTAATGGTTAAGGTCTTAACTCTTACTCTGGACTAATGGTTAAGGTCTTAACTCTTACTCTGGCATCATGGTTAAGGTCTTAACTCTTACTCTGGACTAATGGTTAAGGTCTTAACTCTTACTCTGGCATCATGGTTAAGGTCTTAACTCTTACTCTGGACTAATGGTTAAGGTCTTAACTCTTAGTCTGGCATCATGGTTAAGGTCTTAGACTCTTACTCTGGCATCATGGTTAAGGTCTTAACTCTTACTCTGGACTAATGGTTAAGGTCTTAGACTCTTACTCTGGACTAATGGTTAAGGTCTTAACTCTTCCTCTGGCATCATGGTTAAGGTCTTAGACTCTTACTCTGGACTAATGGTTAAGGTCTTAACTCTTACTCTGGACTCATGGTTAAGGTCTTAGACTCTTACTCTGGACTAATGGTTAAGGTCTTAACTCTTACTCTGGACTAATGGTTAAGGTCTTAACTCTTACTCTGGCATCATGGTTAAGGTCTTAACTCTTACTCTGGACTAATGGTTAAGGTCTTAACTCTTACTCTTGACTAATGATTAAGGTCTTAACTCTTACTCTGGACTAATGGTTAAGGTCTTATACTCTTACTCTGGCATCATGATTAAGGTCTTAACTCTTACTCTGGCATCATTGTTAAGGTCTTAACTCTTACTCTGGCATCATGGTTAAGGTCCTAACTCTTACTCTGGACTAATGGTTAAGGTCTTAACTCTTACTCTGGACTAATGGTTAAGGTCTTAGACTCTTACTCTGGCATCATGGTTAAGGTCTTAACTCTTACTCTGGCATCATTGTTAAGGTCTTAACTCTTACTCTGGCATCATAGTTAAGGTCTTAACTCTTACTCTGGACTAATGGTTAAGGTCTTAACTCTTACTCTGGACTAATGGTTAAGGTCTTAACTCTTACTCTGGACTAATGATTAAGGTCTTAACTCTTACTCTGGCATCATGGTTAAGGTCTTAACTCTTACTCTGGACTAATGGTTAATGTCTTAACTCTTACTCTGGACTAATGGTTAAGGTCTTAACTCTTACTCTGGACTAATGGTTAAGGTCTTAACTCTTAGTCTGGCATCATGGTTAAGGTCTTAGACTCTTACTCTGGCATCATGGTTAAGGTCTTAACTCTTACTCTGGACTAATGGTTAAGGTCTTAGACTCTTACTCTGGACTAATGGTTAAGGTCTTAACTCTTCCTCTGGCATCATGGTTAAGGTCTTAGACTCTTACTCTGGACTAATGGTTAAGGTCTTAACTCTTACTCTGGCATCATGGTTAAGGTCTTAACTCTTACTCTGGACTAATGGTTAATGTCTTAACTCTTACTCTGGACTAATGGTTAAGGTCTTAACTCTTACTCTGGACTAATGGTTAAGGTCTGAACTCTTAATCTAGACTAATTGTTAAGGTCTTAACTCTTACTTTGGACAAATGGTTAAGGTCTTAACTCTTACTCTGGACTAATGGTTAAGGTCTTAACTCTTAGTCTGGCATCATGGTTAAGGTCTTAACTCTTACTCTGGACTAATGGTTAAGGTCTTACCTCTTACTCTGGCATCATGGTTAAGGTCTTAAATCTTACTCTGGACTAATGGTTAAGGTCTTAGACTCTTACTCTGGACTAATGGTTAAGGTCTTAACTCTTACTCTGGCATCATGGTTAAGGTCTTAGACTCTTACTCTGGACTAATGGTTAAGGTCTTAACTCTGACTCTGGACTAATGATTAAGGTCTTACCTCTTACTCTGGCATCATGGTTAAGGTCTTAACTCTTACTCTGGACTAATGGTTAAGGTCTTAGACTCTTACTCTGGACTAATGGTTAAGGTCTTAACTCTTACTCTGGCATCATGGTTAAGGTCTTAGACTCTTACTCTGGACTAATGGTTAAGGTCTTAACTCTTACTCTGGACTAATGGTTAAGGTCTTAGACTCTTACTCTGGACTAATGGTTAAGGTCTTACCTCTTACTCTGGCATCATGGTTAAGGTCTTAACTCTTATTCTGGACTAATGGTTAAGGTCTTAGACTCTTACTCTGGACTAATGGTTAAGGTCTTAACTCTTACTCTGGCATCATGGTTAAGGTCTTAACTCTTACTCTGGACTAATGGTTAATGTCTTAACTCTTAGTCTGGACTAATGGTTAAGGTCTTAACTCTTACTCTGGACTAATGGTTAAGGTATTAACTCTTACTCTAGACTAATTGTTAAGGTCTTAACTCTTACTTTGGACAAATGGTTAAGGTCTTAACTCTTACTCTGGACTAATGGTTAAGGTCTTAACTCTTACTCTGGACTAATGGTTAAGGTCTTAACTCTTAGTCTGGCATCATGGTTAAGGTCTTAACTCTTACTCTGGACTAATGGTTAAGGTCTTACCTCTTACTCTGGCATCATGGTTAAGGTCTTAACTCTTACTCTGGACTAATTGTGAAGGTCTTAACTCTTACTTTGGACAAATGGTTAAGGTCTTAACTCTTACTCTGGACTAATGGTTAAGGTCTTACCTCTTACTCTGGCATCATGGTTAAGGTCTTAACTCTTACTCTGGACTAATGGTTAAGGTCTTAGACTCTTACTCTGGACTAATGGTTAAGGTCTTAACTCTTCCTCTGGCATCATGGTTAAGGTCTTAGACTCTTACTCTGGACTAATGGTTAAGGTCTTAACTCTTACTCTGGACTCATGGTTAAGGTCTTAGACTCTTACTCTGGACTAATGGTTAAGGTCTTAACTCTTACTCTGGACTAATGGTTAAGGTCTTAACTCTTACTCTGGCATCATGGTTAAGGTCTTAACTCTTACTCTGGACTAATGGTTAAGGTCTTAACTCTTACTCTTGACTAATGATTAAGGTCTTAACTCTTACTCTGGACTAATGGTTAAGGTCTTATACTCTTACTCTGGCATCATGATTAAGGTCTTAACTCTTACTCTGGCATCATTGTTAAGGTCTTAACTCTTACTCTGGCATCATGGTTAAGGTCCTAACTCTTACTCTGGACTAATGGTTAAGGTCTTAACTCTTACTCTGGACTAATGGTTAAGGTCTTAGACTCTTACTCTGGCATCATGGTTAAGGTCTTAACTCTTACTCTGGCATCATTGTTAAGGTCTTAACTCTTACTCTGGCATCATAGTTAAGGTCTTAACTCTTACTCTGGACTAATGGTTAAGGTCTTAACTCTAACTCTGGACTAATGGTTAAGGTCTTAACTCTTACTCTGGCATCATGGTTAAGGTCTTAACTCTTACTCTGGACTAATGGTTAATGTCTTAACTCTTACTCTGGACTAATGGTTAAGGTCTTAACTCTTACTCTGGACTAATGGTTAAGGTCTTAACTCTTATGCTGGACTAATGGTTAAGGTCTTAACTCTTACTCTAGACTAATTGTTAAGGTCTTAACTCTTACTTTGGACAAATGGTTAAGGTCTTAACTCTTACTCTGGACTAATGGTTAAGGTCTTAACTCTTAGTCTGGCATCATGGTTAAGGTCTTAACTCTTACTCTGGACTAATGGTTAAGGTCTTACCTCTTACTCTGGCATCATGGTTAAGGTCTTAAATCTTACTCTGGACTAATGGTTAAGGTCTTAGACTCTTACTCTGGACTAATGGTTAAGGTCTTAACTCTTACTCTGGCATCATGGTTAGGGTCTTAGACTCTTACTCTGGACTAATGGTTAAGGTCTTAACTCTGACTCTGGACTAATGATTAAGGTCTTACCTCTTACTCTGGCATCATGGTTAAGGTCTTAACTCTTACTCTGGACTAATGGTTAAGGTCTTATACTCTTACTCTGGACTAATGGTTAAGGTCTTAACTCTTACTCTGGCATCATGGTTAAGGTCTTAGACTCTTACTCTGGACTAATGGTTAAGGTCTTAACTCTTACTCTGGACTAATGGTTAAGGTCTTAGACTCTTACTCTGGACTAATGGTTAAGGTCTTAACTCTTACTCTGGACTAATGGTTAAGGTCTTAACTCTTACTCTGACATCATGGTTAAGGTTTTAACTCTTACTCTGGACTAATGGTTAAGGTCTTACCTCTTACTCTGGCATCATGGTTAAGGTCTTACCTCTTACTCTGGCATCATGGTTAAGGTCTTAACTCTTATTCTGGACTAATGGTTAAGGTCTTAGACTCTTACTCTGGACTAATGGTTAAGGTCTTAACTCTTACTCTGGCATCATGGTTAAGGTCTTAACTCTTACTCTGGACTAATGGTTAATGTCTTAACTCTTAGTCTGTACTAATGGTTAAGGTCTTAACTCTTACTCTGGACTAATGGTTAAGGTCTTACCTCTTACTCTGGCATCATGGTTAAGGTCTTAACTCTTATTCTGGACTAATGGTTAAGGTCTTAGACTCTTACTCTGGACTAATGGTTAAGGTCTTAACTCTTACTCTGGCATCATGGTTAAGGTCTTAACTCTTACTCTGGACTAATGGTTAATGTCTTAACTCTTAGTCTGGACTAATGGTTAAGGTCTTAACTCTTACTCTGGACTAATGGTTAAGGTATTAACTCTTACTCTAGACTAATTGTTAAGGTCTTAACTCTTACTTTGGACAAATGGTTAAGGTCTTAACTCTTACTCTGGACTAATGGTTAAGGTCTTAACTCTTAGTCTGGACTAATGGTTAAGGTCTTACCTCTTACTCTGGCATCATGGTTAAGGTCTTAACTCTTACTCTGGACTAATGGTTAAGGTCTTAGACTCTTACTCTGGACTAATGGTTAAGGTCTTAACTCTTACTCTGGCATCATGGTTAAGGTCTTAACTCTTACTCTGGACTAATGGTTAAGGTCTTAACTCTTACTCTTGACTAATGGTTAAGGTCTTAACTCTTACTCTGGACTAATGGTTAAGGTCTTAGACTCTTACTCTGGCATCATGGTTAAGGTCTTAACTCTTACTCTGGCATCATGGTTCAGGTCTTAACTCTTACTCTGGACTAATGGTTAAGGTCTTAACTCTTACTCTGGACTAATGGTTAAGGTCTTAACTCTTACTCTAGCATCATGGTTAAGGTCTTAACTCTTACTCTGGACTAATGGTTAAGGTCTTAACTCTTAGTCTGGCATCATGGTTAAGGTCTTAACTCTTACTCTAGACTAATGTTTATGGTCTTAGACTCTTACTCTGGCATCATGTTTAAGGTCTTAACTCTTACTCTGGCATCATGGTTAAGGTCTTAACTCTTACTCTGGACTAATGGTTAAGGTCTTAACTCTCACGCTGGACTAATGGTTAAGGTCTTAGACTCTTTCTCTGGCATCATGGTTAAGGTCTTAGACTCTTACTCTGGACTAATGGTTAAGGTCTTAACTCTTACTCTGGACTAATGGTTAAGGTCTTAACTCTTACTCTGGACTAATTGTTAAGGTCTTAACTCTTACTGTGGACTAATGGTTAAGGTCTAACTCTTACTCTGGCATCATGGTTAAGGTCTTAGACTCTTACTCTGGCATCATGGTTAAGGTATTAACTCTTACTCTGGACTAATGGTTAAGGTCTTAGACTCTTACTATGGAATAATGGTTAAGGTCTTAACTCTTACTCTGGCATCATGGTTAAGGTCTTAACTCTTACTCTGGACTAATGGTTAAGGTCTTAACTCTTACTCTGGACTAATTGTTAAGGTCTTTACTCTTACTCTGGCATCATGGTTAAGGTCTTAACTCTTACTCTGGACTAATTGTTAATGTCTTAACTCTTACTCTGGACTAATGGTTAAGGTCTTAACTCTTACTCTGGACTAATGGTTAAGGTCTTAACTCTTACTCTAGACTAATTGTTAAGGTCTTAACTCTTACTTTGGACAAATGGTTAAGGTCTTAACTCTTACTCTGGCATCATGGTTAAGGTCTTAGACTCTTACTCTGGACTAATGGTTAAGGTCTTAACTCTTACTCTGGACTAATGGTGAAGGTCTTAGACTCTTATCTGGACTAATGGTTAAGGTCTTAACTCTTACTCTGGACTAATGGTTAAGGTCTTAACTCTTACTCTGGCATCATGGTTAAGGTCTTTACTCTTACTCTGGACTAATGGGTAAGGTCTTAACACTTACTCTTGACTAATGGTTAAGGTCTTAACTCTTACTCTGGACTAATGGTTAAGGTCTTAGACTCTTACTCTGGCATCATGGTTAAGGTCTTAACTCTTACTCTGGCATCATTGATAAGGTCTTAACTCTTACTCTGGCATCATGGTTAAGGTCTTAACTCTTACTCTGGACAAATGGTTAAGGTCTTAACTCTTACTCTGGGCTAATGGTTAAGGTCTTAACTCTTACTCTGGACTAATGGTTAAGGTCTTAACTCTTACACTGGCATCATGGTTAAGGTCTTAACTCTTACTCTGGACTAATGGTTAATGTCTTAACTCTTACTCTGGACTAATGGTTAAGGTCTTAACTCTTACTCTTGACTAATGGTTAAGGTCTTAACTCTTACTCTGGACTAATGGTTAAGGTCTGAACTCTTACTCTAGACTAATTGTTAAGGTCTTAACTCTTACTTTGGACAAATGGTTAAGGTCTGAACTCTTACTCTGGACTAATGGTTAAGGTCTTAACTCTTAGTCTGGCATCATGGTTAAGGTCTTAACTCTTACTCTGGACTAATGGTTAAGGTCTTACCTCTTACTCTGGCATCATGGTTAAGGTCTTAACTCTTACTCTGGACTAATGGTTAAGGTCTTAACTCTTACTCTGGACTAATGGTTAAGGTCTTAGACTCTTATCTGGACTAATGGTTAAGGTCTTAACTCTTACTCTGGACTAATGGTTAAGGTCTTAACTCTTACTCTGGCATCATGGTTAAGGTCTTAACTCTTACTCTGGACTAATGGTTAAGGTCTTAACACTTACTCTTGACTAATGGTTAAGGTCTTAACTCTTACTCTGGACTAATGGTTAAGGTCTTAGACTCTTACTCTGGCATCATGGTTAAGGTCTTAACTCTTACTCTGGCATCATTGTTAAGGTCTTAACTCTTACTCTGGCATCATGGTTAAGGTCTTAACTCTTTCTCTAGACTAATGGTTAAGGTCTTACCTCTTACTCTGGTATCATGGTTAAGGTCTTAACTCTTACTCTGGACTAATGGTTAAGGACTTAGACTCTTACTCTGGACTAATGGTTAAGGTCTTAACTCTTACTCTGGCATCATGGTTAAGGTCTTAGACTCTTACTCTGGACTAATGGTTAAGGTCTTAACTCTTACTCTGGACTAATGGTTAAGGTCTTAGACTCTTACTCTGGACTAATGGTTAAGGTCTTAACTCTTACTCTGGGCTAATGGTTAAGGTCTTAACTCTTACTCTGGCATCATGGTTAAGGTCTTAACTCTTACTCTGGACTAATGGTTAAGGTCTTAACGCTTACTCTTGCCTAATGGTTAAGGTCTTAACTCTTATTCTGGACTAATGGTTAAGGTCTTAGACTCTTACTCTGGTATCATGGTTAAGGTCTTAACTCTTACTCTGGCATCATGGTTAAGGTCTTAACTCTTACTCTGGACTAATGGTTAAGGTCTTAACTCTTACTCTGGACTAATGGCTAAGGTCTTAACTCTTACTCTGGCATCATGGTTAAGGTCTTAACTCTTACTCTGGACTAATGGTTAAGGTCTTAACTCTTAGTCTGGCATCATGGTTAAGGTCTTAGACTCATAATCTGGCATCATGGTTAAAGTCTTAAATCTTACTCTGGACTAATGGTTAAGGTCTTAACTCTTACTCTGGCATCATGGTTAAGGTCTTAACTCTTACTCTGGACTAATGGTTAATGTCTTAACTCTTACTCTGGACTAATGGTTAAGGTCTTAACTCTTACTCTGGACTAATGGTTAAGGTCTTAACTCTTACTCTGGACTAATGGTTAAGGTCTTAACTCTTACTCTAGACAAATTGTTAAGGTCTTAACTCTTACTTTGGACAAATGGTTAAGGTCTTAACTCTTACTCTGGACTAATGGTTAAGGTCTTAACTCTTACTCTGGCATCATGGTTAAGGTCTTAACTCTTACTCTGGACTAATGGTTAAGGTCTTAGACTCTTACTCTGGACTAATGGTTAAGGTCTTAACTCTTACTCTGGCATCATGGTTAAGGTCTTAGACTCTTACTCTGGACTAATGGTTAAGGTCTTTACTCTTACTCTGGACTAGTGGTTAAGGTCTTAACTCTTACTCTGGACTAATGGTTAAGGTCTTAGACTCTTACTCTGGCATCATGGTTAAGGTCTTAACTCTTACTCTGGCATCATTGTTAAGGTCTTAACTCTTACTCTGGCATCATGGTTAAGGTCTTAACTCTTACTCTGGACTAATGGTTAAGGTCTTAACTCTTACTCTGGACTAATGGTTAAGGTCTTAACTCTTACTCTGGCATCATGGTTAAGGTCTTAACTCTTACTCTGGACTAATGGTTAAGGTCTTAACTCTTAGTCTGGCATCATGGTTAAGGTCTTAGACTCTTACTCTGGCATCATGGTTAAGGTCTTAACTCTTACTCTGGCATCATTGTTAAGGTCTTAACTCTTACTCTGGCATCATGGTTAAGGTCTTAACTCTTACTCTGGACTAATGGTTAAGGTCTTAACTCTTACTCTGGACTAATGGTTAAGGTCTTAACTCTTACTCTGGCATCATGGTTAAGGTCTTAACTCTTACTCTGGACTAATGGTTAAGGTCTTAACTCTTACTCTGGCATCATGGTTAAGGTCTTAACTCTTACTCTAGACTAATGTTTATGGTCTTAGACTCTTACTCTGGCATCATGTTTAAGGTCTTAACTCTTACTCTGGCATCATGGTTTAGGTCTTAACTCTTACTCTGGACTAATGGTTAAGGTCTTAACTCTTACGCTGGACTAATGGTTAAGGTCTTAGACTCTTACTCTGGCATCATGGTTAAGGTCTTTACTCTTACTCTGGACTAATGGTTATGGTCTTAACTCTTACTCTAGCATCATGGTTAAGGTCTTAACTCTTACTCTGGACTAATGGTTAAGGTCTTAACTCCTATTCTGGCATCATGGTTAAGGTCTTAACTCTTACTCTGGCATCATGGTTAAGGTCTTAACTCTTACTCTGGACTAATGGTTAAGGTCTTAGACTCTTACTATAGAGTAATGGTTAAGGTCTGAACTCTTACTATGGCATCATGGTTAAGGTCTTGGACTCTTACTCTGGACTAATGGTTAAGGTTTTAACTCTTACTCTGGACTAATGGTTAAGGTCTTAACTCTTACTCTGGACTAATGGTTACGGTCTAACTCTTACTCTGGCATCATGGTTAAGGTCTTAGACTCTTACTCTGGCATGATGGTTAAGGTATTAACTCTTACTCTGGACTAATGGTTAAGGTCTTAGACTCTTACTATGGACTAATGGTTAAGGTCTTAACTCTTACTCTGGCATCATGGTTAAGGTCTTAACTCTTACTCTGGACTAATGGTTAAGGTCTTAAATCGTACTCTGGACTAATTGTTAAGGTCTTTACTCTTACTCTGGCATCATGGTTAAGGTCTTAACTCTTACTCTGGACTAATGGTTAAGGTCTTAGACTCTTACTCTGGACTAATGGTTAAGGTCTTAACTCTTACTCTGGACTAATGGTTAAGGTCTTAACTCTTACTCTGGCATCATGGTTAAGGTTTTAACTCTTACTCTGGACTAATGGTTAAGGTCTTAACTCTTACTCTTGACTAATGGTTAAGGTCTTAACTCTTACTCTGGACTAATGATTAAGGTCTTAGACTCTTACTCTGGTATCATGGTTACGGTCTTAACTCTTACTCTGGACTAATGGTTAAGGTCTTAACTCTTACTCTGGCATCATGGTTAAGGTCTTAACTCTTACTCTGGACTAATGATTAAGGTCTTAGACTCTTACTCTGGACTAATGGTTAAGGTCTTAACTCTTACTCTGGCATCATGGTTAAGGTCTTAGACTCTTAATCTGGACTAATGGTTAAGGTCTTAACTCTTACTCTGGACTAATGGTTAAGGTCTTAGACTCTTACTCTGGACTAATGGTTAAGGTCTTACCTCTTACTCTGGCATCATGGTTAAGGTCTTACCTCTTACTCTGGCATCATGGTTAAGGTCTTAACTCTTATTCTGGACTAATGGTTAAGGTCTTAGACTCTTACTCTGGACTAATGGTTAAGGTCTTAACTCTTACTCTGGCATCATGGTTAAGGTCTTAACTCTTACTCTGGACTAATGGTTAATGTCTTAACTCTTAGTCTGGACTAATGGTTAAGGTCTTAACTCTTACTCTGGACTAATGGTTAAGGTATTAACTCTTACTCTAGACTAATTGTTAAGGTCTTAACTCTTACTTTGGACAAATGGTTAAGGTCTTAACTCTTACTCTGGACTAATGGTTAAGGTCTTAACTCTTACTCTGGACTAATGGTTAAGGTCTTAACTCTTAGTCTGGCATCATGGTTAAGGTCTTAACTCTTACTCTGGACTAATGGTTAAGGTCTTACCTCTTACTCTGGCTTCATGGTTAAGGTCTTAACTCTTACTCTGGACTAATTGTGAAGGTCTTAACTCTTACTTTGGACAAATGGCTAAGGTCTTAACTCTTACTCTGGCATCATGGTTAAGGTCTTAACTCTTACTCTGGACTAATGGTTAAGGTCTTAACTCTTAGTCTGGCATCATGGTTAAGGTCTTAGACTCATAATCTGGCATCATGGTTAAAGTCTTAAATCTTACTCTGGACTAATGGTTAAGGTCTTAACTCTTACTCTGGACTAATGGTTAAGGTCTTAACGCTTACTCTTGCCTAATGGTTAAGGTCTTAACTCTTATTCTGGACTAATGGTTAAGGTCTTAGACTCTTACTCTGGTATCATGGTTAAGGTCTTAACTCTTACTCTGGCATCATGGTTAAGGTCTTAACTCTTACTCTGGACTAATGGTTAAGGTCTTAACTCTTACTCTGGACTAATGGCTAAGGTCTTAACTCTTACTCTGGCATCATGGTTAAGGTCTTAACTCTTACTCTGGACTAATGGTTAAGGTCTTAACTCTTAGTCTGGCATCATGGTTAAGGTCTTAGACTCATAATCTGGCATCATGGTTAAAGTCTTAAATCTTACTCTGGACTAATGGTTAAGGTCTTAACTCTTACTCTGGCATCATGGTTAAGGTCTTAACTCTTACTCTGGACTAATGGTTAATGTCTTAACTCTTACTCTGGACTAATGGTTAAGGTCTTAACTCTTACTCTGGACTAATGGTTAAGGTCTTAACTCTTACTCTGGACTAATGGTTAAGGTCTTAACTCTTACTCTAGACAAATTGTTAAGGTCTTAACTCTTACTTTGGACAAATGGTTAAGGTCTTAACTCTTACTCTGGACTAATGGTTAAGGTCTTAACTCTTACTCTGGCATCATGGTTAAGGTCTTAACTCTTACTCTGGACTAATGGTTAAGGTCTTAGACTCTTACTCTGGACTAATGGTTAAGGTCTTAACTCTTACTCTGGCATCATGGTTAAGGTCTTAGACTCTTACTCTGGACTAATGGTTAAGGTCTTTACTCTTACTCTGGACTAGTGGTTAAGGTCTTAACTCTTACTCTGGACTAATGGTTAAGGTCTTAGACTCTTACTCTGGCATCATGGTTAAGGTCTTAACTCTTACTCTGGCATCATTGTTAAGGTCTTAACTCTTACTCTGGCATCATGGTTAAGGTCTTAACTCTTACTCTGGACTAATGGTTAAGGTCTTAACTCTTACTCTGGACTAATGGTTAAGGTCTTAACTCTTACTCTGGCATCATGGTTAAGGTCTTAACTCTTACTCTGGACTAATGGTTAAGGTCTTAACTCTTAGTCTGGCATCATGGTTAAGGTCTTAGACTCTTACTCTGGCATCATGGTTAAGGTCTTAACTCTTACTCTGGCATCATTGTTAAGGTCTTAACTCTTACTCTGGCATCATGGTTAAGGTCTTAACTCTTACTCTGGACTAATGGTTAAGGTCTTAACTCTTACTCTGGACTAATGGTTAAGGTCTTAACTCTTACTCTGGCATCATGGTTAAGGTCTTAACTCTTACTCTGGACTAATGGTTAAGGTCTTAACTCTTACTCTGGCATCATGGTTAAGGTCTTAACTCTTACTCTAGACTAATGTTTATGGTCTTAGACTCTTACTCTGGCATCATGTTTAAGGTCTTAACTCTTACTCTGGCATCATGGTTTAGGTCTTAACTCTTACTCTGGACTAATGGTTAAGGTCTTAACTCTTACGCTGGACTAATGGTTAAGGTCTTAGACTCTTACTCTGGCATCATGGTTAAGGTCTTTACTCTTACTCTGGACTAATGGTTATGGTCTTAACTCTTACTCTAGCATCATGGTTAAGGTCTTAACTCTTACTCTGGACTAATGGTTAAGGTCTTAACTCCTATTCTGGCATCATGGTTAAGGTCTTAACTCTTACTCTGGCATCATGGTTAAGGTCTTAACTCTTACTCTGGACTAATGGTTAAGGTCTTAGACTCTTACTATAGAGTAATGGTTAAGGTCTGAACTCTTACTATGGCATCATGGTTAAGGTCTTGGACTCTTACTCTGGACTAATGGTTAAGGTTTTAACTCTTACTCTGGACTAATGGTTAAGGTCTTAACTCTTACTCTGGACTAATGGTTACGGTCTAACTCTTACTCTGGCATCATGGTTAAGGTCTTAGACTCTTACTCTGGCATGATGGTTAAGGTATTAACTCTTACTCTGGACTAATGGTTAAGGTCTTAGACTCTTACTATGGACTAATGGTTAAGGTCTTAACTCTTACTCTGGCATCATGGTTAAGGTCTTAACTCTTACTCTGGACTAATGGTTAAGGTCTTAAATCGTACTCTGGACTAATTGTTAAGGTCTTTACTCTTACTCTGGCATCATGGTTAAGGTCTTAACTCTTACTCTGGACTAATGGTTAAGGTCTTAGACTCTTACTCTGGACTAATGGTTAAGGTCTTAACTCTTACTCTGGACTAATGGTTAAGGTCTTAACTCTTACTCTGGCATCATGGTTAAGGTTTTAACTCTTACTCTGGACTAATGGTTAAGGTCTTAACTCTTACTCTTGACTAATGGTTAAGGTCTTAACTCTTACTCTGGACTAATGATTAAGGTCTTAGACTCTTACTCTGGTATCATGGTTACGGTCTTAACTCTTACTCTGGACTAATGGTTAAGGTCTTAACTCTTACTCTGGCATCATGGTTAAGGTCTTAACTCTTACTCTGGACTAATGATTAAGGTCTTAGACTCTTACTCTGGACTAATGGTTAAGGTCTTAACTCTTACTCTGGCATCATGGTTAAGGTCTTAGACTCTTAATCTGGACTAATGGTTAAGGTCTTAACTCTTACTCTGGACTAATGGTTAAGGTCTTAGACTCTTACTCTGGACTAATGGTTAAGGTCTTACCTCTTACTCTGGCATCATGGTTAAGGTCTTACCTCTTACTCTGGCATCATGGTTAAGGTCTTAACTCTTATTCTGGACTAATGGTTAAGGTCTTAGACTCTTACTCTGGACTAATGGTTAAGGTCTTAACTCTTACTCTGGCATCATGGTTAAGGTCTTAACTCTTACTCTGGACTAATGGTTAATGTCTTAACTCTTAGTCTGGACTAATGGTTAAGGTCTTAACTCTTACTCTGGACTAATGGTTAAGGTATTAACTCTTACTCTAGACTAATTGTTAAGGTCTTAACTCTTACTTTGGACAAATGGTTAAGGTCTTAACTCTTACTCTGGACTAATGGTTAAGGTCTTAACTCTTACTCTGGACTAATGGTTAAGGTCTTAACTCTTAGTCTGGCATCATGGTTAAGGTCTTAACTCTTACTCTGGACTAATGGTTAAGGTCTTACCTCTTACTCTGGCTTCATGGTTAAGGTCTTAACTCTTACTCTGGACTAATTGTGAAGGTCTTAACTCTTACTTTGGACAAATGGCTAAGGTCTTAACTCTTACTCTGGCATCATGGTTAAGGTCTTAACTCTTACTCTGGACTAATGGTTAAGGTCTTAACTCTTAGTCTGGCATCATGGTTAAGGTCTTAGACTCATAATCTGGCATCATGGTTAAAGTCTTAAATCTTACTCTGGACTAATGGTTAAGGTCTTAACTCTTACTCTGGCATCATGGTTAAGGTCTTAACTCTTACTCTGGACTAATGGTTAATGTCTTAACTCTTACTCTGGACTAATGGTTAAGGTCTTAACTCTTACTCTGGACTAATGGTTAAGGTCTTAACTCTTACTCTGGACTAATGGTTAAGGTCTTAACTCTTACTCTAGACAAATTGTTAAGGTCTTAACTCTTACTTTGGACAAATGGTTAAAGTCTTAACTCTTACTCTGGACTTATGGTTAAGGTCTTAACTCTTACTCTGGCATCATGGTTAAGGTCTTAACTCTTACTCTGGACTAATGGTTAAGGTCTTAGACTCTTACTCTGGACTAATGGTTAAGGTCTTAGACTCTTACTCTGGACTAATGGTTAAGGTCTTAACTCTTACTCTGGACTAGTGGTTAAGGTCTTAACTCTTACTCTGGACTAATGGTTAAGGTCTTAGACTCTTACTCTGGCATCATGGTTAAGGTCTTAACTCTTACTCTGGCATCATTGTTAAGGTCTTAACTCTTACTCTGGCATCATGGTTAAGGTCTTAACTCTTACTCTGGACTAATGGTTAAGGTCTTAACTCTTACTCTGGACTAATGGTTAAGGTCTTAACTCTTACTCTGGCATCATGGTTAAGGTCTTAACTCTTACTCTGGACTAATGGTTAAGGTCTTAACTCTTACTCTGGCATCATGGTTAAGGTCTTAACTCTTACTCTGGACTAATGGTTAAGGTCTTAACTCTTAGTCTGGCATCATGGTTAAGGTCTTAGACTCTTACTCTGGCATCATGGTTAAGGTCTTAACTCTTACTCTGGCATCATTGTTAAGGTCTTAACTCTTACTCTGGCATCATGGTTAAGGTCTTAACTCTTACTCTGGACTAATGGTTAAGGTCTTAACTCTTACTCTGGACTAATGGTTAAGGTCTTAACTGTTACTCTGGCATCATGGTTAAGGTCTTATCTCTTACTCTGGACTAATGGTTAAGGTCTTAACTCTTACTCTGGCATCATGGTTAAGGTCTTAACTCTTACTCTAGACTAATGTTTATGGTCTTAGACTCTTACTCTGGCATCATGTTTAAGGTCTTAACTCTTACTCTGGCATCATGGTTTAGGTCTTAACTCTTACTCTGGACTAATGGTTAAGGTCTTAACTCTTACGCTGGACTAATGGTTAAGGTCTTAGACTCTTACTCTGGCATCATGGTTAAGGTCTTTACTCTTACTCTGGACTAATGGTTATGGTCTTAACTCTTACTCTAGCATCATGGTTAAGGTCTTAACTCTTACTCTGGACTAATGGTTAAGGTCTTAACTCCTATTCTGGCATCATGGTTAAGGTCTTAACTCTTACTCTGGCATCATGGTTAAGGTCTTAACTCTTACTCTGGATTAATGGTTAAGGTCTTAGACTCTTACTATAGAGTAATGGTTAAGGTCTGAACTCTTACTATGGCATCATGGTTAAGGTCTTGGACTCTTACTCTGGACTAATGGTTAAGGTTTTAACTCTTACTCTGGACTAATGGTTAAGGTCTTAACTCTTACTCTGGACTAATGGTTACGGTCTAACTCTTACTCTGGCATCATGGTTAAGGTCTTAGACTCTTACTCTGGCATGATGGTTAAGGTATTAACTCTTACTCTGGACTAATGGTTAAGGTCTTAGACTCTTACTATGGACTAATGGTTAAGGTCTTAACTCTTACTCTGGCATCATGGTTAAGGTCTTAACTCTTACTCTGGACTAATGGTTAAGGTCTTAAATCGTACTCTGGACTAATTGTTAAGGTCTTTACTCTTACTCTGGCATCATGGTTAAGGTCTTAACTCTTACTCTGGACTAATGGTTAAGGTCTTAGACTCTTACTCTGGACTAATGGTTAAGGTCTTAACTCTTACTCTGGACTAATGGTTAAGGTCTTAACTCTTACTCTGGCATCATGGTTAAGGTTTTAACTCTTACTCTGGACTAATGGTTAAGGTCTTAACTCTTACTCTTGACTAATGGTTAAGGTCTTAACTCTTACTCTGGACTAATGGTTAAGGTCTTAGACTCTTACTCTGGTATCATGGTTAAGGTCTTAACTCTTACTCTGGACTAATGGTTAAGGTCTTAACTCTTACTCTGGCATCATGGTTAAGGTCTTAACTCTTACTCTGGACTAATGATTAAGGTCTTAGACTCTTACTCTGGACTAATGGTTAAGGTCTTAACTCTTACTCTGGCATCATGGTTAAGGTCTTAGACTCTTACTCTGGACTAATGGTTAAGGTCTTAACTCTTACTCTGGACTAATGGTTAAGGTCTTAGACTCTTACTCTGGACTAATGGTTAAGGTCTTACCTCTTACTCTGGCATCATGGTTAAGGTCTTACCTCTTACTCTGGCATCATGGTTAAGGTCTTAACTCTTATTCTGGACTAATGGTTAAGGTCTTAGACTCTTACTCTGGACTAATGGTTAAGGTCTTAACTCTTACTCTGGCATCATGGTTAAGGTCTTAACTCTTACTCTGGACTAATGGTTAATGTCTTAACTCTTAGTCTGGACTAATGGTTAAGGTCTTAACTCTTACTCTGGACTAATGGTTAAGGTATTAACTCTTACTCTAGACTAATTGTTAAGGTCTTAACTCTTACTTTGGACAAATGGTTAAGGTCTTAACTCTTACTCTGGACTAATGGTTAAGGTCTTAACTCTTACTCTGGACTAATGGTTAAGGTCTTAACTCTTAGTCTGGCATCATGGTTAAGGTCTTAACTCTTACTCTGGACTAATGGTTAAGGTCTTACCTCTTACTCTGGCATCATGGTTAAGGTCTTAACTCTTACTCTGGACTAATTGTGAAGGTCTTAACTCTTACTTTGGACAAATGGTTAAGGTCTTAACTCTTACTCTGGACTAATGGTTAAGGTCTTACCTCTTACTCTGGCATCATGGTTAAGGTCTTAACTCTTACTCTGGACTAATGGTTAAGGTCTTAGACTCTTACTCTGGACTAATGGTTAAGGTCTTAACTCTTCCTCTGGCATCATGGTTAAGGTCTTAGACTCTTACTCTGGACTAATGGTTAAGGTCTTAACTCTTACTCTGGACTCATGGTTAAGGTCTTAGACTCTTACTCTGGACTAATGGTTAAGGTCTTAACTCTTACTCTGGACTAATGGTTAAGGTCTTAACTCTTACTCTGGCATCATGGTTAAGGTCTTAACTCTTACTCTGGACTAATGGTTAAGGTCTTAACTCTTACTCTTGACTAATGATTAAGGTCTTAACTCTTACTCTGGACTAATGGTTAAGGTCTTATACTCTTACTCTGGCATCATGATTAAGGTCTTAACTCTTACTCTGGCATCATTGTTAAGGTCTTAACTCTTACTCTGGCATCATGGTTAAGGTCCTAACTCTTACTCTGGACTAATGGTTAAGGTCTTAACTCTTACTCTGGACTAATGGTTAAGGTCTTAGACTCTTACTCTGGCATCATTGTTAAGGTCTTAACTCTTACTCTGGCATCATAGTTAAGGTCTTAACTCTTACTCTGGACTAATGGTTAAGGTCTTAACTCTTACTCTGGACTAATGGTTAAGGTCTTAACTCTAACTCTGGACTAATGGTTAAGGTCTTAACTCTTACTCTGGATTAATGGTTAAGGTCTTAGACTCTTACTATAGAGTAATGGTTAAGGTCTGAACTCTTACTATGGCATCATGGTTAAGGTCTTGGACTCTTACTCTGGACTAATGGTTAAGGTTTTAACTCTTACTCTGGACTAATGGTTAAGGTCTTAACTCTTACTCTGGACTAATGGTTACGGTCTAACTCTTACTCTGGCATCATGGTTAAGGTCTTAGACTCTTACTCTGGCATGATGGTTAAGGTATTAACTCTTACTCTGGACTAATGGTTAAGGTCTTAGACTCTTACTATGGACTAATGGTTAAGGTCTTAACTCTTACTCTGGCATCATGGTTAAGGTCTTAACTCTTACTCTGGACTAATGGTTAAGGTCTTAAATCGTACTCTGGACTAATTGTTAAGGTCTTTACTCTTACTCTGGCATCATGGTTAAGGTCTTAACTCTTACTCTGGACTAATGGTTAAGGTCTTAGACTCTTACTCTGGACTAATGGTTAAGGTCTTAACTCTTACTCTGGACTAATGGTTAAGGTCTTAACTCTTACTCTGGCATCATGGTTAAGGTTTTAACTCTTACTCTGGACTAATGGTTAAGGTCTTAACTCTTACTCTTGACTAATGGTTAAGGTCTTAACTCTTACTCTGGACTAATGGTTAAGGTCTTAGACTCTTACTCTGGTATCATGGTTAAGGTCTTAACTCTTACTCTGGACTAATGGTTAAGGTCTTAACTCTTACTCTGGCATCATGGTTAAGGTCTTAACTCTTACTCTGGACTAATGATTAAGGTCTTAGACTCTTACTCTGGACTAATGGTTAAGGTCTTAACTCTTACTCTGGCATCATGGTTAAGGTCTTAGACTCTTACTCTGGACTAATGGTTAAGGTCTTAACTCTTACTCTGGACTAATGGTTAAGGTCTTAGACTCTTACTCTGGACTAATGGTTAAGGTCTTACCTCTTACTCTGGCATCATGGTTAAGGTCTTACCTCTTACTCTGGCATCATGGTTAAGGTCTTAACTCTTATTCTGGACTAATGGTTAAGGTCTTAGACTCTTACTCTGGACTAATGGTTAAGGTCTTAACTCTTACTCTGGCATCATGGTTAAGGTCTTAACTCTTACTCTGGACTAATGGTTAATGTCTTAACTCTTAGTCTGGACTAATGGTTAAGGTCTTAACTCTTACTCTGGACTAATGGTTAAGGTATTAACTCTTACTCTAGACTAATTGTTAAGGTCTTAACTCTTACTTTGGACAAATGGTTAAGGTCTTAACTCTTACTCTGGACTAATGGTTAAGGTCTTAACTCTTACTCTGGACTAATGGTTAAGGTCTTAACTCTTAGTCTGGCATCATGGTTAAGGTCTTAACTCTTACTCTGGACTAATGGTTAAGGTCTTACCTCTTACTCTGGCATCATGGTTAAGGTCTTAACTCTTACTCTGGACTAATTGTGAAGGTCTTAACTCTTACTTTGGACAAATGGTTAAGGTCTTAACTCTTACTCTGGACTAATGGTTAAGGTCTTACCTCTTACTCTGGCATCATGGTTAAGGTCATAACTCTTACTCTGGACTAATGGTTAAGGTCTTAGACTCTTACTCTGGACTAATGGTTAAGGTCTTAACTCTTCCTCTGGCATCATGGTTAAGGTCTTAGACTCTTACTCTGGACTAATGGTTAAGGTCTTAACTCTTACTCTGGACTCATGGTTAAGGTCTTAGACTCTTACTCTGGACTAATGGTTAAGGTCTTAACTCTTACTCTGGACTAATGGTTAAGGTCTTAACTCTTACTCTGGCATCATGGTTAAGGTCTTAACTCTTACTCTGGACTAATGGTTAAGGTCTTAACTCTTACTCTTGACTAATGATTAAGGTCTTAACTCTTACTCTGGACTAATGGTTAAGGTCTTATACTCTTACTCTGGCATCATGATTAAGGTCTTAACTCTTACTCTGGCATCATTGTTAAGGTCTTAACTCTTACTCTGGCATCATGGTTAAGGTCCTAACTCTTACTCTGGACTAATGGTTAAGGTCTTAACTCTTACTCTGGACTAATGGTTAAGGTCTTAGACTCTTACTCTGGCATCATTGTTAAGGTCTTAACTCTTACTCTGGCATCATAGTTAAGGTCTTAACTCTTACTCTGGACTAATGGTTAAGGTCTTAACTCTTACTCTGGACTAATGGTTAAGGTCTTAACTCTAACTCTGGACTAATGGTTAAGGTCTTAACTCTTACTCTGGCATCATGGTTAAGGTCTTAACTCTTACTCTGGACTAATGGTTAATGTCTTAACTCTTACTCTGGACTAATGGTTAAGGTCTTAACTCTTACTCTGGACTAATGGTTAAGGTCTTAACTCTTATGCTGGACTAATGGTTAAGGTCTTAACTCTTACTCTAGACTAATTGTTAAGGTCTTAACTCTTACTTTGGACAAATGGTTAAGGTCTTAACTCTTACTCTGGACTAATGGTTAAGGTCTTAACTCTTAGTCTGGCATCATGGTTAAGGTCTTAACTCTTACTCTGGACTAATGGTTAAGGTCTTACCTCTTACTCTGGCATCATGGTTAAGGTCTTAAATCTTACTCTGGACTAATGGTTAAGGTCTTAGACTCTTACTCTGGACTAATGGTTAAGGTCTTAACTCTTACTCTGGCATTATGGTTAGGGTCTTAGACTCTTACTCTGGACTAATGGTTAAGGTCTTAACTCTGACTCTGGACTAATGATTAAGGTCTTACCTCTTACTCTGGCATCATGGTTAAGGTCTTAACTCTTACTCTGGACTAATGGTTAAGGTCTTAGACTCTTACTCTGGCATCATGGTTAAGGTCTTAACTCTTACTCTGGCATCATGGTTAAGGTCTTAGACTCTTACTCTGGACTAATGGTTAAGGTCTTAACTCTTACTCTGGACTAATGGTTAAGGTCTTAGACTCTTACTCTGGACTAATGGTTAAGGTCTTAACTCTTACTCTGGACTAATGGTTAAGGTCTTAACTCTTACTCTGACATCATGGTTAAGGTTTTAACTCTTACTCTGGACTAATGGTTAAGGTCTTACCTCTTACTCTGGCATCATGGTTAAGGTCTTACCTCTTACTCTGGCATCATGGTTAAGGTCTTAACTCTTATTCTGAACTAATGGTTAAGGTCTTAGACTCTTACTCTGGACTAATGGTTAAGGTCTTAACTCTTACTCTGGCATCATGGTTAAGGTCTTAACTCTTACTCTGGACTAATGGTTAATGTCTTAACTCTTAGTCTGGACTAATGGTTAAGGTCTTAACTCTTACTCTGGACTAATGGTTAAGGTCTTACCTCTTACTCTGGCATCATGGTTAAGGTCTTAACTCTTATTCTGGACTAATGGTTAAGGTCTTAGACTCTTACTCTGGACTAATGGTTAAGGTCTTAACTCTTACTCTGGCATCATGGTTAAGGTCTTAACTCTTACTCTGGACTAATGGTTAATGTCTTAACTCTTAGTCTGGACTAATGGTTAAGGTCTTAACTCTTACTCTGGACTAATGGTTAAGGTATTAACTCTTACTCTAGACTAATTGTTAAGGTCTGAACTCTTACTTTGGACAAATGGTTAAGGTCTTAACTCTTACTCTGGACTAATGGTTAAGGTCTTAACTCTTAGTCTGGCATCATGGTTAAGGTCTTAACTCTTACTCTGGACTAATGGTTAAGGTCTTACCTCTTACTCTGGCATCATGGTTAAGGTCTTAACTCTTACTCTGGACTAATGGTTAAGGTCTTAGACTCTTACTCTGGACTAATGGTTAAGGTCTTAACTCTTACTCTGGCATCATGGTTACGGTCTTAACTCTTACTCTGGACTAATGGTTAAGGTCTTAACTCTTACTCTTGACTAATGGTTAAGGTCTTAACTCTTACTCTGGACTAATGGTTAAGGTCTTAGACTCTTACTCTGGCATCATGGTTAAGGTCTTAACTCTTACTCTGGCATCATGGTTCAGGTCTTAACTCTTACTCTGGACTAATGGTTAAGGTCTTAACTCTTACTCTGGACTAATGGTTAAGGTCTTAACTCTTACTCTAGCATCATGGTTAAGGTCTTAACTCTTACTCTGGACTAATGGTTAAGGTCTTAACTCTTAGTCTGGCATCATGGTTAAGGTCTTAACTCTTACTCTAGACTAATGTTTATGGTCTTAGACTCTTACTCTGGCATCATGTTTAAGGTCTTAACTCTTACTCTGGCATCATGGTTAAGGTCTTAACTCTTACTCTGGACTAATGGTTAAGGTCTTAACTCTCACGCTGGACTAATGGTTAAGGTCTTAGACTCTTTCTCTGGCATCATGGTTAAGGTCTTAGACTCTTACTCTGGACTAATGGTTAAGGTCTTAACTCTTACTCTGGACTAATGGTTAAGGTCTTAACTCTTACTCTGGACTAATTGTTAAGGTCTTAACTCTTACTGTGGACTAATGGTTAAGGTCTAACTCTTACTCTGGCATCATGGTTAAGGTCTTAGACTCTTACTCTGGCATCATGGTTAAGGTATTAACTCTTACTCTGGACTAATGGTTAAGGTCTTAGACTCTTACTATGGAATAATGGTTAAGGTCTTAACTCTTACTCTGGCATCATGGTTAAGGTCTTAACTCTTACTCTGGACTAATGGTTAAGGTCTTAACTCTTACTCTGGACTAATTGTTAAGGTCTTTACTCTTACTCTGGCATCATGGTTAAGGTCTTAACTCTTACTCTGGACTAATTGTTAATGTCTTAACTCTTACTCTGGACTAATGGTTAAGGTCTTAACTCTTACTCTGGACTAATGGTTAAGGTCTTAACTCTTACTCTAGACTAATTGTTAAGGTCTTAAATCTTACTTTGGACAAATGGTTAAGGTCTTAACTCTTACTCTGGCATCATGGTTAAGGTCTTAGACTCTTACTCTGGACTAATGGTTAAGGTCTTAACTCTTACTCTGGACTAATGGTGAAGGTCTTAGACTCTTATCTGGACTAATGGTTAAGGTCTTAACTCTTACTCTGGACTAATGGTTAAGGTCTTAACTCTTACTCTGGCATCATGGTTAAGGTCTTAACTCTTACTCTGGACTAATGGGTAAGGTCTTAACACTTACTCTTGACTAATGGTTAAGGTCTTAACTCTTACTCTGGACTAATGGTTAAGGTCTTAGACTCTTACTCTGGCATCATGGTTAAGGTCTTAACTCTTACTCTGGCATCATTGTTAAGGTCTTAACTCTTACTCTGGCATCATGGTTAAGGTCTTAACTCTTACTCTGGACAAATGGTTAAGGTCTTAACTCTTACTCTGGGCTAATGGTTAAGGTCTTAACTCTTACTCTGGACTAATGGTTAAGGTCTTAACTCTTACACTGGCATCATGGTTAAGGTCTTAACTCTTACTCTGGACTAATGGTTAATGTCTTAACTCTTACTCTGGACTAATGGTTAAGGTCTTAACTCTTACTCTTGACTAATGGTTAAGGTCTTAACTCTTACTCTGGACTAATGGTTAAGGTCTGAACTCTTACTCTAGACTAATTGTTAAGGTCTTAACTCTTACTTTGGACAAATGGTTAAGGTCTGAACTCTTACTCTGGACTAATGGTTAAGGTCTTAGACTCTTACTCTGGACTAATGGTTAAGGTCTTAACTCTTACTCTGGCATCATGGTTAAGGTCTTAACTCTTACTCTGGACTAATGGTTAAGGTCTTAACTCTTACTCTTGACTAATGGTTAAGGTCTTAACTCTTACTCTGGACTAATGGTTAAGGTCTTAGACTCTTACTCTGGCATCATGGTTAAGGTCTTAACTCTTACTCTGGACTAATGGTTAAGGTCTTACCTCTTACTCTGGCATCATGGTTAAGGTCTTAACTCTTACTCTGGACTAATGGTTAAGGTCTTAACTCTTACTCTGGACTAATGGTTAAGGTCTTAGACTCTTATCTGGACTAATGGTTAAGGTCTTAACTCTTACTCTGGACTAATGGTTAAGGTCTTACCTCTTACTCTGGCATCATGGTTAAGGTCTTAACTCTTACTCTGGACTAATGGTTAAGGTCTTAGACTCTTACTCTGGACTAATGGTTAAGGTCTTAGACTCTTACTCTGGACTAATGGTTAAGGTCTTAACTCTTACTCTGGACTAGTGGTTAAGGTCTTAACTCTTACTCTGGACTAATGGTTAAGGTCTTAGACTCTTACTCTGGCATCATGGTTAAGGTCTTAACTCTTACTCTGGCATCATTGTTAAGGTCTTAACTCTTACTCTGGCATCATGGTTAAGGTCTTAACTCTTACTCTGGACTAATGGTTAAGGTCTTAACTCTTACTCTGGACTAATGTTTAAGGTCTTAAATCGTACTCTGGACTAATTGTTAAGGTCTTTACTCTTACTCTGGCATCATGGTTAAGGTCTTAACTCTTACTCTGGACTAATGGTTAAGGTCTTAGACTCTTACTCTGGACTAATGGTTAAGGTCTTAACTCTTACTCTGGACTAATGGTTAAGGTCTTAACTCTTACTCTGGCATCATGGTTAAGGTTTTAACTCTTACTCTGGACTAATGGTTAAGGTCTTAACTCTTACTCTTGACTAATGGTTAAGGTCTTAACTCTTACTCTGGACTAATGGTTAAGGTCTTAGACTCTTACTCTGGTATCATGGTTAAGGTCTTAACTCTTACTCTGGACTAATGGTTAAGGTCTTAACTCTTACTCTGGCATCATGGTTAAGGTCTTAACTCTTACTCTGGACTAATGATTAAGGTCTTAGACTCTTACTCTGGACTAATGGTTAAGGTCTTAACTCTTACTCTGGCATCATGGTTAAGGTCTTAGACTCTTACTCTGGACTAATGGTTAAGGTCTTAACTCTTACTCTGGACTAATGGTTAAGGTCTTAGACTCTTACTCTGGACTAATGGTTAAGGTCTTACCTCTTACTCTGGCATCATGGTTAAGGTCTTACCTCTTACTCTGGCATCATGGTTAAGGTCTTAACTCTTATTCTGGACTAATGGTTAAGGTCTTAGACTCTTACTCTGGACTAATGGTTAAGGTCTTAACTCTTACTCTGGCATCATGGTTAAGGTCTTAACTCTTACTCTGGACTAATGGTTAATGTCTTAACTCTTAGTCTGGACTAATGGTTAAGGTCTTAACTCTTACTCTGGACTAATGGTTAAGGTATTAACTCTTACTCTAGACTAATTGTTAAGGTCTTAACTCTTACTTTGGACAAATGGTTAAGGTCTTAACTCTTACTCTGGACTAATGGTTAAGGTCTTAACTCTTACTCTGGACTAATGGTTAAGGTCTTAACTCTTAGTCTGGCATCATGGTTAAGGTCTTAACTCTTACTCTGGACTAATGGTTAAGGTCTTACCTCTTACTCTGGCATCATGGTTAAGGTCTTAACTCTTACTCTGGACTAATTGTGAAGGTCTTAACTCTTACTTTGGACAAATGGTTAAGGTCTTAACTCTTACTCTGGACTAATGGTTAAGGTCTTACCTCTTACTCTGGCATCATGGTTAAGGTCTTAACTCTTACTCTGGACTAATGGTTAAGGTCTTAGACTCTTACTCTGGACTAATGGTTAAGGTCTTAACTCTTCCTCTGGCATCATGGTTAAGGTCTTAGACTCTTACTCTGGACTAATGGTTAAGGTCTTAACTCTTACTCTGGACTCATGGTTAAGGTCTTAGACTCTTACTCTGGACTAATGGTTAAGGTCTTAACTCTTACTCTGGACTAATGGTTAAGGTCTTAACTCTTACTCTGGCATCATGGTTAAGGTCTTAACTCTTACTCTGGACTAATGGTTAAGGTCTTAACTCTTACTCTTGACTAATGATTAAGGTCTTAACTCTTACTCTGGACTAATGGTTAAGGTCTTATACTCTTACTCTGGCATCATGATTAAGGTCTTAACTCTTACTCTGGCATCATTGTTAAGGTCTTAACTCTTACTCTGGCATCATGGTTAAGGTCCTAACTCTTACTCTGGACTAATGGTTAAGGTCTTAACTCTTACTCTGGACTAATGGTTAAGGTCTTAGACTCTTACTCTGGCATCATTGTTAAGGTCTTAACTCTTACTCTGGCATCATAGTTAAGGTCTTAACTCTTACTCTGGACTAATGGTTAAGGTCTTAACTCTTACTCTGGACTAATGGTTAAGGTCTTAACTCTAACTCTGGACTAATGGTTAAGGTCTTAACTCTTACTCTGGCATCATGGTTAAGGTCTTAACTCTTACTCTGGACTAATGGTTAATGTCTTAACTCTTACTCTGGACTAATGGTTAAGGTCTTAACTCTTACTCTGGACTAATGGTTAAGGTCTTAACTCTTATGCTGGACTAATGGTTAAGGTCTTAACTCTTACTCTAGACTAATTGTTAAGGTCTTAACTCTTACTTTGGACAAATGGTTAAGGTCTTAACTCTTACTCTGGACTAATGGTTAAGGTCTTAACTCTTAGTCTGGCATCATGGTTAAGGTCTTAACTCTTACTCTGGACTAATGGTTAAGGTCTTACCTCTTACTCTGGCATCATGGTTAAGGTCTTAAATCTTACTCTGGACTAATGGTTAAGGTCTTAGACTCTTACTCTGGACTAATGGTTAAGGTCTTAACTCTTACTCTGGCATTATGGTTAGGGTCTTAGACTCTTACTCTGGACTAATGGTTAAGGTCTTAACTCTGACTCTGGACTAATGATTAAGGTCTTACCTCTTACTCTGGCATCATGGTTAAGGTCTTAACTCTTACTCTGGACTAATGGTTAAGGTCTTAGACTCTTACTCTGGACTAATGGTTAAGGTCTTAACTCTTACTCTGGCATCATGGTTAAGGTCTTAGACTCTTACTCTGGACTAATGGTTAAGGTCTTAACTCTTACTCTGGACTAATGGTTAAGGTCTTAGACTCTTACTCTGGACTAATGGTTAAGGTCTTAACTCTTACTCTGGACTAATGGTTAAGGTCTTACCTCTTACTCTGGCATCATGGTTAAGGTTTTAACTCTTACTCTGGACCAATGGTTAAGGTCTTACCTCTTACTCTGGCATCATGGTTAAGGTCTTACCTCTTACTCTGGCATCATGGTTAAGGTCTTAACTCTTATTCTGGACTAATGGTTAAGGTCTTAGACTCTTACTCTGGACTAATGGTTAAGGTCTTAACTCTTACTCTGGCATCATGGTTAAGGTCTTAACTCTTACTCTGGACTAATGGTTAATGTCTTAACTCTTAGTCTGGACTAATGGTTAAGGTCTTAACTCTTACTCTGGACTAATGGTTAAGGTCTTACCTCTTACTCTGGCATCATGGTTAAGGTCTTAACTCTTATTCTGGACTAATGGTTAAGGTCTTAGACTCTTACTCTGGACTAATGGTTAAGGTCTTAACTCTTACTCTGGCATCATGGTTAAGGTCTTAACTCTTACTCTGGACTAATGGTTAATGTCTTAACTCTTAGTCTGGACTAATGGTTAAGGTCTTAACTCTTACTCTGGACTAATGGTTAAGGTATTAACTCTTACTCTAGACTAATTGTTAAGGTCTGAACTCTTACTTTGGACAAATGGTTAAGGTCTTAACTCTTACTCTGGACTAATGGTTAAGGTCTTAACTCTTAGTCTGGCATCATGGTTAAGGTCTTAACTCTTACTCTGGACTAATGGTTAAGGTCTTACCTCTTACTCTGGCATCATGGTTAAGGTCTTAACTCTTACTCTGGACTAATGGTTAAGGTCTTAGACTCTTACTCTGGACTAATTGTTAAGGTCTTAACTCTTACTCTGGCATCATGGTTAAGGTCTTAACTCTTACTCTGGACTAATGGTTAAGGTCTTAACTCTTACTCTTGACTAATGGTTAAGGTCTTAACTCTTACTCTGGACTAATGGTTAAGGTCTTAGACTCTTACTCTGGCATCATGGTTAAGGTCTTAACTCTTACTCTGGCATCATGGTTCAGGTCTTAACTCTTACTCTGGACTAATGGTTAAGGTCTTAACTCTTACTCTGGACTAATGGTTAAGGTCTTAACTCTTACTCTAGCATCATGGTTAAGGTCTTAACTCTTACTCTGGACTAATGGTTAAGGTCTTAACTCTTAGTCTGGCATCATGGTTAAGGTCTTAACTCTTACTCTAGACTAATGTTTATGGTCTTAGACTCTTACTCTGGCATCATGTTTAAGGTCTTAACTCTTACTCTGGCATCATGGTTAAGGTCTTAACTCTTACTCTGGACTAATGGTTAAGGTCTTAACTCTCACGCTGGACTAATGGTTAAGGTCTTAGACTCTTTCTCTGGCATCATGGTTAAGGTCTTAGACTCTTACTCTGGACTAATGGTTAAGGTCTTAACTCTTACTCTGGACTAATGGTTAAGGTCTTAACTCTTACTCTGGACTAATTGTTAAGGTCTTAACTCTTACTGTGGACTAATGGTTAAGGTCTAACTCTTACTCTGGCATCATGGTTAAGGTCTTAGACTCTTACTCTGGCATCATGGTTAAGGTATTAACTCTTACTCTGGACTAATGGTTAAGGTCTTAGACTCTTACTATGGAATAATGGTTAAGGTCTTAACTCTTACTCTGGCATCATGGTTAAGGTCTTAACTCTTACTCTGGACTAATGGTTAAGGTCTTAACTCTTACTCTGGACTAATTGTTAAGGTCTTTACTCTTACTCTGGCATCATGGTTAAGGTCTTAACTCTTACTCTGGACTAATTGTTAATGTCTTAACTCTTACTCTGGACTAATGGTTAAGGTCTTAACTCTTACTCTGGACTAATGGTTAAGGTCTTAACTCTTACTCTAGACTAATTGTTAAGGTCTTAAATCTTACTTTGGACAAATGGTTAAGGTCTTAACTCTTACTCTGGCATCATGGTTAAGGTCTTAGACTCTTACTCTGGACTAATGGTTAAGGTCTTAACTCTTACTCTGGACTAATGGTGAAGGTCTTAGACTCTTATCTGGACTAATGGTTAAGGTCTTAACTCTTACTCTGGACTAATGGTTAAGGTCTTAACTCTTACTCTGGCATCATGGTTAAGGTCTTAACTCTTACTCTGGACTAATGGGTAAGGTCTTAACACTTACTCTTGACTAATGGTTAAGGTCTTAACTCTTACTCTGGACTAATGGTTAAGGTCTTAGACTCTTACTCTGGCATCATGGTTAAGGTCTTAACTCTTACTCTGGCATCATTGTTAAGGTCTTAACTCTTACTCTGGCATCATGGTTAAGGTCTTAACTCTTACTCTGGACAAATGGTTAAGGTCTTAACTCTTACTCTGGGCTAATGGTTAAGGTCTTAACTCTTACTCTGGACTAATGGTTAAGGTCTTAACTCTTACACTGGCATCATGGTTAAGGTCTTAACTCTTACTCTGGACTAATGGTTAATGTCTTAACTCTTACTCTGGACTAATGGTTAAGGTCTTAACTCTTACTCTTGACTAATGGTTAAGGTCTTAACTCTTACTCTGGACTAATGGTTAAGGTCTGAACTCTTACTCTAGACTAATTGTTAAGGTCTTAACTCTTACTTTGGACAAATGGTTAAGGTCTGAACTCTTACTCTGGACTAATGGTTAAGGTCTTAGACTCTTACTCTGGACTAATGGTTAAGGTCTTAACTCTTACTCTGGCATCATGGTTAAGGTCTTAACTCTTACTCTGGACTAATGGTTAAGGTCTTAACTCTTACTCTTGACTAATGGTTAAGGTCTTAACTCTTACTCTGGACTAATGGTTAAGGTCTTAGACTCTTACTCTGGCATCATGGTTAAGGTCTTAACTCTTACTCTGGACTAATGGTTAAGGTCTTACCTCTTACTCTGGCATCATGGTTAAGGTCTTAACTCTTACTCTGGACTAATGGTTAAGGTCTTAACTCTTACTCTGGACTAATGGTTAAGGTCTTAGACTCTTATCTGGACTAATGGTTAAGGTCTTAACTCTTACTCTGGACTAATGGTTAAGGTCTTACCTCTTACTCTGGCATCATGGTTAAGGTCTTAACTCTTACTCTGGACTAATGGTTAAGGTCTTAGACTCTTACTCTGGACTAATGGTTAAGGTCTTAGACTCTTACTCTGGACTAATGGTTAAGGTCTTAACTCTTACTCTGGACTAGTGGTTAAGGTCTTAACTCTTACTCTGGACTAATGGTTAAGGTCTTAGACTCTTACTCTGGCATCATGGTTAAGGTCTTAACTCTTACTCTGGCATCATTGTTAAGGTCTTAACTCTTACTCTGGCATCATGGTTAAGGTCTTAACTCTTACTCTGGACTAATGGTTAAGGTCTTAACTCTTACTCTGGACTAATGGTTAAGGTCTTAACTCTTACTCTGGCATCATGGTTAAGGTCTTAACTCTTACTCTGGACTAATGGTTAAGGTCTTAACTCTTACTCTGGCATCATGGTTAAGGTCTTAACTCTTACTCTGGACTAATGGTTAAGGTCTTAACTCTTAGTCTGGCATCATGGTTAAGGTCTTAGACTCTTACTCTGGCATCATGGTTAAGGTCTTAACTCTTACTCTGGCATCATTGTTAAGGTCTTAACTCTTACTCTGGCATCATGGTTAAGGTCTTAACTCTTACTCTGGACTAATGGTTAAGGTCTTAACTCTTACTCTGGACTAATGGTTAAGGTCTTAACTGTTACTCTGGCATCATGGTTAAGGTCTTATCTCTTACTCTGGACTAATGGTTAAGGTCTTAACTCTTACTCTGGCATCATGGTTAAGGTCTTAACTCTTACTCTAGACTAATGTTTATGGTCTTAGACTCTTACTCTGGCATCATGTTTAAGGTCTTAACTCTTACTCTGGCATCATGGTTTAGGTCTTAACTCTTACTCTGGATTAATGGTTAAGGTCTTAGACTCTTACTATAGAGTAATGGTTAAGGTCTGAACTCTTACTCTGGACTAATGGTTAAGGTCTTAACTCTTACTCTGGCATCATGGTTAAGGTCTTAACTCTTACTCTGGACTAATGGTTAAGGTCTTAACTCTTACTCTGGCATCATGGTTAAGGTCTTAACTCTTACTCTGGACTAATGGTTAAGGTCTTAACTCTTAGTCTGGCATCATGGTTAAGGTCTTAGACTCTTACTCTGGCATCATGGTTAAGGTCTTAACTCTTACTCTGGCATCATTGTTAAGGTCTTAACTCTTACTCTGGCATCATGGTTAAGGTCTTAACTCTTACTCTGGACTAATGGTTAAGGTCTTAACTCTTACTCTGGACTAATGGTTAAGGTCTTAGACTCTTACTCTGGCATCATGGTTAAGGTCTTTACTCTTACTCTGGACTAATGGTTATGGTCTTAACTCTTACTCTAGCATCATGGTTAAGGTCTTAACTCTTACTCTGGACTAATGGTTAAGGTCTTAACTCCTATTCTGGCATCATGGTTAAGGTCTTAACTCTTACTCTGGCATCATGGTTAAGGTCTTAACTCTTACTCTGGATTAATGGTTAAGGTCTTAGACTCTTACTATAGAGTAATGGTTAAGGTCTGAACTCTTACTATGGCATCATGGTTAAGGTCTTGGACTCTTACTCTGGACTAATGGTTAAGGTTTTAACTCTTACTCTGGACTAATGGTTAAGGTCTTAACTCTTACTCTGGACTAATGGTTACGGTCTAACTCTTACTCTGGCATCATGGTTAAGGTCTTAGACTCTTACTCTGGCATGATGGTTAAGGTATTAACTCTTACTCTGGACTAATGGTTAAGGTCTTAGACTCTTACTATGGACTAATGGTTAAGGTCTTAACTCTTACTCTGGCATCATGGTTAAGGTCTTAACTCTTACTCTGGACTAATGGTTAAGGTCTTAAATCGTACTCTGGACTAATTGTTAAGGTCTTTACTCTTACTCTGGCATCATGGTTAAGGTCTTAACTCTTACTCTGGACTAATGGTTAAGGTCTTAGACTCTTACTCTGGACTAATGGTTAAGGTCTTAACTCTTACTCTGGACTAATGGTTAAGGTCTTAACTCTTACTCTGGCATCATGGTTAAGGTTTTAACTCTTACTCTGGACTAATGGTTAAGGTCTTAACTCTTACTCTTGACTAATGGTTAAGGTCTTAACTCTTACTCTGGACTAATGGTTAAGGTCTTAGACTCTTACTCTGGTATCATGGTTAAGGTCTTAACTCTTACTCTGGACTAATGGTTAAGGTCTTAACTCTTACTCTGGCATCATGGTTAAGGTCTTAACTCTTACTCTGGACTAATGATTAAGGTCTTAGACTCTTACTCTGGACTAATGGTTAAGGTCTTAACTCTTACTCTGGCATCATGGTTAAGGTCTTAGACTCTTACTCTGGACTAATGGTTAAGGTCTTAACTCTTACTCTGGACTAATGGTTAAGGTCTTAGACTCTTACTCTGGACTAATGGTTAAGGTCTTAACTCTTACTCTGGACTAATGGTTAAGGTCTTAACTCTTACTCTGGCATCATGGTTAAGGTTTTAACTCTTACTCTGGACTAATGGTTAAGGTCTTAACTCTTACTCTTGACTAATGGTTAAGGTCTTAACTCTTACTCTGGACTAATGGTTAAGGTCTTAGACTCTTACTCTGGTATCATGGTTAAGGTCTTAACTCTTACTCTGGACTAATGGTTAAGGTCTTAACTCTTACTCTGGCATCATGGTTAAGGTCTTAACTCTTACTCTGGACTAATGATTAAGGTCTTAGACTCTTACTCTGGACTAATGGTTAAGGTCTTAACTCTTACTCTGGCATCATGGTTAAGGTCTTAGACTCTTACTCTGGACTAATGGTTAAGGTCTTAACTCTTACTCTGGACTAATGGTTAAGGTCTTAGACTCTTACTCTGGACTAATGGTTAAGGTCTTACCTCTTACTCTGGCATCATGGTTAAGGTCTTACCTCTTACTCTGGCATCATGGTTAAGGTCTTAACTCTTATTCTGGACTAATGGTTAAGGTCTTAGACTCTTACTCTGGACTAATGGTTAAGGTCTTAACTCTTACTCTGGCATCATGGTTAAGGTCTTAACTCTTACTCTGGACTAATGGTTAATGTCTTAACTCTTAGTCTGGACTAATGGTTAAGGTCTTAACTCTTACTCTGGACTAATGGTTAAGGTATTAACTCTTACTCTAGACTAATTGTTAAGGTCTTAACTCTTACTTTGGACAAATGGTTAAGGTCTTAACTCTTACTCTGGACTAATGGTTAAGGTCTTAACTCTTACTCTGGACTAATGGTTAAGGTCTTAACTCTTAGTCTGGCATCATGGTTAAGGTCTTAACTCTTACTCTGGACTAATGGTTAAGGTCTTACCTCTTACTCTGGCATCATGGTTAAGGTCTTAACTCTTACTCTGGACTAATTGTGAAGGTCTTAACTCTTACTTTGGACAAATGGTTAAGGTCTTAACTCTTACTCTGGACTAATGGTTAAGGTGTTACCTCTTACTCTGGCATCATGGTTAAGGTCTTAACTCTTACTCTGGACTAATGGTTAAGGTCTTAGACTCTTACTCTGGACTAATGGTTAAGGTCTTAACTCTTCCTCTGGCATCATGGTTAAGGTCTTAGACTCTTACTCTGGACTAATGGTTAAGGTCTTAACTCTTACTCTGGACTCATGGTTAAGGTCTTAGACTCTTACTCTGGACTAATGGTTAAGGTCTTAACTCTTACTCTGGACTAATGGTTAAGGTCTTAACTCTTACTCTGGCATCATGGTTAAGGTCTTAACTCTTACTCTGGACTAATGGTTAAGGTCTTAACTCTTACTCTTGACTAATGATTAAGGTCTTAACTCTTACTCTGGACTAATGGTTAAGGTCTTATACTCTTACTCTGGCATCATGATTAAGGTCTTAACTCTTACTCTGGCATCATTGTTAAGGTCTTAACTCTTACTCTGGCATCATGGTTAAGGTCCTAACTCTTACTCTGGACTAATGGTTAAGGTCTTAACTCTTACTCTGGACTAATGGTTAAGGTCTTAGACTCTTACTCTGGCATCATTGTTAAGGTCTTAACTCTTACTCTGGCATCATAGTTAAGGTCTTAACTCTTACTCTGGACTAATGGTTAAGGTCTTAACTCTTACTCTGGACTAATGGTTAAGGTCTTAACTCTAACTCTGGACTAATGGTTAAGGTCTTAACTCTTACTCTGGCATCATGGTTAAGGTCTTAACTCTTACTCTGGACTAATGGTTAATGTCTTAACTCTTACTCTGGACTAATGGTTAAGGTCTTAACTCTTACTCTGGACTAATGGTTAAGGTCTTAACTCTTATGCTGGACTAATGGTTAAGGTCTTAACTCTTACTCTAGACTAATTGTTAAGGTCTTAACTCTTACTTTGGACAAATGGTTAAGGTCTTAACTCTTACTCTGGACTAATGGTTAAGGTCTTAACTCTTAGTCTGGCATCATGGTTAAGGTCTTAACTCTTACTCTGGACTAATGGTTAAGGTCTTACCTCTTACTCTGGCATCATGGTTAAGGTCTTAAATCTTACTCTGGACTAATGGTTAAGGTCTTAGACTCTTACTCTGGACTAATGGTTAAGGTCTTAACTCTTACTCTGGCATTATGGTTAGGGTCTTAGACTCTTACTCTGGACTAATGGTTAAGGTCTTAACTCTGACTCTGGACTAATGATTAAGGTCTTACCTCTTACTCTGGCATCATGGTTAAGGTCTTAACTCTTACTCTGGACTAATGGTTAAGGTCTTAGACTCTTACTCTGGACTAATGGTTAAGGTCTTAACTCTTACTCTGGCATCATGGTTAAGGTCTTAGACTCTTACTCTGGACTAATGGTTAAGGTCTTAACTCTTACTCTGGACTAATGGTTAAGGTCTTAGACTCTTACTCTGGACTAATGGTTAAGGTCTTAACTCTTACTCTGGACTAATGGTTAAGGTCTTAACTCTTACTCTGACATCATGGTTAAGGTTTTAACTCTTACTCTGGACCAATGGTTAAGGTCTTACCTCTTACTCTGGCATCATGGTTAAGGTCTTACCTCTTACTCTGGCATCATGGTTAAGGTCTTAACTCTTATTCTGGACTAATGGTTAAGGTCTTAGACTCTTACTCTGGACTAATGGTTAAGGTCTTAACTCTTACTCTGGCATCATGGTTAAGGTCTTAACTCTTACTCTGGACTAATGGTTAATGTCTTAACTCTTAGTCTGGACTAATGGTTAAGGTCTTAACTCTTACTCTGGACTAATGGTTAAGGTCTTACCTCTTACTCTGGCATCATGGTTAAGGTCTTAACTCTTATTCTGGACTAATGGTTAAGGTCTTAGACTCTTACTCTGGACTAATGGTTAAGGTCTTAACTCTTACTCTGGCATCATGGTTAAGGTCTTAACTCTTACTCTGGACTAATGGTTAATGTCTTAACTCTTAGTCTGGACTAATGGTTAAGGTCTTAACTCTTACTCTGGACTAATGGTTAAGGTATTAACTCTTACTCTAGACTAATTGTTAAGGTCTGAACTCTTACTTTGGACAAATGGTTAAGGTCTTAACTCTTACTCTGGACTAATGGTTAAGGTCTTAACTCTTAGTCTGGCATCATGGTTAAGGTCTTAACTCTTACTCTGGACTAATGGTTAAGGTCTTACCTCTTACTCTGGCATCATGGTTAAGGTCTTAACTCTTACTCTGGACTAATGGTTAAGGTCTTAGACTCTTACTCTGGACTAATGGTTAAGGTCTTAACTCTTACTCTGGCATCATGGTTAAGGTCTTAACTCTTACTCTGGACTAATGGTTAAGGTCTTAACTCTTACTCTTGACTAATGGTTAAGGTCTTAACTCTTACTCTGGACTAATGGTTAAGGTCTTAGACTCTTACTCTGGCATCATGGTTAAGGTCTTAACTCTTACTCTGGCATCATGGTTCAGGTCTTAACTCTTACTCTGGACTAATGGTTAAGGTCTTAACTCTTACTCTGGACTAATGGTTAAGGTCTTAACTCTTACTCTAGCATCATGGTTAAGGTCTTAACTCTTACTCTGGACTAATGGTTAAGGTCTTAACTCTTAGTCTGGCATCATGGTTAAGGTCTTAACTCTTACTCTAGACTAATGTTTATGGTCTTAGACTCTTACTCTGGCATCATGTTTAAGGTCTTAACTCTTACTCTGGCATCATGGTTAAGGTCTTAACTCTTACTCTGGTCTAATGGTTAAGGTCTTAACTCTCACGCTGGACTAATGGTTAAGGTCTTAGACTCTTTCTCTGGCATCATGGTTAAGGTCTTAGACTCTTACTCTGGACTAATGGTTAAGGTCTTAACTCTTACTCTGGACTAATGGTTAAGGTCTTAACTCTTACTCTGGACTAATTGTTAAGGTCTTAACTCTTACTGTGGACTAATGGTTAAGGTCTAACTCTTACTCTGGCATCATGGTTAAGGTCTTAGACTCTTACTCTGGCATCATGGTTAAGGTATTAACTCTTACTCTGGACTAATGGTTAAGGTCTTAGACTCTTACTATGGAATAATGGTTAAGGTCTTAACTCTTACTCTGGCATCATGGTTAAGGTCTTAACTCTTACTCTGGACTAATGGTTAAGGTCTTAACTCTTACTCTGGACTAATTGTTAAGGTCTTTACTCTTACTCTGGCATCATGGTTAAGGTCTTAACTCTTACTCTGGACTAATTGTTAATGTCTTAACTCTTACTCTGGACTAATGGTTAAGGTCTTAACTCTTACTCTGGACTAATGGTTAAGGTCTTAACTCTTACTCTAGACTAATTGTTAAGGTCTTAAATCTTACTTTGGACAAATGGTTAAGGTCTTAACTCTTACTCTGGCATCATGGTTAAGGTCTTAGACTCTTACTCTGGACTAATGGTTAAGGTCTTAACTCTTACTCTGGACTAATGGTGAAGGTCTTAGACTCTTATCTGGACTAATGGTTAAGGTCTTAACTCTTACTCTGGACTAATGGTTAAGGTCTTAACTCTTACTCTGGCATCATGGTTAAGGTCTTAACTCTTACTCTGGACTAATGGGTAAGGTCTTAACACTTACTCTTGACTAATGGTTAAGGTCTTAACTCTTACTCTGGACTAATGGTTAAGGTCTTAGACTCTTACTCTGGCATCATGGTTAAGGTCTTAACTCTTACTCTGGCATCATTGTTAAGGTCTTAACTCTTACTCTGGCATCATGGTTAAGGTCTTAACTCTTACTCTGGACAAATGGTTAAGGTCTTAACTCTTACTCTGGGCTAATGGTTAAGGTCTTAACTCTTACTCTGGACTAATGGTTAAGGTCTTAACTCTTACACTGGCATCATGGTTAAGGTCTTAACTCTTACTCTGGACTAATGGTTAATGTCTTAACTCTTACTCTGGACTAATGGTTAAGGTCTTAACTCTTACTCTTGACTAATGGTTAAGGTCTTAACTCTTACTCTGGACTAATGGTTAAGGTCTGAACTCTTACTCTAGACTAATTGTTAAGGTCTTAACTCTTACTTTGGACAAATGGTTAAGGCCTGAACTCTTACTCTGGACTAATGGTTAAGGTCTTAGACTCTTACTCTGGACTAATGGTTAAGGTCTTAACTCTTACTCTGGCATCATGGTTAAGGTCTTAACTCTTACTCTGGACTAATGGTTAAGGTCTTAACTCTTACTCTTGACTAATGGTTAAGGTCTTAACTCTTACTCTGGACTAATGGTTAAGGTCTTAGACTCTTACTCTGGCATCATGGTTAAGGTCTTAACTCTTACTCTGGACTAATGGTTAAGGTCTTACCTCTTACTCTGGCATCATGGTTAAGGTCTTAACTCTTACTCTGGACTAATGGTTAAGGTCTTAACTCTTACTCTGGACTAATGGTTAAGGTCTTAGACTCTTATCTGGACTAATGGTTAAGGTCTTAACTCTTACTCTGGACTAATGGTTAAGGTCTTACCTCTTACTCTGGCATCATGGTTAAGGTCTTAACTCTTACTCTGGACTAATGGTTAAGGTCTTAGACTCTTACTCTGGACTAATGGTTAAGGTCTTAGACTCTTACTCTGGACTAATGGTTAAGGTCTTAACTCTTACTCTGGACTAGTGGTTAAGGTCTTAACTCTTACTCTGGACTAATGGTTAAGGTCTTAGACTCTTACTCTGGCATCATGGTTAAGGTCTTAACTCTTACTCTGGCATCATTGTTAAGGTCTTAACTCTTACTCTGGCATCATGGTTAAGGTCTTAACTCTTACTCTGGACTAATGGTTAAGGTCTTAACTCTTACTCTGGACTAATGGTTAAGGTCTTAACTCTTACTCTGGCATCATGGTTAAGGTCTTAACTCTTACTCTGGACTAATGGTTAAGGTCTTAACTCTTACTCTGGCATCATGGTTAAGGTCTTAACTCTTACTCTGGACTAATGGTTAAGGTCTTAACTCTTAGTCTGGCATCATGGTTAAGGTCTTAGACTCTTACTCTGGCATCATGGTTAAGGTCTTAACTCTTACTCTGGCATCATTGTTAAGGTCTTAACTCTTACTCTGGCATCATGGTTAAGGTCTTAACTCTTACTCTGGACTAATGGTTAAGGTCTTAACTCTTACTCTGGACTAATGGTTAAGGTCTTAACTGTTACTCTGGCATCATGGTTAAGGTCTTATCTCTTACTCTGGACTAATGGTTAAGGTCTTAACTCTTACTCTGGCATCATGGTTAAGGTCTTAACTCTTACTCTAGACTAATGTTTATGGTCTTAGACTCTTACTCTGGCATCATGTTTAAGGTCTTAACTCTTACTCTGGCATCATGGTTTAGGTCTTAACTCTTACTCTGGACTAATGGTTAAGGTCTTAACTCTTACGCTGGACTAATGGTTAAGGTCTTAGACTCTTACTCTGGCATCATGGTTAAGGTCTTTACTCTTACTCTGGACTAATGGTTATGGTCTTAACTCTTACTCTAGCATCATGGTTAAGGTCTTAACTCTTACTCTGGACTAATGGTTAAGGTCTTAACTCCTATTCTGGCATCATGGTTAAGGTCTTAACTCTTACTCTGGCATCATGGTTAAGGTCTTAACTCTTACTCTGGATTAATGGTTAAGGTCTTAGACTCTTACTATAGAGTAATGGTTAAGGTCTGAACTCTTACTATGGCATCATGGTTAAGGTCTTGGACTCTTACTCTGGACTAATGGTTAAGGTTTTAACTCTTACTCTGGACTAATGGTTAAGGTCTTAACTCTTACTCTGGACTAATGGTTACGGTCTAACTCTTACTCTGGCATCATGGTTAAGGTCTTAGACTCTTACTCTGGCATGATGGTTAAGGTATTAACTCTTACTCTGGACTAATGGTTAAGGTCTTAGACTCTTACTATGGACTAATGGTTAAGGTCTTAACTCTTACTCTGGCATCATGGTTAAGGTCTTAACTCTTACTCTGGACTAATGGTTAAGGTCTTAAATCGTACTCTGGACTAATTGTTAAGGTCTTTACTCTTACTCTGGCATCATGGTTAAGGTCTTAACTCTTACTCTGGACTAATGGTTAAGGTCTTAGACTCTTACTCTGGACTAATGGTTAAGGTCTTAACTCTTACTCTGGACTAATGGTTAAGGTCTTAACTCTTACTCTGGCATCATGGTTAAGGTTTTAACTCTTACTCTGGACTAATGGTTAAGGTCTTAACTCTTACTCTTGACTAATGGTTAAGGTCTTAACTCTTACTCTGGACTAATGGTTAAGGTCTTAGACTCTTACTCTGGTATCATGGTTAAGGTCTTAACTCTTACTCTGGACTAATGGTTAAGGTCTTAACTCTTACTCTGGCATCATGGTTAAGGTCTTAACTCTTACTCTGGACTAATGATTAAGGTCTTAGACTCTTACTCTGGACTAATGGTTAAGGTCTTAACTCTTACTCTGGCATCATGGTTAAGGTCTTAGACTCTTACTCTGGACTAATGGTTAAGGTCTTAACTCTTACTCTGGACTAATGGTTAAGGTCTTAGACTCTTACTCTGGACTAATGGTTAAGGTCTTACCTCTTACTCTGGCATCATGGTTAAGGTCTTACCTCTTACTCTGGCATCATGGTTAAGGTCTTAACTCTTATTCTGGACTAATGGTTAAGGTGTAACGCCCTGAACGTCTCAGGATCGTTTAACAGACACGACAATGAGGACGCAACCACTTGTGAAGGGTTAGTTCTTTTAATGAAGGCAAATAAAATACAAAGACTAAACAAAAGTTATAGTCACTGGAATCCTCCAGGCTAAGTACGTTACCAGCCCACAGCACGGATGGTCCTAACCGTCCTCTGCATATACGCCGATCCCGGCGTATGCCAACAGAGGGCAGAAATGTAATGGCCGACAATGCCAATCGGTAGGCTGTGAGGGGCACGAAGAGTGTTGGGGAGAATCGAGGAGTCAGGGAAACACCCAGCCGGGGTCTCTACCTGAAGGGAGCAGCCGCTCAACCTCTTCCTCAGACTGCACCGGGACGCGGAGTCACCTCCTGGTGATGCGTCACCGATACCCCAATCACAAGCAAGAAGACTGAACCGAGAGCAGCCGCTCGATCGATCCTGTGGACTTCCGAGTCTGTAACGCGGCAAACACCTCCTGGTGTGCGTTACAGCTGGCAGTCCCTGTGTCTCTGGTCGGGCTGGGAGTTACGACTCCAACCAGCAAAAGCGCCACTGCGCTTGGACTCAGCCGAGTCAAAAAGCGAAGCTCAATGGTTGACCGGTAGAGCTTCCGGGTCCTTCACAGGTGACGATGGGGCAAGACACGGCCCAGGGAGTAACGACTCGACCTACCTCCGTTCTTGCCTTACTGGAGCACCACTCCTGAACACTGCTCTTCACGAAGCAGGTACGTCGGTGTAAACACAATATCCGACAGCCTTGTACCTCCCGGTTCCTCCCTTTATAGGGCGTGTTTTCCTTGAGTTATGTAACAGCTCTCCTGTTTACATAAGGCGTGTTTCCCTTGAGTTATGTAACAGCTCTCCTGTTTACATAAGGGCGTGTTTCCCTTGAGTTATGTAACAGCTCTCCTGTTTACATAAGGGCGTGTTTCCCTTGAGTTATGTAACAGCTCTCCTGTTTACATAAGGGCGTGTTTCCCTTGTATGACAGGAATTCTTGACAGTACATCCTCCCTCTCAGCGGCTCCCCACGGGTCCAGCGCTGGCAGGAAAACGCCGATGGAACAAGGAGACCAAGCGCGGAGCATGAACCCCTTCAGCCGGTTCCCATGAATGCTCCTCCGGGCCATAGCCTTTCCACGCAACCAGGTACCACAGCTTCCCCCTGCGCCATTTGGACGCCCGTATGCCCGACACTTCATACTCCACCTCCGACTCCACGCATACCGGCCTAGGTGTCCCAGACGGCTTGGAGGGTGCTGGTTTGAGCAATGATACATGAAAGACAGGGTGTATCCGCAATGACTGGGGCAAGCACACCTTCACGTTCACGGGACCCATACACTTGGTAATTCGATAGGGGCCCATGTACTTGGGATGGAACACACTGTTCTTTCGAAACCTCATGTTTCTTGTGGATATCCAGACGTAGTCTCCAGTGCGGTACAGTGGCCCGGGCCTTCTCTTCCTATCTGCCGCAGCCTTGTATCTTCTCTTGGCCTCTATTAGGACAGCCCTTGAGCGCATCAACGTGTCTTTTATGTGTGCCACCCTGTCCGCTGTGGCGGGAATCCTGTCCTCTCTGAACGGATGTAGAAATGGCAAGAACCTGGGATGTTGGCCATAGTTGCTATAGAACGGAGATGACTGTGTGGAGCTGTGAGTGGCGTTGTTATAGGCTATCTCTGCAACCCATAGCAAGTCGACCCATTCTTCCCTGCCCTGGTCCACAAAACATCGCAGATACTGTTTGAGCGTTTGGTTCAGGCGCTCGGTTTGGCCGTCCGTTTGAGGGTGGTAGCTGGTGGACAGGGCGGTCTTAACATGCAGCGCAGTGCACCAAGTCTTCCAGAATTGCGCAGTAAACTGCGACCCCCGGTCCGACACGATCACCCCAGGTAATCCATGCAGTCGTACCACATTCTTTAGGAGTAGTGACGCCAATTCCCCGGCCGTAGGGACTCTCTTGCAGGGGATGAAGTGCCCCATTTTCGTCAAGTAATCCACCACCACCAGTATTGCCGTCATCCCCTGGTCTACCGGTAGGCCCACCACGAAGTCCAGTGATATGCTATCCCATGGTCTATCCGGGGTCGGAAGTGGATGTAAGAGCCCTTGGGTTCGGCCATGGTCGGCCTTCATGGTAGCACACGTAGGACACTCCTGTCCCCACCTCCTGACATCCACTCTCATGGTTGGCCACCAGAAATGCCGTCCCATGCTAGCCACCGTTTTTTCAAAGCCCAAATGACCTGCGCATGGAGAGTCATGGCACCAGATGAATGCTTGTTTCCTTAGCCTAGGCGTGGGTATCAATAGGCACCTGCCCTTCAGGGGTATCCCGTCCTTCAGCTGCCATTCTCTGTGACTGAGGAGCCACCTCCGCCATGCGAATGACCTGATCCCTCTCTTTATTCCCCTCAGGAAAGTATCCGGTTGGATAACCCCCAATACCATCCTCGGGGAAATGATGGAACGCTCGGTTGCAGGCAATGGTTCCTTAACTGCAGATTGACGGGACAGGGCGTCCGCCTTCCGGTTTTCCGTCCCCGGCCGATATGTGATGCGGAAGTTGAACCCCGCAAAGAAGATCATCCACCGCAGCTGTCTGGGAGAAAGGTGTCTTGTGGCCGTCATGAACTGTAGGTTCCGATGGTCCGTGTACACCGATACCACATGTCTTGCCCCCATCAACCAATGCCTCCATTCGGTGAAGGCGTCCTTGATTGCGAGAAGCTCCTTCTCCGCAATATGGTAGTTGCGTTCGGCGTCGTTGAGTTTGCGGGACATGTACGCAACGGGATGAAGCACCCCTGTGTCGTGGTTGCGTTGGGACACGATAGCCCCCAGCGCCACATCCGACGCGTCCGCTTCCACCACGTAGGGGAGATCCGGATCGGGGTGAGCCAACACCGGCGCCTTACCAAAGGCGCTTTTCAGGGCCTCAAAGGCTTTGTTCGCTTCAGGGGACCAGACAAACTCCTTGGACTTCCTCAGTAGCTGTGTGATTGGGGCCACCACTCCTGAAAATCCATCTATAAACCGCCTGTAAAAGTTGGCGAAGCCAATGAAACTTTGGACGTCCTTCACGCTTTGGGGCACCGGCCATTCTTTCACCGCCTTGATCTTTCGTTCTGCCATCTCCTGTCCCTCTGGACTCAGCATCACTCCGAGGAATTCCACGGATGTGACGTGGAAGTCACACTTGCTGAGTTTACAAAACAGCATGTTTTCCCTCAGCTTTTGGAGCACAGCTTTGACGTGGTGTACGTGCTCCTCCACACTGGACGAATAGATGAGGATGTCGTCGATATATACGACCACGTAGATATCCAACTCCTCTCTGAATACCTCATTCAAAAAGTACTGAAAGGCTGCCGGGGCGTTGCACAGACCGAACGGCATGACGAGGTACTCAAAAAGGCCGAACCTGGTCTTAAAGGCGGTCTTCCACTCGTCTCCGTCCCTCATGCGCACCAGATGGTATGCCCCTTTCAAATCCAACTTGGTGTAGATACGAGCTTTCTTGACCTGTTCCAGAAGTACACTAATGAGAGGCAAGGGGTACCGATTTTTTATGGTTATCGCATTCAATGCCCTAAAGTCCACACAGGCTCTCAGCTCCCCATTAGCCTTCGGGATGAAGAAGAGTGGCGAGGCGGCCGGAGACTTGGACGGGCGGATGAATCCTAGCCTGAGGAGTTTATCCAGGTACCCCCGGAGATGTACGTTTTCAGGCTCCGTCAGGGCATACAGCCTGCCGCTGGGAACGCTGGCCCCTGGCACCAGGTCGATCTGGCAGTCAAACTGTCTATGTGGTGGTAGCACTTCCGCCTTCACCTCATCAAATACATCCTCAAAACTGTGATAAGCCTGGGGGAGAGCCACATCTTTTTCTGCCGCTGTAGCCACCGTCTGACTCCCGCTCTCATCTGCGTCAAGGGATTCCGTTCTTATTCCACAATGCAGGATGCAATACGGTGACGTCATTTCGATGCGATGTGTTGGCCAATCCACAAAGGGGTTGTGTTTCTGTAGCCACGGCAATCCCAATATGACGCCATATTGGGGCGCTCGGATGATGTTAAAATCGATTTGTTCCAAATGGTTCCTCCCATATCTCATCGGAAGGACCCCCGTGTGCTGTCCGATGGGCCCCGTCACCAATCGCCTTCCGTCTACCGCATAGACGTCTTCGGGTACTGCTTTGGGAAGAAGCACTAGCCCTAGCCTGCATGCCTCGTTGTGGTCCATAAACATGCCAGTGGCCCCTGAATCCACCATGGCCACAACGGGTATCCACTGGTCATGCACTCCCACGTGCACCGTGATAAACAGGTGTCGTTGTCCCTTAGTGACCGAGTTGGAAAGTGAAGGGATGGATGAGTGACTCCGAGATGCCCCTTCTCTGGTCTTGGAGTCCTCTAGTTTTCCGCCGGTATGTCCACCACGGCTGTTACCGACCGGTTGGCCCGATAACGTGACGTCTTCGGTTTGGCAGGGCATTCACGTACGTAGTGGCCTTTTTTGCCACAATATAGGCACAATCCTTGTTTACGGCGTGACTCTTTCTCCGTGGCTGTGAGGCTCGCTCGTATTGCGCTGATGTCCATGGGTTCTCCCTTGGATGCGGTGGAAGTTTCAGGACTTCCCACCGTCACATAGGATGGAAGGGATTTTCCTTTTCTCCCATGATCCCCCTTTCTTTCACTTAGCCTATGTTCCAGCCGTAATACCAGGTTGATAAGGCCCTCACATGTCTTGGGTTGAGGGTCAATATGAGCCACGGCGTCCTTGAGCTCATCGCACAGCCCTTGATGGAAGAGCGCCGTCTGTTTAGCAACAGGCCACTTGGTTTCCGCAACCAGCCTTCGGAACGCGTTGAGATACTGCACCAGGTCGTTGGATCCCTGTCTCAACTCAAGCATTTCACGGTCCGCCGTGTACGAGTCAGCCCTTCTGTCGAATACCTTCAGGAATTCCTCGCGAAAAGCACCCCAATCACATAAGAGGGGGTCGTCCCTGCTCACCAGAGGTACGGCCCATTGTGCCGCGTTTCCAGCCAAATAGGATATAAGGAAAGCCACACGAGCCTGACTCGTGGGGAACGCCTTTGGTTTGCACGATAAATGTAGCGCCACTTGTGTGAGGAATACCTGCACTGTGTTAGGATCCCCACTGTACCTCTCTGGTGTTGCCAAGGGGATGGCTACCGGCATTTCCACTACTACCGCAGGGGTCTGGTTCGTGAGGGAGGTGCTGGGCGTGAGCGGGTCCAATTGGATAGCATCCAGTCTGGCTTTTACATCGGCTGTTTCTTGCCTAGAGGCAGCCACTTCAACTTGCATGGCCGCTAAAGCAGCCAGCACATCATCAAGTGTTGCCATGTCTGTTATCGACCGGGAGACAGTTAGTGTTATTAAGGTCGGATATTTTGTAACGCCCTGAACGTCTCAGGATCGTTTAACAGACACGACAATGAGGACGCAACCACTTGTGAAGGGTTAGTTCTTTTAATGAAGGCAAATAAAATACAAAGACTAAACAAAAGTTATAGTCACTGGAATCCTCCAGGCTAAGTACGTTACCAGCCCACAGCACGGATGGTCCTAACCGTCCTCTGCATATACGCCGATCCCGGCGTATGCCAACAGAGGGCAGAAATGTAATGGCCGACAATGCCAATCGGTAGGCTGTGAGGGGCACGAAGAGTGTTGGGGAGAATCGAGGAGTCAGGGAAACACCCAGCCGGGGTCTCTACCTGAAGGGAGCAGCCGCTCAACCTCTTCCTCAGACTGCACCGGGACGCGGAGTCACCTCCTGGTGATGCGTCACCGATACCCCAATCACAAGCAAGAAGACTGAACCGAGAGCAGCCGCTCGATCGATCCTGTGGACTTCCGAGTCTGTAACGCGGCAAACACCTCCTGGTGTGCGTTACAGCTGGCAGTCCCTGTGTCTCTGGTCGGGCTGGGAGTTACGACTCCAACCAGCAAAAGCGCCACTGCGCTTGGACTCAGCCGAGTCAAAAAGCGAAGCTCAATGGTTGACCGGTAGAGCTTCCGGGTCCTTCACAGGTGACGATGGGGCAAGACACGGCCCAGGGAGTAACGACTCGACCTACCTCCGTTCTTGCCTTACTGGAGCACCACTCCTGAACACTGCTCTTCACGAAGCAGGTACGTCGGTGTAAACACAATATCCGACAGCCTTGTACCTCCCGGTTCCTCCCTTTATAGGGCGTGTTTTCCTTGAGTTATGTAACAGCTCTCCTGTTTACATAAGGCGTGTTTCCCTTGAGTTATGTAACAGCTCTCCTGTTTACATAAGGGCGTGTTTCCCTTGAGTTATGTAACAGCTCTCCTGTTTACATAAGGGCGTGTTTCCCTTGAGTTATGTAACAGCTCTCCTGTTTACATAAGGGCGTGTTTCCCTTGTATGACAGGAATTCTTGACATAAGGTCTTAGACTCTTACTCTGGACTAATGGTTAAGGTCTTAACTCTTACTCTGGCATCATGGTTAAGGTCTTAACTCTTACTCTGGACTAATGGTTAATGTCTTAACTCTTAGTCTGGACTAATGGTTAAGGTCTTAACTCTTACTCTGGACTAATGGTTAAGGTATTAACTCTTACTCTAGACTAATTGTTAAGGTCTTAACTCTTACTTTGGACAAATGGTTAAGGTCTTAACTCTTACTCTGGACTAATGGTTAAGGTCTTAACTCTTACTCTGGACTAATGGTTAAGGTCTTAACTCTTAGTCTGGCATCATGGTTAAGGTCTTAACTCTTACTCTGGACTAATGGTTAAGGTCTTACCTCTTACTCTGGCATCATGGTTAAGGTCTTAACTCTTACTCTGGACTAATTGTGAAGGTCTTAACTCTTACTTTGGACAAATGGTTAAGGTCTTAACTCTTACTCTGGACTAATGGTTAAGGTCTTACCTCTTACTCTGGCATCATGGTTAAGGTCTTAACTCTTACTCTGGACTAATGGTTAAGGTCTTAGACTCTTACTCTGGACTAATGGTTAAGGTCTTAACTCTTCCTCTGGCATCATGGTTAAGGTCTTAGACTCTTACTCTGGACTAATGGTTAAGGTCTTAACTCTTACTCTGGACTCATGGTTAAGGTCTTAGACTCTTACTCTGGACTAATGGTTAAGGTCTTAACTCTTACTCTGGACTAATGGTTAAGGTCTTAACTCTTACTCTGGCATCATGGTTAAGGTCTTAACTCTTACTCTGGACTAATGGTTAAGGTCTTAACTCTTACTCTTGACTAATGATTAAGGTCTTAACTCTTACTCTGGACTAATGGTTAAGGTCTTATACTCTTACTCTGGCATCATGATTAAGGTCTTAACTCTTACTCTGGCATCATTGTTAAGGTCTTAACTCTTACTCTGGCATCATGGTTAAGGTCCTAACTCTTACTCTGGACTAATGGTTAAGGTCTTAACTCTTACTCTGGACTAATGGTTAAGGTCTTAGACTCTTACTCTGGCATCATTGTTAAGGTCTTAACTCTTACTCTGGCATCATAGTTAAGGTCTTAACTCTTACTCTGGACTAATGGTTAAGGTCTTAACTCTTACTCTGGACTAATGGTTAAGGTCTTAACTCTAACTCTGGACTAATGGTTAAGGTCTTAACTCTTACTCTGGCATCATGGTTAAGGTCTTAACTCTTACTCTGGACTAATGGTTAATGTCTTAACTCTTACTCTGGACTAATGGTTAAGGTCTTAACTCTTACTCTGGACTAATGGTTAAGGTCTTAACTCTTATGCTGGACTAATGGTTAAGGTCTTAACTCTTACTCTAGACTAATTGTTAAGGTCTTAACTCTTACTTTGGACAAATGGTTAAGGTCTTAACTCTTACTCTGGACTAATGGTTAAGGTCTTAACTCTTAGTCTGGCATCATGGTTAAGGTCTTAACTCTTACTCTGGACTAATGGTTAAGGTCTTACCTCTTACTCTGGCATCATGGTTAAGGTCTTAAATCTTACTCTGGACTAATGGTTAAGGTCTTAGACTCTTACTCTGGACTAATGGTTAAGGTCTTAACTCTTACTCTGGCATCATGGTTAGGGTCTTAGACTCTTACTCTGGACTAATGGTTAAGGTCTTAACTCTGACTCTGGACTAATGATTAAGGTCTTACCTCTTACTCTGGCATCATGGTTAAGGTCTTAACTCTTACTCTGGACTAATGGTTAAGGTCTTAGACTCTTACTCTGGACTAATGGTTAAGGTCTTAACTCTTACTCTGGCATCATGGTTAAGGTCTTAGACTCTTACTCTGGACTAATGGTTAAGGTCTTAACTCTTACTCTGGACTAATGGTTAAGGTCTTAGACTCTTACTCTGGACTAATGGTTAAGGTCTTAACTCTTACTCTGGACTAATGGTTAAGGTCTTAACTCTTACTCTGACATCATGGTTAAGGTTTTAACTCTTACTCTGGACTAATGGTTAAGGTCTTACCTCTTACTCTGGCATCATGGTTAAGGTCTTACCTCTTACTCTGGCATCATGGTTAAGGTCTTAACTCTTATTCTGGACTAATGGTTAAGGTCTTAGACTCTTACTCTGGACTAATGGTTAAGGTCTTAACTCTTACTCTGGCATCATGGTTAAGGTCTTAACTCTTACTCTGGACTAATGGTTAATGTCTTAACTCTTAGTCTGGACTAATGGTTAAGGTCTTAACTCTTACTCTGGACTAATGGTTAAGGTCTTACCTCTTACTCTGGCATCATGGTTAAGGTCTTAACTCTTATTCTGGACTAATGGTTAAGGTCTTAGACTCTTACTCTGGACTAATGGTTAAGGTCTTAACTCTTACTCTGGCATCATGGTTAAGGTCTTAACTCTTACTCTGGACTAATGGTTAATGTCTTAACTCTTAGTCTGGACTAATGGTTAAGGTCTTAACTCTTACTCTGGACTAATGGTTAAGGTATTAACTCTTACTCTAGACTAATTGTTAAGGTCTGAACTCTTACTTTGGACAAATGGTTAAGGTCTTAACTCTTACTCTGGACTAATGGTTAAGGTCTTAACTCTTAGTCTGGCATCATGGTTAAGGTCTTAACTCTTACTCTGGACTAATGGTTAAGGTCTTACCTCTTACTCTGGCATCATGGTTAAGGTCTTAACTCTTACTCTGGACTAATGGTTAAGGTCTTAGACTCTTACTCTGGACTAATGGTTAAGGTCTTAACTCTTACTCTGGCATCATGGTTAAGGTCTTAACTCTTACTCTGGACTAATGGTTAAGGTCTTAACTCTTACTCTTGACTAATGGTTAAGGTCTTAACTCTTACTCTGGACTAATGGTTAAGGTCTTAGACTCTTACTCTGGCATCATGGTTAAGGTCTTAACTCTTACTCTGGCATCATGGTTCAGGTCTTAACTCTTACTCTGGACTAATGGTTAAGGTCTTAACTCTTACTCTGGACTAATGGTTAAGGTCTTAACTCTTACTCTAGCATCATGGTTAAGGTCTTAACTCTTACTCTGGACTAATGGTTAAGGTCTTAACTCTTAGTCTGGCATCATGGTTAAGGTCTTAACTCTTACTCTAGACTAATGTTTATGGTCTTAGACTCTTACTCTGGCATCATGTTTAAGGTCTTAACTCTTACTCTGGCATCATGGTTAAGGTCTTAACTCTTACTCTGGACTAATGGTTAAGGTCTTAACTCTCACGCTGGACTAATGGTTAAGGTCTTAGACTCTTTCTCTGGCATCATGGTTAAGGTCTTAGACTCTTACTCTGGACTAATGGTTAAGGTCTTAACTCTTACTCTGGACTAATGGTTAAGGTCTTAACTCTTACTCTGGACTAATTGTTAAGGTCTTAACTCTTACTGTGGACTAATGGTTAAGGTCTAACTCTTACTCTGGCATCATGGTTAAGGTCTTAGACTCTTACTCTGGCATCATGGTTAAGGTATTAACTCTTACTCTGGACTAATGGTTAAGGTCTTAGACTCTTACTATGGAATAATGGTTAAGGTCTTAACTCTTACTCTGGCATCATGGTTAAGGTCTTAACTCTTACTCTGGACTAATGGTTAAGGTCTTAACTCTTACTCTGGACTAATTGTTAAGGTCTTTACTCTTACTCTGGCATCATGGTTAAGGTCTTAACTCTTACTCTGGACTAATTGTTAATGTCTTAACTCTTACTCTGGACTAATGGTTAAGGTCTTAACTCTTACTCTGGACTAATGGTTAAGGTCTTAACTCTTACTCTAGACTAATTGTTAAGGTCTTAACTCTTACTTTGGACAAATGGTTAAGGTCTTAACTCTTACTCTGGCATCATGGTTAAGGTCTTAGACTCTTACTCTGGACTAATGGTTAAGGTCTTAACTCTTACTCTGGACTAATGGTGAAGGTCTTAGACTCTTATCTGGACTAATGGTTAAGGTCTTAACTCTTACTCTGGACTAATGGTTAAGGTCTTAACTCTTACTCTGGCATCATGGTTAAGGTCTTAACTCTTACTCTGGACTAATGGGTAAGGTCTTAACACTTACTCTTGACTAATGGTTAAGGTCTTAACTCTTACTCTGGACTAATGGTTAAGGTCTTAGACTCTTACTCTGGCATCATGGTTAAGGTCTTAACTCTTACTCTGGCATCATTGTTAAGGTCTTAACTCTTACTCTGGCATCATGGTTAAGGTCTTAACTCTTACTCTGGACAAATGGTTAAGGTCTTAACTCTTACTCTGGGCTAATGGTTAAGGTCTTAACTCTTACTCTGGACTAATGGTTAAGGTCTTAACTCTTACACTGGCATCATGGTTAAGGTCTTAACTCTTACTCTGGACTAATGGTTAATGTCTTAACTCTTACTCTGGACTAATGGTTAAGGTCTTAACTCTTACTCTTGACTAATGGTTAAGGTCTTAACTCTTACTCTGGACTAATGGTTAAGGTCTGAACTCTTACTCTAGACTAATTGTTAAGGTCTTAACTCTTACTTTGGACAAATGGTTAAGGTCTGAACTCTTACTCTGGACTAATGGTTAAGGTCTTAGACTCTTACTCTGGACTAATGGTTAAGGTCTTAACTCTTACTCTGGCATCATGGTTAAGGTCTTAACTCTTACTCTGGACTAATGGTTAAGGTCTTAACTCTTACTCTTGACTAATGGTTAAGGTCTTAACTCTTACTCTGGACTAATGGTTAAGGTCTTAGACTCTTACTCTGGCATCATGGTTAAGGTCTTAACTCTTACTCTGGCATCATGGTTCAGGTCTTAACTCTTACTCTGGACTAATGGTTAAGGTCTTAACTCTTACTCTGGACTAATGGTTAAGGTCTTAACTCTTACTCTAGCATCATGGTTAAGGTCTTAACTCTTACTCTGGACTAATGGTTAAGGTCTTAACTCTTAGTCTGGCATCATGGTTAAGGTCTTAACTCTTACTCTAGACTAATGTTTATGGTCTTAGACTCTTACTCTGGCATCATGTTTAAGGTCTTAACTCTTACTCTGGCATCATGGTTAAGGTCTTAACTCTTACTCTGGACTAATGGTTAAGGTCTTAACTCTCACGCTGGACTAATGGTTAAGGTCTTAGACTCTTTCTCTGGCATCATGGTTAAGGTCTTAGACTCTTACTCTGGACTAATGGTTAAGGTCTTAACTCTTACTCTGGACTAATGGTTAAGGTCTTAACTCTTACTCTGGACTAATTGTTAAGGTCTTAACTCTTACTGTGGACTAATGGTTAAGGTCTAACTCTTACTCTGGCATCATGGTTAAGGTCTTAGACTCTTACTCTGGCATCATGGTTAAGGTATTAACTCTTACTCTGGACTAATGGTTAAGGTCTTAGACTCTTACTATGGAATAATGGTTAAGGTCTTAACTCTTACTCTGGCATCATGGTTAAGGTCTTAACTCTTACTCTGGACTAATGGTTAAGGTCTTAACTCTTACTCTGGACTAATTGTTAAGGTCTTTACTCTTACTCTGGCATCATGGTTAAGGTCTTAACTCTTACTCTGGACTAATTGTTAATGTCTTAACTCTTACTCTGGACTAATGGTTAAGGTCTTAACTCTTACTCTGGACTAATGGTTAAGGTCTTAACTCTTACTCTAGACTAATTGTTAAGGTCTTAACTCTTACTTTGGACAAATGGTTAAGGTCTTAACTCTTACTCTGGCATCATGGTTAAGGTCTTAGACTCTTACTCTGGACTAATGGTTAAGGTCTTAACTCTTACTCTGGACTAATGGTGAAGGTCTTAGACTCTTATCTGGACTAATGGTTAAGGTCTTAACTCTTACTCTGGACTAATGGTTAAGGTCTTAACTCTTACTCTGGCATCATGGTTAAGGTCTTAACTCTTACTCTGGACTAATGGGTAAGGTCTTAACACTTACTCTTGACTAATGGTTAAGGTCTTAACTCTTACTCTGGACTAATGGTTAAGGTCTTAGACTCTTACTCTGGCATCATGGTTAAGGTCTTAACTCTTACTCTGGCATCATTGTTAAGGTCTTAACTCTTACTCTGGCATCATGGTTAAGGTCTTAACTCTTACTCTGTACAAATGGTTAAGGTCTTAACTCTTACTCTGGGCTAATGGTTAAGGTCTTAACTCTTACTCTGGACTAATGGTTAAGGTCTTAACTCTTACACTGGCATCATGGTTAAGGTCTTAACTCTTACTCTGGACTAATGGTTAATGTCTTAACTCTTACTCTGGACTAATGGTTAAGGTCTTAACTCTTACTCTTGACTAATGGTTAAGGTCTTAACTCTTACTCTGGACTAATGGTTAAGGTCTGAACTCTTACTCTAGACTAATTGTTAAGGTCTTAACTCTTACTTTGGACAAATGGTTAAGGTCTGAACTCTTACTCTGGACTAATGGTTAAGGTCTTAACTCTTAGTCTGGCATCATGGTTAAGGTCTTAACTCTTACTCTGGACTAATGGTTAAGGTCTTAGACTCTTACTCTGGTATCATGGTTAAGGTCTTAACTCTTACTCTGGACTAATGGTTAAGGTCTTAACTCTTACTCTGGCATCATGGTTAAGGTCTTAACTCTTACTCTGGACTAATGATTAAGGTCTTAGACTCTTACTCTGGACTAATGGTTAAGGTCTTAACTCTTACTCTGGCATCATGGTTAAGGTCTTAGACTCTTACTCTGGACTAATGGTTAAGGTCTTAACTCTTACTCTGGACTAATGGTTAAGGTCTTAGACTCTTACTCTGGACTAATGGTTAAGGTCTTACCTCTTACTCTGGCATCATGGTTAAGGTCTTACCTCTTACTCTGGCATCATGGTTAAGGTCTTAACTCTTATTCTGGACTAATGGTTAAGGTCTTAGACTCTTACTCTGGACTAATGGTTAAGGTCTTAACTCTTACTCTGGCATCATGGTTAAGGTCTTAACTCTTACTCTGGACTAATGGTTAATGTCTTAACTCTTAGTCTGGACTAATGGTTAAGGTCTTAACTCTTACTCTGGACTAATGGTTAAGGTATTAACTCTTACTCTAGACTAATTGTTAAGGTCTTAACTCTTACTTTGGACAAATGGTTAAGGTCTTAACTCTTACTCTGGACTAATGGTTAAGGTCTTAACTCTTACTCTGGACTAATGGTTAAGGTCTTAACTCTTAGTCTGGCATCATGGTTAAGGTCTTAACTCTTACTCTGGACTAATGGGTAAGGTCTTAACACTTACTCTTGACTAATGGTTAAGGTCTTAACTCTTACTCTGGACTAATGGTTAAGGTCTTAGACTCTTACTCTGGCATCATGGTTAAGGTCTTAACTCTTACTCTGGCATCATTGTTAAGGTCTTAACTCTTACTCTGGCATCATGGTTAAGGTCTTAACTCTTACTCTGGACAAATGGTTAAGGTCTTAACTCTTACTCTGGGCTAATGGTTAAGGTCTTAACTCTTACTCTGGACTAATGGTTAAGGTCTTAACTCTTACACTGGCATCATGGTTAAGGTCTTAACTCTTACTCTGGACTAATGGTTAATGTCTTAACTCTTACTCTGGACTAATGGTTAAGGTCTTAACTCTTACTCTTGACTAATGGTTAAGGTCTTAACTCTTACTCTGGACTAATGGTTAAGGTCTGAACTCTTACTCTAGACTAATTGTTAAGGTCTTAACTCTTACTTTGGACAAATGGTTAAGGTCTGAACTCTTACTCTGGACTAATGGTTAAGGTCTTAGACTCTTACTCTGGACTAATGGTTAAGGTCTTAACTCTTACTCTGGCATCATGGTTAAGGTCTTAACTCTTACTCTGGACTAATGGTTAAGGTCTTAACTCTTACTCTTGACTAATGGTTAAGGTCTTAACTCTTACTCTGGACTAATGGTTAAGGTCTTAGACTCTTACTCTGGCATCATGGTTAAGGTCTTAACTCTTACTCTGGCATCATGGTTCAGGTCTTAACTCTTACTCTGGACTAATGGTTAAGGTCTTAACTCTTACTCTGGACTAATGGTTAAGGTCTTAACTCTTACTCTAGCATCATGGTTAAGGTCTTAACTCTTACTCTGGACTAATGGTTAAGGTCTTAACTCTTAGTCTGGCATCATGGTTAAGGTCTTAACTCTTACTCTAGACTAATGTTTATGGTCTTAGACTCTTACTCTGGCATCATGTTTAAGGTCTTAACTCTTACTCTGGCATCATGGTTAAGGTCTTAACTCTTACTCTGGACTAATGGTTAAGGTCTTAACTCTCACGCTGGACTAATGGTTAAGGTCTTAGACTCTTTCTCTGGCATCATGGTTAAGGTCTTAGACTCTTACTCTGGACTAATGGTTAAGGTCTTAACTCTTACTCTGGACTAATGGTTAAGGTCTTAACTCTTACTCTGGACTAATTGTTAAGGTCTTAACTCTTACTGTGGACTAATGGTTAAGGTCTAACTCTTACTCTGGCATCATGGTTAAGGTCTTAGACTCTTACTCTGGCATCATGGTTAAGGTATTAACTCTTACTCTGGACTAATGGTTAAGGTCTTAGACTCTTACTATGGAATAATGGTTAAGGTCTTAACTCTTACTCTGGCATCATGGTTAAGGTCTTAACTCTTACTCTGGACTAATGGTTAAGGTCTTAACTCTTACTCTGGACTAATTGTTAAGGTCTTTACTCTTACTCTGGCATCATGGTTAAGGTCTTAACTCTTACTCTGGACTAATTGTTAATGTCTTAACTCTTACTCTGGACTAATGGTTAAGGTCTTAACTCTTACTCTGGACTAATGGTTAAGGTCTTAACTCTTACTCTAGACTAATTGTTAAGGTCTTAACTCTTACTTTGGACAAATGGTTAAGGTCTTAACTCTTACTCTGGCATCATGGTTAAGGTCTTAGACTCTTACTCTGGACTAATGGTTAAGGTCTTAACTCTTACTCTGGACTAATGGTGAAGGTCTTAGACTCTTATCTGGACTAATGGTTAAGGTCTTAACTCTTACTCTGGACTAATGGTTAAGGTCTTAACTCTTACTCTGGCATCATGGTTAAGGTCTTAACTCTTACTCTGGACTAATGGGTAAGGTCTTAACACTTACTCTTGACTAATGGTTAAGGTCTTAACTCTTACTCTGGACTAATGGTTAAGGTCTTAGACTCTTACTCTGGCATCATGGTTAAGGTCTTAACTCTTACTCTGGCATCATTGTTAAGGTCTTAACTCTTACTCTGGCATCATGGTTAAGGTCTTAACTCTTACTCTGGACAAATGGTTAAGGTCTTAACTCTTACTCTGGGCTAATGGTTAAGGTCTTAACTCTTACTCTGGACTAATGGTTAAGGTCTTAACTCTTACACTGGCATCATGGTTAAGGTCTTAACTCTTACTCTGGACTAATGGTTAATGTCTTAACTCTTACTCTGGACTAATGGTTAAGGTCTTAACTCTTACTCTTGACTAATGGTTAAGGTCTTAACTCTTACTCTGGACTAATGGTTAAGGTCTGAACTCTTACTCTAGACTAATTGTTAAGGTCTTAACTCTTACTTTGGACAAATGGTTAAGGTCTGAACTCTTACTCTGGACTAATGGTTAAGGTCTTAACTCTTAGTCTGGCATCATGGTTAAGGTCTTAACTCTTACTCTGGACTAATGGTTAAGGTCTTACCTCTTACTCTGGCATCATGGTTAAGGTCTTAACTCTTACTCTGGACTAATGGTTAAGGTCTTAACTCTTACTCTGGACTAATGGTTAAGGTCTTAGACTCTTATCTGGACTAATGGTTAAGGTCTTAACTCTCACTCTGGACTAATGGTTAAGGTCTTTTTTGATAAACAAGTTTTATTGTTTTAAACAGCACAATAACAAAAACAGTCTGGTATTCCGAATCAGTACTACACAGCACTACATTAGGAAGCACCCCCCGCTCCCCCCCGCCCCCAGAGTCCTCCCCCCAGCCCCTGAACCGCCCCATTAAGGTATGTTGCCTAGCCATTTCCCCCAAACCTTTCGGTATTTCTTGGGGCATCCTCGTGCCCGATAGAGAGTCCGTTCCTGCGCCGCGCACCAGTCCACCCCAGCGCCCCACTTGTCCACACTTGGCGGCAGCGGCTGCTTCCACGCCGCAGCAATGTCGCGCTTGGCCACCATCAAGGCCGTCATGAGAAACAGCTGCTCTGAGCGCGTGCCATCTAAGCCATCTGTGATGCCCAGCAGCGAGTGTCTCGGATCATGTGGCACCTCCCACCCCAGGACCTCCGTAAGTTCGGTCAATGGTTAAGGTCTTAACTCTTACTCTGGCATCATGGTTAAGGTCTTAACTCTTACTCTGGACTAATGGTTAAGGTCTTAACACTTACTCTTGACTAATGGTTAAGGTCTTAACTCTTACTCTGGACTAATGGTTAAGGTCTTAGACTCTTACTCTGGCATCATGGTTAAGGTCTTAACTCTTACTCTGGCATCATTGTTAAGGTCTTAACTCTTACTCTGGCATCATGGTTAAGGTCTTAACTCTTTCTCTAGACTAATGGTTAAGGTCTTACCTCTTACTCTGGCATCATGGTTAAGGTCTTAACTCTTACTCTGGACTAATGGTTAAGGACTTAGACTCTTACTCTGGACTAATGGTTAAGGTCTTAACTCTTACTCTGGCATCATGGTTAAGGTCTTAGACTCTTACTCTGGACTAATGGTTAAGGTCTTAACTCTTACTCTGGACTAATGGTTAAGGTCTTAGACTCTTACTCTGGACTAATGGTTAAGGTCTTAACTCTTACTCTGGGCTAATGGTTAAGGTCTTAACTCTTACTCTGGCATCATGGTTAAGGTCTGAACTCTTACTCTGGACTAATGGTTAAGGTCTTAACGCTTACTCTTGCCTAATGGTTAAGGTCTTAACTCTTACTCTGGACTAATGGTTAAGGTCTTAGACTCTTACTCTGGTATCATGGTTAAGGTCTTAACTCTTACTCTGGCATCATGGTTAAGGTCTTAACTCTTACTCTGGACTAACGGTTAAGGTCTTAACTCTTACTCTGGACTAATGGCTAAGGTCTTAACTCTTACTCTGGCATCATGGTTAAGGTCTTAACTCTTACTCTGGACTAATGGTTAAGGTCTTAACTCTTAGTCTGGCATCATGGTTAAGGTCTTAGACTCATAATCTGGCATCATGGTTAAAGTCTTAAATCTTACTCTGGACTAATGGTTAAGGTCTTAACTCTTACTCTGGCATCATGGTTAAGGTCTTAACTCTTACTCTGGACTAATGGTTAATGTCTTAACTCTTACTCTGGACTAATGGTTAAGGTCTTAACTCTTACTCTGGACTAATGGTTAAGGTCTTAACTCTTACTCTGGACTAATGGTTAAGGTCTTAACTCTTACTCTAGACAAATTGTTAAGGTCTTAACTCTTACTTTGGACAAATGGTTAAGGTCTTAACTCTTACTCTGGACTAATGGTTAAGGTCTTAACTCTTACTCTGGCATCATGGTTAAGGTCTTAACTCTTACTCTGGACTAATGGTTAAGGTCTTAGACTCTTACTCTGGACTAATGGTTAAGGTCTTAGACTCTTACTCTGGACTAATGGTTAAGGTCTTAACTCTTACTCTGGCATCATGGTTAAGGTCTTAGACTCTTACTCTGGACTAATGGTTAAGGTCTTTACTCTTACTCTGGACTAGTGGTTAAGGTCTTAACTCTTACTCTGGACTAATGGTTAAGGTCTTAGACTCTTACTCTGGCATCATGGTTAAGGTCTTAACTCTTACTCTGGCATCATTGTTAAGGTCTTAACTCTTACTCTGGCATCATGGTTAAGGTCTTAACTCTTACTCTGGACTAATGGTTAAGGTCTTAACTCTTACTCTGGACTAATGGTTAAGGTCTTAACTCTTACTCTGGCATCATGGTTAAGGTCTTAACTCTTACTCTGGACTAATGGTTAAGGTCTTAACTCTTAGTCTGGCATCATGGTTAAGGTCTTAGACTCTTACTCTGGCATCATGGTTAAGGTCTTAACTCTTACTCTGGCATCATTGTTAAGGTCTTAACTCTTACTCTGGCATCATGGTTAAGGTCTTAACTCTTACTCTGGACTAATGGTTAAGGTCTTAACTCTTACTCTGGACTAATGGTTAAGGTCTTAACTCTTACTCTGGCATCATGGTTAAGGTCTTAACTCTTACTCTGGACTAATGGTTAAGGTCTTAACTCTTACTCTGGCATCATGGTTAAGGTCTTAACTCTTACTCTAGACTAATGTTTATGGTCTTAGACTCTTACTCTGGCATCATGTTTAAGGTCTTAACTCTTACTCTGGCATCATGGTTTAGGTCTTAACTCTTACTCTGGACTAATGGTTAAGGTCTTAACTCTTACGCTGGACTAATGGTTAAGGTCTTAGACTCTTACTCTGGCATCATGGTTAAGGTCTTTACTCTTACTCTGGACTAATGGTTATGGTCTTAACTCTTACTCTAGCATCATGGTTAAGGTCTTAACTCTTACTCTGGACTAATGGTTAAGGTCTTAACTCCTATTCTGGCATCATGGTTAAGGTCTTAACTCTTACTCTGGCATCATGGTTAAGGTCTTAACTCTTACTCTGGACTAATGGTTAAGGTCTTAGACTCTTACTATAGAGTAATGGTTAAGGTCTGAACTCTTACTATGGCATCATGGTTAAGGTCTTAGACTCTTACTCTGGACTAATGGTTAAGGTTTTAACTCTTACTCTGGACTAATGGTTAAGGTCTTAACTCTTACTCTGGACTAATGGTTACGGTCTAACTCTTACTCTGGCATCATGGTTAAGGTCTTAGACTCTTACTCTGGCATGATGGTTAAGGTATTAACTCTTACTCTGGACTAATGGTTAAGGTCTTAGACTCTTACTATGGACTAATGGTTAAGGTCTTAACTCTTACTCTGGCATCATGGTTAAGGTCTTAACTCTTACTCTGGACTAATGGTTAAGGTCTTAAATCGTACTCTGGACTAATTGTTAAGGTCTTTACTCTTACTCTGGCATCATGGTTAAGGTCTTAACTCTTACTCTGGACTAATGGTTAAGGTCTTAGACTCTTACTCTGGACTAATGGTTAAGGTCTTAACTCTTACTCTGGACTAATGGTTAAGGTCTTAACTCTTACTCTGGCATCATGGTTAAGGTTTTAACTCTTACTCTGGACTAATGGTTAAGGTCTTAACTCTTACTCTTGACTAATGGTTAAGGTCTTAACTCTTACTCTGGACTAATGGTTAAGGTCTTAGACTCTTACTCTGGTATCATGGTTAAGGTCTTAACTCTTACTCTGGCATCATGGTTAAGGTCTTAGACTCTTACTCTGGACTAATGGTTAAGGTCTTAACTCTTGCTCTGGACTAATGGTTAAGGTCTTAGACTCTTACTCTGGACTAATGGTTAAGGTCTTAACTCTTACTCTGGACTAATGGTTAAGGTCTTAACTCTTACTCTGACATCATGGTTAAGGTTTTAACTCTTACTCTGGACTAATGGTTAAGGTCTTACCTCTTACTCTGGCATCATGGTTAAGGTCTTACCTCTTACTCTGGCATCATGGTTAAGGTCTTAACTCTTATTCTGGACTAATGGTTAAGGTCTTAGACTCTTACTCTGGACTAATGGTTACGGTCTTAACTCTTACTCTGGCATCATGGTTAAGGTCTTAACTCTTACTCTGGACTAATGGTTAATGTCTTAACTCTTAGTCTGGACTAATGGTTAAGGTCTTAACTCTTACTCTGGACTAATGGTTAAGGTATTAACTCTTACTCTAGACTAATTGTTAAGGTCTTAACTCTTACTTTGGACAAATGGTTAAGGTCTTAACTCTTACTCTGGACTAATGGTTAAGGTCTTAACTCTTAGTCTGGCATCATGGTTAAGGTCTTAACTCTTACTCTGGACTAATGGTTAAGGTCTTACCTCTTACTCTGGCATCATGGTTAAGGTCTTAACTCTTACTCTGGACTAATGGTTAAGGTCTTAGACTCTTACTCTGGACTAATGGTTAAGGTCTTAACTCTTACTCTGGCATCATGGTTAAGGTCTTAACTCTTACTCTGGACTAATGGTTAAGGTCTTAACTCTTACTCTTGACTAATGGTTAAGGTCTTAACTCTTACTCTGGACTAATGGTTAAGGTCTTAGACTCTTACTCTGGCATCATGGTTAAGGTCTTAACTCTTACTCTGGCATCATGGTTCAGATCTTAACTCTTACTCTGGACTAATGGTTAAGGTCTTAACTCTTACTCTGGACTAATGGTTAAGGTCTTAACTCTTACTCTGGCATCATGGTTAAGGTCTTAACTCTTACTCTGGACTAATGGTTAAGGTCTTAACTCTTAGTCTGGCATCATGGTTAAGGTCTTAACTCTTACTCTAGACTAATGTTTATGGTCTTAGACTCTTACTCTGGCATCATGTTTAAGGTCTTAACTCTTACTCTGGCATCATGGTTAAGGTCTTAACTCTTACTCTGGACTAATGGTTAAGGTCTTAACTCTCACGCTGGACTAATGGTTAAGGTCTTAGACTCTTACTCTGGCATCATGGTTAAGGTCTTAGACTCTTACTCTGGACTAATGGTTAAGGTCTTAACTCTTACTCTGGACTAATGGTTAAGGTCTTAACTCTTACTCTGGACTAATTGTTAAGGTCTTAACTCTTACTGTGGACTAATGGTTAAGGTCTAACTCTTACTCTGGCATCATGGTTAAGGTCTTAGACTCTTACTCTGGCATCATGGTTAAGGTATTAACTCTTACTCTGGACTAATGGTTAAGGTCTTAGACTCTTACTATGGAATAATGGTTAAGGTCTTAACTCTTACTCTGGCATCATGGTTAAGGTCTTAACTCTTACTCTGGACTAATGGTTAAGGTCTTAACTCTTACTCTGGACTAATTGTTAAGGTCTTTACTCTTACTCTGGCATCATGGTTAAGGTCTTAACTCTTACTCTGGACTAATTGTTAATGTCTTAACTCTTACTCTGGACTAATGGTTAAGGTCTTAACTCTTACTCTGGACTAATGGTTAAGGTCTTAACTCTTACTCTAGACTAATTGTTAAGGTCTTAACTCTTACTTTGGACAAATGGTTAAGGTCTTAACTCTTACTCTGGCATCATGGTTAAGGTCTTAGACTCTTACTCTGGACTAATGGTTAAGGTCTTAACTCTTACTCTGGACTAATGGTGAAGGTCTTAGACTCTTATCTGGACTAATGGTTAAGGTCTTAACTCTTACTCTGGACTAATGGTTAAGGTCTTAACTCTTACTCTGGCATCATGGTTAAGGTCTTAACTCTTACTCTGGACTAATGGTTAAGGTCTTAACACTTACTCTTGACTAATGGTTAAGGTCTTAACTCTTACTCTGGACTAATGGTTAAGGTCTTAGACTCTTACTCTGGCATCATGGTTAAGGTCTTAACTCTTACTCTGGCATCATTGTTAAGGTCTTAACTCTTACTCTGGCATCATGGTTAAGGTCTTAACTCTTACTCTGGACAAATGGTTAAGGTCTTAACTCTTACTCTGGGCTAATGGTTAAGGTCTTAACTCTTACTCTGGACTAATGGTTAAGGTCTTAACTCTTACTCTTGCATCATGGTTAAGGTCTTAACTCTTACTCTGGACTAATGGTTAATGTCTTAACTCTTACTCTGGACTAATGGTTAAGGTCTTAACTCTTACTCTGGACTAATGGTTAAGGTCTTAACTCTTACTCTGGACTAATGGTTAAGGTCTGAACTCTTACTCTAGACTAATTGTTAAGGTCTTAACTCTTACTTTGGACAAATGGTTAAGGTCTGAACTCTTACTCTGGACTAATGGTTAAGGTCTTAACTCTTAGTCTGGCATCATGGTTAAGGTCTTAACTCTTACTCTGGACTAATGGTTAAGGTCTTACCTCTTACTCTGGCATCATGGTTAAGGTCTTAACTCTTACTCTGGACTAATGGGTAAGGTCTTAACTCTTACTCAGGACTAATGGTTAAGGTCTTAGACTCTTATCTGGACTAATGGTTAAGGTCTTAACTCTTGCTCTGGACTAATGGTTAAGGTCTTAGACTCTTACTCTGGCATCATGGTTAAGGTCTTAACTCTTACTCTGGCATCATTGTTAAGGTCTTAACTCTTTCTCTGGCATCATGGTTAATGTCTTAACTCTTTCTCTAGACTAATGGTTAAGGTCTTACCTCTTACTCTGGCATCATGGTTAAGGTCTTAACTCTTACTCTGGACTAATGGTTAAGGACTTAGACTCTTACTCTGGACTAATGGTTAAGGTCTTAACTCTTACTCTGGCATCATGGTTAAGGTCTTAGACTCTTACTCTGGACTAATGGTTAAGGTCTTAACTCTTACTCTGGACTAATGGTTAAGGTCTTAGACTCTTACTCTGGACTAATGGTTAAGGTCTTAACTCTTACTCTGGACTAATGGTTAAGGTCTTAACTCTTACTCTGGCATCATGGTTAAGGTCTTAACTCTTACTCTGGACTAATGGTTAAGGTCTTAACGCTTACTCTTGACTAATGGTTAAGGTCTTAACTCTTACTCTGGACTAATGGTTAAGGTCTTAGACTCTTACTCTGGTATCATGGTTAAGGTCTTAACTCTTACTCTGGCATCATGGTTAAGGTCTTAACTCTTACTCTGGACTAATGGTTAAGGTCTTAACTCTTACTCTGGACTAATGGCTAAGGTCTTAACTCTTACTCTGGCATCATGGTTAAGGTCTTAACTCTTACTCTGGACTAATGGTTAAGGTCTTAACTCTTAGTCTGGCATCATGGTTAAGGTCTTAGAATCATAATCTGGCATCATGGTTAAAGTCTTAAATCTTACTCTGGACTAATGGTTAAGGTCTTAACTCTTACTCTGGCATCATGGTTAAGGTCTTAACTCTTACTCTGGACTAATGGTTAATGTCTTAACTCTTACTCTGGACTAATGGTTAAGGTCTTAACTCTTACTCTGGACTAATGGTTAAGGTCTTAACTCTTACTCTAGACAAATTGTTAAGGTCTTAACTCTTACTTTGGACAAATGGTTAAGGTCTTAACTCTTACTCTGGACTAATGGTTAAGGTCTTAACTCTTACTCTGGCATCATGGTTAAGGTCTTAACTCTTACTCTGGACTAATGGTTAAGGTCTTAGACTCTTACTCTGGACTAATGGTTAAGGTCTTAGACTCTTACTCTGGACTAATGGTTAAGGTCTTAACTCTTACTCTGGCATCATGGTTAAGGTCTTAGACTCTTACTCTGGACTAATGGTTAAGGTCTTTACTCTTACTCTGGACTAGTGGTTAAGGTCTTAACTCTTACTCTGGACTAATGGTTAAGGTCTTAGACTCTTACTCTGGCATCATGGTTAAGGTCTTAACTCTTACTCCGGCATCATTGTTAAGGTCTTAACTCTTACTCTGGCATCATGGTTAAGGTCTTAACTCTTACTCTGGACTAATGGTTAAGGTCTTAACTCTTACTCTGGACTAATGGTTAAGGTCTTAACTCTTACTCTGGCATCATGGTTAAGGTCTTAACTCTTACTCTGGACTAATGGTTAAGGTCTTAACTCTTAGTCTGGCATCATGGTTAAGGTCTTAGACTCATACTCTGGCATCATGGTTAAGGTCTTAAATCTTACTCTGGACTAATGGTTAAGGTCTTAACTCTTACTCTAGCATCATGGTTAAGGTCTTAACTCTTACTCTGGACTAATGGTTAAGGTCTTAACTCTTACTCTGGCATCATGGTTAAGGTCTTAACTCTTACTCTAGACTAATGTTTATGGTCTTAGACTCTTACTCTGGCATCATGTTTAAGGTCTTAACTCTTACTCTGGCATCATGGTTTAGGTCTTAACTCTTACTCTGGACTAATGGTTAAGGTCTTAACTCTTACGCTGGACTAATGGTTAAGGTCTTAGACTCTTACTCTGGCATCATGGTTAAGGTCTTTACTCTTACTCTGGACTAATGGTTATGGTCTTAACTCTTACTCTAGCATCATGGTTAAGGTCTTAACTCTTACTCTGGACTAATGGTTAAGGTCTTAACTCCTATTCTGGCATCATGGTTAAGGTCTTAACTCTTACTCTGGCATCATGGTTAAGGTCTTAACTCTTACTCTGGACTAATGGTTAAGGTCTTAGACTCTTACTATGGAGTAATGCTTAAGGTCTGAACTCTTACTTTGGCATCATGGTTAAGGTCTTAGACTCTTACTGTGGACTAATGGTTAAGGTCTTAACTCTTACTCTGGACTAATGGTTAAGGTCTTAACTCTTACTCTGGACTAATGGTTACGGTCTAACTCTTACTCTGGCATCATGGTTAAGGTCTTAGACTCTTACTCTGGCATGATGGTTAAGGTATTAACTCTTACACTGGACTAATGGTTAAGGTCTTAGACTCTTACTATGGACTAATGGTTAAGGTCTTAACTCTTACTCTGGCATCATGGTTAAGGTCTTAACTCTTACTCTGGACTAATGGTTAAGGTCTTAAATCGTACTCTGAACTAATTGTTAAGGTCTTTACTCTTACTCTGGCATCATGGTTAAGGTCTTAACTCTTACTCTGGACTAATGGTTAAGGTCTTAGACTCTTACTCTGGACTAATGGTTAAGGACTTAACTCTTACTCTGGACTAATGGTTAAGGTCTTAACTCTTACTCTGGCATCATGGTTAAGGTCTTAACTCTTACTCTGGACTAATGGTTAAGGTCTTAACTCTTACTCTTGACTAATGGTTAAGGTCTTAACTCTTACTCTGGACTAATGGTTAAGGTCTTAGACTCTTACTCTGGTATCATGGTTAAGGTCTTAACTCTTACTCTGGCATCATGGTTAAGGTCTTAACTCTTACTCTGGACTAATGGTTAAGGTCTTAACTCTTACTCTGGACTAATGGTTAAGGTCTTAACTCTTACTCTGGCATCATGGTTAAGGTCTTAACTCTTACTCTGGACTAATGGTTAAGGTCTTAACTCTTAGTCTGGCATCATGGTTAAGGTCTTAGACTCATAATCTGGCATCATGGTTAAGGCCTTAAATCTTACTCTGGACTAATGGTTAAGGTCTTAACTCTTACTCTGGCATCATGGTTAAGGTCTTAAATATTACTCTAGACTAATGTTTATGGTCTTAGACTCTTACTCTGGCATCATGTTTAAGGTCTTAACTCTTACTCTGGCATCATGGTTTAGGTCTTAACTCTTACTCTGGACTAATGGTTAAGGTCTTAACTCTTACGCTGGACTAATGGTTAAGGTCTTAGACTCTTACTCTGGCATCATGGTTAAGGTCTTAACTCTTACTCTGGACTAATGGTTATGGCCTTAACTCTTACTCTAGCATCATGGTTAAGGTCTTAACTCTTACTCTGGACTAATGGTTAAGGTCTTAACTCCTATTCTGGCATCATGGTTAAGGTCTTAACTCTTACTCTGGCATCATGGTTAAGGTCTTAACTCTTACTCTGGACTAATGGTTAAGGTCTTAGACTCTTACTATGGAGTAATGGTTAAGGTCTTAACTCTTACTATGGCATCATGGTTAAGGTCTTAGACTCTTACTCTGGACTAATGGTTAAGGTCTTAACTCTTACTCTGGACTAATGGTTAAGGTCTTAACTCTTACTCTGGACTAATGGTTAAGGTCTAACTCTTACTCTGGCATCATGGTTAAGGTCTTAGACTCTTACTCTGGCATCATGGTTAAGGTATTAACTCTTACTCTGGACTAATGGTTAAGGTCTTAGACTCTTACTATGGACTAATGGTTAAGGTCTTAACTCTTACTCTGGCATCATGGTTAAGGTCTTAACTCTTACTCTGGACTAATGGTTAAGGTCTTAACTCTTACTCTGGACTAATTGTTAAGGTCTTTACTCTTACTCTGGCATCATGGTTAAGGTCTTAACTCTTACTCTGGACTAATTGTTAATGTCTTAACTCTTACTCCGGACTAATGGTTTAGGTCTTAACTCTTACTCTGGACTAATGGTTAAGGTCTTAACTCTTACTCCAGACTAATTGTTAAGGTCTTCACTCTTACTTTGGACAAATGGTTAAGGTCTTAACTCTTACTCTGGACTAATGGTTAAGGTCTTAACTCTTAGTCTGGCATCATGGTTAAGGTCTTAACTCTTACTCTGGACTAATGGTTAAGGTCTTACCTCTTACTCTGGCATCATGGTTAAGGTCTTAACTCTTACTCTGGACTAATTGTGAAGGTCTTAACTCTTACTTTGGACAAATGGTTAAGGTCTTAACTCTTACTCTGGACTAATGGTTAAGGTCTTACCTCTTACTCTGGCATCATTGTTAAGGTCTTAACTCTTACTCTAGACTAATGTTTATGGTCTTAGACTCTTACTCTGGCATCATGTTTAAGGTCTTAACTCTTACTCTGGCATCATGGTTTAGGTCTTAACTCTTACTCTGGACTAATGGTTAAGGTCTTAATTCTTACGCTGGACTAATGGTTAAGGTATTAGACTCTTACTCTGGCATCATGGTTAAGGTCTTAACTCTTACTCTGGATTAATGGTTATGGTCTTAACTCTTACTCTAGCATCATGGTTAAGGTCTTAACTCTTACTCTGGACTAATGGTTAAGGTCTTAACTCCTATTCTGGCATCATGGTTAAGGTCTTAACTCTTACTCTGGCATCATGGTTAAGGTCTTAACTCTTACTCTGGACTAATGGTTAAGGTCTTAGACTCTTACTATGGAGTAATGGTTAAGGTCTTAACTCTTACTATGGCATCATGGTTAAGGTCTTAGACTCTTACTCTGGACTAATGGTTAAGGTCTTAACTCTTACTCTGGACTAATGGTTAAGGTCTTTACTCTTACTCTGGACTAATGGTTAAGGTCTAACTCTTACTCTGGACTAATGGTTAAGGTCTTAACTCTTACTCTGGACTAATTGTTAAGGTCTTTACTCTTACTCTGGCATCATGGTTAAAGTCTTAACTCTTACTCTGGACTAATTGTTAATGTCTTAACTCTTACTCCGGACTAATGGTTAAGGTCTTAACTAGGGGTGGGCGGAATTTGCGGAATTAACCTTCGCAAATTATCGCGAGAATGTTTAAAATTATCGCAAACAAGCAGAAATATCGCGAAGATGCGGAAGTTTTTTTCCGGCATGTTCGCGCGATTTTCTGCATGGTTGCGGGTCGCCAACTTACCCATGTGGCTGCTTGCGGGCGCGGCCATCTTGTTTTGAGTTGTTCTCGCGGTGCATGATCGCGAGAAGAAAGACGTGATCGCGCGACGCATGACGTCACTGCGGGCGCGAACTGTCGCGAGACAGCGCAAATGGCTAAAAACAATACAACATCTCATGGAGAACGCGACCGGATCAAGAAAACTTGTCGGCGAACGCAGGGATTCAGGTAAGGCGATCGCGCGCGCGCGAGAATGTATCATTTTACAGCGCGAGCAAGAAACAAATTATCGCCAAGCTGCGGAAACCGGAATTTTTGACATTTTCGCGCTCTCCGCGGAACGCAAAAATGTCAAATTATCGCAATTTCCGCGAACGGAACGAAATTTTTGCCCAGGCCTAGTCTTAACTCTTACTCTGGACTAATGGTTAAGGTCTTAACTCTTACTCCAGACTAATTGTTAAGGTCTTAACTCTTACTTTGGACAAATGGTTAAGGTCTTAACTCTTACTCTGGACTAATGGTTAAGGTCTTAACTCTTAGTCTGGCATCATGGTTAAGGTCTTAACTCTTACTCTGGACTAATGGTTAAGGTCTTACCTCTTACTCTGGCATCATGGTTAAGGTCTTAACTCTTACTCTGGACTAATTGTGAAGGTCTTAACTCTTACTTTGGACAAATGGTTAAGGTCTTAACTCTTACTCTGAACTAATGGTTAAGGTCTTACCTCTTACTCTGGCATCATGGTTAAGGTCTTAACTCTTACTCTGGACTAATGGTTAAGGTCTTAGACTCTTACTCTGGACTAATGGTTAAGGTCTTAACTCTTCCTCTGGCATCATGGTTAAGGTCTTAGACTCTTACTCTGGACTAATGGTTAAGGTCTTAACTCTTACTCTGGACTCATGGTTAAGGTTTTAGACTCTTACTCTGGACTAATGGTTAAGGTCCTAACTCTTACTCTGGACTAATGGTTAAGGTCTTAACTCTTACTCTGGCATCATGGTTAAGGTCTTAACTCTTACTCTGGACTAATGGTTAAGGTCTTAACTCTTACTCTTGACTAATGATTAAGGTCTTAACTCTTACTCTGGACTAATGGTTAAGGTCTTATACTCTTACTCTGGCATCATGATTAAGGTCTTAACTCTTACTCTGGCATCATTGTTAAGGTCTTAACTCTTACTCTGGCATCATGGTTAAGGTCCTAACTCTTACTCTGGACTAATGGTTAAGGTCTTAACTCTTACTCTGGACTAATGGTTAAGGTCTTAGACTCTTACTCTGGCATCATGGTTAAGGTCTTAACTCTTACTCTGGCATCATTGTTAAGGTCTTAACTCTTACTCTGGCATCATAGTTAAGGTCTTAACTCTTACTCTGGACTAATGGTTAAGGTCTTAACTCTTACTCTGGACTAATGGTTAAGGTCTTAACTCTTACTCTGGACTAATGGTTAAGGTCTTAACTCTTACTCTGGCATCATGGTTAAGGTCTTAACTCTTACTCTGGACTAATGGTTAATGTCTTAACTCTTACTCTGGACTAACGGTTAAGGTCTTAACTCTTACTCTGGACTAATGGTTAAGGTATTAACTCTTATGCTGGACTAATGGTTAAGGTCTTAACTCTTACTCTAGACTAATTGTTAAGGTCTTAACTCTTACTTTGGACAAATGGTTAAGGTCTTAACTCTTACTCTGGACTAATGGTTAAGGTCTTCACTCTTACTTTGGACAAATGGTTAAGGTCTTAACTCTTACTCTGGACTAATGGTTAAGGTCTTAACTCTTAGTCTGGCATCATGGTTAAGGTCTTAACTCTTACTCTGGACTAATGGTTAAGGTCTTACCTCTTACTCTGGCATCATGGTTAAGGTCTTAACTCTTACTCTGGACTAATTGTGAAGGTCTTAACTCTTACTTTGGACAAATGGTTAAGGTCTTAACTCTTACTCTGGACTAATGGTTAAGGTCTTACCTCTTACTCTGGCATCATTGTTAAGGTCTTAACTCTTACTCTAGACTAATGTTTATGGTCTTAGACTCTTACTCTGGCATCATGTTTAAGGTCTTAACTCTTACTCTGGCATCATGGTTTAGGTCTTAACTCTTACTCTGGACTAATGGTTAAGGTCTTAACTCTTACGCTGGACTAATGGTTAAGGTATTAGACTCTTACTCTGGCATCATGGTTAAGGTCTTAACTCTTACTCTGGACTAATGGTTATGGTCTTAACTCTTACTCTAGCATCATGGTTAAGGTCTTAACTCTTACTCTGGACTAATGGTTAAGGTCTTAACTCCTATTCTGGCATCATGGTTAAGGTCTTAACTCTTACTCTGGCATCATGGTTAAGGTCTTAACTCTTACTCTGGACTAATGGTTAAGGTCTTAGACTCTTACTATGGAGTAATGGTTAAGGTCTTAACTCTTACTATGGCATCATGGTTAAGGTCTTAGACTCTTACTCTGGACTAATGGTTAAGGTCTTACCTCTTACTCTGGCATCATGGTTAAGGTCTTAACTCTTACTCTGGACTAATTGTGAAGGTCTTAACTCTTACTTTGGACAAATGGTTAAGGTCTTAACTCTTACTCTGGACTAATGGTTAAGGTCTTAACTCTTACTCTGGACTAATGGTTAAGGTCTAACTCTTACTCTGGACTAATGGTTAAGGTCTTAACTCTTACTCTGGACTAATTGTTAAGGTCTTTACTCTTACTCTGGCATCATGGTTAAAGTCTTAACTCTTACTCTGGACTAATTGTTAATGTCTTAACTCTTACTCCGGACTAATGGTTAAGGTCTTAACTCTTACTCTGGACTAATGGTTAAGGTCTTAACTCTTACTCCAGACTAATTGTTAAGGTCTTAACTCTTACTTTGGACAAATGGTTAAGGTCTTAACTCTTACTCTGGACTAATGGTTAAGGTCTTAACTCTTAGTCTGGCATCATGGTTAAGGTCTTAACTCTTACTCTGGACTAATGGTTAAGGTCTTACCTCTTACTCTGGCATCATGGTTAAGGTCTTAACTCTTACTCTGGACTAATTGTGAAGGTCTTAACTCTTACTTTGGACAAATGGTTAAGGTCTTAACTCTTACTCTGGACTAATGGTTAAGGTCTTACCTCTTACTCTGGCATCATGGTTAAGGTCTTAACTCTTACTCTGGACTAATGGTTAAGGTCTTAGACTCTTACTCTGGACTAATGGTTAAGGTCTTAACTCTTCCTCTGGCATCATGGTTAAGGTCTTAGACTCTTACTCTGGACTAATGGTTAAGGTCTTAACTCTTACTCTGGACTCATGGTTAAGGTCTTAGACTCTTACTCTGGACTAATGGTTAAGGTCTTAACTCTTACTCTGGACTAATGGTTAAGGTCTTAACTCTTACTCTGGACTAATGGTTAAGGTCTTAGACTCTTACTCTGGACTAATGGTTAAGGTCTTAACTCTTACTCTGGACTAATGGTTAAGGTCTTAACTCTTACTCTGACATCATGGTTAAGGTTTTAACTCTTACTCTGGACTAATGGTTAAGGTCTTACCTCTTACTCTGGCATCATGGTTAAGGTCTTACCTCTTACTCTGGCATCATGGTTAAGGTCTTAACTCTTATTCTGGACTAATGGTTAAGGTCTTAGACTCTTACTCTGGACTAATGGTTAAGGTCTTAACTCTTACTCTGGACTAATGGTTAAGGTATTAACTCTTACTCTAGACTAATTGTTAAGGTCTTAACTCTTACTGTGGACAAATGGTTAAGGTCTTAACTCTTACTCTGGACTAATGGTTAAGGTCTTAACTCTTACTCTGGACTAATGGTTAAGGTCTTAACTCTTAGTCTGGCATCATGGTTAAGGTCTTAACTCTTACTCTGGACTAATGGTTAAGGTCTTACCTCTTACTCTGGCATCATGGTTAAGGTCTTAACTCTTACTCTGGACTAATTGTGAAGGTCTTAACTCTTACTTTGGACAAATGGTTAAGGTCTTAACTCTTACTCTGGACTAATGGTTAAGGTCTTACCTCTTACTCTGGCATCATGGTTAAGGTCTTAACTCTTACTCTGGACTAATGGTTAAGGTCTTAGACTCTTACTCTGGACTAATGGTTAAGGTCTTAACTCTTCCTCTGGCATCATGGTTAAGGTCTTAGACTCTTACTCTGGACTAATGGTTAAGGTCTTAACTCTTACTCTGGCATCATGGTTAAGGTCTTAGACTCTTACTCTGGACTAATGGTTAAGGTCTTAACTCTTACTCTGGACTCATGGTTAAGGTCATAACTCTTACTCTGGACTAATGGTTAAGGTCTTAACTCTTACTCTGGCATCATGGTTAAGGTCTTAACTCTTACTCTGGACTAATGGTTAAGGTCTTAGACTCTTACTCTGGACTAATGGTTAAGGTCTTAACTCTTCCTCTGGCATCATGGTTAAGGTCTTAGACTCTTACTCTGGACTAATGGTTAAGGTCTTAACTCTTACTCTGGCATCATGGTTAAGGTCTTAGACTCTTACTCTGGACTAATGGTTAAGGTCTTAACTCTTACTCTGGACTCATGGTTAAGGTCTTAACTCTTACTCTGGACTAATGGTTAAGGTCTTAACTCTTACTCTTGACTAATGATTAAGGTCTTAACTCTTACTCTGGACTAATGGTTAAGGTCTTATACTCTTACTCTGGCATCATGATTAAGGTCTTAACTCTTACTCTGGCATCATTGTTAAGGTCTTAACTCTTACTCTGGCATCATGGTTAAGGTCCTAACTCTTACTCTGGACTAATGGTTAAGGTCTTAACTCTTACTCTGGACTAATGGTTAAGGTCTTAGACTCTTACTCTGGCATCATGGTTAAGGTCTTAACTCTTACTCTGGACTAATGGTTAAGGTCTTAACTCTTACTCTGGACTAATGGTTAAGGTCTTAACTCTAACTCTGGACTAATGGTTAAGGTCTTAACTCTTACTCTGACATCATGGTTAAGGTCTTAACTCTTACTCTGGACTAATGGTTAATGTCTTAACTCTTACTCTGGACTAATGGTTAAGGTCTTAACTCTTACTCTGGACTAATGGTTAAGGTCTTAACTCTTATGCTGGACTAATGGTTAAGGTCTTAACTCTTACTCTAGACTAATTGTTAAGGTCTTAACTCTTACTTTGGACAAATGGTTAAGGTCTTAACTCTTACTCTGGACTAATGGTTAAGGTCTTAACTCTTAGTCTGGCATCATGGTTAAGGTCTTAACTCTTACTCTGGACTAATGGTTAAGGTCTTACCTCTTACTCTGGCATCATGGTTAAGGTCTTAAATCTTACTCTGGACTAATGGTTAAGGTCTTAGACTCTTACTCTGGACTAATGGTTAAGGTCTTAACTCTTACTCTGGCATCATGGTTAAGGTCTTAGACTCTTACTCTGGACTAATGGTTAAGGTCTTAACTCTGACTCTGGACTAATGATTAAGGTCTTACCTCTTACTCTGGCATCATGGTTAAGGTCTTAACTCTTACTCTGGACTAATGGTTAAGGTCTTAGACTCTTACTCTGGACTAATGGTTAAGGTCTTAACTCTTACTCTGGCATCATGGTTAAGGTCTTAGACTCTTACTCTGGACTAATGGTTAAGGTCTTAACTCTTACTCTGGACTAATGGTTAAGGTCTTAGACTCTTACTCTGGACTAATGGTTAAGGTCTTAACTCTTACTCTGGACTAATGGTTAAGGTCTTAACTCTTACTCTGACATCATGGTTAAGGTTTTAACTCTTACTCTGGACTAATGGTTAAGGTCTTACCTCTTACTCTGGCATCATGGTTAAGGTCTTACCTCTTACTCTGGCATCATGGTTAAGGTCTTAACTCTTACTCTGGACTAATGGTTAAGGTCTTAGACTCTTACTCTGGACTAATGGTTAAGGTCTTAACTCTTACTCTGGACTAATGGTTAAGGTATTAACTCTTACTCTAGACTAATTTTTAAGGTCTTAACTCTTACTTTGGACAAATGGTTAAGGTCTTAACTCTTACTCTGGACTAATGGTTAAGGTCTTAACTCTTACTCTGGACTAATGGTTAAGGTCTTAACTCTTAGTCTGGCATCATGGTTAAGGTCTTAACTCTTACTCTGGACTAATGGTTAAGGTCTTACCTCTTACTCTGGCATCATGGTTAAGGTCTTAACTCTTACTCTGGACTAATTGTGAAGGTCTTAACTCTTACTTTGGACAAATGGTTAAGGTCTTAACTCTTACTCTGGACTAATGGTTAAGGTCTTACCTCTTACTCTGGCATCATGGTTAAGGTCTTAACTCTTAATCTGGACTAATGGTTAAGGTCTTAGACTCTTACTCTGGACTAATGGTTAAGGTCTTAACTCTTCCTCTGGCATCATGGTTAAGGTCTTAGACTCTTACTCTGGACTAATGGTTAAGGTCTTAACTCTTACTCTGGCATCATGGTTAAGGTCTTAGACTCTTACTCTGGACTAATGGTTAAGGTCTTAACTCTTACTCTGGACTCATGGTTAAGGTCTTAACTCTTACTCTGGACTAATGGTTAAGGTCTTAACTCTTACTCTTGACTAATGATTAAGGTCTTAACTCTTACTCTGGACTAATGGTTAAGGTCTTATACTCTTACTCTGGCATCATGATTAAGGTCTTAACTCTTACTCTGGCATCATTGTTAAGGTCTTAACTCTTACTCTGGCATCATGGTTAAGGTCCTAACTCTTACTCTGGACTAATGGTTAAGGTCTTAACTCTTACTCTGGACTAATGGTTAAGGTCTTAGACTCTTACTCTGGCATCATGGTTAAGGTCTTAACTCTTACTCTGGCATCATTGTTAAGGTCCTAACTCTTACTCTGGCATCATAGTTAAGGTCTTAACTCTTACTCTGGACTAATGGTTAAGGTCTTAACTCTTACTCTGGACTAATGGTTAAGGTCTTCTTAACTCTAACTCTGGACTAATGGTTAAGGTCTTAACTCTTACTCTGACATCATGGTTAAGGTCTTAACTCTTACTCTGGACTAATGGTTAATGTCTTAACTCTTACTCTGGACTAATGGTTAAGGTCTTAACTCTTACTCTGGACTAATGGTTAAGGTCTTAACTCTTATGCTGGACTAATGGTTAAGGTCTTAACTCTTACTCTAGACTAATTGTTAAGGTCTTAACTCTTACTTTGGACAAACGGTTAAGGTCTTAACTCTTACTCTGGACTAATGGTTAAGGTCTTAACTCTTAGTCTGGCATCATGGTTAAGGTCTTAACTCTTACTCTGGACTAATGGTTAAGGTCTTACCTCTTACTCTGGCATCATGGTTAAGGTCTTAAATCTTACTCTGGACTAATGGTTAAGGTCTTAGACTCTTACTCTGGACTAATGGTTAAGGTCTTAACTCTTACTCTGGCATCATGGTTAAGGTCTTAGACTCTTACTCTGGACTAATGGTTAAGGTCTTAACTCTGACTCTGGACTAATGATTAAGGTCTTACCTCTTACTCTGGCATCATGGTTAAGGTCTTAACTCTTACTCTGGACTAATGGTTAAGGTCTTAGACTCTTACTCTGGACTAATGGTTAAGGTCTTAACTCTTACTCTGGCATCATGGTTAAGGTCTTAACTCTTACTCTGACATCATGGTTAAGGTTTTAACTCTTACTCTGGACTAATGGTTAAGGTCTTACCTCTTACTCTGGACTAATGGTTAAGGTCTTAGACTCTTACTCTGGCATCATGGTTAAGTTCTTAACTCTTACTCTGGCATCATTGTTAAGGTCTTAACTCTTACTCTGGCATCATAGTTAAGGTCTTAACTCTTACTCTGGACTAATGGTTAAGGTCTTAACTCTTACTCTGGACTAATGGTTAAGGTCTTAACTCTTACTCTGGCATCATGGTTAAGGTCTTAACTCTTACTCTGGACTAATGGTTAATGTCTTAACTCTTACTCTGGACTAATGGTTAAGGTCTTAACTCTTACTCTGGACTAATGGTTAAGGTCTTAACTTTTATGCTGGACTAATGGTTAAGGTCTTAACTCTTACTCTAGACTAATTGTTAAGGTCTTAACTCTTACTTTGGACAAATGGTTAAGGTCTTAACTCTTACTCTGGACTAATGGTTAAGGTCTTAACTCTTAGTCTGGCATCATGGTTAAGGTCTTAACTCTTACTCTGGACTAATGGTTAAGGTCTTACCTCTTACTCTGGCATCATGGTTAAGGTCTTAAATCTTACTCTGGACTAATGGTTAAGGTCTTAGACTCTTACTCTGGACTAATGGTTAAGGTCTTAACTCTTACTCTGGCATCATGGTTAAGGTCTTAGACTCTTACTCTGGACTAATGGTTAAGGTCTTAACTCTGACTCTGGACTAATGATTAAGGTCTTACCTCTTACTCTGGCATCATGGTTAAGGTCTTAACTCTTACTCTGGACTAATGGTTAAGGTCTTAGACTCTTACTCTGGACTAATGGTTAAGGTCTTAACTCTTACTCTGGCATCATGGTTAAGGTCTTAGACTCTTACTCTGGACTAATGGTTAAGGTCTTAACTCTTACTCTGGACTAATGGTTAAGGTCTTAGACTCTTACTCTGGACTAATGGTTAAGGTCTTAACTCTTACTCTGGACTAATGGTTAAGGTCTTAACTCTTACTCTGACATCATGGTTAAGGTTTTAACTCTTACTCTGGACTAATGGTTAAGGTCTTACCTCTTACTCTGGCATCATGGTTAAGGTCTTACCTCTTACTCTGGCATCATGGTTAAGGTCTTAACTCTTATTCTGGACTAATGGTTAAGGTCTTAGACTCTTACTCTGGACTAATTGTTAAGGTCTTTACTCTTACTCTGGCATCATGGTTAAGGTCTTAACTCTTACTCTGGACTAATTGTTAATGTCTTAACTCTTACTCCGGACTAATGGTTTAGGTCTTAACTCTTACTCTGGACTAATGGTTAAGGTCTTAACTCTTACTCCAGACTAATTGTTAAGGTCTTCACTCTTACTTTGGACAAATGGTTAAGGTCTTAACTCTTACTCTGGACTAATGGTTAAGGTCTTAGACTCTTACTCTGGCATCATGTTTAAGGTCTTAACTCTTACTCTGGCATCATGGTTTAGGTCTTAACTCTTACTCTGGACTAATGGTTAAGGTCTTAACTCTTACGCTGGACTAATGGTTAAGGTATTAGACTCTTACTCTGGCATCATGGTTAAGGTCTTAACTCTTACTCTGGACTAATGGTTATGGTCTTAACTCTTACTCTAGCATCATGGTTAAGGTCTTAACTCTTACTCTGGACTAATGGTTAAGGTCTTAACTCCTATTCTGGCATCATGGTTAAGGTCTTAACTCTTACTCTGGCATCATGGTTAAGGTCTTAACTCTTACTCTGGACTAATGGTTAAGGTCTTAGACTCTTACTATGGAGTAATGGTTAAGGTCTTAACTCTTACTATGGCATCATGGTTAAGGTCTTAGACTCTTACTCTGGACTAATGGTTAAGGTCTTAACTCTTACTCTGGACTAATGGTTAAGGTCTTAACTCTTACTCTGGACTAATGGTTAAGGTCTAACTCTTACTCTGGACTAATGGTTAAGGTCTTAACTCTTACTCTGGACTAATTGTTAAGGTCTTTACTCTTACTCTGGCATCATGGTTAAAGTCTTAACTCTTACTCTGGACTAATTGTTAATGTCTTAACTCTTACTCCGGACTAATGGTTAAGGTCTTAACTCTTACTCTGGACTAATGGTTAAGGTCTTAACTCTTACTCCAGACTAATTGTTAAGGTCTTAACTCTTACTTTGGACAAATGGTTAAGGTCTTAACTCTTACTCTGGACTAATGGTTAAGGTCTTAACTCTTAGTCTGGCATCATGGTTAAGGTCTTAACTCTTACTCTGGACTAATGGTTAAGGTCTTACCTCTTACTCTGGCATCATGGTTAAGGTCTTAACTCTTACTCTGGACTAATTGTGAAGGTCTTAACTCTTACTTTGGACAAATGGTTAAGGTCTTAACTCTTACTCTGGACTAATGGTTAAGGTCTTACCTCTTACTCTGGCATCATGGTTAAGGTCTTAACTCCTACTCTGGACTAATGGTTAAGGTCTTAGACTCTTACTCTGGACTAATGGTTAAGGTCTTAACTCTTCCTCTGGCATCATGGTTAAGGTCTTAGACTCTTACTCTGGACTAATGGTTAAGGTCTTAACTCTTACTCTGGACTCATGGTTAAGGTCTTAGACTCTTACTCTGGACTAATGGTTAAGGTCTTAACTCTTACTCTGGACTAATGGTTAAGGTCTTAACTCTTACTCTGGACTAATGGTTAAGGTCTTAGACTCTTACTCTGGACTAATGGTTAAGGTCTTAACTCTTACTCTGGACTAATGGTTAAGGTCTTAACTCTTACTCTGACATCATGGTTAAGGTTTTAACTCTTACTCTGGACTAATGGTTAAGGTCTTACCTCTTACTCTGGCATCATGGTTAAGGTCTTACCTCTTACTCTGGCATCATGGTTAAGGTCTTAACTCTTATTCTGGACTAATGGTTAAGGTCTTAGACTCTTACTCTGGACTAATGGTTAAGGTCTTAACTCTTACTCTGGACTAATGGTTAAGGTATTAACTCTTACTCTAGACTAATTGTTAAGGTCTTAACTCTTACTGTGGACAAATGGTTAAGGTCTTAACTCTTACTCTGGACTAATGGTTAAGGTCTTAACTCTTACTCTGGACTAATGGTTAAGGTCTTAACTCTTAGTCTGGCATCATGGTTAAGGTCTTAACTCTTACTCTGGACTAATGGTTAAGGTCTTACCTCTTACTCTGGCATCATGGTTAAGGTCTTAACTCTTACTCTGGACTAATTGTGAAGGTCTTAACTCTTACTTTGGACAAATGGTTAAGGTCTTAACTCTTACTCTGGACTAATGGTTAAGGTCTTACCTCTTACTCTGGCATCATGGTTAAGGTCTTAACTCTTACTCTGGACTAATGGTTAAGGTCTTAGACTCTTACTCTGGACTAATGGTTAAGGTCTTAACTCTTCCTCTGGCATCATGGTTAAGGTCTTAGACTCTTACTCTGGACTAATGGTTAAGGTCTTAACTCTTACTCTGGCATCATGGTTAAGGTCTTAGACTCTTACTCTGGACTAATGGTTAAGGTCTTAACTCTTACTCTGGACTCATGGTTAAGGTCTTAACTCTTACTCTGGACTAATGGTTAAGGTCTTAACTCTTACTCTTGACTAATGATTAAGGTCTTAACTCTTACTCTGGACTAATGGTTAAGGTCTTATACTCTTACTCTGGCATCATGATTAAGGTCTTAACTCTTACTCTGGCATCATTGTTAAGGTCTTAACTCTTACTCTGGCATCATGGTTAAGGTCCTAACTCTTACTCTGGACTAATGGTTAAGGTCTTAACTCTTACTCTGGACTAATGGTTAAGGTCTTAGACTCTTACTCTGGCATCATGGTTAAGGTCTTAACTCTTACTCTGGCATCATTGTTAAGGTCTTAACTCTTACTCTGGCATCATAGTTAAGGTCTTAACTCTTACTCTGGACTAATGGTTAAGGTCTTAACTCTTACTCTGGACTAATGGTTAAGGTCTTAACTCTAACTCTGGACTAATGGTTAAGGTCTTAACTCTTACTCTGACATCATGGTTAAGGTCTTAACTCTTACTCTGGACTAATGGTTAATGTCTTAACTCTTACTCTGGACTAATGGTTAAGGTCTTAACTCTTACTCTGGACTAATGGTTAAGGTCTTAACTCTTATGCTGGACTAATGGTTAAGGTCTTAACTCTTACTCTAGACTAATTGTTAAGGTCTTAACTCTTACTTTGGACAAACGGTTAAGGTCTTAACTCTTACTCTGGACTAATGGTTAAGGTCTTAACTCTTAGTCTGGCATCATGGTTAAGGTCTTAACTCTTACTCTGGACTAATGGTTAAGGTCTTACCTCTTACTCTGGCATCATGGTTAAGGTCTTAAATCTTACTCTGGACTAATGGTTAAGGTCTTAGACTCTTACTCTGGACTAATGGTTAAGGTCTTAACTCTTACTCTGGCATCATGGTTAAGGTCTTAGACTCTTACTCTGGACTAATGGTTAAGGTCTTAACTCTGACTCTGGACTAATGATTAAGGTCTTACCTCTTACTCTGGCATCATGGTTAAGGTCTTAACTCTTACTCTGGACTAATGGTTAAGGTCTTAGACTCTTACTCTGGACTAATGGTTAAGGTCTTAACTCTTACTCTGGCATCATGGTTAAGGTCTTAACTCTTACTCTGACATCATGGTTAAGGTTTTAACTCTTACTCTGGACTAATGGTTAAGGTCTTACCTCTTACTCTGGACTAATGGTTAAGGTCTTAGACTCTTACTCTGGCATCATGGTTAAGGTCTTAACTCTTACTCTGGCATCATTGTTAAGGTCTTAACTCTTACTCTGGCATCATAGTTAAGGTCTTAACTCTTACTCTGGACTAATGGTTAAGGTCTTAACTCTTACTCTGGACTAATGGTTAAGGTCTTAACTCTTACTCTGGCATCATGGTTAAGGTCTTAACTCTTACTCTGGACTAATGGTTAATGTCTTAACTCTTACTCTGGACTAATGGTTAAGGTCTTAACTCTTACTCTGGACTAATGGTTAAGGTCTTAACTCTTATGCTGGACTAATGGTTAAGGTCTTAACTCTTACTCTAGACTAATTGTTAAGGTCTTAACTCTTACTTTGGACAAATGGTTAAGGTCTTAACTCTTACTCTGGACTAATGGTTAAGGTCTTAACTCTTAGTCTGGCATCATGGTTAAGGTCTTAACTCTTACTCTGGACTAATGGTTAAGGTCTTACCTCTTACTCTGGCATCATGGTTAAGGTCTTAAATCTTACTCTGGACTAATGGTTAAGGTCTTAGACTCTTACTCTGGACTAATGGTTAAGGTCTTAACTCTTACTCTGGCATCATGGTTAAGGTCTTAGACTCTTACTCTGGACTAATGGTTAAGGTCTTAACTCTGACTCTGGACTAATGATTAAGGTCTTACCTCTTACTCTGGCATCATGGTTAAGGTCTTAACTCTTACTCTGGACTAATGGTTAAGGTCTTAGACTCTTACTCTGGACTAATGGTTAAGGTCTTAACTCTTACTCTGGCATCATGGTTAAGGTCTTAGACTCTTACTCTGGACTAATGGTTAAGGTCTTAACTCTTACTCTGGACTAATGGTTAAGGTCTTAGACTCTTACTCTGGACTAATGGTTAAGGTCTTAACTCTTACTCTGGACTAATGGTTAAGGTCTTAACTCTTACTCTGACATCATGGTTAAGGTTTTAACTCTTACTCTGGACTAATGGTTAAGGTCTTACCTCTTACTCTGGCATCATGGTTAAGGTCTTACCTCTTACTCTGGCATCATGGTTAAGGTCTTAACTCTTATTCTGGACTAATGGTTAAGGTCTTAGACTCTTACTCTGGACTAATTGTTAAGGTCTTTACTCTTACTCTGGCATCATGGTTAAGGTCTTAACTCTTACTCTGGACTAATTGTTAATGTCTTAACTCTTACTCCGGACTAATGGTTTAGGTCTTAACTCTTACTCTGGACTAATGGTTAAGGTCTTAACTCTTACTCCAGACTAATTGTTAAGGTCTTCACTCTTACTTTGGACAAATGGTTAAGGTCTTAACTCTTACTCTGGACTAATGGTTAAGGTCTTAACTCTTAGTCTGGCATCATGGTTAAGGTCTTAACTCTTACTCTGGACTAATGGTTAAGGTCTTACCTCTTACTCTGGCATCATGGTTAAGGTCTTAACTCTTACTCTGGATTAATTGTGAAGGTCTTAACTCTTACTTTGGACAAATGGTTAAGGTCTTAACTCTTACTCTGGACTAATGGTTAAGGTCTTACCTCTTACTCTGGCATCATTGTTAAGGTCTTAACTCTTACTCTAGACTAATGTTTATGGTCTTAGACTCTTACTCTGGCATCATGTTTAAGGTCTTAACTCTTACTCTGGCATCATGGTTTAGGTCTTAACTCTTACTCTGGACTAATGGTTAAGGTCTTAACTCTTACGCTGGACTAATGGTTAAGGTATTAGACTCTTACTCTGGCATCATGGTTAAGGTCTTAACTCTTACTCTGGACTAATGGTTATGGTCTTAACTCTTACTCTAGCATCATGGTTAAGGTCTTAACTCTTACTCTGGACTAATGGTTAAGGTCTTAACTCCTATTCTGGCATCATGGTTAAGGTCTTAACTCTTACTCTGGCATCATGGTTAAGGTCTTAACTCTTACTCTGGACTAATGGTTAAGGTCTTAGACTCTTACTATGGAGTAATGGTTAAGGTCTTAACTCTTACTATGGCATCATGGTTAAGGTCTTAGACTCTTACTCTGGACTAATGGTTAAGGTCTTAACTCTTACTCTGGACTAATGGTTAAGGTCTTAACTCTTACTCTGGACTAATGGTTAAGGTCTAACTCTTACTCTGGACTAATGGTTAAGGTCTTAACTCTTACTCTGGACTAATTGTTAAGGTCTTTACTCTTACTCTGGCATCATGGTTAAAGTCTTAACTCTTACTCTGGACTAATTGTTAATGTCTTAACTCTTACTCCGGACTAATGGTTAAGGTCTTAACTCTTACTCTGGACTAATGGTTAAGGTCTTAACTCTTACTCCAGACTAATTGTTAAGGTCTTAACTCTTACTTTGGACAAATGGTTAAGGTCTTAACTCTTACTCTGGACTAATGGTTAAGGTCTTAACTCTTAGTCTGGCATCATGGTTAAGGTCTTAACTCTTACTCTGGACTAATGGTTAAGGTCTTACCTCTTACTCTGGCATCATGGTTAAGGTCTTAACTCTTACTCTGGACTAATTGTGAAGGTCTTAACTCTTACTTTGGACAAATGGTTAAGGTCTTAACTCTTACTCTGGACTAATGGTTAAGGTCTTACCTCTTACTCTGGCATCATGGTTAAGGTCTTAACTCTTACTCTGGACTAATGGTTAAGGTCTTAGACTCTTACTCTGGACTAATGGTTAAGGTCTTAACTCTTCCTCTGGCATCATGGTTAAGGTCTTAGACTCTTACTCTGGACTAATGGTTAAGGTCTTAACTCTTACTCTGGACTCATGGTTAAGGTCTTAGACTCTTACTCTGGACTAATGGTTAAGGTCTTAACTCTTACTCTGGACTAATGGTTAAGGTCTTAACTCTTACTCTGGACTAATGGTTAAGGTCTTAGACTCTTACTCTGGACTAATGGTTAAGGTCTTAACTCTTACTCTGGACTAATGGTTAAGGTCTTAACTCTTACTCTGACATCATGGTTAAGGTTTTAACTCTTACTCTGGACTAATGGTTAAGGTCTTACCTCTTACTCTGGCATCATGGTTAAGGTCTTACCTCTTACTCTGGCATCATGGTTAAGGTCTTAACTCTTATTCTGGACTAATGGTTAAGGTCTTAGACTCTTACTCTGGACTAATGGTTAAGGTCTTAACTCTTACTCTGGACTAATGGTTAAGGTATTAACTCTTACTCTAGACTAATTGTTAAGGTCTTAACTCTTACTGTGGACAAATGGTTAAGGTCTTAACTCTTACTCTGGACTAATGGTTAAGGTCTTAACTCTTACTCTGGACTAATGGTTAAGGTCTTAACTCTTAGTCTGGCATCATGGTTAAGGTCTTAACTCTTACTCTGGACTAATGGTTAAGGTCTTACCTCTTACTCTGGCATCATGGTTAAGGTCTTAACTCTTACTCTGGACTAATTGTGAAGGTCTTAACTCTTACTTTGGACAAATGGTTAAGGTCTTAACTCTTACTCTGGACTAATGGTTAAGGTCTTACCTCTTACTCTGGCATCATGGTTAAGGTCTTAACTCTTACTCTGGACTAATGGTTAAGGTCTTAGACTCTTACTTTGGACTAATGGTTAAGGTCTTAACTCTTCCTCTGGCATCATGGTTAAGGTCTTAGACTCTTACTCTGGACTAATGGTTAAGGTCTTAACTCTGACTCTGGACTAATGATTAAGGTCTTACCTCTTACTCTGGCATCATGGTTAAGGTCTTAACTCTTACTCTGGACTAATGGTTAAGGTCTTAGACTCTTACTCTGGACTAATGGTTAAGGTCTTAACTCTTACTCTGGCATCATGGTTAAGGTCTTAACTCTTACTCTGACATCATGGTTAAGGTTTTAACTCTTACTCTGGACTAATGGTTAAGGTCTTACCTCTTACTCTGGACTAATGGTTAAGGTCTTAGACTCTTACTCTGGCATCATGGTTAAGGTCTTAACTCTTACTCTGGCATCATTGTTAAGGTCTTAACTCTTACTCTGGCATCATAGTTAAGGTCTTAACTCTTACTCTGGACTAATGGTTAAGGTCTTAACTCTTACTCTGGACTAATGGTTAAGGTCTTAACTCTTACTCTGGCATCATGGTTAAGGTCTTAACTCTTACTCTGGACTAATGGTTAATGTCTTAACTCTTACTCTGGACTAATGGTTAAGGTCTTAACTCTTACTCTGGACTAATGGTTAAGGTCTTAACTCTTATGCTGGACTAATGGTTAAGGTCTTAACTCTTACTCTAGACTAATTGTTAAGGTCTTAACTCTTACTTTGGACAAATGGTTAAGGTCTTAACTCTTACTCTGGACTAATGGTTAAGGTCTTAACTCTTAGTCTGGCATCATGGTTAAGGTCTTAACTCTTACTCTGGACTAATGGTTAAGGTCTTACCTCTTACTCTGGCATCATGGTTAAGGTCTTAAATCTTACTCTGGACTAATGGTTAAGGTCTTAGACTCTTACTCTGGACTAATGGTTAAGGTCTTAACTCTTACTCTGGCATCATGGTTAAGGTCTTAGACTCTTACTCTGGACTAATGGTTAAGGTCTTAACTCTGACTCTGGACTAATGATTAAGGTCTTACCTCTTACTCTGGCATCATGGTTAAGGTCTTAACTCTTACTCTGGACTAATGGTTAAGGTCTTAGACTCTTACTCTGGACTAATGGTTAAGGTCTTAACTCTTACTCTGGCATCATGGTTAAGGTCTTAGACTCTTACTCTGGACTAATGGTTAAGGTCTTAACTCTTACTCTGGACTAATGGTTAAGGTCTTAGACTCTTACTCTGGACTAATGGTTAAGGTCTTAACTCTTACTCTGGACTAATGGTTAAGGTCTTAACTCTTACTCTGACATCATGGTTAAGGTTTTAACTCTTACTCTGGACTAATGGTTAAGGTCTTACCTCTTACTCTGGCATCATGGTTAAGGTCTTACCTCTTACTCTGGCATCATGGTTAAGGTCTTAACTCTTATTCTGGACTAATGGTTAAGGTCTTAGACTCTTACTCTGGACTAATTGTTAAGGTCTTTACTCTTACTCTGGCATCATGGTTAAGGTCTTAACTCTTACTCTGGACTAATTGTTAATGTCTTAACTCTTACTCCGGACTAATGGTTTAGGTCTTAACTCTTACTCTGGACTAATGGTTAAGGTCTTAACTCTTACTCCAGACTAATTGTTAAGGTCTTCACTCTTACTTTGGACAAATGGTTAAGGTCTTAACTCTTACTCTGGACTAATGGTTAAGGTCTTAACTCTTAGTCTGGCATCATGGTTAAGGTCTTAACTCTTACTCTGGACTAATGGTTAAGGTCTTACCTCTTACTCTGGCATCATGGTTAAGGTCTTAACTCTTACTCTGGATTAATTGTGAAGGTCTTAACTCTTACTTTGGACAAATGGTTAAGGTCTTAACTCTTACTCTGGACTAATGGTTAAGGTCTTACCTCTTACTCTGGCATCATTGTTAAGGTCTTAACTCTTACTCTAGACTAATGTTTATGGTCTTAGACTCTTACTCTGGCATCATGTTTAAGGTCTTAACTCTTACTCTGGCATCATGGTTTAGGTCTTAACTCTTACTCTGGACTAATGGTTAAGGTCTTAACTCTTACGCTGGACTAATGGTTAAGGTATTAGACTCTTACTCTGGCATCATGGTTAAGGTCTTAACTCTTACTCTGGACTAATGGTTATGGTCTTAACTCTTACTCTAGCATCATGGTTAAGGTCTTAACTCTTACTCTGGACTAATGGTTAAGGTCTTAACTCCTATTCTGGCATCATGGTTAAGGTCTTAACTCTTACTCTGGCATCATGGTTAAGGTCTTAACTCTTACTCTGGACTAATGGTTAAGGTCTTAGACTCTTACTATGGAGTAATGGTTAAGGTCTTAACTCTTACTATGGCATCATGGTTAAGGTCTTAGACTCTTACTCTGGACTAATGGTTAAGGTCTTAACTCTTACTCTGGACTAATGGTTAAGGTCTTAACTCTTACTCTGGACTAATGGTTAAGGTCTAACTCTTACTCTGGACTAATGGTTAAGGTCTTAACTCTTACTCTGGACTAATTGTTAAGGTCTTTACTCTTACTCTGGCATCATGGTTAAAGTCTTAACTCTTACTCTGGACTAATTGTTAATGTCTTAACTCTTACTCCGGACTAATGGTTAAGGTCTTAACTCTTACTCTGGACTAATGGTTAAGGTCTTAACTCTTACTCCAGACTAATTGTTAAGGTCTTAACTCTTACTTTGGACAAATGGTTAAGGTCTTAACTCTTACTCTGGACTAATGGTTAAGGTCTTAACTCTTAGTCTGGCATCATGGTTAAGGTCTTAACTCTTACTCTGGACTAATGGTTAAGGTCTTACCTCTTACTCTGGCATCATGGTTAAGGTCTTAACTCTTACTCTGGACTAATTGTGAAGGTCTTAACTCTTACTTTGGACAAATGGTTAAGGTCTTAACTCTTACTCTGGACTAATGGTTAAGGTCTTACCTCTTACTCTGGCATCATGGTTAAGGTCTTAACTCTTACTCTGGACTAATGGTTAAGGTCTTAGACTCTTACTCTGGACTAATGGTTAAGGTCTTAACTCTTCCTCTGGCATCATGGTTAAGGTCTTAGACTCTTACTCTGGACTAATGGTTAAGGTCTTAACTCTTACTCTGGACTCATGGTTAAGGTCTTAGACTCTTACTCTGGACTAATGGTTAAGGTCTTAACTCTTACTCTGGACTAATGGTTAAGGTCTTAACTATTACTCTGGACTAATGGTTAAGGTCTTAGACTCTTACTCTGGACTAATGGTTAAGGTCTTAACTCTTACTCTGGACTAATGGTTAAGGTCTTAACTCTTACTCTGACATCATGGTTAAGGTTTTAACTCTTACTCTGGACTAATGGTTAAGGTCTTACCTCTTACTCTGGCATCATGGTTAAGGTCTTACCTCTTACTCTGGCATCATGGTTAAGGTCTTAACTCTTATTCTGGACTAATGGTTAAGGTCTTAGACTCTTACTCTGGACTAATGGTTAAGGTCTTAACTCTTACTCTGGACTAATGGTTAAGGTATTAACTCTTACTCTAGACTAATTGTTAAGGTCTTAACTCTTACTGTGGACAAATGGTTAAGGTCTTAACTCTTACTCTGGACTAATGGTTAAGGTCTTAACTCTTACTCTGGACTAATGGTTAAGGTCTTAACTCTTAGTCTGGCATCATGGTTAAGGTCTTAACTCTTACTCTGGACTAATGGTTAAGGTCTTACCTCTTACTCTGGCATCATGGTTAAGGTCTTAACTCTTACTCTGGACTAATTGTGAAGGTCTTAACTCTTACTTTGGACAAATGGTTAAGGTCTTAACTCTTACTCTGGACTAATGGTTAAGGTCTTACCTCTTACTCTGGCATCATGGTTAAGGTCTTAACTCTTACTCTGGACTAATGGTTAAGGTCTTAGACTCTTACTTTGGACTAATGGTTAAGGTCTTAACTCTTCCTCTGGCATCATGGTTAAGGTCTTAGACTCTTACTCTGGACTAATGGTTAAGGTCTTAACTCTGACTCTGGACTAATGATTAAGGTCTTACCTCTTACTCTGGCATCATGGTTAAGGTCTTAACTCTTACTCTGGACTAATGGTTAAGGTCTTAGACTCTTACTCTGGACTAATGGTTAAGGTCTTAACTCTTACTCTGGCATCATGGTTAAGGTCTTAACTCTTACTCTGACATCATGGTTAAGGTTTTAACTCTTACTCTGGACTAATGGTTAAGGTCTTACCTCTTACTCTGGACTAATGGTTAAGGTCTTAGACTCTTACTCTGGCATCATGGTTAAGGTCTTAACTCTTACTCTGGCATCATTGTTAAGGTCTTAACTCTTACTCTGGCATCATAGTTAAGGTCTTAACTCTTACTCTGGACTAATGGTTAAGGTCTTAACTCTTACTCTGGACTAATGGTTAAGGTCTTAACTCTTACTCTGGCATCATGGTTAAGGTCTTAACTCTTACTCTGGACTAATGGTTAATGTCTTAACTCTTACTCTGGACTAATGGTTAAGGTCTTAACTCCTACTCTGGACTAATGGTTAAGGTCTTAACTCTTATGCTGGACTAATGGTTAAGGTCTTAACTCTTACTCTAGACTAATTGTTAAGGTCTTAACTCTTACTTTGGACAAATGGTTAAGGTCTTAACTCTTACTCTGGACTAATGGTTAAGGTCTTAACTCTTAGTCTGGCATCATGGTTAAGGTCTTAACTCTTACTCTGGACTAATGGTTAAGGTCTTACCTCTTACTCTGGCATCATGGTTAAGGTCTTAAATCTTACTATGGACTAATGGTTAAGGTCTTAGACTCTTACTCTGGACTAATGGTTAAGGTCTTAACTCTTACTCTGGCATCATGGTTAAGGTCTTAGACTCTTACTCTGGACTAATGGTTAAGGTCTTAACTCTGACTCTGGACTAATGATTAAGGTCTTACCTCTTACTCTGGCATCATGGTTAAGGTCTTAACTCTTACTCTGGACTAATGGTTAAGGTCTTAGACGCTTACTCTGGACTAATGGTTAAGGTCTTAACTCTTACTCTGGCATCATGGTTAAGGTCTTAGACTCTTACTCTGGACTAATGGTTAAGGTCTTAACTCTTACTCTGGACTAATGGTTAAGGTCTTAGACTCTTACTCTGGACTAATGGTTAAGGTCTTAACTCTTACTCTGGACTAATGGTTAAGGTCTTAACTCTTACTCTGACATCATGGTTAAGGTTTTAACTCTTACTCTGGACTAATGGTTAAGGTCTTACCTCTTACTCTGGCATCATGGTTAAGGTCTTACCTCTTACTCTGGCATCATGGTTAAGGTCTTAACTCTTATTCTGGACTAATGGTTAAGGTCTTAGACTCTTACTCTGGACTAATTGTTAAGGTCTTTACTCTTACTCTGGCATCATGGTTAAGGTCTTAACTCTTACTCTGGACTAATTGTTAATGTCTTAACTCTTACTCCGGACTAATGGTTTAGGTCTTAACTCTTACTCTGGACTAATGGTTAAGGTCTTAACTCTTACTCCAGACTAATTGTTAAGGTCTTCACTCTTACTTTGGACAAATGGTTAAGGTCTTAACTCTTACTCTGGACTAATGGTTAAGGTCTTAACTCTTAGTCTGGCATCATGGTTAAGGTCTTAACTCTTACTCTGGACTAATGGTTAAGGTCTTACCTCTTACTCTGGCATCATGGTTAAGGTCTTAACTCTTACTCTGGATTAATTGTGAAGGTCTTAACTCTTACTTTGGACAAATGGTTAAGGTCTTAACTCTTACTCTGGACTAATGGTTAAGGTCTTACCTCTTACTCTGGCATCATTGTTAAGGTCTTAACTCTTACTCTAGACTAATGTTTATGGTCTTAGACTCTTACTCTGGCATCATGTTTAAGGTCTTAACTCTTACTCTGGCATCATGGTTTAGGTCTTAACTCTTACTCTGGACTAATGGTTAAGGTCTTAACTCTTACGCTGGACTAATGGTTAAGGTATTAGACTCTTACTCTGGCATCATGGTTAAGGTCTTAACTCTTACTCTGGACTAATGGTTATGGTCTTAACTCTTACTCTAGCATCATGGTTAAGGTCTTAACTCTTACTCTGGACTAATGGTTAAGGTCTTAACTCCTATTCTGGCATCATGGTTAAGGTCTTAACTCTTACTCTGGACTAATGGTTAAGGTCTTAGACTCTTACTATGGAGTAATGGTTAAGGTCTTAACTCTTACTATGGCATCATGGTTAAGGTCTTAGACTCTTACTCTGGACTAATGGTTAAGGTCTTAACTCTTACTCTGGACTAATGGTTAAGGTCTTAACTCTTACTCTGGACTAATGGTTAAGGTCTAACTCTTACTCTGGACTAATGGTTAAGGTCTTAACTCTTACTCTGGACTAATTGTTAAGGTCTTTACTCTTACTCTGGCATCATGGTTAAAGTCTTAACTCTTACTCTGGACTAATTGTTAATGTCTTAACTCTTACTCCGGACTAATGGTTAAGGTCTTAACTCTTACTCTGGACTAATGGTTAAGGTCTTAACTCTTACTCCAGACTAATTGTTAAGGTCTTAACTCTTACTTTGGACAAATGGTTAAGGTCTTAACTCTTACTCTGGACTAATGGTTAAGGTCTTAACTCTTAGTCTGGCATCATGGTTAAGGTCTTAACTCTTACTCTGGACTAATGGTTAAGGTCTTACCTCTTACTCTGGCATCATGGTTAAGGTCTTAACTCTTACTCTGGACTAATTGTGAAGGTCTTAACTCTTACTTTGGACAAATGGTTAAGGTCTTAACTCTTACTCTGGACTAATGGTTAAGGTCTTACCTCTTACTCTGGCATCATGGTTAAGGTCTTAACTCTTACTCTGGACTAATGGTTAAGGTCTTAGACTCTTACTCTGGACTAATGGTTAAGGTCTTAACTCTTCCTCTGGCATCATGGTTAAGGTCTTAGACTCTTACTCTGGACTAATGGTTAAGGTCTTAACTCTTACTCTGGACTCATGGTTAAGGTCTTAGACTCTTACTCTGGACTAATGGTTAAGGTCTTAACTCTTACTCTGGACTAATGGTTAAGGTCTTAACTCTTACTCTGGACTAATGGTTAAGGTCTTAGACTCTTACTCTGGACTAATGGTTAAGGTCTTAACTCTTACTCTGGACTAATGGTTAAGGTCTTAACTCTTACTCTGACATCATGGTTAAGGTTTTAACTCTTACTCTGGACTAATGGTTAAGGTCTTACCTCTTACTCTGGCATCATGGTTAAGGTCTTACCTCTTACTCTGGCATCATGGTTAAGGTCTTAACTCTTATTCTGGACTAATGGTTAAGGTCTTAGACTCTTACTCTGGACTAATGGTTAAGGTCTTAACTCTTACTCTGGACTAATGGTTAAGGTATTAACTCTTACTCTAGACTAATTGTTAAGGTCTTAACTCTTACTGTGGACAAATGGTTAAGGTCTTAACTCTTACTCTGGACTAATGGTTAAGGTCTTAACTCTTACTCTGGACTAATGGTTAAGGTCTTAACTCTTAGTCTGGCATCATGGTTAAGGTCTTAACTCTTACTCTGGACTAATGGTTAAGGTCTTACCTCTTACTCTGGCATCATGGTTAAGGTCTTAACTCTTACTCTGGACTAATGGTTAAGGTCTTAGACTCTTACTTTGGACTAATGGTTAAGGTCTTAACTCTTCCTCTGGCATCATGGTTAAGGTCTTAGACTCTTACTCTGGACTAATGGTTAAGGTCTTAACTCTTACTCTGGCATCATGGTTAAGGTCTTAGACTCTTACTCTGGACTAATGGTTAAGGTCTTAACTCTTACTCTGGACTCATGGTTAAGGTCTTAACTCTTACTCTGGACTAATGGTTAAGGTCTTAACTCTTACTCTTGACTAATGATTAAGGTCTTAACTCTTACTCTGGACTAATGGTTAAGGTCTTATACTCTTACTCTGGCATCATGATTAAGGTCTTAACTCTTACTCTGGCATCATTGTTAAGGTCTTAACTCTTACTCTGGCATCATGGTTAAGGTCCTAACTCTTACTCTGGACTAATGGTTAAGGTCTTAACTCTTACTCTGGACTAATGGTTAAGGTCTTAGACTCTTACTCTGGCATCATGGTTAAGGTCTTAACTCTTACTCTGGCATCATTGTTAAGGTCTTAACTCTTACTCTGGCATCATAGTTAAGGTCTTAACTCTTACTCTGGACTAATGGTTAAGGTCTTAACTCTTACTCTGGACTAATGGTTAAGGTCTTAACTCTAACTCTGGACTAATGGTTAAGGTCTTAACTCTTACTCTGACATCATGGTTAAGGTCTTAACTCTTACTCTGGACTAATGGTTAATGTCTTAACTCTTACTCTGGACTAATGGTTAAGGTCTTAACTCTTACTCTGGACTAATGGTTAAGGTCTTAACTCTTATGCTGGACTAATGGTTAAGGTCTTAACTCTTACTCTAGACTAATTGTTAAGGTCTTAACTCTTACTTTGGACAAACGGTTAAGGTCTTAACTCTTACTCTGGACTAATGGTTAAGGTCTTAACTCTTAGTCTGGCATAATGGTTAAGGTCTTAACTCTTACTCTGGACTAATGGTTAAGGTCTTACCTCTTACTCTGGCATCATGGTTAAGGTCTTAAATCTTACTCTGGACTAAAGGTTAAGGTCTTAGACTCTTACTCTGGACTAATGGTTAAGGTCTTAACTCTTACTCTGGCATCATGGTTAAGGTCTTAGACTCTTACTCTGGACTAATGGTTAAGGTCTTAACTCTGACTCTGGACTAATGATTAAGGTCTTACCTCTTACTCTGGCATCATGGTTAAGGTCTTAACTCTTACTCTGGACTAATGGTTAAGGTCTTAGACTCTTACTCTGGACTAATGGTTAAGGTCTTAACTCTTACTCTGGCATCATGGTTAAGGTCTTAACTCTTACTCTGACATCATGGTTAAGGTTTTAACTCTTACTCTGGACTAATGGTTAAGGTCTTACCTCTTACTCTGGACTAATGGTTAAGGTCTTAGACTCTTACTCTGGCATCATGGTTAAGGTCTTAACTCTTACTCTGGCATCATTGTTAAGGTCTTAACTCTTACTCTGGCATCATAGTTAAGGTCTTAACTCTTACTCTGGACTAATGGTTAAGGTCTTAACTCTTACTCTGGACTAATGGTTAAGGTCTTAACTCTTACTCTGGCATCATGGTTAAGGTCTTAACTCTTACTCTGGACTAATGGTTAATGTCTTAACTCTTACTCTGGACTAATGGTTAAGGTCATAACTCTTACTCTGGACTAATGGTTAAGGTCTTAACTCTTATGCTGGACTAATGGTTAAGGTCTTAACTCTTACTCTAGACTAATTGTTAAGGTCTTAACTCTTACTTTGGACAAATGGTTAAGGTCTTAACTCTTACTCTGGACTAATGGTTAAGGTCTTAACTCTTAGTCTGGCATCATGGTTAAGGTCTTAACTCTTACTCTGGACTAATGGTTAAGGTCTTACCTCTTACTCTGGCATCATGGTTAAGGTCTTAAATCTTACTCTGGACTAATGGTTAAGGTCTTAGACTCTTACTCTGGACTAATGGTTAAGGTCTTAACTCTTACTCTGGCATCATGGTTAAGGTCTTAGACTCTTACTCTGGACTAATGGTTAAGGTCTTAACTCTGACTCTGGACTAATGATTAAGGTCTTACCTCTTACTCTGGCATCATGGTTAAGGTCTTAACTCTTACTCTGGACTAATGGTTAAGGTCTTAGACTCTTACTCTGGACTAATGGTTAAGGTCTTAACTCTTACTCTGGCATCATGGTTAAGGTCTTAGACTCTTACTCTGGACTAATGGTTAAGGTCTTAACTCTTACTCTGGACTAATGGTTAAGGTCTTAGACTCTTACTCTGGACTAATGGTTAAGGTCTTAACTCTTACTCTGGACTAATGGTTAAGGTCTTAACTCTTACTCTGACATCATGGTTAAGGTTTTAACTCTTACTCTGGACTAATGGTTAAGGTCTTACCTCTTACTCTGGCATCATGGTTAAGGTCTTACCTCTTACTCTGGCATCATGGTTAAGGTCTTAACTCTTATTCTGGACTAATGGTTAAGGTCTTAGACTCTTACTCTGGACTAATTGTTAAGGTCTTTACTCTTACTCTGGCATCATGGTTAAGGTCTTAACTCTTACTCTGGACTAATTGTTAATGTCTTAACTCTTACTCCGGACTAATGGTTTAGGTTTTAACTCTTACTCTGGACTAATGGTTAAGGTCTTAACTCTTACTCCAGACTAATTGTTAAGGTCTTCACTCTTACTTTGGACAAATGGTTAAGGTCTTAACTCTTACTCTGGACTAATGGTTAAGGTCTTAACTCTTAGTCTGGCATCATGGTTAAGGTCTTAACTCTTACTCTGGACTAATGGTTAAGGTCTTACCTCTTACTCTGGCATCATGGTTAAGGTCTTAACTCTTACTCTGGACTAATTGTGAAGGTCTTAACTCTTACTTTGGACAAATGGTTAAGGTCTTAACTCTTACTCTGGACTAATGGTTAAGGTCTTACCTCTTACTCTGGCATCATTGTTAAGGTCTTAACTCTTACTCTAGACTAATGTTTATGGTCTTAGACTCTTACTCTGGCATCATGTTTAAGGTCTTAACTCTTACTCTGGCATCATGGTTTAGGTCTTAACTCTTACTCTGGACTAATGGTTAAGGTCTTAACTCTTACGCTGGACTAATGGTTAAGGTATTAGACTCTTACTCTGGCATCATGGTTAAGGTCTTAACTCTTACTCTGGACTAATGGTTATGGTCTTAACTCTTACTCTAGCATCATGGTTAAGGTCTTAACTCTTACTCTGGACTAATGGTTAAGGTCTTAACTCCTATTCTGGCATCATGGTTAAGGTCTTAACTCTTACTCTGGCATCATGGTTAAGGTCTTAACTCTTACTCTGGACTAATGGTTAAGGTCTTAGACTCTTACTATGGAGTAATGGTTAAGGTCTTAACTCTTACTATGGCATCATGGTTAAGGTCTTAGACTCTTACTCTGGACTAATGGTTAAGGTCTTAACTCTTACTCTGGACTAATGGTTAAGGTCTTAACTCTTACTCTGGACTAATGGTTAAGGTCTTAGACTCTTACTCTGGACTAATGGTTAAGGTCTTAACTCTTACTCTGGCATCATGGTTAAGGTCTTAGACTCTTACTCTGGACTAATGGTTAAGGTCTTAACTCTTACTCTGGACTAATGGTTAAGGTCTTAGACTCTTACTCTGGACTAATGGTTAAGGTCTTAACTCTTACTCTGGACTAATGGTTAAGGTCTTAACTCTTACTCTGACATCATGGTTAAGGTTTTAACTCTTACTCTGGACTAATGGTTAAGGTCTTACCTCTTACTCTGGCATCATGGTTAAGGTCTTAACTCTTATTCTGGACTAATGGTTAAGGTCTTAGACTCTTACTCTGGACTAATGGTTAAGGTCTTAACTCTTACTCTGGACTAATGGTTAAGGTATTAACTCTTACTCTAGACTAATTGTTAAGGTCTTAACTCTTACTTTGGACAAATGGTTAAGGTCTTAACTCTTACTCTGGACTAATGGTTAAGGTCTTAACTCTTACTCTGGACTAATGGTTAAGGTCTTAACTCTTAGTCTGGCATCATGGTTAAGGTCTTAACTCTTACTCTGGACTAATGGTTAAGGTCTTACCTCTTACTCTGGCATCATGGTTAAGGTCTTAACTCTTACTCTGGACTAATTGTGAAGGTCTTAACTCTTACTTTGGACAAATGGTTAAGGTCTTAACTCTTACTCTGGACTAATGGTTAAGGTCTTACCTCTTACTCTGGCATCATGGTTAAGGTCTTAACTCTTACTCTGGACTAATGGTTAAGGTCTTAGACTCTTACTCTGGACTAATGGTTAAGGTCTTAACTCTTCCTCTGGCATCATGGTTAAGGTCTTAGACTCTTACTCTGGACTAATGGTTAAGGTCTTAACTCTTACTCTGGCATCATGGTTAAGGTCTTAGACTCTTACTCTGGACTAATGGTTAAGGTCTTAACTCTTACTCTGGACTCATGGTTAAGGTCTTAACTCTTACTCTGGACTAATGGTTAAGGTCTTAACTCTTACTCTTGACTAATGATTAAGGTCTTAACTCTTACTCTGGACTAATGGTTAAGGTCTTATACTCTTACTCTGGCATCATGATTAAGGTCTTAACTCTTACTCTGGCATCATTGTTAAGGTCTTAACTCTTACTCTGGCATCATGGTTAAGGTCCTAACTCTTACTCTGGACTAATGGTTAAGGTCTTAACTCTTACTCTGGACTAATGGTTAAGGTCTTAGACTCTTACTCTGGCATCATGGTTAAGGTCTTAACTCTTACTCTGGCATCATTGTTAAGGTCTTAACTCTTACTCTGGCATCATAGTTAAGGTCTTAACTCTTACTCTGGACTAATGGTTAAGGTCTTAACTCTTACTCTGGACTAATGGTTAAGGTCTTAACTCTAACTCTGGACTAATGGTTAAGGTCTTAACTCTTACTCTGACATCATGGTTAAGGTCTTAACTCTTACTCTGGACTAATGGTTAATGTCTTAACTCTTACTCTGGACTAATGGTTAAGGTCTTAACTCTTACTCTGGACTAATGGTTAAGGTCTTAACTCTTATGCTGGACTAATGGTTAAGGTCTTAACTCTTACTCTAGACTAATTGTTAAGGTCTTAACTCTTACTTTGGACAAACGGTTAAGGTCTTAACTCTTACTCTGGACTAATGGTTAAGGTCTTAACTCTTAGTCTGGCATCATGGTTAAGGTCTTAACTCTTACTCTGGACTAATGGTTAAGGTCTTACCTCTTACTCTGGCATCATGGTTAAGGTCTTAAATCTTACTCTGGACTAATGGTTAAGGTCTTAGACTCTTACTCTGGACTAATGGTTAAGGTCTTAACTCTTACTCTGGCATCATGGTTAAGGTCTTAGACTCTTACTCTGGACTAATGGTTAAGGTCTTAACTCTGACTCTGGACTAATGATTAAGGTCTTACCTCTTACTCTGGCATCATAGTTAAGGTCTTAACTCTTACTCTGGACTAATGGTTAAGGTCTTAGACTCTTACTCTGGACTAATGGTTAAGGTCTTAACTCTTACTCTGGCATCATGGTTAAGGTCTTAACTCTTACTCTGACATCATGGTTAAGGTTTTAACTCTTACTCTGGACTAATGGTTAAGGTCTTACCTCTTACTCTGGACTAATGGTTAAGGTCTTAGACTCTTACTCTGGCATCATGGTTAAGGTCTTAACTCTTACTCTGGCATCATTGTTAAGGTCTTAACTCTTACTCTGGCATCATAGTTAAGGTCTTAACTCTTACTCTGGACTAATGGTTAAGGTCTTAACTCTTACTCTGGACTAATGGTTAAGGTCTTAACTCTTACTCTGGCATCATGGTTAAGGTCTTAACTCTTACTCTGGACTAATGGTTAATGTCTTAACTCTTACTCTGGACTAATGGTTAAGGTCTTAACTCTTACTCTGGACTAATGGTTAAGGTCTTAACTCTTATGCTGGACTAATGGTTAAGGTCTTAACTCTTACTCTAGACTAATTGTTAAGGTCTTAACTCTTACTTTGGACAAATGGTTAAGGTCTTAACTCTTACTCTGGACTAATGGTTAAGGTCTTAACTCTTAGTCTGGCATCATGGTTAAGGTCTTAACTCTTACTCTGGACTAATGGTTAAGGTCTTACCTCTTACGCTGGCATCATGGTTAAGGTCTTAAATCTTACTCTGGACTAATGGTTAAGGTCTTAGACTCTTACTCTGGACTAATGGTTAAGGTCTTAACTCTTACTCTGGCATCATGGTTAAGGTCTTAGACTCTTACTCTGGACTAATGGTTAAGGTCTTAACTCTGACTCTGGACTAATGATTAAGGTCTTACCTCTTACTCTGGCATCATGGTTAAGGTCTTAACTCTTACTCTGGACTAATGGTTAAGGTCTTAGACTCTTACTCTGGACTAATGGTTAAGGTCTTAACTCTTACTCTGGCATCATGGTTAAGGTCTTAGACTCTTACTCTGGACTAATGGTTAAGGTCTTAACTCTTACTCTGGACTAATGGTTAAGGTCTTAGACTCTTACTCTGGACTAATGGTTAAGGTCTTAACTCTTACTCTGGACTAATGGTTAAGGTCTTAACTCTTACTCTGACATCATGGTTAAGGTTTTAACTCTTACTCTGGACTAATGGTTAAGGTCTTACCTCTTACTCTGGCATCATGGTTAAGGTCTTACCTCTTACTCTGGCATCATGGTTAAGGTCTTAACTCTTATTCTGAACTAATGGTTAAGGTCTTAGACTCTTACTCTGGACTAATTGTTAAGGTCTTTACTCTTACTCTGGCATCATGGTTAAGGTCTTAACTCTTACTCTGGACTAATTGTTAATGTCTTAACTCTTACTCCGGACTAATGGTTTAGGTCTTAACTCTTACTCTGGACTAATGGTTAAGGTCTTAACTCTTACTCCAGACTAATTGTTAAGGTCTTCACTCTTACTTTGGACAAATGGTTAAGGTCTTAACTCTTACTCTGGACTAATGGTTAAGGTCTTAACTCTTAGTCTGGCATCATGGTTAAGGTCTTAACTCTTACTCTGGACTAATGGTTAAGGTCTTACCTCTTACTCTGGCATCATGGTTAAGGTCTTAACTCTTACTCTGGACTAATTGTGAAGGTCTTAACTCTTACTCTAGACTAATGTTTATGGTCTTAGACTCTTACTCTGGCATCATGTTTAAGGTCTTAACTCTTACTCTGGCATCATGGTTTAGGTCTTAACTCTTACTCTGGACTAATGGTTAAGGTCTTAACTCTTACGTTGGACTAATGGTTAAGGTATTAGACTCTTACTCTGGCATCATGGTTAAGGTCTTAACTCTTACTCTGGACTAATGGTTATGGTCTTAACTCTTACTCTAGCATCATGGTTAAGGTCTTAACTCTTACTCTGGACTAATGGTTAAGGTCTTAACTCCTATTCTGGCATCATGGTTAAGGTCTTAACTCTTACTCTGGCATCATGGTTAAGGTCTTAACTCTTACTCTGGACTAATGGTTAAGGTCTTAGACTCTTACTATGGAGTAATGGTTAAGGTCTTAACTCTTACTATGGCATCATGGTTAAGGTCTTAGACTCTTACTCTGGACTAATGGTTAAGGTCTTAACTCTTACTCTGGACTAATGGTTAAGGTCTTAACTCTTACTCTGGACTAATGGTTAAGGTCTAACTCTTACTCTGGACTAATGGTTAAGGTCTTAACTCTTACTCTGGACTAATTGTTAAGGTCTTTACTCTTACTCTGGCATCATGGTTAAAGTCTTAACTCTTACTCTGGACTAATTGTTAATGTCTTAACTCTTACTCCGGACTAATGGTTAAGGTCTTAACTCTTACTCTGGACTAATGGTTAAGGTCTTAACTCTTACTCCAGACTAATTGTTAAGGTCTTAACTCTTACTTTGGACAAATGGTTAAGGTCTTAACTCTTACTCTGGACTAATGGTTAAGGTCTTAACTCTTAGTCTGGCATCATGGTTAAGGTCTTAACTCTTACTCTGGACTAATGGTTAAGGTCTTACCTCTTACTCTGGCATCATGGTTAAGGTCTTAACTCTTACTCTGGACTAATTGTGAAGGTCTTAACTCTTACTTTGGACAAATGGTTAAGGTCTTAACTCTTACTCTGGACTAATGGTTAAGGTCTTACCTCTTACTCTGGCATCATGGTTAAGGTCTTAACTCTTACTCTGGACTAATGGTTAAGGTCTTAGACTCTTACTCTGGACTAATGGTTAAGGTCTTAACTCTTCCTCTGGCATCATGGTTAAGGTCTTAGACTCTTACTCTGGACTAATGGTTAAGGTCTTAACTCTTACTCTGGACTCATGGTTAAGGTCTTAGACTCTTACTCTGGACTAATGGTTAAGGTCTTAACTCTTACTCTGGACTAATGGTTAAGGTCTTAGACTCTTACTCTGGACTAATGGTTAAGGTCTTAACTCTTACTCTGGACTAATGGTTAAGGTCTTAACTCTTACTCTGACATCATGGTTAAGGTTTTAACTCTTACTCTGGACTAATGGTTAAGGTCTTACCTCTTACTCTGGCATCATGGTTAAGGTCTTACCTCTTACTCTGGCATCATGGTTAAGGTCTTAACTCTTATTCTGGACTAATGGTTAAGGTCTTAGACTCTTACTCTGGACTAATGGTTAAGGTCTTAACTCTTACTCTGGACTAATGGTTAAGGTATTAACTCTTACTCTAGACTAATTGTTAAGGTCTTAACTCTTACTGTGGACAAATGGTTAAGGTCTTAACTCTTACTCTGGACTAAGGGTTAAGGTCTTAACTCTTACTCTGGACTAATGGTTAAGGTCTTAACTCTTAGTCTGGCATCATGGTTAAGGTCTTAACTCTTACTCTGGACTAATGGTTAAGGTCTTACCTCTTACTCTGGCATCATGGTTAAGGTCTTAACTCTTACTCTGGACTAATTGTGAAGGTCTTAACTCTTACTTTGGACAAATGGTTAAGGTCTTAACTCTTACTCTGGCATCATGGTTAAGGTCTTAACTCTTACTTTGGCATCATGGTTAAGGTCTTAGACTCTTACTCTGGACTAATGGTTAAGGTCTTAACTCTTACTCTGGCATCATGGTTAAGGTCTTAGACTCTTACTCTGGACTAATGGTTAAGGTCTTAACTCTTACTCTGGACTCATGGTTAAGGTCTTAACTCTTACTCTGGACTAATGGTTAAGGTCTTAACTCTTACTCTTGACTAATGATTAAGGTCTTAACTCTTACTCTGGACTAATGGTTAAGGTCTTATACTCTTACTCTGGCATCATGATTAAGGTCTTAACTCTTACTCTGGCATCATTGTTAAGGTCTTAACTCTTACTCTGGCATCATGGTTAAGGTCCTAACTCTTACTCTGGACTAATGGTTAAGGTCTTAACTCTTACTCTGGACTAATGGTTAAGGTCTTAGACTCTTACTCTGGCATCATGGTTAAGGTCTTAACTCTTACTCTGGCATCATTGTTAAGGTCTTAACTCTTACTCTGGCATCATAGTTAAGGTCTTAACTCTTACTCTGGACTAATGGTTAAGGTCTTAACTCTTACTCTGGACTAATGGTTAAGGTCTTAACTCTAACTCTGGACTAATGGTTAAGGTCTTAACTCTTACTCTGACATCATGGTTAAGGTCTTAACTCTTACTCTGGACTAATGGTTAATGTCTTAACTCTTACTCTGCACTAATGGTTAAGGTCTTAACTCTTACTCTGGACTAATGGTTAAGGTCTTAACTCTTATGCTGGACTAATGGTTAAGGTCTTAACTCTTACTCTAGACTAATTGTTAAGGTCTTAACTCTTACTTTGGACAAACGGTTAAGGTCTTAACTCTTACTCTGGACTAATGGTTAAGGTCTTAACTCTTAGTCTGGCATCATGGTTAAGGTCTTAACTCTTACTCTGGACTAATGGTTAAGGTCTTACCTCTTACTCTGGCATCATGGTTAAGGTCTTAAATCTTACTCTGGACTAATGGTTAAGGTCTTAGACTCTTACTCTGGACTAATGGTTAAGGTCTTAACTCTTACTCTGGCATCATGGTTAAGGTCTTAGACTCTTACTCTGGACTAATGGTTAAGGTCTTAACTCTGACTCTGGACTAATGATTAAGGTCTTACCTCTTACTCTGGCATCATGGTTAAGGTCTTAACTCTTACTCTGGACTAATGGTTAAGGTCTTAGACTCTTACTCTGGACTAATGGTTAAGGTCTTAACTCTTACTCTGACATCATGGTTAAGGTCTTAACTCTTACTCTGACATCATGGTTAAGGTTTTAACTCTTACTCTGGACTAATGGTTAAGGTCTTACCTCTTACTCTGGACTAATGGTTAAGGTCTTAGACTCTTACTCTGGCATCATGGTTAAGGTCTTAACTCTTACTCTGGCATCATTGTTAAGGTCTTAACTCTTACTCTGGCATCATAGTTAAGGTCTTAACTCTTACTCTGGACTAATGGTTAAGGTCTTAACTCTTACTCTGGACTAATGGTTAAGGTCTTAACTCTTACTCTGGCATCATGGTTAAGGTCTTAACTCTTACTCTGGACTAATGGTTAATGTCTTAACTCTTACTCTGGACTAATGGTTAAGGTCTTAACTCTTACTCTGGACTAATGGTTAAGGTCTTAACTCTTATGCTGGACTAATGGTTAAGGTCTTAACTCTTACTCTAGACTAATTGTTAAGGTCTTAACTCTTACTTTGGACAAATGGTTAAGGTCTTAACTCTTACTCTGGACTAATGGTTAAGGTCTTAACTCTTAGTCTGGCATCATGGTTAAGGTCTTAACTCTTACTTTGGACTAATGGTTAAGGTCTTACCTCTTACTCTGGCATCATGGTTAAGGTCTTAAATCTTACTCTGGACTAATGGTTAAGGTCTTAGACTCTTACTCTGGACTAATGGTTAAGGTCTTAACTCTTACTCTGGCATCATGGTTAAGGTCTTAGACTCTTACTCTGGACTAATGGTTAAGGTCTTAACTCTGACTCTGGACTAATGATTAAGGTCTTACCTCTTACTCTGGCATCATGGTTAAGGTCTTAACTCTTACTCTGGACTAATGGTTAAGGTCTTAGACTCTTACTCTGGACTAATGGTTAAGGTCTTAACTCTTACTCTGGCATCATGGTTAAGGTCTTAGACTCTTACTCTGGACTAATGGTTAAGGTCTTAACTCTTACTCTGGACTAATGGTTAAGGTCTTAGACTCTTACTCTGGACTAATGGTTAAGGTCTTAACTCTTACTCTGGACTAATGGTTAAGGTCTTAACTCTTACTCTGACATCATGGTTAAGGTTTTAACTCTTACTCTGGACTAATGGTTAAGGTCTTACCTCTTACTCTGGCATCGTGGTTAAGGTCTTACCTCTTACTCTGGCATCATGGTTAAGGTCTTAACTCTTATTCTGGACTAATGGTTAAGGTCTTAGACTCTTACTCTGGACTAATGGTTAAGGTCTTAACTCTTACTCTGGCATCATGGTTAAGGTCTTAACTCTTACTCTGGACTAATGGTTAATGTCTTAACTCTTAGTCTGGACTAATGGTTAAGGTCTTAACTATTACTCTGGACTAATGGTTAAGGTATTAACTCTTACTCTAGACTAATTGTTAAGGTCTTAACTCTTACTTTGGACAAATGGTTAAGGTCTTAACTCTTACTCTGGACTAATGGTTAAGGTCTTAACTCTTACTCTGGACTAATGGTTAAGGTCTTAACTCTTAGTCTGGCATCATGGTTAAGGTCTTAACTCTTACTCTGGACTAATGGTTAAGGTCTTACCTCTTACTCTGGCATCATGGTTAAGGTCTTAACTCTTACTCTAGACTAATTGTGAAGGTCTTAACTCTTACTTTGGACAAATGGTTAAGGTCTTAACTCTTACTCTGGACTAATGGTTAAGGTCTTACCTATTACTCTGGCATCATGGTTAAGGTCTTAACTCTTACTCTGGACTAATGGTTAAGGTCTTAGACTCTTACTCTGGACTAATGGTTAAGGTCTTAACTCTTCCTCTGGCATCATGGTTAAGGTCTTAGACTCTTACTCTGGACTAATGGTTAAGGTCTTAACTCTTACTCTGGACTCATGGTTAAGGTCTTAGACTCTTACTCTGGACTAATGGTTAAGGTCTTAACTCTTACTCTGGACTAATGGTTAAGGTCTTAACTCTTACTCTGGCATCATGGTTAAGGTCTTAACTCTTACTCTGGACTAATGGTTAAGGTCTTAACTCTTACTCTTGACTAATGATTAAGGTCTTAACTCTTACTCTGGACTAATGGTTAAGGTCTTATACTCTTACTCTGGCATCATGATTAAGGTCTTAACTCTTACTCTGGCATCATTGTTAAGGTCTTAACTCTTACTCTGGCATCATGGTTAAGGTCCTAACTCTTACTCTGGACTAATGGTTAAGGTCTTAACTCTTACTCTGGACTAATGGTTAAGGTCTTAGACTCTTACTCTGGCATCATGGTTAAGGTCTTAACTCTTACTCTGGCATCATTGTTAAGGTCTTAACTCTTACTCTGGCATCATAGTTAAGGTCTTAACTCTTACTCTGGACTAATGGTTAAGGTCTTAACTCTTACTCTGGACTAATGGTTAAGGTCTTAACTCTAACTCTGGACTAATGGTTAAGGTCTTAACTCTTACTCTGACATCATGGTTAAGGTCTTAACTCTTATTCTGGACTAATGGTTAATGTCTTAACTCTTACTCTGGACTAATGGTTAAGGTCTTAACTCTTACTCTGGACTAATGGTTAAGGTCTTAACTCTTATGCTGGACTAATGGTTAAGGTCTTAACTCTTACTCTAGACTAATTGTTAACGTCTTAACTCTTACTTTGGACAAACGGTTAAGGTCTTAACTCTTACTCTGGACTAATGGTTAAGGTCTTAACTCTTAGTCTGGCATCATGGTTAAGGTCTTAACTCTTACTCTGGACTAATGGTTAAGGTCTTACCTCTTACTCTGGCATCATGGTTAAGGTCTTAAATCTTACTCTGGACTAATGGTTAAGGTCTTAGACTCTTACTCTGGACTAATGGTTAAGGTCTTAACTCTTACTCTGGCATCATGGTTAAGGTCTTAGACTCTTACTCTGGACTAATGGTTAAGGTCTTAACTCTGACTCTGGACTAATGATTAAGGTCTTACCTCTTACTCTGGCATCATGGTTAAGGTCTTAACTCTTACTCTGGACTAATGGTTAAGGTCTTAGACTCTTACTCTGGACTAATGGTTAAGGTCTTAACTCTTACTCTGGCATCATGGTTAAGGTCTTAACTCTTACTCTGACATCATGGTTAAGGTTTTAACTCTTACTCTGGACTAATGGTTAAGGTCTTACCTCTTACTCTGGCATCATGGTTAAGGTCTTACCTCTTACTCTGGCATCATGGTTAAGGTCTTAACTCTTACTCTGGACTAATGGTTAATGTCTTAACTCTTAGTCTGGACTAATGGTTAAGGTCTTAACTCTTACTCTGGACTAATGGTTAAGGTATTAACTCTTACTCTAGACTAATTGTTAAGGTCTTAACTCTTACTTTGGACAAATGGTTAAGGTCTTAACTCTTACTCTGGACTAATGGTTAAGGTCTTAACTCTTAGTCTGGCATCATGGTTAAGGTCTTAACTCTTACTCTGGACTAATGGTTAAGGTCTTACCTCTTACTCTGGCATCATGGTTAAGGTCTTAACTCCTACTCTGGACTAATGGTTAAGGTCTTAGACTCTTACTCTGGACTAATGGTTAAGGTCTTAACTCTTACTTTGGACAAATGGTTAAGGTCTTAACTCTTACTCTGGACTAATGGTTAAGGTCTTACCTCTTACTCTGGCATCATAGTTAAGGTCTTAACTCTTACTCTGGACTAATGGTTAAGGTCTTAACTCTTACTCTGGACTAATGGTTAAGGTCTTAACTCTAACTCTGGACTAATGGTTAAGGTCTTAACTCTTACTCTGGCATCATGGTTAAGGTCTTAACTCTTACTCTGGACTAATGGTTAATGTCTTAACTCTTACTCTGGACTAATGGTTAAGGTCTTAACTCTTACTCTGGACTAATGGTTAAGGTCTTAACTCTTATGCTGGACTAATGGTTAAGGTCTTAACTCTTACTCTAGACTAATTGTTAAGGTCTTAACTCTTACTTTGGACAAATGGTTAAGGTCTTAACTCTTACTCTGGACTAATGGTTAAGGTCTTAACTCTTAGTCTGGCATCATGGTTAAGGTCTTAACTCTTACTCTGGACTAATGGTTAAGGTCTTACCTCTTACTCTGGCATCATGGTTAAGGTCTTAAATCTTACTCTGGACTAATGGTTAAGGTCTTAGACTCTTACTCTGGACTAATGGTTAAGGTCTTAACTCTTACTCTGGCATCATGGTTAAGGTCTTAGACTCTTACTCTGGACTAATGGTTAAGGTCTTAACTCTGACTCTGGACTAATGATTAAGGTCTTACCTCTTACTCTGGCATCATGGTTAAGGTCTTAACTCTTACTCTGGACTAATGGTTAAGGTCTTAGACTCTTACTCTGGACTAATGGTTAAGGTCTTAACTCTTACTCTGGCATCATGGTTAAGGTCTTAACTCTTACTCTGACATCATGGTTAAGGTTTTAACTCTTACTCTGGACTAATTGTTAAGGTCTTACCTCTTACTCTGGCATCATGGTTAAGGTCTTACCTCTTACTCTGGCATCATGGTTAAGGTCTTAACTCTTATTCTGTACTAATGGTTAAGGTCTTAGACTCTTACTCTGGACTAATGGTTAAGGTCTTAACTCTTACTCTGGCATCATGGTTAAGGTCTTAACTCTTACTCTGGACTAATGGTTAATGTCTTAACTCTTAGTCTGGACTAATGGTTAAGGTCTTAACTCTTACTCTGGACTAATGGTTAAGGTATTAACTCTTACTCTAGACTAATTGTTAAGGTCTTAACTCTTACTTTGGACAAATGGTTAAGGTCTTAACTCTTACTCTGGACTAATGGTTAAGGTCTTAACTCTTAGTATGGCATCATGGTTAAGGTCTTAACTCTTACTCTGGACTAATGGTTAAGGTCTTACCTCTTACTCTGGCATCATGGTTAAGGTCTTAACTCTTACTCTGGACTAATGGTTAAGGTCTTAGACTCTTACTCTGGACTAATGGTTAAGGTCTTAACTCTTACTTTGGACAAATGGTTAAGGTCTTAACTCTTACTCTGGACTAATGGTTAAGGTCTTACCTCTTACTCTGGCATCATGGTTAAGGTCTTAACTCTTACTCTGGACTAATGGTTAAGGTCTTAGACTCTTACTCTGGACTAATGGTTAAGGTCTTAACTCTTCCTCTGGCATCATGGTTAAGGTCTTAGACTCTTACTCTGGACTCATGGTTAAGGTCTTAGACTCTTACTCTGGACTTATGGTTAAGGTCTTAACTCTTACTCTGGACTAATGGTTAAGGTCTTAACTCTTACTCTTGCATCATGGTTAAGGTCTTAACTCTTACTCTGGACTAATGGTTAAGGTCTTAACTCTTACTCTTGACTAATGATTAAGGTCTTAACTCTTACTCTGGAATAATGGTTAAGGTCTTATACTCTTACTCTGGCATCATGATTAAGGTCTTAACTCTTACTCTGGCATCATTGTTAAGGTCTTAACTCTTACTCTGGCATCATGGTTAAGGTCCTAACTCTTACGCTGGACTAATGGTTACGGTCTTAACGCTTACTCTGGACTAATGGTTAAGGTCTTAGACTCTTACTCTGGCATCATGGTTAAGGTCTTAACTCTTACTCTGGCATCATTGTTAAGGTCTTAACTCTCACTCTGGCATCATAGTTAAGGTCTTAACTCTTACTCTGGACTAATGGTTAAGGTCTTAACTCTTACTCTGGACTAATGGTTAAGGTCTTAACTCTTACTCTGGCATCATGGTTAAGGTCTTAACTCTTACTCTGGACTAATGGTTAATGTCTTAAAACTCTTACTCTGGACTAATGGTTAAGGTCTTAACTCTTACTCTGGACTAATGGTTAAGGTCTTAACTCTTATGCTGGACTAATGGTTAAGGTCTTAGACTCTTACTCTGGACTAATGGTTAAGGTCTTAACTCTTACTTTGGACAAATGGTTAAGGTCTTAACTCTTACTCTGGACTAATGGTTAAGGTCTTACCTCTTACTCTGGCATCATGGTTAAGGTCTTAACTCTTACTCTGGACTAATGGTTAAGGTCTTAGACTCTTACTCTGGACTAATGGTTAAGGTCTTAACTCTTCCTCTGGCATCATGGTTAAGGTCTTAGACTCTTACTCTGGACTCATGGTTAAGGTCTTGGACTCTTACTCTGGACTAATGGTTAAGGTCTTAACTCTTACTCTGGACTAATGGTTAAGGTCTTAACTCTTACTCTGGCATCATGGTTAAGGTCTTAACTCTTACTCTGGACTAATGGTTAAGGTCTTAACTCTCACTCTTGACTAATGATTAAGGTCTTAACTCTTACTCTGGACTAATGGTTAAGGTCTTATACTCTTACTCTGGCATCATGATTAAGGTCTTAACTCTTACTCTGGCATCATTGTTAAGGTCTTAACTCTTACTCTGGCATCATGGTTAAGGTCCTAACTCTTACTCTGGACTAATGGTTAAGGTATTAACTCTTACTCTGGACTAATGGTTAAGGTCTTAGACTCTTACTCTGGCATCATGGTTAAGGTCTTAACTCTTACTCTGGCATCATTGTTAAGGTCTTAACTCTTACTCTGGCATCATAGTTAAGGTCTTAACTCTTACTCTGGACTAATGGTTAAGGTCTTAACTCTTACTCTGGACTAATGGTTAAGGTCTTAACTCTAACTCTGGACTAATGGTTAAGGTCTTAACTCTTACTCTGGCATCATGGTTAAGGTCTTAACTCTTACTCTGGACTAATGGTTAATGTCTTAACTCTTACTCTGGACTAATGGTTAAGGTCTTAACTCTTATGCTGGACTAATGGTTAAGGTCTTAACTCTTACTCTAGACTAATTGTTAAGGTCTTAACTCTTACTTTGGACAAATGGTTAAGGTCTTAACTCTTACTCTGGACTAATGGTTAAGGTCTTAACTCTTAGTCTGGCATCATGGTTAAGGTCTTAACTCTTACTCTGGACTAATGGTTAAGGTCTTACCTCTTACTCTGGCATCATGGTTAAGGTCTTAAATCTTACTCTGGACTAATGGTTAAGGTCTTAGACTCTTACTCTGGACTAATGGTTAAGGTCTTAACTCTTACTCTGGCATCATGGTTAAGGTCTTAGACTCTTACTCTGGACTAATGGTTAAGGTCTTAACTCTGACTCTGGACTAATGATTAAGGTCTTACCTCTTACTCTGGCATCATGGTTAAGGTCTTAACTCTTACTCTGGACTAATGGTTAAGGTCTTAGACTCTTACTCTGGACTAATGGTTAAGGTCTTAACTCTTACTCTGGCATCATGGTTAAGGTCTTAACTCTTACTCTGACATCATGGTTAAGGTTTTAACTCTTAATCTGGACTAATGGTTAAGGTCTTACCTCTTACTCTGGCATCATGGTTAAGGTCTTACCTCTTACTCTGGCATCATGGTTAAGGTCTTAACTCTTATTCTGGACTAATGGTTAAGGTCTTAGACTCTTACTCTGGACTAATGGTTAAGGTCTTAACTCTTACTCTGGCATCATGGTTAAGGTCTTAACTCTTACTCTGGACTAATGGTTAATGTCTTAACTCTTAGTCTGGACTAATGGTTAAGGTCTTAACTCTTACTCTGACATCATGGTTAAGGTTTTAACTCTTACTCTGGACTAATGGTTAAGGTCTTACCTCTTACTCTGGCATCATGGTTAAGGTCTTACCTCTTACTCTGGCATCATGGTTAAGGTCTTAACTCTTATTCTGGAATAATGGTTAAGGTCTTAGACTCTTACTCTGGACTAATGGTTAAGGTCTTAACTCTTACTCTGGCATCATGGTTAAGGTCTTAACTCTTACTCTGGACTAATGGTTAATGTCTTAACTCTTAGTCTGGACTAATGGTTAAGGTCTTAACTCTTACTCTGGACTAATGGTTAAGGTATTAACTCTTACTCTAGACTAATTGTTAAGGTCTTAACTCTTACTTTGGACAAATGGTTAAGGTCTTAACTCTTACTCTGGACTAATGGTTAAGGTCTTAACTCTTAGTCTGGCATCATGGTTAAGGTCTTAACTCTTACTCTGGACTAATGGTTAAGGTCTTACCTCTTACTCTGGCATCATGGTTAAGGTCTTAACTCTTACTCTGGACTAATGGTTAAGGTCTTAGACTCTTACTCTGGACTAATGGTTAAGGTCTTAACTCTTACTTTGGACACATGGTTAAGGTCTTAACTCTTACTCTGGACTAATGGTTAAGGTCTTACCTCTTACTCTGGCATCATAGTTAAGGTCTTAACTCTTACTCTGGACTAATGGTTAAGGTCTTAACTCTTACTCTGGACTAATGGTTAAGGTCTTAACTCTAACTCTGGACTAATGGTTAAGGTCTTAACTCTTACTCTGGCATCATGGTTAAGGTCTTAACTCTTACTCTGGACTAATGGTTAATGTCTTAACTCTTACTCTGGACTAATGGTTAAGGTCTTAACTCTTACTCTGGACTAATGGTTAAGGTCTTAACTCTTATGCTGGACTAATGGTTAAGGTCTTAACTCTTACTCTAGACTAATTGTTAAGGTCTTAACTCTTACTTTGGACAAATGGTTAAGGTCTTAACTCTTACTCTGGACTAATGGTTAAGGTCTTAACTCTTAGTCTGGCATCATGGTTAAGGTCTTAACTCTTACTCTGGACTAATGGTTAAGGTCTTACCTCTTACTCTGGCATCATGGTTAAGGTCTTAAATCTTACTCTGGACTAATGGTTAAGGTCTTAGACTCTTACTCTGGACTAATGGTTAAGGTCTTAACTCTTACTCTGGCATCATGGTTAAGGTCTTAGACTCTTACTCTGGACTAATGGTTAAGGTCTTAACTCTGACTCTGGACTAATGATTAAGGTCTTACCTCTTACTCTGGCATCATGGTTAAGGTCTTAACTCTTACTCTGGACTAATGGTTAAGGTCTTAGACTCTTACTCTGGACTAATGGTTAAGGTCTTAACTCTTACTCTGGCATCATGGTTAAGGTCTTAACTCTTACTCTGACATCATGGTTAAGGTTTTAACTCTTACTCTGGACTAATGGTTAAGGTCTTACCTCTTACTCTGGCATCATGGTTAAGGTCTTACCTCTTACTCTGGCATCATGGTTAAGGTCTTAACTCTTAATCTGGACTAATGGTTAAGGTCTTAGACTCTTACTCTGGACTAATGGTTAAGGTCTTAACTCTTACTCTGGCATCATGGTTAAGGTCTTAACTCTTACTCTGGACTAATGGTTAATGTCTTAACTCTTAGTCTGGACTAATGGTTAAGGTCTTAACTCTTACTCTGGACTAATGGTTAAGGTATTAACTTTTACTCTAGACTAATTGTTAAGGTCTTAACTCTTACTTTGGACAAATGGTTAAGGTCTTAACTCTTACTCTGGACTAATGGTTAAGGTCTTAACTCTTAGTCTGGCATCATGGTTAAGGTCTTAACTCTTACTCTGGACTAATGGTTAAGGTCTTACCTCTTACTCTGGCATCATGGTTAAGGTCTTAACTCTTACTCTGGACTAATGGTTAAGGTCTTAGACTCTTACTCTGGACTAATGGTTAAGGTCTTAACTCTTACTTTGGACAAATGGTTAAGGTCTTAACTCTTACTCTGGACTAATGGTTAAGGTCTTACCTCTTACTCTGGCATCATGGTTAAGGTCTTAACTCTTACTCTGGACTAATGGTTAAGGTCTTAGACTCTTACTCTGGACTAATGGTTAAGGTCTTAACTCTTCCTCTGGCATCATGGTTAAGGTCTTAGACTCTTACTCTGGACTCATGGTTAAGGTCTTAGACTCTTACTCTGGACTAATGGTTAAGGTCTTAACTCTTACTCTGGACTAATGGTTAAGGTCTTAACTCTTACTCTGGCATCATGGTTAAGGTCTTAACTCTTACTCTGGAATAATGGTTAAGGTCTTAACTCTTACTCTTGACTAATGATTAAGGTCTTAACTCTTACTCTGGACTAATGGTTAAGGTCTTATACTCTTACTGTGGCATCATGATTAAGGTCTTAACTCTTATTCTGGCATCATTGTTAAGGTCTTAACTCTTACTCTGGCATCATGGTTAAGGTCCTAACTCTTACGCTGGACTAATGGTTAAGGTCTTAACTCTTACTCTGGACTAATGGTTAAGGTCTTAGACTCTTACTCTGGCATCATGGTTAAGGTCTTAACTCTTACTCTGGCATCATTGTTAAGGTCTTAACTCTTACTCTGGCATCATAGTTAAGGTCTTAACTCTTACTCTGGACTAATGGTTAAGGTCTTAACTCTTACTCTGGACTAATGGTTAAGGTCTTAACTCTTACTCTGGACTAATGGTTAAGGTCTTAACTCTTACTCTGGCATCATGGTTAAGGTCTTAACTCTTACTCTGGACTAATGGTTAATGTCTTAAAACTCTTACTCTGGACTAATGGTTAAGGTCTTAACTCTTACTCTGGACTAATGGTTAAGGTCTTAACTCTTATGCTGGACTAATGGTTAAGGTCTTAGACTCTTACTCTGGACTAATGGTTAAGGTCTTAACTCTTACTTTGGACAAATGGTTAAGGTCTTAACTCTTACTCTGGACTAATGGTTAAAGTCTTACCTCTTACTCTGGCATCATGGTTAAGGTCTTAACTCTTACTCTGGACTAATGGTTAAGGTCTTAGACTCTTACTCTGGACTAATGGTTAAGGTCTTAACTCTTCCTCTGGCATCATGGTTAAGGTCTTAGACTCTTACTCTGGACTCATGGTTAAGGTCTTAGACTCTTACTCTGGACTAATGGTTAAGGTCTTAACTCTTACTCTGGACTAATGGTTAAGGTCTTAACTCTTACTCTGGCATCATGGTTAAGGTCTTAACTCTTACTCTGGACTAATGGTTAAGGTCTTAACTCTTACTCTTGACTAATGATTAAGGTCTTAACTCTTACTCTGGACTAATGGTTAAGGTCTTATACTCTTACTCTGGCATCATGATTAAGGTCTTAACTCTTACTCTGGCATCATTGTTAAGGTCTTAACTCTTACTCTGGCATCATGGTTAAGGTCCTAACTCTTACTCTGGACTAATGGTTAAGGTCTTAACTCTTACTCTGGACTAATGGTTAAGGTCTTAGACTCTTACTCTGGCATCATGGTTAAGGTCTTAACTCTTACTCTGGCATCATAGTTAAGGTCTTAACTCTTACTCTGGACTAATGGTTAAGGTCTTAACTCTTACTCTGGACTAATGGTTAAGGTCTTAACTCTTACTCTGGACTAATGGTTAAGGTCTTAACTCTTACTCTGGCATCATGGTTAAGGTCTTAACTCTTACTCTGGACTAATGGTTAATGTCTTAAAACTCTTACTCTGGACTAATGGTTAAGGTCTTAACTCTTACTCTGGACTAATGGTTAAGGTCTTAACTCTTATGCTGGACTAATGGTTAAGGTCTTAACTCTTACTCTAGACTAATTGTTAAGGTCTTAACTCTTACTTTGGACAAATGGTTAAGGTCTTAACTCTTACTCTGGACTAATGGTTAAGGTCTTAACTCTTAGTCTGGCATCATGGTTAAGGTCTTAACTCTTACTCTGGACTAATGGTTAAGGTCTTAGACTCTTACTCTGGACTAATGGTTAAGGTCTTACCTCTTACTCTGGCATCATGGTTAAGGTCTTAAATCTTACTCTGGACTAATGGTTAAGGTCTTAGACTCTTACTCTGGACTAATGGTTAAGGTCTTAACTCTTACTCTGGCATCATGGTTAAGGTCTTAGACTCTTACTCTGGACTAATGGTTAAGGTCTTAACTCTAACTCTGGACTAATGATTAAGGTCTTACCTCTTACTCTGGCATCATGGTTAAGGTCTTAACTCTTACTCTGGACTAATGGTTAAGGTCTTAGACTCTTACTCTGGACTAATGGTTAAGGTCTTAACTCTTACTCTGGCATCATGGTTAAGGTCTTAGACTCTTACTCTGGACTAATGGTTAAGGTCTTAACTCTTACACTGGACTAATGGTTAAGGTCTTAGACTCTTACTCTGGACTAATGGTTAAGGTCTTAACTCTTACTCTGGACTAATGGTTAAGGTCTTAACTCTTACTCTGACATCATGGTTAAGGTTTTAACTCTTACTCTGGACTAATGGTTAAGGTCTTACCTCTTACTCTGGCATCATGGTTAAGGTCTTACCTCTTACTCTGGCATCATGGTTAAGGTCTTAACTCTTATTCTGGACTAATGGTTAAGGTCTTAGACTCTTACTCTGGACTAATGGTTAAGGTCTTAACTCTTACTCTGGCATCATGGTTAAGGTCTTAACTCTTACTCTGGACTAATGGTTAATGTCTTAACTCTTAGTCTGGACTAATGGTTAAGGTCTTAACTCTTACTCTGGACTAATGGTTAAGGTATTAACTCTTACTCTAGACTAATTGTTAAGGTCTTAACTCTTACTTTGGACAAATGGTTAAGGTCTTAACTCTTACTCTGGACTAATGGTTAAGGTCTTAACTCTAAGTCTGGCATCATGGTTAAGGTCTTAACTCTTACTCTGGACTAATGGTTACGGTCTTACCTCTTACTCTGGCATCATGGTTAAGGTCTTAACTCTTACTCTGGACTAATGGTTAAGGTCTTAGACTCTTACTCTGGACTAATGGTTAAGGTCTTAACTCTTACTCTGGCATCATGGTTAAGGTCTTAGACTCTTACTCTGGACTAATGGTTAAGGTCTTAACTCTTACTCTGGACTAGTGGTTAAGGTCTTAGACTCTTACTCTGGACTAATGGTTAAGGTCTTAACTCTTACTCTGGACTAATGGTTAAAGTCTTAACTCTTACTCTGGCATCATGGTTAATGTCTTAGACTCTTACTCTGGACTAATGGTTAAGGTCTTAACTCTTACTCTGGACTAGTGGTTAAGGTCTTAGACTCTTACTCTGGACTAATGGTTAAGGTCTTAACTCTTAGTCTGGCATCATGGTTAAGGTCTTACCTCTTCCTCTGGACTAATGGTTAAGGTCTTACCTCTTACTCTGGCATAATGGTTAAGGTCTTAACTCTTACTCTGGACTAATGGTTATGGTCTTAACTCTTACTCTAGCATCATGGTTAAGGTCTTAACTCTTACTCTGGACTAATGGTTAAGGTCTTAACTCCTATTCTGGCATCATGGTTAAGGTCTTAACTCTTACTCTGGCATCATGGTTAAGGTCTTAACTCTTACTCTGGACTAATGGTTAAGGTCTTAGACTCTTACTATGGAGTAATGGTTAAGGTCTTAACTCTTACTATGGCATCATGGTTAAGGTCTTAGACTCTTACTCTGGACTAATGGTTAAGGTCTTAACTCTTACTCTGGACTAATGGTTAAGGTCTTAACTCTTACTCTGGACTAATGGTTAAGGTCTTAACTCTTAATCTGGACTAATGGTTAAGGTCTAACTCTTACTCTGGCATCATGGTTAAGGTCTTAGACTCTTACTCTGGCATCATGATTAAGGTATTAACTCTTACTCTGGACTAATGGTTAAGGTCATAGACTCTTACTATGGACTAATGGTTAAGGTCTTAACTCTTACTCTGGCATCATGGTTAAGGTCTTAACTCTTACTCTGGACTAATGGTTAAGGTCTTAACTCTTACTCTGGACTAATTGTTAAATTCTTTACTCTTACTCTGGCATCATGGTTAAGGTCTTAACTCTTACTCTGGACTAATTGTTAATGTCTTAACTCTTACTCTGGACTAATGGTTAAGGTCTTAACTCTTACTCTGGACTAATGGTTAAGGTCTTAACTCTTACTCTAGACTAATTGTTAAGGTCTTAACTCTTACTTTGGACAAATGGTTAAGGTCTTAACTCTTACTCTGGACTAATGGTTAAGGTCTTAACTCTTAGTCTGGCATCATGGTTAAGGTCTTAACTCTTACTCTGGACTAATGGTTAAGGTCTTACCTCTTACTCTGGACTAATGGTTAAGGTCTTACCTCTTACTCTGGCATCATGGTTAAGGTCTTAACTCTTACTCTGGACTAATGGTTAAGGTCTTAGACTCTTACTCTAGACTAATGGTTAAGGTCTTAACTCTTACTCTGGCATCATGGTTAAGGTCTTAGACTCTTACTCTGGACTAATGGTTAAGGTCTTAACTCTTACTCTGGACTAATGGTTAAGGTCTTAGACTCTTACTCTGGACTAATGGTTAAGGTCTTAACTCTTACTCTGGACTAATGGTTAAGGTCTTAACTCTTACTCTGGCATCATGGTTAAGGTTTTAACTCTTACTCTGGACTAATGGTTAAGGTCTTAACTCTTACTCTTGACTAATGGTTAAGGTCTTAACTCTTACTCTGGACTAATGGTTAAGGTCTTAGACTCTTACTCTGGCATCATGGTTAAGGTCTTAACTCTTACTCTGGCATCATTGTTAAGGTCTTAACTCTTACTCTGGCATCATGGTTAAGGTCTTAACTCTTACTCTGGACTAATGGTTAAGGTCTTAACTCTTACTCTGGACTAATTGTTAAGGTGTTTACTCTTACTCTTTGTGAGAAGTTGGCCTGGCATATGCTGTTCCTAGTTATAGGAACACCTTGCACCAGTCCAATTCGACTCTTATTGATGATAGGTTTAAGACAACCTTTAAAGAAAGCTATCCTAGTGGTAGCTGTGGAGAGCAGCCTTCAGGTTAAGTCTTGAAGGAGTGTTAAGCTTATTGTTTTACCATAATAACCTCTTGAATATCCAAATGAAAGAGTAGCCCACACAGGTATATATATCAAATATATGTATTTATTCTAGACAGAATCCCACAGTCACTTTATGTGGCTAGTGGCAAAGTTACACTTCAAACAAGCATTTATAAACACAATAAATAGCACAGAAATCAATGGGCCCCAGGGGGGGACCAAACCATATACTAAAATAGTGGTATAAGAACCACGACAATTCTACAGGCAATGCCTAGGGCATTCAGGATCGCTTGCCCCTTCAGAATCCACCCACAGTTAAGAGGAAGGGGACCCACGGGAGGCATGTGCAGTGCGAGAAGCTGCTATCGGGATCGCAATGTTAGCCTATGGAGAATGTCGCGGTTGAATAATTAAGGTTTAAGGACACTTCTAACAACAGTACAAAGTTAAGGCTTGAGACTTAAGGCTTTGGAGAGCCCACCACCATGGGAGTACCGGAGTACCACTGTTACCTGCCCCAGGGAAGCCGGGTGCATAGGTCGATTCTGGTGTCGGGTCGCGGGCTGATTTTCTATGGAAAAGTAGTCCAAACTGCTGCTAGCTGAAAGCGTCGTTGAAGTCGTGAAGATTAAAGTTGAAGAGAAGATAAAGGTGAACCTGAAAGCAGAGGGGACAAAGTCTGGGTCACAGCACAGTGACCAGGGAGCTCACAGGAAGGAGCTCGTGGATGTCGGGTGCTTCAGGTGTGGAAGGTACAGCTGGGCTCTGCAGTCACGGGCTCCGGGAGGCATCAAGGAAGGCCAGCTTCTGGAGGGCGACTGTCCCACGTTGGCTGAGGGTCGCTGCGGTGTTAGTGTCCCGATTGGATCCACTAAGCATTGGCAACCGCAACCCACACAAGATGAACAAAGCAGCTGCTGGTGCAGACCCACGAGGCTGAGGGTGCTCTCCTTTGCAGGGAGCGTAGAGCAGGCCTGGGGCAACCAGGGGAACTCTTGGAAAGATAGGTTTTCCTCTGTCAGGGCCCACAAATCGAGAGACAAGGGACCGCGGAGGGCAGCAAAATGGAGTGCGTAAAAGGGCTCCCACGGGCCACCGGAGTAGACTAGGGGGCTGAGCTTTGGCACGGATGCTGCTTCAAGATTGGCTCAGAACAGGGCCAAAGCACAACTTCCCCATTGGTCGGAGTCGTGTGCTATGCAAGAGGTGGCTGGGGTCTCGGGTTATGCAGGGATCTCGGCACCCACGTGGTCCACGGTGCTCAGACTTGCTGGGCACGCTCACAGGACTCTGGGAAGCACTAGAGACCCACCTCTAGGTTGATGGAAGGCGTCGAAGTTCGTGAGAGCAGCGAAGTTCCAACCAGGTATCTTGTAGTCTTTTAGGTGCCTGCCAAGCAGGGGGATAACTCCTTTATCCCAAGGGAGATTTCTTCAGTCAGCTGGGCAGCAGCTCATCGAAGGTCAGTTCGGTGAAGTCCTGTACGAATCTAAGGCTCTAGGGCAAAGTTATTCCCATATATCCCCAAGATTAGGGGATGGTCCAAAATAGAGCCTACCAATCAGAGTAGAGGCGGGAAAGGGTGGCTACACCCACTCCCCTTTGTGTGTTTCCCGCCTGGGCGAGGGGCAGGATGCCCCTGAACCGGTTCCAGGCGGTGTATGCAGAATTGGGGCTCTGCAGCTGCCTACGTGCAACTCTGAAAGGACATTTGGTGCACCCACCCTGTTCCAATCCACATATCCTGTCTGGGGAGGTGCTGGCACCTCCCTGCCACAGGAGCCCTATTGTCCAGATGGCGAGGCTGAGGTTTTCCCCAGCAACAGCCAGCCAGAGTCATGTAGGTGGCGGACAGTAGCCATTTTGTGGTACATGTGCACTTTTAAATTGGTGTCTAAATTCTACCGCTTTTCCCATATCACCCTCCTAGCAAGGGGGAATCGTACCCTCATGCCCATGGCTGGACTGGGGGTATGATTCCTTCATGTTTGACACCAAACACGATATGGTTCTGTGTAGCCATTCCCAAGTTACAGCGATGACGCAATAACTTATAATGCGGTTAAGAGTATATGGTATGGCTACACTACAAACAACCCAGTAACGATTTTACGAAGGTTGCAGAGAGGTCCTACTCACGTAGGGGTCCCCCCTCACACATACCTCAGCACCCAGCCCTGTAGGATTACCAGGGCCTGCCATAGGGGTGACCTATGAGAGTATATGTGTTGTAATGGTATGGGATATAGGGTACCTACATCCCTGTAAGGGGTGCTAGCACCACCTTACCCAGACTACAGTAGTGGTCTGGTGGTGTCAGTTTGGGTGGCTGTCCCAGGGTGGCACAATAAGTGCTGCAGCCCTGGTAGGCCTTCTGGGGGACCCATGCCCTGGGTACCTAGGGTACCATCTACAAGGGACTGGGAGGGCATGCCCAGCATCCAATTAGGTTTGTACCTAGAGTACTTTACATCAGTTTTAGGGAGAAAGCAGATAGGCTGGGGTCCTGGATAGCAGGATCCCAGCCAGACTAGTCAAAAACCACTTAAATACCAGGCAAAAAGTTGGGGGCAACCATTAGTCAGATTCCACTCTCCTACATAACCCCCCCAAACGAAAGGAGATAAGGCTAACCTTGTCCAGATAAGCCTTTATTTCCTGAGTGGCCATATAAGAAAGAACCTGTACTAACATGGTTGCTCCCTGTGTCATGGTCCACTTGGGAAATCCTACCCCAAGGGGTTCTAGAGTTTCTCCAAAGTCTATGGAAATTACCTGTATTGGTTTTTGGGTCAGAGGTGGGCTGGTGGGGTGTCTGAGTCTGGAAGTGAGGCCCTACTTGGGTTGGTCTCAACCTCCTCAGATCACTGGCCACTATGGAAGCCTTTCTGCCCATGACTGTGTCATATCTGGCCCTAAGGGTCAACCTCTGGCTGCCTACAGCTGGGGGTTGGATCCCTTTGGCTGGAATAGTGGAGGGTCCTGGAAGGTTTGGGGCAACTAGGCCCCAGGTTTCCCTGTTCCCAACAACATCCATTTGAGGGGTGCCTATACCTAAGGGTAAGGGGGATCCCTCAGTTTGTAGAGGAATGTTCACCTGGCTGAAACTACTCTGCTGGGTGTCCCTAATCTGTTGATGAGGGGGTTCCTCTGGACAGGGGCCCAGTAAGGGTCCACTGACCTCCCTGACCTCTGCAGCCCTGGGCTGACTGAGGCAGGGTAGAGATGGGCAGGATACCTGCTCCAGACTGGGTACCACCTTGGAAGGGTCCCCTGCCATCAGAGAGGTGGGCAGGCCAGGCCTGTCCACTTTTGAGGCAGTTACCTCACAAGGGGCAGGATCAGTTCCCTGAGAAACTTGACCCTTACCTGTAGTCTGGTGGGGGGAGGACTGTTCCTCTTCCCCTATGCTCTCTGTTTGGGTAGAGTGATCCATAGTTTCAGGCTTCACTCTTTCTATTTCCTCCTGGGGTGGAGGTGAGGCCCTCAGGGTCTCATCCACTCTCTCAGGGATTCCTACCATTTTCAAATGGGCCTTGTGGTCAACCTCAGCCCAGGCTGAGATTTCCAGATCATTCCCCAGTAGACAATCTACAGGCAAGATTGGGGACACTGCCACTCTCTTTGGGCCAGTGACCCCTCCCCAGCTGAGATTTACTACTGCCATGGGATGGTCTGTCCTGATTCCATCTATGTTGGTCACCTGGTAGCTAAACCCAGGTAAAAGCTGATCTGGGGGCACTAGCCTCTTGGTCACCATGGTGACACTGGCCCCTGTGTCCTTATAGGCCACAGCCTTCTGACCATTGATTATTGGTTCTTGTCTGTACCTGCCCAAAATATTGGGGCTCATGGTAAAGTTGGCAAACCCCATGCCACCATCACAGACCATAGTTGCTTGACTAGGGGACCTGGATAGGCCAGAGTCCCCCTGAGTTCCCCAAGAAATCCCAACTAAATTTTTGGGTGTACTCCCACCGCCTGGGGGATTACTACTAGTAGTAACAGGAGGTGTTGGAGCTGGTTTTGGAGGAACATTTTCTTTATTGCCATTCTTAGGACAGCTGGAGTCAGTTTTCCAGTGGCCAGGTTGCTTACACACATGGCAATATGGTTTCTTGTTATTAGAGGAAGTATTTTGGGACCCACCCCCAGCACTGGGGTTTTGGGGCCCTTCAGAGGACTTTTCTTGTTTATCATCCCCACCTTTCTCTTTGGGCTTAGTGGAATCCTTCTTCTGGTCACCAACTTGGTTCTTAGGCCTAATCCTGGTTCTGACCCATTTGTCTGCCTTCTTTCCCAATTCTTGGGGAGAGGTCAGATCAGAGTCCACCAGGTGCTGGTGTAAAAGTTGGTTCTGACACTTATTAAGAATCTGCTCCCTCATTATGAGATTATACAATCCTTGATAATCATTAACTTTACTGCCATTTAACCAACCTTCCAGTGCCTTGGTTGCACAATCCACAAAGTCTACCCAATCTTGATTCTGTGCTTTCTGGGTGTCTCTGAACTTAAGTCTGTACTGATCAGTGGTTAAGCCAAACCCATCCATTAAAGCAGCTTTCAAGATATAATAGTCATCAGCATCCTCTTCTCTTACAGAGAGGAGCTTGTCTCTTCCTTTATCTGAAAAGGAGAGCCACAGGATTGCTGCCCACTGCTCTACTGGGACCCTCTGTACTCTACAGGCCCTTTCAAGAGCAGATATCCATTTGTGGATATCATCCCCATTCTGATAGCGGGGCACAATCTTGTGGAGGTTCCTATTGTCAGGGACTTTCTCTCTAACTCTAGGGGTTTCATCACTGCCACCAGGGGTCTCTAGACCCCACTTCTTTGAAGCTTTCTGAAGCTCCAGGGCTTCCCTGTCCAATGCTAACTGTTCTCTTTTAAGCTGAAGCTTAGCCTGCTCAAATTTGATCAGTCTGCATTTCCTCTCATGGGAGGATTCTCTTCTCTGAGAAGAGGCAGAGGACCCTTTGGATCTCTGAGAATGGTTGGATCCCACTGAGGGGATCTGTTCCTTCTTGGACCCACCACTCTCCCACTAGGGATGGAGGGAGTGCCTCTTGGGCCTTCACCTCCATGTTGTGAGTGGTTTGTTTCTTCCAGGTCAGGACTTTCATCCTCTTCCTAGTCCTCATCAGAGTCCACTCTGGGAGTGTCCTCTTCTGATGGATGCCCACCCACTCTGTCTGTTCCTCTGGACCCTATGGACTCCATAAAGTCTGCTATGAGCATGATTTCCCTGAGACGTTGGGTGTTGGCACCTTTGTTTGTCTACAGTTTTCTAAGGGTGCACATCTCCCTGAGCTCTGCAAAGGAGAGATGATCATACTTATCAACTGGGACCCTTTGGGGTCCTTCCATAGCCTTAGTGGCACCTTTACCTGAAGACATGTTTAGTGTAGTGATAGTGGTGTATCTACCTACACTAAGTGTGGCCTACTGAACCCTCTCTTGAGTTGTAGTCAAGGTGTGCTAAACCCTCTACACACAACTCTAAGTTCAGTAGAACTTATTGTATTCTAGCTTGAATTTATATGTACCTTTGGTACCTTGTGGCTTTCACTTTAGAAATTCAATTTGTTATCTGGTAAAACAATGGCAAGCTTGAATCCAACCGCTGCACACCAATGTGAGAAGTTGGCCTGGCATATGCTGTTCCTAGTTATAGGGACACCTTGCACCAGTCCAATTCGACTCTTATTGATGATAGGTTTAAGACAACCTTTAAAGAAAGCTATCCTAGTGGTAGCTGTGGAGAGCAGCCTTCAGGCTAAGTCTTGAAGGAGTGTTAAGCTTATTGTTTTACCATAATAACCTCTTGAATATCCAAATGAAAGAGTAGCCCACACAGGTATATATATAAAATATATGTATTTATTCTAGACAGAATCCCACAGTCACTTTATGTGGCTAGTGGCAAAGTTACACTTCAAACAAGCATTTATAAACACAATAAATAGCACAGAAATCAATGGGCCCCAGGGGGGGACCAAACCATATACTAAAATAGTGGTATAAGAACCACAACAATTCTACAGGCAATGCCTAGGGCATTCAGGATCGCTTGCCCCTTCAGAATCCACCCACAGTTAAGAGGAAGGGGACCCACGGGAGGCGTGTGCAGTGCGAGAAGCTGCTATCGGGATCGCAATGTTAGCCTATGGAGAATGTCGCGGTTGAATAATTAAGGTTTAAGGACACTTCTAACAACAGTACAAAGTTAAGGCTTGAGACTTAAGGCTTTGGAGAGCCCACCACCACGGGAGTACCGGAGTACCACTGTTACCTGCCCCAGGGAAGCCGGGTGCATAGGTCGATTCTGGTGTCGGGTCGCGGGCTGATTTTCTATGGAAAAGTAGTCCAAACTGCTGCTAGCTGAAAGCGTCGTTGAAGTCGTGAAGATTAAAGTTGAAGAGAAGATAAAGGTGAACCTGAAAGCAGAGGGGACAGAGTCTGGGTCACAGCACAGTGACCAGGGAGCTCACAGGAAGGAGCTCGTGGATGTTGGGTGCTTCAGGTGTGGAAGGTACAGCTGGGCTCTGCAGTCACGGGCTCCGGGAGGCTTCAAGGAAGGCCAGCTTCTGGAAGGCGACTGTCCCACGTTGGCTGAGGGTCGCTGCGGTGTTAGTGTCCCGATTGGATCCACTAAGCATTGGCAACCGCAACCCACGCAAGATGAACAAAGCAGCTGCTGGTGCAGACCCACGAAGTCTGAGGGTGCTCTCCTTTGCAGGGAGCGTAGAGCAGGCCTGGAGCAACCAGTGGAACTCTTGTAAAGATAGGTTTTCCTCCGTCAGGGCCCACAAGTCGAGAGACAAGAGACCGCGGAGGGCAGCAAAATGGAGTGTGTAAAAGGGCTCCCACAGGCCACTGGAGTGGACTAGGGGGCTGAGCTTTGGCACAGATGCTGCTTGAAGGTTGGCTCAGAAATGGGCCAAAGCACAACTTCCCCACTGGTCGGGGTCGTGTGCTATGCAAGAGGTGGCTGGGGTCTCGGGGTATGAAGGGATCTCGGCACCCACGTGGTCCACGGTGCTCAGACATGCTGGGCACGCTCACAGGACTCTGGCATACACTGGAGACCCACCTCAAGGTTGATGGAAGGCGTCGAAGTTCGTGAGAGCAGCGAAGTTCCAACCGGGTATCTTGCAGTCTTTTAGGTGCCTGCCAAGCAGGGGGATAACTACTTTATCCCAAGGGAGATTTCTTCAGTCAGCTGGGCAACAGCTCGTCGAAGGTCAGTTCTGTGAAGTCCTGTACAAATCTAAGGCTCTAGGGCAAAGTTATTCCCATACATCCCCAAGATTAGGGGATGGTCCAAAATAGAGCCTACCAATCAGAGTAGAGGCGGGAAAGGGTGGCTACACCCACTCCCCTTTGTGTGTTTCCCGCCTGGGCGAGGGGCAGGATGCCCCTGAACCGGTTCCAGGCGGTGTATGCAGAATTGGGGCTCTGCAGCTGCCTACGTGCAACTCTGAACGGACATTTGGTGCACCCACCCTGTTCCAATCCACATATCCTGTCTGGGGAGGTGCTGGCACCTCCCTGCCACAGGAGCCCTATTGTCCAGATGGCGAGGCTGGGGTTTTCCCCAGCAACAGCCAGCCAGAGTCATGTAGGTGGCGGACAGTAGCCATTTTGTGGTACATGTGCACTTTTAAATTGGTGTCTAAATTCTACCGCTTTTCCCATATCACCCTCCTAGCAAGGGGGAATCGTACCCTCATGCACATGGCTGGACTGGGGGTATGATTCCTTCATGTTTGACACCAAACACGATATGGTTCTGTGTAGCCATTCCCAAGTTACAGCGATGACGCAATAACTTATAATGCGGTTAAGAGTATATGGTATGGCTACACTACAAACAACCCAGTAATGATTTTACGAAGGTTGCAGAGAGGTCCTACTCACGTAGGGGTCCCCCCTCACACATACCTCAGCACCCAGCCCTGTAGGATTACCAGGGCCTGCCATAGGGGTGACCTATGAGAGTATATGTGTTGTAATGGTATGGGATATAGGGTACCTACATCCCTGTAAGGGGTGCTAGCACCACCTTACCCAGACTACAGTAGTGGTCTGGTGGTGTCAGTTTGGGTGGCTGTCCCAGGGTGGCACAATAAGTGCTGCAGCCCTGGTAGGCCTACTGGGGGACCCATGCCCTGGGTACCTAGGGTACCATCTACAAGGGACTGGGAGGGCATGCCCAGCATCCAATTAGGTTTGTACCTAGAGTACTTTACATCGGTTTTAGGGAGAAAGCAGATAGGCTGGGGTCCTGGATAGCAGGATCCCAGCCAGACTAGTCAAAAACCACTTAAAGACCAGGCAAAAAGTTGGGGGCAACCATTAGTCAGATTTCACTCTCCTACACTCTTGCATCATGGTTAAGGTCTTAACTATTACTCTGGACTAATGGTTAATGTCTTAACTCTTACTCTCGACTAATGGTTAAGGTCTTAACTCTTACTCTGGACTAATGGTTAAGGTCTTAACTCTTACTCTGGACTAATGGTTAAGGTCTTAACTCTTACTCTAGACTAATTGTTAAGGTCTTAACTCTTACTTTGGACAAATGGTTAAGGTCTTAACTCTTACTCTGGACTAATGGTTAAGGTCTTAACTCTTAGTCTGGCATCATGGTTAAGGTCTTAACTCTTACTCTGGACTAATGGTTAAGGTCTTACCTCTTACTCTGGCATCATGGTTAAGGTCTTAACTCTTACTCTGGACTAATTGTGAAGGTCTTAACTCTTACTTTGGACAAATGGTTAAGGTCTTAACTCTTACTCTGGACTAATGGTTAAGGTCTTACCTCTTACTCTGGCATCATGATTAAGGTCTTAACTCTTACTCTGGACTAATGGTTAAGGTCTTAGACTCTTACTCTGGAATAATGGTTAAGGTCTTAACTCTTACTCTGGCATCATGGTTAAGGTCTTAGACTCTTACTCTGGACTAATGGTTAAGGTCTTAACTCTTACTCTGGACTAATGGTTAAGGTCTTAGACTCTTACTCTGGACTAATGGTTAAGGTCTTAACTCTTACTCTGGACTAATGGTTAAGGTCTTAACTCTTACTCTGGCATCATGGTTAAGGTCTTAACTCTTACTCTGGACTAATGGTTAAGGTCTTAACACTTACTCTTGACTAATGGTTAAGGTCTTAACTCTTACTCTGGACTAATGGTTAAGGTCTTAGACTCTTACTCTGGCATCATGGTTAAGGTCTTAACTCTTACTCTGGCATCATTTTTAAGGTCTTAACTCTTACTCTGGCATCATGGTTAAGGTCTTAACTCTTACTCTGGACTAATGGTTAAGGTCTTAACTCTTACTCTGGACTAATGGTTAAGGTCTTAACTCTAACTCTGGACTAATGGTTAAGGTCTTAGAGTCTTACTCTGGCATCATGGTTAAGGTCTTAACTCTTACTCTGGCATCATGGTTAAGGTCTTAACTCTTACTCTGGACTAATGGTTAAGGTCTTAACTCTTACTTTGGACAAATGGTTAAGGTCTTAACTCTTACTCTGGACTAATGGTTAAGGTCTTAACTCTTAGTCTGGCATCATGGTTAAGGTCTTAACTCTTACTCTGGACTAATGGTTAAGGTCTTACCTCTTACTCTGGCCTACAGGCTAAGGTCTTAACTCTTACTCTGGCCTAATAGCTAAGGTCTTAGACTCATACTCTGGCCTAATGTTTAAGGTCTTAACTCTTACTCTGGCCTAATAGCTAAGGTCTTAACTCTTACTCTGGACTAATAGATAAGGTCTTAGACTCGTACACTGGCCCTAATTGTTAAGGTCTTAACTCTTACTCTGGCCTACTGGTTAAGGTCTTAACTCTTTCTCTGGCCTACTGGTTAAGGTCTTAACTCTTACTCTGGCCTAAAAGCTGAGGTCTTAGACTCGTACTCTGGCCTAACGGTTAAGGTCTTAACTCTTACTCTGGCCTACTGGTTAAGGTCTTAACTCTTACTCTGGCCTAATAGCTAAGGTCTTAGACTCGTACTCTGGCCTAATGGTTAAGGTCTTAACTCTTACTCTGGCCTACTGGTTAAGGTCTTAACTCTTACTCTGGCCTAATGGTTAAGGTCTTAAGTCTTACTTTGGCCTAATAGCTAAGGTCTTAACTCTTACTCTGGCCTAATAGCTAAGGTCTTAGACTCGTACTCTGGCCTACAGGTTAAGGTCTTACCTCTTACTCTAGACTACTGGTTAAGGTCTTAACTCTTACTCTGGCCTAACAGCTAAGGTCTTAGACTTGTACTCTGGCCGAATGGTTAAGGTCTTAACTCTTACTCTGGCCTACTGGTTAAGGTCTTAACTCTTACTCTGGCCTAATAGCTAAGGTCTTAGTCTTGTACTCTGGCCTAATGGTTAAGGTCTTAACTCTTACTCTGGCCTAATAGCTAAGGTCTTAGACTCGTACTATGGCCTACAGGTTAAGTTCTTAACTCCTACTCTGGCCTACTGGTTAAGGTCTTAACTCTTACTCTGGCCTAATAGCTAAGGTCTTAGACTCGTACACTGGCCTAATGGTTAAGGTCTTAACTCTTACTCTAGCATACTGGTTAAGGTCTTAACTCTTACTCTGGCCTACAGGTTAAGGTCTTAACTCTTACTCTGGCCTAATAGCTAAGGTCTTAGACTTGTACTCTGGCCTAATGGTTAGGGTCTTAAATCTTACTCTGGCCTACTGGTTAAGGTCTTAACTCTTACTCTGGCCTAATAGTTAAGGTCTTAGACTCGTACTATGGCCTACAGGTTAAGGTCTTAACTCTTACTCTGGCCTAATAGCTAAGGTCTTAACTCTTACTCTGGCCTAATAGCTAAGGTCTTAGACTCATACTCTGGCCTAATGGTTAAGGTCTTAACTCTTACTCTGGCCTAATAGCTAAGGTCTTAACTATTACTCTGGACTAATAGATAAGGTCTTAGACTCGTACTCTGGCCTAATGGTTGAGGTCTTAACTCTTACTCTGGCCTAATACCTAAGGTCTTAGACTTGTACTCTGGCCTAATGGTTAAGGTCTTAACTCTTACTCTGGCCTAATAGCTAAGGTCTTAACCCTTACTCTGGCCTAATAGCTAAGGTCTTAGACTAATACTCTGGCCTAATGGTTAAGGTCTTAACTCTTACTCTGGCCTACTGGTTAAGGTCTTAACTCTTACTTTGGACAAATGGTTAAGGTCTTAACTCTTACTCTGGACTAATGGTTAAGGTCTTAACTCTTACTCTGGCCTAATATCTAAGGTCTTAACCCTTACTCTGGCCTAATAGCTAAGGTCTTAGACTAATACTCTGGCCTAATGGTTAAGGTCTTAACTCTTACTCTGGCCTAATAGCTAAGGTCTTAACTCTTACTCTGGCTTAATAGCTAAGGTCTTAACTCTTACTCTGGCCTAATAGCTAAGGTCTTAACACTTACTCTGGCTTAATAGCTAAGGTCTTAGACTCGTACTCTGGCCTAATGGTTAAGGTCTTAACTCTTACTCTGGCCTAATAGCTAAGGTCTTAGACTCGTACTCTGTCCTAATGGTTAAGGTCTTAACTCTTACTCTGGCCTAATAGCTAAGGTCTTAACTCTTACTCTGGCCTAATAGCTAAGGTCTTAGACTCATACTCTGGCCTAATGGTTAAGGTCTTAACTCTTACTCTGGCCTAATAGCTAAGGTCTTAACTCTTACTCTGGACTAATAGATAAGGTCTTAGACTCGTACTCTGGCCTAATGGTTAAGGTCTTAACTCTTACTCTGGACTAATAGCTAAGGTCTTAGACTCGTACTCTGGCCTAATGGTTAAGGTCTTAACTCTTACTCTGGCCTAATAGCTAAGGTCTTAACCCTTACTCTGGCCTAATAGCTAAGGTCTTAGACTAATACTCTGGCCTAATGGTTAAGGTCTTAACTCTTACTCTGGCCTACTGGTTAAGGTCTTAACTCTTACTCTGGCGTAATAGCTAAGAACTCAGACTCTTACTCTGGCCTAATGGTAAAGGTCTTAACTCTTACTCTGGCCTAATAGCTAAGGTCTTAACTCTTACTCTGGCTTAATAGCTAAGGTCTTAACTCTTACTCTGGCCTAATAGCTAAGGTCTTAACTCTTACTCTGGCTTAATAGCTAATGTGTTAGACTCCTACTCTGGCCTAATGGTTAAGGTCTTAACTCTTACTCTGGCCTAATAGCTAAGGTCTTAACTCTTACTCTGGACTAATAGATAAGGTCTTAGACTCGTACTCTGGCCTAATGGTTAAGGTCTTAACTCTTACTCTGGCCTAATAGCTAAGGTCTTAACCCTTACTCTGGCCTAATAGCTAAGGTCTTAGACTAATACTCTGGCCTAATGGTTAAGGTCTTAACTCTTACTCTGGCCTAATAGCTAAGGTTTTAACTCTTACTCTGGCTTAATAGCTAAGGTCTTAACTCTTACTCTGGCCTAATAGCTAAGGTCTTAACTCTTACTCTGGCTTAATAGCTAAGGTGTTAGACTCGTACTCTGGCCTAATGGTTAAGGTCTTAACTCTTACTCTGGCCTAATAGCTAAGGTCTTAACTCTTACTCTGGACTAATAGATAAGGTCTTAGACTCATACTCTGGCCTAATGGTTAAGGTCTTAACTCTTACTCTGGCCTAATAGCTAAGGTCTTAGACTCTTACTCTGGCCTACTGGTTAATGTCTTAACTCTTACTCTGGCCTACAGGTTAAGGTCTTAACTCTTACTCTGGACTACTGGTTAAGGTCTTAACTCTTACTCTGGCCTAATAGCTAAGGTCTTAGACTCGTACTCTGGCCTAATGGTTAAGGTCTTAACTCTTACTCTGGCCTAATAGCTAAGGTCTTAACTCTTACTCTGGCCTAATAGCTAAGGTCTTAGACTCGTACACTGGCCCTAATTGTTAAGGTCTTAACTCTTACTCTGGCCTACTGGTTAAGGTCTTAACTCTTTCTCTGGCCTAATGGTTAAGGTCTTAACTCTTACTCTGGCCTAATAGCTAAGGTCTTAACTCTTACTCTGGCCTAATAGCTAAGGTCTTAGACTCATACTCTGGCCTAATGGTTAAGGTCTTAACTCTTACTCTGGCCTAATAGCTAAGGTCTTAGATTAATACTCTGGCCTAATGGTTAAGGTCTTAACTCTTACTCTGGCCTACTGGTTAAGGTCTTAACTCTTACTCTGGCCTAATAGTTAAGGTCTTAGACTCGTACTATGGCCTACAGGTTAAGGTCTTAACTCTTACTCTGGCCTAATAGCTAAGGTCTTAACTCTTACTCTGGCCTAATAGCTAAGGTCTTAGACTCATACTCTGGCCTAATGGTTAAGGTCTTAACTCTTACTCTGGCCTAATAGCTAAGGTCTTAACTATTACTCTGGACTAATAGATAAGGTCTTAGACTCGTACTCTGGCCTAATGGTTGAGGTCTTAACTCTTACTCTGGCCTAATACCTAAGGTCTTAGACTTGTACTCTGGCCTAATGGTTAAGGTCTTAACTCTTACTCTGGCCTAATAGCTAAGGTCTTAACCCTTACTCTGGCCTAATAGCTAAGGTCTTAGACTAATACTCTGGCCTAATGGTTAAGGTCTTAACTCTTACTCTGGCCTACTGGTTAAGGTCTTAACTCTTACTCTGGCCTAATAGCTAAGGTCTTAACTCTTACTCTGGCCTAATAGCTAAGGTCTTAGACTCGTACTCTGGCCTAATGGTTAAGGTCTTAACTCTTACTCTGGCCTAATAGCTAAGGTCTTAACCCTTACTCTGGCCTAATAGCTAAGGTCTTAGACTAATACTCTGGCCTAATGGTTAAGGTCTTAACTCTTACTCTGGCCTAATAGCTAAGGTCTTAACTCTTACTCTGGCTTAATAGCTAAGGTCTTAACTCTTACTCTGGCCTAATAGCTAAGGTCTTAACACTTACTCTGGCTTAATAGCTAAGGTCTTAGACTCGTACTCTGGCCTAATGGTTAAGGTCTTAACTCTTACTCTGGCCTAATAGCTAAGGTCTTAGACTCGTACTCTGTCCTAATGGTTAAGGTCTTAACTCTTACTCTGGCCTAATAGCTAAGGTCTTAACTCTTACTCTGGCCTAATAGCTAAGGTCTTAGACTCATACTCTGGCCTAATGGTTAAGGTCTTAACTCTTACTCTGGCCTAATAGCTAAGGTCTTAACTCTTACTCTGGACTAATAGATAAGGTCTTAGACTCGTACTCTGGCCTAATGGTTAAGGTCTTAACTCTTACTCTGGACTAATAGCTAAGGTCTTAGACTCGTACTCTGGCCTAATGGTTAAGGTCTTAACTCTTACTCTGGCCTAATAGCTAAGGTCTTAACCCTTACTCTGGCCTAATAGCTAAGGTCTTAGACTAATACTCTGGCCTAATGGTTAAGGTCTTAACTCTTACTCTGGCCTACTGGTTAAGGTCTTAACTCTTACTCTGGTCTTAACTCTTACTCTGGCGTAATAGCTAGGAACTCAGACTCTTACTCTGGCCTAATGGTAAAGGTCTTAACTCTTACTCTGGCCTAATAGCTAAGGTCTTAACTCTTACTCTGGCTTAATAGCTAAGGTCTTAACTCTTACTCTGGCCTAATAGCTAAGGTCTTAGACTCTTACTCTGGCCTACTGGTTAATGTCTTAACTCTTACTCTGGCCTACAGGTTAAGGTCTTAACTCTTACTCTGGACTACTGGTTAAGGTCTTAACTCCTACTCTGGCCTAATGGTTAAGGTCTTAACTCTTACTCTGGCCTAATAGCTAAGGTCTTAACTCTTACTCTGGACTAATAGATAAGGTCTTAGACTCGTACTCTGGCCTAATGGTTAAGGTCTTAACTCTTACTCTGGCCTAATAGCTAAGGTCTTAACCCTTACTCTGGCCTAATAGCTAAGGTCTTAGACTAATACTCTGGCCTAATGGTTAAGGTCTTAACTCTTACTCTGGCCTAATAGCTAAGGTTTTAACTCTTACTCTGGCTTAATAGCTAAGGTCTTAACTCTTACTCTGGCCTAATAGCTAAGGTCTTAACTCTTACTCTGGCTTAATAGCTAAGGTGTTAGACTCGTACTCTGGCCTAATGGTTAAGGTCTTAACTCTTACTCTGGCCTAATAGCTAAGGTCTTAACTCTTACTCTGGACTAATAGATAAGGTCTTAGACTCATACTCTGGCCTAATGGTTAAGGTCTTAACTCTTACTCTGGCCTAATAGCTAAGGTCTTAGACTCTTACTCTGGCCTACTGGTTAATGTCTTAACTCTTACTCTGGCCTACAGGTTAAGGTCTTAACTCTTACTCTGGACTACTGGTTAAGGTCTTAACTCTTACTCTGGCCTAATAGCTAAGGTCTTAGACTCGTACTCTGGCCTAATGGTTAAGGTCTTAACTCTTACTCTGGCCTAATAGCTAAGGTCTTAACTCTTACTCTGGCCTAATAGCTAAGGTCTTAGACTCGTACACTGGCCCTAATTGTTAAGGTCTTAACTCTTACTCTGGCCTACTGGTTAAGGTCTTAACTCTTTCTCTGGCCTAATGGTTAAGGTCTTAACTCTTACTCTGGCCTAATAGCTAAGGTCTTAACTCTTACTCTGGCCTAATAGCTAAGGTCTTAGACTCATACTCTGGCCTAATGGTTAAGGTCTTAACTCTTACTCTGGCCTAATAGCTAAGGTCTTAGATTAATACTCTGGCCTAATGGTTAAGGTCTTAACTCTTACTCTGGCCTACTGGTTAAGGTCTTAACTCTTACTCTGGCCTAATAGCTAAGGTCTTAACTCTTACTCTGGCCTAATAGCTAAGGTCTTAGACTCGTACTCTGGCCTACTGGTTAAGGTCTTAACTCTTACTCTGGCCTACTGGTTAAGGTCTTAACTCTTACTCTGGCCTAATAGCTAAGAACTCAGACTCGTACTCAGGCCTAATGGTTAAGGTCTTAACTCTTACTCTGGCCTAATGGTTAAGGTCTTAACTCTTACTCTGGCCTAATAGCTAAGGTCTTAGACTCCTACTCTGGCCTACTGGTTAAGGTCTTAACTCTTACTCTGGACTACTGGTTAAGGTCTTAACTCTTACTCTGGCCTAATAGCTAAGGTCTTAGACTCGTACTCTGGCCTAATGGTTAAGGTCTTAACTCTTACTCTGGCCTAATAGCTAAGGTCTTAACTCTTACTCTGGCCTAATAGCTAAGGTCTTAGACTCGTACTCTGGCCTAATGGTTAAGGTCTTAACTCTTACTCTGGCCTACTGGTTAAGGTCCTAACTCTTTCTCTGGCCTACTGGTTAAGGTCTTAACTCTTACTCTGGCCTAAAAGCTGAGGTCTTAGACTCGTACTCTGGCCTAACGGTTAAGGTCTTAACTCTTACTCTGGCCTACTGGTTAAGGTCTTAACTCTTACTCTGGCCTAATAGCTAAGGTCTTAGACTCGTACTCTGGCCTAATGGTTAAGGTCTTAACTCTTACTCTGGCCTAATGGTTAAGGTCTTAACTCTTACTCTGGCCTAATGGTTAAGGTCTTAACTCTTACTCTGGCCTAATGGTTAAGGTCTTAAGTCTTACTCTGGCCTAATAGCTAATGTCTTAACTCTTACTCTGGCCTAATAGTTAAGGTCTTAGACTCGTACTCTGGCCTACAGGTTAAGGTCTTAACTCTTACTCTGGACTACTGGTTAAGGTCTTAACTCTTACTCTGGCCTAATAGCTAAGGTCTTAGACTCGTACTCTGGCCTAATGGTTAAGGTCTTAACTCTTACTCTGGCCTAATAGCTAAGGTCTTAACTCTTACTCTGGCCTAATAGCTAAGGTCTTAGACTCGTACTATGGCCTCCTGGTTAAGGTTTTAACTCTTACTCTGGCCTACTGGTTAAGGTCTTAACTCTTACTCTAGCCTAATGGTTAAGGTCTTAACTCTTACTCTGGGCTAATAGCTAAGGTCTTAGACTCGTACTCTGGCCTAATGGTTCAGGTCTTAACTCTTATTCTGGCCTACTGGGTAAGGTCTTATCTCTTTCTCTGGCCTACAGGTTAAGGTCTTAACTCTTACTCTGGCCTAATAGCTAAGGTCTTAGACTTCTACTCTGGCCTACTGGTTAAGGTCTTAACTCTTACTCTGGCCTACTGGTTAAGGTCTTAACTCTTACTCTGGCCTAATAGCTAAGGTCTTAGACTCGTACTCTGGCCTAATGGTTAAGGTCTTAACTCTTACGCTGGCCTAATAGCTAAGGTCTTAACCCTTACTCTGGCCTAATAGCTAAGGTCTTAGATTAATACTCTGGCCTAATGGTTAAGGTCTTAACTCTTACTCTGGCCTACTGGTTAAGGTCTTAACTCTTACTCTGGCCTAATAGCTAAGGTCTTAACTCTTACTCTGGCCTAATAGCTAAGGTCTTAGACGCGTACTCTGGCCTGCTGGTTAAGGTGTTAACTCTTAACATGGCCTACTGGTTAAGGTCTTAACTCTTACTCTGGCCTAATAGCTAAGAACTCAGACTCGTACTCTGGCCTAATGGTTAAGGTCTTAACTCTTACTCTGGCCTAATGGTTAAGGTCTTAACTCTTACTCTGGCCTAATAGCTAAGGTCTTAGACTCGTACTCTGGCCTACAGGTTAAGGTCTTAACTCTTACTCTGGACTAATGGTTAAGGTCTTAACTCTTACTCTGGCCTAATAGCTAAGGTCTTAGACTCGTACTCTGGCCTAATGGTTAAGGTCTTAACTCTTACTCTGGCCTAATGGTTAAGGTCTTAAGTCTTACTCTGGCCTACAGGTTAAGGTCTTAACTCTTACTCTGGCCTAATAGCTAAGGTCTTAACTCTTACTCTGGCCTAATAGCTAAGGTCTTAGACTCATACTCTGGCCTAATGTTTAAGGTCTTAACTCTTACTCTGGCCTAATAGCTAAGGTCTTAACTCTTACTCTGGACTAATAGATAAGGTCTTAGACTCGTACTCTGGCCTAATGGTTAAGGTCTTAACTCTTACTCTGGCCTAATAGCTAAGGTCCTAGACTCGTACTCTGGCCTAATGGTTAAGGTCTTAACTCTTACTCTGGCCTAATAGCTAAGGTCTTAACCCTTACTCTGGCCTAATAGCTAAGGTCTTAGACTATTAGTCTGGCCTAATGGTTAAGGTCTTAACTCTTACTCTGGCCTACTGGTTAAGGTCTTAACTCTTACTCTGGCCTACTGGTTAAGGTCTTAACTCTTACTCTGGCCTAATAGCTAAGAACTCAGACTCGTACTCTGGCCTAATGGTTAAAGTCTTAACTCTTACTCTGGTCTAATGGTTAAGGTCTTAACTCTTACTCTGGCTTAATAGCTAAGGTCTTAGAATCGTACTCTGGCCTACAGGTTAAGGTCTGAACTCTTACTCTGGACTACTGGTTAAGGTCTTAACTCTTACTCTGGCCTAATAACTAAGGTCTTAGACTCGTACTCTGGCTTAATGGTTAAGGTCTTAACGCTTACTCTGGCCTAATAGCTAAGGTCTTAACTATTACTCTAGACTAATAGATAAGGTCTTAGACTCGTACACTGGCCCTAATTGTTAAGGTCTTAACTCTTACTCTGGCCTACTGGTTAAGGTCTTAACTCTTTCTCTGGCCTACTGGTTAAGGTCTTAACTCTTACTCTGGCCTAAAAGCTGAGGTCTTAGACTCGTACTCTGGCCTAACGGTTAAGGTCTTAACTCTTACTCTGGCCTACTGGTTAAGGTCTTAACTCTTACTCTGGCCTAATAGCTAAGGTCTTAGACTCGTACTCTGGCCTAATGGTTAAGGTCTTAACTCTTACTCTGGCCTACTGGTTAAGGTCTTAACTCTTACTCTGGCCTAATGGTTAAGGTCTTAAGTCTTACTTTGGCCTAATAGCTAAGGTCTTAACTCTTACTCTGGCCTAATAGCTAAGGTCTTAGACTCGTACTCTGGCCTACAGGTTAAGGTCTTAACTCTTACTCTAGACTACTGGTTAAGGTCTTAACTCTTACTCTGGCCTAACAGCTAAGGTCTTAGACTTGTACTCTGGCCGAATGGTTAAGGTCTTAACTCTTACTCTGGCCTACTGGTTAAGGTCTTAACTCTTACTCTGGCCTAATAGCTAAGGTCTTAGTCTTGTACTCTGGCCTAATGGTTAAGGTCTTAACTCTTACTCTGGCCTAATAGCTAAGGTCTTAGACTCGTACTATGGCCTACAGGTTAAGTTCTTAACTCCTACTCTGGCCTACTGGTTAAGGTCTTAACTCTTACTCTGGCCTAATAGCTAAGGTCTTAGACTCGTACACTGGCCTAATGGTTAAGGTCTTAACTCTTACTCTAGCATACTGGTTAAGGTCTTAACTCTTACTCTGGCCTACTGGTTAAGGTCTTAACTCTTACTCTGGCCTAATAGCTAAGGTCTTAGACTTGTACTCTGGCCTAATGGTTAGGGTCTTGACTCTTACTCTGGCCTACTGGTTAAGGTCTTAACTCTTACTCTGGCCTAATAGCTAAGGTCTTAGACTCATACTCTGGCCTAATGGTTAAGGTCTTAACTCTTACTCTGGCCTAATAGCTAAGGTCTTAACTATTACTCTGGACTAATAGATAAGGTCTTAGACTCGTACTCTGGCCTAATGGTTGAGGTCTTAACTCTTACTCTGGCCTAATAGCTAAGGTCTTAGACTTGTACTCTGGCCTAATGGTTAAGGTCTTAACTCTTACTCTGGCCTACTGGTTAAGGTCTTAACTCTTACTCTGGCCTAATAGCTAAGGTCTTAACTCTTACTCTGGCCTAATAGCTAAGGTCTTAGACTCGTACTCTGGCCTAATGGTTAAGGTCTTAACTCTTACTCTGGCCTCATAGCTACTGTTTTAACTCTTACTCTGGCCTAATGGTTAAGGTCTTGGACTCTTACTCTGGCCTAATAGCTACTTTCTTAACTCTTACTCTGGCCTCATAGCTACTATCTTAACTCTTACTCTGGCCTCATAGCTACTGTCTTAACTCTTACTCTGGCCTAATGGTTGAGGTCTTGGACTCTTACTCTGGCCTAATAGCTAAGGTCTTAACCCTTACTCTGGCCTAATAGCTAAGGTCTTAGATTAATACTCTGGCCTAATGGTTAAGGTCTTAACTCTTACTCTGGCCTACTGGTTAAGGTCTTAACTCTTACTCTGGCCTAATAGCTAAGGTCTTAACTCTTACTCTGGCCTAATAGCTAAGGTCTTAGACTCGTACTCTGGCCTACTGGTTAAGGTCTTAACTCTTACTCTGGCCTACTGGTTAAGGTCTTAACTCTTACTCTGGCCTAATAGCTAAGAACTCAGACTCGTACTCTGGCCTAATGGTTAAGGTCTTAACTCTTACTCTGGCCTAATGGTTAAGGTCTTAACTCTTACTCTGGCCTAATAGCTAAGGTCTTAGACTCGTACTCTGGCCTACAGGTTAAGGTCTTAACTCTTACTCTGGACTAATGGTTAAGGTCTTAACTCTTACTCTGGCCTAATAGCTAAGGTCTTAGACTCGTACTCTGGCCTAATGGTTAAGGTCTTAACTCTTACTCTGGCCTAATAGCTAAGGTCTTAACTCTTACTCTGGCCTAATAGCTAAGGTCTTAGACTAATACTCTGGCCTAATGGTTAAGGTCTTAACTCTTACTCTGGTCTACTGGTTAAGGTCTTAACTCTTTCTCTGGCCTACTGGTTAAGGTCTTAACTCTTACTCTGGCCTAAAAGCTGAGGTCTCAGACTCGTACTCTGGCCTAACGGTTAAGGTCTTAACTCTTACTCTGGCCTACTGGTTAAGGTCTTAACTCTTACTCTGGCCTAATAGCTAAGGTCTTAGACTCGTACTCTGGCCTAATGGTTAAGGTCTTAACTCTTACTCTGGCCTAATGGTTAAGGTCTTAACTCTTACTCTGGCCTAATGGTTAAGGTCTTAAGTCTTACTCTGGCCTAATAGCTAAGGTCTTAACTCTTACTCTGGCCTAATAGCTAAGGTCTTAGACTCGTACTCTGGCCTACAGGTTAAGGTCTTAACTCTTACACTGGACTACTGGTTAAGGTCTTAACTCTTACTCTGGCCTAATAGCTAAGGTCTTAGACTCGTACTCTGGCCTAATGGTTAAGGTCTTAACTCTTACTCTGGCCTAATAGCTAAGGTCTTAACTCTTACTCTGGCCTAATAGCTAAGGTCGTAGACTCGTACTATGGCCTACAGGTTACGGTCTTAACTCTTACTCTGGCCTACTGGTTAAGGTCTTAAGTCTTACTCTGGCCTAATAGCTAAGGTCTTAACTCTTACTCTGGCCTAATAGCTAAGGTCTTAGACTCGTACTCTGGCCTAATGGTTAAGGTCTTAACTCTTACTCTGGCCTAATAGCTAAGGTCTTAACCCTTACTCTGGCCTAATAGCTAAGGTCTTAGACTAATACTCTGGCCTAATTGTTAAGGTCTTAACTCTTACTCTGGCCTAATAGCTAAGGTCTTAACTCTTACTCTGGCTTAATAGCTAAGGTCTTAACTCTTACTCTGGCCTAATAGCTAAGGTCTTAACTCTTACTCTGGCTTAATAGCTAAGGTCTTAGACTCATACTCTGGCCTAATGGTTAAGGTCTTAACTCTTACTCTGGCCTAATAGCTAATGTCTTAACTCTTACTCTGGCCTAATAGCTAAGGTCTTAGACTCATACTCTGGCCTAATGGTTAAGGTCTTAACTCTTACTCTGGCCTAATAGCTAAGGTCTTAACTCTTACTCTGGACTAATAGATAAGGTCTTAGACTCGTACTCTGGCCTAATGGTTAAGGTCTTAACTCTTACTCTGGCCTAATAGCTAAGGTCTTAGACTCGTACTCTGGCCTAATGGTTAAGGTCTTAACTCTTACTCTGGCCTAATAGCTAAGGTCTTAACCCTTACTCTGGCCTAATAGCTAAGGTCTTAGACTATTAGTCTGGCCTAATGGTTAAGGTCTTAACTCTTACTCTGGCCTACTGGTTAAGGTCTTAACTCTTACTCTGGCCTAATAGCTAAGAACTCAGACTCGTACTCTGGCCTAATGGTTAAAGTCTTAACTCTTACTCTGGCCTAATGGTTAAGGTCTTAACTCTTACTCTGGCTTAATAGCTAAGGTCTTAGAATCATACTCTGGCCTACAGGTTAAGGTCTTAACTCTTACTCTGGACTACTGGTTAAGGTCTTAACTCTTACTCTGGCCTAATAGCTAAGGTCTTAGACTCGTACTCTGGCCTAATGGTTAAGGTCTTAACTCTTACTCTGGCCTAATAGCTAAGGTCTTAACTCTTACTCTGGCCTAATAGCTAAGGTCTTAGACTCGTACACTGGCCCTAATTGTTAAGGTCTTAACTCTTACTCTGGCCTACTGGTTAAGGTCTTAACTCTTTCTCTGGCCTACTGGTTAAGGTCTTAACTCTTACTCTGGCCTAAAAGCTGAGGTCTTAGACTCGTACTCTGGCCTAACAGTTAAGGTCTTAACTCTTACTCTGGCCTACTGGTTAAGGTCTTAACTCTTACTCTGGCCTAATAGCTAAGGTCTTAGACTCGTACTCTGGCCTAATGGTTAAGGTCTTAACTCTGACTCTGGCCTAATGGTTAAGGTCTTAACTCTTACTCTGGCCTAATGGTTAAGGTCTTAAGTCTTACTCTGGCCTAATAGCTAAGGTCTTAACTCTTACTCTGGCCTAATAGCTAAGGTGTTAGACTCGTACTCTGGCCTACAGGTTAAGGTCTTAACTCTTACTCTGGACTACTGGTTAAGGTCTTAACTCTTACTCTGGCCTAATAGCTAAGGTCTTAGACTCGTACTCTGGCCTAATGGTTAAGGTCTTAACTCTTACTCTGGCCTAATAGCTAAGGTCTTAACTCTTACTCTGGCCTAATAGCTAAGGTCGTAGACTCGTACTATGGCCTACAGGTTACGGTCTTAACTCTTACTCTGGCCTACTGGTTAAGGTCTTAAGTCTTACTCTGGCCTAATAGCTAAGGTCTTAACTCTTACTCTGGCCTAATAGCTAAGGTCTTAGACTCGTACTCTGGCCTAATGGTTAAGGTCTTAACTCTTACTCTGGCCTAATAGCTAAGGTCTTAACCCTTACTCTGGCCTAATAGCTAAGGTCTTAGACTAATACTCTGGCCTAATGGTTAAGGTCTTAACTCTTACTCTGGCCTAATAGCTAAGGTCTTAACTCTTACTCTGGCTTAATAGCTAAGGTCTTAACTCTTACTCTGGCCTAATAGCTAAGGTCTTAACTCTTACTCTGGCTTAATAGCTAAGGTCTTAGACTCATACTCGGGCCTAATGGTTAAGGTCTTAACTCTTACTCTGGCCTAATAGCTAATGTCTTAACTCTTACTCTGGCCTAATAGCTAAGGTCTTAGACTCATACTCTGGCCTAATGGTTAAGGTCTTAACTCTTACTCTGGCCTAATAGCAAAGGTCTTAACTCTTACTCTGGCCTAATAGCTAAGGTCTTAGACTCGTACTCTGGCCTAATGGTTAAGGTCTTAACTCTTACTCTGGCCTAATAGCTAAGGTCTTAACCCTTACTCTGGCCTAATAGCTAAGGTCTTAGACTATTAGTCTGGCCTAATGGTTAAGGTCTTAACTCTTACTCTGGCCTACTGGTTAAGGTCTTAACTCTTACTCTGGCCTACTGGTTAAGGTCTTAACTCTTACTCTGGCCTAATAGCTAAGAACTCAGACTCGTACTCTGGCCTAATGGTTAAAGTCTTAACTCTTACTCTGGCCTAATGGTTAAGGTCTTAACTCTTACTCTGGCCTAATAGCTAAGGTCTTAGACTCGTACTCTGGCCTAATGGTTAAGGTCTTAACTCTTACTCTGGCCTAATGGTTAAGGTCTTAACTCTTACTCTCGCCTAATGGTTAAGGTCTTAAGTCTTACTCTGGCCTAATAGCTAAGGTCTTAACTCTTACTCTGGCCTAATAGTTAAGGTCTTAGACTCGTACTCTGGCCTACAGGTTAAGGTCTTAACTCTTACTCTGGACTACTGGTTAAGGTCTTACCTCTTACTCTGGCCTAATAGCTAAGGTCTTAGACTCGTACTCTGGCCTAATGGTTAAGGTCTTAACTCTTACTCTGGCCTAATAGCTAAGGTCTTAACTCTTACTCTGGCCTAATAGCTAAGGTCTTAGACTCGTACTATGGCCTCCTGGTTAAGGTTTTAACTCTTACTCTGGCCTACTGGTTAAGGTCTTAACTCTTACTCTAGCCTAATGGTTAAGGTCTTAACTCTTACTCTGGGCTAATAGCTAAGGTCTTAGACTCGTACTCTGGCCTAATGGTTAAGGTCTTAACTCTTATTCTGGCCTACTGGATAAGGTCTTATCTCTTTCTCTGGCCTACAGGTTAAGGTCTTAACTCTTACTCTGGCCTAATAGCTAAGGTCTTAGACTTCTACTCTGGCCTACTGGTTAAGGTCTTAACTCTTACTCTGGCCTACTGGTTAAGGTCTTAACTCTTACTCTGGCCTAATAGCTAAGGTCTTAGACTCGTACTCTGGCCTAATGGTTAAGGTCTTAACTCTTACGCTGGCCTAATAGCTAAGGTCTTAACCCTTACTCTGGCCTAATAGCGAAGGTCTTAGATTAATACTCTGGCCTAATGGTTAAGGTCTTAACTCTTACTCTGGCCTACTGGTTAAGGTCTTAACTCTTACTCAAGCCTAATAATTAAGGTCTTAGCTCTTATTCTGGCCTAATAGCTAAGGTCTTAGACTCGTACTCTGGCCTACTGGTTAAGGTCTTAACTCTTACTCTGGCCTACTGGTTAAGGTCTTAACTCTTACTCTGGCCTAATAGCTAAGAACTCAGACTCGTACTCTGGCCTAATGGTTAAGGTCTTAACTCTTACTCTGGCCTAATGGTTAAGGTCTTAACTCTTACTCTGGCCTAATAGCTAAGGTCTTAGACTCGTACTCTGGCCTACAGGTTAAGGTCTTAACTCTTACTCTGGACTAATGGTTAAGGTCTTAACTCTTACTCTGGCCTAATAGCTAAGGTCTTAGACTCGTACTCTGGCCTAATGGTTAAGGTCTTAACTCTTACTCTGGCCTAATAGCTAAGGTCTTAACTCTTACTCTGGCCTAATAGCTAAGGTCTTAGACTAATACTCTGGCCTAATGGTTAAGGTCTTAACTCTTACTCTGGCCTACTGGTTAAGGTCTTAACTCTTTCTCTGGCCTACTGGTTAAGGTCTTAACTCTTACTCTGGCCTAAAAGCTGAGGTCTCAGACTCGTACTCTGGCCTAACGGTTAAGGTCTTAACTCTTACTCTGGCCTACTGGTTAAGGTCTTAACTCTTACTCTGGCCTAATAGCTAAGGTCTTAGACTCGTACTCTGGCCTAATGGTTAAGGTCTTAACTCTTACTCTGGCCTAATGGTTAAGGTCTTAACTCTTACTCTGGCCTAATGGTTAAGGTCTTAAGTCTTACTCTGGCCTAATAGCTAAGGTCTTAACTCTTACTCTGGCCTAATAGCTAAGGTCTTAGACTCATACTCTGGCCTACAGGTTAAGGTCTTAACTCTTACTCTGGACTACTGGTTAAGGTCTTAACTCTTACTCTGGCCTAATAGCTAAGGTCTTAGACTCGTACTCTGGCCTAATGGTCAAGGTCTTAACTCTTACTCTGGCCTAATAGCTAAGGTCTTAACTCTTACTCTGGCCTAATAGCTAAGGTCGTAGACTCGTACTATGGCCTACAGGTTACGGTCTTAACTCTTACTCTGGCCTACTGGTTAAGGTCTTAAGTCTTACTCTGGCCTAATAGCTAAGGTCTTAACTCTTACTCTGGCCTAATAGCTAAGGTCTTAGACTTGTACTCTGGCCTAATGGTTAAGGTCTTAACTCTTACTCTGGCCTAATAGCTAAGGTCTTAACCCTTACTCTGGCCTAATAGCTAAGGTCTTAGACTAATACTCTGGCCTAATTGTTAAGGTCTTAACTCTTACTCTGGCCTAATAGCTAAGGTCTTAACTCTTACTCTGGCTTAATAGCTAAGGTCTTAACTCTTACTCTGGCCTAATAGCTAAGGTCTTAACTCTTACTCTGGCTTAATAGCTAAGGTCTTAGACTCATACTCTGGCCTAATGGTTAAGGTCTTAACTCTTACTCTGGCCTAATAGCTAATGTCTTAACTCTTACTCTGGCCTAATAGCTAAGGTCTTAGACTCATACTCTGGCCTAATGGTTAAGGTCTTAACTCTTACTCTGGCCTAATAGCTAAGGTCTTAACTCTTACTCTGGACTAATAGATAAGGTCTTAGACTCGTACTCTGGCCTAATGGTTAAGGTCTTAACTCTTACTCTGGCCTAATAGCTAAGGTCTTAGACTCGTACTCTGGCCTAATGGTTAAGGTCTTAACTCTTACTCTGGCCTAATAGCTAAGGTCTTAACCCTTACTCTGGCCTAATAGCTAAGGTCTTAGACTATTAGTCTGGCCTAATGGTTAAGGTCTTAACTCTTACTCTGGCCTACTGGTTAAGGTCTTAACTCTTACTCTGGCCTACTGGTTAAGGTCTTAACTCTTACTCTGGCCTAATAGCTAAGAACTCAGACTCGTACTCTGGCCTAATGGTTAAAGTCTTAACTCTTACTCTGGCCTAATGGTTAAGGTCTTAACTCTTACTCTGGCTTAATAGCTAAGGTCTTAGAATCGTACTCTGGCCTACAGGTTAAGGTCTTAACTCTTACTCTGGACTACTGGTTAAGGTCTTAACTCTTACTCTGGCCTAATAGCTAAGGTCTTAGACTCGTACTCTGGCCTAATGGTTAAGGTCTTAACTCTTACTCTGGCCTAATAGCTAAGGTCTTAACTCTTACTCTGGCCTAATAGCTAAGGTCTTAGACTCGTACACTGGCCCTAATTGTTAAGGTCTTAACTCTTACTCTGGCCTACTGGTTAAGGTCTTAACTCTTTCTCTGGCCTACTGGTTAAGGTCTTAACTCTTACTCTGGCCTAAAAGCTGAGGTCTTAGACTCGTACTCTGGCCTAACGGTTAAGGTCTTAACTCTTACTCTGGCCTACTGGTTAAGGTCTTAACTCTTACTCTGGCCTAATAGCTAAGGTCTTAGACTCGTACTCTGGCCTAATGGTTAAGGTCTTAACTCTGACTCTGGCCTAATGGTTAAGGTCTTAACTCTTACTCTGGCCTAATGGTTAAGGTCTTAAGTCTTACTCTGGCCTAATAGCTAAGGTCTTAACTCTTACTCTGGCCTAATAGCTAAGGTGTTAGACTCGTACTCTGGCCTACAGGTTAAGGTCTTAACTCTTACTCTGGACTACTGGTTAAGGTCTTAACTCTTACTCTGGCCTAATAGCTAAGGTCTTAGACTCGTACTCTGGCCTAATGGTTAAGGTCTTAACTCTTACTCTGGCCTAATAGCTAAGGTCTTAACTCTTACTCTGGCCTAATAGCTAAGGTCGTAGACTTGTACTATGGCCTACAGGTTACGGTCTTAACTCTTACTCTGGCCTACTGGTTAAGGTCTTAAGTCTTACTCTGGCCTAATAGCTAAGGTCTTAACTCTTACTCTGGCCTAATAGCTAAGGTCTTAGACTCGTACTCTGGCCTAATGGTTAAGGTCTTAACTCTTACTCTGGCCTAATAGCTAAGGTCTTAACCCTTACTCTGGCCTAATAGCTAAGGTCTTAGACTAATACTCTGGCCAAATGGTTAAGGTCTTAACTCTTACTCTGGCCTAATAGCTAAGGTCTTAACTCTTACTCTGGCTTAATAGCTAAGGTCTTAACTCTTACTCTGGCCTAATAGCTAAGGTCTTAACTCTTACTCTGGCTTAATAGCTAAGGTCTTAGACTCATACTCGGGCCTAATGGTTAAGGTCTTAACTCTTACTCTGGCCTAATAGCTAATGTCTTAACTCTTACTCTGGCCTAATAGCTAAGGTCTTAGACTCATACTCTGGCCTAATGGTTAAGGTCTTAACTCTTACTCTGGCCTAATAGCAAAGGTCTTAACTCTTACTCTGGCCTAATAGCTAAGGTCTTAACCCTTACTCTGGCCTAATAGCTAAGGTCTTAGACTATTAGTCTGGCCTAATGGTTAAGGTCTTAACTCTTACTCTGGCCTACTGGTTAAGGTCTTAACTCTTACTCTGGCCTACTGGTTAAGGTCTTAACTCTTACTCTGGCCTAATAGCTAAGAACTCAGACTCGTACTCTGGCCTAATGGTTAAAGTCTTAACTCTTACTCTGGCCTAATGGTTAAGGTCTTAACTCTTACTCTGGCTTAATAGCTAAGGTCTTAGAATCGTACTCTGGCCTACAGGTTAAGGTCTTAACTCTTACTCTGGACTACTGGTTAAGGTCTTAACTCTTACTCTGGCCTAATAGCTAAGGTCTTAGACTCGTACTCTGGCCTAATGGTTAAGGTCTTAACTCTTACTCTGGCCTAATAGCTAAGGTCTTAACTCTTACTCTGGCCTAATAGCTAAGGTGTTAGACTCGTACACTGGCCCTAATTGTTAAGGTCTTAACTCTTACTCTGGCCTACTGGTTAAGGTCTTAACTCTTTCTCTGGCCTAATAGCTAAGGTCTTAACTCTTACTCTGGCTTAATAGCTAAGGTCTTAGACTCATACTCGGGCCTAATGGTTAAGGTCTTAACTCTTACTCTGGCCTAATAGCTAATGTCTTAACTCTTACTCTGGCCTAATAGCTAAGGCCTTAACCCTTACTCTGGCCTAATAGCTAAGGTCTTAGACTATTAGTCTGGCCTAATGGTTAAGGTCTTAACTCTTACTCTGGCCTACTGGTTAAGGTCTTAACTCTTACTCTGGCCTACTGGTTAAGGTCTTAACTCTTACTCTGGCCTAATAGCTAAGAACTCAGACTCGTACTCTGGCCTAATGGTTAAAGTCTTAACTCTTACTCTGGCCTAATGGTTAAGGTCTTAACTCTTACTCTGGCCTACTGGTTAAGGTCTTAACTCTTACTCTGGCCTACTGGTTAAGGTCTTAACTCTTACTCTGGCCTAATGTTTAAGGTCTTAACTCTTACTCTGGCTTAATAGCTAAGGTCTTAGAATCGTACTCTGGCCTACAGGTTAAGGTCTTAACTCTTACTCTGGACTACTGGTTAAGGTCTTAACTCTTACTCTGGCCTAATAGCTAAGGTCTTAGACTCGTACTCTGGCCTAATGGTTAAGGTCTTAACTCTTACTCTGGACTACTGGTTAAGGTCTTAACTCTTACTCTGGCCTAATAGCTAAGGTCTTAGACTCGTACTCTGGCCTAATGGTTAAGGTCTTAACTCTTACTCTGGCCTAATAGCTAAGGTCTTAACTCTTACTCTGGCCTAATAGCTAAGGTCTTAGACTCGTACACTGGCCCTAATTGTTAAGGTCCTAACTCTTACTCTGGCCTACTGGTTAAGGTCTTAACTCTTACTCTGGCCTAATAGCTAAGGTCTTAACTCTTACTCTGGCTTAATAGCTAAGGTCTTAGACTCATACTCGGGCCTAATGGTTAAGGTCTTAACTCTTACTCTGGCCTAATAGCTAATGTCTTAACTCTTACTCTGGCCTAATAGCTAAGGTCTTAGACTCATACTCTGGCCTAATGGTTAAGGTCTTAACTCTTACTCTGGCCTAATAGCAAAGGTCTTAACTCTTACTCTGGCCTAATAGCTAAGGTCTTAGACTCGTACTCTGGCCTAATGGTTAAGGTCTTAACTCTTACTCTGGCCTAATAGCTAAGGTCTTAACCCTTACTCTGGCCTAATAGCTAAGGTCTTAGACTATTAGTCTGGCCTAATGGTTAAGGTCTTAACTCTTACTCTGGCCTACTGGTTAAGGTCTTAACTCTTACTCTGGCCTACTGGTTAAGGTCTTAACTCTTACTCTGGCCTACTGGTTAAGGTCTTAACTCTTACTCTGGCCTAATAGCTAAGAACTCAGACTCGTACTCTGGCCTAATGGTTAAAGTCTTAACTCTTACTCTGGCCTAATGGTTAAGGTCTTAACTCTTACTCTGGCTTAATAGCTAAGGTCTTAGAATGGTACTCTGGCCTACAGGTTAAGGTCTTAACTCTTACTTGGCACTACTGGTTAAGGTCTTAATTCTTACTCTGGCCTAATAGCTAAGGTCTTAGACTCGTACTCTGGCCTAATGGTTAAGGTCTTAACTCTTACTCTGGCCTAATAGCTAAGGTCTTAACTCTTACTCTGGCCTAATAGCTAGGGTCTTAGACTCGTACACTGGCCCTAATTGTTAAGGTCTTAACTCTTACTCTGGCCTACTGGTTAAGGTCTTAACTCTTTCTCTGGCCTACTGGTTAAGGTCTTAACTCTTACTCTGGCCTAAAAGCTGAGGTCTTAGACTCGTACTCTGGCCTAACGGTTAAGGTCTTAACTCTTACTCTGGCCTACTGGTTAAGGTCTTAACTCTTACTCTGGCCTAATAGCTAAGGTCTTAGACTCGTACTCTGGCCTAATGGTTAAGGTCTTAACTCTGACTCTGGCCTAATGGTTAAGGTCTTAACTCTTACTCTGGCCTAATGGTTAAGGTCTTAAGTCTTACTCTGGCCTAATAGCTAAGGTCTTAACTCTTACTCTGGCCTAATAGCTAAGGTGTTAGACTCGTACTCTGGCCTACAGGTTAAGGTCTTAACTCTTACTCTGGACTACTGGTTAAGGTCTTAACTCTTACTCTGGCCTAATAGCTAAGGTCTTAGACTCGTACTCTGGCCTAATGGTTAAGGTCTTAACTCTTACTCTGGCCTAATAGCTAAGGTCTTAACTCTTACTCTGGCCTAATAGCTAAGGTCGTAGACTCGTACTATGGCCTACAGGTTACGGTCTTAACTCTTACTCTGGCCTACTGGTTAAGGTCTTAAGTCTTACTCTGGCCTAATAGCTAAGGTCTTAACTCTTACTCTGGCCTAATAGCTAAGGTCTTAGACTCGTACTCTGGCCTAATGGTTAAGGTCTTAACTCTTACTCTGGCCTAATAGCTAAGGTCTTAACCCTTACTCTGGCCTAATAGCTAAGGTCTTAGACTAATACTCTGGCCTAATGGTTAAGGTCTTAACTCTTACTCTGGCCTAATAGCTAAGGTCTTAACTCTTACTCTGGCTTAATAGCTAAGGTCTTAACTCTTACTCTGGCCTAATAGCTAAGGTCTTAACTCTTACTCTGGCTTAATAGCTAAGGTCTTAGACTCATACTCGGGCCTAATGGTTAAGGTCTTAACTCTTACTCTGGCCTAATAGCTAATGTCTTAACTCTTACTCTGGCCTAATAGCTAAGGTCTTAGACTCATACTCTGGCCTAATGGTTAAGGTCTTAACTCTTACTCTGGCCTAATTGCAAAGGTCTTAACTCTTACTCTGGACTAATAGATAAGGTCTGAGACTCGTACTCTGGCCTAATGGTTAAGGTCTTAACTCTTACTCTGGCCTAATAGCTAAGGTCTTAGACTCGTACTCTGGCCTAATGGTTAAGGTCTTAACTCTTACTCTGGCCTAATAGCTAAGGTCTTAACCCTTACTCTGGCCTAATAGCTAAGGTCTTAGACTATTAGTCTGGCCTAATGGTTAAGGTCTTAACTCTTACTCTGGCCTACTGGTTAAGGTCTTAACTCTTACTCTGGCCTACTGGTTAAGGTCTTAACTCTTACTCTGGCCTAATAGCTAAGAACTCAGACTCGTACTCTGGCCTAATGGTTAAAGTCTTAACTCTTACTCTGGCCTAATGGTTAAGGTCTTAACTCTTACTCTGGCTTAATAGCTAAGGTCTTAGAATCGTACTCTGGCCTACAGGTTAAGGTCTTAACTCTTACTCTGGACTACTGGTTAAGGTCTTAACTCTTACTCTGGCTTAATAGCTAAGGTCTTAAGTCTTACTCTGGCCTACTAGCTAAGGTCTTAACTCTTACTCTGGCCTAATAGCTAAGGTCTTAGACTCATACTCTGGCCTAATGGTTAAGGTCTTAACTCTTACTCTGGCCTAATAGCTAAGGTCTTAACCCTTACTCTGGCCTAATAGCTAAGGTCTTAGACTAATACTCTGGCCTAATGGTTAAGGTCTTAACTCTTACTCTGGCCTACTGGTTAAGGTCTTAAGTCTTACTCTGGCCTAATAGCTAAGGTCTTAACTCTTACTCTGGCCTAATAGCTAAGGTCTTAGACTCGTACTCTGGCCTAATGGTTAAGGTCTTAACTCTTACTCTGGCCTAATAGCTAAGGTCTTAACCCTTACTCTGGCCTAATAGCTAAGGTCTTAGACTAATACTCTGGCCTAATGGTTAAGGTCTTAACTCTTACTCTGGCCTAATAGCTAAGGTCTTAACTCTTACTCTGGCTTAATAGCTAAGGTCTTAACTCTTACTCTGGCCTAATAGCTAAGGTCTTAACTCTTACTCTGGCTTAATAGCTAAGGTCTTAGACTCATACTCTGGCCTAATGGTTAATGTCTTAACTCTTACTCTGGCCTAATAGCTAATGTCTTAACTCTTACTCTGGCCTAATAGCTAAGGTCTTAGACTCATACTCTGGCCTAATGGTTAAGGTCTTAACTCTTACTCTGGCCTAATAGCAAAGGTCTTAACTCTTACTCTGGACTAATAGATAAGGTCTTAGACTCGTACTCTGGCCTAATGGTTAAGGTCTTAACTCTTACTCTGGCCTAATAGCTAAGGTCTTAGACTCGTACTCTGGCCTAATGGTTAAGGTCTTAACTCTTACTCTGGCCTAATAGCTAAGGTCTTAACCCTTACTCTGGCCTAATAGCTAAGGTCTTAGACTATTAGTCTGGCCTAATGGTTAAGGTCTTAACTCTTACTCTGGCCTACTGGTTAAGGTCTTAACTCTTACTCTGGCCTACTGGTTAAGGTCTTAACTCTTACTCTGGCCTAATAGCTAAGAACTCAGACTCGTACTCTGGCCTATGGTTAAAGTCTTAACTCTTACTCTGGCCTAATGGTTAAGGTCTTAACTCTTACTCTGGCTTAATAGCTAAGGTCTTAGAATCGTACTCTGGCCTACAGGTTAAGGTCTTAACTCTTACTCTGGACTACTGGTTAAGGTCTTAACTCTTACTCTGGCCTAATAGCTAAGGACTTAGACTCGTACTCTGGCCTAATGGTTAAGGTCTTACCTCTTACTCTGGCCTAATAGCTAAGGTCTTAACTCTTACTCTGGCCTAATAGCTAAGGTCTTAGACTCGTACACTGGCCCTAATTGTTAAGGTCTTAACTCTTACTCTGGCCTACTGGTTAAGGTCTTAACTCTTTCTCTGGCCTACTGGTTAAGGTCTTAACTCTTACTCTGGCCTAAAAGCTGAGGTCTTAGACTCGTACTCTGGCCTAACGGTTAAGGTCTTAACTCTTACTCTGGCCTACTGGTTAAGGTCTTAACTCTTACTCTGGCCTAATAGCTAAGGTCTTAGACTCGTACTCTGACCTAATGGTTAAGGTCTTAACTCTGACTCTGGCCTAATGGTTAAGGTCTTAACTCTTACTCTGGCCTAATGGTTAAGGTCTTAAGTCTTACTCTGGCCTAATAGCTAAGGTCTTAACTCTTACTCTGGCCTAATAGCTAAGGTCTTAGACTCGTACTCTGGCCTACAGGTTAAGGTCTTAACTCTTACTCTGGCCTAATAGCTAAGGACTTAGACTCGTACTCTGACCTAATAGCTACGGTCTTAACTCTTACTCTGGCCTACTGGTTAAGGTCTTAACTCTTACTCTGGCCTACTGGATAAGGTCTTAACTCTTGCTCTGGCCTAATAGCTAAGGTCTTAGACTCGTGCTATGGCCTAATAGCTAAGGTCTTAACTCTTACTCTGGCCTACTGGTTAAGGTCTTAACTCTTACTCTGGCCTACTGGTTAAGGTCTTAACTCTTACTCTGGCCTAATAGCTAAGGTCTTAGACTCGTACTCTGGCCTTCTGGTTAAGGTCTTAACTCTTACTCTGGCCTAATAGCTAAGGTCTTAACTCTTACTCTGGCATAATAGCTAAGGTCTTAGATTCGAACTATGGCCTACAGGTTAAGGTCTTAACTCTTTTTCTGGCCTACTGGTTAAGGTCTTAACTCTTACTCTGGCCTAATAGCTAAGGTCTTAACTCTTACTCTGGCCTAATAGCTAAGGTCTTAGACTCGTACTCTGGCCTAATGGTTAAGGTCTTAACTCTTACTCTGGCCTAATAGCTAAGGTCTTAACCCTTACTCTGGCCTAATAGCTAAGGTCTTAGACTATTAGTCTGGCCTAATGGTTAAGGTCTTAACTCTTACTCTGGCCTACTGGTTAAGGTCTTAACTCTTACTCTGGCCTACTGGTTAAGGTCTTAACTCTTACTCTGGCCTAATAGCTAAGAACTCAGACTCGTACTCTGGCCTAATGGTTAAAGTCTTAACTCTTACTCTGGCCTAATGGTTAAGGTCTTAACTCTTACTCTGGCTTAATAGCTAAGGTCTTAGAATCGTACTCTGGCCTACAGGTTAAGGTCTTAACTCTTACTCTGGACTACTGGTTAAGGTCTTAACTCTTTCCTAATAGCTAAGGTCTTAAACTCGTACTCTGGCCTAATGGTTAAGGTCTTAACTCTTACTCTGGCCTAATAGCTAAGGTCTTAACTCTTACTCTGGCCTAATAGCTAAGGTCTTAGACTCGTACACTGGCCCTAATTGTTAAGGTCTTAACTCTTACTCTGGCCTACTGGTTAAGGTCTTAACTCTTTCTCTGGCCTACTGGTTAAGGTCTTAACTCTTACTCTGGCCTAATAGCTAAGAACTCAGACTCGTACTCTGGCCTAATGGTTAAAGTCTTAACTCTTACTCTGGCCTAATGGTTAAGGTCTTAACTCTTACTCTGGCTTAATAGCTAAGGTCTTAGAATCGTACTCTGGCCTACAGGTTAAGGTCTTAACTCTTACTCTGGACTACTGGTTAAGGTCTTAACTCTTGCCTAATAGCTAAGGTCTTAGACTCGTACTCTGGCCTAATGGTTAAGGTCTTAACTCTTACTCTGGCCTAATAGCTAAGGTCTTAACTCTTACTCTGGCCTAATAGCTAAGGTCTTAGACTCGTACACTGGCCCTAATTGTTAAGGTCTTAACTCTTACTCTGGCCTACTGGTTAAGGTCTTAACTCTTACTCTGGCCTAATAGCTAAGGTCTTAGACTCGTACTCTGGCCTAATGGTTAAGGTCTTAACTCTGACTCTGGCCTAATGGTTAAGGTCTTAACTCTTACTCTGGCCTAATGGTTAAGGTCTTAAGTCTTACTCTGGCCTAATAGCTAAGGTCTTAACTCTTACTCTGGCCTAATAGCTAAGGTGTTAGACTCGTACTCTGGCCTACAGGTTAAGGTCTTAACTCTTACTCTGGACTACTGGTTAAGGTCTTAACTCTTACTCTGGCCTAATAGCTAAGGTCTTAGACTCGTACTCTGGCCTAATGGTTAAGGTCTTAACTCTTACTCTGGCCTAATAGCTAAGGTCTTAACTCTTACTCTGGCCTAATAGCTAAGGTCGTAGACTCGTACTATGGCCTACAGGTTACGGTCTTAACTCTTACTCTGGCCTACTGGTTAAGGTCTTCTTAAGTCTTACTCTGGCCTAATAGCTAAGGTCTTAACTCTTACTCTGGCCTAATAGCTAAGGTCTTAGACTCGTACTCTGGCCTAATGGTTAAGGTCTTAACTCTTACTCTGGCCTAATAGCTAAGGTCTTAACCCTTACTCTGGCCTAATAGCTAAGGTCTTAGACTAATACTCTGGCCTAATGGTTAAGGTCTTAACTCTTACTCTGGCCTAATAGCTAAGGTCTTAACTCTTACTCTGGCTTAATAGCTAAGGTCTTAACTCTTACTCTGGCCTAATAGCTAAGGTCTTAACTCTTACTCTGGCTTAATAACTAAGGTATTAGACTCATACTCTGGCCTAATGGTTAAGGTCTTAACTCTTACTCTGGCCTAATAGCTAATGTCTTAACTCTTACTCTGGCCTAATAGCTAAGGTCTTAGACTCATACTCTGGCCTAATGGTTAAGGTCTTAACTCTTACTCTGGCCTAATAGCAAAGGTCTTAACTCTTACTCTGGACTAATAGATAAGGTCTTAGACTCGTACTCTGGCCTAATGGTTAAGGTCTTAACTCTTACTCTGGCCTAATAGCTAAGGTCTTAGACTCGTACTCTGGCCTAATGGTTAAGGTCTTAACTCTTACTCTGGCCTAATAGCTAAGGTCTTAACCCTTACTCTGGCCTAATAGCTAAGGTCTTAGACTATTAGTCTGGCCTAATGGTTAAGGTCTTAACTCTTACTCTGGCCTACTGGTTAAGGTCTTAACTCTTACTCTGGCCTACTGGTTAAGGTCTTAACTCTTACTCTGGCCTAATAGCTAAGAACTCAGACTCGTACTCTGGCCTAATGGTTAAAGTCTTAACTCTTACTCTGGCCTAATGGTTAAGGTCTTAACTCTTACTCTGGCTTAATAGCTAAGGTCTTAGAATCGTACTCTGGCCTACAGGTTAAGGTCTTAACTCTTACTCTGGACTACTGGTTAAGGTCTTAACTCTTACTCTGGCCTAATAGCTAAGGTCTTAAGTCTTACTCTGGCCTAATAGCTAAGGTCTTAACTCTTACTCTGGCCTAATAGCTAAGGTCTTAGACTCGTACTCTGGCCTAATGGTTAAGGTCTTAACTCTTACTCTGGCCTAATAGCTAAGGTCTTAACCCTTACTCTGGCCTAATAGCTAAGGTCTTAGACTAATACTCTGGCCTAATGGTTAAGGTCTTAACTCTTACTCTGGCCTACCGGTTAAGGTCTTAAGTCTTACTCTGGCCTAATAGCTAAGGTCTTAACTCTTACTCTGGCCTAATAGCTAAGGTCTTAGACTCGTACTCTGGCCTAATGGTTAAGGTCTTAACTCTTACTCTGGCCTAATAGCTAAGGTCTTAACCCTTACTCTGGCCTAATAGCTAAGGTCTTAGACTAATACTCTGGCCTAATGGTTAAGGTCTTAACTCTTACTCTGGCCTAATAGCTAAGGTCTTAACTCTTACTCTGGCTTAATAGCTAAGGTCTTAACTCTTACTCTGGCCTAATAGCTAAGGTCTTATCTCTTACTCTGGCTTAATAGCTAAGGTCTTAGACTCATACTCTGGCCTAATGGTTAAGGTCTTAACTCTTACTCTGGCCTAATAGCTAATGTCTTAACTCTTACTCTGGCCTAATAGCTAAGGTCTTAGACTCATACTCTGGCCTAATGGTTAAGGTCTTAACTCTTACTCTGGCCTAATAGCAAAGGTCTTAACTCTTACTCTGGACTAATAGATAAGGTCTTAGACTCGTACTCTGGCCTAATGGTTAAGGTCTTAACTCTTACTCTGGCCTAATAGCTAAGGTCTTAGACTCGTACTCTGGCCTAATGGTTAAGGTCTTAACTCTTACTCTGGCCTAATAGCTAAGGTCTTAACCCTTACTCTGGCCTAATAGCTAAGGTCTTAGACTATTAGTCTGGCCTAATGGTTAAGGTCTTAACTCTTACTCTGGCCTACTGGTTAAGGTCTTAACTCTTACTCTGGCCTACTGGTTAAGGTCTTAACTCTTACTCTGGCCTAATAGCTAAGAACTCAGACTCGTACTCTGGCCTATGGTTAAAGTCTTAACTCTTACTCTGGCCTAATGGTTAAGGTCTTAACTCTTACTCTTGCTTAATAGCTAAGGTCTTAGAATTGTACTCTGGCCTACAGGTTAAGGTCTTAACTCTTACTCTGGACTACTGGTTAAGGTCTTAACTCTTACTCTGGCCTAATAGCTAAGGTCTTAGACTCGTACTCTGGCCTAATGGTTAAGGTCTTAACTCTTACTCTGGCCTAATAGCTAAGGTCTTAACTCTTACTCTGGCCTAATAGCTAAGGTCTTAGACTCGTACACTGGCCCTAATTGTTAAGGTCTTAACTCTTACTCTGGCCTACTGGTTAAGGTCTTAACTCTTTCTCTGGCCTACTGGTTAAGGTCTTAACTCTTACTCTGGCCTAAAAGCTGAGGTCTTAGACTCGTACTCTGGCCTAACGGTTAAGGTCTTAACTCTTACTCTGGCCTACTGGTTAAGGTCTTAACTCTTACTCTGGCCTAATAGCTAAGGTCTTAGACTCGTACTCTGGCCTAATGGTTAAGGTCTTAACTCTGACTCTGGCCTAATGGTTAAGGTCTTAACTCTTACTCTGGCCTAATGGTTAAGGTCTTAAGTCTTACTCTGGCCTAATAGCTAAGGTCTTAACTCTTACTCTGGCCTAATAGCTAAGGTCTTAGACTCGTACTCTGGCCTACAGGTTAAGGTCTTAACTCTTACTCTGGACTACTGGTTAAGGTCTTAACTCTTACTCTGGCCTAATAGCTAAGGTCTTAGACTCGTACTCTGGCCTAATGGTTAAGGTCTTAACTCTTACTCTGGCCTAATAGCTACGGTCTTAACTCTTACTCTGGCCTAATAGCTAAGGTCTTAGACTCGTACTATGGCCTACAGGTTACGGTCTTAACTCTTACTCTGGCCTACTGGTTAAGGTCTTAAGTCTTACTCTGGCCTAATAGCTAAGGTCTTAACTCTTACTCTGGCCTAATAGCTAAGGTCTTAGACTCGTACTCTGGCCTAATGGTTAAGGTCTTAACTCTTACTCTGGCCTAATAGCTAAGGTCTTAACCCTTACTCTGGCCTAATAGCTAAGGTCTTAGACTAATACTCTGGCCTAATGGTTAAGGTCTTAACTCTTACTCTGGCCTTATAGCTAAGGTCTTAACTCTTACTCTGGCTTAATAGCTAAGGTCTTAACTCTTATTCTGGCCTAATAGCTAAGGTCTTAACTCTTACTCTGGCTTAATAGCTAAGGTCTTAGACTCGTACTCTGGCCTAATGGTTAAGGTCTTAACTCTTACTCTGGCCTAATAGCTAAGGTCTTAGATTAATACTCTGGCCTAATGGTTAAGGTCTTAACTCTTACTCTGGCCTACTGGTTAAGGTCTTAACTCTTACTCTGGCCTAATAGCTAAGGTCTTAACTCTTACTCTGGCCTAATAGCTAAGGTCTTAGACTCGTACTCTGGCCTACTGGTTAAGGTCTTAACTCTTACTCTGGCCTAATAGCTAAGGTCTTAACACTTACTCTGGCCTAATAGCTAAGGTCTTAGACTAATACTCTGGCCTAATGGTTAAGGTCTTAACTCTTACTCTGGCCTACTGTTTAAGGTCTTAACTCTTACTCTGGCCTACTGGTTAAGGTCTTAACTCTTACTCTGGACTAATAGCTAAGGTCTTAGACTCGTACTCTGGCCTAATGGTTAATGTCTTAACTCTTACTCTGGCCTAATAGCTAAGGTCTTAACCCTTACTCTGGCCTAATAGCTAAGGTCTTAGACTAATACTCTGGCCTAATGGTTAAGGTCTTAACTCTTACTCTGGCCTACTGGTTAAGGTCTTAACTCTTACTCTGGCCTACTGGTTAAGGTCTTAACTCTTACTCTGGCCTAATAGCTAAGAACTCAGACTCTTACTCTGGCCTAATGGTTAAGGTCTTAACTCTTACTCTGGCCTAATAGCTAAGGTCTTAGACTCGTACTCTGGCCTAATGGTTAAGGTCCTAACTCTTACGCTGGCCTAATAGCTAAGGTCTTAACCCTTACTCTGGCCTAATAGCTAAGGTCTTAGATTAATACTCTGGCCTAATGGTTAAGGTCTTAACTCTTACTCTGGCCTACAGGTTAAGGTCTTAACTCTTACTCTGGACTAATGGTTAAGGTCTTAACTCTTACTCTGGCCTAATAGCTAAGGTCTTAGACTCGTACATTGGCCTAATGGTTAAGGTCTTAACTCTTACTCTGGCCTAATGGTTAAGGTCTTAACTCTTACTCTGGCCTAATGGTTAAGGTCTTAAGTCTTACTCTGGCCTAATAGCTAAGGTCTTAACTCTTACTCTGGCCTAATAGTTAAGGTCTTAGACTCGTACTCTGGCCTACAGGTTAAGGTCTTAACTCTTACTCTGGACTACTGGTTAAGGTCTTACCTCTTACTCTGGCCTAATAGCTAAGGTCTTAGACTCGTACTCTGGCCTAATGGTTAAGGTCTTAACTCTTACTCTGGCCTAATAGCTAAGGTCTTAACACTTACTCTGGCCTAATAGCTAAGGTCTTAGACTCGTACTATGGCCTCCTGGTTAAGGTTTTAACTCTTACTCTGGCCTACTGGTTAAGGTCTTAACTCTTACTCTAGCCTAATGGTTAAGGTCTTAACACTTACTCTTGGGCTAATAGCTAAGGTCTTAGACTCGTACTCTGGCCTAATGTTTAAGGTCTTAACTCTTATTCTGGCCTACTGGGTAAGGTCTTATCTCTTTCTCTGGCCTACAGGTTAAGGTCTTAACTCTTACTCTGGCCTAATAGCTAAGGTCTTAGACTTCTACTCTGGCCTACTGGTTAAGGTCTTAACTCTTACTCTGGCCTAATAGCTAAGGTCTTAGACTCGTACTCTGGCCTAAAGGTTAAGGTCCTAACTCTTACGCTGGCCTAATAGCTAAGGTCTTAACCCTTACTCTGGCCTAATAGCTAAGGTCTTAGATTAATACTCTGGCCTAATGGTTAAGGTCTTAACTCTTACTCTGGCCTACTGGTTAAGGTCTTAACTCTTACTCTGGCCTAATAGCTAAGGTCTTAACTCTTACTCTGGCCTTATAGCTAAGGTCTTAGACTCGTACTCTGGCCTACTGGTTAAGGTCTTAACTCTTACTCTGGCTTACTGGTTAAGGTCTTAACTCTTACTCTGGCCTAATAGCTAAGAACTCAGACTCGTACTCTGGCCTAATGGTTAAGGTCTTAACTCTTACTCTGGCCTAATGGTTAAGGTCTTAACTCTTACTCTGGCCTAATAGCTAAGGTCTTAGACTCGTACTCCGGCCTACAGGTTAAGGTCTTAACTCTTACTCTGGACTAATGGTTAAGGTCTTAACTCTTACTCTGGCCTAATAGCTAAGGTCTTAGACTCGTACTCTGGCCTAATGGTTAAGGTCTTAACTCTTACTCTGGCCTAATAGCTAAGGTCTTAACTCTTACTCTGGCCTAATAGCTACGGTCTTAGACTCGTGCTCTGGCCTAATGGTTAAGGTCTTAACTCTTACTCTGGCCTACTGGTTAAGGTCTTAACTCTTTCTCTGGCCTACTGGTTAAGGTCTTAACTCTTACTCTGGCCTAAAAGCTGAGGTCTCAGACTCGTACTCTGGCCTAACGGTTAAGGTCTTAACTCTTACTCTGGCCTACTGGTTAAGGTCTTAACTCTTACTCTGGCCTAATAGCTAAGGTCTTAGACTCGTACTCTGGCCTAATGGTTAAGGTCTTAACTCTTACTCTGGCCTAATGGTTAAGGTCTTAACTCTTACTCTGGCCTAATGGTTAAGGTCTTAAGTCTTACTCTGGCCTAATAGCTAAGGTCTTAACTCTTACTCTGGCCTAATAGCTAAGGTCTTAGACTCGTACTCTGGCCTACAGGTTAAGGTCTTAACTCTTACTCTGGACTACTGGTTAAGGTCTTAACTCTTACTCTGGCCTAATAGCTAAGGTCTTAGACTCGTACTCTGGCCTAATGGTTAAGGTCTTAACTCTTACTCTGGCCTAATAGCTAAGGTCTTAACTCTTACTCTGGCCTAATAGCTAAGGTCGTAGACTCGTACTATGGCCTACAGGTTACGGTCTTAACTCTTACTCTGGCCTACTGGTTAAGGTCTTAAGTCTTACTCTGGCCTAATAGCTAAGGTCTTAACTCTTACTCTGGCCTAATAGCTAAGGTCTTAGACTCGTACTCTGGCCTAATGGTTAAGGTCTTAACTCTTACTCTGGCCTAATAGCTAAGGTCTTAACCCTTACTCTGGCCTAATAGCTAAGGTCTTAGACTAATACTCTGGCCTAATGGTTAAGGTCTTAACTCTTACTCTGGCCTAATAGCTAACGTCTTAACTCTTACTCTGGCCTACTGGTTAAGGTCTTAACTCTTACTCTGGCCTACTGGTTAAGGTCTTAACTCTTACTCTGGCCTAATAGCTAAGAACTCAGACTCGTACTCTGGCCTAATGGTTAAAGTCTTAACTCTTACTCTGGCCTAATGGTTAAGGTCTTAACTCTTACTCTGGCTTAATAGCTAAGGTCTTAGAATCGTACTCTGGCCTACAGGTTAAGGTCTTAACTCTTACTCTGGACTACTGGTTAAGGTCTTAACTCTTACTCTGGCCTAATAGCTAAGGTCTTAGACTCGTACTCTGGCCTAATGGTTAAGGTCTTAACTCTTACTCTGGCCTAATAGCTAAGGTCTTAACTCTTACTCTGGCCTAATAGCTAAGGTCTTAGACTCGTACACTGGCCCTAATTGTTAAGGTCTTAACTCTTACTCTGGCCTACTGGTTAAGGTCTTAACTCTTTCTCTGGCCTACTGGTTAAGGTCTTAACTCTTACTCTGGCCTAAAAGCTGAGGTCTTAGACTCGTACTCTGGCCTAACGGTTAAGGTCTTAACTCTTACTCTGGCCTACTGGTTAAGGTCTTAACTCTTACTCTGGCCTAATAGCTAAGGTCTTAGACTCGTACTCTGGCCTAATGGTTAAGGTCTTAACTCTTATTCTGGCCTACTGGTTAAGGTCTGAACTCTTACTCTGGCCTAAAAGCTGAGGTCTTAGACTCGTACTCTGGCCTAATGGTTAAGGTCTTAACTCTTACTCTGGCCTAATAGCTAAGGTCTTAACTCTTACTCTGGCCTAATAGCTAAGGTCTTAGACTCGTACACTGGCCCTAATTGTTAAGGTCTTAACTCTTACTCTGGCCTACTGGTTAAGGTCTTAACTCTTACTCTGGCCTAATAGCTACGGTCTTAACTCTTACTCTGGCCTAATAGCTAAGGTCTTAGACTCGTACTATGGCCTACAGGTTACGGTCTTAACTCTTACTCTGGCCTACTGGTTAAGGTCTTAAGTCTTACTCTGGCCTAATAGCTAAGGTCTTAACTCTTACTCTGGCCTAATAGCTAAGGTCTTGGACTCGTACTCTGGCCTAATGGTTAAGGTCTTAACTCTTACTCTGGCCTAATAGCTAAGGTCTTAAACCTTACTCTGGCCTAATAGCTAAGGTCTTAGACTAATACTCTGGCCTAATGGTTAAGGTCTTAACTCTTACTCTGGCCTTATAGCTAAGGTCTTAACTCTTACTCTGGCTTAATAGCTAAGGTCTTAACTCTTACTCTGGCCTAATAGCTAAGGTCTTAACTCTTACTCTGGCTTAATAGCTAAGGTCTTAGACTCGTACTCTGGCCTAATGGTTAAGGTCTTAACTCTTACTCTGGCCTAATAGCTAATGTCTTAGACTCGTACTCTGGCCTAATGGTTAAGGTCTTAACTCTTACTCTGGCCTAATAGCTAAGGTCTTAGACTCATACTCTGGCCTAATGGTTAAGGTCTTAACTCTTACTCTGGCCTAATAGCTAAGGTATTAGATTAATACTCTGGCCTAATGGTTAAGGTCTTAACTCTTACTCTGGCCTACTGGTTAAGGTCTTAACTCTTACTCTGGCCTAATAGCTAAGGTCTTAACTCTTACTCTGGCCTAATAGCTAAGGTCTTAGACTCGTACTCTGGCCTACTGGTTAAGGTCTTAACTCTTACTCTGGCCTAATAGCTAAGGTCTTAACCCTTACTCTGGCCTAATAGCTAAGGTCTTAGACTAATACTCTGGCCTAATTGTTAAGGTCTTAACTCTTACTCTGGCCTACTGGTTAAGGTCTTAACTCTTACTCTGGCCTACTGGTTAAGGTCTTAACTCTTACTCTGGACTAATAGCTAAGGTCTTAGACTCGTACTCTGGCCTAATGGTTAATGTCTTAACTCTTACTCTGGCCTAATAGCTAAGGTCTTAACTCTTACTCTGGCCTAATGGTTAAGGTCTTAACTCTTACTCTGGCCTAATGGTTAAGGTCTTAAGTCTTACTCTGGCCTAATAGCTAAGGTCTTAGACTCGTACTCTGGCCTACAGGTTAGGGTCTTAACTCTTACTCTGGACTACTGGTTAAGGTCTTACCTCTTACTCTGGCCTAATAGCTAAGGTCTTAGACTCGTACTCTGGCCTAATGGTTAAGGTCTTAACTCTTACTCTGGCCTAATAGCTAAGGTCTTAACTCTTACTCTGGCCTAATAGCTAAGGTCTTAGACTCGTACTATGGCCTCCTGGTTAAGGTTTTAACTCTTACTCTGGCCTACTGGTTAAGGTCTTAACTCTTACTCTAGCCTAATGGTTAAGGTCTTAACACTTACTCTGGGCTAATAGCTAAGGTCTTAGACTCGTACTCTGGCCTAATGTTTAAGGTCTTAACTCTTATTCTGGCCTACTGGGTAAGGTCTTATCTCTTTCTCTGGCCTACAGGTTAAGGTCTTAACTCTTACTCTGGCCTAATAGCTAAGGTCTTAGACTTCTACTCTGGCCTACTGGTTAAGGTCTTAACTCTTACTCTGGCCTACTGGTTAAGGTCTTAACTCTTACTCTGGCCTAATAGCTAAGGTCTTAGACTCGTACTCTGGCCTAATGGTTAAGGTCCTAACTCTTACGCTGGCCTAATAGCTAAGGTCTTAACCCTTACTCTGGCCTAATAGCTAAGGTCTTAGATTAATACTCTGGCCTAATGGTTAAGGTCTTAACTCTTACTCTGGCCTACTGGTTAAGGTCTTAACTCTTACTCTGGCCTAATAGCTAAGGTCTTAACTCTTACTCTGGCCTAATAGCTAAGGTCTTAGACTCGTACTCTGGCCTACTGGTTAAGGTCTTAACTCTTACTCTGGCCTACTGGTTAAGGTCTTAACTCTTACTCTGGCCTAATAGCTAAGAACTCAGACTCGTACTCTGGCCTAATGGTTAAGGTCTTAACTCTTACTCTGGTCTAATGGTTAAGGTCTTAACTCTTACTCTGGCCTAATAGCTAAGGTCTTAGACTCGTACTCTGGCCTACAGGTTAAGGTCTTAACTCTTACTCTGGACTAATGGTTAAGGTCTTAACTCTTACTCTGGCCTAATAGCTAAGGTCTTAGACTCGTACTCTGGCCTAATGGTTAAGGTCTTAACTCTTACTCTGGCCTAATAGCTAAGGTCTTAACTCTTACTCTGGCCTAATAGCTAAGGTCTTAGACTCGTACTCTGGCCTAATGGTTAAGGTCTTAACTCTTACTCTGGCCTAATGGTTAAGGTCTTAACTCTTACTCTGGCCTAATGGTTAAGGTCTTAAGTCTTACTCTGGACTAATAGTTTGCTTGCACCACATACAGCTCTTGAGGCACAGCCGGGAGCAGGGCACTGACAGCCCATTTTAAAACTATTGGGTTTAAATTGTCTTGGTTTCCTTTACTTTGCGCCGCATTTTTAACCTTCACCTACTCAGCAGAGTGCTTGCTGACGTAGGCTCAATTTTCCCTGCTGAAACGACGGGATTGGCCGGTCGCTAGGCCACGCCCACCTCCGTAGCCACGCCCCCTCCGACATAAACGCACGCTGTTCTCGAGCGCTGCGTTTGCTTGCACCACATACAGCTCTTGAGGCACAGCCGGGAGCAGGGCACTGACAGCCCATTTTAAAACTATTGGGTTTAAATTGTCTTGGTTTCCTTTACTTTGCGCCGCATTTTTAACCTTCACCTACTCAGCAGAGTGCTTGCTGACGTAGGCTCAATTTTCCCTGCTGAAACGACGGGATTGGCCGGTCGCTAGGCCACGCCCACCTCCGTAGCCACGCCCCCTCAGGACCCCTCTGCTATATAGCATGTGTCCCCACCGGAAGCGCAGCGGACGAGCGCAGCGGGCGCGACGATGGCGCGCCGAAGGCGCGCCTAAGGCAAGCCCGTCTGCGCCCGTCCGCGAACGACCGGGGCGCGGGGCAGGACACTCTAGCTCCTCTACCATCGATATAGGCTCTGCTAAGAGAGTGGACCAGCTGAGATTCTGCTACTCTAGCGCGACTCTGCACAATTTGGGTAGGACCGCCAACAAACTTTGTTTACATGCCATTGACCCCAACTGTATCCCACAACACTGTCACATATGTAACTACTCCTTCAGCAAGGCTCCTCTATATAAGGCCCCTACACCCAAACTTAAAATGTTGCTGCTAAATTGTAGATCGATGGTAAAACACAAGACGGAATTGCGAGAGATACTACAATCACAAGATTATGATGTGCTGTTTCTCACAGAAACATGGTTAGACGATTCTTCAGCCCCTGACATCGTAGAGGCGATACCTTTGAGTTATAGCCTTTTAAGAATCGACAGACCTAAACTACGTGGAGGTGGAATTGCATTAATTTGCAAAAAGGAATTACAATGCACACTTACTGACACTGCTAATACCCATAGCGAATGTGGGACCTTCTCAATAAAAATGACCCCATTGATGACCATTACCGGCCTTCTTATATATCGTCCCCCTGGAAACGCTACTTCTTTCTGTAACCAGCTTATAGAATCAGCTACTCAATTAGCGATAAAACATCATAACTTCATGATTTTAGGTGATCTGAATCTTCATCTGGAAGATAATAATGCTAAAGAAGCCCAAATACTTAGAACTGCTTTACAGGCGATAGGAGTAACACTGCTATCAAACTCCCCCACGCATCAACAGGGACATCTTCTTGACCCAGTCTTTTCTACCTGGGAGGATATTGAAATGCTCCCCCCTACACCTATCATATGGTCTGACCACCACCGGATCACCTTTTATATTCCCATTAACAAGAGTAAGCTAGCCCCCAATAAACCCCTGTTCACTAAACGACGAAACTGGAAAAACTACACCCCGGAACGTATGATCAGTGAATTACAGAAACACACCCCGCCAATAGGACTCTCCTTACAAGATACCTGGAAGAATTATGAAACATGGCTGAGCAAGGCACTCGATACTATTGCACCGTGGACGTCTAAACCCCCCGTTAGAAGAACCAAATCTGAACCCTGGTATACAGAAAAATTAAAACTTGCGAAAATACACTGTAAAGTGACAGAACGCAAGTGGAGGAAAAATTACTCTCCCGAGCTTAAGGAACTATATAAACTAGAGTTAAAATCATACCAGAAAATGGTTAGAGAGGAGAAAAGTTCCTTTTACCAGACAAGAATTGAAGAGGCAACTAACCCCATGAAAGAACTTTTTAGCATTTATAAGGAACTTACAAACACCACTACCCTAGATATGCAGGACACATATTCTGATGACATATGCGATCAGATAGCTGACTTCTTTGTCAATAAAGTCGATAAAATACATGCCACTTTTTCAAACCATGTCATAGAAGGGAAAGAACCACTCCCTATCCAAAAAACCACGCTCACACGTTTTATCACTCCTGACAAAGAAAAGTTGATCAGCATTATCATTAGTATCCACTCAGGATCCCCTAACGATGTGTGCCCTTTAGGTAAAATTAAAGACATTATGAACAACGGTCTTATTGATCATATCAGACACTTGATCACTTTGTCCTTTCAAGAATGCTACGTCCCAGAAGCATGGAAGACAGCACAAGTCATCCCTCTCAAAAAAAAACCAAACATTCCGGTTACTCAATATCAAAATCTTAGACCCATCTCCCTCTTGCCACAATGCGCTAAGATTATAGAAAAAATAGTCAATAAACAACTGATGACTTTTCTAGAAGAAGGAAACATACTTCATCCGACACAATCTGGTTTTAGACCTGGATACTCCACGGAGTCCGCGGTTCTTTACTCCACGGAGTGCATTCGCAAGATGGTAGATGAGGGGGAGACAGCTGCACTTGTCATGCTTGACTTAAGTGCAGCTTTCGACACTGTGCTTCATGACACCCTGTTGTCCCGACTATCAGACATTGGAGTAAGGGATCATGCCCTTGCCTGGTTTAAATCTTTTCTCTCCAAAAGATCTTTCCAAATACACTGCCCACCCTTCAAGTCATCTTCTCGCGACATCAGCTATGGGGTCCCACAGGGCTCTAGTTTGAGCCCTACCCTGTTCAACATCTATATGGAACCCCTAGCTCGAGTCGTAGAGAATTTTGGGGTGGGAATTGTCAGTTATGCTGACGACACCCAGCTCATGTTCAAACTCACCCCAGACAGCGAAAAATTTGCCACCAATTTTTCTAGCTGTATGGCAGCGGTCGCCACCTGGATGGATAATAACTGCCTCCGTTTGAATGGCGACAAAACGGAGGTGCTAGTGGTAGGGAAAAAAACCTCCATATGGTCCCAGGCTTGGTGGCCTACTACACTGGGCGATTGTCCTCACCCAGTCGAAATGGTCAAAAACCTAGGAATAATGATTGACTCGGATTTGTCGGGAAGAACACAAGTCAATAAAACAATTGGCAAATGTATGGGTACGTTAAAAATCCTGCGTAAGACTATTGATCTTGTTCCCATGGAAGCAAGGAAAACGTTAGTGCATGCATTGATAACGCCCCACCTGGATTATGGAAACGTTCTCCTTTTAGGTGCGAACCAAAAACAACTGCACCAGCTTCAATGCATTCAAAATGCGGCCGCCCGCATGGTACTAGGTTTACCAAAAAGAACATCCGCTACAGCAACCTTATCCAAGCTTCACTGGCTTCCAGTTAGAGAAAGAATCAGATTTAAGGCTCTCTGCTATGCCCACAGAATTGCACACAACAAAGGACCCACTTATTTGAGAAATCTTCTTACTATCCACCGCCCTACCAGAAACCTCAGATCCTCGGGTATGTCACAATTCAAACTTCCCCGGATCAATAGAGCAAGACTAGGCGGTCGCTCCTTTAGTTTTCTTGGAGCAAAGCATTGGAATGCCCTGCCAGTTCATCTGAGAATGGAACCATCAGAAATCCTCTTTAGAGCTAAACTAAAAACTCATCTCTTCCCTTATTAACATTTCCCTGTCTCTCTGTCTCGGTGAGCTGTAAGGAGTTTTTGTCAGCAATCAGCGCGGGGATACACAGTTGTGCAGCCATGCGCTTTATAAAACGCTTTATTATTATTATTATTATTAATAGTTAAGGTCTTAACTCTTACTCTGGCCTAATAGCTAAGGTCTTAGACTCGTACTCTGGCCTAATGGTTAAGGTCTTAACTCGTACTCTGGCCTAATGGTTAAGGTCTTAACTCTTACTCTGGCCTAATAGCTAAGGTCTTAACTCTTACTCTGGCCTAATAGCTAAGGTCTTAGACTCGTACTCTGGCCTAATGGTTAAGGTCTTAACTCTTACTCTGGCCTAATGGTTAAGGTCTTAACTCTTACTCTGGCCTAATGGTTAAGGTCTTAACTCTTACTCTGGACTAATGGTTAAGGTCTTAACTCTTACTCTGGCCTAATAGCTAAGGTCTTAGACTCGTACTCTGGCCTAATGGTTAAGGTCTTAACTCTTACTCTGGCCTAATAGCTAAGGTCTTAACTCTTACTCTGGCCTAATATCTAAGGTCTTAGACTCGTACTCTGGCCTAATGGTTAAGGTCTTAACTCTTACTCTGGCCTAATAGCTAAGGTCTTAACTCTTACTCTGGCCTAATAGCTAAGGTCTTAGACTCGTACTCTGGCCTAATGGTTAAGGTCTTAACTCTTACTCTGGCCTAATGGTTAAGGTCTTAACTCTTACTCTGGCCTAATGGTTAAGGTCTTAAGTCTTACTCTGGCCTAATAGCTAAGGTCTTAACTCTTACTCTGGCCTAATAGCTAAGGTCTTAGACTCGTACTCTGGCCTATAGGTTAAGGTCTTAACTCTTACTCTGGACTACTGGTTAAGGTCTTAACTCTTACTCTGGCCTAATAGCTAAGGTCTTAGACTCGTACTCTGGCCTAATGGTTAAGGTCTTAACTCTTACTCTGGCCTAATAGCTAAGGTCTTAACTCTTACTCTGGCCTAATAGCTAAGGTCGTAGACTCGTACTATGGCCTACAGGTTACGGTCTTAACTCTTACTCTGGCCTACTGGTTAAGGTCTTAAGTCTTACTCTGGCCTAATAGCTAAGGTCTTAACTCTTACTCTGGCCTAATAGCTAAGGTCTTAGACTCGTACTCTGGCCTAATGGTTAAGGTCTTAACTCTTACTCTGGCCTAATAGCTAAGGTCTTAACCCTTACTCTGGCCTAATAGCTAAGGTCTTAGACTAATACTCTGGCCTAATGGTTAAGGTCTTAACTCTTACTCTGGCCTAATAGCTAAGGTCTTAACTCTTACTCTGGCCTACTGGTTAAGGTCTTAACTCTTACTCTGGCCTACTGGTTAAGGTCTTAACTCTTACTCTGGCCTAATAGCTAAGAACTCAGACTCGTACTCTGGCCTAATGGTTAAAGTCTTAACTCTTACTCTGGCCTAATGGTTAAGGTCTTAACTCTTACTCTGGCTTAATAGCTAAGGTCTTAGAATCGTACTCTGGCCTACAGGTTAAGGTCTTAACTCTTACTCTGGACTACTGGTTAAGGTCTTAACTCTTACTCTGGCCTAATAGCTAAGGTCTTAGACTCGTACTCTGGCCTAATGGTTAAGGTCTTAACACTTACTCTGGCCTAATAGCTAAGGTCTTAACTCTTACTCTGGCCTAATAGCTAAGGTCTTAGACTCGTACACTGGCCCTAATTGTTAAGGTCTTAACTCTTACTCTGGCCTACTGGTTAAGGTCTTAACTCTTTCTCTGGCCTACTGGTTAAGGTCTTAACTCTTACTCTGGCCTAAAAGCTGAGGTCTTAGACTCGTACTCTGGCCTAACGGTTAAGGTCTTAACTCTTACTCTGGCCTACTGGTTAAGGTCTTAACTCTTACTCTGGCCTAATAGCTAAGGTCTTAGACTCGTACTCTGGCCTAATGGTTAAGGTCTTAACTCTGACTCTGGCCTAATGGTTAAGGTCTTAACTCTTACTCTGGCCTAATGGTTAAGGTCTTAAGTCTTACTCTGGCCTAATAGCTAAGGTCTTAACTCTTACTCTGGCCTAATAGCTAAGGTCTTAGACTCGTACCCTGGCCTACAGGTTAAGGTCTTAACTCTTACTCTGGACTACTGGTTAAGGTCTTAACTCTTACTCTGGCCTAATAGCTAAGGTCTTAGACTCGTACTCTGGCCTAATGGTTAAGGTCTTAACTCTTACTCTGGCCTAATAGCTACGGTCTTAACTCTTACTCTGGCCTAATAGCTAAGGTCTTAGACTCGTACTATGGCCTACAGGTTACGGTCTTAACTCTTACTCTGGCCTACTGGTTAAGGTCTTAAGTCTTACTCTGGCCTAATAGCTAAGGTCTTAACTCTTACTCTGGCCTAATAGCTAAGGTCTTGGACTCGTACTCTGGCCTAATGGTTAAGGTCTTAACTCTTACTCTGGCCTAATAGCTAAGGTCTTAACCCTTACTCTGGCCTAATAGCTAAGGTCTTAGACTAATACTCTGGCCTAATGGTTAAGGTCCTAACTCTTACTCTGGCCTTATAGCTAAGGTCTTAACTCTTACTCTGGCTTAATAGCTAAGGTCTTAACTCTTACTCTGGCCTAATAGCTAAGGTCTTAACTCTTACTCTGGCTTAATAGCTAAGGTCTTAGACTCGTACTCTGGCCTAATGGTTAAGGTCTTAACTCTTACTCTGGCCTAATAGCTAATGTCTTAGACTCGTACTCTGGCCTAATGGTTAAGGTCTTAACTCTTACTCTGGCCTAATAGCTAAGGTCTTAACTCTTACTCTGGCCTAATAGCTAAGGTCTTAGACTCATACTCTGGCCTAATGGTTAAGGTCTTAACTCTTACTCTGGCCTAATAGCTAAGGTCTTAGATTAATACTCTGGCCTAATGGTTAAGGTCTTAACTCTTACTCTGGCCTACTGGTTAAGGTCTTAACTCTTACTCTGGCCTAATAGCTAAGGTCTTAACTCTTACTCTGGCCTAATAGCTAAGGTCTTAGACTCGTACTCTGGCCTACTGGTTAAGGTCTTAACTCTTACTCTGGCCTAATAGCTAAGGTCTTAACCCTTACTCTGGCCTAATAGCTAAGGTCTTAGACTAATACTCTGGCCTAATGGTTAAGGTCTTAACTCTTACTCTGGCCTACTGGTTAAGGTCTTAACTCTTACTCTGGCCTACTGGTTAAGGTCTTAACTCTTACTCTGGACTAATAGCTAAGGTCTTAGACTCGTACTCTGGCCTAATGGTTTATGTCTTAACTCTTACTCTGGCCTAATAGCTAAGGTCTTAACCCTTACTCTGGCCTAATAGCTAAGGTCTTAGACTAATACTCTGGCCTAATGGTTAAGGTCTTAACTCTTACTCTGGCCTACTGGTTAAGGTCTTAACTCTTACTCTGGCCTACTGGTTAAGGTCTTAACTCTTACTCTGGCCTAATAGCTAAGAACTCAGACTCTTGCTCTGGCCTAATGGTTAAGGTCTTAACTCTTACTCTGGCCTAATAGCTAAGGTCTTAGACTCGTACTCTGGCCTAATGGTTAAGGTCCTAACTCTTACGCTGGCCTAATAGCTAAGGTCTTAACCCTTACTCTGGCCTAATAGCTAAGGTCTTAGATTAATACTCTGGCCTAATGGTTAAGGTCTTAACTCTTACTCTGGCCTACAGGTTAAGGTCTTAACTCTTACTCTGGACTACTGGTTAAGGTCTTACCTCTTACTCTGGCCTAATAGCTAAGGTCTTAGACTCATACTCTGGCCTAATGGTTAAGGTCTTAACTCTTACTCTGGCTTAATAGCTAAGGTCTTAACTCTTACTCTGGCCTAATAGCTAAGGTCTTAGACTCGTACTATGGCCTCCTGGTTAAGGTTTTAACTCTTACTCTGGCCTACTGGTTAAGGTCTTAACTCTTACTCTAGCCTAATGGTTAAGGTCTTAACTCTTACTCTGGGCTAATAGCTAAGGTCTTAGACTCGTACTCTGGCCTAATGTTTAAGGTCGTAACTCTTATTCTGGCCTACTGGGTAAGGTTTTATCTCTTTCTCTGGCCTACAGGTTACGGTCTTAACTCTTACACTGGCCTAATAGCTAAGGTCTTAGACTTCTACTCTGGCCTACTGGTTAAGGTCTTAACTCTTACTCTGGCCTACTGGTTAAGGTCTTAACTCTTACTCTGGCCTAATAGCTAAGGTCTTAGACTCGTACTCTGGCCTAATGGTTAAGGTCCTAACTCTTACGCTGGCCTAATAGCTAAGGTCTTAACCCTTACTCTGGCCTAATAGCTAAGGTCTTAGATTAATACTCTGGCCTAATGGTTAAGGTCTTAACTCTTACTCTGGGCTACTGGTTAAGGTCTTAACTCTTACTCTGGCCTAATAGCTAAGGTCTTAACTCTTACTCTGGCCTAATAGCTAAGGTCTTAGACTCGTACTCTGGCCTACTGGTTAAGGTCTTAACTCTTACTCTGGCCTACTGGTTAAGGTCTTAACTCTTACTCTGGCCTAATAGCTAAGAACTCAGACTCGTACTCTGGCCTAATGGTTAAGGTCTTAACTCTTACTCTGGCCTAATGGTTAAGGTCTTAACTCTTACTCTGGCCTAATAGCTAAGGTCTTAGACTCGTACTCTGGCCTACAGGTTAAGGTCTTAACTCTTACTCTGGACTAATGGTTAAGGTCTTAACTCTTACTCTGGCCTAATAGCTAAGGTCTTAGACTCGTACTCTGGCCTAATGGTTAAGGTCTTAACTCTTACTCTGGCCTAATAGCTAAGGTCTTAACTCTTACTCTGGCCTAATAGCTAAGGTCTTAGACTCGTACTCTGGCCTAATGGTTAAGGTCTTAACTCTTACTCTGGCCTACTGGTTAAGGTCTTAACTCTTTCTCTGGCCTACTGGTTAAGGTCTTAACTCTTACTCTGGCCTAAAAGCTGAGGTCTCAGACTCGTACTCTGGTCTAACGGTTAAGGTCTTAACTCTTACTCTGGCCTACTGGTTAAGGTCTTAACTCTTACTCTTGCCTAATAGCTAAGGTCTTAGACTCGTACTCTGGCCTAATGGTTAAGGTCTTAACTCTTACTCTGGCCTAATGGTTAAGGTCTTAACTCTTACTCTGGCCTAATGGTTAAGGTCTTAAGTCTTACTCTGGCCTAATAGCTAAGGTCTTAACTCTTACTCTGGGCTAATAGCTAAGGTCTTAGACTCGTACTCTGGCCTAATGTTTAAGGTCGTAACTCTTATTCTGGCCTACTGGGTAAGGTTTTATCTCTTTCTCTGGCCTACAGGTTACGGTCTTAACTCTTACACTGGCCTAATAGCTAAGGTCTTAGACTTCTACTCTGGCCTACTGGTTAAGGTCTTAACTCTTACTCTGGCCTACTGGTTAAGGTCTTAACTCTTACTCTGGCCTAATAGCTAAGGTCTTAGACTCGTACTCTGGCCTAATGGTTAAGGTCCTAACTCTTACGCTGGCCTAATAGCTAAGGTCTTAACCCTTACTCTGGCCTAATAGCTAAGGTCTTAGATTAATACTCTGGCCTAATGGTTAAGGTCTTAACTCTTACTCTGGGCTACTGGTTAAGGTCTTAACTCTTACTCTGGCCTAATAGCTAAGGTCTTAACTCTTACTCTGGCCTAATAGCTAAGGTCTTAGACTCGTACTCTGGCCTACTGGTTAAGGTCTTAACTCTTACTCTGGCCTACTGGTTAAGGTCTTAAGTCTTACTCTGGCCTAATAGCTAAGGTCTTAACTCTTACTCTGGCCTAATAGCTAAGGTCTTGGACTCGTACTCTGGCCTAATGGTTAAGGTCTTAACTCTTACTCTGGCCTAATAGCTAAGGTCTTAACCCTTACTCTGGCCTAATAGCTAAGGTCTTAGACTAATACTCTGGCCTAATGGTTAAGGTCTTAACTCTTACTCTGGCCTTATAGCTAAGGTCTTAACTCTTACTCTGGCTTAATAGCTAAGGTCTTAACTCTTACTCTGGCCTAATAGCTAAGGTCTTAACTCTTACTCTGGCTTAATAGCTAAGGTCTTAGACTCGTACTCTGGCCTAATGGTTAAGGTCTTAACTCTTACTCTGGCCTAATAGCTAATGTCTTAGACTCGTACTCTGGCCTAATGGTTAAGGTCTTAACTCTTACTCTGGCCTAATAGCTAAGGTCTTAACTCTTACTCTGGCCTAATAGCTAAGGTCTTAGACTCATACTCTGGCCTAATGGTTAAGGTCTTAACTCTTACTCTGGCCTAATAGCTAAGGTCTTAGATTAATACTCTGGCCTAATGGTTAAGGTCTTAACTCTTACTCTGGCCTACTGGTTAAGGTCTTAACTCTTACTCTGGCCTAATAGCTAAGGTCTTAACTCTTACTCTGGCCTAATAGCTAAGGTCTTAGACTCGTACTCTGGCCTACTGGTTAAGGTCTTAACTCTTACTCTGGCCTAATAGCTAAGGTCTTAACCCTTACTCTGGCCTAATAGCTAAGGTCTTAGACTAATACTCTGGCCTAATGGTTAAGGTCTTAACTCTTACTCTGGCCTACTGGTTAAGGTCTTAACTCTTACTCTGGACTAATAGCTAAGGTCTTAGACTCGTACTCTGGCCTAATGGTTAATGTCTTAACTCTTACTCTGGCCTAATAGCTAAGGTCTTAACCCTTACTCTGGCCTAATAGCTAAGGTCTTAGACTAATACTCTGGCCTAATGGTTAAGGTCTTAACTCTTACTCTGGCCTACTGGTTAAGGTCTTAACTCTTACTCTGGCCTACTGGTTAAGGTCTTAACTCTTACTCTGGCCTAATAGCTAAGAACTCAGACTCTTGCTCTGGCCTAATGGTTAAGGTCTTAACTCTTACTCTGGCCTAATAGCTAAGGTCTTAGACTCGTACTCTGGCCTAATGGTTAAGGTCCTAACTCTTACGCTGGCCTAATAGCTAAGGTCTTAACCCTTACTCTGGCCTAATAGCTAAGGTCTTAGATTAATACTCTGGCCTAATGGTTAAGGTCTTAACTCTTACTCTGGCCTACAGGTTAAGGTCTTAACTCTTACTCTGGACTACTGGTTAAGGTCTTACCTCTTACTCTGGCCTAATAGCTAAGGTCTTAGACTCATACTCTGGCCTAATGGTTAAGGTCTTAACTCTTACTCTGGCTTAATAGCTAAGGTCTTAACTCTTACTCTGGCCTAATAGCTAAGGTCTTAGACTCGTACTATGGCCTCCTGGTTAAGGTTTTAACTCTTACTCTGGCCTACTGGTTAAGGTCTTAACTCTTACTCTAGCCTAATGGTTAAGGTCTTAACTCTTACTCTGGGCTAATAGCTAAGGTCTTAGACTCGTACTCTGGCCTAATGTTTAAGGTCGTAACTCTTATTCTGGCCTACTGGGTAAGGTTTTATCTCTTTCTCTGGCCTACAGGTTACGGTCTTAACTCTTACACTGGCCTAATAGCTAAGGTCTTAGACTTCTACTCTGGCCTACTGGTTAAGGTCTTAACTCTTACTCTGGCCTACTGGTTAAGGTCTTAACTCTTACTCTGGCCTAATAGCTAAGGTCTTAGACTCGTACTCTGGCCTAATGGTTAAGGTCCTAACTCTTACGCTGGCCTAATAGCTAAGGTCTTAACCCTTACTCTGGCCTAATAGCTAAGGTCTTAGATTAATACTCTGGCCTAATGGTTAAGGTCTTAACTCTTACCCTGGGCTACTGGTTAAGGTCTTAACTCTTACTCTGGCCTAATAGCTAAGGTCTTAACTCTTACTCTGGCCTAATAGCTAAGGTCTTAGACTCGTACTCTGGCCTACTGGTTAAGGTCTTAACTCTTACTCTGGCCTACTGGTTAAGGTCTTAACTCTTACTCTGGCCTAATAGCTAAGAACTCAGACTCGTACTCTGGCCTAATGGTTAAGGTCTTAACTCTTACTCTGGCCTAATGGTTAAGGTCTTAACTCTTACTCTGGCCTAATAGCTAAGGTCTTAGACTCGTACTCTGGCCTACAGGTTAAGGTCTTAACTCTTACTCTGGACTAATGGTTAAGGTCTTAACTCTTACTCTGGCCTAATAGCTAAGGTCTTAGACTCGTACTCTGGCCTAATGGTTAAGGTCTTAACTCTTACTCTGGCCTAATAGCTAAGGTCTTAACTCTTACTCTGGCCTAATAGCTAAGGTCTTAGACTCGTACTCTGGCCTAATGGTTAAGGTCTTAACTCTTACTCTGGCCTACTGGTTAAGGTCTTAACTCTTTCTCTGGCCTACTGGTTAAGGTCTTAACTCTTACTCTGGCCTAAAAGCTGAGGTCTCAGACTCGTACTCTGGTCTAACGGTTAAGGTCTTAACTCTTACTCTGGCCTACTGGTTAAGGTCTTAACTCTTACTCTTGCCTAATAGCTAAGGTCTTAGACTCGTACTCTGGCCTAATGGTTAAGGTCTTAACTCTTACTCTGGCCTAATGGTTAAGGTCTTAACTCTTACTCTGGCCTAATGGTTAAGGTCTTAAGTCTTACTCTGGCCTAATAGCTAAGGTCTTAACTCTTACTCTGGGCTAATAGCTAAGGTCTTAGACTCGTACTCTGGCCTAATGTTTAAGGTCGTAACTCTTATTCTGGCCTACTGGGTAAGGTTTTATCTCTTTCTCTGGCCTACAGGTTACGGTCTTAACTCTTACACTGGCCTAATAGCTAAGGTCTTAGACTTCTACTCTGGCCTACTGGTTAAGGTCTTAACTCTTACTCTGGCCTACTGGTTAAGGTCTTAACTCTTACTCTGGCCTAATAGCTAAGGTCTTAGACTCGTACTCTGGCCTAATGGTTAAGGTCCTAACTCTTACGCTGGCCTAATAGCTAAGGTCTTAACCCTTACTCTGGCCTAATAGCTAAGGTCTTAGATTAATACTCTGGCCTAATGGTTAAGGTCTTAACTCTTACTCTGGGCTACTGGTTAAGGTCTTAACTCTTACTCTGGCCTAATAGCTAAGGTCTTAACTCTTACTCTGGCCTAATAGCTAAGGTCTTAGACTCGTACTCTGGCCTACTGGTTAAGGTCTTAACTCTTACTCTGGCCTACTGGTTAAGGTCTTAACTCTTACTCTGGCCTAATAGCTAAGAACTCAGACTCGTACTCTGGCCTAATGGTTAAGGTCTTAACTCTTACTCTGGCCTAATGGTTAAGGTCTTAACTCTTACTCTGGCCTAATAGCTAAGGTCTTAGACTCGTACTCTGGCCTACAGGTTAAGGTCTTAACTCTTACTCTGGACTAATGGTTAAGGTCTTAACTCTTACTCTGGCCTAATAGCTAAGGTCTTAGACTCGTACTCTGGCCTAATGGTTAAGGTCTTAACTCTTACTCTGGCCTAATAGCTAAGGTCTTAACTCTTACTCTGGCCTAATAGCTAAGGTCTTAGACTCGTACTCTGGCCTAATGGTTAAGGTCTTAACTCTTACTCTGGCCTACTGGTTAAGGTCTTAACTCTTTCTCTGGCCTACTGGTTAAGGTCTTAACTCTTACTCTGGCCTAAAAGCTGAGGTCTCAGACTCGTACTCTGGCCTAACGGTTAAGGTCTTAACTCTTACTCTGGCCTACTGGTTAAGGTCTTAACTCTTACTCTTGCCTAATAGCTAAGGTCTTAGACTCGTACTCTGGCCTAATGGTTAAGGTCTTAACTCTTACTCTGGCCTAATGGTTAAGGTCTTAACTCTTACTCTGGCCTAATGGTTAAGGTCTTAAGTCTTACTCTGGCCTAATAGCTAAGGTCTTAACTCTTACTCTGGCCTAATAGCTAAGGTCTTAGACTCGTACTCTGGCCTACAGGTTAAGGTCTTAACTCTTACTCTGGACTACTGGTTAAGGTCTTAACTCTTACGCTGGCCTAATAGCTAAGGTCTTAGACTCGTACTCTGGCCTAATGGTTAAGGTCTTAACTCTTACTCTGGCCTAATAGCTAAGGTCTTAACTCTTACTCTGGCCTAATAGCTAAGGTCGTAAACTCGTACTATGGCCTACAGGTTACGGTCATAACTCTTACTCTGGCCTACTGGTTAAGGTCTTAAGTCTTACTCTGGCCTAATAGCTAAGGTCTTAACTCTTACTCTGGCCTAATAGCTAAGGTCTTAGACTCGTACTCTGGCCTAATGGTTAAGGTCTTAACTCTTACTCTGGCCTAATAGCTAAGGTCTTAACCCTTACTCTGGCCTAATAGCTAAGGTCTTAGACTAATACTCTGGCCTAATGGTTAAGGTCTTAACTCTTACTCTGGCCTAATAGCTAAGGTCTTAACTCTTACTCTGGCTTAATAGCTAAGGTCTTAACTCTTACTCTGGCCTAATAGCTAAGGTCTTAACTCTTACTCTGGCTTAATAGCTAAGGTCTTAGACTCGTACTCTGGCCTAATGGTTAAGGTCTTACCTCTTACTCTGGCCTAATAGCTAAGGTCTTAGACTCGTACTCTGGCCTAATGGTTAAGGTCTTAACTCTTACTCTGGCCTAATAGCTAAGGTCTTAACCCTTACTCTGGCCTAATAGCTAATGTCTTAGACTATTAGTCTGGCCTAATGGTTAAGGTCTTAACTCTTACTCTGGCCTACTGGTTAAGGTCTTAACTCTTACTCTGGCCTAATAGCTAAGAACTCAGACTCGTACTCTGGCCTAATGGTTAAAGTCTTAACTCTTACTCTGGCCTAATGGTTAAGGTCTTAACTCTTACTCTGGCTTAATAGCTAAGGTCTTAGAATCGTACTCTGGCCTACAGGTTAAGGTCTTAACTCTTTCTCTGGCCTACTGGTTAAGGTCTTAACTCTTACTCTGGCCTAAAAGCTGAGGTCTTAGACTCGTACTCTGGCCTAACGGTTAAGGTCTTAACTCTTACTCTGGCCTACTGGTTAAGGTCTTAACTCTTACTCTGGCCTAATAGCTAAGGTCTTTAGACTCGTACTCTGGCCTAATGGTTAAGGTCTTAACTCTGACTCTGGCCTAATGGTTAAGGTCTTAACTCTTACTCTGGCCTAATGGTTAAGGTCTTAAGTCTTACTCTGGCCTAATAGCTAAGGTCTTAACTCTTACTCTGGCCTAATAGCTAAGGTCTTAGACTCGTACTCTGGCCTACAGGTTAAGGTCTTAACTCTTACTCTGGACTACTGGTTAAGGTCTTAACTCTTACTCTGGCCTAATAGCTAAGGTCTTAGACTCGTACTCTGGCCTAATGGTTAAGGTCTTAACTCTTACTCTGGCCTAATAACTACGGTCTTAACTCTTACTCTGGCCTAATAGCTAAGGTCTTAGACTCGTACTCTGGCCTAATGTTTAAGGTCGTAACTCTTATTCTGGCCTACTGGGTAAGGTTTTATCTCTTTCTCTGGCCTACAGGTTACGGTCTTAACTCTTACACTGGCCTAATAGCTAAGGTCTTAGACTTCTACTCTGGCCTACTGGTTAAGGTCTTAACTCTTACTCTGGCCTAATAGCTAAGGTCTTAGACTCGTACTCTGGCCTAATGGTTAAGGTCCTAACTCTTACGCTGGCCTAATAGCTAAGGTCTTAACCCTTACTCTGGCCTAATAGCTAAGGTCTTAGATTAATACTCTGGCCTAATGGTTAAGGTCTTAACTCTTACTCTGGGCTACTGGTTAAGGTCTTAACTCTTACTCTGGCCTAATAGCTAAGGTCTTAACTCTTACTCTGGCCTAATAGCTAAGGTCTTAGACTCGTACTCTGGCCTACTGGTTAAGGTCTTAACTCTTACTCTGGCCTACTGGTTAAGGTCTTAACTCTTACTCTGGCCTAATAGCTAAGAACTCAGACTCGTACTCTGGCCTAATGGTTAAGGTCTTAACTCTTACTCTGGCCTAATGGTTAAGGTCTTAACTCTTACTCTGGGCTAATAGCTAAGGTCTTAGACTCGTACTCTGGCCTAATGTTTAAGGTCGTAACTCTTATTCTGGCCTACTGGGTAAGGTTTTATCTCTTTCTCTGGCCTACAGGTTACGGTCTTAACTCTTACACTGGCCTAATAGCTAAGGTCTTAGACTTCTACTCTGGCCTACTGGTTAAGGTCTTAACTCTTACTCTGGCCTACTGGTTAAGGTCTTAACTCTTACTCTGGCCTAATAGCTAAGGTCTTAGACTCGTACTCTGGCCTAATGGTTAAGGTCCTAACTCTTACGCTGGCCTAATAGCTAAGGTCTTAACCCTTACTCTGGCCTAATAGCTAAGGTCTTAGATTAATACTCTGGCCTAATGGTTAAGGTCTTAACTCTTACTCTGGGCTACTGGTTAAGGTCTTAACTCTTACTCTGGCCTAATAGCTAAGGTCTTAACTCTTACTCTGGCCTAATAGCTAAGGTCTTAGACTCGTACTCTGGCCTACTGGTTAAGGTCTTAACTCTTACTCTGGCCTACTGGTTAAGGTCTTAACTCTTACTCTGGCCTAATAGCTAAGAACTCAGACTCGTACTCTGGCCTAATGGTTAAGGTCTTAACTCTTACTCTGGCCTAATGGTTAAGGTCTTAACTCTTACTCTGGCCTAATAGCTAAGGTCTTAGACTCGTACTCTGGCCTACAGGTTAAGGTCTTAACTCTTACTCTGGACTAATGGTTAAGGTCTTAACTCTTACTCTGGCCTAATAGCTAAGGTCTTAGACTCGTACTCTGGCCTAATGGTTAAGGTCTTAACTCTTACTCTGGCCTAATAGCTAAGGTCTTAACTCTTACTCTGGCCTAATAGCTAAGGTCTTAGACTCGTACTCTGGCCTAATGGTTAAGGTCTTAACTCTTACTCTGGCCTACTGGTTAAGGTCTTAACTCTTTCTCTGGCCTACTGGTTAAGGTCTTAACTCTTACTCTGGCCTAAAAGCTGAGGTCTCAGACTCGTACTCTGGCCTAACGGTTAAGGTCTTAACTCTTACTCTGGCCTACTGGTTAAGGTCTTAACTCTTACTCTTGCCTAATAGCTAAGGTCTTAGACTCGTACTCTGGCCTAATGGTTAAGGTCTTAACTCTTACTCTGGCCTAATGGTTAAGGTCTTAACTCTTACTCTGGCCTAATGGTTAAGGTCTTAAGTCTTACTCTGGCCTAATAGCTAAGGTCTTAACTCTTACTCTGGCCTAATAGCTAAGGTCTTAGACTCGTACTCTGGCCTACAGGTTAAGGTCTTAACTCTTACTCTGGACTACTGGTTAAGGTCTTAACTCTTACGCTGGCCTAATAGCTAAGGTCTTAGACTCGTACTCTGGCCTAATGGTTAAGGTCTTAACTCTTACTCTGGCCTAATAGCTAAGGTCTTAACTCTTACTCTGGCCTAATAGCTAAGGTCGTAAACTCGTACTATGGCCTACAGGTTACGGTCATAACTCTTACTCTGGCCTACTGGTTAAGGTCTTAAGTCTTACTCTGGCCTAATAGCTAAGGTCTTAACTCTTACTCTGGCCTAATAGCTAAGGTCTTAGACTCGTACTCTGGCCTAATGGTTAAGGTCTTAACTCTTACTCTGGCCTAATAGCTAAGGTCTTAACCCTTACTCTGGCCTAATAGCTAAGGTCTTAGACTAATACTCTGGCCTAATGGTTAAGGTCTTAACTCTTACTCTGGCCTAATAGCTAAGGTCTTAACTCTTACTCTGGCTTAATAGCTAAGGTCTTAACTCTTACTCTGGCCTAATAGCTAAGGTCTTAACTCTTACTCTGGCTTAATAGCTAAGGTCTTAGACTCGTACTCTGGCCTAATGGTTAAGGTCTTACCTCTTACTCTGGCCTAATAGCTAAGGTCTTAGACTCGTACTCTGGCCTAATGGTTAAGGTCTTAACTCTTACTCTGGCCTAATAGCTAAGGTCTTAACCCTTACTCTGGCCTAATAGCTAATGTCTTAGACTATTAGTCTGGCCTAATGGTTAAGGTCTTAACTCTTACTCTGGCCTACTGGTTAAGGTCTTAACTCTTACTCTGGCCTAATAGCTAAGAACTCAGACTCGTACTCTGGCCTAATGGTTAAAGTCTTAACTCTTACTCTGGCCTAATGGTTAAGGTCTTAACTCTTACTCTGGCTTAATAGCTAAGGTCTTAGAATCGTACTCTGGCCTACAGGTTAAGGTCTTAACTCTTTCTCTGGCCTACTGGTTAAGGTCTTAACTCTTACTCTGGCCTAAAAGCTGAGGTCTTAGACTCGTACTCTGGCCTAACGGTTAAGGTCTTAACTCTTACTCTGGCCTACTGGTTAAGGTCTTAACTCTTACTCTGGCCTAATAGCTAAGGTCTTTAGACTCGTACTCTGGCCTAATGGTTAAGGTCTTAACTCTGACTCTGGCCTAATGGTTAAGGTCTTAACTCTTACTCTGGCCTAATGGTTAAGGTCTTAAGTCTTACTCTGGCCTAATAGCTAAGGTCTTAACTCTTACTCTGGCCTAATAGCTAAGGTCTTAGACTCGTACTCTGGCCTACAGGTTAAGGTCTTAACTCTTACTCTGGACTACTGGTTAAGGTCTTAACTCTTACTCTGGCCTAATAGCTAAGGTCTTAGACTCGTACTCTGGCCTAATGGTTAAGGTCTTAACTCTTACTCTGGCCTAATAACTACGGTCTTAACTCTTACTCTGGCCTAATAGCTAAGGTCTTAGACTCGTACTATGGCCTACAGGTTACGGTCTTAACTCTTACTCTGGCCTACTGGTTAAGGTCTTAAGTCTTACTCTGGCCTAATAGCTAAGGTCTTAACTCTTACTCTGGCCTAATAGCTAAGGTCTTAGACTCGTACTCTGGCCTAATGGTTAAGGTCTTAACTCTTACTCTGGCCTAATAGCTAAGGTCTTAACCCTTACTCTGGCCTAATAGCTAAGGTCTTAGACTAATACTCTGGCCTAATGGTTAAGGTCCTAACTCTTACTCTGGCCTTATAGCTAAGGTCTTAACTCTTACTCTGGCTTAATAGCTAAGGTCTTAACTCTTACTCTGGCCTAATAGCTAAGGTCTTAACTCTTACTCTGGCTTAATAGCTAAGGTCTTAGACTCGTACTCTGGCCTAATGGTTAAGGTCTTAACTCTTACTCTGGCCTAATAGCTAATGTCTTAGACTCGTACTCTGGCCTAATGGTTAAGGTCTTAACTCTTACTCTGGCCTAATAGCTAAGGTCTTAACTCTTACTCTGGCCTAATAGCTAAGGTCTTAGACTCATACTCTGGCCTAATGGTTAAGGTCTTAACTCTTACTCTGGCCTAATAGCTAAGGTCTTAGATTAATACTCTGGCCTAATGGTTAAGGTCTTAACTCTTACTCTGGCCTACTGGTTAAGGTCTTAACTCTTACTCTGGCCTAATAGCTAAGGTCTTAACTCTTACTCTGGCCTAATAGCTAAGGTCTTAGACTCGTACTCTGGCCTACTGGTTAAGGTCTTAACTCTTACTCTGGCCTAATAGCTAAGGTCTTAACCCTTTCTCTGGCCTAATAGCTAAGGTCTTAGACTAATACTCTGGCCTAATGGTTAAGGTCTTAACTCTTACTCTGGCCTACTGGTTAAGGTCTTAACTCTTACTCTGGCCTACTGGTTAAGGTCTTAACTTTTACTCTGGACTAATAGCTAAGGTCTTAGACTCGTACTCTGGCCTAATGGTTAAGGTCTTAACTCTTACTCTGGCCTAATAGCTAAGGTCTTAACCCTTACTCTGGCCTAATAGCTAAGGTCTTAGACTAATACTCTGGCCTAATGGTTAAGGTCTTAACTCTTACTCTGGCCTACTGGTTAAGGTCTTAACTCTTACTCTGGCCTACTGGTTAAGGTCTTAACTCTTACTCTGGCCTAATAGCTAAGAACTCAGACTCTTACTCTGGCCTAATGGTTAAGGTCTTAACTCTTACTCTGGCCTAATAGCTAAGGTCTTAACTCTAACTCTGGCTTAATAGCTAAGGTCTTAACTCTTACTCTGGCCTAATAGCTAAGGTCTTAACTCTTACTCTGGCTTAATAGCTAAGGTGTTAGACTCGTACTCTGGCCTAATGGTTAAGGTCTTAACTCTTACTCTGGCCTAATAGCTAAGGTCTTAACTCTTACTCTGGACTAATAGATAAGGTCTTAGACTCGTACTCTGGCCTAATGGTTAAGGTCTTAACTCTTACTCTGGTCTAATAGCTAAGGTCTTAACCCTTACTCTGGCCTAATAGCTAAGGTCTTAGACTAATACTCTGGCCTAATGGTTAAGGTCTTAACTCTTACTCTGGCCTAATAGCTAAGGTCTTAACTCTTACTCTGGCTTAATAGCTAAGGTCTTAACTCTTACTCTGGCCTAATAGCTAAGGTCTTAACTCTTACTCTGGCTTAATAGCTAAGGTGTTAGACTCGTACTCTGGCCTAATGGTTAAGGTCTTAACTCTTACTCTGGCCTAATAGCTAAGGTCTTAACTCTTACTCTGGACTAATAGATAAGGTCTTAGACTCGTACTCTGGCCTAATGGTTAAGGTCTTAACTCTTACTCTGGCCTAATAGCTAAGGTCTTAGACTCTTACTCTGGCCTACTGGTTAATGTCTTAACTCTTACTCTGGCCTACTGGTTAAGGTCTTAACTCTTACTCTGGCCTAATAGCTAAGAACTCCGACTCGTACTCTGGCCTAATGGTTAAAGTCTTAACTCTTACTCTGGCCTAATGGTTAAGGTCTTAACTCTTACTCTGGCTTAATAGCTAAGGTCTTAGAATCGTACTCTGGCCTACAGGTTAAGGTCTTAACTCTTACTCTGGACTACTGGTTAAGGTCTTAACTCTTACTCTGGCCTAATAGCTAAGGTCTTAGACTCGTACTCTGGCCTAATGGTTAAGGTCTTAACTCTTACTCTGGCCTAATAGCTAAGGTCTTAACTCTTACTCTGGCCTAATAGCTAAGGTCTTCGACTCGTACACTGGCCCTAATTGTTAAGGTCTTAACTCTTACTCTGGCCTACTGGTTAAGGTCTTAACTCTTTCTCTGGCCTACTGGTTAAGGTCTTAACTCTTACTCTGGCTTAAAAGCTGAGGTCTTAGACTCGTACTCTGGCCTAACGGTTACGGTCTTAACTCTTACTCTGGCCTACTGGTTAAGGTCTTAACTCTTACTCTGGCCTAATTGCTACGGTCTTAGACTCGTACTCTGGCCTAATGGTTAAGGTCTTAACTCTTACTCTGGACTACTGGTTAAGGTCTTAACTCTTACTCTGGCCTAATAGCTAAGGTCTTAGACTCGTACTCTGGCCTAATGGTTAAGGTCTTAACTCTTACTCTGGCCTAATAGCTAAGGTCTTAACTCTTACTCTGGCCTAATAGCTAAGGTCTTAGACTCGTACTATGGCCTCCTGGTTAAGGTTTTAACCCTTACTCTGGCCTACTGGTTAAGGTCTTAACTCTTACTCTAGCCTAATGGTTAAGGTCTTAACTCTTACTCTGGGCTAATAGCTAAGGTCTTAGACTCGTACTCTGGCCTAATGGTTAAGGTCTTAACTCTTACTCTGGCCTACTGGTTAAGGTCTTAACTCTTACTCTGGCCTAATAGCTAAGGTCTTAACTCTTACTCTGGCCTAATAGCTAAGGTCTTAGACTCGTACTCTGGCCTAATGGTTAAGGTCTTAACTCTTACTCTGGCCTAATAGCTAAGGTCTTAACTCTTACTCTGGCCTAATAGCTAAGGTCTTAGACTCGTACTATGGCCTACAGGTTACGGTCTTAACTCTTACTCTGGCCTACTGGTTAAGGTCTTAAGTCTTACTCTGGCCTAATAGCTAAGGTCTTAACTCTTACTCTGGCCTAACAGCTAAGGTCTTAACTCTTACTCTGGTCTACTGGTTAAGGTCTTAACTCTTACTCTGGCCTAATAGCTAAGGTCTCAGACTCGTACTCTGGCCTAATGGTTAAGGTCTTAACTCTTACTCTGGCCTAATAGCTAAGGTCTTAACCCTTACTCTGGCCTAATAGCTAAGGTCTTAGACTAATACTCTGGCCTAATGGTTAAGGTCTTAACTCTTACTCTGGCCTTATAGCTAAGGTCTTAACTCTTACTCTGGCCTACTGGTTAAGGTCTTAACTCTTTCTCTGGCCTACTGGTTAAGGTCTTAACTCTTACTCTGGCTTAAAAGCTGAGGTCTTAGACTCGTACTCTGGCCTAACGGTTACGGTCTTAACTCTTACTCTGGCCTACTGGTTAAGGTCTTAACTCTTACTCTGGCCTAATTGCTACGGTCTTAGACTCGTACTCTGGCCTAATGGTTAAGGTCTTAACTCTTACTCTGGCCTACTGGTTGAGGTCTTAACTGTTACTGTGGCCTAATGGTTAAGGTCTTAAGTCTTACTCTGGCCTAATAGCTAAGGTCTTAACTCTTACTCTGGCCTAATAGCTAAGGTCTTAGACTCGTACTCTGGCCTAATGGTTAAGGTCTTAACTCTTACTCTGGCCTAATAGCTAAGGTCTTAGACTCTTACTCTGGCCTACTGGTTAATGTCTTAACTCTTACTCTGGCCTACTGGTTAAGGTCTTAACTCTTACTCTGGCCTAATAGCTAAGAACTCCGACTCGTACTCTGGCCTAATGGTTAAAGTCTTAACTCTTACTCTGGCCTAATGGTTAAGGTCTTAACTCTTACTCTGGCTTAATAGCTAAGGTCTTAGAATCGTACTCTGGCCTACAGGTTAAGGTCTTAACTCTTACTCTGGACTACTGGTTAAGGTCTTAACTCTTACTCTGGCCTAATAGCTAAGGTCTTAGACTCGTACTCTGGCCTAATGGTTAAGGTCTTAACTCTTACTCTGGCCTAATAGCTAAGGTCTTAACTCTTACTCTGGCCTAATAGCTAAGGTCTTCGACTCGTACACTGGCCCTAATTGTTAAGGTCTTAACTCTTACTCTGGCCTACTGGTTAAGGTCTTAACTCTTTCTCTGGCCTACTGGTTAAGGTCTTAACTCTTACTCTGGCTTAAAAGCTGAGGTCTTAGACTCGTACTCTGGCCTAACGGTTACGGTCTTAACTCTTACTCTGGCCTACTGGTTAAGGTCTTAACTCTTACTCTGGCCTAATTGCTACGGTCTTAGACTCGTACTCTGGCCTAATGGTTAAGGTCTTAACTCTTACTCTAGACTACTGGTTAAGGTCTTAACTCTTACTCTGGCCTAAAAGCTGAGGTCTCAGACTCGTACTCTGGCCTACTGGTTAAGGTCTTAACTCTTACTCTGGTCTAATAGCTAAGGTCTTAGACTCGTACTCTGGCCTAATGGTTAAGGTCTTAACTCTTACTCTGGCCTAATGGTTAAGGTCTTAACTCTTACTCTGGCCTAATGGTTAAGGTCTTAAGTCTTACTCTGGCCTAATAGCTAAGGTCTTAACTCTTACTCTGGCCTAATAGCTAAGGTCTTAGACTCGTACTCTGGCCTACAGGTTAAGGTCTTAACTCTTACTCTGGACTACTGGTTAAGGTCTTAACTCTTACTCTGGCCTAATAGCTAAGGTCTTAGACTCGTACTCTGGCCTAATGGTTAAGGTCTTAACTCTTACTCTGGCCTAATAGCTAAGGTCTTAACTCTTACTCTGGCCTAATAGCTAAGGTCTTAGACTCGTACTATGGCCTCCTGGGTAAGGTTTTAACTCTTACTCTGGCCTACTGGTTAAGGTCTTAACTCTTACTCTAGCCTAATGGTTAAGGTCTTAACTCTTACTCTGGGCTAATAGCTAAGGTCTTAGACTCGTACTCTGGCCTAATGGTTAAGGTCTTAACTCTTACTCTGGCCTACTGGTTAAGGTCTTAACTCTTACTCTGGCCTAATAGCTAAGGTCTTAACTCTTACTCTGGCCTAATAGCTAAGGTCTTAGACTCGTACTCTGGCCTAATGGTTAAGGTCTTAACTCTTACTCTGGCCTAATAGCTAAGGTCTTAACTCTTACTCTGGCCTAATAGCTAAGGTCTTAGACTCGTACTATGGCCTACAGGTTACGGTCTTAACTCTTACTCTGGCCTACTGGTTAAGGTCTTAAGTCTTACTCTGGCCTAATAGCTAAGGTCTTAACTCTTACTCTGGCCTAACAGCTAAGGTCTTAACTCTTACTCTGGTCTACTGGTTAAGGTCTTAACTCTTACTCTGGCCTAATAGCTAAGGTCTCAGACTCGTACTCTGGCCTAATGGTTAAGGTCTTAACTCTTACTCTGGCCTAATAGCTAAGGTCTTAACCCTTACTCTGGCCTAATAGCTAAGGTCTTAGACTAATACTCTGGCCTAATGGTTAAGGTCTTAACTCTTACTCTGGCCTTATAGCTAAGGTCTTAACTCTTACTCTGGCCTAATAGCTAAGGTCTTAACTCTTACTCTGGCTTAATAGCTAAGGTCTTAGACTCGTACTCTGGCCTAATGGTTAAGGTCTTAACTCTTACTCTGGCCTAATAGCTAATGTCTTAGACTCGTACTCTGGCCTAATGGTTAAGGTCTTAACTCTTACTCTGGCCTAATAGCTAAGGTCTTAACTCTTACTCTGGCCTAATAGCTAAGGTCTTAGACTCATACTCTGGCCTAATGGTTAAGGTCTTAACTCTTACTCTGGCCTAATAGCTAAGGTCTTAGATTAATACTCTGGCCTAATGGTTAAGGTCTTAACTCTTACTCTGGCCTACTGGTTAAGGTCTTAACTCTTACTCTGGCCTAATAGCTAAGGTCTTAACTCTTACTATGGCCTAATAGCTAAGGTCTTAGACTCGTACTCTGGCCTACTGGTTAAGGTCTTAACTCTTACTCTGGCCTAATAGCTAAGAACTCAGACTTGTACTCTGGCCTAATGGTTAAGGTCTTAACTCTTACTCTGGCCTAATGGTTAAGGTCTTAACTCTTACTCTGGCCTAATAGCTAAGGTCTTAGACTCGTACTCTGGCCTACAGGTTAAGGTCTTAACTCTTACTCTGGACTACTGGTTAAGGTCTTAACTCTTACTCTGGCCTAATAGCTAAGGTCTTAACTCTTACTCTGGCCTAATAGCTAAGGTCTTAGACTCGTACTCTGGCCTAATGGTTAAGGTCTTAACTCTTACTCTGGCCTACTGGTTAAGGTCCTAACTCTTTCTCTGGCCTACTGGTTAAGGTCTTAACTCTTACTCTGGCCTAAAAGCTGAGGTCTTAGACTCGTACTCTGGCCTAACGGTTAAGGTCTTAACTCTTACTCTGGCCTACTGGTTAAGGTCTTAACTCTTACTCTGGCCTAATAGCTAAGGTCTTAGACTCGTACTCTGGCCTAATGGTTAAGGTCTTAACTCTTACTCTGGCCTAATGGTTAAGGTCTTAACTTTTACTCTGGCCTAATGGTTAAGGTCTTAAGTCTTATTCTGGCCTAATAGCTAAGGTCTTAACTCTTACTCTGGCCTAATAGTTAAGGTCTTAGACTCGTACTCTGGCCTACAGGTTAAGGTCTTAACTCTTACTCTGGACTACTGGTTAAGGTCTTAACTCTTACTCTGGCCTAATAGCTAAGGTCTTAGACTCGTACTCTGGCCTAATGGTTAAGGTCTTAACTCTTACTCTGGCCTAATAGCTAAGGTCTTAACTCTTACTCTGGACTAATAGATAAGGTCTTAGACTCGTACTCTGGCCTAATGGTTAAGGTCTTAACTCTTACTCTGGCCTAATAGCTAAGGTCTTAGACTCTTACTCTGGCCTACTGGTTAATGTCTTAACTCTTACTCTGGCCTACTGGTTAAGGTCTTAACTCTTACTCTGGCCTAATAGCTAAGAACTCCGACTCGTACTCTGGCCTAATGGTTAAAGTCTTAACTCTTACTCTGGCCTAATGGTTAAGGTCTTAACTCTTACTCTGGCTTAATAGCTAAGGTCTTAGAATCGTACTCTGGCCTACAGGTTAAGGTCTTAACTCTTACTCTGGACTACTGGTTAAGGTCTTAACTCTTACTCTGGCCTAATAGCTAAGGTCTTAGACTCGTACTCTGGCCTAATGGTTAAGGTCTTAACTCTTACTCTGGCCTAATAGCTAAGGTCTTAACTCTTACTCTGGCCTAATAGCTAAGGTCTTCGACTCGTACACTGGCCCTAATTGTTAAGGTCTTAACTCTTACTCTGGCCTACTGGTTAAGGTCTTAACTCTTTCTCTGGCCTACTGGTTAAGGTCTTAACTCTTACTCTGGCTTAAAAGCTGAGGTCTTAGACTCGTACTCTGGCCTAACGGTTACGGTCTTAACTCTTACTCTGGCCTACTGGTTAAGGTCTTAACTCTTACTCTGGCCTAATTGCTACGGTCTTAGACTCGTACTCTGGCCTAATGGTTAAGGTCTTAACTCTTACTCTGGACTACTGGTTAAGGTCTTAACTCTTACTCTGGCCTAATAGCTAAGGTCTTAGACTCGTACTCTGGCCTAATGGTTAAGGTCTTAACTCTTACTCTGGCCTAATAGCTAAGGTCTTAACTCTTACTCTGGCCTAATAGCTAAGGTCTTAGACTCGTACTATGGCCTCCTGGTTAAGGTTTTAACCCTTACTCTGGCCTACTGGTTAAGGTCTTAACTCTTACTCTAGCCTAATGGTTAAGGTCTTAACTCTTACTCTGGGCTAATAGCTAAGGTCTTAGACTCGTACTCTGGCCTAATGGTTAAGGTCTTAACTCTTACTCTGGCCTACTGGTTAAGGTCTTAACTCTTACTCTGGCCTAATAGCTAAGGTCTTAACTCTTACTCTGGCCTAATAGCTAAGGTCTTAGACTCGTACTCTGGCCTAATGGTTAAGGTCTTAACTCTTACTCTGGCCTAATAGCTAAGGTCTTAACTCTTACTCTGGCCTAATAGCTAAGGTCTTAGACTCGTACTATGGCCTACAGGTTACGGTCTTAACTCTTACTCTGGCCTACTGGTTAAGGTCTTAAGTCTTACTCTGGCCTAATAGCTAAGGTCTTAACTCTTACTCTGGCCTAACAGCTAAGGTCTTAACTCTTACTCTGGTCTACTGGTTAAGGTCTTAACTCTTACTCTGGCCTAATAGCTAAGGTCTCAGACTCGTACTCTGGCCTAATGGTTAAGGTCTTAACTCTTACTCTGGCCTAATAGCTAAGGTCTTAACCCTTACTCTGGCCTAATAGCTAAGGTCTTAGACTAATACTCTGGCCTAATGGTTAAGGTCTTAACTCTTACTCTGGCCTTATAGCTAAGGTCTTAACTCTTACTCTGGCCTACTGGTTAAGGTCTTAACTCTTTCTCTGGCCTACTGGTTAAGGTCTTAACTCTTACTCTGGCTTAAAAGCTGAGGTCTTAGACTCGTACTCTGGCCTAACGGTTACGGTCTTAACTCTTACTCTGGCCTACTGGTTAAGGTCTTAACTCTTACTCTGGCCTAATTGCTACGGTCTTAGACTCGTACTCTGGCCTAATGGTTAAGGTCTTAACTCTTACTCTGGCCTACTGGTTGAGGTCTTAACTGTTACTGTGGCCTAATGGTTAAGGTCTTAAGTCTTACTCTGGCCTAATAGCTAAGGTCTTAACTCTTACTCTGGCCTAATAGCTAAGGTCTTAGACTCGTACTCTGGCCTAATGGTTAAGGTCTTAACTCTTACTCTGGCCTAATAGCTAAGGTCTTAGACTCTTACTCTGGCCTACTGGTTAATGTCTTAACTCTTACTCTGGCCTACTGGTTAAGGTCTTAACTCTTACTCTGGCCTAATAGCTAAGAACTCCGACTCGTACTCTGGCCTAATGGTTAAAGTCTTAACTCTTACTCTGGCCTAATGGTTAAGGTCTTAACTCTTACTCTGGCTTAATAGCTAAGGTCTTAGAATCGTACTCTGGCCTACAGGTTAAGGTCTTAACTCTTACTCTGGACTACTGGTTAAGGTCTTAACTCTTACTCTGGCCTAATAGCTAAGGTCTTAGACTCGTACTCTGGCCTAATGGTTAAGGTCTTAACTCTTACTCTGGCCTAATAGCTAAGGTCTTAACTCTTACTCTGGCCTAATAGCTAAGGTCTTCGACTCGTACACTGGCCCTAATTGTTAAGGTCTTAACTCTTACTCTGGCCTACTGGTTAAGGTCTTAACTCTTTCTCTGGCCTACTGGTTAAGGTCTTAACTCTTACTCTGGCTTAAAAGCTGAGGTCTTAGACTCGTACTCTGGCCTAACGGTTACGGTCTTAACTCTTACTCTGGCCTACTGGTTAAGGTCTTAACTCTTACTCTGGCCTAATTGCTACGGTCTTAGACTCGTACTCTGGCCTAATGGTTAAGGTCTTAACTCTTACTCTAGACTACTGGTTAAGGTCTTAACTCTTACTCTGGCCTAAAAGCTGAGGTCTCAGACTCGTACTCTGGCCTACTGGTTAAGGTCTTAACTCTTACTCTGGTCTAATAGCTAAGGTCTTAGACTCGTACTCTGGCCTAATGGTTAAGGTCTTAACTCTTACTCTGGCCTAATGGTTAAGGTCTTAACTCTTACTCTGGCCTAATGGTTAAGGTCTTAAGTCTTACTCTGGCCTAATAGCTAAGGTCTTAACTCTTACTCTGGCCTAATAGCTAAGGTCTTAGACTCGTACTCTGGCCTACAGGTTAAGGTCTTAACTCTTACTCTGGACTACTGGTTAAGGTCTTAACTCTTACTCTGGCCTAATAGCTAAGGTCTTAGACTCGTACTCTGGCCTAATGGTTAAGGTCTTAACTCTTACTCTGGCCTAATAGCTAAGGTCTTAACTCTTACTCTGGCCTAATAGCTAAGGTCTTAGACTCGTACTATGGCCTCCTGGGTAAGGTTTTAACTCTTACTCTGGCCTACTGGTTAAGGTCTTAACTCTTACTCTAGCCTAATGGTTAAGGTCTTAACTCTTACTCTGGGCTAATAGCTAAGGTCTTAGACTCGTACTCTGGCCTAATGGTTAAGGTCTTAACTCTTACTCTGGCCTACTGGTTAAGGTCTTAACTCTTACTCTGGCCTAATAGCTAAGGTCTTAACTCTTACTCTGGCCTAATAGCTAAGGTCTTAGACTCGTACTCTGGCCTAATGGTTAAGGTCTTAACTCTTACTCTGGCCTAATAGCTAAGGTCTTAACTCTTACTCTGGCCTAATAGCTAAGGTCTTAGACTCGTACTATGGCCTACAGGTTACGGTCTTAACTCTTACTCTGGCCTACTGGTTAAGGTCTTAAGTCTTACTCTGGCCTAATAGCTAAGGTCTTAACTCTTACTCTGGCCTAACAGCTAAGGTCTTAACTCTTACTCTGGTCTACTGGTTAAGGTCTTAACTCTTACTCTGGCCTAATAGCTAAGGTCTCAGACTCGTACTCTGGCCTAATGGTTAAGGTCTTAACTCTTACTCTGGCCTAATAGCTAAGGTCTTAACCCTTACTCTGGCCTAATAGCTAAGGTCTTAGACTAATACTCTGGCCTAATGGTTAAGGTCTTAACTCTTACTCTGGCCTTATAGCTAAGGTCTTAACTCTTACTCTGGCCTAATAGCTAAGGTCTTAACTCTTACTCTGGCTTAATAGCTAAGGTCTTAGACTCGTACTCTGGCCTAATGGTTAAGGTCTTAACTCTTACTCTGGCCTAATAGCTAATGTCTTAGACTCGTACTCTGGCCTAATGGTTAAGGTCTTAACTCTTACTCTGGCCTAATAGCTAAGGTCTTAACTCTTACTCTGGCCTAATAGCTAAGGTCTTAGACTCATACTCTGGCCTAATGGTTAAGGTCTTAACTCTTACTCTGGCCTAATAGCTAAGGTCTTAGATTAATACTCTGGCCTAATGGTTAAGGTCTTAACTCTTACTCTGGCCTACTGGTTAAGGTCTTAACTCTTACTCTGGCCTAATAGCTAAGGTCTTAACTCTTACTATGGCCTAATAGCTAAGGTCTTAGACTCGTACTCTGGCCTACTGGTTAAGGTCTTAACTCTTACTCTGGCCTAATAGCTAAGAACTCAGACTTGTACTCTGGCCTAATGGTTAAGGTCTTAACTCTTACTCTGGCCTAATGGTTAAGGTCTTAACTCTTACTCTGGCCTAATAGCTAAGGTCTTAGACTCGTACTCTGGCCTACAGGTTAAGGTCTTAACTCTTACTCTGGACTACTGGTTAAGGTCTTAACTCTTACTCTGGCCTAATAGCTAAGGTCTTAACTCTTACTCTGGCCTAATAGCTAAGGTCTTAGACTCGTACTCTGGCCTAATGGTTAAGGTCTTAACTCTTACTCTGGCCTACTGGTTAAGGTCCTAACTCTTTCTCTGGCCTACTGGTTAAGGTCTTAACTCTTACTCTGGCCTAAAAGCTGAGGTCTTAGACTCGTACTCTGGCCTAACGGTTAAGGTCTTAACTCTTACTCTGGCCTACTGGTTAAGGTCTTAACTCTTACTCTGGCCTAATAGCTAAGGTCTTAGACTCGTACTCTGGCCTAATGGTTAAGGTCTTAACTCTTACTCTGGCCTAATGGTTAAGGTCTTAACTTTTACTCTGGCCTAATGGTTAAGGTCTTAAGTCTTATTCTGGCCTAATAGCTAAGGTCTTAACTCTTACTCTGGCCTAATAGTTAAGGTCTTAGACTCGTACTCTGGCCTACAGGTTAAGGTCTTAACTCTTACTCTGGACTACTGGTTAAGGTCTTAACTCTTACTCTGGCCTAATAGCTAAGGTCTTAGACTCGTACTCTGGCCTAATGGTTAAGGTCTTAACTCTTACTCTGGCCTAATAGCTAAGGTCTTAACTCTTACTCTGGACTAATAGATAAGGTCTTAGACTCGTACTCTGGCCTAATGGTTAAGGTCTTAACTCTTACTCTGGCCTAATAGCTAAGGTCTTAGACTCTTACTCTGGCCTACTGGTTAATGTCTTAACTCTTACTCTGGCCTACTGGTTAAGGTCTTAACTCTTACTCTGGCCTAATAGCTAAGAACTCCGACTCGTACTCTGGCCTAATGGTTAAAGTCTTAACTCTTACTCTGGCCTAATGGTTAAGGTCTTAACTCTTACTCTGGCTTAATAGCTAAGGTCTTAGAATCGTACTCTGGCCTACAGGTTAAGGTCTTAACTCTTACTCTGGACTACTGGTTAAGGTCTTAACTCTTACTCTGGCCTAATAGCTAAGGTCTTAGACTCGTACTCTGGCCTAATGGTTAAGGTCTTAACTCTTACTCTGGCCTAATAGCTAAGGTCTTAACTCTTACTCTGGCCTAATAGCTAAGGTCTTCGACTCGTACACTGGCCCTAATTGTTAAGGTCTTAACTCTTACTCTGGCCTACTGGTTAAGGTCTTAACTCTTTCTCTGGCCTACTGGTTAAGGTCTTAACTCTTACTCTGGCTTAAAAGCTGAGGTCTTAGACTCGTACTCTGGCCTAACGGTTACGGTCTTAACTCTTACTCTGGCCTACTGGTTAAGGTCTTAACTCTTACTCTGGCCTAATTGCTACGGTCTTAGACTCGTACTCTGGCCTAATGGTTAAGGTCTTAACTCTTACTCTGGACTACTGGTTAAGGTCTTAACTCTTACTCTGGCCTAATAGCTAAGGTCTTAGACTCGTACTCTGGCCTAATGGTTAAGGTCTTAACTCTTACTCTGGCCTAATAGCTAAGGTCTTAACTCTTACTCTGGCCTAATAGCTAAGGTCTTAGACTCGTACTATGGCCTCCTGGGTAAGGTTTTAACTCTTACTCTGGCCTACTGGTTAAGGTCTTAACTCTTACTCTAGCCTAATGGTTAAGGTCTTAACTCTTACTCTGGGCTAATAGCTACGGTCTTAGACTCGTACTCTGGCCTAATGGTTAAGGTCTTAACTCTTACTCTGGCCTACTGGTTGAGGTCTTAACTCTTACTGTGGCCTAATGGTTAAGGTCTTAAGTCTTACTCTGGCCTAATAGCTAAGGTCTTAACTCTTACTCTGGCCTAATAGCTAAGGTCTTAGACTCGTACTCTGGCCTACAGGTTAAGGTCTTAACTCTTACTCTAGACTACTGGTTAAGGTCTTAACTCTTACTCTGGCCTAAAAGCTGAGGTCTCAGACTCGTACTCTGGCCTACTGGTTAAGGTCTTAACTCTTACTCTGGTCTAATAGCTAAGGTCTTAGACTCGTACTCTGGCCTAATGGTTAAGGTCTTAACTCTTACTCTGGCCTAATGGTTAAGGTCTTAACTCTTACTCTGGCCTAATGGTTAAGGTCTTAAGTCTTACTCTGGCCTAATAGCTAAGGTCTTAACTCTTACTCTGGACTACTGGTTAAGGTCTTAACTCTTACTCTGGCCTAATAGCTAAGGTCTTAGACTCGTACTCTGGCCTAATGGTTAAGGTCTTAACTCTTACTCTGGCCTAATAGCTAAGGTCTTAACTCTTACTCTGGCCTAATAGCTAAGGTCTTAGACTCGTACTATGGCCTCCTGGGTAAGGTTTTAACTCTTACTCTGGCCTACTGGTTAAGGTCTTAACTCTTACTCTAGCCTAATGGTTAAGGTCTTAACTCTTACTCTGGGCTAATAGCTACGGTCTTAGACTCGTACTCTGGCCTAATGGTTAAGGTCTTAACTCTTACTCTGGCCTACTGGTTAAGGTCTTAACTCTTACTCTGGCCTAATAGCTAAGGTCTTAACTCTTACTCTGGCCTAATAGCTAAGGTCTTAGACTCGTACTCTGGCCTAATGGTTAAGGTCTTAACTCTTACTCTGGCCTAATAGCTAAGGTCTTAACTCTTACTCTGGCCTAATAGCTAAGGTCTTAGACTCGTACTATGGCCTACAGGTTACGGTCTTAACTCTTACTCTGGCCTACTGGTTAAGGTCTTAAGTCTTACTCTGGCCTAATAGCTAAGGTCTTAACTCTTACTCTGGCCTAACAGCTAAGGTCTTAACTCTTACTCTGGTCTACTGGTTAAGGTCTTAACTCTTACTCTGGCCTAATAGCTAAGGTCTCAGACTCGTACTCTGGCCTAATGGTTAAGGTCTTAACTCTTACTCTGGCCTAATAGCTAAGGTCTTAACCCTTACTCTGGCCTAATAGCTAAGGTCTTAGACTAATACTCTGGCCTAATGGTTAAGGTCTTAACTCTTACTCTGGCCTTATAGCTAAGGTCTTAACTCTTACTCTGGCCTAATAGCTAAGGTCTTAACTCTTACTCTGGCTTAATAGCTAAGGTCTTAGACTCGTACTCTGGCCTAATGGTTAAGGTCTTAACTCTTACTCTGGCCTAATAGCTAATGTCTTAGACTCGTACTCTGGCCTAATGGTTAAGGTCTTAACTCTTACTCTGGCCTAATAGCTAAGGTCTTAACTCTTACTCTGGCTTAATAGCTAAGGTCTTAGACTCATACTCTGGCCTAATGGTTAAGGTCTTAACTCTTACTCTGGCCTAATAGCTAAGGTCTTAGATTAATACTCTGGCCTAATGGTTAAGGTCTTAACTCTTACTCTGGCCTACTGGTTAAGGTCTTAACTCTTACTCTGGCCTAATAGCTAAGGTCTTAACTCTTACTCTGGCCTAATAGCTAAGGTCTTAGACTCGTACTCTGGCCTACTGGTTAAGGTCTTAACTCTTACTCTGGCCTAAAAGCTAAGAACTCAGACTTGTACTCTGGCCTAATGGTTAAGGTCTTAACTCTTACTCTGGCCTAATGGTTAAGGTCTTAACTCTTACTCTGGCCTAATAGCTAAGGTCTTAGACTCGTACTCTGGCCTACAGGTTAAGGTCTTAACTCTTACTCTGGACTACTGGTTAAGGTCTTAACTCTTACTCTGGCCTAATAGCTAAGGTCTTAACTCTTACTCTGGCCTAATAGCTAAGGTCTTAGACTCGTACTCTGGCCTAATGGTTAAGGTCTTAACTCTTACTCTGGCCTACTGGTTAAGGTCCTAACTCTTTCTCTGGCCTACTGGTTAAGGTCTTAACTCTTACTCTGGCCTAAAAGCTGAGGTCTTAGACTCGTACTCTGGCCTAACGGTTAAGGTCTTAACTCTTACTCTGGCCTACTGGTTAAGGTCTTAACTCTTACTCTGGCCTAATAGCTAAGGTCTTAGACTCGTACTCTGGCCTAATGGTTAAGGTCTTAACTCTTACTCTGGCCTAATGGTTAAGGTCTTAACTTTTACTCTGGCCTAATGGTTAAGGTCTTAAGTCTTATTCTGGCCTAATAGCTAAGGTCTTAACTCTTACTCTGGCCTAATAGTTAAGGTCTTAGACTCGTACTCTGGCCTACAGGTGAAGGTCTTAACTCTTACTCTGGACTACTGGTTAAGGTCTTAACTCTTACTCTGGCCTAATAGCTAAGGTCTTAGACTCGTACTCTGGCCTAATGGTTAAGGTCTTAACTCTTACTCTGGCCTAATAGCTAAGGTCTTAACTCTTACTCTGGACTAATAGATAAGGTCTTAGACTCGTACTCTGGCCTAATGGTTAAGGTCTTAACTCTTACTCTGGCCTAATAGCTAAGGTCTTAGACTCTTACTCTGGCCTACTGGTTAATGTCTTAACTCTTACTCTGGCCTACTGGTTAAGGTCTTAACTCTTACTCTGGCCTAATAGCTAAGAACTCCGACTCGTACTCTGGCCTAATGGTTAAAGTCTTAACTCTTACTCTGGCCTAATGGTTAAGGTCTTAACTCTTACTCTGGCTTAATAGCTAAGGTCTTAGAATCGTACTCTGGCCTACAGGTTAAGGTCTTAACTCTTACTCTGGACTACTGGTTAAGGTCTTAACTCTTACTCTGGCCTAATAGCTAAGGTCTTAGACTCGTACTCTGGCCTAATGGTTAAGGTCTTAACTCTTACTCTGGCCTAATAGCTAAGGTCTTAACTCTTACTCTGGCCTAATAGCTAAGGTCTTCGACTCGTACACTGGCCCTAATTGTTAAGGTCTTAACTCTTACTCTGGCCTACTGGTTAAGGTCTTAACTCTTTCTCTGGCCTACTGGTTAAGGTCTTAACTCTTACTCTGGCTTAAAAGCTGAGGTCTTAGACTCGTACTCTGGCCTAACGGTTACGGTCTTAACTCTTACTCTGGCCTACTGGTTAAGGTCTTAACTCTTACTCTGGCCTAATTGCTACGGTCTTAGACTCGTACTCTGGCCTAATGGTTAAGGTCTTAACTCTTACTCTGGCCTACTGGTTGAGGTCTTAACTGTTACTGTGGCCTAATGGTTAAGGTCTTAAGTCTTACTCTGGCCTAATAGCTAAGGTCTTAACTCTTACTCTGGCCTAATAGCTAAGGTCTTAGACTCGTACTCTGGCCTACAGGTTAAGGTCTTAACTCTTACTCTAGACTACTGGTTAAGGTCTTAACTCTTACTCTGGCCTAAAAGCTGAGGTCTCAGACTCGTACTCTGGCCTACTGGTTAAGGTCTTAACTCTTACTCTGGTCTAATAGCTAAGGTCTTAGACTCGTACTCTGGCCTAATGGTTAAGGTCTTAACTCTTACTCTGGCCTAATGGTTAAGGTCTTAACTCTTACTCTGGCCTAATGGTTAAGGTCTTAAGTCTTACTCTGGCCTAATAGCTAAGGTCTTAACTCTTACTCTGGCCTAATAGCTAAGGTCTTAGACTCGTACTCTGGCCTACAGGTTAAGGTCTTAACTCTTACTCTGGACTACTGGTTAAGGTCTTAACTCTTACTCTGGCCTAATAGCTAAGGTCTTAGACTCGTACTCTGGCCTAATGGTTAAGGTCTTAACTCTTACTCTGGCCTAATAGCTAAGGTCTTAACTCTTACTCTGGCCTAATAGCTAAGGTCTTAGACTCGTACTATGGCCTCCTGGTTAAGGTTTTAACCCTTACTCTGGCCTACTGGTTAAGGTCTTAACTCTTACTCTAGCCTAATGGTTAAGGTCTTAACTCTTACTCTGGGCTAATAGCTAAGGTCTTAGACTCGTACTCTGGCCTAATGGTTAAGGTCTTAACTCTTACTCTGGCCTACTGGTTAAGGTCTTAACTCTTACTCTGGCCTAATAGCTAAGGTCTTAACTCTTACTCTGGCCTAATAGCTAAGGTCTTAGACTCGTACTCTGGCCTAATGGTTAAGGTCTTAACTCTTACTCTGGCCTAATAGCTAAGGTCTTAACTCTTACTCTGGCCTAATAGCTAAGGTCTTAGACTCGTACTATGGCCTACAGGTTACGGTCTTAACTCTTACTCTGGCCTACTGGTTAAGGTCTTAAGTCTTACTCTGGCCTAATAGCTAAGGTCTTAACTCTTACTCTGGCCTAACAGCTAAGGTCTTAACTCTTACTCTGGTCTACTGGTTAAGGTCTTAACTCTTACTCTGGCCTAATAGCTAAGGTCTCAGACTCGTACTCTGGCCTAATGGTTAAGGTCTTAACTCTTACTCTGGCCTAATAGCTAAGGTCTTAACCCTTACTCTGGCCTAATAGCTAAGGTCTTAGACTAATACTCTGGCCTAATGGTTAAGGTCTTAACTCTTACTCTGGCCTTATAGCTAAGGTCTTAACTCTTACTCTGGCCTACTGGTTAAGGTCTTAACTCTTTCTCTGGCCTACTGGTTAAGGTCTTAACTCTTACTCTGGCTTAAAAGCTGAGGTCTTAGACTCGTACTCTGGCCTAACGGTTACGGTCTTAACTCTTACTCTGGCCTACTGGTTAAGGTCTTAACTCTTACTCTGGCCTAATTGCTACGGTCTTAGACTCGTACTCTGGCCTAATGGTTAAGGTCTTAACTCTTACTCTGGCCTACTGGTTGAGGTCTTAACTGTTACTGTGGCCTAATGGTTAAGGTCTTAAGTCTTACTCTGGCCTAATAGCTAAGGTCTTAACTCTTACTCTGGCCTAATAGCTAAGGTCTTAGACTCGTACTCTGGCCTAATGGTTAAGGTCTTAACTCTTACTCTGGCCTAATAGCTAAGGTCTTAGACTCTTACTCTGGCCTACTGGTTAATGTCTTAACTCTTACTCTGGCCTACTGGTTAAGGTCTTAACTCTTACTCTGGCCTAATAGCTAAGAACTCCGACTCGTACTCTGGCCTAATGGTTAAAGTCTTAACTCTTACTCTGGCCTAATGGTTAAGGTCTTAACTCTTACTCTGGCTTAATAGCTAAGGTCTTAGAATCGTACTCTGGCCTACAGGTTAAGGTCTTAACTCTTACTCTGGACTACTGGTTAAGGTCTTAACTCTTACTCTGGCCTAATAGCTAAGGTCTTAGACTCGTACTCTGGCCTAATGGTTAAGGTCTTAACTCTTACTCTGGCCTAATAGCTAAGGTCTTAACTCTTACTCTGGCCTAATAGCTAAGGTCTTCGACTCGTACACTGGCCCTAATTGTTAAGGTCTTAACTCTTACTCTGGCCTACTGGTTAAGGTCTTAACTCTTTCTCTGGCCTACTGGTTAAGGTCTTAACTCTTACTCTGGCTTAAAAGCTGAGGTCTTAGACTCGTACTCTGGCCTAACGGTTACGGTCTTAACTCTTACTCTGGCCTACTGGTTAAGGTCTTAACTCTTACTCTGGCCTAATTGCTACGGTCTTAGACTCGTACTCTGGCCTAATGGTTAAGGTCTTAACTCCTACTCTGGCCTACTGGTTGAGGTCTTAACTCTTACTGTGGCCTAATGTTTAAGGTCTTAAGTCTTACTCTGGCCTAATAGCTAAGGTCTTAACTCTTACTCTGGCCTAATAGCTAAGGTCTTAGACTCGTACTCTGGCCTACAGGTTAAGGTCTTAACTCTTACTCTAGACTACTGGTTAAGGTCTTAACTCTTACTCTGGCCTAAAAGCTGAGGTCTCAGACTCGTACTCTGGCCTACTGGTTAAGGTCTTAACTCTTACTCTGGTCTAATAGCTAAGGTCTTAGACTCGTACTCTGGCCTAATGGTTAAGGTCTTAACTCTTACTCTGGCCTAATGGTTAAGGTCTTAACTCTTACTCTGGCCTAATGGTTAAGGTCTTAAGTCTTACTCTGGCCTAATAGCTAAGGTCTTAACTCTTACTCTGGCCTAATAGCTAAGGTCTTAGACTCGTACTCTGGCCTACAGGTTAAGGTCTTAACTCTTACTCTGGACTACTGGTTAAGGTCTTAACTCTTACTCTGGCCTAATAGCTAAGGTCTTAGACTCGTACTCTGGCCTAATGGTTAAGGTCTTAACTCTTACTCTGGCCTAATAGCTAAGGTCTTAACTCTTACTCTGGCCTAATAGCTAAGGTCTTAGACTCGTACTATGGCCTCCTGGGTAAGGTTTTAACTCTTACTCTGGCCTACTGGTTAAGGTCTTAACTCTTACTCTAGCCTAATGGTTAAGGTCTTAACTCTTACTCTGGGCTAATAGCTAAGGTCTTAGACTCGTACTCTGGCCTAATGGTTAAGGTCTTAACTCTTACTCTGGCCTACTGGTTAAGGTCTTAACTCTTACTCTGGCCTAATAGCTAAGGTCTTAACTCTTACTCTGGCCTAATAGCTAAGGTCTTAGACTCGTACTCTGGCCTAATGGTTAAGGTCTTAACTCTTACTCTGGCCTAATAGCTAAGGTCTTAACTCTTACTCTGGCCTAATAGCTAAGGTCTTAGACTCGTACTATGGCCTACAGGTTACGGTCTTAACTCTTACTCTGGCCTACTGGTTAAGGTCTTAAGTCTTACTCTGGCCTAATAGCTAAGGTCTTAACTCTTACTCTGGCCTAACAGCTAAGGTCTTAACTCTTACTCTGGTCTACTGGTTAAGGTCTTAACTCTTACTCTGGCCTAATAGCTAAGGTCTCAGACTCGTACTCTGGCCTAATGGTTAAGGTCTTAACTCTTACTCTGGCCTAATAGCTAAGGTCTTAACCCTTACTCTGGCCTAATAGCTAAGGTCTTAGACTAATACTCTGGCCTAATGGTTAAGGTCTTAACTCTTACTCTGGCCTTATAGCTAAGGTCTTAACTCTTACTCTGGCCTAATAGCTAAGGTCTTAACTCTTACTCTGGCTTAATAGCTAAGGTCTTAGACTCGTACTCTGGCCTAATGGTTAAGGTCTTAACTCTTACTCTGGCCTAATAGCTAATGTCTTAGACTCGTACTCTGGCCTAATGGTTAAGGTCTTAACTCTTACTCTGGCCTAATAGCTAAGGTCTTAACTCTTACTCTGGCCTAATAGCTAAGGTCTTAGACTCATACTCTGGCCTAATGGTTAAGGTCTTAACTCTTACTCTGGCCTAATAGCTAAGGTCTTAGATTAATACTCTGGCCTAATGGTTAAGGTCTTAACTCTTACTCTGGCCTACTGGTTAAGGTCTTAACTCTTACTCTGGCCTAATAGCTAAGGTCTTAACTCTTACTATGGCCTAATAGCTAAGGTCTTAGACTCGTACTCTGGCCTACTGGTTAAGGTCTTAACTCTTACTCTGGCCTAATAGCTAAGAACTCAGACTTGTACTCTGGCCTAATGGTTAAGGTCTTAACTCTTACTCTGGCCTAATGGTTAAGGTCTTAACTCTTACTCTGGCCTAATAGCTAAGGTCTTAGACTCGTACTCTGGCCTACAGGTTAAGGTCTTAACTCTTACTCTGGACTACTGGTTAAGGTCTTAACTCTTACTCTGGCCTAATAGCTAAGGTCTTAACTCTTACTCTGGCCTAATAGCTAAGGTCTTAGACTCGTACTCTGGCCTAATGGTTAAGGTCTTAACTCTTACTCTGGCCTACTGGTTAAGGTCCTAACTCTTTCTCTGGCCTACTGGTTAAGGTCTTAACTCTTACTCTGGCCTAAAAGCTGAGGTCTTAGACTCGTACTCTGGCCTAACGGTTAAGGTCTTAACTCTTACTCTGGCCTACTGGTTAAGGTCTTAACTCTTACTCTGGCCTAATAGCTAAGGTCTTAGACTCGTACTCTGGCCTAATGGTTAAGGTCTTAACTCTTACTCTGGCCTAATGGTTAAGGTCTTAACTTTTACTCTGGCCTAATGGTTAAGGTCTTAAGTCTTATTCTGGCCTAATAGCTAAGGTCTTAACTCTTACTCTGGCCTAATAGTTAAGGTCTTAGACTCGTACTCTGGCCTACAGGTTAAGGTCTTAACTCTTACTCTGGACTACTGGTTAAGGTCTTAACTCTTACTCTGGCCTAATAGCTAAGGTCTTAGACTCGTACTCTGGCCTAATGGTTAAGGTCTTAACTCTTACTCTGGCCTAATAGCTAAGGTCTTAACTCTTACTCTGGACTAATAGATAAGGTCTTAGACTCGTACTCTGGCCTAATGGTTAAGGTCTTAACTCTTACTCTGGCCTAATAGCTAAGGTCTTAGACTCTTACTCTGGCCTACTGGTTAATGTCTTAACTCTTACTCTGGCCTACTGGTTAAGGTCTTAACTCTTACTCTGGCCTAATAGCTAAGAACTCCGACTCGTACTCTGGCCTAATGGTTAAAGTCTTAACTCTTACTCTGGCCTAATGGTTAAGGTCTTAACTCTTACTCTGGCTTAATAGCTAAGGTCTTAGAATCGTACTCTGGCCTACAGGTTAAGGTCTTAACTCTTACTCTGGACTACTGGTTAAGGTCTTAACTCTTACTCTGGCCTAATAGCTAAGGTCTTAGACTCGTACTCTGGCCTAATGGTTAAGGTCTTAACTCTTACTCTGGCCTAATAGCTAAGGTCTTAACTCTTACTCTGGCCTAATAGCTAAGGTCTTCGACTCGTACACTGGCCCTAATTGTTAAGGTCTTAACTCTTACTCTGGCCTACTGGTTAAGGTCTTAACTCTTTCTCTGGCCTACTGGTTAAGGTCTTAACTCTTACTCTGGCTTAAAAGCTGAGGTCTTAGACTCGTACTCTGGCCTAACGGTTACGGTCTTAACTCTTACTCTGGCCTACTGGTTAAGGTCTTAACTCTTACTCTGGCCTAATTGCTACGGTCTTAGACTCGTACTCTGGCCTAATGGTTAAGGTCTTAACTCTTACTCTGGCCTACTGGTTGAGGTCTTAACTGTTACTGTGGCCTAATGGTTAAGGTCTTAAGTCTTACTCTGGCCTAATAGCTAAGGTCTTAACTCTTACTCTGGCCTAATAGCTAAGGTCTTAGACTCGTACTCTGGCCTACAGGTTAAGGTCTTAACTCTTACTCTAGACTACTGGTTAAGGTCTTAACTCTTACTCTGGCCTAAAAGCTGAGGTCTCAGACTCGTACTCTGGCCTACTGGTTAAGGTCTTAACTCTTACTCTGGTCTAATAGCTAAGGTCTTAGACTCGTACTCTGGCCTAATGGTTAAGGTCTTAACTCTTACTCTGGCCTAATGGTTAAGGTCTTAACTCTTACTCTGGCCTAATGGTTAAGGTCTTAAGTCTTACTCTGGCCTAATAGCTAAGGTCTTAACTCTTACTCTGGCCTAATAGCTAAGGTCTTAGACTCGTACTCTGGCCTACAGGTTAAGGTCTTAACTCTTACTCTGGACTACTGGTTAAGGTCTTAACTCTTACTCTGGCCTAATAGCTAAGGTCTTAGACTCGTACTCTGGCCTAATGGTTAAGGTCTTAACTCTTACTCTGGCCTAATAGCTAAGGTCTTAACTCTTACTCTGGCCTAATAGCTAAGGTCTTAGACTCGTACTATGGCCTCCTGGTTAAGGTTTTAACTCTTACTCTGGCCTACTGGTTAAGGTCTTAACTCTTACTCTAGCCTAATGGTTAAGGTCTTAACTCTTACTCTGGGCTAATAGCTAAGGTCTTAGACTCGTACTCTGGCCTAATGGTTAAGGTCTTAACTCTTACTCTGGCCTACTGGTTAAGGTCTTAACTCTTACTCTGGCCTAATAGCTAAGGTCTTAACTCTTACTCTGGCCTAATAGCTAAGGTCTTAGACTCGTACTCTGGCCTAATAGCTAAGGTCTTAACTCTTACTCTGGCCTAATAGCTAAGGTCTTAACTCTTACTCTGGCCTAATAGCTAAGGTCTTAGACTCGTACTCTGGCCTACTGGTTAAGGTCTTAACTCTTACTCTGGCCTAATAGCCAAGGTCTTAACCCTTTCTCTGGCCTAATAGCTAAGGTCTTAGACTAATACTCTGGCCTAATGGTTAAGGTCTTAACTCTTACTCTGGCCTACTGGTTAAGGTCTTAACTCTTACTCTGGCCTACTGGTTAAGGTCTTAACTTTTACTCTGGACTAATAGCTAAGGTCTTAGACTCGTACTCTGGCCTAATGGTTAAGGTCTTAACTCTTACTCTGGCCTAATAGCTAAGGTCTTAACCCTTACTCTGGCCTAATAGCTAAGGTCTTAGACTAATACTCTGGCCTAATGGTTAAGGTCTTAACTCTTACTCTGGCCTACTGGTTAAGGTCTTAACTCTTACTCTGGCCTACTGGTTAAGGTCTTAACTCTTACTCTGGCCTAATAGCTAAGAACTCAGACTCTTACTCTGGCCTAATGGTTAAGGTCTTAACTCTTACTCTGGCCTAATAGCTAAGGTCTTAACTCTAACTCTGGCTTAATAGCTAAGGTCTTAACTCTTACTCTGGCCTAATAGCTAAGGTCTTAACTCTTACTCTGGCTTAATAGCTAAGGTGTTAGACTCGTACTCTGGCCTAATGGTTAAGGTCTTAACTCTTACTCTGGCCTAATAGCTAAGGTCTTAACTCTTACTCTGGACTAATAGATAAGGTCTTAGACTCGTACTCTGGCCTAATGGTTAAGGTCTTAACTCTTACTCTGGTCTAATAGCTAAGGTCTTAACCCTTACTCTGGCCTAATAGCTAAGGTCTTAGACTAATACTCTGGCCTAATGGTTAAGGTCTTAACTCTTACTCTGGCCTAATAGCTAAGGTCTTAACTCTTACTCTGGCTTAATAGCTAAGGTCTTAACTCTTACTCTGGCCTAATAGCTAAGGTCTTAACTCTTACTCTGGCTTAATAGCTAAGGTGTTAGACTCGTACTCTGGCCTAATGGTTAAGGTCTTAACTCTTACTCTGGCCTAATAGCTAAGGTCTTAACTCTTACTCTGGACTAATAGATAAGGTCTTAGACTCGTACTCTGGCCTAATGGTTAAGGTCTTAACTCTTACTCTGGCCTAATAGCTAAGGTCTTAGACTCTTACTCTGGCCTACTGGTTAATGTCTTAACTCTTACTCTGGCCTACTGGTTAAGGTCTTAACTCTTACTCTGGCCTAATAGCTAAGAACTCCGACTCGTACTCTGGCCTAATGGTTAAAGTCTTAACTCTTACTCTGGCCTAATGGTTAAGGTCTTAACTCTTACTCTGGCTTAATAGCTAAGGTCTTAGAATCGTACTCTGGCCTACAGGTTAAGGTCTTAACTCTTACTCTGGACTACTGGTTAAGGTCTTAACTCTTACTCTGGCCTAATAGCTAAGGTCTTAGACTCGTACTCTGGCCTAATGGTTAAGGTCTTAACTCTTACTCTGGCCTAATAGCTAAGGTCTTAACTCTTACTCTGGCCTAATAGCTAAGGTCTTCGACTCGTACACTGGCCCTAATTGTTAAGGTCTTAACTCTTACTCTGGCCTACTGGTTAAGGTCTTAACTCTTTCTCTGGCCTACTGGTTAAGGTCTTAACTCTTACTCTGGCTTAAAAGCTGAGGTCTTAGACTCGTACTCTGGCCTAACGGTTACGGTCTTAACTCTTACTCTGGCCTACTGGTTAAGGTCTTAACTCTTACTCTGGCCTAATTGCTACGGTCTTAGACTCGTACTCTGGCCTAATGGTTAAGGTCTTAACTCTTACTCTGGCCTACTGGTTGAGGTCTTAACTCTTACTGTGGCCTAATGGTTAAGGTCTTAAGTCTTACTCTGGCCTAATAGCTAAGGTCTTAACTCTTACTCTGGCCTAATAGCTAAGGTCTTAGACTCGTACTCTGGCCTACAGGTTAAGGTCTTAACTCTTACTCTAGACTACTGGTTAAGGTCTTAACTCTTACTCTGGCCTAAAAGCTGAGGTCTCAGACTCGTACTCTGGCCTACTGGTTAAGGTCTTAACTCTTACTCTGGTCTAATAGCTAAGGTCTTAGACTCGTACTCTGGCCTAATGGTTAAGGTCTTAACTCTTACTCTGGCCTAATGGTTAAGGTCTTAACTCTTACTCTGGCCTAATGGTTAAGGTCTTAAGTCTTACTCTGGCCTAATAGCTAAGGTCTTAACTCTTACTCTGGACTACTGGTTAAGGTCTTAACTCTTACTCTGGCCTAATAGCTAAGGTCTTAGACTCGTACTCTGGCCTAATGGTTAAGGTCTTAACTCTTACTCTGGCCTAATAGCTAAGGTCTTAACTCTTACTCTGGCCTAATAGCTAAGGTCTTAGACTCGTACTATGGCCTCCTGGGTAAGGTTTTAACTCTTACTCTGGCCTACTGGTTAAGGTCTTAACTCTTACTCTAGCCTAATGGTTAAGGTCTTAACTCTTACTCTGGGCTAATAGCTACGGTCTTAGACTCGTACTCTGGCCTAATGGTTAAGGTCTTAACTCTTACTCTGGCCTACTGGTTGAGGTCTTAACTCTTACTGTGGCCTAATGGTTAAGGTCTTAAGTCTTACTCTGGCCTAATAGCTAAGGTCTTAACTCTTACTCTGGCCTAATAGCTAAGGTCTTAGACTCGTACTCTGGCCTACAGGTTAAGGTCTTAACTCTTACTCTAGACTACTGGTTAAGGTCTTAACTCTTACTCTGGCCTAAAAGCTGAGGTCTCAGACTCGTACTCTGGCCTACTGGTTAAGGTCTTAACTCTTACTCTGGTCTAATAGCTAAGGTCTTAGACTCGTACTCTGGCCTAATGGTTAAGGTCTTAACTCTTACTCTGGCCTAATGGTTAAGGTCTTAACTCTTACTCTGGCCTAATGGTTAAGGTCTTAAGTCTTACTCTGGCCTAATAGCTAAGGTCTTAACTCTTACTCTGGACTACTGGTTAAGGTCTTAACTCTTACTCTGGCCTAATAGCTAAGGTCTTAGACTCGTACTCTGGCCTAATGGTTAAGGTCTTAACTCTTACTCTGGCCTAATAGCTAAGGTCTTAACTCTTACTCTGGCCTAATAGCTAAGGTCTTAGACTCGTACTATGGCCTCCTGGGTAAGGTTTTAACTCTTACTCTGGCCTACTGGTTAAGGTCTTAACTCTTACTCTAGCCTAATGGTTAAGGTCTTAACTCTTACTCTGGGCTAATAGCTACGGTCTTAGACTCGTACTCTGGCCTAATGGTTAAGGTCTTAACTCTTACTCTGGCCTACTGGTTAAGGTCTTAACTCTTACTCTGGCCTAATAGCTAAGGTCTTAACTCTTACTCTGGCCTAATAGCTAAGGTCTTAGACTCGTACTCTGGCCTAATGGTTAAGGTCTTAACTCTTACTCTGGCCTAATAGCTAAGGTCTTAACTCTTACTCTGGCCTAATAGCTAAGGTCTTAGACTCGTACTATGGCCTACAGGTTACGGTCTTAACTCTTACTCTGGCCTACTGGTTAAGGTCTTAAGTCTTACTCTGGCCTAATAGCTAAGGTCTTAACTCTTACTCTGGCCTAACAGCTAAGGTCTTAACTCTTACTCTGGTCTACTGGTTAAGGTCTTAACTCTTACTCTGGCCTAATAGCTAAGGTCTCAGACTCGTACTCTGGCCTAATGGTTAAGGTCTTAACTCTTACTCTGGCCTAATAGCTAAGGTCTTAACCCTTACTCTGGCCTAATAGCTAAGGTCTTAGACTAATACTCTGGCCTAATGGTTAAGGTCTTAACTCTTACTCTGGCCTTATAGCTAAGGTCTTAACTCTTACTCTGGCCTACTGGTTAAGGTCTTAACTCTTTCTCTGGCCTACTGGTTAAGGTCTTAACTCTTACTCTGGCTTAAAAGCTGAGGTCTTAGACTCGTACTCTGGCCTAACGGTTACGGTCTTAACTCTTACTCTGGCCTACTGGTTAAGGTCTTAACTCTTACTCTGGCCTAATTGCTACGGTCTTAGACTCGTACTCTGGCCTAATGGTTAAGGTCTTAACTCTTACTCTGGCCTACTGGTTGAGGTCTTAACTGTTACTGTGGCCTAATGGTTAAGGTCTTAAGTCTTACTCTGGCCTAATAGCTAAGGTCTTAACTCTTACTCTGGCCTAATAGCTAAGGTCTTAGACTCGTACTCTGGCCTACAGGTTAAGGTCTTAACTCTTACTCTAGACTACTGGTTAAGGTCTTAACTCTTACTCTGGCCTAAAAGCTGAGGTCTCAGACTCGTACTCTGGCCTACTGGTTAAGGTCTTAACTCTTACTCTGGTCTAATAGCTAAGGTCTTAGACTCGTACTCTGGCCTAATGGTTAAGGTCTTAACTCTTACTCTGGCCTAATGGTTAAGGTCTTAACTCTTACTCTGGCCTAATGGTTAAGGTCTTAAGTCTTACTCTGGCCTAATAGCTAAGGTCTTAACTCTTACTCTGGCCTAATAGCTAAGGTCTTAGACTCGTACTCTGGCCTACAGGTTAAGGTCTTAACTCTTACTCTGGACTACTGGTTAAGGTCTTAACTCTTACTCTGGCCTAATAGCTAAGGTCTTAGACTCGTACTCTGGCCTAATGGTTAAGGTCTTAACTCTTACTCTGGCCTAATAGCTAAGGTCTTAACTCTTACTCTGGCCTAATAGCTAAGGTCTTAGACTCGTACTATGGCCTCCTGGTTAAGGTTTTAACTCTTACTCTGGCCTACTGGTTAAGGTCTTAACTCTTACTCTAGCCTAATGGTTAAGGTCTTAACTCTTACTCTGGGCTAATAGCTAAGGTCTTAGACTCGTACTCTGGCCTAATGGTTAAGGTCTTAACTCTTACTCTGGCCTACTGGTTAAGGTCTTAACTCTTACTCTGGCCTAATAGCTAAGGTCTTAACTCTTACTCTGGCCTAATAGCTAAGGTCTTAGACTCGTACTCTGGCCTAATGGTTAAGGTCTTAACTCTTACTCTGGCCTAATAGCTAAGGTCTTAACTCTTACTCTGGCCTAATAGCTAAGGTCTTAGACTCGTACTATGGCCTACAGGTTACGGTCTTAACTCTTACTCTGGCCTACTGGTTAAGGTCTTAAGTCTTACTCTGGCCTAATAGCTAAGGTCTTAACTCTTACTCTGGCCTAACAGCTAAGGTCTTAACTCTTACTCTGGTCTACTGGTTAAGGTCTTAACTCTTACTCTGGCCTAATAGCTAAGGTCTCAGACTCGTACTCTGGCCTAATGGTTAAGGTCTTAACTCTTACTCTGGCCTAATAGCTAAGGTCTTAACCCTTACTCTGGCCTAATAGCTAAGGTCTTAGACTAATACTCTGGCCTAATGGTTAAGGTCTTAACTCTTACTCTGGCCTTATAGCTAAGGTCTTAACTCTTACTCTGGCCTAATAGCTAAGGTCTTAACTCTTACTCTGGCTTAATAGCTAAGGTCTTAGACTCGTACTCTGGCCTAATGGTTAAGGTCTTAACTCTTACTCTGGCCTAATAGCTAATGTCTTAGACTCGTACTCTGGCCTAATGGTTAAGGTCTTAACTCTTACTCTGGCCTAATAGCTAAGGTCTTAACTCTTACTCTGGCCTAATAGCTAAGGTCTTAGACTCATACTCTGGCCTAATGGTTAAGGTCTTAACTCTTACTCTGGCCTAATAGCTAAGGTCTTAGATTAATACTCTGGCCTAATGGTTAAGGTCTTAACTCTTACTCTGGCCTACTGGTTAAGGTCTTAACTCTTACTCTGGCCTAATAGCTAAGGTCTTAACTCTTACTCTGGCCTAATAGCTATGGTCTTAGACTCGTACTCTGGCCTACTGGTTAAGGTCTTAACTCTTACTCTGGCCTACTGGTTAAGGTCTTAACTCTTACTCTGGCCTAATAGCTAAGAACTCAGACTTGTACTCTGGCCTAATGGTTAAGGTCTTAACTCTTACTCTGGCCTAATGGTTAAGGTCTTAACTCTTACTCTGGCCTAATAGCTAAGGTCTTAGACTCGTACTCTGGCCTACAGGTTAAGGTCTTAACTCTTACTCTGGACTACTGGTTAAGGTCTTAACTCTTACTCTGGCCTAATAGCTAAGGTCTTAACTCTTACTCTGGCCTAATAGCTAAGGTCTTAGACTCGTACTCTGGCCTAATGGTTAAGGTCTTAACTCTTACTCTGGCCTACTGGTTAAGGTCCTAACTCTTTCTCTGGCCTACTGGTTAAGGTCTTAACTCTTACTCTGGCCTAAAAGCTGAGGTCTTAGACTCGTACTCTGGCCTAACGGTTAAGGTCTTAACTCTTACTCTGGCCTACTGGTTAAGGTCTTAACTCTTACTCTGGCCTAATAGCTAAGGTCTTAGACTCGTACTCTGGCCTAATGGTTAAGTTCTTAACTCTTACTCTGGCCTAATGGTTAAGGTCTTAACTTTTACTCTGGCCTAATGGTTAAGGTCTTAAGTCTTACTCTGGCCTAATAGCTAAGGTCTTAACTCTTACTCTGGCCTAATAGTTAAGGTCTTAGACTCGTACTCTGGCCTACAGGTTAAGGTCTTAACTCTTACTCTGGACTACTGGTTAAGGTCTTAACTCTTACTCTGGCCTAATAGCTAAGGTCTTAGACTCGTACTCTGGCCTAATGGTTAAGGTCTTAACTCTTACTCTGGCCTAATAGCTAAGGTCTTAACTCTTACTCTGGCCTAATAGCTAAGGTCTTAGACTCGTACTATGGCCTCCTGGTTAAGGTTTTAACTCTTACTCTGGCCTACTGGTTAAGGTCTTAACTCTTACTCTGGCCTAATAGCTAAGGTCTTAGACTCGTACTCTGGCCTAATGGTTAAGGTCTTAACTCTTATTCTGGCCTTCTGGGTAAGGTCCTATCTCTTTCTCTGGCCTACAGGTTAAGGTCTTAACTCTTACTCTGGCCTAATAGCTAAGGTCTTAGACTTCTACTCTGGCCTACTGGTTAAGGTCTTAACTCTTACTCTGGCCTAATAGCTAAGGTCTTAGACTCGTACTCTGGCCTAATGGTTAAGGTCTTAACTCTTACGCTGGCCTAATAGCTAAGGTCTTAACCCTTACTCTGGCCTAATAGCTAAGGTCTTAGATTAATACTCTGGCCTAATGGTTAAGGTCTTAACTCTTACTCTGGCCTACTGGTTAAGGTCTTAACTCTTACTCAGGCCTAATAGCTAAGGTCTTAACTCTTTCTCAGGCCTAATAGCTAAGATCTTAGACTCGTACTCTGGCCTACTGGTTAAGGTGTTAACTCTTACTCTGGCCTACTGGTTAAGGTCTTAACTCTTACTCTGGCCTAATAGCTAAGAACTCAGACTCGTACTCTGGCCTAATGGTTAAGGTCTTAACTCTTACTCTGGCCTAATGGTTAAGGTCTTAACTCTTACTCTGGCCTAATAGCTAAGGTCTTAGACTCGTACTCTGGCCTACAGGTTAAGGTCTTAACTCTTACTCTGGACTAATGGTTAAGGTCTTAACTCTTACTCTGGCCTAATAGCTAAGGTCTTAGACTCGTACTCTGGCCTAATGGTTAAGGTCTTAACTCTTACTCTGGCCTAATGGTTAAGGTCTTAACTCTTACTCTGGCCTAATGGTTAAGGTCTTAAGTCTTACTCTGGCCTAATAGCTAAGGTCTTTACTCTTACTCTGGCCTAATAGTTAAGGTCTTAGACTCGTACTCTGGCCTACAGGTTAAGGTCTTAACTCTTACTCTGGACTACTGGTTAAGGTCTTACCTCTTACTCTGGCCTAATAGCTAAGGTCTTAGACTAGTACTCTGGCCTAATGGTTAAGGTCTTAACTCTTACTCTGGCCTAATAGCTAAGGTCTTAACTCTTACTCTGGCCTAATAGCTAAGGTCTTAGACTCGTACTATGGCCTCCTGGTTAAGGTTTTAACTCTTACTCTGGCCTACTGGTTAAGGTCTTAACTCTTACTCTAGCCTAATGGTTAAGGTCTTAACTCTTACTCTGGGCTAATAGCTAAGGTCTTAGACTCGTACTCTGGCCTAATGGTTAAGGTCTTAACTCTTATTCTGGCCTTCTGGGTAAGGTCTTATCTCTTTCTCTGGCCTACAGGTTAAGGTCTTAACTCTTACTCTGGCCTAATAGCTAAGGTCTTAGACTTCTACTCTGGCCTACTGGTTAAGGTCTTAACTCTTACTCTGGCCTACTGGTTAAGGTCTTAACTCTTACTCTGGCCTAATAGCTAAGGTCTTAGACTCGTACTCTGGCCTAATGGTTAAGGTCTTAACTCTTACGCTGGCCTAATAGCTAAGGTCTTAACCCTTACTCTGGCCTAATAGCTAAGGTCTTAGATTAATACTCTGGCCTAATGGTTAAGGTCTTAACTCTTACTCTGGCCTACTGGTTAAGGTCTTAACTCTTACTCTGGCCTAATAGCTAAGGTCTTAACTCTTACTCTGGCCTAATAGCTAAGGTCTTAGACTCGTACTCTGGCCAACTGGTTAATGTCTTAACTCTTACTCTGGCCTACTGGTTAAGGTCTTAACTCTTACTCTGGCCTAATAGCTAAGAACTCAGACTCGTACTCTGGCCTAATGGTTAAGGTCTTAACTCTTACTCTGGCCTAATAGCTAAGGTCTTAGACTCGTACTCTGGCCTACAGGTTAAGGTCTTAACTCTTACTCTGGACTAATGGTTAAGGTCTTAACTCTCACTCTGGCCTAATAGCTAAGGTCTTAGACTCGTACTCTGGCCTAATGGTTAAGGTCTTAACTCTTACTCTGGCCTAATAGCTAAGGTCTTAACTCTTACTCTGTCCTAATAGCGAAGGTCTTAGACTCGTACTCTGGCCTAAAGGTTAAGGTCTTAACTCTTACTCTGGCCTACTGGTTAAGGTCTTAACTCTTACTCTGGCCTAATAGCTAAGGTCCTAATTCTTACTCTGGCCTAATAGCTAAGGTCTTAACTCTGACTCTGGCCTAATAGCTAAGGTCTTAGACTCGTACTCTGGTCTAATGGTTGAGGTCTTAACTCTTTCTCTGGCCTAATAGCTAAGGTCTTAGACTCGTACTCTGGGCTACTGGTTAAGGTCTTTACTCTTACTCTGGCCTACTGGTTAAGGTCGTAACACTTACTCTGGGCTAATAGCTAAGGTCTTAACTCTTACTCTGGCTAATAGCTAAGGTCTTAGACTCGTACTCTGGCCTAATGGTTAAGGCCTTAACTCTTACTCTGGCCTACTGGTTAAGGTCTTAACTCTTACTCTGGCCTACTGGATAAGGTCTTAACTCTTGCTCTGGCCTAATAGCTAAGGTCTTAGACTCGTGCTATGGCCTACTGGTTAAGGTCTTAAATCTTACTCTGGACTACTGGTTAAGGTCTTAACTCTTACTCTGGCCTAATAGCTAAGGTCTTAGACTCGTACTCTGGCCTTCTGGTTAAGGTCTTAACTCTTACTCTGGCCTAATAGCTAAGGTCTTAACACTTACTCTGGCATAATAGCTAAGGTCTTAGACTCGAACTATGTCCTACAGGTTAAGGTCTTAACTCTTATTCTGGCCTACTGGTTAAGGTCTTAACTCTTACTCTGGCCAAATAGCTAAGGTCTTAACTCTTATTCTGGCATAATAGTTAAGGTCTTAGACTCGTACTCTGGCCTAATGGTTAAGGTCTTAACTCTTACTCTGGCCTACTGGTTAAGGTCTTAACTCTTTCTCTGGCATAATAGCTAAGGTCTTAACTCTTACTCTGGCCTAATAGCTAAGGTCTTAGACTCGTACTATGGCTTACAGGTTAAGGTCTTAACTCTTACACTGGCCTACTGAATAAGGTCTTAACTCTTACTCTGGCCTAATAGATAAGGTCTTAGACTCATACTATGGCCTACAGGTTAAAGTCTTAACTCTTACTCTGGCCTAATGGTTAAGGTCTTAACTCGTACTCTGGCCTAATAGCTAAGGTCTTAACTCTTACTCTGGCCTACTGGTTAAGGTCTTAACTCTTACTCTAGCCTAATAGCTAAGGTCTTAACTCTTACTCTGGCCTAATAGCTAAGGTCTTAGACTCGTACACTGGCCTAATGGTTAAGGTCTTAACTCTTACTCTGGCCTAATAGCTAAGGTCTTAACTCTTACTCTGGCCTAATAGCTAAGGTCTTAAACTCGTACTCTGGCCTACTGGTTAAGGTCTTAACTCTTACTCTGGCCTAATATCTAAGGTCTGAGACTCGTACTCTGGCCTACTGGTTAAGGTCTTAAGTCTTACTCTGGCCTAATAGCTAAGGTCTTAACTCTTACTCTGGCCTACTGGTTAAGGTCTTAACTCTTACTCTGCCTAATAGCTAAGGTCTTAACTCTTACTCTGGCCTAATAGCTAAGGTATTAGACTCATACTCTGGCCTAATGGTTAAGGTATTAACTTATACTCTGGCATACAGGTTAAGGTCTTAACTCTTACTCTGCCCTAATAGCTAAGGTCTTAACTTTTACTCTGGCCTAATAGCTAAGGTCTTAGACTCGTACTATGGCCTACAGGTTAAGGTCTTAACTCTTATTCTGGCCTACTGGTTAAGGTCTTAACTCTTACTCTGGCCTAATAATTAAGGACTTAACTCTTACTCTGGCCTAATAGCTAAGGTCTTAGACTCGTACTCTGGCCTAATGGTTAAGGTCTTAACTCTTACTCTGGCCTAATAGCTAAGGTCTTAACTCTTACTCTGGCATAATAGCTAAGGTCTTAGACCCAAACTATGGCCTACAGGTTAAGGTCTTAACTCTTACTCTGGCCTAATAGCTAAGGTCTTAGACTCGTACTATGGCCTACAGGTTAAGGTCTTAACTCTTATTCTGGCCTACTGGTTAAGGTCTTAACTCTTACTCTGGCCTAATAACTGAGGACTTAACTCTTACTCTGGCCTAATAGCTAAGGTCTTAGACTCGTACGCTGGCCTAATGGTTAAGGTCTTAACTCTTACTCTGGCCTAATAGCTAAGGTCTTAACTCTTACTCTGGCCTAATAGCTAAGGTCTTAGACTCGTACTCTGGCCTACTGTTTAAGGTCTTAACTCTTACTCTGGCCTAATAGCTAAGGTCTTAGACTCGTACTCTGGCCTAAAGGTTAAGGTCTTAACTCCTACTCTGGCCTACTGGTTAAGGTCTTAACTCTTACTCTGGCCTAATAGCTAAGGTCTTATTTCTTACTCTGGCCTAATAGCTAAGGTCTTAGACTCGTACTCTGGCCTAATGGTTAAGGTCTTAACTCTTACTCTGGCCTAATAGCTAAGGTCTTAACTCTTACTCTGGCCTTATAGCTAAGGTCTTAGGCTCGTACTCTGGCCTACTGGTTAAGGTCTTAACTCTTACTCTGGCCTAATAGCTAAGGTCTTAGACTCGTACTCTGGCCTACTGGTTAAGGTCTTAACTCTTACTCTGGTCTAATAGCTAAGGTCTTAACTCTTACTCTGGCCTAATAGCTAAGGTCTTAGACCCATACTCTGGCTTACAGGTTAAGGTCTTAACTCTTACTCTGGCCTAATAGCTAAGGTCTTAGACTCATACTATGGCCTACAGGTTAAGGTCTTAACTCTTACTCTGGCCTAATGGTTAAGGTCTTAACTCGTACTCTGGCCTACAGGTTAAGGTCTTAACTCTTACTCTGGCCTAATAGCTAAGGTCTTAACTCTTACTCTGGCCTAATAGCTAAGGTCTTAACTCTTACTCTGGCCTAATAGCTAAGGTCTTAGACTCGTACACTGGCCTAATAGCTAAGGTCTTAGACTCGTACTATGGCCTACAGGTTACGGTCTTAACTCTTACTCTGGCCTACTGCTTAAGGTCTTAAGTCTTACTCTGGCCTAATAGCTAAGGTCTTAACTCTTACTCTGGCCTAATAGCTAAGGTCTTAGACTCGTACTCTGGCCTACTGCTTAAGGTCTTCAGTCTTACTCTGGCCTAATAGCTAAGGTCTTAACTCTTACTCTGGCCTAATAGCTAAGGTCTTAGACTCGTACTCTGGCCTAATGGTTAAGGTCTTAACTCTTACTCTGGCCTAATAGCTAAGGTCTTAACCCTTACTCTGGCCTAATAGCTAAGGTCTTAGACTAATACTCTGGCCTAATGGTTAAGGTCTTAACTCTTACTCTGGCTTAATAGCTAAGGTCTTAACTCTTACTCTGGCTTAATAGCTAAGGTCTTAACTCTTACTCTGGCCTAATAGCTAATGTCTTAGACTCGTACTCTGGCTTAATAGCTAAGGTCTTAGACTCGTACTCTGGCCTAATGGTTAAGGTCTTAACTCTTACTCTGGCCTAATAGCTAATGTCTTAGACTCGTACTCTGGCCTAATGGTTAAGGTCTTAACTCTTACTCTGGCCTAATAGCTAAGGTCTTAACTCTTACTCTGGCCTAATAGCTAAGGTCTTAGACTCATACTCTGGCCTACTGGTTAAGGTCTTAACTCTTACTCTGGCCTACTGGTTAAGGTCTTAACTCTTACTCTGGCCTAATAGCTAAGGTCTTAGATTAATACTCTGGCCTAATAGCTAAGAACTCAGACTCGTACTCTGGCCTAATGGTTAAGGTCTTAACTCTTACTCTGGCCTAATGGTTAAGGTCTTAACTCTTACTCTGGCCTAATAGCTAAGGTCTTAGACTCGTACTCTGGCCTACAGGTTAAGGTCTTAACTCTTACTCTGGACTACTGGTTAAGGTCTTAACTCTTACTCTGGCCTAATAGCTAAGGTCTTAGACTCGTACTCTGGCCTAATGGTTAAGGTCTTAACTCTTACTCTGGCCTACTTGTTAAGGTCCTAACTCTTTCTCTGGCCTACTGGTTAAGGTCTTAACTCTTACTCTGGCCTAAAAGCTGAGGTCTTAGACTCATACTCTGGCCTGGCGGTTAAGGTCTTAACTCTTACTCTGGCCTACTGGTTAAGGTCTTAACTCTTACTCTGGCCTAATAGCTAAGGTCTTAGACTCGTACTCTGGCCTAATGGTTAAGGTCTTAACTCTTACTCTGGCCTAATGGTTAAGGTCTTAACTCTTACTCTGGCCTAATGGTTAAGGTCTTAAGTCTTACTCTGGCCTAATAGCTAAGGTCTTAACTCTTACTCTGGCCTAATAGTTAAGGTCTTAGACTCGTACTCTGGCCTACAGGTTAACGTCTTAACTCTTACAATGGACTACTGGTTAAGGTCTTAACTCTTACTCTGGCCTAATAGCTAAGGTCTTAGACTCGTACTCTGGCCTAATGGTTAAGGTCTTAACTCTTACTCTGGCCTAATAGCTAAGGTCTTAACTCTTACTCTGGCCTAATAGCTAAGGTCTTAGACTCGTACTATGGCCTCCTGGTTAAGGTTTTAACTCTTACTCTGGCCTACTGGTTAAGGTCTTAACTCTTACTCTAGCCTAATGGTTAAGGTCTTAACTCTTACTCTGGGCTAATAGCTAAGGTCTTAGACTCATACTCTGGCCTAATGGTTAAGGTCTTAACTCTTATTCTGGCCTACTGGGTAAGGTCTTATCGCTTTCTCTGGCCTACAGGTTAAGGTCTTAACTCTTACTCTGGCCTAATAGCTAAGGTCTTAGACTTCTACTCTGGCCTACTGGTTAAGGTCTTAACTCTTACTCTGGCCTACTGGTTAAGGTCTTAACTCTTACTCTGGCCTAATAGCTAAGGTCTTAGACTCGTACTCTGGCCTAACGGTTAAGGTCTTAACTCTTACGCTGGCCTAATAGCTAAGGTCTTAACCCTTACTCTGGCCTAATAGCTAAGGTCTTAGATTAATACTCTGGCCTAATGGTTAAGGTCTTAACTCTTACTCTGGCCTACTGGTTAAGTTCTTAACTCTTACTCTGGCCTAATAGCTAAGGTCTTAACTCTTTCTCAGGCCTAATAGCTAAGATCTTAGACTCGTACTCTGGCCTACTGGTTAAGGTGTTAACTCTTACTCTGGCCTACTGGTTAAGGTCTTAACTCTTACTCTGGCCTAATAGCTAAGAACTCAGACTCGTACTCTGGCCTAATGGTTAAGGTCTTAACTCTTACTCTGGCCTAATGGTTAAGGTCTTAACTCTTACTCTGGCCTAATAGCTAAGGTCTTAGACTTGTACTCTGGCCTACAGGTTAAGGTCTTAACTCTTACTCTGGACTAATGGTTAAGGTCTTAACTCTTACTCTGGCCTAATAGCTAAGGTCTTAGACTCGTACTCTGGCCTAATGGTTTAGGTCTTAACTCTTACTCTGGCCTAATGGTTAAGGTCTTAACTCTTACTCTGGCCTAATGGTTAAGGTCTTAAGTCTTACTCTGGCCTAATAGCTAAGGTCTTTACTCTTACTCTGGCCTAATAGTTAAGGTCTTAGACTCGTACTCTGGCCTACAGGTTAAGGTCTTAACTCTTACTCTGGACTACTGGTTAAGGTCTTACCTCTTACTCTGGCCTAATAGCTAAGGTCTTAGACTCGTACTCTGGCCTAATGGTTAAGGTCTTAACTCTTACTCTGGCCTAATAGCTAAGGTCTTAACTCTTACTCTGGCCTAATAGCTAAGGTCTTAGACTCGTACTCTGGCCTAATGGTTAAGGTCTTAACTCTTACTCTGGCCTAATGGTTAAGGTCTTAACTCTTACTCTGGCCTAATGGTTAAGGTCTTAAGTCTTACTCTGGCCTAATAGCTAAGGTCTTTACTCTTACTCTGGCCTAATAGTTAAGGTCTTAGACTCGTACTCTGGCCTACAGGTTAAGGTCTTAACTCTTACTCTGGACTACTGGTTAAGGTCTTACCTCTTACTCTGGCCTAATAGCTAAGGTCTTAGACTCGTACTCTGGCCTAATGGTTAAGGTCTTAACTCTTACTCTGGCCTAATAGCTAAGGTCTTAACTCTTACTCTGGCCTAATAGCTAAGGTCTTAACTCTTACTCTGGCCTAATAGCTAAGGTCTTAGACTCGTACTCTGGCCTAATGGTTAAGGTCTTAACTCTTACTCTGGCCTACTTGTTAAGGTCCTAACTCTTTCTCTGGCCTACTGGTTAAGGTCTTAACTCTTACTCTGGCCTAAAAGCTGAGGTCTTAGACTCGTACTCTGGCCTAATGGTTAAGGTCTTAACTCTTACTCTGGCCTACTGGTTAAGGTCTTAACTCTTACTCTGGCCTAATAGCTAAGGTCTTAGACTCGTACTCTGGCCTAATGGTTAAGGTCTTAACTCTTACTCTGGCCTAATGGTTAAGGTCTTAACTCTTACTCTGGCCTAATGGTTAAGGTCTTAAGTCTTACTCTGGCCTAATAGCTAAGGTCTTAACTCTTACTCTGGCCTAATAGTTAAGGTCTTAGACTCGTACTCTGGCCTACAGGTTAACGTCTTAACTCTTACAATGGACTACTGGTTAAGGTCTTAACTCTTACTCTGGCCTAATAGCTAAGGTCTTAGACTCGTACTCTGGCCTAATGGTTAAGGTCTTAACTCTTACTCTGGCCTAATAGCTAAGGTCTTAACTCTTACTCTGGCCTAATAGCTAAGGTCTTAGACTCGTACTATGGCCTCCTGGTTAAGGTTTTAACTCTTACTCTGGCCTACTGGTTAAGGTCTTAACTCTTACTCTAGCCTAATGGTTAAGGTCTTAACTCTTACTCTGGGCTAATAGCTAAGGTCTTAGACTCATACTCTGGCCTAATGGTTAAGGTCTTAACTCTTATTCTGGCCTACTGGGTAAGGTCTTATCTCTTTCTCTGGCCTACAGGTTAAGGTCTTAACTCTTACTCTGGCCTAATGGTTAAGGTCTTAAGTCTTACTCTGGCCTAATAGCTAAGGTCTTAACTCTTACTCTGGCCTAATAGCTAAGGTCTTAGACTCGTACTCTGGCCTAATGGTTAAGGTCTTAACTCTTACTCTGGCCTAATAGCTAAGGTCTTAACCCTTACTCTGGCCTAATTTCTAAGGTCTTAGACTAATACTCTGGCCTAATGGTTAAGGTCTTAACTCTTACTCTGGCTTAATAGCTAAGGTCTTAACTCTTACTCTGGCTTAATAGCTAAGGTCTTAACTCTTACTCTGGCCTAATAGCTAATGTCTTAGACTCGTACTCTGGCTTAATAGCTAAGGTCTTAGACTCGTACTCTGGCCTAATGGTTAAGGTCTTAACTCTTACTCTGGCCTAATAGCTAATGTCTTAGACTCGTACTCTGGCCTAATGGTTAAGGTCTTAACTCTTACTCTGGCCTAATAGCTAAGGTCTTAACTCTTACTCTGGCCTAATAGCTAAGGTCTTAGACTCATACTCTGGCCTACTGGTTAAGGTCTTAACTCTTACTCTGGCCTACTGGTTAAGGTCTTAACTCTTACTCTGGCCTAATAGCTAAGGTCTTAGATTAATACTCTGGCCTAATAGCTAAGAACTCAGACTCGTACTCTGGCCTAATGGTTAAGGTCTTAACTCTTACTCTGGCCTAATGGTTAAGGTCTTAACTCTTACTCTGGCCTAATAGCTAAGGTCTTAGACTCGTACTCTGGCCTACAGGTTAAGGTCTTAACTCTTACTCTGGACTACTGGTTAAGGTCTTAACTCTTACTCTGGCCTAATAGCTAAGGTCTTAGACTCGTACTCTGGCCTAATGGTTAAGGTCTTAACTCTTACTCTGGCCTACTTGTTAAGGTCCTAACTCTTTCTCTGGCCTACTGGTTAAGGTCTTAACTCTTACTCTGGCCTAAAAGCTGAGGTCTTAGACTCATACTCTGGCCTGGCGGTTAAGGTCTTAACTCTTACTCTGGCCTACTGGTTAAGGTCTTAACTCTTACTCTGGCCTAATAGCTAAGGTCTTAGACTCGTACTCTGGCCTAATGGTTAAGGTCTTAACTCTTACTCTGGCCTAATGGTTAAGGTCTTAACTCTTACTCTGGCCTAATGGTTAAGGTCTTAAGTCTTACTCTGGCCTAATAGCTAAGGTCTTAACTCTTACTCTGGCCTAATAGTTAAGGTCTTAGACTCGTACTCTGGCCTACAGGTTAACGTCTTAACTCTTACAATGGACTACTGGTTAAGGTCTTAACTCTTACTCTGGCCTAATAGCTAAGGTCTTAGACTCGTACTCTGGCCTAATGGTTAAGGTCTTAACTCTTACTCTGGCCTAATAGCTAAGGTCTTAACTCTTACTCTGGCCTAATAGCTAAGGTCTTAGACTCGTACTATGGCCTCCTGGTTAAGGTTTTAACTCTTACTCTGGCCTACTGGTTAAGGTCTTAACTCTTACTCTAGCCTAATGGTTAAGGTCTTAACTCTTACTCTGGGCTAATAGCTAAGGTCTTAGACTCATACTCTGGCCTAATGGTTAAGGTCTTAACTCTTATTCTGGCCTACTGGGTAAGGTCTTATCTCTTTCTCTGGCCTACAGGTTAAGGTCTTAACTCTTACTCTGGCCTAATAGCTAAGGTCTTAGACTTCTACTCTGGCCTACTGGTTAAGGTCTTAACTCTTACTCTGGCCTACTGGTTAAGGTCTTAACTCTTACTCTGGCCTAATAGCTAAGGTCTTAGACTCGTACTCTGGCCTAACGGTTAAGGTCTTAACTCTTACGCTGGCCTAATAGCTAAGGTCTTAACCCTTACTCTGGCCTAATAGCTAAGGTCTTAGATTAATACTCTGGCCTAATGGTTAAGGTCTTAACTCTTACTCTGGCCTACTGGTTAAGTTCTTAACTCTTACTCTGGCCTAATAGCTAAGGTCTTAACTCTTTCTCAGGCCTAATAGCTAAGATCTTAGACTCGTACTCTGGCCTACTGGTTAAGGTGTTAACTCTTACTCTGGCCTACTGGTGAAGGTCTTAACTCTTACTCTGGCCTAATAGCTAAGAACTCAGACTCGTACTCTGGCCTAATGGTTAAGGTCTTAACTCTTACTCTGGCCTAATGGTTAAGGTCTTAACTCTTACTCTGGCCTAATAGCTAAGGTCTTAGACTTGTACTCTGGCCTACAGGTTAAGGTCTTAACTCTTACTCTGGACTAATGGTTAAGGTCTTAACTCTTACTCTGGCCTAATAGCTAAGGTCTTAGACTCGTACTCTGGCCTAATGGTTTAGGTCTTAACTCTTACTCTGGCCTAATGGTTAAGGTCTTAACTCTTACTCTGGCCTAATGGTTAAGGTCTTAAGTCTTACTCTGGCCTAATAGCTAAGGTCTTTACTCTTACTCTGGCCTAATAGTTAAGGTCTTAGACTCGTACTCTGGCCTACAGGTTAAGGTCTTAACTCTTACTCTGGACTACTGGTTAAGGTCTTACCTCTTACTCTGGCCTAATAGCTAAGGTCTTAGACTCGTACTCTGGCCTAATGGTTAAGGTCTTAACTCTTACTCTGGCCTAATAGCTAAGGTCTTAACTCTTACTCTGGCCTAATAGCTAAGGTCTTAGACTCGTACTCTGGCCTAATGGTTAAGGTCTTAACTCTTACTCTGGCCTAATGGTTAAGGTCTTAACTCTTACTCTGGCCTAATGGTTAAGGTCTTAAGTCTTACTCTGGCCTAATAGCTAAGGTCTTTACTCTTACTCTGGCCTAATAGTTAAGGTCTTAGACTCGTACTCTGGCCTACAGGTTAAGGTCTTAACTCTTACTCTGGACTACTGGTTAAGGTCTTACCTCTTACTCTGGCCTAATAGCTAAGGTCTTAGACTCGTACTCTGGCCTAATGGTTAAGGTCTTAACTCTTACTCTGGCCTAATAGCTAAGGTCTTAACTCTTACTCTGGCCTAATAGCTAAGGTCTTAACTCTTACTCTGGCCTAATAGCTAAGGTCTTAGACTCGTACTCTGGCCTAATGGTTAAGGTCTTAACTCTTACTCTGGCCTACTTGTTAAGGTCCTAACTCTTTCTCTGGCCTACTGGTTAAGGTCTTAACTCTTACTCTGGCCTAAAAGCTGAGGTCTTAGACTCGTACTCTGGCCTAATGGTTAAGGTCTTAACTCTTACTCTGGCCTACTGGTTAAGGTCTTAACTCTTACTCTGGCCTAATAGCTAAGGTCTTAGACTCGTACTCTGGCCTAATGGTTAAGGTCTTAACTCTTACTCTGGCCTAATGGTTAAGGTCTTAACTCTTACTCTGGCCTAATGGTTAAGGTCTTAAGTCTTACTCTGGCCTAATAGCTAAGGTCTTAACTCTTACTCTGGCCTAATAGTTAAGGTCTTAGACTCGTACTCTGGCCTACAGGTTAACGTCTTAACTCTTACAATGGACTACTGGTTAAGGTCTTAACTCTTACTCTGGCCTAATAGCTAAGGTCTTAGACTCGTACTCTGGCCTAATGGTTAAGGTCTTAACTCTTACTCTGGCCTAATAGCTAAGGTCTTAACTCTTACTCTGGCCTAATAGCTAAGGTCTTAGACTCGTACTATGGCCTCCTGGTTAAGGTTTTAACTCTTACTCTGGCCTACTGGTTAAGGTCTTAACTCTTACTCTAGCCTAATGGTTAAGGTCTTAACTCTTACTCTGGGCTAATAGCTAAGGTCTTAGACTCGTACTCTGGCCTACAGGTTAAGGTCTTAACTCTTACTCTGGACTAATGGTTAAGGTCTTAACTCTTACTCTGGCCTAATAGCTAAGGTCTTAGACTCGTACTCTGGCCTAATGGTTAAGGTCTTAACTCTTACTCTGGCCTAATAGCTAAGGTCTTAACTCTTACTCTGGCCTAATAGCTAAGGTCTTAGACTCGTACTCTGGCCTAATGGTTAAGGTCTTAACTCTTACTCTGGCCTACTTGTTAAGGTCCTAACTCTTTCTCTGGCCTACTGGTTAAGGTCTTAACTCTTACTCTGGCCTAAAAGCTGAGGTCTTAGACTCGTACTCTGGCCTAACGGTTAAGGTCTTAACTCTTACTCTGGCCTACTGGTTAAGGTCTTAACTCTTACTCTGGCCTAATAGCTAAGGTCTTAGACTCGTACTCTGGCCTAATGGTTAAGGTCTTAACTCTTACTCTGGCCTAATGGTTAAGGTCTTAACTCTTACTCTGGCCTAATGGTTAAGGTCTTAAGTCTTACTCTGGCCTAATAGCTAAGGTCTTAACTCTTACTCTGGCCTAATAGTTAAGGTCTTAGACTCGTACTCTGGCCTACAGGTTAACGTCTTAACTCTTACAATGGACTACTGGTTAAGGTCTTAACTCTTACTCTGGCCTAATAGCTAAGGTCTTAGACTCGTACTCTGGCCTAATGGTTAAGGTCTTAACTCTTACTCTGGCCTAATAGCTAAGGTCTTAACTCTTACTCTGGCCTAATAGCTAAGGTCTTAGACTCGTACTATGGCCTCCTGGTTAAGGTTTTAACTCTTACTCTGGCCTACTGGTTAAGGTCTTAACTCTTACTCTAGCCTAATGGTTAAGGTCTTAACTCTTACTCTGGGCTAATAGCTAAGGTCTTAGACTCGTACTCTGGCCTAATGGTTAAGGTCTTAACTCTTATTCTGGCCTACTGGGTAAGGTCTTATCTCTTTCTCTGGCCTACAGGTTAAGGTCTTAACTCTTACTCTGGCCTAATAGCTAAGGTCTTAGACTTCTACTCTGGCCTACTGGTTAAGGTCTTAACTCTTACTCTGGCCTACTGGTTAAGGTCTCAACTCTTACTCTGGCCTAATAGCTAAGGTCTTAGACTCATACTCTGGCCTAATGGTTAAGGTCTTAACTCTTACGCTGGCCTAATAGCTAAGGTCTTAACCCTTACTCTGGCCTAATAGCTAAGGTCTTAGATTAATACTCTGGCCTAATGGTTAAGGTCTTAACTCTTACTCTGGCCTACTGGTTAAGTTCTTAACTCTTACTCTGGCCTAATAGCTAAGGTCTTAACTCTTTCTCAGGCCTAATAGCTAAGATCTTAGACTCGTACTCTGGCCTACTGGTTAAGGTGTTAACTCTTACTCTGGCCTACTGGTTAAGGTCTTAACTCTTACTCTGGCCTAATAGCTAAGAACTCAGACTCGTACTCTGGCCTAATGGTCAAGGTCTTAACTCTTACTCTGGCCTAATGGTTAAGGTCTTAACTCTTACTCTGGCCTAATAGCTAAGGTCTTAGACTTGTACTCTGGCCTACAGGTTAAGGTCTTAACTCTTACTCTGGACTAATGGTTAAGGTCTTAACTCTTACTCTGGCCTAATAGCTAAGGTCTTAGACTCGTACTCTGGCCTAATGGTTAAGGTCTTAACTCTTACTCTGGCCTAATGGTTAAGGTCTTAACTCTTACTCTGGCCTAATGGTTAAGGTCTTAAGTCTTACTCTGGCCTAATAGCTAAGGTCTTTACTCTTACTCTGGCCTAATAGTTAAGGTCTTAGACTCATACTCTGGCCTACAGGTTAAGGTCTTAACTCTTACTCTTGACTACTGGTTAAGGTCTTACCTCTTACTCTGGCCTAATAGCTAAGGTCTTAGACTCGTACTCTGGCCTAATGGTTAAGGTCTTAACTCTTACTCTGGCCTAATAGCTAAGGTCTTAACTCTTACTCTGGCCTAATAGCTAAGGTCTTAGACTCGTACTATGGCCTCCTGGTTAAGGTTTTAACTCTTACTCTGGCCTACTGGTTAAGGTCTTAACTCTTACTCTAGCCAAATGGTTAAGGTCTTAACTCTTACTCTGGGCTAATAGCTAAGGTCTTAGACTCGTACTCTGGCCTAATGGTTAAGGTCTTAACTCTTATTCTGGCCTACTGGGTAAGGTCTTATCTCTTTCTCTGGCCTACAGGTTAAGGTCTTAACTCTTACTCTGGCCTAATAGCTAAGGTCTTAGACTTCTACTCTGGCCTACTGGTTAAGGTCTTAACTCTTACTCTGGCCTACTGGTTAAGGTCTTAACTCTTACTCTGGCCTAATAGCTAAGGTCTTAGACTCGTACTCTGGCCTAATGGTTAAGGTCTTAACTCTTACGCTGGCCTAATAGCTAAGGTCTTAACCCTTACTCTGGCCTAATAGCTAAGGTCTTAGATTAATACTCTGGCCTAATGGTTAAGGTCTTAACTCTTACTCTGGCCTACTGGTTAAGGTCTTAACTCTTACTCTGGCCTAATAGCTAAGGTCTTAACTCTTACTCTGGCCTAATAGCTAAGGTCTTAGACTCGTACTCTGGCCTACTGGTTAAGGTCTTAACTCTTACTCTGGCCTACTGGTTAAGGTCTTAACTCTTACTCTGGCCTAATAGCTAAGAACTCAGACTCGTACTCTGGCCTAATGGTTAAGGTCTTAACTCTTACTCTGGCCTAATAGCTAAGGTCTTAGACTCGTACTCTGGCCTACAGGTTAAGGTCTTAACTCTTACTCTGGACTAATGGTTAAGGTCTTAACTCTTACTCTGGCCTAATAGCTAAGGTCTTAGACTCGTACTCTGGCCTAATGGTTAAGGTATTAACTCTTACTCTGGCCTACTGGTTAAGTTCTTAACTCTTACTCTGGCCTAATAGCTAAGGTCTTAACTCTTTCTCAGGCCTAATAGCTAAGATCTTAGACTCGTACTCTGGCCTACTGGTTAAGGTGTTAACTCTTACTCTGGCCTACTGGTTAAGGTCTTAACTCTTACTCTGGCCTAATAGCTAAGAACTCAGACTCGTACTCTGGCCTAATGGTTAAGGTCTTAACTCTTACTCTGGCCTAATGGTTAAGGTCTTAACTCTTACTCTGGCCTAATAGCTAAGGTCTTAGACTTGTACTCTGGCCTACAGGTTAAGGTCTTAACTCTTACTCTGGACTAATGGTTAAGGTCTTAACTCTTACTCTGGCCTAATAGCTAAGGTCTTAGACTCGTACTCTGGCCTAATGGTTAAGGTCTTAACTCTTACTCTGGCCTAATGGTTAAGGTCTTAACTCTTACTCTGGCCTAATGGTTAAGGTCTTAAGTCTTACTCTGGCCTAATAGCTAAGGTCTTTACTCTTACTCTGGCCTAATAGTTAAGGTCTTAGACTCGTACTCTGGCCTACAGGTTAAGGTCTTAACTCTTACTCTGGACTACTGGTTAAGGTCTTACCTCTTACTCTGGCCTAATAGCTAAGGTCTTAGACTCGTACTCTGGCCTAATGGTTAAGGTCTTAACTCTTACTCTGGCCTAATAGCTAAGGTCTTAACTCTTACTCTGGCCTAATAGCTAAGGTCTTAGACTCGTACTCTGGCCTAATGGTTAAGGTCTTAACTCTTACTCTGGCCTAATGGTTAAGGTCTTAACTCTTACTCTGGCCTAATGGTTAAGGTCTTAAGTCTTACTCTGGCCTAATAGCTAAGGTCTTTACTCTTACTCTGGCCTAATAGTTAAGGTCTTAGACTCGTACTCTGGCCTACAGGTTAAGGTCTTAACTCTTACTCTGGACTACTGGTTAAGGTCTTACCTCTTACTCTGGCCTAATAGCTAAGGTCTTAGACTCGTACTCTGGCCTAATGGTTAAGGTGTTAACTCTTACTCTGGCCTAATAGCTAAGGTCTTAACTCTTACTCTGGCCTAATAGCTAAGGTCTTAACTCTTACTCTGGCCTAATAGCTAAGGTCTTAGACTCGTACTCTGGCCTAATGGTTAAGGTCTTAACTCTTACTCTGGCCTACTTGTTAAGGTCCTAACTCTTTCTCTGGCCTACTGGTTAAGGTCTTAACTCTTACTCTGGCCTAAAAGCTGAGGTCTTAGACTCGTACTCTGGCCTAACGGTTAAGGTCTTAACTCTTACTCTGGCCTACTGGTTAAGGTCTTAACTCTTACTCTGGCCTAATAGCTAAGGTCTTAGACTCGTACTCTGGCCTAATGGTTAAGGTCTTAACTCTTACTCTGGCCTAATGGTTAAGGTCTTAACTCTTACTCTGGCCTAATGGTTAAGGTCTTAAGTCTTACTCTGGCCTAATAGCTAAGGTCTTAACTCTTACTCTAGCCTAATAGTTAAGGTCTTAGACTCGTACTCTGGCCTACAGGTTAACGTCTTAACTCTTACAATGGACTACTGGTTAAGGTCTTAACTCTTACTCTGGCCTAATAGCTAAGGTCTTAGACTCATACTATGGCCTACAGGTTAAGGTCTTAACTCTTACTCTGGCCTAATGGTTAAGGTCTTAACTCGTACTCTGGCCTACAGGTTAAGGTCTTAACTCTTACTCTGGCCTAATAGCTAAGGTCTTAACTCTTACTCTGGCCTAATAGCTAAGGTCTTAACTCTTACTCTGGCCTAATAGCTAAGGTCTTAGACTCGTACACTGGCCTAATAGCTAAGGTCTTAGACTCGTACTATGGCCTACAGGTTACGGTCTTAACTCTTACTCTGGCCTACTGCTTAAGGTCTTAAGTCTTACTCTGGCCTAATAGCTAAGGTCTTAACTCTTACTCTGGCCTAATAGCTAAGGTCTTAGACTCGTACTCTGGCCTAATGGTTAAGGTCTTAACTCTTACTCTGGCCTAATAGCTAAGGTCTTAACTCTTACTCTGGCCTAATAGCTAAGGTCTTAGACTCATACTCTGGCCTAATGGTTAAGGTCTTAACTCTTACTCTGGCCTAATAGCAAAGGTCTTAACTCTTACTCTGGACTAATAGATAAGGTCTTAGACTCGTACTCTGGCCTAATGGTTAAGGTCTTAACTCTTACTCTGGCCTAATAGCTAAGGTCTTAGACTCGTACTCTGGCCTAATGGTTAAGGTCTTAACCCTTACTCTGGCCTAATAGCTAAGGTCTTAGACTAATACTCTGGCCTAATGGTTAAGGTCTTAACTCTTACTCTGGCCTTATAGCTAAGGTCTTAACTCTTACTCTGGCTTAATAGCTAAGGTCTTAACTCTTACTCTGGCCTAATAGCTAAGGTCTTAACTCTTACTCTGGCTTAATAGCTAAGGTCTTAGACTCGTACTCTGGCCTAATGGTTAAGGTCTTAACTCTTACTCTGGCCTAATAGCTAATGTCTTAGACTCGTACTCTGGCCTAATGGTTAAGGTCTTAACTCTTACTCTGGCCTAATAGCTAAGGTCTTAACTCTTACTCTGGCCTAATAGCTAAGGTCTTAGACTCATACTCTGGCCTAATGGTTAAGGTCTTAACTCTTACTCTGGCCTAATAGCTAAGGTCTTAGATTAATACTCTGGCCTAATGGTTAAGGTCTTAACTCTTACTCTGGCCTACTGGTTAAGGTCTTAACTCTTACTCTGGCCTAATAGCTAAGGTCTTAGACTCGTACTCTGGCCTACTGGTTAAGGTCTTAACTCTTACTCTGGCCTACTGGTTAAGGTCTTAACTCTTACTCTGGCCTAATAGCTAAGAACTCAGACTCGTACTCTGGCCTAATGGTTAAGGTCTTAACTCTTACTCTGGCCTAATGGTTAAGGTCTTAACTCTTACTCTGGCCTAATAGCTAAGGTCTTAGACTCGTACTCTGGCCTACAGGTTAAGGTCTTAACTCTTACTCTGGACTACTGGTTAAGGTCTTAACTCTTACTCTGGCCTAATAGCTAAGGTCTTAGACTCGTACTCTGGCCTAATGGTTAAGGTCTTAACTCTTACTCTGGCCTAATAGCTAAGGTCTTAACTCTTACTCTGGCCTAATAGCTAAGGTCTTAGACTCGTACTCTGGCCTAATGGTTAAGGTCTTAACTCTTACTCTGGCCTACTTGTTAAGGTCCTAACTCTTTCTCTGGCCTACTGGTTAAGGTCTTAACTCTTACTCTGGCCTAAAAGCTGAGGTCTTAGACTCATACTCTGGCCTAACGGTTAAGGTCTTAACTCTTACTCTGGCCTACTGGTTAAGGTCTTAACTCTTACTCTGGCCTAATAGCTAAGGTCTTAGACTCGTACTCTGGCCTAATGGTTAAGGTCTTAACTCTTACTCTGGCCTAATGGTTAAGGTCTTAACTCTTACTCTGGCCTAATGGTTAAGGTCTTAAGTCTTACTCTGGCCTAATAGCTAAGGTCTTAACTCTTACTCTGGCCTAATAGTTAAGGTCTTAGACTCGTACTCTGGCCTACAGGTTAACGTCTTAACTCTTACAATGGACTACTGGTTAAGGTCTTAACTCTTACTCTGGCCTAATAGCTAAGGTCTTAGACTCGTACTCTGGCCTAATGGTTAAGGTCTTAACTCTTACTCTGGCCTAATAGCTAAGGTCTTAACTCTTACTCTGGCCTAATAGCTAAGGTCTTAGACTCGTACTATGGCCTCCTGGTTAAGGTTTTAACTCTTACTCTGGCCTACTGGTTAAGGTCTTAACTCTTACTCTAGCCTAATGGTTAAGGTCTTAACTCTTACTCTGGGCTAATAGCTAAGGTCTTAGACTCGTACTCTGGCCTAATGGTTAAGGTCTTAACTCTTATTCTGGCCTACTGGGTAAGGTCTTATCTCTTTCTCTGGCCTACAGGTTAAGGTCTGAACTCTTACTCTGGCCTAATAGCTAAGGTCTTAGACTTCTACTCTGGCCTACTGGTTAAGGTCTTAACTCTTACTCTGGCCTACTGGTTAAGGTCTTAACTCTTACTCTGGCCTAATAGCTAAGGTCTTAGACTCGTACTCTGGCCTAATGGTTAAGGTCTTAACTCTTACGCTGGCCTAATAGCTAAGGTCTTAACCCTTACTCTGGCCTAATAGCTAAGGTCTTAGATTAATACTCTGGCCTAATGGTTAAGGTCTTAACTCTTACTCTGGCCTACTGGTTAAGTTCTTAACTCTTACTCTGGCCTAATAGCTAAGGTCTTAACTCTTTCTCAGGCCTAATAGCTAAGATCTTAGACTCGTACTCTGGCCTACTGGTTAAGGTGTTAACTCTTACTCTGGCCTACTGGTTAAGGTCTTAACTCTTACTCTGGCCTAATAGCTAAGAACTCAGACTCGTACTCTGGCCTAATGGTTAAGGTCTTAACTCTTACTCTGGCCTAATGGTTAAGGTCTTAACTCTTACTCTGGCCTAATAGCTAAGGTCTTAGACTTGTACTCTGGCCTACAGGTTAAGGTCTTAACTCTTACTCTGGACTAATGGTTAAGGTCTTAACTCTTACTCTGGCCTAATAGCTAAGGTCTTAGACTCGTACTCTGGCCTAATGGTTAAGGTCTTAACTCTTACTCTGGCCTAATGGTTAAGGTCTTAACTCTTACTCTGGCCTAATGGTTAAGGTCTTAAGTCTTACTCTGGCCTAATAGCTAAGGTCTTTACTCTTACTCTGGCCTAATAGTTAAGGTCTTAGACTCGTACTCTGGCCTACAGGTTAAGGTCTTAACTCTTACTCTGGACTACTGGTTAAGGTCTTACCTCTTACTCTGGCCTAATAGCTAAGGTCTTAGACTCGTACTCTGGCCTAATGGTTAAGGTCTTAACTCTTACTCTGGCCTAATAGCTAAGGTCTTAACTCTTACTCTGGCCTAATAGCTAAGGTCTTAGACTCGTACTCTGGCCTAATGGTTACGGTCTTAACTCTTACTCTGGCCTAATGGTTAAGGTCTTAACTCTTACTCTGGCCTAATGGTTAAGGTCTTAAGTCTTACTCTGGCCTAATAGCTAAGGTCTTTACTCTTACTCTGGCCTAATAGTTAAGGTCTTAGACTCGTACTCTGGCCTACAGGTTAAGGTCTTAACTCTTACTCTGGACTACTGGTTAAGGTCTTACATCTTACTCTGGCCTAATAGCTAAGGTCTTAGACTCGTACTCTGGCCTAATGGTTAAGGTCTTAACTCTTACTCTGGCCTAATAGCTAAGGTCTTAACTCTTACTCTGGCCTAATAGCTAAGGTCTTAACTCTTACTCTGGCCTAATAGCTAAGGTCTTAGACTCGTACTCTGGCCTAATGGTTAAGGTCTTAACTCTTACTCTGGCCTACTTGTTAAGGTCCTAACTCTTTCTCTGGCCTACTGGTTAAGGTCTTAACTCTTACTCTGGCCTAAAAGCTGAGGTCTTAGACTCGTACTCTGGCCTAACGGTTAAGGTCTTAACTCTTACTCTGGCCTACTGGTTAAGGTCTTAACTCTTACTCTGGCCTAATAGCTAAGGTCTTAGACTCGTACTCTGGCCTAATGGTTAAGGTCTTAACTCTTACTCTGGCCTAATGGTTAAGGTCTTAACTCTTACTCTGGCCTAATGGTTAAGGTCTTAAGTCTTACTCTGGCCTAATAGCTAAGGTCTTAACTCTTACTCTGGCCTAATAGTTAAGGTCTTAGACTCGTACTCTGGCCTACAGGTTAACGTCTTAACTCTTACAATGGACTACTGGTTAAGGTCTTAACTCTTACTCTGGCCTAATAGCTAAGGTCTTAGACTCGTACTCTGGCCTAATGGTTAAGGTCTTAACTCTTACTCTGGCCTAATAGCTAAGGTCTTAACTCTTACTCTGGCCTAATAGCTAAGGTCTTAGACTCGTACTATGGCCTCCTGGTTAAGGTTTTAACTCTTACTCTGGCCTACTGGTTAAGGTCTTAACTCTTACTCTAGCCTAATGGTTAAGGTCTTAACTCTTACTCTGGGCTAATAGCTAAGGTCTTAGACTCGTACTCTGGCCTAATGGTTAAGGTCTTAACTCTTATTCTGGCCTACTGGGTAAGGTCTTATCTCTTTCTCTGGCCTACAGGTTAAGGTCTTAACTCTTACTCTGGCCTAATAGCTAAGGTCTTAGACTTCTACTCTGGCCTACTGGTTAAGGTCTTAACTCTTACTCTGGCCTACTGGTTAAGGTCTCAACTCTTACTCTGGCCTAATAGCTAAGGTCTTAGACTCGTACTCTGGCCTAATGGTTAAGGTCTTAACTCTTACGCTGGCCTAATAGCTAAGGTCTTAACCCTTACTCTGGCCTAATAGCTAAGGTCTTAGATTAATACTCTGGCCTAATGGTTAAGGTCTTAACTCTTACTCTGGCCTACTGGTTAAGTTCTTAACTCTTACTCTGGCCTAATAGCTAAGGTCTTAACTCTTTCTCAGGCCTAATAGCTAAGATCTTAGACTCGTACTCTGGCCTACTGGTTAAGGTGTTAACTCTTACTCTGGCCTACTGGTTAAGGTCTTAACTCTTACTCTGGCCTAATAGCTAAGAACTCAGACTCGTACTCTGGCCTAATGGTTAAGGTCTTAACTCTTACTCTGGCCTAATGGTTAAGGTCTTAACTCTTACTCTGGCCTAATAGCTAAGGTCTTAGACTTGTACTCTGGCCTACAGGTTAAGGTCTTAACTCCTTACTCTGGACTAATGGTTAAGGTCTTAACTCTTACTCTGGCCTAATAGCTAAGGTCTTAGACTCGTACTCTGGCCTAATGGTTAAGGTCTTAACTCTTACTCTGGCCTAATGGTTAAGGTCTTAACTCTTACTCTGGCCTAATGGTTAAGGTCTTAAGTCTTACTCTGGCCTAATAGCTAAGGTCTTTACTCTTACTCTGGCCTAATAGTTAAGGTCTTAGACTCATACTCTGGCCTACAGGTTAAGGTCTTAACTCTTACTCTTGACTACTGGTTAAGGTCTTACCTCTTACTCTGGCCTAATAGCTAAGGTCTTAGACTCGTACTCTGGCCTAATGGTTAAGGTCTTAACTCTTACTCTGGCCTAATAGCTAAGGTCTTAACTCTTACTCTGGCCTAATAGCTAAGGTCTTAGACTCGTACTATGGCCTCCTGGTTAAGGTTTTAACTCTTACTCTGGCCTACTGGTTAAGGTCTTAACTCTTACTCTAGCCAAATGGTTAAGGTCTTAACTCTTACTCTGGGCTAATAGCTAAGGTCTTAGACTCGTACTCTGGCCTAATGGTTAAGGTCTTAACTCTTATTCTGGCCTACTGGGTAAGGTCTTATCTCTTTCTCTGGCCTACAGGTTAAGGTCTTAACTCTTACTCTGGCCTAATAGCTAAGGTCTTAGACTTCTACTCTGGCCTACTGGTTAAGGTCTTAACTCTTACTCTGGCCTACTGGTTAAGGTCTCAACTCTTACTCTGGCCTAATAGCTAAGGTCTTAGACTCGTACTCTGGCCTAATGGTTAAGGTCTTAACTCTTACGCTGGCCTAATAGCTAAGGTCTTAACCCTTACTCTGGCCTAATAGCTAAGGTCTTAGATTAATACTCTGGCCTAATGGTTAAGGTCTTAACTCTTACTCTGGCCTACTGGTTAAGTTCTTAACTCTTACTCTGGCCTAATAGCTAAGGTCTTAACTCTTTCTCAGGCCTAATAGCTAAGATCTTAGACTCGTACTCTGGCCTACTGGTTAAGGTGTTAACTCTTACTCTGGCCTACTGGTTAAGGTCTTAACTCTTACTCTGGCCTAATAGCTAAGGTCTTAGACTCGTACTCTGGCCTAATGGTTAAGGTCTTAACTCTTACTCTGGCCTAATAGCTAAGGTCTTAGATTAATACTCTGGCCTAATGGTTAAGGTCTTAACTCTTACTCTGGCCTACTGGTTAAGGTCTTAACTCTTACTCTGACCTAATAGCTAAGGTCTTAACTCTTACTCTGGCCTAATAGCTAAGGTCTTAGACTCGTACTCTGGCCTACTGGTTAAGGTCTTAACTCTTACTCTGGCCTACTGGTTAAGGTCTTAACTCTTACTCTGGCCTAATAGCTAAGAACTCAGACTCGTACTCTGGCCTAATGGTTAAGGTCTTAACTCTTACTCTGGCCTAATAGCTAAGGTCTTAACTCTTACTCTGGCCTAATAGCTAAGGTCTTAACTCTTACTCTGGCCTAATAGCTAAGGTCTTAGACTCATACTCTGGCCTAATGGTTAAGGTCTTAACTCTTACTCTGGCCTAATGGTTAAGGTCTTAAGTCTTACTCTGGCCTAATAGCTAAGGTCTTTACTCTTACTCTGGCCTAATAGTTAAGGTCTTAGACTCGTACTCTGGCCTACAGGTTAAGGTCTTAACTCTTACTCTGGACTACTGGTTAAGGTCTTACCTCTTACTCTGGCCTAATAGCTAAGGTCTTAGACTCGTACTCTGGCCTAATGGTTAAGGTCTTAACTCTTACTCTGGCCTAATAGCTAAGGTCTTAACTCTTACTCTGGCCTAATAGCTAAGGTCTTAACTCTTACTCTGGCCTAATAGCTAAGGTCTTAGACTCGTACTCTGGCCTAATGGTTAAGGTCTTAACTCTTACTCTGGCCTACTTGTTAAGGTCCTAACTCTTTCTCTGGCCTACTGGTTAAGGTCTTAACTCTTACTCTGGCCTAAAAGCTGAGGTCTTAGACTCGTACTCTGGCCTAATGGTTAAGGTCTTAACTCTTACTCTGGCCTACTGGTTAAGGTCTTAACTCTTACTCTGGCCTAATAGCTAAGGTCTTAGACTCGTACTCTGGCCTAATGGTTAAGGTCTTAACTCTTACTCTGGCCTAATGGTTAAGGTCTTAACTCTTACTCTGGCCTAATGGTTAAGGTCTTAAGTCTTACTCTGGCCTAATAGCTAAGGTCTTAACTCTTACTCTGGCCTAATAGTTAAGGTCTTAGACTCGTACTCTGGCCTACAGGTTAACGTCTTAACTCTTACAATGGACTACTGGTTAAGGTCTTAACTCTTACTCTGGCCTAATAGCTAAGGTCTTAGACTCGTACTCTGGCCTAATGGTTAAGGTCTTAACTCTTACTCTGGCCTAATAGCTAAGGTCTTAACTCTTACTCTGGCCTAATAGCTAAGGTCTTAGACTCGTACTATGGCCTCCTGGTTAAGGTTTTAACTCTTACTCTGGCCTACTGGTTAAGGTCTTAACTCTTACTCTAGCCTAATGGTTAAGGTCTTAACTCTTACTCTGGGCTAATAGCTAAGGTCTTAGACTCGTACTCTGGCCTACAGGTTAAGGTCTTAACTCTTACTCTGGACTAATGGTTAAGGTCTTAACTCTTACTCTGGCCTAATAGCTAAGGTCTTAGACTCGTACTCTGGCCTAATGGTTAAGGTCTTAACTCTTACTCTGGCCTAATAGCTAAGGTCTTAACTCTTACTCTGGCCTAATAGCTAAGGTCTTAGACTCGTACTCTGGCCTAATGGTTAAGGTCTTAACTCTTACTCTGGCCTACTTGTTAAGGTCCTAACTCTTTCTCTGGCCTACTGGTTAAGGTCTTAACTCTTACTCTGGCCTAAAAGCTGAGGTCTTAGACTCGTACTCTGGCCTAACGGTTAAGGTCTTAACTCTTACTCTGGCCTACTGGTTAAGGTCTTAACTCTTACTCTGGCCTAATAGCTAAGGTCTTAGACTCGTACTCTGGCCTAATGGTTAAGGTCTTAACTCTTACTCTGGCCTAATGGTTAAGGTCTTAACTCTTACTCTGGCCTAATGGTTAAGGTCTTAAGTCTTACTCTGGCCTAATAGCTAAGGTCTTAACTCTTACTCTGGCCTAATAGTTAAGGTCTTAGACTCGTACTCTGGCCTACAGGTTAACGTCTTAACTCTTACAATGGACTACTGGTTAAGGTCTTAACTCTTACTCTGGCCTAATAGCTAAGGTCTTAGACTCGTACTCTGGCCTAATGGTTAAGGTCTTAACTCTTACTCTGGCCTAATAGCTAAGGTCTTAACTCTTACTCTGGCCTAATAGCTAAGGTCTTAGACTCATACTCTGGCCTACTGGTTAAGGTCTTAACTCTTACTCTGGCCTACTGGTTAAGGTCTTAACTCTTACTCTGGCCTAATAGCTAAGGTCTTAGATTAATACTCTGGCCTAATAGCTAAGAACTCAGACTCGTACTCTGGCCTAATGGTTAAGGTCTTAACTCTTACTCTGGCCTAATGGTTAAGGTCTTAACTCTTACTCTGGCCTAATAGCTAAGGTCTTAGACTCGTACTCTGGCCTACAGGTTAAGGTCTTAACTCTTACTCTGGACTACTGGTTAAGGTCTTAACTCTTACTCTGGCCTAATAGCTAAGGTCTTAGACTCGTACTCTGGCCTAATGGTTAAGGTCTTAACTCTTACTCTGGCCTAATAGCTAAGGTCTTAACTCTTACTCTGGCCTAATAGCTAAGGTCTTAGACTCATACTCTGGCCTACTGGTTAAGGTCTTAACTCTTACTCTGGCCTACTGGTTAAGGTCTTAACTCTTACTCTGGCCTAATAGCTAAGGTCTTAGATTAATACTCTGGCCTAATAGCTAAGAACTCAGACTCGTACTCTGGCCTAATGGTTAAGGTCTTAACTCTTACTCTGGCCTAATAGCTAAGGTCTTAGACTCGTACTCTGGCCTAATGGTTAAGGTCTTAACTCTTACTCTGGCCTACTTGTTAAGGTCCTAACTCTTTCTCTGGCCTACTGGTTAAGGTCTTAACTCTTACTCTGGCCTAAAAGCTGAGGTCTTAGACTCATACTCTGGCCTAACGGTTAAGGTCTTAACTCTTACTCTGGTCTACTGGTTAAGGTCTTAACTCTTACTCTGGCCTAATAGCTAAGGTCTTAGACTCGTACTCTGGCCTAATGGTTAAGGTCTTAACTCTTACTCTGGCCTAATGGTTAAGGTCTTAACTCTTACTCTGGCCTAATGGTTAAGGTCTTAAGTCTTACTCTGGCCTAATAGCTAAGGTCTTAACTCTTACTCTGGCCTAATAGTTAAGGTCTTAGACTCGTACTCTGGCCTACAGGTTAACGTCTTAACTCTTACAATGGACTACTGGTTAAGGTCTTAACTCTTACTCTGGCCTAATAGCTAAGGTCTTAGACTCGTACTCTGGCCTAATGGTTAAGGTCTTAACTCTTACTCTGGCCTAATAGCTAAGGTCTTAACTCTTACTCTGGCCTAATAGCTAAGGTCTTAGACTCGTACTATGGCCTCCTGGTTAAGGTTTTAACTCTTACTCTGGCCTACTGGTTAAGGTCTTAACTCTTACTCTAGCCTAATGGTTAAGGTCTTAACTCTTACTCTGGGCTAATAGCTAAGGTCTTAGACTCATACTCTGGCCTAATGGTTAAGGTCTTAACTCTTATTCTGGCCTACTGGGTAAGGTCTTATCTCTTTCTCTGGCCTACAGGTTAAGGTCTTAACTCTTACTCTGGCCTAATAGCTAAGGTCTTAGACTTCTACTCTGGCCTACTGGTTAAGGTCTTAACTCTTACTCTGGCCTACTGGTTAAGGTCTTAACTCTTACTCTGGCCTAATAGCTAAGGTCTTAGACTCGTACTCTGGCCTAATGGTTAAGGTCTTAACTCTTACGCTGGCATAATAGCTAAGGTCTTAACCCTTACTCTGGCCTAATAGCTAAGGTCTTAGATTAATACTCTGGCCTAATGGTTAAGGTCTTAACTCTTACTCTGGCCTACTGGTTAAGTTCTTAACTCTTACTCTGGCCTAATAGCTAAGGTCTTAACTCTTTCTCAGGCCTAATAGCTAAGATCTTAGACTCGTACTCTGGCCTACTGGTTAAGGTGTTAACTCTTACTCTGGCCTACTGGTTAAGGTCTTAACTCTTACTCTGGCCTAATAGCTAAGAACTCAGACTCGTACTCTGGCCTAATGGTTAAGGTCTTAACTCTTACTCTGGCCTAATGGTTAAGGTCTTAACTCTTACTCTGGCCTAATAGCTAAGGTCTTAGACTTGTACTCTGGCCTACAGGTTAAGGTCTTAACTCTTACTCTGGACTAATGGTTAAGGTCTTAACTCTTACTCTGGCCTAATAGCTAAGGTCTTAGACTCGTACTCTGGCCTAATGGTTTAGGTCTTAACTCTTACTCTGGCCTAATGGTTAAGGTCTTAACTCTTACTCTGGCCTAATGGTTAAGGTCTTAAGTCTTACTCTGGCCTAATAGCTAAGGTCTTTACTCTTACTCTGGCCTAATAGTTAAGGTCTTAGACTCGTACTCTGGCCTACAGGTTAAGGTCTTAACTCTTACTCTGGACTACTGGTTAAGGTCTTACCTCTTACTCTGGCCTAATAGCTAAGGTCTTAGACTCGTACTCTGGCCTAATGGTTAAGGTCTTAACTCTTACTCTGGCCTAATAGCTAAGGTCTTAACTCTTACTCTGGCCTAATAGCTAAGGTCTTAGACTCGTACTCTGGCCTAATGGTTAAGGTCTTAACTCTTACTCTGGCCTAATGGTTAAGGTCTTAACTCTTACTCTGGCCTAATGGTTAAGGTCTTAAGTCTTACTCTGGCCTAATAGCTAAGGTCTTTACTCTTACTCTGGCCTAATAGTTAAGGTCTTAGACTCGTACTCTGGCCTACAGGTTAAGGTCTTAACTCTTACTCTGGACTACTGGTTAAGGTCTTACCTCTTACTCTGGCCTAATAGCTAAGGTCTTAGACTCGTACTCTGGCCTAATGGTTAAGGTCTTAACTCTTACTCTGGCCTAATAGCTAAGGTCTTAACTCTTACTCTGGCCTAATAGCTAAGGTCTTAGACTCGTACTCTGGCCTAATGGTTAAGGTCTTAACTCTTACTCTGGCCTAAAAGCTGAGGTCTTAGACTCGTACTCTGGCCTAATGGTTAAGGTCTTAACTCTTACTCTGGCCTACTGGTTAAGTTCTTAACTCTTACTCTGGCCTAATAGCTAAGGTCTTAACTCTTTCTCAGGCCTAATAGCTAAGATCTTAGACTCGTACTCTGGCCTACTGGTTAAGGTGTTAACTCTTACTCTGGCCTACTGGTTAAGGTCTTAACTCTTACTCTGGCCTAATAGCTAAGAACTCAGACTCGTACTCTGGCCTAATGGTTAAGGTCTTAACTCTTACTCTGGCCTAATGGTTAAGGTCTTAACTCTTACTCTGGCCTAATAGCTAAGGTCTTAGACTTGTACTCTGGCCTACAGGTTAAGGTCTTAACTCCTTACTCTGGACTAATGGTTAAGGTCTTAACTCTTACTCTGGCCTAATAGCTAAGGTCTTAGACTCGTACTCTGGCCTAATGGTTAAGGTCTTAACTCTTACTCTGGCCTAATGGTTAAGGTCTTAACTCTTACTCTGGCCTAATGGTTAAGGTCTTAAGTCTTACTCTGGCCTAATAGCTAAGGTCTTTACTCTTACTCTGGCCTAATAGTTAAGGTCTTAGACTCATACTCTGGCCTACAGGTTAAGGTCTTAACTCTTACTCTTGACTACTGGTTAAGGTCTTACCTCTTACTCTGGCCTAATAGCTAAGGTCTTAGACTCGTACTCTGGCCTAATGGTTAAGGTCTTAACTCTTACTCTGGCCTAATAGCTAAGGTCTTAACTCTTACTCTGGCCTAATAGCTAAGGTCTTAGACTCGTACTATGGCCTCCTGGTTAAGGTTTTAACTCTTACTCTGGCCTACTGGTTAAGGTCTTAACTCTTACTCTAGCCAAATGGTTAAGGTCTTAACTCTTACTCTGGGCTAATAGCTAAGGTCTTAGACTCGTACTCTGGCCTAATGGTTAAGGTCTTAACTCTTATTCTGGCCTACTGGGTAAGGTCTTATCTCTTTCTCTGGCCTACAGGTTAAGTTCTTAACTCTTACTCTGGCCTAATAGCTAAGGTCTTAACTCTTTCTCAGGCCTAATAGCTAAGATCTTAGACTCGTACTCTGGCCTACTGGTTAAGGTGTTAACTCTTACTCTGGCCTACTGGTTAAGGTCTTAACTCTTACTCTGGCCTAATAGCTAAGGTCTTAGACTCGTACTCTGGCCTAATGGTTAAGGTCTTAACTCTTACTCTGGCCTAATAGCTAAGGTCTTAGATTAATACTCTGGCCTAATGGTTAAGGTCTTAACTCTTACTCTGGCCTACTGGTTAAGGTCTTAACTCTTACTCTGACCTAATAGCTAAGGTCTTAACTCTTACTCTGGCCTAATAGCTAAGGTCTTAGACTCGTACTCTGGCCTACTGGTTAAGGTCTTAACTCTTACTCTGGCCTACTGGTTAAGGTCTTAACTCTTACTCTGGCCTAATAGCTAAGAACTCAGACTCGTACTCTGGCCTAATGGTTAAGGTCTTAACTCTTACTCTGGCCTAATAGCTAAGGTCTTAACTCTTACTCTGGCCTAATAGCTAAGGTCTTAACTCTTACTCTGGCCTAATAGCTAAGGTCTTAGACTCGTACTCTGGCCTAATGGTTAAGGTCTTAACTCTTACTCTGGCCTAATGGTTAAGGTCTTAACTCTTACTCTGGCCTAATGGTTAAGGTCTTAAGTCTTACTCTGGCCTAATAGCTAAGGTCTTTACTCTTACTCTGGCCTAATAGTTAAGGTCTTAGACTCGTACTCTGGCCTACAGGTTAAGGTCTTAACTCTTACTCTGGACTACTGGTTAAGGTCTTACCTCTTACTCTGGCCTAATAGCTAAGGTCTTAGACTCGTACTCTGGCCTAATGGTTAAGGTCTTAACTCTTACTCTGGCCTAATAGCTAAGGTCTTAACTCTTACTCTGGCCTAATAGCTAAGGTCTTAGACTCGTACTCTGGCCTAATGGTTAAGGTCTTAACTCTTACTCTGGCCTAATGGTTAAGGTCTTAACTCTTACTCTGGCCTAATGGTTAAGGTCTTAAGTCTTACTCTGGCCTAATAGCTAAGGTCTTTACTCTTACTCTGGCCTAATAGTTAAGGTCTTAGACTCGTACTCTGGCCTACAGGTTAAGGTCTTAACTCTTACTCTGGACTACTGGTTAAGGTCTTACCTCTTACTCTGGCCTAATAGCTAAGGTCTTAGACTCGTACTCTGGCCTAATGGTTAAGGTCTTAACTCTTACTCTGGCCTAATAGCTAAGGTCTTAACTCTTACTCTGGCCTAATAGCTAAGGTCTTAGACTCGTACTCTGGCCTAATGGTTAAGGTCTTAACTCTTACTCTGGCCTAAAAGCTGAGGTCTTAGACTCGTACTCTGGCCTAATGGTTAAGGTCTTAACTCTTACTCTGGCCTACTGGTTAAGTTCTTAACTCTTACTCTGGCCTAATAGCTAAGGTCTTAACTCTTTCTCAGGCCTAATAGCTAAGATCTTAGACTCGTACTCTGGCCTACTGGTTAAGGTGTTAACTCTTACTCTGGCCTACTGGTTAAGGTCTTAACTCTTACTCTGGCCTAATAGCTAAGAACTCAGACTCGTACTCTGGCCTAATGGTTAAGGTCTTAACTCTTACTCTGGCCTAATGGTTAAGGTCTTAACTCTTACTCTGGCCTAATAGCTAAGGTCTTAGACTTGTACTCTGGCCTACAGGTTAAGGTCTTAACTCCTTACTCTGGACTAATGGTTAAGGTCTTAACTCTTACTCTGGCCTAATAGCTAAGGTCTTAGACTCGTACTCTGGCCTAATGGTTAAGGTCTTAACTCTTACTCTGGCCTAATGGTTAAGGTCTTAACTCTTACTCTGGCCTAATGGTTAAGGTCTTAAGTCTTACTCTGGCCTAATAGCTAAGGTCTTTACTCTTACTCTGGCCTAATAGTTAAGGTCTTAGACTCATACTCTGGCCTACAGGTTAAGGTCTTAACTCTTACTCTTGACTACTGGTTAAGGTCTTACCTCTTACTCTGGCCTAATAGCTAAGGTCTTAGACTCGTACTCTGGCCTAATGGTTAAGGTCTTAACTCTTACTCTGGCCTAATAGCTAAGGTCTTAACTCTTACTCTGGCCTAATAGCTAAGGTCTTAGACTCGTACTATGGCCTCCTGGTTAAGGTTTTAACTCTTACTCTGGCCTACTGGTTAAGGTCTTAACTCTTACTCTAGCCAAATGGTTAAGGTCTTAACTCTTACTCTGGGCTAATAGCTAAGGTCTTAGACTCGTACTCTGGCCTAATGGTTAAGGTCTTAACTCTTATTCTGGCCTACTGGGTAAGGTCTTATCTCTTTCTCTGGCCTACAGGTTAAGGTCTTAACTCTTACTCTGGCCTAATAGCTAAGGTCTTAGACTTTCACTCTGGCCTACTGGTTAAGGTCTTAACTCTTACTCTGGCCTACTGGTTAAGGTCTCAACTCTTACTCTGGCCTAATAGCTAAGGTCTTAGACTCGTACTCTGGCCTAATGGTTAAGGTCTTAACTCTTACGCTGGCCTAATAGCTAAGGTCTTAACCCTTACTCTGGCCTAATAGCTAAGGTCTTAGATTAATACTCTGGCCTAATGGTTAAGGTCTTAACTCTTACTCTGGCCTACTGGTTAAGTTCTTAACTCTTACTCTGGCCTAATAGCTAAGGTCTTAACTCTTTCTCAGGCCTAATAGCTAAGATCTTAGACTCGTACTCTGGCCTACTGGTTAAGGTGTTAACTCTTACTCTGGCCTACTGGTTAAGGTCTTAACTCTTACTCTGGCCTAATAGCTAAGGTCTTAGACTCGTACTCTGGCCTAATGGTTAAGGTCTTAACTCTTACTCTGGCCTAATAGCTAAGGTCTTAGATTAATACTCTGGCCTAATGGTTAAGGTCTTAACTCTTACTCTGGCCTACTGGTTAAGGTCTTAACTCTTACTCTGACCTAATAGCTAAGGTCTTAACTCTTACTCTGGCCTAATAGCTAAGGTCTTAGACTCGTACTCTGGCCTACTGGTTAAGGTCTTAACTCTTACTCTGGCCTACTGGTTAAGGTCTTAACTCTTACTCTGGCCTAATAGCTAAGAACTCAGACTCGTACTCTGGCCTAATGGTTAAGGTCTTAACTCTTACTCTGGCCTAATAGCTAAGGTCTTAACTCTTACTCTGGCCTAATAGCTAAGGTCTTAACTCTTACTCTGGCCTAATAGCTAAGGTCTTAGACTCGTACTCTGGCCTAATGGTTAAGGTCTTAACTCTTACTCTGGCCTAATGGTTAAGGTCTTAACTCTTACTCTGGCCTAATGGTTAAGGTCTTAAGTCTTACTCTGGCCTAATAGCTAAGGTCTTTACTCTTACTCTGGCCTAATAGTTAAGGTCTTAGACTCGTACTCTGGCCTACAGGTTAAGGTCTTAACTCTTACTCTGGACTACTGGTTAAGGTCTTACCTCTTACTCTGGCCTAATAGCTAAGGTCTTAGACTCGTACTCTGGCCTAATGGTTAAGGTCTTAACTCTTACTCTGGCCTAATAGCTAAGGTCTTAACTCTTACTCTGGCCTAATAGCTAAGGTCTTAACTCTTACTCTGGCCTAATAGCTAAGGTCTTAGACTCGTACTCTGGCCTAATGGTTAAGGTCTTAACTCTTACTCTGGCCTACTTGTTAAGGTCCTAACTCTTTCTCTGGCCTACTGGTTAAGGTCTTAACTCTTACTCTGGCCTAAAAGCTGAGGTCTTAGACTCGTACTCTGGCCTAATGGTTAAGGTCTTAACTCTTACTCTGGCCTACTGGTTAAGGTCTTAACTCTTACTCTGGCCTAATAGCTAAGGTCTTAGACTCGTACTCTGGCCTAATGGTTAAGGTCTTAACTCTTACTCTGGCCTAATGGTTAAGGTCTTAACTCTTACTCTGGCCTAATGGTTAAGGTCTTAAGTCTTACTCTGGCCTAATAGCTAAGGTCTTAACTCTTACTCTGGCCTAATAGTTAAGGTCTTAGACTCGTACTCTGGCCTACAGGTTAACGTCTTAACTCTTACAATGGACTACTGGTTAAGGTCTTAACTCTTACTCTGGCCTAATAGCTAAGGTCTTAGACTCGTACTCTGGCCTAATGGTTAAGGTCTTAACTCTTACTCTGGCCTAATAGCTAAGGTCTTAACTCTTACTCTGGCCTAATAGCTAATGTCTTAGACTCGTACTATGGCCTCCTGGTTAAGGTTTTAACTCTTACTCTGGCCTACTGGTTAAGGTCTTAACTCTTACTCTAGCCTAATGGTTAAGGTCTTAACTCTTACTCTGGGCTAATAGCTAAGGTCTTAGACTCGTACTCTGGCCTACAGGTTAAGGTCTTAACTCTTACTCTGGACTAATGGTTAAGGTCTTAACTCTTACTCTGGCCTAATAGCTAAGGTCTTAGACTCGTACTCTGGCCTAATGGTTAAGGTCTTAACTCTTACTCTGGCCTAATAGCTAAGGTCTTAACTCTTACTCTGGCCTAATAGCTAAGGTCTTAGACTCGTACTCTGGCCTAATGGTTAAGGTCTTAACTCTTACTCTGGCCTACTTGTTAAGGTCCTAACTCTTTCTCTGGCCTACTGGTTAAGGTCTTAACTCTTACTCTGGCCTAAAAGCTGAGGTCTTAGACTCGTACTCTGGCCTAACGGTTAAGGTCTTAACTCTTACTCTGGCCTACTGGTTAAGGTCTTAACTCTTACTCTGGCCTAATAGCTAAGGTCTTAGACTCGTACTCTGGCCTAATGGTTAAGGTCTTAACTCTTACTCTGGCCTAATGGTTAAGGTCTTAACTCTTACTCTGGCCTAATGGTTAAGGTCTTAAGTCTTACTCTGGCCTAATAGCTAAGGTCTTAACTCTTACTCTGGCCTAATAGTTAAGGTCTTAGACTCGTACTCTGGCCTACAGGTTAACGTCTTAACTCTTACAATGGACTACTGGTTAAGGTCTTAACTCTTACTCTGGCCTAATAGCTAAGGTCTTAGACTCGTACTCTGGCCTAATGGTTAAGGTCTTAACTCTTACTCTGGCCTAATAGCTAAGGTCTTAACTCTTACTCTGGCCTAATAGCTAAGGTCTTAGACTCATACTCTGGCCTACTGGTTAAGGTCTTAACTCTTACTCTGGCCTACTGGTTAAGGTCTTAACTCTTACTCTGGCCTAATAGCTAAGGTCTTAGATTAATACTCTGGCCTAATAGCTAAGAACTCAGACTCGTACTCTGGCCTAATGGTTAAGGTCTTAACTCTTACTCTGGCCTAATGGTTAAGGTCTTAACTCTTACTCTGGCCTAATAGCTAAGGTCTTAGACTCGTACTCTGGCCTACAGGTTAAGGTCTTAACTCTTACTCTGGACTACTGGTTAAGGTCTTAACTCTTACTCTGGCCTAATAGCTAAGGTCTTAGACTCGTACTCTGGCCTAATGGTTAAGGTCTTAACTCTTACTCTGGCCTAATAGCTAAGGTCTTAACTCTTACTCTGGCCTAATAGCTAAGGTCTTAGACTCATACTCTGGCCTACTGGTTAAGGTCTTAACTCTTACTCTGGCCTACTGGTTAAGGTCTTAACTCTTACTCTGGCCTAATAGCTAAGGTCTTAGATTAATACTCTGGCCTAATAGCTAAGAACTCAGACTCGTACTCTGGCCTAATGGTTAAGGTCTTAACTCTTACTCTGGCCTAATGGTTAAGGTCTTAACTCTTACTCTGGCCTAATAGCTAAGGTCTTAGACTCGTACTCTGGCCTAATGGTTAAGGTCTTAACTCTTACTCTGGCCTACTTGTTAAGGTCCTAACTCTTTCTCTGGCCTACTGGTTAAGGTCTTAACTCTTACTCTGGCCTAAAAGCTGAGGTCTTAGACTCATACTCTGGCCTAACGGTTAAGGTCTTAACTCTTACTCTGGTCTACTGGTTAAGGTCTTAACTCTTACTCTGGCCTAATAGCTAAGGTCTTAGACTCGTACTCTGGCCTAACGGTTAAGGTCTTAACTCTTACTCTGGCCTAATGGTTAAGGTCTTAACTCTTACTCTGGCCTAATGGTTAAGGTCTTAAGTCTTACTCTGGCCTAATAGCTAAGGTCTTAACTCTTACTCTGGCCTAATAGTTAAGGTCTTAGACTCGTACTCTGGCCTACAGGTTAACGTCTTAACTCTTACAATGGACTACTGGTTAAGGTCTTAACTCTTACTCTGGCCTAATAGCTAAGGTCTTAGACTCGTACTCTGGCCTAATGGTTAAGGTCTTAACTCTTACTCTGGCCTAATAGCTAAGGTCTTAACTCTTACTCTGGCCTAATAGCTAAGGTCTTAGACTCGTACTATGGCCTCCTGGTTAAGGTTTTAACTCTTACTCTGGCCTACTGGTTAAGGTCTTAACTCTTACTCTAGCCTAATGGTTAAGGTCTTAACTCTTACTCTGGGCTAATAGCTAATGTCTTAGACTCATACTCTGGCCTAATGGTTAAGGTCTTAACTCTTATTCTGGCCTACTGGGTAAGGTCTTATCTCTTTCTCTGGCCTACAGGTTAAGGTCTTAACTCTTACTCTGGCCTAATAGCTAAGGTCTTAGACTTCTACTCTGGCCTACTGGTTAAGGTCTTAACTCTTACTCTGGCCTACTGGTTAAGGTCTTAACTCTTACTCTGGCCTAATAGCTAAGGTCTTAGACTCGTACTCTGGCCTAATGGTTAAGGTCTTAACTCTTACGCTGGCCTAATAGCTAAGGTCTTAACCCTTACTCTGGCCTAATAGCTAAGGTCTTAGATTAATACTCTGGCCTAATGGTTAAGGTCTTAACTCTTACTCTGGCCTACTGGTTAAGTTCTTAACTCTTACTCTGGCCTAATAGCTAAGGTCTTAACTCTTTCTCAGGCCTAATAGCTAAGATCTTAGACTCGTACTCTGGCCTACTGGTTAAGGTGTTAACTCTTACTCTGGCCTACTGGTTAAGGTCTTAACTCTTACTCTGGCCTAATAGCTAAGAACTCAGACTCGTACTCTGGCCTAATGGTTAAGGTCTTAACTCTTACTCTGGCCTAATGGTTAAGGTCTTAACTCTTACTCTGGCCTAATAGCTAAGGTCTTAGACTTGTACTCTGGCCTACAGGTTAAGGTCTTAACTCTTACTCTGGACTAATGGTTAAGGTCTTAACTCTTACTCTGGCCTAATAGCTAAGGTCTTAGACTCGTACTCTGGCCTAATGGTTTAGGTCTTAACTCTTACTCTGGCCTAATGGTTAAGGTCTTAACTCTTACTCTGGCCTAATGGTTAAGGTCTTAAGTCTTACTCTGGCCTAATAGCTAAGGTCTTTACTCTTACTCTGGCCTAATAGTTAAGGTCTTAGACTCGTACTCTGGCCTACAGGTTAAGGTCTTAACTCTTACTCTGGACTACTGGTTAAGGTCTTACCTCTTACTCTGGCCTAATAGCTAAGGTCTTAGACTCGTACTCTGGCCTAATGGTTAAGGTCTTAACTCTTATTCTGGCCTAATAGCTAAGGTCTTAACTCTTACTCTGGCCTAATAGCTAAGGTCTTAGACTCGTACTCTGGCCTAATGGTTAAGGTCTTAACTCTTACTCTGGCCTAATGGTTAAGGTCTTAACTCTTACTCTGGCCTAATGGTTAAGGTCTTAAGTCTTACTCTGGCCTAATAGCTAAGGTCTTTACTCTTACTCTGGCCTAATAGTTAAGGTCTTAGACTCGTACTCTGGCCTACAGGTTAAGGTCTTAACTCTTACTCTGGACTACTGGTTAAGGTCTTACCTCTTACTCTGGCCTAATAGCTAAGGTCTTAGACTCATACTCTGGCCTAATGGTTAAGGTCTTAACTCTTACTCTGGCCTAATAGCTAAGGTCTTAACTCTTACTCTGGCCTAATAGCTAAGGTCTTAGACTCGTACTCTGGCCTAATGGTTAAGGTCTTAACTCTTACTCTGGCCTAAAAGCTGAGGTCTTAGACTCGTACTCTGGCCTAATGGTTAAGGTCTTAACTCTTACTCTGGCCTACTGGTTAAGGTCTTAACTCTTACTCTGGCCTAATAGCTAAGGTCTTAGACTCGTACTCTGGCCTAATGGTTAAGGTCTTAACTCTTACTCTGGCCTAATGGTTAAGGTCTTAACTCTTACTCTGGCCTAATGGTTAAGGTCTTAAGTCTTACTCTGGCCTAATAGCTAAGGTCTTAACTCTTACTCTGGCCTAATAGTTAAGGTCTTAGACTCGTACTCTGGCCTACAGGTTAACGTCTTAACTCTTACAATGGACTACTGGTTAAGGTCTTAACTCTTACTCTGGCCTAATAGCTAAGGTCTTAGACTCGTACTCTGGCCTAATGGTTAAGGTCTTAACTCTTACTCTGGCCTAGTAGCTAAGGTCTTAACTCTTACTCTGGCCTAATAGCTAAGGTCTTAGACTCGTACTATGGCCTCCTGGTTAAGGTTTTAACTCTTACTCTGGCCTACTGGTTAAGGTCTTAACTCTTACTCTAGCCTAATGGTTAAGGTCTTAACTCTTACTCTGGGCTAATAGCTAAGGTCTTAGACTCGTACTCTGGCCTACAGGTTAAGGTCTTAACTCTTACTCTGGACTAATGGTTAAGGTCTTAACTCTTACTCTGGCCTAATAGCTAAGGTCTTAGACTCGTACTCTGGCCTAATGGTTAAGGTCTTAACTCTTACTCTGGCCTACTTGTTAAGGTCCTAACTCTTTCTCTGGCCTACTGGTTAAGGTCTTAACTCTTACTCTGGCCTAAAAGCTGAGGTCTTAGACTCGTACTCTGGCCTAACGGTTAAGGTCTTAACTCTTACTCTGGCCTACTGGTTAAGGTCTTAACTCTTACTCTGGCCTAATAGCTAAGGTCTTAGACTCGTACTCTGGCCTAATGGTTAAGGTCTTAACTCTTACTCTGGCCTAATGGTTAAGGTCTTAACTCTTACTCTGGCCTAATGGTTAAGGTCTTAAGTCTTACTCTGGCCTAATAGCTAAGGTCTTAACTCTTACTCTGGCCTAATAGTTAAGGTCTTAGACTCGTACTCTGGCCTACAGGTTAACGTCTTAACTCTTACAATGGACTACTGGTTAAGGTCTTAACTCTTACTCTGGCCTAATAGCTAAGGTCTTAGACTCGTACTCTGGCCTAATGGTTAAGGTCTTAACTCTTACTCTGGCCTAATAGCTAAGGTCTTAACTCTTACTCTGGCCTAATAGCTAAGGTCTTAGACTCGTACTATGGCCTCCTGGTTAAGGTTTTAACTCTTACTCTGGCCTACTGGTTAAGGTCTTAACTCTTACTCTAGCCTAATGGTTAAGGTCTTAACTCTTACTCTGGGCTAATAGCTAAGGTCTTAGACTCGTACTCTGGCCTAATGGTTAAGGTCTTAACTCTTATTCTGGCCTACTGGGTAAGGTCTTATCTCTTTCTCTGGCCTACAGGTTAAGGTCTTAACTCTTACTCTGGCCTAATAGCTAAGGTCTTAGACTTCTACTCTGGCCTACTGGTTAAGGTCTTAACTCTTACTCTGGCCTACTGGTTAAGGTCTCAACTCTTACTCTGGCCTAATAGCTAAGGTCTTAGACTCGTACTCTGGCCTAATGGTTAAGGTCTTAACTCTTACGCTGGCCTAATAGCTAAGGTCTTAACCCTTACTCTGGCCTAATAGCTAAGGTCTTAGATTAATACTCTGGCCTAATGGTTAAGGTCTTAACTCTTACTCTGGCCTACTGGTTAAGTTCTTAACTCTTACTCTGGCCTAATAGCTAAGGTCTTAACTCTTTCTCAGGCCTAATAGCTAAGATCTTAGACTCGTACTCTGGCCTACTGGTTAAGGTGTTAACTCTTACTCTGGCCTACTGGTTAAGGTCTTAACTCTTACTCTGGCCTAATAGCTAAGAACTCAGACTCGTACTCTGGCCTAATGGTCAAGGTCTTAACTCTTACTCTGGCCTAATGGTTAAGGTCTTAACTCTTACTCTGGCCTAATAGCTAAGGTCTTAGACTTGTACTCTGGCCTACAGGTTAAGGTCTTAACTCTTACTCTGGACTAATGGTTAAGGTCTTAACTCTTACTCTGGCCTAATAGCTAAGGTCTTAGACTCGTACTCTGGCCTAATGGTTAAGGTCTTAACTCTTACTCTGGCCTAATGGTTAAGGTCTTAACTCTTACTCTGGCCTAATGGTTAAGGTCTTAAGTCTTACTCTGGCCTAATAGCTAAGGTCTTTACTCTTACTCTGGCCTAATAGTTAAGGTCTTAGACTCATACTCTGGCCTACAGGTTAAGGTCTTAACTCTTACTCTTGACTACTGGTTAAGGTCTTACCTCTTACTCTGGCCTAATAGCTAAGGTCTTAGACTCGTACTCTGGCCTAATGGTTAAGGTCTTAACTCTTACTCTGGCCTAATAGCTAAGGTCTTAACTCTTACTCTGGCCTAATAGCTAAGGTCTTAGACTCGTACTATGGCCTCCTGGTTAACGTTTTAACTCTTACTCTGGCCTACTGGTTAAGGTCTTAACTGTTACTCTAGCCAAATGGTTAAGGTCTTAACTCTTACTCTGGGCTAATAGCTAAGGTCTTAGACTCGTACTCTGGCCTAATGGTTAAGGTCTTAACTCTTATTCTGGCCTACTGGGTAAGGTCTTATCTCTTTCTCTGGCCTACAGGTTAAGGTCTTAACTCTTACTCTGGCCTAATAGCTAAGGTCTTAGACTTCTACTCTGGCCTACTGGTTAAGGTCTTAACTCTTACTCTGGCCTACTGGTTAAGGTCTTAACTCTTACTCTGGCCTAATAGCTAAGGTCTTAGACTCGTACTCTGGCCTAATGGTTAAGGTCTTAACTCTTACGCTGGCCTAATAGCTAAGGTCTTAACCCTTACTCTGGCCTAATAGCTAAGGTCTTAGATTAATACTCTGGCCTAATGGTTAAGGTCTTAACTCTTACTCTGGCCTACTGGTTAAGGTCTTAACTCTTACTCTGGCCTAATAGCTAAGGTCTTAACTCTTACTCTGGCCTAATAGCTAAGGTCTTAGACTCGTACTCTGGCCTACTGGTTAAGGTCTTAACTCTTACTCTGGCCTACTGGTTAAGGTCTTAACTCTTACTCTGGCCTAATAGCTAAGAACTCAGACTCGTACTCTGGCCTAATGGTTAAGGTCTTAACTCTTACTCTGGCCTAATAGCTAAGGTCTTAGACTCGTACTCTGGCCTACAGGTTAAGGTCTTAACTCTTACTCTGGACTAATGGTTAAGGTCTTAACTCTTACTCTGGCCTAATAGCTAAGGTCTTAGACTCGTACTCTGGCCTAATGGTTAAGGTATTAACTCTTACTCTGGCCTACTGGTTAAGTTCTTAACTCTTACTCTGGCCTAATAGCTAAGGTCTTAACTCTTTCTCAGGCCTAATAGCTAAGATCTTAGACTCGTACTCTGGCCTACTGGTTAAGGTGTTAACTCTTACTCTGGCCTACTGGTTAAGGTCTTAACTCTTACTCTGGCCTAATAGCTAAGAACTCAGACTCGTACTCTGGCCTAATGGTTAAGGTCTTAACTCTTACTCTGGCCTAATGGTTAAGGTCTTAACTCTTACTCTGGCCTAATAGCTAAGGTCTTAGACTTGTACTCTGGCCTACAGGTTAAGGTCTTAACTCTTACTCTGGACTAATGGTTAAGGTCTTAACTCTTACTCTGGCCTAATAGCTAAGGTCTTAGACTCGTACTCTGGCCTAATGGTTAAGGTCTTAACTCTTACTCTGGCCTAATGGTTAAGGTCTTAACTCTTACTCTGGCCTAATGGTTAAGGTCTTAAGTCTTACTCTGGCCTAATAGCTAAGGTCTTTACTCTTACTCTGGCCTAATAGTTAAGGTCTTAGACTCGTACTCTGGCCTACAGGTTAAGGTCTTAACTCTTACTCTGGACTACTGGTTAAGGTCTTACCTCTTACTCTGGCCTAATACCTAAGGTCTTAGACTCGTACTCTGGCCTAATGGTTAAGGTCTTAACTCTTACTCTGGCCTAATAGCTAAGGTCTTAACTCTTACTCTGGCATAATAGCTAAGGTCTTAGACTCGTACTCTGGCCTAATGGTTAAGGTCTTAACTCTTACTCTGGCCTAATGGTTAAGGTCTTAACTCTTACTCTGGCCTAATGGTTAAGGTCTTAAGTCTTACTCTGGCCTAATAGCTAAGGTCTTTACTCTTACTCTGGCCTAATAGTTAAGGTCTTAGACTCGTACTCTGGCCTACAGGTTAAGGTCTTAACTCTTACTCTGGACTACTGGTTAAGGTCTTACCTCTTACTCTGGCCTAATAGCTAAGGTCTTAGACTCGTACTCTGGCCTAATGGTTAAGGTGTTAACTCTTACTCTGGCCTAATAGCTAAGGTCTTAACTCTTACTCTGGCCTAATAGCTAAGGTCTTAACTCTTACTCTGGCCTAATAGCTAAGGTCTTAGACTCGTACTCTGGCCTAATGGTTAAGGTCTTAACTCTTACTCTGGCCTACTTGTTAAGGTCCTAACTCTTTCTCTGGCCTACTGGTTAAGGTCTTAACTCTTACTCTGGCCTAAAAGCTGAGGTCTTAGACTCGTACTCTGGCCTAACGGTTAAGGTCTTAACTCTTACTCTGGCCTACTGGTTAAGGTCTTAACTCTTACTCTGGCCTAATAGCTAAGGTCTTAGACTCGTACTCTGGCCTAATGGTTAAGGTCTTAACTCTTACTCTGGCCTAATGGTTAAGGTCTTAACTCTTACTCTGGCCTAATGGTTAAGGTCTTAAGTCTTACTCTGGCCTAATAGCTAAGGTCTTAACTCTTACTCTAGCCTAATAGTTAAGGTCTTAGACTCGTACTCTGGCCTACAGGTTAACGTCTTAACTCTTACAATGGACTACTGGTTAAGGTCTTAACTCTTACTCTGGCCTAATAGCTAAGGTCTTAGACTCATACTATGGCCTACAGGTTAAGGTCTTAACTCTTACTCTGGCCTAATGGTTAAGGTCTTAACTCGTACTCTGGCCTACAGGTTAAGGTCTTAACTCTTACTCTGGCCTAATAGCTAAGGTCTTAACTCTTACTCTGGCCTAATAGCTAAGGTCTTAACTCTTACTCTGGCCTAATAGCTAAGGTCTTAGACTCGTACACTGGCCTAATAGCTAAGGTCTTAGACTCGTACTATGGCCTACAGGTTACGGTCTTAACTCTTACTCTGGCCTACTGCTTAAGGTCTTAAGTCTTACTCTGGCCTAATAGCTAAGGTCTTAACTCTTACTCTGGCCTAATAGCTAAGGTCTTAGACTCGTACTCTGGCCTAATGGTTAAGGTCTTAACTCTTACTCTGGCCTAATAGCTAAGGTCTTAACCCTTACTCTGGCCTAATAGCTAAGGTCTTAGACTAATACTCTGGCCTAATGGTTAAGGTCTTAACTCTTACTCTGGCCTTATAGCTAAGGTCTTAACTCTTACTCTGGCTTAATAGCTAAGGTCTTAACTCTTACTCTGGCCTAATAGCTAAGGTCTTAACTCTTACTCTGGCTTAATAGCTAAGGTCTTAGACTCGTACTCTGGCCTAATGGTTAAGGTCTTAACTCTTACTCTGGCCTAATAGCTAATGTCTTAGACTCGTACTCTGGCCTAATGGTTAAGGTCTTAACTCTTACTCTGGCCTAATAGCTAAGGTCTTAACTCTTACTCTGGCCTAATAGCTAAGGTCTTAGACTCATACTCTGGCCTAATGGTTAAGGTCTTAACTCTTACTCTGGCCTAATAGCTAAGGTCTTAGATTAATACTCTGGCCTAATGGTTAAGGTCTTAACTCTTACTCTGGCCTACTGGTTAAGGTCTTAACTCTTACTCTGGCCTAATAGCTAAGGTCTTAGACTCGTACTCTGGCCTACTGGTTAAGGTCTTAACTCTTACTCTGGCCTACTGGTTAAGGTCTTAACTCTTACTCTGGCCTAATAGCTAAGAACTCAGACTCGTACTCTGGCCTAATGGTTAAGGTCTTAACTCTTACTCTGGCCTAATGGTTAAGGTCTTAACTCTTACTCTGGCCTAATAGCTAAGGTCTTAGACTCGTACTCTGGCCTACAGGTTAAGGTCTTAACTCTTACTCTGGACTACTGGTTAAGGTCTTAACTCTTACTCTGGCCTAATAGCTAAGGTCTTAGACTCGTACTCTGGCCTAATGGTTAAGGTCTTAACTCTTACTCTGGCCTAATAGCTAAGGTCTTAACTCTTACTCTGGCCTAATAGCTGAGGTCTTAGACTCGTACTCTGGCCTAATGGTTAAGGTCTTAACTCTTACTCTGGCCTACTTGTTAAGGTCCTAACTCTTTCTCTGGCCTACTGGTTAAGGTCTTAACTCTTACTCTGGCCTAAAAGCTGAGGTCTTAGACTCATACTCTGGCCTAACGGTTAAGGTCTTAACTCTTACTCTGGCCTACTGGTTAAGGTCTTAACTCTTACTCTGGCCTAATAGCTAAGGTCTTAGACTCGTACTCTGGCCTAATGGTTAAGGTCTTAACTCTTACTCTGGCCTAATGGTTAAGGTCTTAACTCTTACTCTGGCCTAATGGTTAAGGTCTTAAGTCTTACTCTGGCCTAATAGCTAAGGTCTTAACTCTTACTCTGGCCTAATAGTTAAGGTCTTAGACTCGTACTCTGGCCTACAGGTTAACGTCTTAACTCTTACAATGGACTACTGGTTAAGGTCTTAACTCTTACTCTGGCCTAATAGCTAAGGTCTTAGACTCGTACTCTGGCCTAATGGTTAAGGTCTTAACTCTTACTCTGGCCTAATAGCTAAGGTCTTAACTCTTACTCTGGCCTAATAGCTAAGGTCTTAGACTCGTACTATGGCCTCCTGGTTAAGGTTTTAACTCTTACTCTGGCCTACTGGTTAAGGTCTTAACTCTTACTCTAGCCTAATGGTTAAGGTCTTAACTCTTACTCTGGGCTAATAGCTAAGGTCTTAGACTCGTACTCTGGCCTAATGGTTAAGGTCTTAACTCTTATTCTGGCCTACTGGGTAAGGTCTTATCTCTTTCTCTGGCCTACAGGTTAAGGTCTTAACTCTTACTCTGGCCTAATAGCTAAGGTCTTAGACTTCTACTCTGGCCTACTGGTTAAGGTCTTAACTCTTACTCTGGCCTAATAGCTAAGGTCTTAGACTCGTACTCTGGCCTAATGGTTAAGGTCTTAACTCTTACGCTGGCCTAATAGCTAAGGTCTTAACCCTTACTCTGGCCTAATAGCTAAGGTCTTAGATTAATACTCTGGCCTAATGGTTAAGGTCTTAACTCTTACTCTGGCCTACTGGTTAAGTTCTTAACTCTTACTCTGGCCTAATAGCTAAGGTCTTAACTCTTTCTCAGGCCTAATAGCTAAGATCTTAGACTCGTACTCTGGCCTACTGGTTAAGGTGTTAACTCTTACTCTGGCCTACTGGTTAAGGTCTTAACTCTTACTCTGGCCTAATAGCTAAGAACTCAGACTCGTACTCTGGCCTAATGGTTAAGGTCTTAACTCTTACTCTGGCCTAATGGTTAAGGTCTTAACTCTTACTCTGGCCTAATAGCTAAGGTCTTAGACTTGTACTCTGGCCTACAGGTTAAGGTCTTAACTCTTACTCTGGACTAATGGTTAAGGTCTTAACTCTTACTCTGGCCTAATAGCTAAGGTCTTAGACTCGTACTCTGGCCTAATGGTTAAGGTCTTAACTCTTACTCTGGCCTAATGGTTAAGGTCTTAACTCTTACTCTGGCCTAATGGTTAAGGTCTTAAGTCTTACTCTGGCCTAATAGCTAAGGTCTTTACTCTTACTCTGGCCTAATAGTTAAGGTCTTAGACTCGTACTCTGGCCTACAGGTTAAGGTCTTAACTCTTACTCTGGACTACTGGTTAAGGTCTTACCTCTTACTCTGGCCTAATAGCTAAGGTCTTAGACTCGTACTCTGGCCTAATGGTTAAGGTCTTAACTCTTACTCTGGCCTAATAGCTAAGGTCTTAACTCTTACTCTGGCCTAATAGCTAAGGTCTTAGACTCGTACTCTGGCCTAATGGTTACGGTCTTAACTCTTACTCTGGCCTAATGGTTAAGGTCTTAACTCTTACTCTGGCCTAATGGTTAAGGTCTTAAGTCTTACTCTGGCCTAATAGCTAAGGTCTTTACTCTTACTCTGGCCTAATAGTTAAGGTCTTAGACTCGTACTCTGGCCTACAGGTTAAGGTCTTAACTCTTACTCTGGACTACTGGTTAAGGTCTTACATCTTACTCTGGCCTAATAGCTAAGGTCTTAGACTCGTACTCTGGCCTAATGGTTAAGGTCTTAACTCTTACTCTGGCCTAATAGCTAAGGTCTTAACTCTTACTCTGGCCTAATAGCTAAGGTCTTAACTCTTACTCTGGCCTAATAGCTAAGGTCTTAGACTCGTACTCTGGCCTAATGGTTAAGGTCTTAACTCTTACTCTGGCCTACTTGTTAAGGTCCTAACTCTTTCTCTGGCCTACTGGTTAAGGTCTTAACTCTTACTCTGGCCTAAAAGCTGAGGTCTTAGACTCGTACTCTGGCCTAACGGTTAAGGTCTTAACTCTTACTCTGGCCTACTGGTTAAGGTCTTAACTCTTACTCTGTCCTAATAGCTAAGGTCTTAGACTCGTACTCTGGCCTAATGGTTAAGGTCTTAACTCTTACTCTGGCCTAATGGTTAAGGTCTTAACTCTTACTCTGGCCTAATGGTTAAGGTCTTAAGTCTTACTCTGGCCTAATAGCTAAGGTCTTAACTCTTACTCTGGCCTAATAGTTAAGGTCTTAGACTCGTACTCTGGCCTACAGGTTAACGTCTTAACTCTTACAATGGACTACTGGTTAAGGTCTTAACTCTTACTCTGGCCTAATAGCTAAGGTCTTAGACTCGTACTCTGGCCTAATGGTTAAGGTCTTAACTCTTACTCTGGCCTAATAGCTAAGGTCTTAACTCTTACTCTGGCCTAATAGCCAAGGTCTTAGACTCGTACTATGGCCTCCTGGTTAAGGTTTTAACTCTTACTCTGGCCTACTGGTTAAGGTCTTAACTCTTACTCTAGCCTAATGGTTAAGGTCTTAACTCTTACTCTGGGCTAATAGCTAAGGTCTTAGACTCGTACTCTGGCCTAATGGTTAAGGTCTTAACTCTTATTCTGGCCTACTGGGTAAGGTCTTATCTCTTTCTCTGGCCTACAGGTTAAGGTCTTAACTCTTACTCTGGCCTAATAGCTAAGGTCTTAGACTTCTACTCTGGCCTACTGGTTAAGGTCTTAACTCTTACTCTGGCCTACTGGTTAAGGTCTCAACTCTTACTCTGGCCTAATAGCTAAGGTCTTAGACTCGTACTCTGGCCTAATGGTTAAGGTCTTAACTCTTACGCTGGCCTAATAGCTAAGGTCTTAACCCTTACTCTGGCCTAATAGCTAAGGTCTTAGATTAATACTCTGGCCTAATGGTTAAGGTCTTAACTCTTACTCTGGCCTACTGGTTAAGTTCTTAACTCTTACTCTGGCCTAATAGCTAAGGTCTTAACTCTTTCTCAGGCCTAATAGCTAAGATCTTAGACTCGTACTCTGGCCTACTGGTTAAGGTGTTAACTCTTACTCTGGCCTACTGGTTAAGGTCTTAACTCTTACTCTGGCCTAATAGCTAAGAACTCAGACTCGTACTCTGGCCTAATGGTTAAGGTCTTAACTCTTACTCTGGCCTAATGGTTAAGGTCTTAACTCTTACTCTGGCCTAATAGCTAAGGTCTTAGACTTGTACTCTGGCCTACAGGTTAAGGTCTTAACTCCTTACTCTGGACTAATGGTTAAGGTCTTAACTCTTACTCTGGCCTAATAGCTAAGGTCTTAGACTCGTACTCTGGCCTAATGGTTAAGGTCTTAACTCTTACTCTGGCCTAATGGTTCAGGTCTTAACTCTTACTCTGGCCTAATGGTTAAGGTCTTAAGTCTTACTCTGGCCTAATAGCTAAGGTCTTTACTCTTACTCTGGCCTAATAGTTAAGGTCTTAACTCATACTCTGGCCTACAGGTTAAGGTCTTAACTCTTACTCTTGACTACTGGTTAAGGTCTTACCTCTTACTCTGGCCTAATAGCTAAGGTCTTAGACTCGTACTCTGGCCTAATGGTTAAGGTCTTAACTCTTACTCTGGCCTAATAGCTAAGGTCTTAACTCTTACTCTGGCCTAATAGCTAAGGTCTTAGACTCGTACTATGGCCTCCTGGTTAAGGTTTTAACTCTTACTCTGGCCTACTGGTTAAGGTCTTAACTCTTACTCTAGCCAAATGGTTAAGGTCTTAACTCTTACTCTGGGCTAATAGCTAAGGTCTTAGACTCGTACTCTGGCCTAATGGTTAAGGTCTTAACTCTTATTCTGGCCTACTGGGTAAGGTCTTATCTCTTTCTCTGGCCTACAGGTTAAGGTCTTAACTCTTACTCTGGCCTAATAGCTAAGGTCTTAGACTTCTACTCTGGCCTACTGGTTAAGGTTTTAACTCTTACTCTGGCCTACTGGTTAAGGTCTTAACTCTTACTCTGGCCTAATAGCTAAGGTCTTAGACTCGTACTCTGGCCTAATGGTTAAGGTCTTAACTCTTACGCTGGCCTAATAGCTAAGGTCTTAACCCTTACTCTGGCCTAATAGCTAAGGTCTTAGATTAATACTCTGGCCTAATGGTTAAGGTCTTAACTCTTACTCTGGCCTACTGGTTAAGGTCTTAACTCTTACTCTGACCTAATAGCTAAGGTCTTAACTCTTACTCTGGCCTAATAGCTAAGGTCTTAGACTCGTACTCTGGCCTACTGGTTAAGGTCTTAACTCTTACTCTGGCCTACTGGTTAAGGTCTTAACTCTTACTCTGGCCTAATAGCTAAGAACTCAGACTCGTACTCTGGCCTAATGGTTAAGGTCTTAACTCTTACTCTGGCCTAATAGCTAAGGTCTTAACTCTTACTCTGGCCTAATAGCTAAGGTCTTAACTCTTACTCTGGCCTAATAGCTAAGGTCTTAGACTCGTACTCTGGCCTAATGGTTAAGGTCTTAACTCTTACTCTGGCCTAATGGTTAAGGTCTTAACTCTTACTCTGGCCTAATGGTTAAGGTCTTAAGTCTTACTCTGGCCTAATAGCTAAGGTCTTTACTCTTACTCTGGCCTAATAGTTAAGGTCTTAGACTCGTACTCTGGCCTACAGGTTAAGGTCTTAACTCTTACTCTGGACTACTGGTTAAGGTCTTACCTCTTACTCTGGCCTAATAGCTAAGGTCTTAGACTCGTACTCTGGCCTAATGGTTAAGGTCTTAACTCTTACTCTGGCCTAATAGCTAAGGTCTTAACTCTTACTCTGGCCTAATAGCTAAGGTCTTAACTCTTACTCTGGCCTAATAGCTAAGGTCTTAGACTCGTACTCTGGCCTAATGGTTAAGGTCTTAACTCTTACTCTGGCCTACTTGTTAAGGTCCTAACTCTTTCTCTGGCCTACTGGTTAAGGTCTTAACTCTTACTCTGGCCTAAAAGCTGAGGTCTTAGACTCGTACTCTGGCCTAATGGTTAAGGTCTTAACTCTTACTCTGGCCTACTGGTTAAGGTCTTAACTCTTACTCTGGCCTAATAGCTAAGGTCTTAGACTCGTACTCTGGCCTAATGGTTAAGGTCTTAACTCTTACTCTGGCCTAATGGTTAAGGTCTTAACTCTTACTCTGGCCTAATGGTTAAGGTCTTAAGTCTTACTCTGGCCTAATAGCTAAGGTCTTAACTCTTACTCTGGCCTAATAGTTAAGGTCTTAGACTCGTACTCTGGCCTACAGGTTAACGTCTTAACTCTTACAATGGACTACTGGTTAAGGTCTTAACTCTTACTCTGGCCTAATAGCTAAGGTCTTAGACTCGTACTCTGGCCTAATGGTTAAGGTCTTAACTCTTACTCTGGCCTAATAGCTAAGGTCTTAACTCTTACTCTGGCCTAATAGCTAAGGTCTTAGACTCGTACTATGGCCTCCTGGTTAAGGTTTTAACTCTTACTCTGGCCTACTGGTTAAGGTCTTAACTCTTACTCTAGCCTAATGGTTAAGGTCTTAACTCTTACTCTGGGCTAATAGCTAAGGTCTTAGACTCGTACTCTGGCCTACAGGTTAAGGTCTTAACTCTTACTCTGGACTAATGGTTAAGGTCTTAACTCTTACTCTGGCCTAATAGCTAAGGTCTTAGACTCGTACTCTGGCCTAATGGTTAAGGTCTTAACTCTTACTCTGGCCTAATAGCTAAGGTCTTAACTCTTACTCTGGCCTAATAGCTAAGGTCTTAGACTCGTACTCTGGCCTAATGGTTAAGGTCTTAACTCTTACTCTGGCCTACTTGTTAAGGTCCTAACTCTTTCTCTGGCCTACTGGTTAAGGTCTTAACTCTTACTCTGGCCTAAAAGCTGAGGTCTTAGACTCGTACTCTGGCCTAATGGTTAAGGTCTTAACTCTTACTCTGGCCTACTGGTTAAGGTCTTAACTCTTACTCTGGCCTAATAGCTAAGGTCTTAGACTCGTACTCTGGCCTAATGGTTAAGGTCTTAACTCTTACTCTGGCCTAATGGTTAAGGTCTTAACTCTTACTCTGGCCTAATGGTTAAGGTCTTAAGTCTTACTCTGGCCTAATAGCTAAGGTCTTAACTCTTACTCTGGCCTAATAGTTAAGGTCTTAGACTCGTACTCTGGCCTACAGGTTAACGTCTTAACTCTTACAATGGACTACTGGTTAAGGTCTTAACTCTTACTCTGGCCTAATAGCTAAGGTCTTAGACTCGTACTCTGGCCTAATGGTTAAGGTCTTAACTCTTACTCTGGCCTAATAGCTAAGGTCTTAACTCTTACTCTGGCCTAATAGCTAAGGTCTTAGACTCGTACTATGGCCTCCTGGTTAAGGTTTTAACTCTTACTCTGGCCTACTGGTTAAGGTCTTAACTCTTACTCTAGCCTAATGGTTAAGGTCTTAACTCTTACTCTGGGCTAATAGCTAAGGTCTTAGACTCGTACTCTGGCCTACAGGTTAAGGTCTTAACTCTTACTCTGGACTAATGGTTAAGGTCTTAACTCTTACTCTGGCCTAATAGCTAAGGTCTTAGACTCGTACTCTGGCCTAATGGTTAAGGTCTTAACTCTTACTCTGGCCTAATAGCTAAGGTCTTAACTCTTACTCTGGCCTAATAGCTAAGGTCTTAGACTCGTACTCTGGCCTAATGGTTAAGGTCTTAACTCTTACTCTGGCCTACTTGTTAAGGTCCTAACTCTTTCTCTGGCCTACTGGTTAAGGTCTTAACTCTTACTCTGGCCTAAAAGCTGAGGTCTTAGACTCGTACTCTGGCCTAACGGTTAAGGTCTTAACTCTTACTCTGGCCTACTGGTTAAGGTCTTAACTCTTACTCTGGCCTAATAGCTAAGGTCTTAGACTCGTACTCTGGCCTAATGGTTAAGGTCTTAACTCTTACTCTGGCCTAATGGTTAAGGTCTTAACTCTTACTCTGGCCTAATGGTTAAGGTCTTAAGTCTTACTCTGGCCTAATAGCTAAGGTCTTAACTCTTACTCTGGCCTAATAGTTAAGGTCTTAGACTCGTACTCTGGCCTACAGGTTAACGTCTTAACTCTTACTCTGGCCTACTGGTTAAGGTCTCAACTCTTACTCTGGCCTAATAGCTAAGGTCTTAGACTCGTACTCTGGCCTAATGGTTAAGGTCTTAACTCTTACGCTGGCCTAATAGCTAAGGTCTTAACCCTTACTCTGGCCTAATAGCTAAGGTCTTAGATTAATACTCTGGCCTAATGGTTAAGGTCTTAACTCTTACTCTGGCCTACTGGTTAAGTTCTTAACTCTTACTCTGGCCTAATAGCTAAGGTCTTAACTCTTTCTCAGGCCTAATAGCTAAGATCTTAGACTCGTACTCTGGCCTACTGGTTAAGGTGTTAACTCTTACTCTGGCCTACTGGTTAAGGTCTTAACTCTTACTCTGGCCTAATAGCTAAGAACTCAGACTCGTACTCTGGCCTAATGGTTAAGGTCTTAACTCTTACTCTGGCCTAATGGTTAAGGTCTTAACTCTTACTCTGGCCTAATAGCTAAGGTCTTAGACTTGTACTCTGGCCTACAGGTTAAGGTCTTAACTCCTTACTCTGGACTAATGGTTAAGGTCTTAACTCTTACTCTGGCCTAATAGCTAAGGTCTTAGACTCGTACTCTGGCCTAATGGTTAAGGTCTTAACTCTTACTCTGGCCTAATGGTTCAGGTCTTAACTCTTACTCTGGCCTAATGGTTAAGGTCTTAAGTCTTACTCTGGCCTAATAGCTAAGGTCTTTACTCTTACTCTGGCCTAATAGTTAAGGTCTTAACTCATACTCTGGCCTACAGGTTAAGGTCTTAACTCTTACTCTGTCCTACTGGTTAAGGTCTTAACTCTTACTCTGGCCTAATAGCTAATGTCTTAGACTCGTACTCTGGCCTAATGGTTAAGGTCTTAACTCTTACTCTGGCCTAATAGCTAAGGTCTTAACTCTTACTCTGGCCTAATAGCTAAGGTCTTAGACTCATACTCTGGCCTAATGGTTAAGGTCTTAACTCTTACTCTGGCCTAATAGCTAAGGTCTTAGATTAATACTCTGGCCTAATGGTTAAGGTCTTAACTCTTACTCTGGCCTACTGGTTAAGGTCTTAACTCTTACTCTGGCCTAATAGCTAAGGTCTTAGACTCGTACTCTGGCCTACTGGTTAAGGTCTTAACTCTTACTCTGGCCTACTGGTTAAGGTCTTAACTCTTACTCTGGCCTAATAGCTAAGAACTCAGACTCGTACTCTGGCCTAATGGTTAAGGTCTTAACTCTTACTCTGGCCTAATGGTTAAGGTCTTAACTCTTACTCTGGCCTAATAGCTAAGGTCTTAGACTCGTACTCTGGCCTACAGGTTAAGGTCTTAACTCTTACTCTGGACTACTGGTTAAGGTCTTAACTCTTACTCTGGCCTAATAGCTAAGGTCTTAGACTCGTACTCTGGCCTAATGGTTAAGGTCTTAACTCTTACTCTGGCCTAATAGCTAAGGTCTTAACTCTTACTCTGGCCTAATAGCTGAGGTCTTAGACTCGTACTCTGGCCTAATGGTTAAGGTCTTAACTCTTACTCTGGCCTACTTGTTAAGGTCCTAACTCTTTCTCTGGCCTACTGGTTAAGGTCTTAACTCTTACTCTGGCCTAAAAGCTGAGGTCTTAGACTCATACTCTGGCCTAACGGTTAAGGTCTTAACTCTTACTCTGGCCTACTGGTTAAGGTCTTAACTCTTACTCTGGCCTAATAGCTAAGGTCTTAGACTCGTACTCTGGCCTAATGGTTAAGGTCTTAACTCTTACTCTGGCCTAATGGTTAAGGTCTTAACTCTTACTCTGGCCTAATGGTTAAGGTCTTAAGTCTTACTCTGGCCTAATAGCTAAGGTCTTAACTCTTACTCTGGCCTAATAGTTAAGGTCTTAGACTCGTACTCTGGCCTACAGGTTAACGTCTTAACTCTTACAATGGACTACTGGTTAAGGTCTTAACTCTTACTCTGGCCTAATAGCTAAGGTCTTAGACTCGTACTCTGGCCTAATGGTTAAGGTCTTAACTCTTACTCTGGCCTAATAGCTAAGGTCTTAACTCTTACTCTGGCCTAATAGCTAAGGTCTTAGACTCGTACTATGGCCTCCTGGTTAAGGTTTTAACTCTTACTCTGGCCTACTGGTTAAGGTCTTAACTCTTACTCTAGCCTAATGGTTAAGGTCTTAACTCTTACTCTGGGCTAATAGCTAAGGTCTTAGACTCGTACTCTGGCCTAATGGTTAAGGTCTTAACTCTTATTCTGGCCTACTGGGTAAGGTCTTATCTCTTTCTCTGGCCTACAGGTTAAGGTCTTACCTCTTACTCAGGCCTCATAGCTACTGTCTTAACTCTTACTCTGGCATCATAGCTACTATCTTAACTCTTACTCTGGCCTAATAGCTACTGTCTTAACTCTTACTCTGGCCTCATAGCTACTGTCTTAACTCTTACTCTGGCCTAATGGTTAAGGTCTTGGACTCTTACTCTGGCCTCATAGATACTGTCTTAACTCTTACTCTTGCCTCATATCTACTGTCTTAACTCTTACTCTGGCCTAATAGCTACTGTCTTAACTCTTACTCTGGCCTCATAGCTACTGTCTTAACTCTTACTCTGGCCTCATAGCTACTGTCTTAACTCTTACTCTGGCCTAATGGTTAAGGTCTTGGACTCTTACTCTGGCCTCATAGCTACTGTCTTAACTCTTACTCTGGCCTAATAGCTACTGTCTTAACTCTTACTCTGGCCTAATAGCTACTGTCTTAACTCTTACTCTGGCCTAATGGTTAAGGTCTTGGACTCTTACTCTGGCCTCATAGCTACTGTCTTAACTCTTACTCTGGCCTCATAGCTACTGTCTAAACTCTTACTCTGGCCTCATAGTTACTGTCTTAACTCTTACTCTGGCCTAATGGTTAAGGTCTTGGACTCTTACTCTGGCCTCATAGCTACTGTCTTAACTCTTACTCTGGCCTCATAGCTACTATCTTAACTCTTACTCTGGCCTAATAGCTACTGTCTTAACTCTTACTCTGGCCTCATAGCTACTGTCTTAACTCTTACTCTGGCCTCATAGCTACTGTCTTAACTCTTACTCTGGCCTCATAGCTACTGTCTTAACTCTTACTCTGACCTCATAGCTACTGTCTTAACTCTTACTCTGGCCTAATGGTTAAGGTCTTGGACTCTTACTCTGGCCTCATAGCTACTGTCGTAACTCTTACTCTGGCCTCATAGCTACTATCTTAACTCTTACTCTGGCCTCATAGCTACTGTCTTAACTCTTACTCTGGCCTAATAGCTACTGTCTTAACTCTTACTCTGGCCTCATAGCTACTGTCTTAACTCTTACTCTGGCCTAATGGTTAAGGTCTTGGACTCTTACTCTGGCCTCATAGCTACTGTCGTAACTCTTACTCTGGCCTCATAGCTACTGTCTTAACTCTTACTCTGGCCTCATAGCTACTGTCTTAACTGTTACGCTGGCCTCATAGCTACTGTCTTAACTCTTACTCTGGCCTAATGGTTAAGGTCTTGGACTCTTACTCTGGCCTGATAGCTACTGTCTTAACTCTTACTCTGGCTTAATAGCTACTGTCTTAACTCTTACTCTGGCCTCATAGCTACTGTCTTAACTCTTACTCTGGCCTCATTGCTACTGTCTTAACACTTACTCTGGCCTAATGGTTAAGGTCTTGGACTCTTACTCTGGCCTCATAGCTTCTGTCTTAACTCTTACTCTGGCCTCATAGCTACTGTCTTAACTCTTACTCTGCCCTCATAGCTACTGTCTTAACTCTTACTCTGGCCTCATAGCTACTGTCTTAACTCTTACTCTGGCCTAATGGTTAAGGTCTTGGACTCTTACTCTGGCCTCATAGCTACTGTCTTAACTCTTACTCTGGCCTAATAGTTAAGGTCTTGGACTCTTTCTCTGGCCTTATAGCTACTGTCTTAACTCTTACTCTGGCCTAATAGCTACTATCTTAACTCTTACTCTGGCCTCATAGCTACTGTCTTAACTCTTACTCTGGCCTAATGGTTAAGGTCGTGGACTCTTACTCTGGCCTCATAGCTACTGTCTTAACTCTTACTCTGGCCTAATGGTTAAGGTCTTGGACTCTTACTCTGTCCTCATAGCTACTGTCTTAACTCTTACTCTGGCCTAATGGTTAAGGTCTTGGACTCTTACTCTGGCCTCATAGCTACTATCTAAACTCTTACTCTGGCCTCATAGCTACTGTCTTAACTCTTACTCTGGCCTAATAGCTACTGTCTTAACTCTTACTCTGGCCTCATAGCTACTGTCTTAACTCTTACTCTGGCCTAATGGTTAAGGTCTTGGACTCTTACTCTGGCCTCATAGCTACTGTCTTAACTGTTACGCTGGCCTCATAGCTACTGTCTTAACTCTTACTCTGACATCATAGCTACTGTCTTAACTCTTACTCTGGCCTAATGGTTAAGGTCTTGGACTCTTACTCTGGCCTCATAGCTACTGTCTTAACACTTACTCTGGTCTAATAGCTACTGTCTTAATTCTTACTCTGGCCTCATAGCTACTATCTTAACTCTTACTCAGGCCTAATAGCTACTGTCTTAACTCTAACTCTGGCCTAATAGCTACTGTCTTAACTCTTACTCTGGCCTAATAGCTACTGTCTTAACTCTTACTCTGACCTCATAGCTACTGTCTTAACTCTTAGTCTGGCCTAATGGTTAAGGTCTTGGACTCTTACTCTGGCCTCATAGCTACTGTCTTAACTCTTACTCTGGCCTAATAGCTACTGTCTTAACTCTTACTCTGGCCTCAAAGCTACTGTCCTAACTCTTATTCTGGCCTAATAGCTACTGTCTTAACTCTTACTCTGGCCTCATAGCTACTGTCTTAACTCTTACTCTGGCCTAATGGTTAAGGTCTTGGACTCTTACTCTGGCCTCATAGCTACTGTCTTAACTCTTACTCTGGCCTAATAGCTACTATCTTAACTCTTACTCTGGCCTCATAGCTACTGTCTTAACTCTTACTCTGGCCTAATGGTTAAGGTCGTGGACTCTTACTCTGGCCTCATAGCTACTGTCTTAACTCTTACTCTGGCCTAATGGTTAAGGTCTTGGACTCTTACTCTGGCCTCATAGCTACTGTCTTAACTCTTACTCTGGCCTAATAACTACTATCTTAACTCTTACTCTGGCCTCATAGCTACTGTCTTAACTCTTACTCTGGCCTAATGGTTAAGGTCTTGGACTCTTACTCTGGCCTCATAGCTACTGTCTTAACTCTTACTCTGGCCTAATGGTTAAGGTCTTGGACTCTTACTCTGGCCTCATAGCTACTGTCTTAACTCTTACTCTGGCCTAATAGCTACTGTCTTAACTCTTACTCTGGCCTAATAGCTACTGTCTTAACTCTTACTCTGGCCTCATAGCTACTATCTTAACTCTTACTCTGGCCTAATAGCTACTGTCTTAACTCTTACTCTGGCCTCATAGCTACTGTCTTAACTCTTACTCTGGCCTAATGGTTAAGGTCTTGGACTCTTACTCTGGCCTCATAGCTACTGTCTTAACTCTTACTCTGGCCTTATAGCTACTGTCTTAACTCTTACTCTGGCCTAATAGCTACTGTCTTAACTCTTACTCTGGCCTCATAGCTACTGTCTTAACTCTTAGTCTGGCCTAATGGTTAAGGTCTTGGACTCTTACTCTGGCCTCATAGCTACTGTCTTAACTCTTACTCTGGCCTAATAGCACCTGTCTTAACTCTTACTCTGGCCTCATAGCTACTGTCTTAACTCTTATTCTGGCCTAATAGCTACTGTCTTAACTCTTACTCTGGCCGCATAGCTACTGTCTTAACTCTTACTCTGGCCTAATGGTTAAGGTCTTGGACTCTTACTCTGGCCTCATAGCTACTGTCTTAACTCTTACTCTGGTCTAATAGCTACTCTCTTAACTCTTACTCTGGCCTCATAGCTACTATCTTACCTCTTACTCTGGCCTAATAGCTACTGTCTTAACTCTTACTCTGACCTCATAGCTACTGTCTTAACTCTTACTCTGGCCTAATGGTTAAGGTCTTGGACTCTTACTCTGGCCTCATAGCTACTGTCTTAACTCTTACTCTGGCCTCATAGCTACTGTCTTAACTCTTACTCTGGCCTAATATCTACTGTCTTAACTCTTACTCTGGCCTCATAGCTACTGTCTTAACTCTTAGTCTGGCCTAATGGTTAAGGTCTTGGACTCTTACTCCGGCCTCATAGCTACTGTCTTAACTCTTACTCTGGCCTAATAGCACCTTTCTTAACTCTTACTCTGGCCTCATAGCTACTGTCTTAACTCTTATTCTGGCCTAATAGCTACTGTCTTAACTCTTACTCTGGCCTAATGGTTAAGGTCTTGGACTCTTACTCTGGCCTCATAGCTACTGTCTTAACTCTTACTCTGGCCTCATAGCTACTGTCTTAACTCTTACTCTGGCCTCATAGCTACTGTCTTAACTCTTACTCTGGCCTAATGGTTAAGGTCTTGGACTCTTACTCTGGCCTGATAGCTACTGTCTTAACTCTTACTCTGGCCTAATAGCTACTGTCTTAACTCTTACTCTGGCCTCATAGCTACTGTCTTAACTCTTACTCTGGCCTCATTGCTACTGTCTTAACACTTACTCTGGCCTAATGGTTAAGGTCTTGGACTCTTACTCTGGCCTCATAGCTACTGTCTTAACTTTTACTCTGGCCTCATAGCTACTGTCTTAACTCTTACTCTGCCCTCATAGCTACTGTCTTAACTCTTACTCTGGCCTCATAGCTACTGTCTTAACTCCTACTCTGGCCTAATGTTTAAGGTCTTGGACTCTTACTCTGGCCTCATAGCTACTGTCTTAACTCTTACTCTGGCCTAATAGTTAAGGTCTTGGACTCTTTCTCTGGCCTCATAGCTACAGTCTTAACTCTTACTCTGGCCTAATAGCTACTGTCTTAACTCTTACTCTGGCCTCATAGCTACTGTCTTAACTCTTACTCTGGCCTAATAGCTACTGTCTTAACTGTTACTCTGGCCTAATGGTTAAGGTCTTGGACTCTTTCTCTGGCCTCATAGCTACTGTCTTAACTCTTACTCTGGCCTCATAGCTACTGTCTTAACTCTTACTCTGGCCTCAAAGCTACTGTCTTAACTCTTACTCTGGCCTCATAGCTACTGTCTTAACTCTTACTCTGGCCTAATAGCTACTGTCTTAACCCTTACTCTGGCCTCATAGCTACTGTCTTAACTCTTACTCTGGCCTCATAGCTGCTGTCTTAACTGTTACTCTGGCCTAATGGTTAAGGTCTTGGACTCTTACTCTGGCCTCATAGCTACTGTCTTAATTCTTACTCTGGCCTAATGGTTAAGGTCTTGGACTGTTTCTATGGATCCATAGCTACTATCTTAACTCTTACTCTGGCCTAATAGCTACTGTCTTAACTCTTACTCTTGCCTCATAGCTACTGTCTTAACTCTTACTCTGGCCTAATAGCTACTGTCTTAACTCTTACTCTGACATCATAGCTACTGTCTTAACTCTTACTCTGACATCATAGCTACTGTCTTAACTCTTACTCTGGCCTAATGGTTAAGGTCTTGGACTCTTACTCTGGCCTCATAGCTACTGTCTTAACTCTTACTCTGGTCTAATAGATATTGTCTTAACTCATACTCTGGCCTCATAGCTACTGTCTTAACTCTTACTCTGGCCTAATGGTTAAGGTCTTGGACTCTTACTCTGGCCTCATAGCTACTATCTTAACTCTTACTCTGGCCTAATAGCTACTGTCTTAACTCTTACTCTGGCCTAATGGTTAAGGTCTTGGACTCTTTCTATGGCCTCATAGCTACTGTCTTAACTCTTACTCTGGCCTCATAGCTACTGTCTTAACTCTTACTCTGGCCTCAAAGCTACTGTCTTAACTCTTACTCTGGCCTCATAGCTACTGTCTTAACTCTTACTCTGGCCTCATAGCTACTGTCTTAACTCTTACTCTGGCCTAATGGTTAAGGTCTCGGACTCTTACTCTGGCCTCATAGCTACTGTCTTAACTCTTACTCTGGCCTAATAGCTACTGTCTTAACTCTTACTCTGGCCTCATAGCTACTGTCTTAACTCTTACTCTGGCCTCATAGCTACTGTCTTAACACTTACTCTGGCCTAATGGTTAAGGTCTTGGACTCTTACTCTGGCCTCATAGCTACTATCTTAACTCTTACTCTGGCCTAATAGCTACTGTCTTAACTCATACTCTGGCCTCATAGCTACTGTCTTAACTCTTACTCTGGCCTAATGGTTAAGGTCTTGGACTCTTTCTCTGGCCTCATAGCTACTGTCTTAACTCTTACTCTGGCCTGATAGCTACTGTCTTGGACTCTTACTCTGGCCTCATAGCTACTGTCTTAACTCTTACTCTGGCCTAATAGCTACTGTCTTAACTCTTACTCTGGCCTAATGGTTAAGGTCTTGGACTCTTACTCTGGCCTCATAGCTACTGTCTTAACTGTTACGCTGGCCTCATAGCTACTGTCTTAACTCTTACTCTGACATCATAGCTACTGTCTTAACTCTTACTCTGGCCTAATGGTTAAGGTCTTGGACTCTTACTCTGGCCTCATAGCTACTGTCTTAACACTTACTCTGGTCTAATAGCTACTGTCTTAATTCTTACTCTGGCCTCATAGCTACTATCTTAACTCTTACTCAGGCCTAATAGCTACTGTCTTAACTCTTACTCTGGCCTAATAGCTACTGTCTTAACTCTTACTCTGGCCTAATAGCTACTGTCTTAACTCTTACTCTGACCTCATAGCTACTGTCTTAACTCTTAGTCTGGCCTAATGGTTAAGGTCTTGGACTCTTACTCTGGCCTCATAGCTACTGTCTTAACTCTTACTCTGGCCTAATAGCTACTGTCTTAACTCTTACTCTGGCCTCAAAGCTACTGTCCTAACTCTTATTCTGGCCTAATAGCTACTGTCTTAACTCTTACTCTGGCCTCATAGCTACTGTCTTAACTCTTACTCTGGCCTAATGGTTAAGGTCTTGGACTCTTACTCTGGCCTCATAGCTACTGTCTTAACTCTTACTCTGGCCTAATAGCTACTATCTTAACTCTTACTCTGGCCTCATAGCTACTGTCTTAACTCTTACTCTGGCCTAATGGTTAAGGTCTTGGACTCTTACTCTGGCCTGATAGCTACTGTCTTAACTCTTACTCTGGCCTAATAGCTACTGTCTTAACTCTTACTCTGGCCTCATAGCTACTGTCTTAACTCTTACTCTGGCCTCATTGCTACTGTCTTAACACTTACTCTGGCCTAATGGTTAAGGTCTTGGACTCTTACTCTGGCCTCATAGCTACTGTCTTAACTTTTACTCTGGCCTCATAGCTACTGTCTTAACTCTTACTCTGCCCTCATAGCTACTGTCTTAACTCTTACTCTGGCCTCATAGCTACTGTCTTAACTCCTACTCTGGCCTAATGTTTAAGGTCTTGGACTCTTACTCTGGCCTCATAGCTACTGTCTTAACTCTTACTCTGGCCTAATAGTTAAGGTCTTGGACTCTTTCTCTGGCCTCATAGCTACAGTCTTAACTCTTACTCTGGCCTAATAGCTACTGTCTTAACTCTTACTCTGGCCTCATAGCTACTGTCTTAACTCTTACTCTGGCCTAATAGCTACTGTCTTAACTGTTACTCTGGCCTAATGGTTAAGGTCTTGGACTCTTTCTCTGGCCTCATAGCTACTGTCTTAACTCTTACTCTGGCCTCATAGCTACTGTCTTAACTCTTACTCTGGCCTCAAAGCTACTGTCTTAACTCTTACTCTGGCCTCATAGCTACTGTCTTAACTCTTACTCTGGCCTAATAGCTACTGTCTTAACCCTTACTCTGGCCTCATAGCTACTGTCTTAACTCTTACTCTGGCCTCATAGCTGCTGTCTTAACTGTTACTCTGGCCTAATGGTTAAGGTCTTGGACTCTTACTCTGGCCTCATAGCTACTGTCTTAATTCTTACTCTGGCCTAATGGTTAAGGTCTTGGACTGTTTCTATGGATCCATAGCTACTATCTTAACTCTTACTCTGGCCTAATAGCTACTGTCTTAACTCTTACTCTTGCCTCATAGCTACTGTCTTAACTCTTACTCTGGCCTAATAGCTACTGTCTTAACTCTTACTCTGACATCATAGCTACTGTCTTAACTCTTACTCTGACATCATAGCTACTGTCTTAACTCTTACTCTGGCCTAATGGTTAAGGTCTTGGACTCTTACTCTGGCCTCATAGCTACTGTCTTAACTCTTACTCTGGTCTAATAGATACTGTCTTAACTCATACTCTGGCCTCATAGCTACTGTCTTAACTCTTACTCTGGCCTAATGGTTAAGGTCTTGGACTCTTACTCTGGCCTCATAGCTACTATCTTAACTCTTACTCTGGCCTAATAGCTACTGTCTTAACTCTTACTCTGGCCTAATGGTTAAGGTCTTGGACTCTTTCTCTGGCCTCATAGCTACTGTCTTAACTCTTACTCTGGCCTCATAGCTACTGTCTTAACTCTTACTCTGGCCTCAAAGCTACTGTCTTAACTCTTACTCTGGCCTCATAGCTACTGTCTTAACTCTTACTCTGGCCTCATAGCTACTGTCTTAACTCTTACTCTGGCCTAATGGTTAAGGTCTCGGACTCTTACTCTGGCCTCATAGCTACTGTCTTAACTCTTACTCTGGCCTAATAGCTACTGTCTTAACTCTTACTCTGGCCTCATAGCTACTGTCTTAACTCTTACTCTGGCCTCATAGCTACTGTCTTAACACTTACTCTGGCCTAATGGTTAAGGTCTTGGACTCTTACTCTGGCCTCATAGCTACTATCTTAACTCTTACTCTGGCCTAATAGCTACTGTCTTAACTCATACTCTGGCCTCATAGCTACTGTCTTAACTCTTACTCTGGCCTAATGGTTAAGGTCTTGGACTCTTTCTCTGGCCTCATAGCTACTGTCTTAACTCTTACTCTGGCCTGATAGCTACTGTCTTGGACTCTTACTCTGGCCTCATAGCTACTGTCTTAACTCTTACTCTGGCCTCATAGCTACTGTCTTAACTCTTACTCTGGCCTAATGGTTAAGGTCTTGGACTCTTACTCTGGCCTCATAGCTACTGTCTTAACTGTTACGCTGGCCTCATAGCTACTGTCTTAACTCTTACTCTGACATCATAGCTACTGTCTTAACTCTTACTCTGGCCTAATGGTTAAGGTCTTGGACTCTTACTCTGGCCTCATAGCTACTGTCTTAACACTTACTCTGGTCTAATAGCTACTGTCTTAATTCTTACTCTGGCCTCATATCTACTATCTTAACTCTTACTCAGGCCTAATAGCTACTGTCTTAACTCTTACTCTGGCCTAATAGCTACTGTCTTAACTCTTACTCTGGCCTAATAGCTACTGTCTTAACTCTTACTCTGACCTCATAGCTACTGTCTTAACTCTTAGTCTGGCCTAATGGTTAAGGTCTTGGACTCTTACTCTGGCCTCATAGCTACTGTCTTAACTCTTACTCTGGCCTAATAGCTACTGTCTTAACTCTTACTCTGGCCTCAAAGCTACTGTCCTAACTCTTATTCTGGCCTAATAGCTACTGTCTTAACTCTTACTCTGGCCTCATAGCTACTGTCTTAACTCTTACTCTGGCCTAATGGTTAAGGTCTTGGACTCTTACTCTGGCCTCATAGCTACTGTCTTAACTCTTACTCTGGCCTAATAGCTACTATCTTAACTCTTACTCTGGCCTCATAGCTACTGTCTTAACTCTTACTCTGGCCTAATGGTTAAGGTCTTGGACTCTTACTCTGGCCTCATAGCTACTGTCTTAACTCTTACTCTGGCCTAATGGTTAAGGTCTTGGACTCTTACTCTGGCCTCATAGATACTGTCTTAACTCTTACTCTGGCCTAATAACTACTATCTTAACTCTTACTCTGGCCTCATAGCTACTGTCTTAACTCTTACTCTGGCCTAATGGTTAAGGTCTTGGACTCTTACTCTGGCCTCATAGCTACTGTCTTAACTCTTACTCTGGCCTAATGGTTAAGGTCTTGGACTCTTACTCTGGCCTCATAGCTACTGTCTTAACTCTTACTCTGGCCTAATAGCTACTGTCTTAACTCTTACTCTGGCCTAATAGCTACTGTCTTAACTCTTACTCTGGCCTCATAGCTACTATCTTAACTCTTACTCTGGCCTAATAGCTACTGTCTTAACTCTTACTCTGGCCTAATAGTTAAGGTCTTGGACTCTTTCTCTGGCCTCATAGCTACAGTCTTAACTCTTACTCTGGCCTAATAGCTACTGTCTTAACTCTTACTCTGGCCTCATAGCTACTGTCTTAACTCTTACTCTGGCCTAATAGCTACTGTCTTAACTGTTACTCTGGCCTAATGGTTAAGGTCTTGGACTCTTTCTCTGGCCTCATAGCTACTGTCTTAACTCTTACTCTGGCCTCATAGCTACTGTCTTAACTCTTACTCTGGCCTCAAAGCTACTGTCTTAACTCTTACTCTGGCCTCATAGCTACTGTCTTAACTCTTACTCTGGCCTAATAGCTACTGTCTTAACCCTTACTCTGGCCTCATAGCTACTGTCTTAACTCTTACTCTGGCCTCATAGCTGCTGTCTTAACTGTTACTCTGGCCTAATGGTTAAGGTCTTGGACTCTTACTCTGGCCTCATAGCTACTGTCTTAATTCTTACTCTGGTCTAATGGTTAAGGTCTTGGACTGTTTCTATGGATCCATAGCTACTATCTTAACTCTTACTCTGGCCTAATAGCTACTGTCTTAACTCTTACTCTTGCCTCATAGCTACTGTCTTAACTCTTACTCTGGCCTAATAGCTACTGTCTTAACTCTTACTCTGACATCATAGCTACTGTCTTAACTCTTACTCTGACATCATAGCTACTGTCTTAACTCTTACTCTGGCCTAATGGTTAAGGTCTTGGACTCTTACTCTGGCCTCATAGCTACTGTCTTAACTCTTACTCTGGTCTAATAGATACTGTCTTAACTCATACTCTGGCCTCATAGCTACTGTCTTAACTCTTACTCTGGCCTAATGGTTAAGGTCTTGGACTCTTACTCTGGCCTCATAGCTACTATCTTAACTCTTACTCTGGCCTAATAGCTACTGTCTTAACTCTTACTCTGGCCTAATGGTTAAGGTCTTGGACTCTTTCTCTGGCCTCATAGCTACTGTCTTAACTCTTACTCTGGCCTCATAGCTACTGTCTTAACTCTTACTCTGGCCTCAAAGCTACTGTCTTAACTCTTACTCTGGCCTCATAGCTACTGTCTTAACTCTTACTCTGGCCTCATAGCTACTGTCTTAACTCTTACTCTGGCCTAATGGTTAAGGTCTCAGACTCTTACTCTGGCCTCATAGCTACTGTCTTAACTCTTACTCTGGCCTAATAGCTACTGTCTTAACTCTTACTCTGGCCTCATAGCTACTGTCTTAACTCTTACTCTGGCCTCATAGCTACTGTCTTAACACTTACTCTGGCCTAATGGTTAAGGTCTTGGACTCTTACTCTGGCCTCATAGCTACTATCTTAACTCTTACTCTGGCCTAATAGCTACTGTCTTAACTCATACTCTGGCCTCATAGCTACTGTCTTAACTCTTACTCTGGCCTAATGGTTAAGGTCTTGGACTCTTTCTCTGGCCTCATAGCTACTGTCTTAACTCTTACTCTGGCCTGATAGCTACTGTCTTGGACTCTTACTCTGGCCTCATAGCTACTGTCTTAACTCTTACTCTGGCCTCATAGCTACTGTCTTAACTCTTACTCTGGCCTAATGGTTAAGGTCTTGGACTCTTACTCTGGCCTCATAGCTACTGTCTTAACTGTTACGCTGGCCTCATAGCTACTGTCTTAACTCTTACTCTGACATCATAGCTACTGTCTTAACTCTTACTCTGGCCTAATGGTTAAGGTCTTGGACTCTTACTCTGGCCTCATAGCTACTGTCTTAACACTTACTCTGGTCTAATAGCTACTGTCTTAATTCTTACTCTGGCCTCATAGCTACTATCTTAACTCTTACTCAGGCCTAATAGCTACTGTCTTAACTCTTACTCTGGCCTAATAGCTACTGTCTTAACTCTTACTCTGGCCTAATAGCTACTGTCTTAACTCTTACTCTGACCTCATAGCTACTGTCTTAACTCTTAGTCTGGCCTAATGGTTAAGGTCTTGGACTCTTACTCTGGCCTCATAGCTACTGTCTTAACTCTTACTCTGGCCTAATAGCTACTGTCTTAACTCTTACTCTGGCCTCAAAGCTACTGTCCTAACTCTTATTCTGGCCTAATAGCTACTGTCTTAACTCTTACTCTGGCCTCATAGCTACTGTCTTAACTCTTACTCTGGCCTAATGGTTAAGGTCTTGGACTCTTACTCTGGCCTCATAGCTACTGTCTTAACTCTTACTCTGGCCTAATAGCTACTATCTTAACTCTTACTCTGGCCTCATAGCTACTGTCTTAACTCTTACTCTGGCCTAATGGTTAAGGTCTTGGACTCTTACTCTGGCCTCATAGCTACTGTCTTAACTCTTACTCTGGCCTAATGGTTAAGGTCTTGGACTCTTACTCTGGCCTCATAGCTACTGTCTTAACTCTTACTCTGGCCTAATAACTACTATCTTAACTCTTACTCTGGCCTCATAGCTACTGTCTTAACTCTTACTCTGGCCTAATGGTTAAGGTCTTGGACTCTTACTCTGGCCTCATAGCTACTGTCTTAACTCTTACTCTGGCCTAATGGTTAAGGTCTTGGACTCTTACTCTGGCCTCATAGCTACTGTCTTAACTCTTACTCTGGCCTAATAGCTACTGTCTTAACTCTTACTCTGGCCTAATAGCTACTGTCTTAACTCTTACTCTGGCCTCATAGCTACTATCTTAACTCTTACTCTGGCCTAATAGCTACTGTCTTAACTCTTACTCTGGCCTCATAGCTACTGTCTTAACTCTTACTCTGGCCTAATGGTTAAGGTCTTGGACTCTTACTCTGGCCTCATAGCTACTGTCTTAACTCTTACTCTGGCCTAATGGTTAAGGTCTTGGACTCTTACTCTGGCCTCATAGATACTGTCTTAACTCTTACTCTGGCCTAATAACTACTATCTTAACTCTTACTCTGGCCTCATAGCTACTGTCTTAACTCTTACTCTGGCCTAATGGTTAAGGTCTTGGACTCTTACTCTGGCCTCATAGCTACTGTCTTAACTCTTACTCTGGCCTAATGGTTAAGGTCTTGGACTCTTACTCTGGCCTCATAGCTACTGTCTTAACTCTTACTCTGGCCTAATAGCTACTGTCTTAACTCTTACTCTGGCCTAATAGCTACTGTCTTAACTCTTACTCTGGCCTCATAGCTACTATCTTAACTCTTACTCTGGCCTAATAGCTACTGTCTTAACTCTTACTCTGGCCTAATAGTTAAGGTCTTGGACTCTTTCTCTGGCCTCATAGCTACAGTCTTAACTCTTACTCTGGCCTAATAGCTACTGTCTTAACTCTTACTCTGGCCTCATAGCTACTGTCTTAACTCTTACTCTGGCCTAATAGCTACTGTCTTAACTGTTACTCTGGCCTAATGGTTAAGGTCTTGGACTCTTTCTCTGGCCTCATAGCTACTGTCTTAACTCTTACTCTGGCCTCATAGCTACTGTCTTAACTCTTACTCTGGCCTCAAAGCTACTGTCTTAACTCTTACTCTGGCCTCATAGCTACTGTCTTAACTCTTACTCTGGCCTAATAGCTACTGTCTTAACCCTTACTCTGGCCTCATAGCTACTGTCTTAACTCTTACTCTGGCCTCATAGCTGCTGTCTTAACTGTTACTCTGGCCTAATGGTTAAGGTCTTGGACTCTTACTCTGGCCTCATAGCTACTGTCTTAATTCTTACTCTGGTCTAATGGTTAAGGTCTTGGACTGTTTCTATGGATCCATAGCTACTATCTTAACTCTTACTCTGGCCTAATAGCTACTGTCTTAACTCTTACTCTTGCCTCATAGCTACTGTCTTAACTCTTACTCTGGCCTAATAGCTACTGTCTTAACTCTTACTCTGACATCATAGCTACTGTCTTAACTCTTACTCTGACATCATAGCTACTGTCTTAACTCTTACTCTGGCCTAATGGTTAAGGTCTTGGACTCTTACTCTGGCCTCATAGCTACTGTCTTAACTCTTACTCTGGTCTAATAGATACTGTCTTAACTCATACTCTGGCCTCATAGCTACTGTCTTAACTCTTACTCTGGCCTAATGGTTAAGGTCTTGGACTCTTACTCTGGCCTCATAGCTACTATCTTAACTCTTACTCTGGCCTAATAGCTACTGTCTTAACTCTTACTCTGGCCTAATGGTTAAGGTCTTGGACTCTTTCTCTGGCCTCATAGCTACTGTCTTAACTCTTACTCTGGCCTCATAGCTACTGTCTTAACTCTTACTCTGGCCTCAAAGCTACTGTCTTAACTCTTACTCTGGCCTCATAGCTACTGTCTTAACTCTTACTCTGGCCTCATAGCTACTGTCTTAACTCTTACTCTGGCCTAATGGTTAAGGTCTCAGACTCTTACTCTGGCCTCATAGCTACTGTCTTAACTCTTACTCTGGCCTAATAGCTACTGTCTTAACTCTTACTCTGGCCTCATAGCTACTGTCTTAACTCTTACTCTGGCCTCATAGCTACTGTCTTAACACTTACTCTGGCCTAATGGTTAAGGTCTTGGACTCTTACTCTGGCCTCATAGCTACTATCTTAACTCTTACTCTGGCCTAATAGCTACTGTCTTAACTCATACTCTGGCCTCATAGCTACTGTCTTAACTCTTACTCTGGCCTAATGGTTAAGGTCTTGGACTCTTTCTCTGGCCTCATAGCTACTGTCTTAACTCTTACTCTGGCCTGATAGCTACTGTCTTGGACTCTTACTCTGGCCTCATAGCTACTGTCTTAACTCTTACTCTGGCCTCATAGCTACTGTCTTAACTCTTACTCTGGCCTAATGGTTAAGGTCTTGGACTCTTACTCTGGCCTCATAGCTACTGTCTTAACTGTTACGCTGGCCTCATAGCTACTGTCTTAACTCTTACTCTGACATCATAGCTACTGTCTTAACTCTTACTCTGGCCTAATGGTTAAGGTCTTGGACTCTTACTCTGGCCTCATAGCTACTGTCTTAACACTTACTCTGGTCTAATAGCTACTGTCTTAATTCTTACTCTGGCCTCATAGCTACTATCTTAACTCTTACTCAGGCCTAATAGCTACTGTCTTAACTCTTACTCTGGCCTAATAGCTACTGTCTTAACTCTTACTCTGGCCTAATAGCTACTGTCTTAACTCTTACTCTGACCTCATAGCTACTGTCTTAACTCTTAGTCTGGCCTAATGGTTAAGGTCTTGGACTCTTACTCTGGCCTCATAGCTACTGTCTTAACTCTTACTCTGGCCTAATAGCTACTGTCTTAACTCTTACTCTGGCCTCAAAGCTACTGTCCTAACTCTTATTCTGGCCTAATAGCTACTGTCTTAACTCTTACTCTGGCCTCATAGCTACTGTCTTAACTCTTACTCTGGCCTAATGGTTAAGGTCTTGGACTCTTACTCTGGCCTCATAGCTACTGTCTTAACTCTTACTCTGGCCTAATAGCTACTATCTTAACTCTTACTCTGGCCTCATAGCTACTGTCTTAACTCTTACTCTGGCCTAATGGTTAAGGTCTTGGACTCTTACTCTGGCCTCATAGCTACTGTCTTAACTCTTACTCTGGCCTAATGGTTAAGGTCTTGGACTCTTACTCTGGCCTCATAGCTACTGTCTTAACTCTTACTCTGGCCTAATAACTACTATCTTAACTCTTACTCTGGCCTCATAGCTACTGTCTTAACTCTTACTCTGGCCTAATGGTTAAGGTCTTGGACTCTTACTCTGGCCTCATAGCTACTGTCTTAACTCTTACTCTGGCCTAATGGTTAAGGTCTTGGACTCTTACTCTGGCCTCATAGCTACTGTCTTAACTCTTACTCTGGCCTAATAGCTACTGTCTTAACTCTTACTCTGGCCTAATAGCTACTGTCTTAACTCTTACTCTGGCCTCATAGCTACTATCTTAACTCTTACTCTGGCCTAATAGCTACTGTCTTAACTCTTACTCTGGCCTCATAGCTACTGTCTTAACTCTTACTCTGGCCTAATGGTTAAGGTCTTGGACTCTTACTCTGGCCTCATAGCTACTGTCTTAACTCTTACTCTGGCCTCATAGCTACTGTCTTAACTCTTACTCTGGCCTAATAGCTACTGTCTTAACTCTTACTCTGGCCTCATAGCTACTGTCTTAACTCTTAGTCTGGCCTAATGGTTAAGGTCTTGGACTCTTACTCTGGCCTCATAGCTACTGTCTTAACTCTTACTCTGGCCTAATAGCACCTGTCTTAACTCTTACTCTGGCCTCATAGCTACTGTCTTAACTCTTATTCTGGCCTAATAGCTACTGTCTTAACTCTTACTCTGGCCGCATAGCTACTGTCTTAACTCTTACTCTGGCCTAATGGTTAAGGTCTTGGACTCTTACTCTGGCCTCATAGCTACTGTCTTAACTCTTACTCTGGTCTAATAGCTACTCTCTTAACTCTTACTCTGGCCTCATAGCTACTATCTTAACTCTTACTCTGGCCTAATAGCTACTGTCTTAACTCTTACTCTGACCTCATAGCTACTGTCTTAACTCTTACTCTGGCCTAATGGTTAAGGTCTTGGACTCTTACTCTGGCCTCATAGCTACTGTCTTAACTCTTACTCTGGCCTCATAGCTACTGTCTTAACTCTTACTCTGGCCTAATAGCTACTGTCTTAACTCTTACTCTGGCCTCATAGCTACTGTCTTAACTCTTAGTCTGGCCTAATGGTTAAGGTCTTGGACTCTTACTCCGGCCTCATAGCTACTGTCTTAACTCTTACTCTGGTCTAATAGCTACTCTCTTAACTCTTACTCTGGCCTCATAGCTACTATCTTACCTCTTACTCTGGCCTAATAGCTACTGTCTTAACTCCTACTCTGGCCTCATAGCTACTGTCTTAACTCTTACTCTGGCCTAATAGCTACTGTCTTAACTCTTACTCTGGCCTCATAGCTACTGTCCTAACTCTTATTCTGGCCTAATAGCTACTGTCTTAACTCTTACTCTGGCCTAATGGTTAAGGTCTTGGACTCTTACTCTGGCCTCATAGCTACTGTCTTAACTCTTACTCTGGCCTCATAGCTACTGTCTTAACTCTTACTCTGGCCTCATAGCTACTGTCTTAACTCTTACTCTGGCCTCATAGCTACTGTCTTAACTCTTACTCTGGCCGAATGGTTAAGGTCTTGGACTCTTACTCTGGCCTGATAGCTACTGTCTTAACTCTTACTCTGGCCTAATAGCTACTGTCTTAACTCTTACTCTGGCCTCATAGCTACTGTCTTAACTCTTACTCTGGCCTCATTGCTACTGTCTTAACACTTACTCTGGCCTAATGGTTAAGGTCTTGGACTCTTACTCTGGCCTCATAGCTACTGTCTTAACTTTTACTCTGGCCTTATAGCTACTGTCTTAACTCTTACTCTGCCCTCATAGCTACTGTCTTAACTCTTACTCTGGCCTCATAGCTACTGTCTTAACTCTTACTCTGGCCTAATGTTTAAGGTCTTGGACTCTTACTCTGGCCTCATAGCTACTGTCTTAACTCTTACTCTGGCCTAATAGTTAAGGTCTTGGACTCTTTCTCTGGCCTCATAGCTACAGTCTTAACTCTTACTCTGGCCTAATAGCTACTGTCTTAACTCTTACTCTGGCCTCATAGCTACTGTCTTAACTCTTACTCTGGCCTAATAGCTACTGTCTTAACTCTTACTCTGGCCTAATGGTTAAGGTCTTGGACTCTTTCTCTGGCCTCATAGCTACTGTCTTAACTCTTACTCTGGCCTCATAGCTACTGTCTTAACTCTTACTCTGGCCTCAAAGCTACTGTCTTAACTCTTACTCTGGCCTCATAGCTACTGTCTTAACTCTTACTCTGGCCTAATAGCTACTGTCTTAACCCTTACTCTGGCCTCATAGCTACTGTCTTAACTCTTACTCTGGCCTCATAGCTGCTGTCTTAACTGTTACTCTGGCCTAATGGTTAAGGTCTTGGTCTCTTACTCTGGCCTCATAGCTACTGTCTTAACTCTTACTCTGGCCTAATAGCTACTGTCTTAACTCTTACTCTGGCCTCATAGCTACTGTCTTAACTCTTACTCTGGCCTAATGGTTAAGGTCTTGGACTCCTACTCTGGCCTCATAGCTACTGTCTTAACTCTTACTCTGGCCTAATAGCTACTGTCTTAACTCTTACTCTGGCCTCATAGCTACTGTCTTAACTCTTACTCTGGCCTCATAGCTACTGTCTTAACTCTTACTCTGGCCTAATGGTTAAGGTCTTGGACTCTTACTCTGGCCTCATAGCTACTATCTTAACTCTTACTCTGGCCTAATAGCTACTGTCTTAACTCTTACTCTGGCCTAATGGTTAAGGTCTTGGACTCTTTCTCTGGCCTCATAGCTACTGTCTTAACTCTTACTCTGGCCTCATAGCTACTGTCTTAACTCTTACTCTGGCCTCAAAGCTACTGTCTTAACTCTTACTCTGGCCTCATAGCTACTGTCTTAACTCTTACTCTGGCCTCATAGCTACTGTCTTAACTCTTACTCTGGCCTAATGGTTAAGGTCTCGGACTCTTACTCTGGCCTCATAGCTACTGTCTTAACTCTTACTCTGGCCTAATAGCTACTGTCTTAACTCTTACTCTGGCCTCATAGCTACTGTCTTAACTCTTACTCTGGCCTCATAGCTACTGTCTTAACACTTACTCTGGCCTAATGGTTAAGGTCTTGGACTCTTACTCTGGCCTCATAGCTACTATCTTAACTCTTACTCTGGCCTAATAGCTACTATCTTAACTCATACTCTGGCCTCATAGCTACTGTCTTAACTCTTACTCTGGCCTAATGGTTAAGGTCTTGGACTCTTTCTCTGGCCTCATAGCTACTGTCTTAACTCTTACTCTGGCCTGATAGCTACTGTCTTGGACTCTTACTCTGGCCTCATAGCTACTGTCTTAACTCTTACTCTGGCCTAATAGTTAAGGTCTTGGACTCTTTCTATGGCCTAATAGCTACTGTCTTAACTCTTACTCTGGCCTCATAGCTACTGTCTTAACTCTTACTCTGGCCTAATAGCTACTCTCTTAACTCTTACTCTGACCTCATAGCTACTGTCTTAACTCTTACTCTGGCCTAATGGTTAAGGTCTTGGACTCTTACTCTGGCCTCATAGCTACTGTCTTAACTCTTACTCTGGCCTCATAGCTACTGTCTTAACTCTTACTCTGCCCTCATAGCTACTGTCTTAACTCTTTCTCTGGCCTCATAGCTACTGTCTTAACTCGTACTCTGGCCTAATAGTTAAGGTCTTGGACTCTTACTCTGGCCTCATAGCTACTGTCTTAACTCTTACTCTGGCCTCATAGCTACTGTCTTAACTCTTACTCTGGCCTAATAGCTACTGTCTTAACTCTTACACTGACCTCATAGCTACTGTCTTAACTCTTACTCTGGCCTAATGGTTAAGGTCTTGGACTCTTACTCTGGCCTCATAGCTACTGTCTTAACTCTTACTCTGGCCTAATAGCTACTGTCTTAACTCTTACTCTGGCCTCATAGCTACTGTCTTAACTCTTACTCTGGCCTAAAAGCTACTGTCTTAACTCTTACTCTGGCCTCATAGCTACTGTCTTAACTCTTACTCTGGCCTAATGGTTAAGGTCTTGGACTCTTACTCTGGCCTCATAGCTACTGTCTTAACTCTTACTCTGGCCTAATAGCTACTATATTAACTCTTACTCTGGCCTCATAGCTACTGTCTTAACTCTTACTCTGGCCTAATGGTTAAGGTCTTGGACTCTTACTCTGGCCTCATAGCTACTGTCTTAACTCTTACTCTAGCCTCATAGCTACTGTCTTAACTCTTACCCTGGCCTCATAGCTACTGTCTTAACTCTTACTCTGGCCTAATGGTTAAGGTCTTGGACTCTTACTCTGGCCTCATAGCTACTGTCTTAACTCTTACTCTGGCCTAATAGTTAAGGTCTTGGACTCTTTCTCTGGCCTCATAGCTACTGTCTTAACTCTTACTCTGGCCTAATAGCTACTGTCTTAACTCTTACTCTGGCCTCATAGCTACTGTCTTAACTCTTACTCTGGCCTAATAGCTACTGTCTTAACTCTTACTCTGACCTCATAGCTACTGTCTTAACTCTTACTCTGGCCTAATGGTTAAGGTCTTGGACTCTTACTCTGGCCTCATAGCTACTGTCTTAACTCTTACTCTGGTCTAATAGCTACTCTCTTAACTCTTACTCTGGCCTCATAGTTACTATCTTAACTCTTACTCTGGCCTAATAGCTACTGTCTTAACTCTTACTCTGGCCTCATAGCTACTGTCTTAACTCTTACTCTGGCCTAATGGTTAAGGTCTTGGACTCTTACTCTGGCCTCATAGCTACTGTCTTAACTCTTACTCTGGCCTCATAGCTACTGTCTTAACTCTTACTCTGGCCTCATAGCTACTGTCTTAACTCTTACTCTGGCCTCATTGCTACTGTCTTAACACTTACTCTGGCCTAATGGTTAAGGTCTTGGACTCTTACTCTGGCCTCATAGCTACTGTCTTAACTTTTACTCTGGCCTTATAGCTACTGTCTTAACTCTTACTCTGCCCTCATAGCTACTGTCTTAACTCTTACTCTGGCCTCATAGCTACTGTCTTAACTCTTACTCTGGCCTAATGTTTAAGGTCTTGGACTCTTACTCTGGCCTCATAGCTACTGTCTTAACTCTTACTCTGGCCTAATAGTTAAGGTCTTGGACTCTTTCTCTGGCCTCATAGCTACAGTCTTAACTCTTACTCTGGCCTAATAGCTACTGTCTTAACTCTTACTCTGGCCTCATAGCTACTGTCTTAACTCTTACTCTGGCCTAATAGCTACTGTCTTAACTCTTACTCTGGCCTAATGGTTAAGGTCTTGGACTCTTTCTCTGGCCTCATAGCTACTGTCTTAACTCTTACTCTGGCCTCATAGCTACTGTCTTAACTCTTACTCTGGCCTCAAAGCTACTGTCTTAACTCTTACTCTGGCCTCATAGCTACTGTCTTAACTCTTACTCTGGCCTAATAGCTACTGTCTTAACCCTTACTCTGGCCTCATAGCTACTGTCTTAACTCTTACTCTGGCCTCATAGCTGCTGTCTTAACTGTTACTCTGGCCTAATGGTTAAGGTCTTGGTCTCTTACTCTGGCCTCATAGCTACTGTCTTAACTCTTACTCTGGCCTAATAGCTACTGTCTTAACTCTTACTCTGGCCTCATAGCTACTGTCTTAACTCTTACTCTGGCCTAATGGTTAAGGTCTTGGACTCCTACTCTGGCCTCATAGCTACTGTCTTAACTCTTACTCTGGCCTAATAGCTACTGTCTTAACTCTTACTCTGGCCTCATAGCTACTGTCTTAACTCTTACTCTGGCCTCATAGCTACTGTCTTAACTCTTACTCTGGCCTAATGGTTAAGGTCTTGGACTCTTACTCTGGCCTCATAGCTACTATCTTAACTCTTACTCTGGCCTAATAGCTACTGTCTTAACTCTTACTCTGGCCTAATGGTTAAGGTCTTGGACTCTTTCTCTGGCCTCATAGCTACTGTCTTAACTCTTACTCTGGCCTCATAGCTACTGTCTTAACTCTTACTCTGGCCTCAAAGCTACTGTCTTAACTCTTACTCTGGCCTCATAGCTACTGTCTTAACTCTTACTCTGGCCTCATAGCTACTGTCTTAACTCTTACTCTGGCCTAATGGTTAAGGTCTCGGACTCTTACTCTGGCCTCATAGCTACTGTCTTAACTCTTACTCTGGCCTAATAGCTACTGTCTTAACTCTTACTCTGGCCTCATAGCTACTGTCTTAACTCTTACTCTGGCCTCATAGCTACTGTCTTAACACTTACTCTGGCCTAATGGTTAAGGTCTTGGACTCTTACTCTGGCCTCATAGCTACTATCTTAACTCTTACTCTGGCCTAATAGCTACTATCTTAACTCATACTCTGGCCTCATAGCTACTGTCTTAACTCTTACTCTGGCCTAATGGTTAAGGTCTTGGACTCTTTCTCTGGCCTCATAGCTACTGTCTTAACTCTTACTCTGGCCTGATAGCTACTGTCTTGGACTCTTACTCTGGCCTCATAGCTACTGTCTTAACTCTTACTCTGGCCTAATAGTTAAGGTCTTGGACTCTTTCTATGGCCTAATAGCTACTGTCTTAACTCTTACTCTGGCCTCATAGCTACTGTCTTAACTCTTACTCTGACCTAATAGCTACTCTCTTAACTCTTACTCTGACCTCATAGCTACTGTCTTAACTCTTACTCTGGCCTAATGGTTAAGGTCTTGGACTCTTACTCTGGCCTCATAGCTACTGTCTTAACTCTTACTCTGGCCTCATAGCTACTGTCTTAACTCTTACTCTGCCCTCATAGCTACTGTCTTAACTCTTTCTCTGGCCTCATAGCTACTGTCTTAACTCGTACTCTGGCCTAATAGTTAAGGTCTTGGACTCTTACTCTGGCCTCATAGCTACTGTCTTAACTCTTACTCTGGCCTCATAGCTACTGTCTTAACTCTTACTCTGGCCTAATAGCTACTGTCTTAACTCTTACACTGACCTCATAGCTACTGTCTTAACTCTTACTCTGGCCTAATGGTTAAGGTCTTGGACTCTTACTCTGGCCTCATAGCTACTGTCTTAACTCTTACTCTGGCCTAATAGCTACTGTCTTAACTCTTACTCTGGCCTCATAGCTACTGTCTTAACTCTTACTCTGGCCTAAAAGCTACTGTCTTAACTCTTACTCTGGCCTCATAGCTACTGTCTTAACTCTTACTCTGGCCTAATGGTTAAGGTCTTGGACTCTTACTCTGGCCTCATAGCTACTGTCTTAACTCTTACTCTGGCCTAATAGCTACTATATTAACTCTTACTCTGGCCTCATAGCTACTGTCTTAACTCTTACTCTGGCCTAATGGTTAAGGTCTTGGACTCTTACTCTGGCCTCATAGCTACTGTCTTAACTCTTACTCTAGCCTCATAGCTACTGTCTTAACTCTTACCCTGGCCTCATAGCTACTGTCTTAACTCTTACTCTGGCCTAATGGTTAAGGTCTTGGACTCTTACTCTGGCCTCATAGCTACTGTCTTAACTCTTACTCTGGCCTAATAGTTAAGGTCTTGGACTCTTTCTCTGGCCTCATAGCTACTGTCTTAACTCTTACTCTGGCCTAATAGCTACTGTCTTAACTCTTACTCTGGCCTCATAGCTACTGTCTTAACTCTTACTCTGGCCTAATAGCTACTGTCTTAACTCTTACTCTGACCTCATAGCTACTGTCTTAACTCTTACTCTGGCCTAATGGTTAAGGTCTTGGACTCTTACTCTGGCCTCATAGCTACTGTCTTAACTCTTACTCTGGTCTAATAGCTACTCTCTTAACTCTTACTCTGGCCTCATAGTTACTATCTTAACTCTTACTCTGGCCTAATAGCTACTGTCTTAACTCTTACTCTGGCCTCATAGCTACTGTCTTAACTCTTACTCTGGCCTAATGGTTAAGGTCTTGGACTCTTACTCTGGCCTCATAGCTACTGTCTTAACTCTTACTCTGGCCTCATAGCTACTGTCTTAACTCTTACTCTGGCCTCATAGCTACTGTCTTAACTCTTACTCTGGCCTCATAGCTACTGTCTTAACTCTTACTCTGGCCTAATGGTTAAGGTCTTGGACTCTTACTCTGGCCTGATAGCTACTGTCTTAACTCTTACTCTGGCCTAATAGCTACTGTCTTAACTCTTACTCTGGCCTCATAGCTACTGTCTTAACTCTTACTCTGGCCTCATTGCTACTGTCTTAACACTTACTCTGGCCTAATGGTTAAGGTCTTGGACTCTTACTCTGGCCTCATAGCTACTGTCTTAACTTTTACTCTGGCCTCATAGCTACTGTCTTAACTCTTACTCTGCCCTCATAGCTACTGTCTTAACTCTTACTCTGGCCTCATAGCTACTGTCTTAACTCTTACTCTGGCCTAATGTTTAAGGTCTTGGACTCTTACTCTGGACTCATAGCTACTGTCTTAACTCTTACTCTGGCCTAATAGTTAAGGTCTTGGACTCTTTCTCTGGCCTCATAGCTACAGTCTTAACTCTTACTCTGGCCTAATAGCTACTGTCTTAACTCTTACTCTGGCCTCATAGCTACTGTCTTAACTCTTACTCTGGCCTAATAGCTACTGTCTTAACTCTTACTCTGGCCTAATGGTTAAGGTCTTGGACTCTTACTCTGGCCTCATAGCTACTGTCTTAACTCTTACTCTGGCCTAATAGCTACTGTCTTAACCCTTACTCTGGCCTCATAGCTACTGTCTTAACTCTTACTCTGGCCTCATAGCTGCTGTCTTAACTGTTACTCTGGCCTAATGGTTAAGGTCTTGGACTCTTACTCTGGCCTCATAGCTACTGTCTTAACTCTTACTCTGGCCTAATAGCTACTGTCTTAACTCTTACTCTTGCCTCATAGCTACTGTCTTAACTCTTACTCTGGCCTAATAGCTACTGTCTTAACTCTTACTCTGACATCATAGCTACTGTCTTAACTCTTACTCTGACATCATAGCTACTGTCTTAACTCTTACTCTGGCCCAATGGTTAAGGTCTTGGACTCTTACTCTGGCCTCATAGCTACTGTCTTAACTCTTACTCTGGTCTAATAGATACTGTCTTAACTCATACTCTGGCCTCATAGCTACTGTCTTAACTCTTACTCTGGCCTAATGGTTAAGGTCTTGGACTCTTACTCTGGCCTCATAGCTACTATCTTAACTCTTACTCTGGCCTAATAGCTACTGTCTTAACTCTTACTCTGGCCTAATGGTTAAGGTCTTGGACTCTTTCTCTGGCCTCATAGCTACTGTCTTAACTCTTACTCTGGCCTCATAGCTACTGTCTTAACTCTTACTCTGGCCTCAAAGCTACTGTCTTAACTCTTACTCTGGCCTCATAGCTACTGTCTTAACTCTTACTCCGGCCTAATAGCTACTGTCTTAACTCTTACTCTGGCCTCATAGCTACTGTCTTAACTCTTACTCTGGCCTAATAGCTACTGTCTTAACTCTTACTCTGACCTCATAGCTACTGTCTTAACTCTTACTCTGGCCTAATGGTTAAGGTCTTGGACTCTTACTCTGGCCTCATAGCTACTGTCTTAACTCTTACTCTGGCCTCATAGCTACTGTCTTAACTCTTACTCTGCCCTCATAGCTACTGTCTTAACTCTTTCTCTGGCCTCATAGCTACTGTCTTAACTCGTACTCTGGCCTAATAGTTAAGGTCTTGGACTCTTACTCTGGCCTCATAGCTACTGTCTTAGCTCTTACTCTGGCCTCATAGCTACTGTCTTAACTCTTACTCTGGCCTAATAGCTACTGTCTTAACTCTTACACTGACCTCATAGCTACTGTCTTAACTCTTACTCTGGCCTAATGGTTAAGGTCTTGGACTCTTACTCTGGCCTCATAGCTACTGTCTTAACTCTTACTCTGGCCTAATAGCTACTGTCTTAACTCTTACTCTTGCCTCATAGCTACTGTCTTAACTCTTACTCTGGCCTAATAGCTACTGTCTTAACTCTTACTCTGACATCATAGCTACTGTCTTAACTCTTACTCTGACATCATAGCTACTGTCTTAACTCTTACTCTGGCCTAATGGTTAAGGTCTTGGACTCTTACTCTGGCCTCATAGCTACTGTCTTAACTCTTACTCTGGTCTAATAGATACTGTCTTAACTCATACTCTGGCCTCATAGCTACTGTCTTAACTCTTACTCTGGCCTAATGGTTAAGGTCTTGGACTCTTACTCTGGCCTCATAGCTACTATCTTAACTCTTACTCTGGCCTAATAGCTACTGTCTTAACTCTTACTCTGGCCTAATGGTTAAGGTCTTGGACTCTTTCTCTGGCCTCATAGCTACTGTCTTAACTCTTACTCTGGCCTCATAGCTACTGTCTTAACTCTTACTCTGGCCTCAAAGCTACTGTCTTAACTCTTACTCTGGCCTCATAGCTACTGTCTTAACTCTTACTCCGGCCTAATAGCTACTGTCTTAACTCTTACTCTGGCCTCATAGCTACTGTCTTAACTCTTACTCTGGCCTAATAGCTACTGTCTTAACTCTTACTCTGACCTCATAGCTACTGTCTTAACTCTTACTCTGGCCTAATGGTTAAGGTCTTGGACTCTTACTCAGGCCTCATAGCTACTGTCTTAACTCTTACTCTGGCCTCATAGCTACTGTCTTAACTCTTACTCTGCCCTCATAGCTACTGTCTTAACTCTTTCTCTGGCCTCATAGCTACTGTCTTAACTCGTACTCTGGCCTAATAGTTAAGGTCTTGGACTCTTACTCTGGCCTCATAGCTACTGTCTTAACTCTTACTCTGGCCTCATAGCTACTGTCTTAACTCTTACTCTGGCCTAATAGCTACTGTCTTAACTCTTACACTGACCTCATAGCTACTGTCTTAACTCTTACTCTGGCCTAATGGTTAAGGTCTTGGACTCTTACTCTGGCCTCATAGCTACTGTCTTAACTCTTACTCTGGCCTAATAGCTACTGTCTTAACTCTTACTCTGGCCTCATAGCTACTGTCTTAACTCTTACTCTGGCCTAAAAGCTACTGTCTTAACTCTTACTCTGGCCTCATAGCTACTGTCTTAACTCTTACTCTGGCCTAATTGTTAAGGTCTTGGACTCTTACTCTGGCCTCATAGCTACTGTCTTAACTCTTACTCTGGCCTAATAGCTACTATATTAACTCTTACTCTGGCCTCATAGCTACTGTCTTAACTCTTACTCTGGCCTAATGGTTAAGGTCTTGGACTCTTACTCTGGCCTCATAGCTACTGTCTTAACTCTTACTCTAGCCTCATAGCTACTGTCTTAACTCTTACTCTGGCCTCATAGCTACTGTCTTAACTCTTACTCTGGCCTAATGGTTAAGGTCTTGGACTCTTACTCTGGCCTCATAGCTACTGTCTTAACTCTTACTCTGGCCTAATAGTTAAGGTCTTGGACTCTTTCTCTGGCCTCATAGCTACTGTCTTAACTCTTACTCTGGCCTAATAGCTACTGTCTTAACTCTTACTCTGGCCTCATAGCTACTGTCTAAAATCTTACTCGGGCCTAATAGCTTCTGTCTTAACTCTTACTCTGGCCTCATAGCTACTGTCTTAACTCTTACTCTGGCCTAATAGCTACTGTCTTAACTCTTACTCTGGCCTAATAGCTACTGTCTTAACTCTTACTCTGGCCTCATAGCTACTGTCTTAACTCTTACTCTGGCCTCATAGCTACTGTCTTAACTCTCACTCTGGCCTAATGTTTAAGGTCTTGGACTCTTTCTCTGGCCTCATAGCTACTGTCTTAACTCTTACTCTGGCCTCATAGCTACTGTCTTAACTCTTACTCTGGACTAATAGCTACTGTCTTAACTCTTACTCTGGCCTCATAGCTACTGTTTTAACTCTTACTCTGGCCTAATAGCTACTGTCTTAACTCTTACTCTGGCCTAATAGCTACTGTCTTAACTCTTACTCTGGCCTCATAGCTACTATCTTAACTCTTACTCTGGCCTAATGGTTAAGGTCTTGGACTCTTACTCTGGCCTCATAGCTACTGTCTTAACTCTTACTCTGGCCTCATAGCTACTGTCTTAACTCTTACTCTGGCCTAATAGCTACTGTCTTAACTCTTACTCTGGCCTCATAGCTACTGTCTTAACTCTTAGTCTGGCCTAATGGTTAAGGTCTTGGACTCTTACTCTGGCCTCATAGCTACTGTCTGAACTCTTACTCTGGCCTAATAGCACCTGTCTTAACTCTTACTCTGGCCTCATAGCTACTGTCTTAACTCTTATTCTGGCCTAATAGCTACTGTCTTAACTCTTACTCTGGCCGCATAGCTACTGTCTTAACTCTTACTCTGGCCTAATTTTTAAGGTCTTGTACTCTTACTCTGGCCTCATAGCTACTGTCTTAACTCTTACTCTGGTCTAATAGCTACTCTCTTAACTCTTACTCTGGCCTCATAGCTACTATCTTAACTCTTACTCTGGCCTAATAGCTACTGTCTTAACTCTTACTCTGACCTCATAGCTACTGTCTTAACTCTTACTCTGGCCTAATGGTTAAGGTCTTGGACTCTTACTCTGGCCTCATAGCTACTGTCTTAACTCTTACTCTGGCCTCATAGCTACTGTCTTAACTCTTACTCTGGCCTAATAGCTACTGTCTTAACTCTTACTCTGGCCTCATAGCTACTGTCTTAACTCTTAGTCTGGCCTAATGGTTAAGGTCTTGGACTCTTACTCCGGCCTCATAGCTACAGTCTTAACTCTTACTCTGGCCTAATAGCACCTGTATTAACTCTTACTCTGGCCTCATAGCTACTGTCTTAACTCTTATTCTGGCCTAATAGCTACTGTCTTAACTCTTACTCTGGCCTAATGGTTAAGGTCTTGGACTCTTACTCTGGCCTCATAGCTACTGTCTTAACTCTTACTCTGGCCTCATAGCTACTGTCTTAACTCTTACTCTGGCCTCATAGCTACTGTCTTAACTCTTACTCTGGCCTCATAGCTACTGTCTTAACTCTTACTCTGGCCTAATGGTTAAGGTCTTGGACTCTTACTCTGGCCTGATAGCTACTGTCTTAACTCTTACTCTGGCCTAATAGCTACTGTCTTAACTCTTACTCTGGCCTCATAGCTACTGTCTTAACTCTTACTCTGGCCTCATTGCTACTGTCTTAACACTTACTCTGGACTAATGGTTAAGGTCTTGGACTCTTACTCTGGCCTCATAGCTACTGTCTTAACTTTTACTCTGGCCTCATAGCTACTGTCTTAACTCTTACTCTGCCCTCATAGCTACTGTCTTAACTCTTACTCTGGCCTCATAGCTACTGTCTTAACTCTTACTCTGGCCTAATGTTTAAGGTCTTGGACTCTTACTCTGGCCTCATAGCTACTGTCTTAACTCTTACTCTGGCCTAATAGTTAAGGTCTTGGACTCTTTCTCTGGCCTCATAGCTACAGTCTTAACTCTTACTCTGGCCTAATAGCTACTGTCTTAACTCTTACTCTGGCCTCATTGCTACTGTCTTAACTCTTACTCTGGCCTAATAGCTACTGTCTTAACTCTTACTCTGGCCTAATGGTTAAGGTCTTGGACTCTTTCTCTGGCCTCATAGCTACTGTCTTAACTCTTACTCTGGCCTCATAGCTACTGTCTTAACTCTTACTCTGGCCTCAAAGCTACTGTCTTAACTCTTACTCTGGCCTCATAGCTACTGTCTTAACTCTTACTCTGGCCTAATAGCTACTGTCTGAACCCTTACTCTGGCCTCATAGCTACTGTCTTAACTCTTACTCTGGCCTCATAGCTGCTGTCTTAACTGTTACTCTGGCCTAATGGTTAAGGTCTTGGACTCTTACTCTGGCCTCATAGCTACTGTCTTAATTCTTACTCTGGCCTAATGGTTAAGGTCTTGGACTGTTTCTATGGATCCATAGCTACTATCTTAACTCTTACTCTGGCCTAATAGCTACTGTCTTAACTCTTACTCTTGCCTCATAGCTACTGTCTTAACTCTTACTCTGGCCTAATAGCTACTGTCTTAACTCTTACTCTGACATCATAGCTACTGTCTTAACTCTTACTCTGACATCATAGCTACTGTCTTAACTCTTACTCTGGCCTAATGGTTAAGGTCTTGGACTCTTACTCTGGCCTCATAGCTACTGTCTTAACTCTTACTCTGGTCTAATAGATACTGTCTTAACTCATACTCTGGCCTCATAGCTACTGTCTTAACTCTTACTCTGGCCTAATGGTTAAGGTCTTGGACTCTTACTCTGGCCTCATAGCTACTATCTTAACTCTTACTCTGGCCTAATAGCTACTGTCTTAACTCTTACTCTGGCCTAATGGTTAAGGTCTTGGACTCTTTCTCTGGCCTCATAGCTACTGTCTTAACTCTTACTCTGGCCTCATAGCTACTGTCTTAACTCTTACTCTGGCCTCAAAGCTACTGTCTTAACTCTTACTCTGGCCTCATAGCTACTGTCTTAACTCTTACTCTGGCCTCATAGCTACTGTCTTAACTCTTACTCTGGCCTAATGGTTAAGGTCTCGGACTCTTACTCTGGCCTCATAGCTACTGTCTTAACTCTTACTCTGGCCTAATAGCTACTGTCTTAACTCTTACTCTGGCCTCATAGCTACTGTCTTAACTCTTACTCTGGCCTCATAGCTACTGTCTTAACACTTACTCTGGCCTAATGGTTAAGGTCTTGGACTCTTACTCTGGCCTCATAGCTACTATCTTAACTCTTACTCTGGCCTAATAGCTACTGTCTTAACTCATACTCTGGCCTCATAGCTACTGTCTTAACTCTTACTCTGGCCTAATGGTTAAGGTCTTGGACTCTTTCTCTGGCCTCATAGCTACTGTCTTAACTCTTACTCTGGCCTGATAGCTACTGTCTTGGACTCTTACTCTGGCCTCATAGCTACTGTCTTAACTCTTACTCTGGCCTCATAGCTACTGTCTTAACTCTTACTCTGGCCTAATGGTTAAGGTCTTGGACTCTTACTCTGGCCTCATAGCTACTGTCTTAACTGTTACGCTGGCCTCATAGCTACTGTCTTAACTCTTACTCTGACATCATAGCTACTGTCTTAACTCTTACTCTGGCCTAATGGTTAAGGTCTTGGACTCTTACTCTGGCCTCATAGCTACTGTCTTAACACTTACTCTGGTCTAATAGCTACTGTCTTAATTCTTACTCTGGCCTCATAGCTACTATCTTAACTCTTACTCAGGCCTAATAGCTACTGTCTTAACTCTTACTCTGGCCTAATAGCTACTGTCTTAACTCTTACTCTGGCCTAATAGCTACTGTCTTAACTCTTACTCTGACCTCATAGCTACTGTCTTAACTCTTAGTCTGGCCTAATGGTTAAGGTCTTGGACTCTTACTCTGGCCTCATAGCTACTGTCTTAACTCTTACTCTGGCCTAATAGCTACTGTCTTAACTCTTACTCTGGCCTCAAAGCTACTGTCCTAACTCTTATTCTGGCCTAATAGCTACTGTCTTAACTCTTACTCTGGCCTCATAGCTACTGTCTTAACTCTTACTCTGGCCTAATGGTTAAGGTCTTGGACTCTTACTCTGGCCTCATAGCTACTGTCTTAACTCTTACTCTGGCCTAATAACTACTATCTTAACTCTTACTCTGGCCTCATAGCTACTGTCTTAACTCTTACTCTGGCCTAATGGTTAAGGTCTTGGACTCTTACTCTGGCCTCATAGCTACTGTCTTAACTCTTACTCTGGCCTAATGGTTAAGGTCTTGGACTCTTACTCTGGCCTCATAGCTACTGTCTTAACTCTTACTCTGGCCTAATAGCTACTGTCTTAACTCTTACTCTGGCCTAATAGCTACTGTCTTAACTCTTACTCTGGCCTCATAGCTACTATCTTAACTCTTACTCTGGCCTAATAGCTACTGTCTTAACTCTTACTCTGGCCTCATAGCTACTGTCTTAACTCTTACTCTGGCCTAATGGTTAAGGTCTTGGACTCTTACTCTGGCCTCATAGCTACTGTCTTAACTCTTACTCTGGCCTCATAGCTACTGTCTTAACTCTTACTCTGGCCTAATAGCTACTGTCTTAACTCTTACTCTGGCCTCATAGCTACTGTCTTAACTCTTAGTCTGGCCTAATGGTTAAGGTCTTGGACTCTTACTCTGGCCTCATAGCTACTGTCTTAACTCTTACTCTGGCCTAATAGCACCTGTCTTAACTCTTACTCTGGCCTCATAGCTACTGTCTTAACTCTTATTCTGGCCTAATAGCTACTGTCTTAACTCTTACTCTGGCCGCATAGCTACTGTCTTAACTCTTACTCTGGCCTAATGGTTAATGTCTTGGACTCTTACTCTGGCCTCATAACTACTGTCTTAACTCTTACTCTGGTCTAATAGCTACTCTCTTAACTCTTACTCTGGCCTCATAGCTACTATCTTAACTCTTACTCTGGCCTAATAGCTACTGTCTTAACTCTTACTCTGACCTCATAGCTACTGTCTTAACTCTTACTCTGGCCTAATGGTTAAGGTCTTGGACTCTTACTCTGGCCTCATAGCTACTGTCTTAACTCTTACTCTGGCCTCGTAGCTACTGTCTTAACTCTTACTCTGGCCTAATAGCTACTGTCTTAACTCTTACTCTGGCCTCATAGCTACTGTCTTAACTCTTAGTCTGGCCTAATGGTTAAGGTCTTGGACTCTTACTCCGGCCTCATAGCTACTGTCTTAACTCTTACTCTGGCCTAATAGCACCTGTCTTAACTCTTACTCTGGCCTCATAGCTACTGTCTTAACTCTTATTCTGGCCTAATAGCTACTGTCTTAACTCTTACTCTGGCCTAATGGTTAAGGTCTTGGACTCTTACTCTGGCCTCATAGCTACTGTCTTAACTCTTACTCTGGCCTCATAGCTACTGTCTTAACTCTTACTCTGGCCTCATAGCTACTGTCTTAACTCTTACTCTGGCCTCATAGCTACTGTCTTAACTCTTACTCTGGCCTAATGGTTAAGGTCTTGGACTCTTACTCTGGCCTGATAGCTACTGTCTTAACTCTTACTCTGGCCTAATAGCTACTGTCTTAACTCTTACTCTGGCCTCATAGCTACTGTCTTAACTCTTACTCTGGCCTAATAGCACCTGTCTTAACTCTTACTCTGGCCTCATAGCTACTGTCTTAACTCTTACTCTGGCCGCATAGCTACTGTCTTAACTCTTACTCTGGCCTAATGGTTAAGGTCTTGGACTCTTACTCTGGCCTCATAGCTACTGTCTTAACTCTTACTCTGGTCTAATAGCTACTCTCTTAACTCTTACTCTGGCCTCATAGCTACTATCTTAACTCTTACTCTGGCCTAATAGCTACTGTCTTAACTCTTACTCTGACCTCATAGCTACTGTCTTAACTCTTACTCTGGCCTAATGGTTAAGGTCTTGGACTCTTACTCTGGCCTCATAGCTACTGTCTTAACTCTTACTCTGGCCTCGTAGCTACTGTCTTAACTCTTACTCTGGCCTAATAGCTACTGTCTTAACTCTTACTCTGGCCTAATGGTTAAGGTCTTGGACTCTTACTCTGGCCTCATAGCTACTGTCTTAACTCTTACTCTGGCCTCATAGCTACTGTCTTAACTCTTACTCTGGCCTCATAGCTACTGTCTTAACTCTTACTCTGGCCTCATAGCTACTGTCTTAACTCTTACTCTGGCCTAATGGTTAAGGTCTTGGACTCTTACTCTGGCCTCATAGCTACTGTCTTAACTCTTACTCTGGCCTCATAGCTACTGTCTTAACTCTTACTCTGGCCTAATAGCACCTGTCTTAACTCTTACTCTGGCCTCATAGCTACTGTCTTAACTCTTATTCTGGCCTAATAGCTACTGTCTTAACTCTTACTCTGGCCGCATAGCTACTGTCTTAACTCTTACTCTGGCCTAATGGTTAAGGTCTTGGACTCTTACTCTGGCCTCATAGCTACTGTCTTAACTCTTACTCTGGTCTAATAGCTACTCTCTTAACTCTTACTCTGGCCTCATAGCTACTATCTTAACTCTTACTCTGGCCTAATAGCTACTGTCTTAACTCTTACTCTGACCTCATAGCTACTGTCTTAACTCTTACTCTGGCCTAATGGTTAAGGTCTTGGACTCTTACTCTGGCCTCATAGCTACTGTCTTAACTCTTACTCTGGCCTCGTAGCTACTGTCTTAACTCTTACTCTGGCCTAATAGCTACTGTTTTAACTCTTACTCTGGCCTCATAGCTACTGTCTTAACTCTTAGTCTGGCCTAATGGTTAAGGTCTTGGACTCTTACTCCGGCCTCATAGCTACTGTCTTAACTCTTACTCTGGCCTAATAGCACCTGTCTTAACTCTTACTCTGGCCTCATAGCTACTGTCTTAACTCTTATTCTGGCCTAATAGCTACTGTCTTAACTCTTACTCTGGCCTAATGGTTAAGGTCTTGGACTCTTACTCTGGCCTCATAGCTACTGTCTTAACTCTTACTCTGGCCTCATAGCTACTGTCTTAACTCTTACTCTGGCCTCATAGCTACTGTCTTAACTCTTACTCTGGCCTAATGGTTAAGGTCTTGGACTCTTACTCTGGCCTGATAGCTACTGTCTTAACTCTTACTCTGGCCTAATAGCTACTGTCTTAACTCTTACTCTGGCCTCATAGCTACTGTCTTAACTCTTACTCTGGCCTCATTGCTACTGTCTTAACACTTACTCTGGCCTAATGGTTAAGGTCTTGGACTCTTACTCTGGCCTCATAGCTACTGTCTTAACTTTTACTCTGGCCTCATAGCTACTTTCTTAACTCTTACTCTGCCCTCATAGCTACTGTCTTAACTCTTACTCTGGCCTCATAGCTACTGTCTTAACTCTTACTCTGGCCTAATGTTTAAGGTCTTGGACTCTTACTCTGGCCTCATAGCTACTGTCTTAACTCTTACTCTGGCCTAATAGTTAAGGTCTTGGACTCTTTCTCTGGCCTCATAGCTACAGTCTTAACTCTTACTCTGGCCTAATAGCTACTGTCTTAACTCTTACTCTGGCCTCATAGCTACTGTCTTAACTCTTACTCTGGCCTAATAGCTACTGTCTTAACTCTTACTCTGGCCTAATGGTTAAGGTCTTGGACTCTTTCTCTGGCCTCATAGCTACTGTCTTAACTCTTACTCTGGCCTCATAGCTACTGTCTTAACTCTTACTCTGGCCTCAAAGCTACTGTCTTAACTCTTACTCTGGCCTCATAGCTACTGTCTTAACTCTTACTCTGGCCTAATAGCTACTGTCTTAACCCTTACTCTGGCCTCATAGCTACTGTCTTAACTCTTACTCTGGCCTCATAGCTGCTGTCTTAACTGTTACTCTGGCCTAATGGTTAAGGTCTTGGACTCTTACTCTGGCCTCATAGCTACTGTCTTAACTCTTACTCTGGCCTAATGGTTAAGGTCTTGGACTGTTTCTATGGATCCATAGCTACTATCTTAACTCTTACTCTGGCCTAATAGCTACTGTCTTAACTCTTACTCTTGCCTCATAGCTACTGTCTTAACTCTTACACTGGCCTAATAGCTACTGTCTTAACTCTTACTCTGACATCATAGCTACTGTCTTAACTCTTACTCTGACATCATAGCTACTGTCTTAACTCTTACTCTGGCCTAATGGTTAAGGTCTTGGACTCTTACTCTGGCCTCATAGCTACTGTCTTAACTCTTACTCTGGTCTAATAGATACTGTCTTAACTCATACTCTGGCCTCATAGCTACTGTCTTAACTCTTACTCTGGCCTAATGGTTAAGGTCTTGGACTCTTACTCTGGCCTCATAGCTACTATCTTAACTCTTACTCTGGCCTAATAGCTACTGTCTTAACTCTTACTCTGGCCTAATGGTTAAGGTCTTGGACTCTTTCTCTGGCCTCATAGCTACTGTCTTAACTCTTACTCTGGCCTCATAGCTACTGTCTTAACTCTTACTCTGGCCTCAAAGCTACTGTCTTAACTCTTACTCTGGCCTCATAGCTACTGTCTTAACTCTTACTCTGGCCTCATAGCTACTGTCTTAACTCTTACTCTGGCCTAATGGTTAAGGTCTCGGACTCTTACTCTGGCCTCATAGCTACTGTCTTAACTCTTACTCTGGCCTAATAGCTACTGTCTTAACTCTTACTCTGGCCTCATAGCTACTGTCTTAACTCTTACTCTGGCCTCATAGCTACTGTCTTAACACTTACTCTGGCCTAATGGTTAAGGTCTTGGACTCTTACTCTGGCCTCATAGCTACTATCTTAACTCTTACTCTGGCCTAATAGCTACTGTCTTAACTCATACTCTGGCCTCATAGCTACTGTCTTAACTCTTACACTGGCCTAATAGCTACTGTCTTAACTCTTACTCTGACATCATAGCTACTGTCTTAACTCTTACTCTGACATCATAGCTACTGTCTTAACTCTTACTCTGGCCTAATGGTTAAGGTCTTGGACTCTTACTCTGGCCTCATAGCTACTGTCTTAACTCTTACTCTGGTCTAATAGATACTGTCTTAACTCATACTCTGGCCTCATAGCTACTGTCTTAACTCTTACTCTGGCCTAATGGTTAAGGTCTTGGACTCTTACTCTGGCCTCATAGCTACTATCTTAACTCTTACTCTGGCCTAATAGCTACTGTCTTAACTCTTACTCTGGCCTAATGGTTAAGGTCTTGGACTCTTTCTCTGGCCTCATAGCTACTGTCTTAACTCTTACTCTGGCCTCATAGCTACTGTCTTAACTCTTACTCTGGCCTCAAAGCTACTGTCTTAACTCTTACTCTGGCCTCATAGCTACTGTCTTAACTCTTACTCTGGCCTCATAGCTACTGTCTTAACTCTTACTCTGGCCTAATGGTTAAGGTCTCGGACTCTTACTCTGGCCTCATAGCTACTGTCTTAACTCTTACTCTGGCCTAATAGCTACTGTCTTAACTCTTACTCTGGCCTCATAGCTACTGTCTTAACTCTTACTCTGGCCTCATAGCTACTGTCTTAACACTTACTCTGGCCTAATGGTTAAGGTCTTGGACTCTTACTCTGGCCTCATAGCTACTATCTTAACTCTTACTCTGGCCTAATAGCTACTGTCTTAACTCATACTCTGGCCTCATAGCTACTGTCTTAACTCTTACTCTGGCCTAATGGTTAAGGTCTTGGACTCTTTCTCTGGCCTCATAGCTACTGTCTTAACTCTTACTCTGGCCTGATAGCTACTGTCTTGGACTCTTACTCTGGCCTCATAGCTACTGTCTTAACTCTTACTCTGGCCTAATAGTTAAGGTCTTGGACTCTTTCTATGGCCTCATAGCTACTGTCTTAACTCTTACTCTGGCCTAATAGCTACTGTCTTAACTCTTACTCTGGCCTCATAGCTACTGTCTTAACTCTTACTCTGGCCTAATAGCTACTGTCTTAACTCTTACTCTGACCTCATAGCTACTGTCTTAACTCTTACTCTGGCCTAATGGTTAAGGTCTTGGACTCTTACTCTGGCCTCATAGCTACTGTCTTAACTCTTACTCTGGCCTCATAGCTACTGTCTTAACTCTTACTCTGCCCTCATAGCTACTGTCTTAACTCTTTCTCTGGCCTCATAGCTACTGTCTTAACTCGTACTCTGGCCTAATAGTTAAGGTCTTGGACTCTTACTCTGGCCTCATAGCTACTGTCTTAACTCTTACTCTGGCCTCATAGCTACTGTCTTAACTCTTACTCTGGCCTAATAGCTACTGTCTTAACTCTTACACTGACCTCATAGCTACTGTCTTAACTCTTACTCTGGCCTAATGGTTAAGGTCTTGGACTCTTACTCTGGCCTCATAGCTACTGTCTTAACTCTTACTCTGGCCTAATAGCTACTGTCTTAACTCTTACTCTGGCCTCATAGCTACTGTCTTAACTCTTACTCTGGCCTAAAAGCTACTGTCTTAACTCTTACTCTGGCCTCATAGCTACTGTCTTAACTCTTACTCTGGCCTAATGGTTAAGGTCTTGGACTCTTACTCTGGCCTCATAGCTACTGTCTTAACTCTTACTCTGGCCTAATGGTTAAGGTCTTGGACTCTTACTCTGGCCTCATAGCTACTGTCTTAACTCTTACTCTAGCCTCATAGCTACTGTCTTAACTCTTACCCTGGCCTCATAGCTACTGTCTTAACTCTTACTCTGGCCTAATGGTTAAGGTCTTGGACTCTTACTCTGGCCTCATAGCTACTGTCTTAACTCTTACTCTGGCCTAATAGTTAAGGTCTTGGACTCTTTCTCTGGCCTCATAGCTACTGTCTTAACTCTTACTCTGGCCTAATAGCTACTGTCTTAACTCTTACTCTGGCCTCATAGCTACTGTCTTAACTCTTACTCTGGCCTAATAGCTACTGTCTTAACTCTTACTCTGACCTCATAGCTACTGTCTTAACTCTTACTCTGGCCTAATGGTTAAGGTCTTGGACTCTTACTCTGGCCTCATAGCTACTGTCTTAACTCTTACTCTGGTCGAATAGCTACTCTCTTAACTCTTACTCTGGCCTCATAGCTACTATCTTAACTCTTACTCTGGCCTAATAGCTACTGTCTTAACTCTTACTCTGGCCTCATAGCTACTGTCTTAACTCTTACTCTGGCCTAATGGTTAAGGTCTTGGACTCTTACTCTGGCCTCATAGCTACTGTCTTAACTCTTACTCTGGCCTCATAGCTACTGTCTTAACTCTTACTCTGGCCTCATAGCTACTGTCTTAACTCTTACTCTGGCCTCATAGCTACTGTCTTAACTCTTACTCTGGCCTAATGGTTAAGGTCTTGGACTCTTACTCTGGCCTGATAGCTACTGTCTTAACTCTTACTCTGGCCTAATAGCTACTGTCTTAACTCTTACTCTGGCCTCATAGCTACTGTCTTAACTCTTACTCTGGCCTCATTGCTACTGTCTTAACACTTACTCTGGCCTAATGGTTAAGGTCTTGGACTCTTACTCTGGCCTCATAGCTACTGTCTTAACTTTTACTCTGGCCTCATAGCTACTGTCTTAACTCTTACTCTGCCCTCATAGCTACTGTCTTAACTCTTACTCTGGCCTCATAGCTACTGTCTTAACTCTTACTCTGGCCTAATGTTTAAGGTCTTGGACTCTTACTCTGGACTCATAGCTACTGTCTTAACTCTTACTCTGGCCTAATAGTTAAGGTCTTGGACTCTTTCTCTGGCCTCATAGCTACAGTCTTAACTCTTACTCTGGCCTAATAGCTACTGTCTTAACTCTTACTCTGGCCTCATAGCTACTGTCTTAACTCTTACTCTGGCCTAATAGCTACTGTCTTAACTCTTACTCTGGCCTAATGGTTAAGGTCTTGGACTCTTACTCTGGCCTCATAGCTACTGTCTTAACTCTTACTCTGGCCTAATAGCTACTGTCTTAACCCTTACTCTGGCCTCATAGCTACTGTCTTAACTCTTACTCTGGCCTCATAGCTGCTGTCTTAACTGTTACTCTGGCCTAATGGTTAAGGTCTTGGACTCTTACTCTGGCCTCATAGCTACTGTCTTAACTCTTACTCTGGCCTAATGGTTAAGGTCTTGGACTGTTTCTATGGATCCATAGCTACTATCTTAACTCTTACTCTGGCCTAATAGCTACTGTCTTAACTCTTACTCTTGCCTCATAGCTACTGTCTTAACTCTTACTCTGGCCTAATAGCTACTGTCTTAACTCTTACTCTGACATCATAGCTACTGTCTTAACTCTTACTCTGACATCATAGCTACTGTCTTAACTCTTACTCTGGCCTAATGGTTAAGGTCTTGGACTCTTACTCTGGCCTCATAGCTACTGTCTTAACTCTTACTCTGGTCTAATAGATACTGTCTTAACTCATACTCTGGCCTCATAGCTACTGTCTTAACTCTTACTCTGGCCTAATGGTTAAGGTCTTGGACTCTTACTCTGGCCTCATAGCTACTATCTTAACTCTTACTCTGGCCTAATAGCTACTGTCTTAACTCTTACTCTGGCCTAATGGTTAAGGTCTTGGACTCTTTCTCTGGCCTCATAGCTACTGTCTTAACTCTTACTCTGGCCTCATAGCTACTGTCTTAACTCTTACTCTGGCCTCATAGCTACTGTCTTAACTCTTACTCTGGCCTCATAGCTACTGTCTTAACTCTTACTCTGGCCTAATGGTTAAGGTCTTGGACTCTTACTCTGGCCTGATAGCTACTGTCTTAACTCTTACTCTGACCTAATAGCTACTGTCTTAACTCTTACTCTGGCCTCATAGCTACTGTCTTAACTCTTACTCTGGCCTAATAGCACCTGTCTTAACTCTTACTCTGGCCTCATAGCTACTGTCTTAACTCTTACTCTGGCCGCATAGCTACTGTCTTAACTCTTACTCTGGCCTAATGGTTAAGGTCTTGGACTCTTACTCTGGCCTCATAGCTACTGTCTTAACTCTTACTCTGGTCTAATAGCTACTCTCTTAACTCTTACTCTGGCCTCATAGCTACTATCTTAACTCTTACTCTGGCCTAATAGCTACTGTCTTAACTCTTACTCTGACCTCATAGCTACTGTCTTAACTCTTACTCTGGCCTAATGGTTAAGGTCTTGGACTCTTACTCTGGCCTCATAGCTACTGTCTTAACTCTTACTCTGGCCTCGTAGCTACTGTCTTAACTCTTACTCTGGCCTAATAGCTACTGTCTTAACTCTTACTCTGGCCTAATGGTTAAGGTCTTGGACTCTTACTCTGGCCTCATAGCTACTGTCTTAACTCTTACTCTGGCCTCATAGCTACTGTCTTAACTCTTACTCTGGCCTCATAGCTACTGTCTTAACTCTTACTCTGGCCTCATAGCTACTGTCTTAACTCTTACTCTGGCCTAATGGTTAAGGTCTTGGACTCTTACTCTGGCCTCATAGCTACTGTCTTAACTCTTACTCTGGCCTCATAGCTACTGTCTTAACTCTTACTCTGGCCTAATAGCACCTGTCTTAACTCTTACTCTGGCCTCATAGCTACTGTCTTAACTCTTATTCTGGCCTAATAGCTACTGTCTTAACTCTTACTCTGGCCGCATAGCTACTGTCTTAACTCTTACTCTGGCCTAATGGTTAAGGTCTTGGACTCTTACTCTGGCCTCATAGCTACTGTCTTAACTCTTACTCTGGTCTAATAGCTACTCTCTTAACTCTTACTCTGGCCTCATAGCTACTATCTTAACTCTTACTCTGGCCTAATAGCTACTGTCTTAACTCTTACTCTGACCTCATAGCTACTGTCTTAACTCTTACTCTGGCCTAATGGTTAAGGTCTTGGACTCTTACTCTGGCCTCATAGCTACTGTCTTAACTCTTACTCTGGCCTCGTAGCTACTGTCTTAACTCTTACTCTGGCCTAATAGCTACTGTCTTAACTCTTACTCTGGCCTCATAGCTACTGTCTTAACTCTTAGTCTGGCCTAATGGTTAAGGTCTTGGACTCTTACTCCGGCCTCATAGCTACTGTCTTAACTCTTACTCTGGCCTAATAGCACCTGTCTTAACTCTTACTCTGGCCTCATAGCTACTGTCTTAACTCTTATTCTGGCCTAATAGCTACTGTCTTAACTCTTACTCTGGCCTAATGGTTAAGGTCTTGGACTCTTACTCTGGCCTCATAGCTACTGTCTTAACTCTTACTCTGGCCTCATAGCTACTGTCTTAACTCTTACTCTGGCCTCATAGCTACTGTCTTAACTCTTACTCTGGCCTCATAGCTACTGTCTTAACTCTTACTCTGGCCTAATGGTTAAGGTCTTGGACTCTTACTCTGGCCTGATAGCTACTGTCTTAACTCTTACTCTGGCCTAATAGCTACTGTCTTAACTCTTACTCTGGCCTCATAGCTACTGTCTTAACTCTTACTCTGGCCTCATTGCTACTGTCTTAACACTTACTCTGGCCTAATGGTTAAGGTCTTGGACTCTTACTCTGGCCTCATAGCTACTGTCTTAACTTTTACTCTGGCCTCATAGCTACTGTCTTAACTCTTACTCTGCCCTCATAGCTACTGTCTTAACTCTTACTCTGGCCTCATAGCTACTGTCTTAACTCTTACTCTGGCCTAATGTTTAAGGTCTTGGACTCTTACTCTGGCCTCATAGCTACTGTCTTAACTCTTACTCTGGCCTAATAGTTAAGGTCTTGGACTCTTTCTCTGGCCTCATAGCTACAGTCTTAACTCTTACTCTGGCCTAATAGCTACTGTCTTAACTCTTACTCTGGCCTCATAGCTACTGTCTTAACTCTTACTCTGGCCTAATAGCTACTGTCTTAACTCTTACTCTGGCCTAATGGTTAAGGTCTTGGACTCTTTCTCTGGCCTCATAGCTACTGTCTTAACTCTTACTCTGGCCTCATAGCTACTGTCTTAACTCTTACTCTGGCCTCAAAGCTACTGTCTTAACTCTTACTCTGGCCTCATAGCTACTGTCTTAACTCTTACTCTGGCCTAATAGCTACTGTCTTAACCCTTACTCTGGCCTCATAGCTACTGTCTTAACTCTTACTCTGGCCTCATAGCTGCTGTCTTAACTGTTACTCTGGCCTAATGGTTAAGGTCTTGGACTCTTACTCTGGCCTCATAGCTACTGTCTTAACTCTTACTCTGGCCTAATGGTTAAGGTCTTGGACTGTTTCTATGGATCCATAGCTACTATCTTAACTCTTACTCTGGCCTAATAGCTACTGTCTTAACTCTTACTCTTGCCTCATAGCTACTGTCTTAACTCTTACACTGGCCTAATAGCTACTGTCTTAACTCTTACTCTGACATCATAGCTACTGTCTTAACTCTTACTCTGACATCATAGCTACTGTCTTAACTCTTACTCTGGCCTAATGGTTAAGGTCTTGGACTCTTACTCTGGCCTCATAGCTACTGTCTTAACTCTTACTCTGGTCTAATAGATACTGTCTTAACTCATACTCTGGCCTCATAGCTACTGTCTTAACTCTTACTCTGGCCTAATGGTTAAGGTCTTGGACTCTTACTCTGGCCTCATAGCTACTATCTTAACTCTTACTCTGGCCTAATAGCTACGGTCTTAACTCTTACTCTGGCCTAATGGTTAAGGTCTTGGACTCTTTCTCTGGCCTCATAGCTACTGTCTTAACTCTTACTCTGGCCTCATAGCTACTGTCTTAACTCTTACTCTGGCCTCAAAGCTACTGTCTTAACTCTTACTCTGGCCTCATAGCTACTGTCTTAACTCTTACTCTGGCCTCATAGCTACTGTCTTAACTCTTACTCTGGCCTAATGGTTAAGGTCTCGGACTCTTACTCTGGCCTCATAGCTACTGTCTTAACTCTTACTCTGGCCTAATAGCTACTGTCTTAACTCTTACTCTGGCCTCATAGCTACTGTCTTAACTCTTACTCTGGCCTCATAGCTACTGTCTTAACACTTACTCTGGCCTAATGGTTAAGGTCTTGGACTCTTACTCTGGCCTCATAGCTACTATCTTAACTCTTACTCTGGCCTAATAGCTACTGTCTTAACTCATACTCTGGCCTCATAGCTACTGTCTTAACTCTTACTCTGGCCTAATGGTTAAGGTCTTGGACTCTTTCTCTGGCCTCATAGCTACTGTCTTAACTCTTACTCTGGCCTGATAGCTACTGTCTTGGACTCTTACTCTGGCCTCATAGCTACTGTCTTAACTCTTACTCTGGCCTAATAGTTAAGGTCTTGGACTCTTTCTATGGCCTCATAGCTACTGTCTTAACTCTTACTCTGGCCTAATAGCTACTGTCTTAACTCTTACTCTGGCCTCATAGCTACTGTCTTAACTCTTACTCTGGCCTAATAGCTACTGTCTTAACTCTTACTCTGACCTCATAGCTACTGTCTTAACTCTTACTCTGGCCTAATGGTTAAGGTCTTGGACTCTTACTCTGGCCTCATAGCTACTGTCTTAACTCTTACTCTGGCCTCATAGCTACTGTCTTAACTCTTACTCTGCCCTCATAGCTACTGTCTTAACTCTTTCTCTGGCCTCATAGCTACTGTCTTAACTCGTACTCTGGCCTAATAGTTAAGGTCTTGGACTCTTACTCTGGCCTCATAGCTACTGTCTTAACTCTTACTCTGGCCTCATAGCTACTGTCTTAACTCTTACTCTGGCCTAATAGCTACTGTCTTAACTCTTACACTGACCTCATAGCTACTGTCTTAACTCTTACTCTGGCCTAATGGTTAAGGTCTTGGACTCTTACTCTGGCCTCATAGCTACTGTCTTAACTCTTACTCTGGCCTAATAGCTACTGTCTTAACTCTTACTCTGGCCTCATAGCTACTGTCTTAACTCTTACTCTGGCCTAAAAGCTACTGTCTTAACTCTTACTCTGGCCTCATAGCTACTGTCTTAACTCTTACTCTGGCCTAATGGTTAAGGTCTTGGACTCTTACTCTGGCCTCATAGCTACTGTCTTAACTCTTACTCTGGCCTAATAGCTACAATATTAACTCTTACTCTGGCCTCATAGCTACTGTCTTAACTCTTACTCTGGCCTAATGGTTAAGGTCTTGGACTCTTACTCTGGCCTCATAGCTACTGTCTTAACTCTTACTCTAGCCTCATAGCTACTGTCTTAACTCTTACCCTGGCCTCATAGCTACTGTCTTAACTCTTACTCTGGCCTAATGGTTAAGGTCTTGGACTCTTACTCTGGCCTCATAGCTACTGTCTTAACTCTTACTCTGGCCTAATAGTTAAGGTCTTGGACTCTTTCTCTGGCCTCATAGCTACTGTCTTAACTCTTACTCTGGCCTAATAGCTACTGTCTTAACTCTTACTCTGGCCTCATAGCTACTGTCTTAACTCTTACTCTGGCCTAATAGCTACTGTCTTAACTCTTACTCTGACCTCATAGCTACTGTCTTAACTCTTACTCTGGCCTAATGGTTAAGGTCTTGGACTCTTACTCTGGCCTCATAGCTACTGTCTTAACTCTTACTCTGGTCTAATAGCTACTCTCTTAACTCTTACTCTGGCCTCATAGCTACTATCTTAACTCTTACTCTGGCCTAATAGCTACTGTCTTAACTCTTACTCTGGCCTCATAGCTACTGTCTTAACTCTTACTCTGGCCTAATGGTTAAGGTCTTGGACTCTTACTCTGGCCTCATAGCTACTGTCTTAACTCTTACTCTGGCCTCATAGCTACTGTCTTAACTCTTACTCTGGCCTCATAGCTACTGTCTTAACTCTTACTCTGGCCTCATAGCTACTGTCTTAACTCTTACTCTGGCCTAATGGTTAAGGTCTTGGACTCTTACTCTGGCCTGATAGCTACTGTCTTAACTCTTACTCTGGCCTAATAGCTACTGTCTTAACTCTTACTCTGGCCTCATAGCTACTGTCTTAACTCTTACTCTGGCCTCATTGCTACTGTCTTAACACTTACTCTGGCCTAATGGTTAAGGTCTTGGACTCTTACTCTGGCCTCATAGCTACTGTCTTAACTTTTACTCTGGCCTCATAGCTACTGTCTTAACTCTTACTCTGCCCTCATAGCTACTGTCTTAACTCTTACTCTGGCCTCATAGCTACTGTCTTAACTCTTACTCTGGCCTAATGTTTAAGGTCTTGGACTCTTACTCTGGACTCATAGCTACTGTCTTAACTCTTACTCTGGCCTAATAGTTAAGGTCTTGGACTCTTTCTCTGGCCTCATAGCTACAGTCTTAACTCTTACTCTGGCCTAATAGCTACTGTCTTAACTCTTACTCTGGCCTCATAGCTACTGTCTTAACTCTTACTCTGGCCTAATAGCTACTGTCTTAACTCTTACTCTGGCCTAATGGTTAAGGTCTTGGACTCTTACTCTGGCCTCATAGCTACTGTCTTAACTCTTACTCTGGCCTAATAGCTACTGTCTTAACCCTTACTCTGGCCTCATAGCTACTGTCTTAACTCTTACTCTGGCCTCATAGCTGCTGTCTTAACTGTTACTCTGGCCTAATGGTTAAGGTCTTGGACTCTTACTCTGGCCTCATAGCTACTGTCTTAACTCTTACTCTGGCCTAATGGTTAAGGTCTTGGACTGTTTCTATGGATCCATAGCTACTATCTTAACTCTTACTCTGGCCTAATAGCTACTGTCTTAACTCTTACTCTTGCCTCATAGCTACTGTCTTAACTCTTACTCTGGCCTAATAGCTACTGTCTTAACTCTTACTCTGACATCATAGCTACTGTCTTAACTCTTACTCTGACATCATAGCTACTGTCTTAACTCTTACTCTGGCCTAATGGTTAAGGTCTTGGACTCTTACTCTGGCCTCATAGCTACTGTCTTAACTCTTACTCTGGTCTAATAGATACTGTCTTAACTCATACTCTGGCCTCATAGCTACTGTCTTAACTCTTACTCTGGCCTAATGGTTAAGGTCTTGGACTCTTACTCTGGCCTCATAGCTACTATCTTAACTCTTACTCTGGCCTAATAGCTACTGTCTTAACTCTTACTCTGGCCTAATGGTTAAGGTCTTGGACTCTTTCTCTGGCCTCATAGCTACTGTCTTAACTCTTACTCTGGCCTCATAGCTACTGTCTTAACTCTTACTCTGGCCTCATAGCTACTGTCTTAACTCTTACTCTGGCCTCATAGCTACTGTCTTAACTCTTACTCTGGCCTAATGGTTAAGGTCTTGGACTCTTACTCTGGCCTGATAGCTACTGTCTTAACTCTTACTCTGGCCTAATAGCTACTGTCTTAACTCTTACTCTGGCCTCATAGCTACTGTCTTAACTCTTACTCTGGCCTAATAGCACCTGTCTTAACTCTTACTCTGGCCTCATAGCTACTGTCTTAACTCTTACTCTGGCCGCATAGCTACTGTCTTAACTCTTACTCTGGCCTAATGGTTAAGGTCTTGGACTCTTACTCTGGCCTCATAGCTACTGTCTTAACTCTTACTCTGGTCTAATAGCTACTCTCTTAACTCTTACTCTGGCCTCATAGCTACTATCTTAACTCTTACTCTGGCCTAATAGCTACTGTCTTAACTCTTACTCTGACCTCATAGCTACTGTCTTAACTCTTACTCTGGCCTAATGGTTAAGGTCTTGGACTCTTACTCTGGCCTCATAGCTACTGTCTTAACTCTTACTCTGGCCTCGTAGCTACTGTCTTAACTCTTACTCTGGCCTAATAGCTACTGTCTTAACTCTTACTCTGGCCTAATGGTTAAGGTCTTGGACTCTTACTCTGGCCTCATAGCTACTGTCTTAACTCTTACTCTGGCCTCATAGCTACTGTCTTAACTCTTACTCTGGCCTCATAGCTACTGTCTTAACTCTTACTCTGGCCTCATAGCTACTGTCTTAACTCTTACTCTGGGCTAATGGTTAAGGTCTTGGACTCTTACTCTGGCCTCATAGCTACTGTCTTAACTCTTACTCTGGCCTCATAGCTACTATCTTAACTCTTACTCTGGCCTAATAGCTACTGTCTTAACTCTTACTCTTGCCTCATAGCTACTGTCTTAACTCTTACTCTGGCCTAATAGCTACTGTCTTAACTCTTACTCTGACATCATAGCTACTGTCTTAACTCTTACTCTGACATCATAGCTACTGTCTTAACTCTTACTCTGGCCTAATGGTTAAGGTCTTGGACTCTTACTCTGGCCTCATAGCTACTGTCTTAACTCTTACTCTGGTCTAATAGATACTGTCTTAACTCATACTCTGGCCTCATAGCTACTGTCTTAACTCTTACTCTGGCCTAATGGTTAAGGTCTTGGACTCTTACTCTGGCCTCATAGCTACTATCTTAACTCTTACTCTGGCCTAATAGCTACTGTCTTAACTCTTACTCTGGCCTAATGGTTAAGGTCTTGGACTCTTTCTCTGGCCTCATAGCTACTGTCTTAACTCTTACTCTGGCCTCATAGCTACTGTCTTAACTCTTACTCTGGCCTCAAAGCTACTGTCTTAACTCTTACTCTGGCCTCATAGCTACTGTCTTAACTCTTACTCCGGCCTAATAGCTACTGTCTTAACTCTTACTCTGGCCTCATAGCTACTGTCTTAACTCTTACTCTGGCCTAATAGCTACTGTCTTAACTCTTACTCTGACCTCATAGCTACTGTCTTAACTCTTACTCTGGCCTAATGGTTAAGGTCTTGGACTCTTACTCTGGCCTCATAGCTACTGTCTTAACTCTTACTCTGGCCTCATAGCTACTGTCTTAACTCTTACTCTGCCCTCATAGCTACTGTCTTAACTCTTTCTCTGGCCTCATAGCTACTGTCTTAACTCGTACTCTGGCCTAATAGTTAAGGTCTTGGACTCTTACTCTGGCCTCATAGCTACTGTCTTAACTCTTACTCTGGCCTCATAGCTACTGTCTTAACTCTTACTCTGGCCTAATAGCTACTGTCTTAACTCTTATACTGACCTCATAGCTACTGTCTTAACTCTTACTCTGGCCTAATGGTTAAGGTCTTGGACTCTTACTCTGGCCTCATAGCTACTGTCTTAACTCTTACTCTGGCCTAATAGCTACTGTCTTAACTCTTACTCTGGCCTCATAGCTACTGTCTTAACTCTTACTCTGGCCTAAAAGCTACTGTCTTAACTCTTACTCTGGCCTCATAGCTACTGTCTTAACTCTTACTCTGGCCTAATTGTTAAGGTCTTGGACTCTTACTCTGGCCTCATAGCTACTGTCTTAACTCTTACTCTGGCCTAATAGCTACTATATTAACTCTTACTCTGGCCTCATAGCTACTGTCTTAACTCTTACTCTGGCCTAATGGTTAAGGTCTTGGACTCTTACTCTGGCCTCATAGCTACTGTCTTAACTCTTACTCTAGCCTCATAGCTACTGTCTTAACTCTTACCCTGGCCTCATAGCTACTGTCTTAACTCTTACTCTGGCCTAATGGTTAAGGTCTTGGACTCTTACTCTGGCCTCATAGCTACTGTCTTAACTCTTACTCTGGCCTAATAGTTAAGGTCTTGGACTCTTTCTCTGGCCTCATAGCTACTGTCTTAACTCTTACTCTGGCCTCATAGCTGCTGTCTTAACTGTTACTCTGGCCTAATGGTTAAGGTCTTGGACTCTTACTCTGGCCTCATAGCTACTGTCTTAACTCTTACTCTGGCCTAATGGTTAAGGTCTTGGACTGTTTCTATGGATCCATAGCTACTATCTTAACTCTTACTCTGGCCTAATAGCTACTGTCTTAACTCTTACTCTTGCCTCATAGCTACTGTCTTAACTCTTACTCTGGCCTAATAGCTACTGTCTTAACTCTTACTCTGACATCATAGCTACTGTCTTAACTCTTACTCTGACATCATAGCTACTGTCTTAACTCTTACTCTGGCCTAATGGTTAAGGTCTTGGACTCTTACTCTGGCCTCATAGCTACTGTCTTAACTCTTACTCTGGTCTAATAGATACTGTCTTAACTCATACTCTGGCCTCATAGCTACTGTCTTAACTCTTACTCTGGCCTAATGGTTAAGGTCTTGGACTCTTACTCTGGCCTCATAGCTACTATCTTAACTCTTACTCTGGCCTAATAGCTACTGTCTTAACTCTTACTCTGGCCTAATGGTTAAGGACTTGGACTCTTTCTCTGGCCTCATAGCTACTGTCTTAACTCTTACTCTGGCCTCATAGCTACTGTCTTAACTCTTACTCTGGCCTCAAAGCTACTGTCTTAACTCTTACTCTGGCCTCATAGCTACTGTCTTAACTCTTACTCCGGCCTAATAGCTACTGTCTTAACTCTTACTCTGGCCTCATAGCTACTGTCTTAACTCTTACTCTGGCCTAATAGCTACTGTCTTAACTCTTACTCTGACCTCATAGCTACTGTCTTAACTCTTACTCTGGCCTAATGGTTAAGGTCTTGGACTCTTACTCTGGCCTCATAGCTACTGTCTTAACTCTTACTCTGGCCTCATAGCTACTGTCTTAACTCTTACTCTGCCCTCATAGCTACTGTCTTAACTCTTTCTCTGGCCTCTAGCTACTGTCTTAACTCGTACTCTGGCCTAATAGTTAAGGTCTTGGACTCTTACTCTGGCCTCATAGCTACTGTCTTAACTCTTACTCTGGCCTCATAGCTACTGTCTTAACTCTTACTCTGGCCTAATAGCTACTGTCTTAACTCTTATACTGACCTCATAGCTACTGTCTTAACTCTTACTCTGGCCTAATGGTTAAGGTCTTGGACTCTTACTCTGGCCTCATAGCTACTGTCTTAACTCTTACTCTGGCCTAATAGCTACTGTCTTAACTCTTACTCTGGCCTCATAGCTACTGTCTTAACTCTTACTCTGGCCTAAAAGCTACTGTCTTAACTCTTACTCTGGCCTCATAGCTACTGTCTTAACTCTTACTCTGGCCTAATTGTTAAGGTCTTGGACTCTTACTCTGGCCTCATAGCTACTGTCTTAACTCTTACTCTGGCCTAATAGCTACTATATTAACTCTTACTCTGGCCTCATAGCTACTGTCTTAACTCTTACTCTGGCCTAATGGTTAAGGTCTTGGACTCTTACTCTGGCCTCATAGCTACTGTCTTAACTCTTACTCTAGCCTCATAGCTACTGTCTTAACTCTTACCCTGGCCTCATAGCTACTGTCTTAACTCTTACTCTGGCCTAATGGTTAAGGTCTTGGACTCTTACTCTGGCCTCATAGCTACTGTCTTAACTCTTACTCTGGCCTAATAGTTAAGGTCTTGGACTCTTTCTCTGGCCTCATAGCTACTGTCTTAACTCTTACTCTGGCCTAATAGCTACTGTCTTAACTCTTACTCTGGCCTCATAGCTACTGTCTAAAATCTTACTCGGGCCTAATAGCTTCTGTCTTAACTCTTACTCTGGCCTCATAGCTACTGTCTTAACTCTTACTCTGGCCTAATAGCTACTGTCTTAACTCTTACTCTGGCCTAATAGCTACTGTCTTAACTCTTACTCTGGCCTCATAGCTACTGTCTTAACTCTTACTCTGGCCTCATAGCTACTGTCTTAACTCTCACTCTGGCCTAATGTTTAAGGTCTTGGACTCTTTCTCTGGCCTCATAGCTACTGTCTTAACTCTTACTCTGGCCTCATAGCTACTGTCTTAACTCTTACTCTGGCCTAATAGCTACTGTCTTAACTCTTACTCTGGCCTCATAGCTACTGTTTTAACTCTTACTCTGGCCTAATAGCTACTGTCTTAACTCTTACTCTGGCCTAATAGCTACTGTCTTAACTCTTACTCTGGCCTCATAGCTACTATCTTAACTCTTACTCTGGCCTAATGGTTAAGGTCTTGGACTCTTACTCTGGCCTCATAGCTACGGTCTTGACTCTTACTCTGGCCTCATAGCTAATGTCTTAACTCTTACTCTGGCCTCATAGCTACTGTCTTAGCTCTTACTCTGGCCTAATAGTTAAGGTCTTGGACTCTTACTCTGGCCTCATAACTACTGTCTTAACTCTTACTCTTGCCTCATAGCTACTGTCTTAACTCTTACTCTGGCCTCATAGCTACTGTCTTAACTCTTACTCTGGCCTAATGGTTAAGGTCTTGGACTCTTACTCTGGCCTCATAGCTACTGTCTTAACTCTTACTCTGGCCTCATAGCTACTGTCTTAACTCTTACTCTGGCCTAATGGTTAAGGTCTTGGTTTCTTACTCTGGCCTCATAGCTACTGTCTTAACTCTTACTCTGGCCTCATAGCTACTGTCTTAACTCTTACTCTGGCCTCATAGCTACTGTCTTAACTCTTACTCTGGCCTAATAGCTACTGTCTTAACTCTTACCCTGGCCTAATAGCTACTGTCTTAACTCTTACTCTGGCCTCATAGCTACTGTATTAACTCTTACTCTGGCCTAATGGTTAAGGTCTTGGACTCTTACTCGAGCCTAATAGCTACTGTCTTAACTCTTACTCTGGCCTAATAGCTACTGTCTTAACTCTTACTCTGGTCTCATAGCTACTGTCTTAACTCTTACTCTGGCCTAATGGTTAAGGTCTTGGACTCTTACTCTGGCCTCATAGCTACTGTCTTAACTCTTACTCTGGCCTCATAGCTACTGTCTTAACTCTTACTCTGGCCTAATGGTTAAGGTCTTGGACTCTTACTCTGGCCTAATAGCTACTGTCTTAACTCTTACTCTGGCCTCATAGCTACTGTCTTAACTCTTACTCTGGCCTAATAGCTACTGTCTTAACTCTTACTTTGGCCTCATAGCTACTGTCTTAACTCTTACTCTGGCCTTATGGTTAAGGTCTTGGACTCTTACTCTGGCCTCATAGCTACTGTCTTAACTCTTACTCTGGCCTCATAGCTACTGTCTTAACTATTACTCTTGCCTCATAGCTACTGTCTTAACTCTCACTCTGGCCTCATAGCTACTGTCTTAACTCTTACTCTGGCCTCATAGCTACTGTCTTAACACTTACTCTGGCCTAATGGTTAAGGTCTTGGACTCTTACTCTGGCCTCATAGCTTCTGTCTTAACTTTTACTCTGGCCTCATAGCTACTGTCATAACTCTTACTCTGGCCTAATAGCTACTGTCTTAACTCATACTCTGGCCTAATAGCTACTGTCTTAACTCTTACTCTGGCCTCATAGCTACTGTCTTAACTCTTACTCTGGCCTAATGGTTAAGGTCTTGGACTATTACTCTGGCCTAATAGCTACTGTCTTAACTCTTACTCTGGCCTAATAGCTACTGTCTTAACTCTTACTCTGGCCTCATAGCTACTGTCTTAACTCTTACTCTGGCCTAATGGTTAAGGTCTTGGACTCTTACTCTGGCCTCATAGCTACTGTCTTAACTCTTACTCTGGTCTAATAGATACTGTCTTAACTCATACTCTGGCCTCATAGCTACTGTCTTAACTCTTACTCTGGCCTAATGGTTAAGGTCTTGGACTCTTACTCTGGCCTCATAGCTACTATCTTAACTCTTACTCTGGCCTAATAGCTACTGTCTTAACTCTTACTCTGGCCTAATGGTTAAGGTCTTGGACTCTTTCTCTGGCCTCATAGCTACTGTCTTAACTCTTACTCTGGCCTCATAGCTACTGTCTTAACTCTTACTCTGGCCTCAAAGCTACTGTCTTAACTCTTACTCTGGCCTAATAGTTAAGGTCTTGGACTCTTTCTATGGCCTCATAGCTACTGTCTTAACTCTTACTCTGGCCTAATAGCTACTGTCTTAACTCTTACTCTGGCCTCATAGCTACTGTCTTAACTCTTACTCTGGCCTAATAGCTACTGTCTTAACTCTTACTCTGACCTCATAGCTACTGTCTTAACTCTTACTCTGGCCTAATGGTTAAGGTCTTGGACTCTTACTCTGGCCTCATAGCTACTGTCTTAACTCTTACTCTGGCCTCATAGCTACTGTCTTAACTCTTACTCTGCCCTCATAGCTACTGTCTTAACTCTTTCTCTGGCCTCATAGCTACTGTCTTAACTCGTACTCTGGCCTAATAGTTAAGGTCTTGGACTCTTACTCTGGCCTCATAGCTACTGTCTTAACTCTTACTCTGGCCTCATAGCTACTGTCTTAACTCTTACTCTGGCCTAATAGCTACTGTCTTAACTCTTACACTGACCTCATAGCTACTGTCTTAACTCTTACTCTGGCCTAATGGTTAAGGTCTTGGACTCTTACTCTGGCCTCATAGCTACTGTCTTAACTCTTACTCTGGCCTAATAGCTACTGTCTTAACTCTTACTCTGGCCTCATAGCTACTGTCTTAACTCTTACTCTGGCCTAAAAGCTACTGTCTTAACTCTTACTCTGGCCTCATAGCTACTGTCTTAACTCTTACTCTGGCCTAATGGTTAAGGTCTTGGACTCTTACTCTGGCCTCATAGCTACTGTCTTAACTCTTACTCTGGCCTAATAGCTACTATATTAACTCTTACTCTGGCCTCATAGCTACTGTCTTAACTCTTACTCTGGCCTAATGGTTAAGGTCTTGGACTCTTACTCTGGCCTCATAGCTACTGTCTTAACTCTTACTCTAGCCTCATAGCTACTGTCTTAACTCTTACCCTGGCCTCATAGCTACTGTCTTAACTCTTACTCTGGCCTAATGGTTAAGGTCTTGGACTCTTACTCTGGCCTCATAGCTACTGTCTTAACTCTTACTCTGGCCTAATAGTTAAGGTCTTGGACTCTTTCTCTGGCCTCATAGCTACTGTCTTAACTCTTACTCTGGCCTAATAGCTACTGTCTTAACTCTTACTCTGGCCTCATAGCTACTGTCTTAACTCTTACTCTGGCCTAATAGCTACTGTCTTAACTCTTACTCTGACCTCATAGCTACTGTCTTAACTCTTACTCTGGCCTAATGGTTAAGGTCTTGGACTCTTACTCTGGCCTCATAGCTACTGTCTTAACTCTTACTCTGGTCTAATAGCTACTCTCTTAACTCTTACTCTGGCCTCATAGCTACTATCTTAACTCTTACTCTGGCCTAATAGCTACTGTCTTAACTCTTACTCTGGCCTCATAGCTACTGTCTTAACTCTTACTCTGGCCTAATGGTTAAGGTCTTGGACTCTTACTCTGGCCTCATAGCTACTGTCTTAACTCTTACTCTGGCCTCATAGCTACTGTCTTAACTCTTACTCTGGCCTCATAGCTACTGTCTTAACTCTTACTCTGGCCTCATAGCTACTGTCTTAACTCTTACTCTGGCCTAATGGTTAAGGTCTTGGACTCTTACTCTGGCCTCATAGCTACTGTCTTAACTCTTACTCTGGCCTAATAGCTACTGTCTTAACTCTTACTCTGGCCTCATAGCTACTGTCTTAACTCTTACTCTGGCCTCATTGCTACTGTCTTAACACTTACTCTGGCCTAATGGTTAAGGTCTTGGACTCTTACTCTGGCCTCATAGCTACTGTCTTAACTTTTACTCTGGCCTCATAGCTACTGTCTTAACTCTTACTCTGCCCTCATAGCTACTGTCTTAACTCTTACTCTGGCCTCATAGCTACTGTCTTAACTCTTACTCTGGCCTAATGTTTAAGGTCTTGGACTCTTACTCTGGACTCATAGCTACTGTCTTAACTCTTACTCTGGCCTAATAGTTAAGGTCTTGGACTCTTTCTCTGGCCTCATAGCTACAGTCTTAACTCTTACTCTGGCCTAATAGCTACTGTCTTAACTCTTACTCTGGCCTCATAGCTACTGTCTTAACTCTTACTCTGGCCTAATAGCTACTGTCTTAACTCTTACTCTGGCCTAATGGTTAAGGTCTTGGACTCTTACTCTGGCCTCATAGCTACTGTCTTAACTCTTACTCTGGCCTAATAGCTACTGTCTTAACCCTTACTCTGGCCTCATAGCTACTGTCTTAACTCTTACTCTGGCCTCATAGCTGCTGTCTTAACTGTTACTCTGGCCTAATGGTTAAGGTCTTGGACTCTTACTCTGGCCTCATAGCTACTGTCTTAACTCTTACTCTGGCCTAATGGTTAAGGTCTTGGACTGTTTCTATGGATCCATAGCTACTATCTTAACTCTTACTCTGGCCTAATAGCTACTGTCTTAACTCTTACTCTTGCCTCATAGCTACTGTCTTAACTCTTACTCTGGCCTAATAGCTACTGTCTTAACTCTTACTCTGACATCATAGCTACTGTCTTAACTCTTACTCTGACATCATAGCTACTGTCTTAACTCTTACTCTGGCCTAATGGTTAAGGTCTTGGACTCTTACTCTGGCCTCATAGCTACTGTCTTAACTCTTACTCTGGTCTAATAGATACTGTCTTAACTCATACTCTGGCCTCATAGCTACTGTCTTAACTCTTACTCTGGCCTAATGGTTAAGGTCTTGGACTCTTACTCTGGCCTCATAGCTACTATCTTAACTCTTACTCTGGCCTAATAGCTACTGTCTTAACTCTTACTCTGGCCTAATGGTTAAGGTCTTGGACTCTTTTTCTGGCCTCATAGCTACTGTCTTAACTCTTACTCTGGCCTCATAGCTACTGTCTTAACTCTTACTCTGGCCTCAAAGCTACTGTCTTAACTCTTACTCTGGCCTCATAGCTACTGTCTTAACTCTTACTCCGGCCTAATAGCTACTGTCTTAACTCTTACTCTGGCCTCATAGCTACTGTCTTAACTCTTACTCTTTTCTAATAGCTACTGTCTTAACTCTTACTCTGACCTCATAGCTACTGTCTTAACTCTTACTCTGGCCTAATGGTTAAGGTCTTGGACTCTTACTCTGGCCTCATAGCTACTGTCTTAACTCTTACTCTGGCCTCATAGCTACTGTCTTAACTCTTACTCTGCCCTCATAGCTACTGTCTTAACTCTTTCTCTGGCCTCATAGCTACTGTCTTAACTCGTACTCTGGCCTAATAGTTAAGGTCTTGGACTCTTACTCTGGCCTCATAGCTACTGTCTTAACTCTTACTCTGGCCTCATAGCTACTGTCTTAACTCTTACTCTGGCCTAATAGCTACTGTCTTAACTCTTATACTGACCTCATAGCTACTGTCTTAACTCTTACTCTGGCCTAATGGTTAAGGTCTTGGACTCTTACTCTGGCCTCATAGCTACTGTCTTAACTCTTACTCTGGCCTAATAGCTACTGTCTTAACTCTTACTCTGGCCTCATAGCTACTGTCTTAACTCTTACTCTGGCCTAAAAGCTACTGTCTTAACTCTTACTCTGGCCTCATAGCTACTGTCTTAACTCTTACTCTGGCCTAATTGTTAAGGTCTTGGAGTCTTACTCTGGCCTCATAGCTACTGTCTTAACTCTTACTCTGGCCTAATAGCTACTATATTAACTCTTACTCTGGCCTCATAGCTACTGTCTTAACTCTTACTCTGGCCTAATGGTTAAGGTCTTGGACTCTTACTCTGGCCTCATAGCTACTGTCTTAACTCTTACTCTAGCCTCATAGCTACTGTCTTAACTCTTACCCTGGCCTCATAGCTACTGTCTTAACTCTTACTCTGGCCTAATGGTTAAGGTCTTGGACTCTTACTCTGGCCTCATAGCTACTGTCTTAACTCTTACTCTGGCCTAATAGTTAAGGTCTTGGACTCTTTCTCTGGCCTCATAGCTACTGTCTTAACTCTTACTCTGGCCTCATAGCTGCTGTCTTAACTGTTACTCTGGCCTAATGGTTAAGGTCTTGGACTCTTACTCTGGCCTCATAGCTACTGTCTTAACTCTTACTCTGGCCTAATGGTTAAGGTCTTGGACTGTTTCTATGGATCCATAGCTACTATCTTAACTCTTACTCTGGCCTAATAGCTACTGTCTTAACTCTTACTCTTGCCTCATAGCTACTGTCTTAACTCTTACTCTGGCCTAATAGCTACTGTCTTAACTCTTACTCTGACATCATAGCTACTGTCTTAACTCTTACTCTGACATCATAGCTACTGTCTTAACTCTTACTCTGGCCTAATGGTTAAGGTCTTGGACTCTTACTCTGGCCTCATAGCTACTGTCTTAACTCTTACTCTGGTCTAATAGATACTGTCTTAACTCATACTCTGGCCTCATAGCTACTGTCTTAACTCTTACTCTGGCCTAATGGTTAAGGTCTTGGACTCTTACTCTGGCCTCATAGCTACTATCTTAACTCTTACTCTGGCCTAATAGCTACTGTCTTAACTCTTACTCTGGCCTAATGGTTAAGGTCTTGGACTCTTTCTCTGGCCTCATAGCTACTGTCTTAACTCTTACTCTGGCCTCATAGCTACTGTCTTAACTCTTACTCTGGCCTCAAAGCTACTGTCTTAACTCTTACTCTGGCCTCATAGCTACTGTCTTAACTCTTACTCCGGCCTAATAGCTACTGTCTTAACTCTTACTCTGGCCTCATAGCTACTGTCTTAACTCTTACTCTGGCCTAATAGCTACTGTCTTAACTCTTACTCTGACCTCATAGCTACTGTCTTAACTCTTACTCTGGCCTAATGGTTAAGGTCTTGGACTCTTACTCTGGCCTCATAGCTACTGTCTTAACTCTTACTCTGGCCTCATAGCTACTGTCTTAACTCTTACTCTGCCCTCATAGCTACTGTCTTAACTCTTTCTCTGGCCTCATAGCTACTGTCTTAACTCGTACTCTGGCCTAATAGTTAAGGTCTTGGACTCTTACTCTGGCCTCATAGCTACTGTCTTAACTCTTACTCTGGCCTCATAGCTACTGTCTTAACTCTTACTCTGGCCTAATAGCTACTGTCTTAACTCTTATACTGACCTCATAGCTACTGTCTTAACTCTTACTCTGGCCTAATGGTTAAGGTCTTGGACTCTTACTCTGGCCTCATAGCTACTGTCTTAACTCTTACTCTGGCCTAATAGCTACTGTCTTAACTCTTACTCTGGCCTCATAGCTACTGTCTTAACTCTTACTCTGGCCTAAAAGCTACTGTCTTAACTCTTACTCTGGCCTCATAGCTACTGTCTTAACTCTTACTCTGGCCTAATTGTTAAGGTCTTGGACTCTTACTCTGGCCTCATAGCTACTGTCTTAACTCTTACTCTGGCCTAATAGCTACTATATTAACTCTTACTCTGGCCTCATAGCTACTGTCTTAACTCTTACTCTGGCCTCATAGCTACTGTCTTAACTCTTACTCTGGCCTAATAGCTACTGTCTTAACTCTTACTCTGGCCTCATAGCTACTGTTTTAACTCTTACTCTGGCCTAATAGCTACTGTCTTAACTCTTACTCTGGCCTAATAGCTACTGTCTTAACTCTTACTCTGGCCTCATAGCTACTATCTTAACTCTTACTCTGGCCTAATGGTTAAGGTCTTGGACTCTTACTCTGGCCTCATAGCTACGGTCTTGACTCTTACTCTGGCCTCATAGCTAATGTCTTAACTCTTACTCTGGCCTCATAGCTACTGTCTTAGCTCTTACTCTGGCCTAATAGTTAAGGTCTTGGACTCTTACTCTGGCCTCATAACTACTGTCTTAACTCTTACTCTTGCCTCATAGCTACTGTCTTAACTCTTACTCTGGCCTCATAGCTACTGTCTTAACTCTTACTCTGGCCTAATGGTTAAGGTCTTGGACTCTTACTCTGGCCTCATAGCTACTGTCTTAACTCTTACTCTGGCCTCATAGCTACTGTCTTAACTCTTACTCTGGCCTAATGGTTAAGGTCTTGGTTTCTTACTCTGGCCTCATAGCTACTGTCTTAACTCTTACTCTGGCCTCATAGCTACTGTCTTAACTCTTACTCTGGCCTCATAGCTACTGTCTTTACTCTTACTCTGGCCTAATAGCTACTGTCTTAACTCTTACCCTGGCCTAATAGCTACTGTCTTAACTCTTACTCTGGCCTCATAGCTACTGTATTAACTCTTACTCTGGCCTAATGGTTAAGGTCTTGGACTCTTACTCGAGCCTAATAGCTACTGTCTTAACTCTTACTCTGGCCTAATAGCTACTGTCTTAACTCTTACTCTGGTCTCATAGCTACTGTCTTAACTCTTACTCTGGCCTAATGGTTAAGGTCTTGGACTCTTACTCTGGCCTCATAGCTACTGTCTTAACTCTTACTCTGGCCTCATAGCTACTGTCTTAACTCTTACTCTGGCCTAATGGTTAAGGTCTTGGACTCTTACTCTGGCCTAATAGCTACTGTCTTAACTCTTACTCTGGCCTCATAGCTACTGTCTTAACTCTTACTCTGGCCTAATAGCTACTGTCTTAACTCTTACTTTGGCCTCATAGCTACTGTCTTAACTCTTACTCTGGCCTTATGGTTAAGGTCTTGGACTCTTACTCTGGCCTCATAGCTACTGTCTTAACTCTTACTCTGGCCTCATAGCTACTGTCTTAACTATTACTCTTGCCTCATAGCTACTGTCTTAACTCTCACTCTGGCCTCATAGCTACTGTCTTAACTCTTACTCTGGCCTCATAGCTACTGTCTTAACACTTACTCTGGCCTAATGGTTAAGGTCTTGGACTCTTACTCTGGCCTCATAGCTTCTGTCTTAACTTTTACTCTGGCCTCATAGCTACTGTCATAACTCTTACTCTGGCCTAATAGCTACTGTCTTAACTCATACTCTGGCCTAATAGCTACTGTCTTAACTCTTACTCTGGCCTCATAGCTACTGTCTTAACTCTTACTCTGGCCTAATGGTTAAGGTCTTGGACTATTACTCTGGCCTAATAGCTACTGTCTTAACTCTTACTCTGGCCTAATAGCTACTGTCTTAACTCTTACTCTGGCCTCATAGCTACTGTCTTAACTCTTACTCTGGCCTAATAGCTACTGTCTTAACTCTTGAGGAAATATGAATTTTGTGATCAGTTATGTCCCCTATCTTAGACCCCAACGGCTCCATGTATATGCTACAAGTACATGTATGTTCCCTCCAGTTCCAGTTATGAAGACGCAAACATATGTGCGTCCACCGTCAACATGTCCTCTTTCAGATCCGCCATGAATGGGTCGGATATTCCATTCCTAAGTATGAAAGGCCACCGACTTTATATGGTTCATTTACTTCATTTTGCAGTTCAGGCGAGTAGGCCCTGAATTCTGCCATCAAGCCTTCTTCTACTTTCTACCTTCGACAGCTCCAGTCTGAGCTCGCATCTGTATCCATGAACTTTGTCCTACTCCCTGCGCGGCTAACGGTGCCTGACTCGGCCTGTCTGCCTGCCAAAAACTGTATTTCACCTTCAAGATTATCTGCTCCGCTCCTCATCCAATGCATTCCTGTCTAGTAGTTTAAGTAAACATCCTTCCAGCTACCGAGCAAGGGGCCCGGTTTCTCTGTCTTCATGCAAGTAATTCATAGTCCCTGTTACCATGGAAGATTTCTGCCCCCTCGCATCTCATGTAGACACTTAGACGCTTGTACACGCACTCACAGTCAGTATAGAATAAATTTCGTCCGAGAGACCTTTCCTTTTGGATAACACAGTTCTTTAAACATAGGATGTAAGATATGATTTGGGATTAGGTTGACTTGACCCCCCAGACTTTTGTCTCCACATGTAGAGCTAAATGTCAAGTCCCCTTCACCCCCTAGTTGCACGTCAAATCACACGTCATGCGGCTGCGCGTGCATCTCTGCCAAGTATTTCTGCTGACATTGCAAGATTCTTTCATGGATCCACCCATTTGTGACATCATGTATAATGACGTTTTCTAGTTACGCCCACATGCCCGCCTATTTTAGTTACGCATGCATATTTTTATCTGCTTTATCAACTGTTACGCCTCCTGCATCTGTTTCATTGAATGCCTTTTCTATAAAAATGATTACCTGTCAATAATGTATTGCCTTCACTTCCTGAACCCCCGTGGTGATGGAATATGACGCCTACAGTTCGAACTGTAAAGGAATAAAGCCCTTTCAGAACCTCTAATACCACGGATTCTGACTCTTATTTTACTGAGTTATTCTTAATATATTCTACTGCATCAAAAAATAGTATCGGTAATTAAATATTTACCACATAAATTGGCGCCCGAATAGGGACACTTTCTCATCTCACGCGCCGGAGGTGCGTTGCAGGCCCGGTCTCCTGTCACAGCTGGATGGACAACAACGCGTACCCACAGGATTTCCTGTATCTCCCTCCTGCCAAGCGGGGGTGACTGAGGCTGCGATCAACACCCAGACGAGGCGGTGAGAAGTGCGAAGTATCCCGACCAGAGCCTAGCTGAGAGAGCAAGATCCGAGGTATACAGAGGCCCACCAGGTTCCGAAGTTCCGTGTCGAGTCGAGTCCAGTCCGGTCCAGTCCAGTTCAGTTCCGAGGCCTTCCGTTCCGAGCTACCCGGTGAGTACCGTTGCCGGGGAGGCATTTAGACGTGCACATAGTTTGTGCCGGTCAAGACGGGTTTGGGTACACAAATCCGGTCTGCACTGTTTCAGCAGTGTATCTGTACTGTTTAGCAGTATATCTAGTATGTCTAGTATATAATTCAGTATCACCTAGTTAGTGTCAAGTATTATGCTAAGTGACTAGTTCCCTATAGCCATTATTGTTCGTTAAATGTTAAATGTTAAATGTTTAAATACTCTCTACATATTGTGGTGTGAATGACTGTTCCTTATTGTGTTTATTGTATTAAGTGTGTTCCATACTAAGTAACCAGATCTCAAAATGCCGCTCTTCTCGAAATTAAGACAGATCAAAACTAGAAAAGGGGTACTCGAAGAAGCTGTTCCCATTCCTCCTAGGGACACTCCAGGGTACTTCATGTATCATAAACATGGCCTAGACGCCGTATTATTTCTTGATTTATGGGTGGACTACACCAAGGAATTACCAGAAAGTCAGAGGTGGCCCGCAGCTGGGACCTGGGATGCAGATTGCATCATGAGAGTAGAAGAAGAATTATGGAAAAAGAAAGCCAGACAATCACAGAAAGATGCCATTGAATTATGGCGTAAAGAATCCTATAGACGTACAGAAAAAGCACTCAGACAGGAAGAGAAAGGTAAGGAGAATTCAAATAAAGTCCGAGAAAATCTATTAATTGAAGAAGGTACCCGAGTAAAATCAGAACAAGTAGATAGACAAAGAAACGCCCTTATGAATGGTATGTATCCTCTTCTGACCGAGGGGTTACCTAAGGCTACCCCGGAAATACCCAAAAATTTGCCACCTCCATTGTTTCCGATAAAAGTACATCCCAAAGGGCATCCCAAAACCGCAGAAGATGTTTTCCTTTCCTCTTATTTAGATGACGCAGCCCCCGAGTATGTTAACACCGCACCACATAGACCACTTGCCGATGGTGCTCAACGCCAAGACCCTCCGTCTGTACCTCCGCAACAACAAACTCCGACACACATTCCGACAAGCACATCTGTTTCTACCGCTTTTCCCGCATCTACGGTTTCTGTCTTACATTCAACAAATCCTTTCACGTCCAACACCTCAGACGGTGCTACAGGAGGTACGACAGACATTTTTTCTACGCCACCCAGAGGAAATAAACTTTCCCTTAGAGAATTAGCACACCAGCGTACGCCTAAACTAGCAACTCCCGACATGCTTAAGGAACTTCTAGTTGATTGTAGATATGATCCTGTGCCCGGTAAGCGGGACGAAATGCTGCTGTCATCATTACGTATCCGACGAGCTACAATATATTTAGCGATGCTACCAGGAATGACGACACATTTAGAAAATATATCTCACTTTGTCCAATCAGGGCGAGGTCCTGAAAGTATTAGCAGAGCCATGGAGTACCAGAAAGCGGAGGTACAGGGGCAACTGTTACGTTTCCTCATAAACAATGTAATCAGAAATCAAGACCGGCCTGGGGTAAATCCGGAAGAAATGCAAAAACTTGTCACTTGGGGGCGGAATATATCAGAAGGGAAACATGATAAACAGTTATGTATAGTAGCTATGTGCCGAAAGATCCGCAAAGAAGTAGAACGAATACACGAAGAAAGATTAGAGATAGACGAGCCTGAACAAGACAGAGAGGAGGGGGAAGAATCAGGAATGCCCACAGGACAATTGGACACGATGGCTTATGTAGGTAGAGGAAGATCTTTTAATAATACTAGATGCTTTAATGATTCGGTACGTCCGACACGTCCAGAAAATAATAGAAATTTCCAAACCCCTATAATAAATATAAGATCTCCCGAACACTTATTCCAAGCCGCTGACAACTTACTCCGAGAACGAAGGGGATATCATATACTTGATTCAATGGACGAACAAGAATTAGCTAGATCAGCAGTACTATGGGCTGACAGTCCCGGAAAATACGGTGATGATGCACTAGCACACACGTTTTTGAACCTTACCCCAGATGAACAGCGTTTAGCTGGTATATACATGATTCAACAACTCCTTATATTATATAAAAGCCAACACTCCGATCCTGGTCCTTTACCTGATATATTGACTGAATTACTCACGAATAAATGGAGAGGTTCGGGTACTGATTTAATTAGAGAAATACTAGAATTCAGAAACCAGTACATTCTTTTTGTGTGCCCAGAACATGTCTCACTGCCCATCAAGGAAAGAACGACGTATTATATGGATAGACAGAATCCCTTACGCGAGGTGCACCCAATAAAAGGTGATGACAATCAGTTTAAACGCGTGTTTGTATACACACCCATATCTAAAATGGAATTATTAGAAATGAAGAAAGTGGTACCCAGTCATGACAAAGACCCAGCGGGTTTCCACCGTGAGATTAAAGACATGTTACTCATGGGAGAATATACCTACCCCGACATTATGAAAATATTGAAAGTATTAATGCCTGCTGGCATTTACGAAAAACTCAAAGAAAAAGATTGGGAGGTGGGAGACCAAAAGATAGATTGGACAGCATTAGAAAACGAAGAAAAGGCCCGAGCTGCAGGTTCAGGGCTTGGGGAAAAGACTAAAACACTACCAGGTTTACTAGTACAGGTACTGCCGCGTTTATTAAGTACGAAAAAGGAAGACTGGGGTGCAATCTCAGCCTGTAAACAAAAGCAAGATGAAGACACTAGTGATTTCTATTCTCGATTCGAAAAATGTTTTGGTATAAATAGTGGCATAAAAGCGAGTAGCGAATCATATCCACATCTGTTTGTGACAAAATTAGTTGAAAATTCCCTGCCCCAAGTTAAGAATAGAGTATTGAAATTCGAGAGTACCTGGCAAGGTAACACCCCGTCACAAATGTTACAAATGTTGCAATACCACCACAATAGAATTAGGGAGGAACAAGAACATGAACAAAGACGCATGAAAGACACGAAAATGAAAATGCTTGTTGCCCAGTCAGTTCCAGTAGACAGTCATAAAAAGGGTATGACACCGTCCAGTGATTCAGCAGGTCCTGTGAAAGGGACATGCAACTATTGTAAACAGCCAGGTCATTATATACACGATTGTCCAGTTTTAAAACATAATATCGCCACAGGTAAAACACAGGAAAGACCACGGCCACCTAGACAGGATCAGAATCAACAAGGAGTCCCGCAGCATGCACAGTCCATGCCAGCCCCACAACAGTCCATGCCAGCTCCACAACGGAACGTAGTCACATCACAGCAGCAGCCTATTGCTGCCACACAAGCAACAACGCAACAGATGTACCAGTATGCACAAACTGACTATCCTGATTATCAACGATACGTATGAAATAGCCTAGAGAGGGAAGTTGGCTTACCCCTTATCGAGGTTCCTGTAGATCAAGAGGGACCTTATGTACATAGTGAACTATTGGGTCAAGATAGAAAGTTTTTACTTGATACAGGGGCAAGCAGAACAACGATACGACGCAGTGAAGTTCCAGGGGCACCCCTCTCAGGCTCACAGAATATTTCCCTTGGTTTTTCAGGAAAACCTATCATTAATGAAGTGTCACAACCTCTTCCACTCACGGTTGGTCCGTTGACACGAACTACAGATTTATTGCTTACTAAATCATGTCCAGAAAACCTGTTAGGTATAAAAACATTGAAAGCTCTAGGAGCTATAATATGTTGTTCTCCGGAAGGAGTAAGATTATTTTTACGTGATTTCAAGGGGCACTATGTGTCCAGAGATATGGATCACAGACTGCAGAATTTACCTACACATTTATGGGCACAAGGCCCCACTGATGTTGGTTGCATGAACATTACACCATATCGAGTCACACTAAAAGCAGGAGTGGTACTACCGCGAATGCGACAATACAAATTACCACCAGATGCTGTAGTGGCTTTACTGCGAATCATTGACGAGCTTATTTCCCAAGGAGTGGTTGTGGAAACTAACTCCAATGTATGTAATTCCCCGATAATTCCGATTCTTAAACGAACTGATCCAAAGGCCCCGCCAGTATATCGATTGGTTATTGATCTGCGCGAATTAAATAAATGCATTGTACCACAATACCCCGTGGTCCCAGACATTTCTTCATTACTGACAGCCATTGACTCCGAAGCAACATTCTTTACTGTAATTGATCTCAAGAATGCCTTTTTCAGTGTCCCAATAGATCCGGAAAGCCAATACTTGTTCGGATTCAGTTTAAATGGACGAAGTTTTAAATTCACACGCGCACCTCAAGGATTCACAGAAAGCCCCAGCATCTATAGCCAAGCACTAAAACGAGAACTTGACAGTATCCATATGCCAGTTAACACTGCTTTGCTTCAATATGTCGATGATCTGCTGATCACCGCTCGAAGCGAACCTGAATGTGAAAAGGCATCACTGACGGTTTTACATTTTTTGGCCGACAAGGGACACAAGGTGTCGCCTTCTAAGCTGCAATTTTGTGTCCAGCAAGTTGTTTATCTTGGGCACTCGCTGTCCAAGGAGGAAAGACAGCTTACACCTGACCGCATCCAGTTAATTGCTAACATGCCAATACCCAAGACACAAAAGGAGGTGCGGGCTTTTATAGGCCTCACTTCGTACTGTAGGCAGTGGATCCCTCAATATGCATTCTTAGCAAAACCACTCATTCAGTTGACAACACAGGAGGCAGCCACATCGACTGTCCTCCCTTGGACTCAGGGACATACACAAGCCTTTGAAAGCTTAAAGAAAGCTTTATGTCAAGCACCTGTTTTAGCAACGCCATGTTACAGTAAACATTTTACACTCTTTGTTACAGAACGCGAAGGTACTGCCTTGTCAGTACTCACTCAGGAACAAGCAGGATCACACAAACCATGTGCCTATTTCTCTAGTACGTTAGATCCCGTAGCTCAGGCTCTTCCTGCGTGCCTGAAATCAGTGGCAGCAACAGCTCTAGCAATCAGACAAAGCGATGCTATAGTGTTAGGACATCCATTGACAGTACAGGTACCACATGCAGTAGAGGTTCTTGTGAACCGAACGCAAACACAACACTTGACTATAGCAAGACTTACCGGTTATGAATTAACATTGTTTCAGCCACATATAGAAATCAGACGTTGTAGTACATTAAATCCTGCCACACTTTTGCCAGTAAACGGAACAGACCCACTAGCACATGATTGTAGTGAAGTTATTACTATCACGACGAAACCCAGACAAGATTTGACAGATGTCCCATTATCAGATCCAGACCTGACGTTGTATGTAGACGGTTCATGCATGAGAACAAGTACAGGAGAGTTAGTGGCCGCGTATGCAGTCACAACAGACACTGAAGTCCTTGAAACAAATTGTATTAACACCTTGTCAGCTCAAGCAGCAGAGCTCATCGCTCTAACACAAGCCTGTATTCAAGCTAAAAATAAGAAAGTAAACATATACACGGATTCACGTTATGCATTCGGAGTTGTACATGACTTCGGCGTGCTATGGCGAGAGAGAGGTTATTTAACTTCTCACGGTGCCCATATTCAACACGGATCCCTCATTCATGCTCTATTAGACGCAATTCATCTACCCACTGCAATATCGATTATGAAATGCAAAGCTCATACGAAAGTTACCGATATCATTTCTCAGGGTAATGACCTAGCTGATAGAACAGCTAAACAAACTGCTCAAACTCACACAACTGACGTGACAACGACAATAGTTCCGACACCAACACAGTTCATGACGGTTAAGGATCCCACTCTTGATGTAATTGACATACAGACACATGCTACACCAGAAGAAATAAAGAAATGGACTGAATTAGGAGGGATCCAAACGGATCAAGGTTGGATGACGAAGGAAAAATCTATATGGTTTCTTCCCGACTCTATGGTTCAAGTTATCATTAACACAATACATAGTCCAGCGCACCTAGGAGAGAAAGCTATGCTAGACAGCATTCAACACATTTGGTTCAACAAACATTTACGAGCAGCAGCTAAACAAAAAGTTCGTACCTGTATGATCTGTTGTCAGTTTAACCCAGGTAAAAGCATTCCCGTAGAACAGGGTGGATTTCAGCCTCCCGATCACCCTTTTGAAGTCCTCCAGATGGATTATATCCAGATGGAACGATGTTGAGGATTCAAATATGTTCTCGTAGTTGTCTGTGCTCTTTCCCGTTGGACAGAAGCCTACCCGGTTTCAGATTATACTGCCCCGACTACTGCCAAACAGTTAGTTCGAGAATTCTTCCCACGGTATGGTTTACCACGTGTTGTCTACTCAGATAACGGCCAGCCGTTCTCATCCGAACTGATGAAACACGTTTCACTTTTGTTAGGTTACCAATGGAAATTCCACTGTGTCCGACACCCCGAGGCAGCAGGTCTAGTGGAACGCCATAATCAAACTCTGAAAATTAGATTGTCCAAGATATGTAGGGAGAAAGGTGTTGATTGGGTAGTAGCCTTACCAGTTGCACTCTTTTACATGAGAATGGTAGCACATTCTCGAACAGGGCTATCCCCGTATGAAGTGATCTTCGGTAGACCACCAAATATGTGGGGGACGCCTATACCTCGTAAAATAACTGATGTTGACTGTAATATGCTGACAGATTACCTGGCTTCCTTGATGTCTGCACTACAATCTTGTCGTTCACAGGTAGCTGCAGCCTTTCCCGATAACACCGAGGTAAAACCCCATGACGTAGTTCCCGGGGACCTGGTGCTGGTACGGAATTTTGACCGGAAGACTCAGCTGTATCCCAGGTGGAAATCGCCTCAACTCGTTCTGCTAACAACAAGGACAGCCGTGAAGATCGAAGGTCGTAAAGGGTGGTTACATTCGAGTCATATCAAGAAATTTCATGGACTACCATCCGATGTGAACATTACGCCTTGCATTTCTTCACCGATTGATTCAAAGCCCCCATTGGTTGAACAGTCGTATAAAGAACTTTACAAACTGAAATTAAGGTCTAGCAAGTCAGACAATTTGATTGTTTAAGTCCTCCCCAAGGTGAATCGGTTGAATTTGTCTCTGACATGTATCCTCTAGACCTGAGTAGAGAAAGAAATCGACAGATGCAGCTTAAAAAGCACGTGTATTGTAAATCACTTCATAGTCATTGCATAGTGACCTTATTAATTATGTCTTTCTTAAGTTTTCTGATCATCGTCGCAAGTATATTGCTTCATATATATTACCCTATTTCTAAACGTGCTTACAATGTTACTGCTGAACACTCTTTTAGTGAATTACCCCCGCATGAATTGTCCTATAGATTTGCGCTGCGCAACAACACTTTTATTAGTATGTTACATCACTCCCATCAGACCAGCAATGCTACCAATTGTTGGATATGTGGCCGACTCCCTCCCTATCAGAACTATAAGGGAGTCCTGCCTCTCTTTCCATATCCGTTCACACACAATGGCTCCTGTGGAGCATGGTTTAGTTTAATTAATTCCTTAGATTCAAATTCAGTAGTTTATCAAGACAATTGGGTATGGGGAAACCTGAACCTAGTTTTACTCAAAGTCTGCTACCCTAACACGGAGGGACTTCCCAAGAGAACAGGAACTGATTTAGAAAATGAAGTATATGGATTAGGTAACTTTACGCTTAACCTCATGATCCTAAATGTTGAATCCGAAGCTGCACCAATTTTGCCCGCTATGTCAGTATTTCCAGTTAAAGGTGAATTGTGTGTAAGAAAGAATGGTTCAATACATATGGGCCATAGTAAATGCACCACTGTAATAGAATTCAATGATCAAGGCAAGTCTACATTTAGAGCTTCTCGCCATTCCTACTTCGTATGTGGTCAGACTGCATATATACGTCTGCCTTTAGATTGGGATGGTACCTGTTACATCGCATTCCTCTTGCCACCTGTTTTCCTAGCCCCTCCTGATTATCACAGAAATACCCATTTAGTACACAATAGAGAACGGAGAGATCTCCCAATTGTCGATTACACTGAGACGGCATGGGAAAAATATACAGATTTCAATAAAGGTCTCTTTCCCTATATAGGTACAGTCACCAATAGTAAGCTGATACGTAGATTAACTAGAACCCTTGAAGCAGTAGTAAATGAAACTACTTCCGCCTTAGGCAACTTAACAGAGGAGCAGTCTGCGATGCGGATTGTTGTTCTTCAAAATCGTCTTGTCCTTTACGTCATCCTGGCCGATAGGGGCAGAGCTTGTAGGGTCATCGGATCAAGTTGCTGCGTATTCATCCCAGAAAATTCGCCATCTGTATATAAAGCCATAACTCGTCTCCACAAGATTGTAAGCCAGATACACCAGAATCCAGGCACCTGGACTTGGTCCGGTTGGTTCTGGAGCATGTTGTCAGCCTGGGGATGGAGGATCCTATCCTTCCTAGGTATTGGCTTTCTCATACTATTCAGTTGCTGCTTATGTCTACAATGTGGGCCAGCGATTTGTGGTCTATGTGCCACATCGTGTATTCCACATCAAAGTTTTCGTTCAAAATCTCGGATGAAGAAAGAAGAACAAATGATGCTATACGAACAAATCGATGGATTGATGAAGATTGATATCTCCTGAGGGTCCGTAGGGGACAAGGAGGGAATGAGGAAATATGAATTTTGTGATCAGTTATGTCCCCTATCTTAGACCCCAACGGCTCCATGTATATGCTACAAGTACATGTATGTTCCCTCCAGTTCCAGTTATGAAGACGCAAACATATGTGCGTCCACCGTCAACATGTCCTCTTTCAGATCCGCCATGAATGGGTCAGATATTCCATTCCTAAGTATGAAAGGCCACCGACTTTATATGGTTCATTTACTTCATTTTGCAGTTCAGGCGAGTAGGCCCTGAATTCTGCCATCAAGCCTTCTTCTACTTTCTACCTTCGACAGCTCCAGTCTGAGCTCGCATCTGTATCCATGAACTTTGTCCTACTCCCTGCGCGGCTAACGGTGCCTGACTCGGCCTGTCTGCCTGCCAAAAACTGTATTTCACCTTCAAGATTATCTGCTCCGCTCCTCATCCAATGCATTCCTGTCTAGTAGTTTAAGTAAACATCCTTCCAGCTACCGAGCAAGGGGCCCGGTTTCTCTGTCTTCATGCAAGTAATTCATAGTCCCTGTTACCATGGAAGATTTCTGCCCCCTCGCATCTCATGTAGACACTTAGACGCTTGTACACGCACTCACAGTCAGTATAGAATAAATTTCGTCCGAGAGACCTTTCCTTTTGGATAACACAGTTCTTTAAACATAGGATGTAAGATATGATTTGGGATTAGGTTGACTTGACCCCCCAGACTTTTGTCTCCACATGTAGAGCTAAATGTCAAGTCCCCTTCACCCCCTAGTTGCACGTCAAATCACACGTCATGCGGCTGCGCGCGCATCTCTGCCAAGAATTTCTGCTGACATTGCAAGATTCTTTCATGGATCCACCCATTTGTGACATCATGTATAATGACGTTTTCTAGTTACGCCCACATGCCCGCCTATTTTAGTTACGCATGCATATTTTTATCTGCTTTATCAACTGTTACGCCTCCTGCATCTATTTCATTGAATGCCTTTTCTATAAAAATGATTACCTGTCAATAATGTATTGCCTTCACTTTCTGAACCCCCGTGGTGATGGAATATGACGCCTGCAGTTCGAACTGTAAAGGAATAAAGCCCTTTCAGAACCTCTAATACCACGGATTCTGCCTCTTATTTTACTGAGTTATTCTTAATATATTCTACTGCATCAAAAAATAGTATCGGCCTAATGGTTAAGGTCTTGGACTCTTACTCTGGCCTTATAGCTACTGTCTTAACTCTTACTCTGGCCTAATGGTTAGGTCTTGGACTCTTACACTGGCCTCATAGCTACTGTCTTAACTCTTACTCTGGCCTCATAGCTACTGTCTTAACTCTTACTCTGGCCTCATAGCTACTGTCTTAACTCTTACTCTGGCCTAATGGTTAAGGTCTTGGACTCTTACTCTGGCCTCATAGCTACTGTCTTAACTCTTACTCTGGCCTAATAGCTACTGTCTTAACTCTTACTCTGGCCTAATGGTTAAGGTCTTGGACTCTTACTCTGGCCTCATAGCTACTGTCTTAACTCTTACTCTGGCCTCATAGCTACTGTCTTAACTCTTACTCTGGACTCATAGCTACTGTCTAAAATCTTACTCGGGCCTAATAGCTTCTGTCTTAACTCTTACTCTGGCCTCATAGCTACTGTCCTAACTCTTACTCTGGCCTAATAGCTACTGTCTTAACTCTTACTCTGGCCTAATAGCTACTGTCTTAACTCTTACTCTGGCCTCATAGCTACTGTCTTAACTCTTACTCTGGCCTCATAGCTACTGTCTTAACTCTCACTCTGGCCTAATGTTTAAGGTCTTGGACTCTTTCTCTGGCCTCATAGCTACTGTCTTAACTCTTACTCTGGCCTAATAGCTACTGTCTTAACTCTTACTCTGGCCTCATAGCTACTGTTTTAACTCTTACTCTGGCCTAATAGCTACTGTCTTAACTCTTACTCTGGCCTAATAGCTACTGTCTTAACTCTTACTCTGGCCTCATAGCTACTGTCTTAGCTCTTACTCTGGCCTAATGGTTAAGGTCTTGGACTCTTACTCTGGCCTCATAGCTACTGTCTTAACTCTTACTCTGGCCTCATAGCTACTGTCTTAACTCTTACTCTGGCCTCATAGCTACTGTCTTAACTCTTACTCTGGCCTAATGGTTAAGGTCTTGGACTCTTACTCTGGCCTCATAGCTACTGTCTTAACTCTTACTCTGGCCTCATAGCTACTGTCTTAACTCTTACTCTGGCCTAATGGTTAAGGTCTTGGTTTCTTACTCTGGCCTCATAGCTACTGTCTTAACTCTTACTCTGGCCTCATAGCTACTGTCTTAACTCTTACTCTGGCCTCATAGCTACTGTCTTAACTCTTACTCTGGCCTAATAGCTACTGTCTTAACTCTTACCCTGGCCTAATAGCTACTGTCTTAACTCTTACTCTGGCCTCATAGCTACTGTCTTAACTCTTACTCTGGCCTAATGGTTAAGGTCTTGGACTCTTACTCGAGCCTAATAGCTACTGTCTTAACTCTTACTCTGGCCTAATGGTTAAGGTCTTAACTCTTACTCTGGCCTAATAGCTACTGTCTTAACTCTTACTCTGGCCTAATGGTTAAGGTCTTGGACTCTTACTATGGCCTCATAGCTACTGTCTTAACTCTTACTCTGGCCTCATAGCTACTGTCTTAACTCTTACTCTGACCTCATAGCTACTGTCTTAACTCTTACTCTGGCCTTATAGCTACTGTCTTAACTCTTACTCTGGCCTCATAGCTACTGTCTTAACTCTTACTCTGGCCTAATGGTTAAGGTCTTGGACTCTTACTATGGCCTCATAGCTACTGTCTTAACTCTTACTCTGGCCTAATAGCTACTGTCTTAACTCTTACTCTGGCCTCATAGCTACTGTCTTAACTCCTACTTTGGCTTAATAGTTAAGGTCTTGGACTCTTACTCTGGCCTAATAGCTACTGTCTTAACTCTTACTCTGGCCTAATAGCTACTGTCTTAACTCTTACTCTGGCCTCAGTGCTACTGTCTTAACTCTTAGTCTGGCCTAATGGTTAAGGTCTTGGACTCTTACTCTGGCCTAATGGCTACTATCTTAACTCTTACTCTGGCCTCATAGCCACTGTCTTAACTCTTAATCTGGCCTAATGGTTAAGGTCTTGGACTCTTACTCTGGCCTCATAGCTACTGTCTTAACTCTTACTCTGGCCTCATAGCTACTGTCTTAACTCTTACTCTGGCCTCATATCTACTGTCTTAACTCTCACTCTGGCCTCATAGCTACTGTCTTAACTCTTACTCTGGCCTCATAGCTACTGTCTTAACTCTTACTCTGGCCTAATAGCTATTGTCTTAACTCTTACTCTGGCCTAATAGCTACTGTCTTAACTCTTACTCTGGCCTCATAGCTACTGTCTTAACTCTTACTCTGGCCTAATGGTTAAGGTCTTGAACTATTACTCTGGCCTCATATCTACTGTCTTAACTCTTACTCTGGCCTCATAGCTACTGTCTTAACTCTTACTCTGGCCTCATAGCTACTGTCTTCACTCTTACTCTGGCATAATGGTTAAGGTCTTGGACTCTTACTCTGGCCTCATAGCTACTGTCTTAACTCTTACTCTGGCCTCATAACTACTGTCTTAACTCTTACTCTGGCCTCATAGCTACTGTCTTAACTCTTACTCTGGCCTAATAGCTACTGTCTTAACTCTTACACTGGCCTCAGAGCTACTGTCTTAACTCTTAGTCTGGCCTAATGGTTAAGGTCTTGGACTCTTACTCTGGCCTAATAGCTACTGTATTAACTCGTACTCTGGCCTCATAGCCACTGTCTTAACTCTTACTCTGGCCTAATGGTTAAGGTCTTGGACTCTTACTCTGGCCTCATAGCTACTGTCTTAACTCTTACTCTGGCATAATGGTTAAGGTCTTGGACTCTTACTCTGGCCTCATAGCTACTGTCTTAACTCTTACTCTGGCCTCATAACTACTGTCTTAACTCTTACTCTGGTCTCATAGCTACTGTCTTAACTCTCACTCTGGCCTAATAGCTACTGTCTTAACTCTTACACTGGCCTCATAGCTACTGTCTTAACTCTTACTCTGGCCTCATAGCTACTGTCTTAACTCTTACTCTGGCCTAATGGTTAAGGTCTTGGACTCTTACTCTGGTCTCATAGCTACTGTCTTAACTCTTACTCTGGCCTCATAGCTACTGTCTTAACTCTTACTCTGGCCTAATAGCTACTGTCTTAACTATTACACTGGCCTAATAGCTAATATCTTAACTCTTACTCTGGCCTCATAGCTACTGTCTTAACTCTTACTCTGGCCTCATAGCTACTGTCTTAACTCTTACTCTGGCCTCATAGCAACTGTCTTAACTCTTACTCTGGCCTAATGGTTAAGGTCTTGGACTCTTACTCTGGCCTCATAGCTACTGTCTTAACACTTACTCTGGCCTCATAGCTACTGTCTTAACTCTTACTCTGGCCTCATAGCTACTGTCTTAACTCTTACTCTGGCCTCATAGCTACTGTCTTAACTCTTACTCTGGCCTAATAGCTACTGTCTTAACTCTTACTCTGGCCTCATAGCTACTGTCTTAACTCTTACTCTGGCCTCATGGCTACTGTCTTAACTCTTACTCTGGCCTAATGGTTAAGGTCTTGGACTCTTACTCTGGCCTCATAGCTACTGTCTTAACTCTTACTCTGGCCTCATAGCTACTGTCTTAACTCTTACTCTGGCCTAATGGTTAAGGTCTTAGACTCTTACACTGGCCTAATAGCTACTGTCTTAACTCTTACTCTGGCCTCATAGCTACTGTCTTAACTCTTACTCTGGCCTCATAACTACTGTCTTGACTCTTACTCTGGCCTAATGGTTAAGGTCTTGGACTCTTACTCTGGCCTCAAAGCTACTGTCTTAACTCTTAATCTGGCCTAATAACTACTGTCTTAACTCTTACTCTGGCCTCATAGCTACTGTCTTAACTCTTACTCTGGCCTAATGGTTAAGGTCTTGGACTCTTACTCTGGCCTCATAGCTACTGTCTTAACTCTTACTCTGGCATACTAGCTACTGTCTTAACTCTTACTCTGGCCTAATAGCTACTGTCTTAACTCTTACTCTGGCCTAATGGTTAAGGTCTTGGACTCTTACTCTGGCCTCATAGCTACTGTCTTAACTCTTACTCTGGCCTCATAGCTACTGTCTTAACTCTTACTCTGGCCTCATAGCTACTGTCTTAACTCTTACTCTGGCCTAATGGTTAAGGTCTTGGACTCTTACTCTGGCCTCATAGCTGCTGTCTTAACTCTTACTCTGGCCTCATAGCTACTGACTTAACTCTTACTCTGGCCTCATAGCTACTATCTTAACTCTTACTCTGGCCTAATGGTTAAGGTCTTGGACTCTTACTCTGGCCTCATAGCTACTGTCTTAACTCTTACTCTGGCCTCATAGCTACTGTCTTAACTCTTACTCTGGCCTAATAGCTACTGTCTTAACTCTTACTCTGGCCTCATAGCTACTGTCTTAACACTTACTCTGGCCTCATAGCTACTGTCTTAACTCTTACTCTGGCCTAATGAGTAAGGTCTTGGACTCTTACTCTGGCATCATAGCTACTGTCTTAACTCTTACTCTGGCCTCATAGCTACTGTCTTAACTCTTACTCTGGCCGAATAGCGACTGTCTTAACTCTTACTCTGGCCTAATAGCTACTGTCTTAACTCTTACTCTGGCCTAATAGCTACTGTCTTAACTCCTACTCTGGCCTCGTAGCTACTGTCTTAACTCTTACTCTGGCCTAATGGTTAAGGTCTTGGACTCTTACTCTGGCCTAATAGCTACTGTCTTAACTCTTACTCTGGCCTAATGGTTAAGGTCTTAACTCTTACTCTGGCCTAATAGCTACTGTCTTAACTCTTACTCTGGCCTAATGGTTAAGGTCTTGGACTCTTACTATGGCCTCATAGCTACTGTCTTAACTCTTACTCTGGCCTCATAGCTACTGTCTTAACTCTTACTCTGACCTCATATCTACTGTCTTAACTCTTACTCTGGCCTCATAGCTACTGTCTTAACTCTTACTCTGGCCTAATGGTTAAGGTCTTGGACTCTTACTATGGCCTCATAGCTACTGTCTTAACTCTTACTCTGGCCTCATAGCTACTGTCTTAACTCTTACTCTGGCCTAATAGCTACTGTCTTAACTCTTACTCTGGCCTCATAGCTACTGTCTTAACTCCTACTCTGGCCTAATAGTTAAGGTCTTGGACTCTTACTCTGGCCTAATAGCTACTGTCTTAACTCTTACTCTGGCCTAATAGCTACTGTCTTAACTCTTACTCTGGCCTCATAGCTACTGTCTTAACTCTTACTCTGGCCTAATGGTTAAGGTCTTGAACTATTACTCTGGCCTCATATCTACTGTCTTAACTCTTACTCTGGCCTCATAGCTACTGTCTTAACTCTTACTCTGGCCTCATAGCTACTGTCTTCACTCTTACTCTGGCATAATGGTTAAGGTCTTGGACTCTTACTCTGGCCTCATAGCTACTGTCTTAACTCTTACTCTGGCCTCATAACTACTGTCTTAACTCTTACTCTGGCCTCATAGCTACTGTCTTAACTCTTACTCTGGCCTAATAGCTACTGTCTTAACTCTTACACTGGCCTCAGAGCTACTGTCTAAACTCTTAGTCTGGCCTAATGGTTAAGGTCTTGGACTCTTACTCTGGCCTAATAGCTACTGTATTAACTCGTACTCTGGCCTCATAGCCACTGTCTTAACTCTTACTCTGGCCTAAGGGTTAAGGTCTTGGACTCTTACTCTGGCCTCATATATACTGTCTTAACTCTTACTCTGGCCTCATAGCTACTGTCTTAACTCTTACTCTGGCCTCATAGCTACTGTCTTAACTCTTACTCTGGCATAATGGTTAAGGTCTTGGACTCTTACTCTGGCCTCATAGCTACTGTCTTAACTCTTACTCTGGCCTCATAACTACTGTCTTAACTCTTACTCTGGCCTCATAGCTACTGTCTTAACTCTCACTCTGGCCTAATAGCTACTGTCTTAACTCTTACACTGGCCTCATAGCTACTGTCTTAACTCTTACTCTGGCCTCATAGCTACTGTCTTAACTCTTACTCTGGCCTAATGGTTAAGGTCTTGGACTCTTACTCTGGTCTCATAGCTACTGTCTTAACTCTTACTCTGGCCTCATAGCTACTGTCTTAACTCTTACTCTGGCCTAATAGCTACTGTCTTAACTATTACACTGGCTTAATAGCTAATATCTTAACTCTTACTCTGGCCTCATAGCTACTGTCTTAACTCTTACTCTGGCCTCATAGCTACTGTTTTAACTCTTACTCTGGCCTCATAGCAACTGTCTTAACTCTTACTCTGGCCTAATGGTTAAGGTCTTGGACTCTTACTCTGGCCTCATAGCTACTGTCTTAACACTTACTCTGGCCTCATAGCTACTGTCTTAACTCTTACTCTGGCCTCATAGCTACTGTCTTAACTCTTACTCTGGCCTCATAGCTACTGTCTTAACTCTTACTCTGGCCTAATAGCTACTGTCTTAACTCTTACTCTGGCCTCATAGCTACTGTCTTAACTCTTACTCTGGCCTCATGGCTACTGTCTTAACTCTTACTCTGGCCTAATGGTTAAGGTCTTGGACTCTTACTCTGGCCTCATAGCTACTGTCTTAACTCTTACTCTGGCCTCATAGCTACTGTCTTAACTCTTACTCTGGCCTAATGGTTAAGGTCTTAGACTCTTACACTGGCCTAATAGCTACTGTCTTAACTCTTACTCTGGCCTCATAGCTACTGTCTTAACTCTTACTCTGGCCTCATAACTACTGTCTTAACTCTTACTCTGGCCTAATGGTTAAGGTCTTGGACTCTTACTCTGGCCTCAAAGCTACTGTCTTAACTCTTAATCTGGCCTAATAACTACTGTCTTAACTCTTACTCTGGCCTCATAGCTACTGTCTTAACTCTTACTCTGGCCTAATGGTTAAGGTCTTGGACTCTTACTCTGGCCTCATAGCTACTGTCTTAACTCTTACTCTGGCATACTAGCTACTGTCTTAACTCTTACTCTGGCCTAATAGCTACTGTCTTAACTCTTACTCTGGCCTAATGGTTAAGGTCTTGGACTCTTACTCTGGCCTCATAGCTACTGTCTTAACTCTTACTCTGGCCTCATAGCTACTGTCTTAACTCTTACTCTGGCCTCATAGCTACTGTCTTAACTCTTACTCTGGCCTAATGGTTAAGGTCTTGGACTCTTACTCTGGCCTCATAGCTGCTGTCTTAACTCTTACTCTGGCCTCATAGCTACTGACTTAACTCTTACTCTGGCCTAATGGTTAAGGTCTTGGACTCTTACTCTGGCCTCATAGCTACTGTCTTAACTCTTACTCTGGCCTCATAGCTACTGTCTTAACTCTTACTCTGGCCTAATAGCTACTGTCTTAACTCTTACTCTGGCCTCATAGCTACTGTCTTAACACTTACTCTGGCCTCATAGCTACTGTCTTAACTCTTACTCTGGCCTAATGAGTAAGGTCTTGGACTCTTACTCTGGCATCATAGCTACTGTCTTAACTCTTACTCTGGCCTCATAGCTACTGTCTTAACTCTTACTCTGGCCGAATAGCGACTGTCTTAACTCTTACTCTGGCCTCATAACTACTGTCTTAACTCTTACTCTGGCCTCATAGCTACTGTCTTAACTCTTACTCTGGCCTAATAGCTACTGTCTTAACTCTTACACTGGCCTCAGAGCTACTGTCTAAACTCTTAGTCTGGCCTAATGGTTAAGGTCTTGGACTCTTACTCTGGCCTAATAGCTACTGTATTAACTCGTACTCTGGCCTCATAGCCACTGTCTTAACTCTTACTCTGGCCTAAGGGTTAAGGTCTTGGACTCTTACTCTGGCCTCATATATACTGTCTTAACTCTTACTCTGGCCTCATAGCTACTGTCTTAACTCTTACTCTGGCCTCATAGCTACTGTCTTAACTCTTACTCTGGCATAATGGTTAAGGTCTTGGACTCTTACTCTGGCCTCATAGCTACTGTCTTAACTCTTACTCTGGCCTCATAACTACTGTCTTAACTCTTACTCTGGCCTCATAGCTACTGTCTTAACTCTCACTCTGGCCTAATAGCTACTGTCTTAACTCTTACACTGGCCTCATAGCTACTGTCTTAACTCTTACTCTGGCCTCATAGCTACTGTCTTAAATCTTACTCTGGCCTAATGGTTAAGGTCTTGGACTCTTACTCTGGTCTCATAGCTACTGTCTTAACTCTTACTCTGGCCTCATAGCTACTGTCTTAACTCTTACTCTGGCCTAATAGCTACTGTCTTAACTATTACACTGGCTTAATAGCTAATATCTTAACTCTTACTCTGGCCTCATAGCTACTGTCTTAACTCTTACTCTGGCCTCATAGCTACTGTCTTAACTCTTACTCTGGCCTCATAGCAACTGTCTTAACTCTTACTCTGGCCTAATGGTTAAGGTCTTGGACTCTTACTCTGGCCTCATAGCTACTGTCTTAACACTTACTCTGGCCTCATAGCTACTGTCTTAACTCTTACTCTGGCCTCATAGCTACTGTCTTAACTCTTACTCTGGCCTCATAGCTACTGTCTTAACTCTTACTCTGGCCTAATAGCTACTGTCTTAACTCTTACTCTGGCCTCATAGCTACTGTCTTAACTCTTACTCTGGCCTCATGGCTACTGTCTTAACTCTTACTCTGGCCTAATGGTTAAGGTCTTGGACTCTTACTCTGGCCTCATAGCTACTGTCTTAACTCTTACTCTGGCCTCATAGCTACTGTCTTAACTCTTACTCTGGCCTAATGGTTAAGGTCTTAGACTCTTACACTGGCCTAATAGCTACTGTCTTAACTCTTACTCTGGCCTCATAGCTACTGTCTTAACTCTTACTCTGGCCTCATAACTACTGTCTTAACTCTTACTCTGGCCTAATGGTTAAGGTCTTGGACTCTTACTCTGGCCTCAAAGCTACTGTCTTAACTCTTAATCTGGCCTAATAACTACTGTCTTAACTCTTACTCTGGCCTCATAGCTACTGTCTTAACTCTTACTCTGGCCTAATGGTTAAGGTCTTGGACTCTTACTCTGGCCTCATAGCTACTGTCTTAACTCTTACTCTGGCATACTAGCTACTGTCTTAACTCTTACTCTGGCCTAATAGCTACTGTCTTAACTCTTACTCTGGCCTAATGGTTAAGGTCTTGGACTCTTACTCTGGCCTCATAGCTACTGTCTTAACTCTTACTCTGGCCTCATAGCTACTGTCTTAACTCTTACTCTGGCCTCATAGCTACTGTCTTAACTCTTACTCTGGCCTAATGGTTAAGGTCTTGGACTCTTACTCTGGCCTCATAGCTGCTGTCTTAACTCTTACTCTGGCCTCATAGCTACTGACTTAACTCTTACTCTGGCCTCATAGCTACTATCTTAACTCTTACTCTGGCCTAATGGTTAAGGTCTTGGACTCTTACTCTGGCCTCATAGCTACTGTCTTAACTCTTACTCTGGCCTCATAGCTACTGTCTTAACTCTTACTCTGGCCTAATAGCTACTGTCTTAACTCTTACTCTGGCCTCATAGCTACTGTCTTAACACTTACTCTGGCCTCATAGCTACTGTCTTAACTCTTACTCTGGCCTAATGAGTAAGGTCTTGGACTCTTACTCTGGCATCATAGCTACTGTCTTAACTCTTACTCTGGCCTCATAGCTACTGTCTTAACTCTTACTCTGGCCGAATAGCGACTGTCTTAACTCTTACTCTGGCCTAATAGCTACTGTCTTAACTCTTACTCTGGCCTAATAGCTACTGTCTTAACTCCTACTCTGGCCTCGTAGCTACTGTCTTAACTCTTACTCTGGCCTAATGGTTAAGGTCTTGGACTCTTACTCTGGCCTAATAGCTACTGTCTTAACTCTTACTCTGGCCTAATGGTTAAGGTCTTAACTCTTACTCTGGCCTAATAGCTACTGTCTTAACTCTTACTCTGGCCTAATGGTTAAGGTCTTGGACTCTTACTATGGCCTCATAGCTACTGTCTTAACTCTTACTCTGGCCTCATAGCTACTGTCTTAACTCTTACTCTGACCTCATATCTACTGTCTTAACTCTTACTCTGGCCTCATAGCTACTGTCTTAACTCTTACTCTGGCCTAATGGTTAAGGTCTTGGACTCTTACTATGGCCTCATAGCTACTGTCTTAACTCTTACTCTGGCCTCATAGCTACTGTCTTAACTCTTACTCTGGCCTAATAGCTACTGTCTTAACTCTTACTCTGGCCTCATAGCTACTGTCTTAACTCCTACTCTGGCCTAATAGTTAAGGTCTTGGACTCTTACTCTGGCCTAATAGCTACTGTCTTAACTCTTACTCTGGCCTAATAGCTACTGTCTTAACTCTTACTCTGGCCTCATAGCTCCTGTCTTAACTCTTACTCTGGCCTAATGGTTAAGGTCTTGAACTATTACTCTGGCCTCATATCTACTGTCTTAACTCTTACTCTGGCCTCATAGCTACTGTCTTAACTCTTACTCTGGCCTCATAGCTACTGTCTTCACTCTTACTCTGGCATAATGGTTAAGGTCTTGGACTCTTACTCTGGCCTCATAGCTACTGTCTTAACTCTTACTCTGGCCTCATAACTACTGTCTTAACTCTTACTCTGGCCTCATAGCTACTGTCTTAACTCTTACTCTGGCCTAATAGCTACTGTCTTAACTCTTACACTGGCCTCAGAGCTACTGTCTAAACTCTTAGTCTGGCCTAATGGTTAAGGTCTTGGACTCTTACTCTGGCCTAATAGCTACTGTATTAACTCATACTCTGGCCTCATAGCCACTGTCTTAACTCTTACTCTGGCCTAAGGGTTAAGGTCTTGGACTCTTACTCTGGCCTCATATATACTGTCTTAACTCTTACTCTGGCCTCATAGCTACTGTCTTAACTCTTACTCTGGCCTCATAGCTACTGTCTTAACTCTTACTCTGGCATAATGGTTAAGGTCTTGGACTCTTACTCTGGCCTCATAGCTACTGTCTTAACTCTTACTCTGGCCTCATAACTACTGTCTTAACTCTTACTCTGGCCTCATAGCTACTGTCTTAACTCTCACTCTGGCCTAATAGCTACTGTCTTAACTCTTACACTGGCCTCATAGCTACTGTCTTAACTCTTACTCTGGCCTCATAGCTACTGTCTTAACTCTTACTCTGGCCTAATGGTTAAGGTCTTGGACTCTTACTCTGGTCTCATAGCTACTGTCTTAACTCTTACTCTGGCCTCATAGCTACTGTCTTAACTCTTACTCTGGCCTAATAGCTACTGTCTTAACTATTACACTGGCTTAATAGCTAATATCTTAACTCTTACTCTGGCCTCATAGCTACTGTCTTAACTCTTACTCTGGCCTCATAGCTACTGTCTTAACTCTTACTCTGGCCTCATAGCAACTGTCTTAACTCTTACGCTGGCCTAATGATTAAGGTCTTGGACTCTTACTCTGGCCTCATAGCTACTGTCTTAACTCTTACTCTGGCCTCATAGCTACTGTCTTAACTCTTACTCTGGCCTCATAGCTACTGTCTTAACTCTTACTCTGGCCTAATAGCTACTGTCTTAACTCTTACTCTGGCCTCATAGCTACTGTCTTAACTCTTACTCTGGCCTCATAGCTACTGTCTTAACTCTTACTCTGGCCTAATGGTTAAGGTCTTAGACTCTTACACTGGCCTAATAGCTACTGTCTTAACTCTTACTCTGGCCTCATAGCTACTGTCTTAACTCTTACTCTGGCCTCATAACTACTGTCTTAACTCTTACTCTGGCCTAATGGTTAAGGTCTTGGACTCTTACTCTGGCCTCATAGCTACTGTCTTAACTCTTAATCTGGCCTAATAACTACTGTCTTAACTCTTACTCTGGCCTCATAGCTACTGTCTTAACTCTTACTCTGGCCTCATAGCTACTGTCTTAACTCTTACTCTGGCCTAATGGTTAAGGTCTTGGACTCTTACTCTGGCCTCATAGCTACTGTCTTAACTCTTACTCTGGCATACTAGCTACTGTCTTAACTCTTACTCTGGCCTCATAGCTACTGTCTTAACTCTTACTCTGGCCTAATGGTTAAGGTCTTGGACTCTTACTCTGGCCTCATAGCTACTGTCTTAACTCTTACTCTGGCCTCATAGCTACTATCTTAACTCTTACTCTGGCCTCATAGCTACTGTCTTAACTCTTACTCTGGCCTAATGGTTAAGGTCTTGGACTCTTACTCTGGCCTCATAGCTGCTGTCTTAACTCTTACTCTGGCCTCATAGCTACTGACTTAACTCTTACTCTGGCCTCATAGCTACTATCTTAACTCTTACTCTGGCCTAATGGTTAAGGTCTTGGACTCTTACTCTGGCCTCATAGCTACTGTCTTAACTCTTACTCTGGCCTCATAGCTACTGTCTTAACTCTTACTCTGGCCTAATAGCTACTGTCTTAACTCTTACTCTGGCCTCATAGCTACTGTCTTAACTCTTACTCTGGCCTCATAGCTACTGTCTTAACACTTACTCTGGCCTCATAGCTACTGTCTTAACTCTTACTCTGGCCTAATGAGTAAGGTCTTGGACTCTTACTCTGGCATCATAGCTACTGTCTTAACTCTTACTCTGGCCTCATAGCTACTGTCTTAACTCTTACTCTGGCCGAATAGCGACTGTCTTAACTCTTACTCTGGCCTAATAGCTACTGTCTTAACTCTTACTCTGGCCTAATAGCTACTGTCTTAACTCTTACTCTTGCCTCGTAGCTACTGTCTTAACTCTTACTCTGGCCTAATGGTTAAGGTCTTGGACTCTTACTCTGGCCTAATAGCTACTGTCTTAACTCTTACTCTGGCCTAATGGTTAAGGTCTTAACTCTTACTCTGGCCTAATAGCTACTGTCTTAACTCTTACTCTGGCCTCATAGCTACTGTCTTAACTCTTACTCTGACCTCATATCTACTGTCTTAACTCTTACTCTGGCCTTATAGCTACTGTCTTAACTCTTACTCTGGCCTCATAGCTACTGTCTCAACTCTTACTCTGGCCTAATGGTTAAGGTCTTGGACTCTTACTATGGCCTCATAGCTACTGTCTTAACTCTTACTCTGGCCTCATAGCTACTGTCTTAACTCTTACTCTGGCCTAATAGCTACTGTCTTAACTCTTACTCTAGCCTCATAGCTACTGTCTTAACTCCTACTCTGGCCTAATAGTTAAGGTCTTGGACTCTTACTCTGGCCTAATAGCTACTGTCTTAACTCTTACTCTGGCCTAATAGCTACTGTCTTAACTCTTACTCTGGCCTCAGTGCTACTGTCTTAACTCTTAGTCTGGCCTAATGGTTAAGGTCTTGGACTCTTACTCTGGCCTAATGGCTACTATCTTAACTCTTACTCTGGCCTCATAGCCACTGTCTTAACTCTTAATCTGGCCTAATGGTTAAGGTCTTGGACTCTTACTCTGGCCTCATAGCTACTGTCTTAACTCTTACTCTGGCCTCATAGCTACTGTCTTAACTCTTACTCTGGCCTCATATCTACTGTCTTAACTCTCACTCTGGCCTCATAGCTACTGTCTTAACTCTTACTCTGGCCTCATAGCTACTGTCTTAACTCTTACTCTGGCCTAATAGCTATTGTCTTAACTCTTACTCTGGCCTAATAGCTACTGTCTTAACTCTTACTCTGGCCTCATAGCTACTGTCTTAACTCTTACTCTGGCCTAATGGTTAAGGTCTTGAACTATTACTCTGGCCTCATATCTACTGTCTTAACTCTTACTCTGGCCTCATAGCTACTGTCTTAACTCTTACTCTGGCCTCATAGCTACTGTCTTCACTCTTACTCTGGCATAATGGTTAAGGTCTTGGACTCTTACTCTGGCCTCATAGCTACTGTCTTAACTCTTACTCTGGCCTCATAACTACTGTCTTAACTCTTACTCTGGCCTCATAGCTACTGTCTTAACTCTTACTCTGGCCTAATAGCTACTGTCTTAACTCTTACACTGGCCTCAGAGCTACTGTCTTAACTCTTAGTCTGGCCTAATGGTTAAGGTCTTGGACTCTTACTCTGGCCTAATAGCTACTGTATTAACTCGTACTCTGGCCTCATAGCCACTGTCTTAACTCTTACTCTGGCCTAATGGTTAAGGTCTTGGACTCTTACTCTGGCCTCATAGCTACTGTCTTAACTCTTACTCTGGCATAATGGTTAAGGTCTTGGACTCTTACTCTGGCCTCATAGCTACTGTCTTAACTCTTACTCTGGCCTCATAACTACTGTCTTAACTCTTACTCTGGCCTCATAGCTACTGTCTTAACTCTCACTCTGGCCTAATAGCTACTGTCTTAACTCTTACACTGGCCTCATAGCTACTGTCTTAACTCTTACTCTGGCCTCATAGCTACTGTCTTAACTCTTACTCTGGCCTAATGGTTAAGGTCTTGGACTCTTACTCTGGTCTCATAGCTACTGTCTTAACTCTTACTCTGGCCTCATAGCTACTGTCTTAACTCTTACTCTGGCCTAATAGCTACTGTCTTAACTATTACACTGGCCTAATAGCTAATATCTTAACTCTTACTCTGGCCTCATAGCTACTGTCTTAACTCTTACTCTGGCCTCATAGCTACTGTCTTAACTCTTACTCTGGCCTCATAGCAACTGTCTTAACTCTTACTCTGGCCTAATGGTTAAGGTCTTGGACTCTTACTCTGGCCTCATAGCTACTGTCTTAACACTTACTCTGGCCTCATAGCTACTGTCTTAACTCTTACTCTGGCCTCATAGCTACTGTCATAACTCTTACTCTGGCCTCATAGCTACTGTCTTAACTCTTACTCTGGCCTAATAGCTACTGTCTTAACTCTTACTCTGGCCTCATAGCTACTGTCTTAACTCTTACTCTGGCCTCATGGCTACTGTCTTAACTCTTACTCTGGCCTAATGGTTAAGGTCTTGGACTCTTACTCTGGCCTCATAGCTACTGTCTTAACTCTTACTCTGGCCTCATAGCTACTGTCTTAACTCTTACTCTGGACTAATGGTTAAGGTCTTGGACTCTTACTCTGGCCTCAAAGCTACTGTCTTAACTCTTAATCTGGCCTAATAACTACTGTCTTAACTCTTACTCTGGCCTCATAGCTACTGTCTTAACTCTTACTCTGGCCTAATGGTTAAGGTCTTGGACTCTTACTCTGGCCTCATAGCTACTGTCTTAACTCTTACTCTGGCATACTAGCTACTGTCTTAACTCTTACTCTGGCCTAATAGCTACTGTCTTAACTCTTACTCTGGCCTAATGGTTAAGGTCTTGGACTCTTACTCTGGCCTCATAGCTACTGTCTTAACTCTTACTCTGGCCTCATAGCTACTGTCTTAACTCTTACTCTGGCCTCATAGCTACTGTCTTAACTCTTACTCTGGCCTAATGGTTAAGGTCTTGGACTCTTACTCTGGCCTCATAGCTGCTGTCTTAACACTTACTCTGGCCTCATAGCTACTGACTTAACTCTTACTCTGGCCTCATAGCTACTATCTTAACTCTTACTCTGGCCTAATGGTTAAGGTCTTGGACTCTTACTCTGGCCTCATAGCTACTGTCTTAACTCTTACTCTGGCCTCATAGCTACTGTCTTAACTCTTACTCTGGCCTAATAGCTACTGTCTTAACTCTTACTCTGGCCTCATAGCTACTGTCTTAACACTTACTCTGGCCTCATAGCTACTGTCTTAACTCTTACTCTGGCCTAATGAGTAAGGTCTTGTACTCTTACTCTGGCATCATAGCTACTGTCTTAACTCTTACTCTGGCCTCATAGCTACTGTCTTAACTCTTACTCTGGCCGAATAGCGACTGTCTTAACTCTTACTCTGGCCTAATAGCTACTGTCTTAACTCTTACTCTGGCCTAATAGCTACTGTCTTAACTCCTACTCTGGCCTCGTAGCTACTGTCTTAACTCTTACTCTGGCCTAATGGTTAAGGTCTTGGACTCTTACTCTGGCCTAATAGCTACTGTCTTAACTCTTACTCTGGCCTAATGGTTAAGGTCTTAACTCTTACTCTGGCCTAATAGCTACTGTCTTAACTCTTACTCTGGCCTAATGGTTAAGGTCTTGGACTCTTACTCTGGCCTCATAGCTACTGTCTTAACTCTTACTCTGACCTCATATCTACTGTCTTAACTCTTACTCTGGCCTCATAGCTACTGTCTTAACTCTTACTCTGGCCTAATGGTTAAGGTCTTGGACTCTTACTATGGCCTCATAGCTACTGTCTTAACTCTTACTCTGGCCTCATAGCTACTGTCTTAACTCTTACTCTGGCCTAATAGCTACTGTCTTAACTCTTACTCTGGCCTCATAGCTACTGTCTTAACTCCTACTCTGGCCTAATAGTTAAGGTCTTGGACTCTTACTCTGGCCTAATAGCTACTGTCTTAACTCTTACTCTGGCCTAATAGCTACTGTCTTAACTCTTACTCTGGCCTCATAGCTACTGTCTTAACTCTTACTCTGGCCTAATGGTTAAGGTCTTGAACTATTACTCTGGCCTCATATCTACTGTCTTAACTCTTACTGTGGCCTCATAGCTACTGTCTTAACTCTTACTCTGGCCTCATAGCTACTGTCTTCACTCTTACTCTGGCATAATGGTTAAGGTCTTGGACTCTTACTCTGGCCTCATAGCTACTGTCTTAACTCTTACTCTTGCCTCATAACTACTGTCTTAACTCTTACTCTGGCCTCATAGCTACTGTCTTAACTCTTACTCTGGCCTAATAGCTACTGTCTTAACTCTTACACTGGACTCAGAGCTACTGTCTAAACTCTTAGTCTGGCCTAATGGTTAAGGTCTTGGACTCTTACTCTGGCCTAATAGCTACTGTATTAACTCGTACTCTGGCCTCATAGCCACTGTCTTAACTCTTACTCTGGCCTAAGGGTTAAGGTCTTGGACTCTTACTCTGGCCTCATATATACTGTCTTAACTCTTACTCTGGCCTCATAGCTACTGTCTTAACTCTTACTCTGGCCTCATAGCTACTGTCTTAACTCTTACTCTGGCATAATGGTTAAGGTCTTGGACTCTTACTCTGGCCTCATAGCTACTGTCTTAACTCTTACTCTGGCCTCATAACTACTGTCTTAACTCTTACTCTGGCCTCATAGCTACTGTCTTAACTCTCACTCTGGCCTAATAGCTACTGTCTTAACTCTTACACTGGCCTCATAGCTACTGTCTTAACTCTTACTCTGGCCTCATAGCTACTGTCTTAACTCTTACTCTGGCCTAATGGTTAAGGTCTTGGACTCTTACTCTGGTCTCATAGCTACTGTCTTAACTCTTACTCTGGCCTCATAGCTACTGTCTTAACTCTTACTCTGGCCTAATAGCTACTGTCTTAACTATTACACTGGCTTAATAGCTAATATCTTAACTCTTACTCTGGCCTCATAGCTACTGTCTTAACTCTTACTCTGGCCTCATAGCTACTGTCTTAACTCTTACTCTGGCCTCATAGCAACTGTCTTAACTCTTACTCTGGCCTAATGGTTAAGGTCTTGGACTCTTACTCTGGCCTCATAGCTACTGTCTTAACACTTACTCTGGCCTCATAGCTACTGTCTTAACTCTTACTCTGGCCTCATAGCTACTGTCTTAACTCTTACTCTGGCCTCATAGCTACTGTCTTAACTCTTACTCTGGCCTAATAGCTACTGTCTTAACTCTTACTCTGGCCTCATAGCTACTGTCTTAACTCTTACTCTGGCCTCATGGCTACTGTCTTAACTCTTACTCTGGCCTAATGGTTAAGGTCTTGGACTCTTACTCTGGCCTCATAGCTACTGTCTTAACTCTTACTCTGGCCTCATAGCTACTGTCTTAACTCTTACTCTGGCCTAATGGTTAAGGTCTTAGACTCTTACACTGGCCTAATAGCTACTGTCTTAACTCTTACTCTGGCCTCATAGCTACTGTCTTAACTCTTACTCTGGCCTCATAACTACTGTCTTAACTCTTACTCTGGCCTAATGGTTAAGGTCTTGGACTCTTACTCTGGCCTCAAAGCTACTGTCTTAACTCTTAATCTGGCCTAATAACTACTGTCTTAACTCTTACTCTGGCCTCATAGCTACTGTCTTAACTCTTACTCTGGCCTAATGGTTAAGGTCTTGGACTCTTACTCTGGCCTCATAGCTACTGTCTTAACTCTTACTCTGGCATACTAGCTACTGTCTTAACTCTTACTCTGGCCTGATAGCTACTGTCTTAACTCTTACTCTGGCCTAATGGTTAAGGTCTTGGACTCTTACTCTGGCCTCATAGCTACTGTCTTAACTCTTACTCTGGCCTCATAGCTACTGTCTTAACTCTTACTCTGGCCTCATAGCTACTGTCTTAACTCTTACTCTGGCCTAATGGTTAAGGTCTTGGACTCTTACTCTGGCCTCATAGCTGCTGTCTTAACTCTTACTCTGGCCTCATAGCTATTGACTTAACTCTTACTCTGGCCTCATAGCTACTATCTTAACTCTTACTCTGGCCTAATGGTTAAGGTCTTGGACTCTTACTCTGGCCTCATAGCTACTGTCTTAACTCTTACTCTGGCCTCATAGCTACTGTCTTAACTCTTACTCTGGCCTAATAGCTACTGTCTTAACTCTTACTCTGGCCTCATAGCTACTGTCTTAACACTTACTCTGGCCTCATAGCTACTGTCTTAACTCTTACTCTGGCCTAATGAGTAAGGTCTTGGACTCTTACTCTGGCATCATAGCTACTGTCTTAACTCTTACTCTGGCCTCATAGCTACTGTCTTAACTCTTACTCTGGCCGAATAGCGACTGTCTTAACTCTTACTCTGGCCTAATAGCTACTGTCTTAACTCTTACTCTGGCCTAATAGCTACTGTCTTAACTCCTACTCTGGCCTCGTAGCTACTGTCTTAACTCTTACTCTGGCCTAATGGTTAAGGTCTTGGACTCTTACTCTGGCCTAATAGCTACTGTCTTAACTCTTACTCTGGCCTAATGGTTAAGGTCTTAACTCTTACTCTGGCCTAATAGCTACTGTCTTAACTCTTACTCTGGCCTAATGGTTAAGGTCTTGGACTCTTACTATGGCCTCATAGCTACTGTCTTAACTCTTACTCTGGCCTCATAGCTACTGTCTTAACTCTTACTCTGACCTCATATCTACTGTCTTAACTCTTACTCTGGCCTCATAGCTACTGTCTTAACTCTTACTCTGGCCTAATGGTTAAGGTCTTGGACTCTTACTATGGCCTCATAGCTACTGTCTTAACTCTTACTCTGGCCTCATAGCTACTGTCTTAACTCTTACTCTGGCCTAATAGCTACTGTCTTAACTCTTACTCTGGCCTCATAGCTACTGTCTTAACTCCTACTCTGGCCTAATAGTTAAGGTCTTGGACTCTTACTCTGGCCTAATAGCTACTGTCTTAACTCTTACTCTGGCCTAATAGCTACTGTCTTAACTCTTACTCTGGCCTCATAGCTACTGTCTTAACTCTTACTCTGGCCTAATGGTTAAGGTCTTGAACTATTACTCTGGCCTCATATCTACTGTCTTAACTCTTACTCTGGCCTCATAGCTACTGTCTTAACTCTTACTCTGGCCTCATAGCTACTGTCTTCACTCTTACTCTGGCATAATGGTTAAGGTCTTGGACTCTTACTCTGGCCTCATAGCTACTGTCTTAACTCTTACTCTGGCCTCATAACTACTGTCTTAACTCTTACTCTGGCCTCATAGCTACTGTCTTAACTCTTACTCTGGCCTAATAGCTACTGTCTTAACTCTTACACTGGCCTCAGAGCTACTGTCTAAACTCTTAGTCTGGCCTAATGGTTAAGGTCTTGGACTCTTACTCTGGCCTAATAGCTACTGTATTAACTCGTACTCTGGCCTCATAGCCACTGTCTTAACTCTTACTCTGGCCTAAGGGTTAAGGTCTTGTACTCTTACTCTGGCCTCATATATACTGTCTTAACTCTTACTCTGGCCTCATAGCTACTGTCTTAACTCTTACTCTGGCCTCATAGCTACTGTCTTAACTCTTACTCTGGCATAATGGTTAAGGTCTTGGACTCTTACTCTGGCCTCATAGCTACTGTCTTAACTCTTACTCTGGCCTCATAACTACTGTCTTAACTCTTACCCTGGCCTCATAGCTACTGTCTTAACTCTCACTCTGGCCTAATAGCTACTGTCTTAACTCTTACACTGGCCTCATAGCTACTGTCTTAACTCTTACTCTGGCCTCATAGCTACTGTCTTAACTCTTACTCTGGCCTAATGGTTAAGGTCTTGGACTCTTACTCTGGTCTCATAGCTACTGTCTTAACTCTTACTCTGGCCTCATAGCTACTGTCTTAACTCTTACTCTGGCCTAATAGCTACTGTCTTAACTATTACACTGGCTTAATAGCTAATATCTTAACTCTTACGCTGGCCTCATAGCTACTGTCTTAACTCTTACTCTGGCCTCATAGCTACTGTCTTAACTCTTACTCTGGCCTCATAGCAACTGTCTTAACTCTTACGCTGGCCTAATGATTAAGGTCTTGGACTCTTACTCTGGCCTCATAGCTACTGTCTTAACTCTTACTCTGGCCTCATAGCTACTGTCTTAACTCTTACTCTGGCCTCATAGCTACTGTCTTAACTCTTACTCTGGCCTAATAGCTACTGTCTTAACTCTTACTCTGGCCTCATAGCTACTGTCTTAACTCTTACTCTGGCCTCATAGCTACTGTCTTAACTCTTACTCTGGCCTAATGGTTAAGGTCTTAGACTCTTACACTGGCCTAATAGCTACTGTCTTAACTCTTACTCTGGCCTCATAGCTACTGTCTTAACTCTTACTCTGGCCTCATAACTACTGTCTTAACTCTTACTCTGGCCTAATGGTTAAGGTCTTGGACTCTTACTCTGGCCTCATAGCTACTGTCTTAACTCTTAATCTGGCCTAATAACTACTGTCTTAACTCTTACTCTGGCCTCATAGCTACTGTCTTAACTCTTACTCTGGCCTCATAGCTACTGTCTTAACTCTTACTCTGGCCTAATGGTTAAGGTCTTGGACTCTTACTCTGGCCTCATAGCTACTGTCTTAACTCTTACTCTGGCATACTAGCTACTGTCTTAACTCTTACTCTGGCCTAATAGCTACTGTCTTAACTCTTACTCTGGCCTAATGGTTAAGGTCTTGGACTCTTACTCTGGCCTCATAGCTACTGTCTTAACTCTTACTCTGGCCTCATAGCTACTGTCTTAACTCTTACTCTGGCCTCATAGCTACTGTCTTAACTCTTACTCTGGCCTAATGGTTAAGGTCTTGGACTCTTACTCTTGCCTCATAGCTGCTGTCTTAACTCTTACTCTGGCCTCATAGCTACTGACTTTACTCTTACTCTGGCCTCATAGCTACTATCTTAACTCTTACTCTGGCCTAATGGTTAAGGTCTTGGACTCTTACTCTGGCCTCATAGCTACTGTCTTAACTCTTACTCTGGCCTCATAGCTACTGTCTTAACTCTTACTCTGGCCTAATAGCTACTGTCTTAACTCTTACTCTGGCCTCATAGCTACTGTCTTAACTCTTACTCTGGCCTCATAGCTACTGTCTTAACACTTACTCTGGCCTCATAGCTACTGTCTTAACTCTTACTCTGGCCTAATGAGTAAGGTCTTGGACTCTTACTCTGGCATCATAGCTACTGTCTTAACTCTTACTCTGGCCTCATAACTACTGTCTTAACTCTTACTCTGGCCGAATAGCGACTGTCTTAACTCTTACTCTGGCCCAATAGCTACTGTCTTAACTCTTACTCTGGCCTAATAGCTACTGTCTTAACTCTTACTCTTGCCTCGTAGCTACTGTCTTAACTCTTACTCTGGCCTAATGGTTAAGGTCTTGGACTCTTACTCTGGCCTAATAGCTACTGTCTTAACTCTTACTCTGGCCTCATAGCTACTGTCTTAACTCTTACTCTGACCTCCTATCTACTGTCTTAACTCTTACTCTGGCCTTATAGCTACTGTCTTAACTCTTACTCTGGCCTCATAGCTACTGTCTCAACTCTTACTCTGGCCTAATGGTTAAGGTCTTGGACTCTTACTATGGCCTCATAGCTACTGTCTTAACTCTTACTCTGGCCTCATAGCTACTGTATTAACTCTTACTCTGGCCTAATAGCTACTGTCTTAACTCTTACTCTAGCCTCATAGCTACTGTCTTAACTCCTACTCTGGCCTAATAGTTAAGGTCTTGGACTCTTACTCTGGCCTAATAGCTACTGTCTTAACTCTTACTCTGGCCTAATAGCTACTGTCTTAACTCTTACTCTGGCCTCAGAGCTACTGTCTTAACTCTTAGTCTGGCCTAATGGTTAAGGTCTTGGACTCTTACTCTGGCCTAATGGCTACTATCTTAACTCTTACTCTGGCCTCATAGCCACTGTCTTAACTCTTAATCTGGCCTAATGGTTAAGGTCTTGGACTCTTACTCTGGCCTCATAGCTACTGTCTTAACTCTTACTCTGGCCTCATAGCTACTGTCTTACCTCTTACTCTGGCCTCATAGCTACTGTCTTAACTCTTACTCTGGCCTAATAGCTACTGTCTTAACTCTTACTCTGGCCTCATAGCTACTGTCTTAACTCTTACTCTGGCCTAATGGTTAAGGTCTTGAACTATTACTCTGGCCTCATATCTACTGTCTTAACTCTTACTCTGGGCTCATAGCTACTGTCTTAACTCTTACTCTGGCCTCATAGCTACTGTCTTCACTCTTACTCTGGCATAATTGTTAAGGTCTTGGACTCTTACTCTGGCCTCATAGCTACTGTCTTAACTCTTACTCTGGCCTCATAACTACTGTCTTAACTCTTACTCTGGCCTCATAGCTACTGTCTTAACTCTTACTCTGGCCTAATAGCTACTGTCTTAACTCTTACACTGGCCTCAGAGCTACTGTCTTAACTCTTAGTCTGGCCTAATGGTTAAGGTCTTGGACTCTTACTCTGGCCTAATAGCTACTGTATTAACTCGTACTCTGGCCTCATAGCTACTGTCTTAACTCTTACTCTGGCCTAATGGTTAAGGTCTTGGACTATTACTCTGGCCTAATAGCTACTGTCTTAACTCTTACTCTGGCCTAATAGCTACTGTCTTAACTCTTACTATGGCCTAATAGCTACTGTATTAACTCTTACTCTGGCCTCAGAGCTACTGTCTTAACTCTTAGTCTGGCCTAATGGTTAAGGTCTTGGACTCTTACTCTGGCCTAATGGCTACTATCTTAACTCTTACTCTGGCCTCATAGCCACTGTCTTAACTCTTAATCTGGCCTAATGGTTAAGGTCTTGGACTCTTACTCTGGCCTCATAGCTACTGTCTTAACTCTTACTCTGGCCTCATAGCTACTGTCTTAACTCTTACTCTGGCCTCATATCTACTGTCTTAACTCTTACTCTGGCCTCATAGCTACTGTCTTAACTCTTACTCTGGCCTAATAGCTACTGTCTTAACTCTTACTCTGGCCTAATAGCTACTGTCTTAACTCTTACTCTGGCCTCATAGCTACTGTCTTAACTCTTACTCTGGCCTAATGGTTAAGGTCTTGAACTATTACTCTGGCCTCATATCTACTGTCTTAACTCTTACTCTGGCCTCATAGCTACTGTCTTAACTCTTACTCTGGCCTCATAGCTACTGTCTTCACTCTTACTCTGGCATAATGGTTAAGGTCTTGGACTCTTACTCTGGCCTCATAGCTACTGTCTTAACTCTTACTCTGGCCTCATAACTACTGTCTTAACTCTTACTCTGGCCTCATATCTACTGTCTTAACTCTTACTCTGGCCTAATAACTACTGTCTTAACTCTTACACTGGCCTCAGAGCTACTGTCTTAACTCTTAGTCTGGCCTAATGGTTAAGGTCTTGGACTCTTACTCTGGCCTAATAGCTACTGTATTAACTCGTACTCTGGCCTCATAGCCACTGTCTTAACTCTTACTCTGGCCTAATGGTTAAGGTCTTGGACTCTTACTCTGGCCTCATATATACTGTCTTAATTCTTACTCTGGCCTCATAGCTACTGTCTTAACTCTTACTCTGGCCTCATAGCTACTGTCTTAACTCTTACTCTGGCCTCATAGCTACTGTCTTAACTCTTACTCTGGCCTAATAGCTACTGTCTTAACTCTTACTCTGGCCTCATAGCTACGGTCTTAACTCTTACTCTGGACTAATAGCTACTGTCTTAACTCTTACTCTGGCCTCATAGCTACTGTCTTAACTCTTACTCTGGCCTAATGGTTAAGGTCTTGAACTATTACTCTGGCCTCATATCTACTGTCTTAACTCTTACTCTGGGCTCATAGCTACTGTCTTAACTCTTACTCTGGCCTCATAGCTACTGTCTTAACTCCTACTCTGGCCTAATAGTTAAGGTCTTGGACTCTTACTCTGGCCTAATAGCTACTGTCTTAACTCTTACTCTGGCCTAATAGCTACTGTCTTAACTCTTACTCTGGCCTCAGAGCTACTGTCTTAACTCTTAGTCTGGCCTAATGGTTAAGGTCTTGGACTCTTACTCTGGCCTAATGGCTACTATCTTAACTCTTACTCTGGCCTCATAGCCACTGTCTTAACTCTTAATCTGGCCTAATGGTTAAGGTCTTGGACTCTTACTCTGGCCTCATAGCTACTGTCTTAACTCTTACTCTGGCCTCATAGCTACTGTCTTAACTCTTACTCTGGCCTCATAGCTACTGTCTTAACTCTTACTCTGGCCTAATAGCTACTGTCTTAACTCTTACTCTGGCCTCATAGCTACTGTCTTAACTCTTACTCTGGCCTAATAGCTACTGTCTTAACTCTTACTCTGGCCTCATAGCTACTGTCTTAACTCTTACTCTGGCCTAATGGTTAAGGTCTTGAACTATTACTCTGGCCTCATATCTACTGTCTTAACTCTTACTCTGGGCTCATAGCTACTGTCTTAACTCTTACTCTGGCCTCATAGCTACTGTCTTCACTCTTACTCTGGCATAATGGTTAAGGTCTTGGACTCTTACTCTGGCCTCATAGCTACTGTCTTAACTCTTACTCTGGCCTCATAACTACTGTCTTAACTCTTACTCTGGCCTCATAGCTACTGTCTTAACTCTTACTCTGGCCTAATAGCTACTGTTTTAACTCTTACACTGGCCTCAGAGCTACTGTCTTAACTCTTAGTCTGGCCTAATGGTTAAGGTCTTGGACTCTTACTCTGGCCTAATAGCTACTGTATTAACTCGTACTCTGGCCTCATAGCTACTGTCTTAACTCTTACTCTGGCCTAATGGTTAAGGTCTTGGACTATTACTCTGGCCTAATAGCTACTGTCTTAACTCTTACTCTGGCCTAATAGCTACTGTCATAACTCTTACTATGGCCTAATAGCTACTGTATTAACTCTTACTCTGGCCTCAGAGCTACTGTCTTAACTTTTAGTCTGGCCTAATGGTTAAGGTCTTGGACTCTTACTCTGGCCTAATGGCTACTATCTTAACTCTTACTCTGGCCTCATAGCCACTGTCTTAACTCTTAATCTGGCCTAATGGTTAAGGTCTTGGACTCTTACTCTGGCCTCATAGCTACTGTCTTAACTCTTACTCTGGCCTCATAGCTACTGTCTTAACTCTTACTCTGGCCTCATATCTACTGTCTTAACTCTTACTCTGGCCTCATAGCTACTGTCTTAACTCTTACTCTGGCCTCATAGCTACTGTCTTTACTCTTACTCTGGCCTAATAGCTACTGTCTTAACTCTTACTCTGGCCTAATAGCTACTGTCTTAACTCTTACTCTGGCCTCATAGCTACTGTCTTAACTCTTACTCTGGCCTAATGGTTAAGGTCTTGAACTATTACTCTGGCCTCATATCTACTGTCTTAACTCTTACTCTGGCCTCATAGCTACTGTCTTAACTCTTACTCTGGCCTCATAGCTACTGTCTTCACTCTTACTCTGGCATAATGGTTAAGGTCTTGGACTCTTACTCTGGCCTCATAGCTACTGTCTTAACTCTTACTCTGGACTAATGGTTAAGGTCTTAGACTCTTACACTGGCCTAATAGCTACTGTCTTAACTCTTACTCTGGCCTCATAGCTACTGTCTTAACTCTTACTCTGGCCTCATAACTACTGTCTTAACTCTTACTCTGGCCTAATGGTTAAGGTCTTGGACTCTTACTCTGGCCTCAAAGCTACTGTCTTAACTCTTAATCTGGCCTAATAACTACTGTCTTAACTCTTACTCTGGCCTCATAGCTACTGTCTTAACTCTTACTCTGGCCTAATGGTTAAGGTCTTGGACTCTTACTCTGGCCTCATAGCTACTGTCTTAACTCTTACTCTGGCATACTAGCTACTGTCTTAACTCTTACTCTGGCCTAATAGCTACTGTCTTAACTCTTACTCTGGCCTAATGGTTAAGGTCTTGGACTCTTACTCTGGCCTCATAGCTACTGTCTTAACTCTTACTCTGGCCTCATAGCTACTGTCTTAACTCTTACTCTGGCCTCATAGCTACTGTCTTAACTCTTACTCTGGCCTAATGGTTAAGGTCTTGGACTCTTACTCTGGCCTCATAGCTGCTGTCTTAACACTTACTCTGGCCTCATAGCTACTGACTTAACTCTAACTCTGGCCTCATAGCTACTATCTTAACTCTTACTCTGGCCTAATGGTTAAGGTCTTGGACTCTTACTCTGGCCTCATAGCTACTGTCTTAACTCTTACTCTGGCCTAATAGCTACTGTCTTAACTCTTACTCTGGCCTCATAGCTACTGTCTTAACACTTACTCTGGCCTCATAGCTACTGTCTTAACTCTTACTCTGGCCTAATGAGTAAGGTCTTGGACTCTTACTCTGGCATCATAGCTACTGTCTTAACTCTTACTCTGGCCTCATAGCTACTGTCTTAACTCTTACTCTGGCCGAATAGCGACTGTCTTAACTCTTACTCTGGCCTAATAGCTACTGTCTTAACTCTTACTCTGGCCTAATAGCTACTGTCTTAACTCCTACTCTGGCCTCGTAGCTACTGTCTTAACTCTTACTCTGGCCTAATGGTTAAGGTCTTGGACTCTTACTCTGGCCTAATAGCTACTGTCTTAACTCTTACTCTGGCCTAATGGTTAAGGTCTTAACTCTTACTCTGGCCTAATAGCTACTGTCTTAACTCTTACTCTGGCCTAATGGTTAAGGTCTTGGACTCTTACTCTGGCCTCATAGCTACTGTCTTAACTCTTACTCTGACCTCATATCTACTGTCTTAACTCTTACTCTGGCCTCATAGCTACTGTCTTAACTCTTACTCTGGCCTAATGGTTAAGGTCTTGGACTCTTACTATGGCCTCATAGCTACTGTCTTAACTCTTACTCTGGCCTCATAGCTACTGTCTTAACTCTTACTCTGGCCTAATAGCTACTGTCTTAACTCTTACTCTGGCCTCATAGCTACTGTCTTAACTCCTACTCTGGCCTAATAGTTAAGGTCTTGGACTCTTACTCTGGCCTAATAGCTACTGTCTTAACTCTTACTCTGGCCTAATAGCTACTGTCTTAACTCTTACTCTGGCCTCATAGCTACTGTCTTAACTCTTACTCTGGCCTAATGGTTAAGGTCTTGAACTATTACTCTGGCCTCATATCTACTGTCTTAACTCTTACTCTGGCCTCATAGCTACTGTCTTAACTCTTACTCTGGCCTCATAGCTACTGTCTTCACTCTTACTCTGGCATAATGGTTAAGGTCTTGGACTCTTACTCTGGCCTCATAGCTACTGTCTTCACTCTTACTCTGGCATAATGGTTAAGGTCTTGGACTCTTACTCTGGCCTCATAGCTACTGTCTTAACTCTTACTCTGGCCTAATAGCTACTGTCTTAACTCTTACACTGGACTCAGAGCTACTGTCTAAACTCTTAGTCTGGCCTAATGGTTAAGGTCTTGGACTCTTACTCTGGCCTAATAGCTACTGTATTAACTCGTACTCTGGCCTCATAGCCACTGTCTTAACTCTTACTCTGGCCTAAGGGTTAAGGTCTTGGACTCTTACTCTGGCCTCATATATACTGTCTTAACTCTTACTCTGGCCTCATAGCTACTGTCTTAACTCTTACTCTGGCCTCATAGCTACTGTCTTAACTCTTACTCTGGCATAATGGTTAAGGTCTTGGACTCTTACTCTGGCCTCATAGCTACTGTCTTAACTCTTACTCTGGCCTCATAACTACTGTCTTAACTCTTACTCTGGCCTCATAGCTACTGTCTTAACTCTCACTCTGGCCTAATAGCTACTGTCTTAACTCTTACACTGGCCTCATAGCTACTGTCTTAACTCTTACTCTGGCCTCATAGCTACTGTCTTAACTCTTACTCTGGCCTAATGGTTAAGGTCTTGGACTCTTACTCTGGTCTCATAGCTACTGTCTTAACTCTTACTCTGGCCTCATAGCTACTGTCTTAACTCTTACTCTGGCCTAATAGCTACTGTCTTAACTATTACACTGGCTTAATAGCTAATATCTTAACTCTTACTCTGGCCTCATAGCTACTGTCTTAACTCTTACTCTGGCCTCATAGCTACTGTCTTAACTCTTACTCTGGCCTCATAGCAACTGTCTTAACTCTTACTCTGGCCTAATGGTTAAGGTCTTGGACTCTTACTCTGGCCTCATAGCTACTGTCTTAACACTTACTCTGGCCTCATAGCTACTGTCTTAACTCTTACTCTGGCCTCATAGCTACTGTCTTAACTCTTACTCTGGCCTCATAGCTACTGTCTTAACTCTTACTCTGGCCTAATAGCTACTGTCTTAACTCTTACTCTGGCCTCATAGCTACTGTCTTAACTCTTACTCTGGCCTCATGGCTACTGTCTTAACTCTTACTCTGGCCTAATGGTTAAGGTCTTGGACTCTTACTCTGGCCTCATAGCTACTGTCTTAACTCTTACTCTGGCCTCATAGCTACTGTCTTAACTCTTACTCTGGCCTAATGGTTAAGGTCTTAGACTCTTACACTGGCCTAATAGCTACTGTCTTAACTCTTACTCTGGCCTCATAGCTACTGTCTTAACTCTTACTCTGGCCTCATAACTACTGTCTTAACTCTTACTCTGGCCTAATGGTTAAGGTCTTGGACTCTTACTCTGGCCTCAAAGCTACTGTCTTAACTCTTAATCTGGCCTAATAACTACTGTCTTAACTCTTACTCTGGCCTCATAGCTACTGTCTTAACTCTTACTCTGGCCTAATGGTTAAGGTCTTGGACTCTTACTCTGGCCTCATAGTTACTGTCTTAACTCTTACTCTGGCATACTAGCTACTGTCTTAACTCTTACTCTGGCCTAATAGCTACTGTCTTAACTCTTACTCTGGCCTAATGGTTAAGGTCTTGGACTCTTACTCTGGCCTCATAGCTACTGTCTTAACTCTTACTCTGGCCTCATAGCTACTGTCTTAACTCTTACTCTGGCCTCATAGCTACTGTCTTAACTCTTACTCTGGCCTAATGGTTAAGGTCTTGGACTCTTACTCTGGCCTCATAGCTGCTGTCTTAACTCTTACTCTGGCCTCATAGCTACTGACTTAACTCTTACTCTGGCCTCATAGCTACTATCTTAACTCTTACTCTGGCCTAATGGTTAAGGTCTTGGACTCTTACTCTGGCCTCATAGCTACTGTCTTAACTCTTACTCTGGCCTCATAGCTACTGTCTTAACTCTTACTCTGGCCTAATAGCTACTGTCTTAACTCTTACTCTGGCCTCATAGCTACTGTCTTAACACTTACTCTGGCCTCATAGCTACTGTCTTAACTCTTACTCTGGCCTAATGAGTAAGGTCTTGGACTCTTACTCTGGCATCATAGCTACTGTCTTAACTCCTACTCTGGCCTCGTAGCTACTGTCTTAACTCTTACTCTGGCCTAATGGTTAAGGTCTTGGACTCTTACTCTGGCCTAATAGCTACTGTCTTAACTCTTACTCTGGCCTAATGGTTAAGGTCTTAACTCTTACTCTGGCCTAATAGCTACTGTCTTAACTCTTACTCTGGCCTAATGGTTAAGGTCTTGGACTCTTACTCTGGCCTCATAGCTACTGTCTTAACACTTACTCTGGCCTCATAGCTACTGTCTTAACTCTTACTCTGGCCTCATAGCTACTGTCTTAACTCTTACTCTGGCCTAATAGCTACTGTCTTAACTCTTACTCTGGCCTCATAGCTACTGTCTTAACTCTTACTCTGGCCTCATGGCTACTGTCTTAACTCTTACTCTGGCCTAATGGTTAAGGTCTTGGACTCTTACTCTGGCCTCATAGCTACTGTCTTAACTCTTACTCTGGCCTCATAGCTACTGTCTTAACTCTTACTCTGGCCTAATGGTTAAGGTCTTAGACTCTTACACTGGCCTAATAGCTACTGTCTTAACTCTTACTCTGGCCTCATAGCTACTGTCTTAACTCTTACTCTGGCCTCATAACTACTGTCTTAACTCTTACTCTGGCCTAATGGTTAAGGTCTTGGACTCTTACTCTGGCCTCAAAGCTACTGTCTTAACTCTTAATCTGGCCTAATAACTACTGTCTTAACTCTTACTCTGGCCTCATAGCTACTGTCTTAACTCTTACTCTGGCCTAATGGTTAAGGTCTTGGACTCTTACTCTGGCCTCATAGTTACTGTCTTAACTCTTACTCTGGCATACTAGCTACTGTCTTAACTCTTACTCTGGCCTAATAGCTACTGTCTTAACTCTTACTCTGGCCTAATGGTTAAGGTCTTGGACTCTTACTCTGGCCTCATAGCTACTGTCTTAACTCTTACTCTGGCCTCATAGCTACTGTCTTAACTCTTACTCTGGCCTCATAGCTACTGTCTTAACTCTTACTCTGGCCTAATGGTTAAGGTCTTGGACTCTTACTCTGGCCTCATAGCTGCTGTCTTAACTCTTACTCTGGCCTCATAGCTACTGACTTAACTCTTACTCTGGCCTCATAGCTACTATCTTAACTCTTACTCTGGCCTAATGGTTAAGGTCTTGGACTCTTACTCTGGCCTCATAGCTACTGTCTTAACTCTTACTCTGGCCTCATAGCTACTGTCTTAACTCTTACTCTGGCCTAATAGCTACTGTCTTAACTCTTACTCTGGCCTCATAGCTACTGTCTTAACACTTACTCTGGCCTCATAGCTACTGTCTTAACTCTTACTCTGGCCTAATGAGTAAGGTCTTGGACTCTTACTCTGGCATCATAGCTACTGTCTTAACTCCTACTCTGGCCTCGTAGCTACTGTCTTAACTCTTACTCTGGCCTAATGGTTAAGGTCTTGGACTCTTACTCTGGCCTAATAGCTACTGTCTTAACTCTTACTCTGGCCTAATGGTTAAGGTCTTAACTCTTACTCTGGCCTAATAGCTACTGTCTTAACTCTTACTCTGGCCTAATGGTTAAGGTCTTGGACTCTTACTCTGGCCTCATAGCTACTGTCTTAACTCTTACTCTGACCTCATATCTACTGTCTTAACTCTTACTCTGGCCTCATAGCTACTGTCTTAACTCTTACTCTGGCCTAATGGTTAAGGTCTTGGACTCTTACTATGGCCTCATAGCTACTGTCTTAACTCTTACTCTGGCCTCATAGCTACTGTCTTAACTCTTACTCTGGCCTAATAGCTACTGTCTTAACTCTTACTCTGGCCTCATAGCTACTGTCTTAACTCCTACTCTGGCCTAATAGTTAAGGTCTTGGACTCTTACTCTGGCCTAATAGCTACTGTCTTAACTCTTACTCTGGCCTAATAGCTACTGTCTTAACTCTTACTCTGGCCTCATAGCTACTGTCTTAACTCTTACTCTGGCCTAATGGTTAAGGTCTTGAACTATTACTCTGGCCTCATATCTACTGTCTTAACTCTTACTCTGGCCTCATAGCTACTGTCTTAACTCTTACTCTGGCCTCATAGCTACTGTCTTCACTCTTACTCTGGCATAATGGTTAAGGTCTTGGACTCTTACTCTGGCCTCATAGCTACTGTCTTAACTCTTACTCTTGCCTCATAACTACTGTCTTAACTCTTACTCTGGCCTCATAGCTACTGTCTTAACTCTTACTCTGGCCTAATAGCTACTGTCTTAACTCTTACACTGGACTCAGAGCTACTGTCTAAACTCTTAGTCTGGCCTAATGGTTAAGGTCTTGGACTCTTACTCTGGCCTAATAGCTACTGTATTAACTCGTACTCTGGCCTCATAGCCACTGTCTTAACTCTTACTCTGGCCTAAGGGTTAAGGTCTTGGACTCTTACTCTGGCCTCATATATACTGTCTTAACTCTTACTCTGGCCTCATAGCTACTGTCTTAACTCTTACTCTGGCCTCATAGCTACTGTCTTAACTCTTACTCTGGCATAATGGTTAAGGTCTTGGACTCTTACTCTGGCCTCATAGCTACTGTCTTAACTCTTACTCTGGCCTCATAACTACTGTCTTAACTCTTACTCTGGCCTCATAGCTACTGTCTTAACTCTCACTCTGGCCTAATAGCTACTGTCTTAACTCTTACACTGGCCTCATAGCTACTGTCTTAACTTTTACTCTGGCCTCATAGCTACTGTCTTAACTCTTACTCTGGCCTAATGGTTAAGGTCTTGGACTCTTACTCTGGTCTCATAGCTACTGTCTTAACTCTTACTCTGGCCTCATAGCTACTGTCTTAACTCTTACTCTGGCCTAATAGCTACTGTCTTAACTATTACACTGGCTTAATAGCTAATATCTTAACTCTTACTCTGGCCTCATAGCTACTGTCTTAACTCTTACTCTGGCCTCATAGCTACTGTCTTAACTCTTACTCTGGCCTCATAGCAACTGTCTTAACTCTTACTCTGGCCTAATGGTTAAGGTCTTGGACTCTTACTCTGGCCTCATAGCTACTGTCTTAACACTTACTCTGGCCTCATAGCTACTGTCTTAACTCTTACTCTGGCCTCATAGCTACTGTCTTAACTCTTACTCTGGCCTCATAGCTACTGTCTTAACTCTTACTCTGGCCTAATAGCTACTGTCTTAACTCTTACTCTGGCCTCATAGCTACTGTCTTAACTCTTACTCTGGCCTCATGGCTACTGTCTTAACTCTTACTCTGGCCTAATGGTTAAGGTCTTGGACTCTTACTCTGGCCTCATAGCTACTGTCTTAACTCTTACTCTGGCCTCATAGCTACTGTCTTAACTCTTACTCTGGCCTAATGGTTAAGGTCTTAGACTCTTACACTGGCCTAATAGCTACTGTCTTAACTCTTACTCTGGCCTCATAGCTACTGTCTTAACTCTTACTCTGGCCTCATAACTACTGTCTTAACTCTTACTCTGGCCTAATGGTTAAGGTCTTGGACTCTTACTCTGGCCTCAAAGCTACTGTCTTAACTCTTAATCTGGCCTAATAACTACTGTCTTAACTCTTACTCTGGCCTCATAGCTACTGTCTTAACTCTTACTCTGGCCTAATGGTTAAGGTCTTGGACTCTTACTCTGGCCTCATAGTTACTGTCTTAACTCTTACTCTGGCATACTAGCTACTGTCTTAACTCTTACTCTGGCCTAATAGCTACTGTCTTAACTCTTACTCTGGCCTAATGGTTAAGGTCTTGGACTCTTACTCTGGCCTCATAGCTACTGTCTTAACTCTTACTCTGGCCTCATAGCTACTGTCTTAACTCTTACTCTGGCCTCATAGCTACTGTCTTAACTCTTACTCTGGCCTAATGGTTAAGGTCTTGGACTCTTACTCTGGCCTCATAGCTGCTGTCTTAACTCTTACTCTGGCCTCATAGCTACTGACTTAACTCTTACTCTGGCCTCATAGCTACTATCTTAACTCTTACTCTGGCCTAATGGTTAAGGTCTTGGACTCTTACTCTGGCCTCATAGCTACTGTCTTAACTCTTACTCTGGCCTCATAGCTACTGTCTTAACTCTTACTCTGGCCTAATAGCTACTGTCTTAACTCTTACTCTGGCCTAATGAGTAAGGTCTTGGACTCTTACTCTGGCATCATAGCTACTGTCTTAACTCTTACTCTGGCCTCATAGCTACTGTCTTAACTCTTACTCTGGCCGAATAGCGACTGTCTTAACTCTTACTCTGGCCTAATAGCTACTGTCTTAACTCTTACTCTGGCCTAATAGCTACTGTCTTAACTCCTACTCTGGCCTCGTAGCTACTGTCTTAACTCTTACTCTGGCCTAATGGTTAAGGTCTTGGACTCTTACTCTGGCCTAATAGCTACTGTCTTAACTCTTACTCTGGCCTAATGGTTAAGGTTTTAACTCTTACTCTGGCCTAATAGCTACTGTCTTAACTCTTACTCTGGCCTAATGGTTAAGGTCTTGGACTCTTACTATGGCCTCATAGCTACTGTCTTAACTCTTACTCTGGCCTCATAGCTACTGTCTTAACTCTTACTCTGACCTCATATCTACTGTCTTAACTCTTACTCTGGCCTCATAGCTACTGTCTTAACTCTTACTCTGGCCTAATGGTTAAGGTCTTGGACTCTTACTATGGCCTCATAGCTACTGTCTTAACTCTTACTCTGGCCTCATAGCTACTGTCTTAACTCTTACTCTGGCCTAATAGCTACTGTCTTAACTCTTACTCTGGCCTCATAGCTACTGTCTTAACTCCTACTCTGGCCTAATAGTTAAGGTCTTGGACTCTTACTCTGGCCTAATAGCTACTGTCTTAACTCTTACTCTGGCCTAATAGCTACTGTCTTAACTCTTACTCTGGCCTCATAGCTACTGTCTTAACTCTTACTCTGGCCTAATGGTTAAGGTCTTGAACTATTACTCTGGCCTCATATCTACTGTCTTAACTCTTACTCTGGCCTCATAGCTACTGTCTTAACTCTTACTCTGGCCTCATAGCTACTGTCTTCACTCTTACTCTGGCATAATGGTTAAGGTCTTGGACTCTTACTCTGGCCTCATAGCTACTGTCTTAACTCTTACTCTGGCCTCATAACTACTGTCTTAACTCTTACTCTGGCCTCATAGCTACTGTCGTAACTCTTACTCTGGCCTAATAGCTACTGTCTTAACTCTTACACTGGCCTCAGAGCTACTGTCTAAACTCTTAGTCTGGCCTAATGGTTAAGGTCTTGGACTCTTACTCTGGCCTAATAGCTACTGTATTAACTCGTACTCTGGCCTCATAGCCACTGTCTTAACTCTTACTCTGGCCTAAGGGTTAAGGTCTTGGACTCTTACTCTGGCCTCATATATACTGTCTTAACTCTTACTCTGGCCTCATAGCTACTGTCTTAACTCTTACTCTGGCCTCATAGCTACTGTCTTAACTCTTACTCTGGCATAATGGTTAAGGTCTTGGACTCTTACTCTGGCCTCATAGCTACTGTCTTAACTCTTACTCTGGCCTCATAACTACTGTCTTAACTCTTACCCTGGCCTCATAGCTACTGTCTTAACTCTCACTCTGGCCTAATAGCTACTGTCTTAACTCTTACACTGGCCTCATAGCTACTGTCTTAACTCTTACTCTGGCCTCATAGCTACTGTCTTAACTCTTACTCTGGCCTAATGGTTAAGGTCTTGGACTCTTACTCTGGTCTCATAGCTACTGTCTTAACTCTTACTCTGGCCTCATAGCTACTGTCTTAACTCTTACTCTGGCCTAATAGCTACTGTCTTAACTATTACACTGGCTTAATAGCTAATATCTTAACTCTTACGCTGGCCTCATAGCTACTGTCTTAACTCTTACTCTGGCCTCATAGCTACTGTCTTAACTCTTACTCTGGCCTCATAGCAACTGTCTTAACTCTTACGCTGGCCTAATGATTAAGGTCTTGGACTCTTACTCTGGCCTCATAGCTACTGTCTTAACTCTTACTCTGGCCTCATAGCTACTGTCTTAACTCTTACTCTGGCCTCATAGCTACTGTCTTAACTCTTACTCTGGCCTAATGGTTAAGGTCTTAGACTCTTACACTGGCCTAATAGCTACTGTCTTAACTCTTACTCTGGCCTCATAGCTACTGTCTTAACTCTTACTCTGGCCTCATAACTACTGTCTTAACTCTTACTCTGGCCTAATGGTTAAGGTCTTGGACTCTTACTCTGGCCTCATAGCTACTGTCTTAACTCTTAATCTGGCCTAATAACTACTGTCTTAACTCTTACTCTGGCCTCATAGCTACTGTCTTAACTCTTACTCTGGCCTCATAGCTACTGTCTTAACTCTTACTCTGGCCTAATGGTTAAGGTCTTGGACTCTTACTCTGGCCTCATAGCTACTGTCTTAACTCTTACTCTGGCATACTAGCTACTGTCTTAACTCTTACTCTGGCCTAATAGCTACTGTCTTAACTCTTACTCTGGCCTAATGGTTAAGGTCTTGGACTCTTACTCTGGCCTCATAGCTACTGTCTTAACTCTTACTCTGGCCTCATAGCTACTGTCTTAACTCTTACTCTGGCCTCATAGCTACTGTCTTAACTCTTACTCTGGCCTAATGGTTAAGGTCTTGGACTCTTACTCTTGCCTCATAGCTGCTGTCTTAACTCTTACTCTGGCCTCATAGCTACTGACTTTACTCTTACTCTGGCCTCATAGCTACTATCTTAACTCTTACTCTGGCCTAATGGTTAAGGTCTTGGACTCTTACTCTGGCCTCATAGCTACTGTCTTAACTCTTACTCTGGCCTCATAGCTACTGTCTTAACTCTTACTCTGGCCTAATAGCTACTGTCTTAACTCTTATACTGGCCTCATAGCTACTGTCTTAACTCTTACTCTGGCCTCATAGCTACTGTCTTAACACTTACTCTGGCCTCATAGCTACTGTCTTAACTCTTACTCTGGCCTAATGAGTAAGGTCTTGGACTCTTACTCTGGCATCATAGCTACTGTCTTAACTCTTACTCTGGCCTCATAACTACTGTCTTAACTCTTACTCTGGCCGAATAGCGACTGTCTTAACTCTTACTCTGGCCTAATAGCTACTGTCTTAACTCTTACTCTGGCCTAATAGCTACTGTCTTAACTCTTACTCTTGCCTCGTAGCTACTGTCTTAACTCTTACTCTGGCCTAATGGTTAAGGTCTTGGACTCTTACTCTGGCCTAATAGCTACTGTCTTAACTCTTACTCTGGCCTCATAGCTACTCTCTTAACTCTTACTCTGACCTCATATCTACTGTCTTAACTCTTACTCTGGCCTTATAGCTACTGTCTTAACTCTTACTCTGGCCTCATAGCTACTGTCTCAACTCTTACTCTGGCCTAATGGTTAAGGTCTTGGACTCTTACTATGGCCTCATAGCTACTGTCTTAACTCTTACTCTGGCCTCATAGCTACTGTATTAACTCTTACTCTGGCCTAATAGCTACTGTCTTAACTCTTACTCTAGCCTCATAGCTACTGTCTTAACTCCTACTCTGGCCTAATAGTTAAGGTCTTGGACTCTTACTCTGGCCTAATAGCTACTGTCTTAACTCTTACTCTGGCCTAATAGCTACTGTCTTAACTCTTACTCTGGCCTCAGAGCTACTGTCTTAACTCTTAGTCTGGCCTAATGGTTAAGGTCTTGGACTCTTACTCTGGCCTAATGGCTACTATCTTAACTCTTACTCTGGCCTCATAGCCACTGTCTTAACTCTTAATCTGGCCTAATGGTTAAGGTCTTGGACTCTTACTCTGGCCTCATAGCTACTGTCTTAACTCTTACTCTGGCCTCATAGCTACTGTCTTAACTCTTACTCTGGCCTAATAGCTACTGTCTTAACTCTTACTCTGGCCTCATAGCTACTGTCTTAACTCTTACTCTGGCCTAATAGCTACTGTCTTAACTCTTACTCTGGCCTCATAGCTACTGTCTTAACTCTTACTCTGGCCTAATGGTTAAGGTCTTGAACTATTACTCTGGCCTCATATCTACTGTCTTAACTCTTACTCTGGGCTCATAGCTACTGTCTTAACTCTTACTCTGGCCTCATAGCTACTGTCTTCACTCTTACTCTGGCATAATTGTTAAGGTCTTGGACTCTTACTCTGGCCTCATAGCTACTGTCTTAACTCTTACTCTGGCCTCATAACTACTGTCTTAACTCTTACTCTGGCCTCATAGCTACTGTCTTAACTCTTACTCTGGCCTAATAGCTACTGTCTTAACTCTTACACTGGCCTCAGAGCTACTGTCTTAACTCTTAGTCTGGCCTAATGGTTAAGGTCTTGGACTCTTACTCTGGCCTAATAGCTACTGTATTAACTCGTACTCTGGCCTCATAGCTACTGTCTTAACTCTTACTCTGGCCTAATGGTTAAGGTCTTGGACTATTACTCTGGCCTAATAGCTACTGTCTTAACTCTTACTCTGGCCTAATAGCTACTGTCTTAACTCTTACTATGGCCTAATAGCTACTGTATTAACTCTTACTCTGGCCTCAGAGCTACTGTCTTAACTCTTAGTCTGGCCTAATGGTTAAGGTCTTGGACTCTTACTCTGGCCTAATGGCTACTATCTTAACTCTTACTCTGGCCTCATAGCCACTGTCTTAACTCTTAATCTGGCCTAATGGTTAAGGTCTTGGACTCTTACTCTGGCCTCATAGCTACTGTCTTAACTCTTACTCTGGCCTCATAGCTACTGTCTTAACTCTTACTCTGGCCTCATATCTACTGTCTTAACTCTTACTCTGGCCTCATAGCTACTGTCTTAACTCTTACTCTGGCCTAATAGCTACTGTCTTAACTCTTACTCTGGCCTAATAGCTACTGTCTTAACTCTTACTCTGGCCTCATAGCTACTGTCTTAACTCTTACTCTGGCCTCATAGCTACTGTCTTAACTCTTACTCTGGCCTCATAGCTACTGTCTTCACTCTTACTCTGGCATAATGGTTAAGGTCTTGGACTCTTACTCTGGCCTCATAGCTACTGTCTTAACTCTTACTCTGGCCTCATAACTACTGTCTTAACTCTTACTCTGGCCTCATATCTACTGTCTTAACTCTTACTCTGGCCTAATAACTACTGTCTTAACTCTTACACTGGCCTCAGAGCTACTGTCTTAACTCTTAGTCTGGCCTAATGGTTAAGGTCTTGGACTCTTACTCTGGCCTAATAGCTACTGTATTAACTCGTACTCTGGCCTCATAGCCACTGTCTTAACTCTTACTCTGGCCTAATGGTTAAGGTCTTGGACTCTTACTCTGGCCTCATATATACTGTCTTAACTCTTACTCTGGCCTCATAGCTACTGTCTTAACTCTTACTCTGGCCTCATAGCTACTGTCTTAACTCTTACTCTGGCCTCATAGCTACTGTCTTAACTCTTACTCTGGCCTAATAGCTACTGTCTTAACTCTTACTCTGGCCTCATAGCTACGGTCTTAACTCTTACTCTGGACTAATAGCTACTGTCTTAACTCTTACTCTGGCCTCATAGCTACTGTCTTAACTCTTACTCTGGCCTAATGGTTAAGGTCTTGAACTATTACTCTGGCCTCATATCTACTGTCTTAACTCTTACTCTGGGCTCATAGCTACTGTCTTAACTCTTACTCTGGCCTCATAGCTACTGTCTTAACTCCTACTCTGGCCTAATAGTTAAGGTCTTGGACTCTTACTCTGGCCTAATAGCTACTGTCTTAACTCTTACTCTGGCCTAATAGCTACTGTCTTAACTCTTACTCTGGCCTCAGAGCTACTGTCTTAACTCTTAGTCTGGCCTAATGGTTAAGGTCTTGGACTCTTACTCTGGCCTAATGGCTACTATCTTAACTCTTACTCTGGCCTCATAGCCACTGTCTTAACTCTTAATCTGGCCTAATGGTTAAGGTCTTGGACTCTTACTCTGGCCTCATAGCTACTGTCTTAACTCTTACTCTGGCCTCATAGCTACTGTCTTAACTCTTACTCTGGCCTCATAGCTACTGTCTTAACTCTTACTCTGGCCTAATAGCTACTGTCTTAACTCTTACTCTGGCCTCATAGCTACTGTCTTAACTCTTACTCTGGCCTAATAGCTACTGTCTTAACTCTTACTCTGGCCTCATAGCTACTGTCTTAACTCTTACTCTGGCCTAATGGTTAAGGTCTTGAACTATTACTCTGGCCTCATATCTACTGTCTTAACTCTTACTCTGGGCTCATAGCTACTGTCTTAACTCTTACTCTGGCCTCATAGCTACTGTCTTCACTCTTACTCTGGCATAATGGTTAAGGTCTTGGACTCTTACTCTGGCCTCATAGCTACTGTCTTAACTCTTACTCTTGCCTCATAACTACTGTCTTAACTCTTACTCTGGCCTCATAGCTACTGTCTTAACTCTTACTCTGGCCTAATAGCTACTGTCTTAACTCTTACACTGGCCTCAGAGCTACTGTCTTAACTCTTAGTCTGGCCTAATGGTTAAGGTCTTGGACTCTTACTCTGGCCTAATAGCTACTGTATTAACTCGTACTCTGGCCTCATAGCTACTGTCTTAACTCTTACTCTGGCCTAATGGTTAAGGTCTTGGACTATTACTCTGGCCTAATAGCTACTGTCTTAACTCTTACTCTGGCCTAATAGCTACTGTCATAACTCTTACTATGGCCTAATAGCTACTGTATTAACTCTTACTCTGGCCTCAGAGCTACTGTCTTAACTCTTAGTCTGGCCTAATGGTTAAGGTCTTGGACTCTTACTCTGGCCTAATGGCTACTATCTTAACTCTTACTCTGGCCTCATAGCCACTGTCTTAACTCTTAATCTGGCCTAATGGTTAAGGTCTTGGACTCTTACTCTGGCCTCATAGCTACTGTCTTAACTCTTACTCTGGCCTCATAGCTACTGTCTTAACTCTTACTCTGGCCTCATATCTACTGTCTTAACTCTTACTCTGGCCTCATAGCTACTGTCTTAACTCTTACTCTGGCCTCATAGCTACTGTCTTTACTCTTACTCTGGCCTAATAGCTACTGTCTTAACTCTTACTCTGGCCTAATAGCTACTGTCTTAACTCTTACTCTGGCCTCATAGCTACTGTCTTAACTCTTACTCTGGCCTAATGGTTAAGGTCTTGAACTATTACTCTGGCCTCATATCTACTGTCTTAACTCTTACTCTGGCCTCATAGCTACTGTCTTAACTCTTACTCTGGCCTCATAGCTACTGTCTTCACTCTTACTCTGGCATAATGGTTAAGGTCTTGGACTCTTACTCTGGCCTCATAGCTACTGTCTTAACTCTTACTCTGGCCTCATAACTACTGTCTTAACTCTTACTCTGGCCTCATATCTACTGTCTTAACTCTTACTCTGGCCTAATAACTACTGTCTTAACTCTTACACTGGCCTCAGAGCTACTGTCTTAACTCTTAGTCTGGCCTAATGGTTAAGGTCTTGGACTCTTACTCTGGCCTAATAGCTACTGTATTAACTCGTACTCTGGCCTCATAGCCACTGTCTTAACTCTTACTCTGGCCTAATGGTTAAGGTCTTGGACTCTTACTCTGGCCTCATAGCTACTGGCTTAACTCTTACTCTGGCCTCATAGCTACTGTCTTAACTCTTACTCTGGCCTCATAGCTACTGTCTTAACTCTTACTCTGGCCTAATAGCTACTGTCTTAACTCTTACTCTGGCCTCATAGCTACGGTCTTAACTCTTACTCTGGACTAATAGCTACTGTCTTAACTCTTACTCTGGCCTCATAGCTACTGTCTTAACTCTTACTCTGGCCTAATGGTTAAGGTCTTGAACTATTACTCTGGCCTCATATCTACTGTCTTAACTCTTACTCTGGGCTCATAGCTACTGTCTTAACTCTTACTCTGGCCTCATAGCTACTGTCTTCACTCTTACTCTGGCATAATGGTTAAGGTCTTGGACTCTTACTCTGGCCTCATAGCTACTGTCTTAACTCTTACTCTGGCCTCATAACTACTGTCTTAACTCTTACTCTGGCCTCATAGCTACTGTCTTAACTCTTACTCTGGCCTAATAGCTACTGTCTTAACTCTTACACTGGCCTTAGAGCTACTGTCTTAACTCTTAGTCTGGCCTAATGGTTAAGGTCTTGGACTCTTACTCTGGCCTAATAGCTACTGTATTAACTCGTACTCTGGCCTCATAGCTACTGTCTTAACTCTTACTCTGGCCTAATGGTTAAGGTCTTGGACTATTACTCTGGCCTAATAGCTACTGTCTTAACTCTTACTCTGGCCTAATAGCTACTGTCTTAACTCTTACTCTGGCCTAATAGCTACTGTCTTAACTCTTACTCTGGCCTCAGAGCTACTGTCTTAACTCTTAGTCTGGCCTAATGGTTAAGGTCTTGGACTCTTACTCTGGCCTAATGGCTACTATCTTAACTCTTACTCTGGCCTCATAGCCACTGTCTTAACTCTTAATCTGGCCTAATGGATAAGGTCTTGGACTCTTACTCTGGCCTCATAGCTACTGTCTTAACTCTTACTCTGGCCTCATAGCTACTGTCTTAACTCTTACTCTGGCCTCATATCTACTGTCTTAACTCTTACTCTGGCCTAATGGTTAAGGTCTTGGACTCTTACTCTGGTCTCATAGCTACTGTCTTAACTCTTACTCTGGCCTCATAGCTACTGTCTTAACTCTTACTCTGGCCTAATAGCTACTGTCTTAACTATTACACTGGCTTAATAGCTAATATCTTAACTCTTACGCTGGCCTCATAGCTACTGTCTTAACTCTTACTCTGGCCTCATAGCTACTGTCTTAACTCTTACTCTGGCCTCATAGCAACTGTCTTAACTCTTACGCTGGCCTAATGATTAAGGTCTTGGACTCTTACTCTGGCCTCATAGCTACTGTCTTAACTCTTACTCTGGCCTCATAGCTACTGTCTTAACTCTTACTCTGGCCTCATAGCTACTGTCTTAACTCTTACTCTGGCCTAATAGCTACTGTCTTAACTCTTACTCTGGCCTCATAGCTACTGTCTTAACTCTTACTCTGGCCTCATAGCTACTGTCTTAACTCTTACTCTGGCCTAATGGTTAAGGTCTTAGACTCTTACACTGGCCTAATAGCTACTGTCTTAACTCTTACTCTGGCCTCATAGCTACTGTCTTAACTCTTACTCTGGCCTCATAACTACTGTCTTAACTCTTACTCTGGCCTAATGGTTAAGGTCTTGGACTCTTACTCTGGCCTCATAGCTACTGTCTTAACTCTTAATCTGGCCTAATAACTACTGTCTTAACTCTTACTCTGGCCTCATAGCTACTGTCTTAACTCTTACTCTGGCCTCATAGCTACTGTCTTAACTCTTACTCTGGCCTAATGGTTAAGGTCTTGGACTCTTACTCTGGCCTCATAGCTACTGTCTTAACTCTTACTCTGGCATACTAGCTACTGTCTTAACTCTTACTCTGGCCTAATAGCTACTGTCTTAACTCTTACTCTGGCCTAATGGTTAAGGTCTTGGACTCTTACTCTGGCCTCATAGCTACTGTCTTAACTCTTACTCTGGCCTCATAGCTACTGTCTTAACTCTTACTCTGGCCTCATAGCTACTGTCTTAACTCTTACTCTGGCCTAATGGTTAAGGTCTTGGACTCTTACTCTTGCCTCATAGCTGCTGTCTTAACTCTTACTCTGGCCTCATAGCTACTGACTTTACTCTTACTCTGGCCTCATAGCTACTATCTTAACTCTTACTCTGGCCTAATGGTTAAGGTCTTGGACTCTTACTCTGGCCTCATAGCTACTGTCTTAACTCTTACTCTGGCCTCATAGCTACTGTCTTAACTCTTACTCTGGCCTAATAGCTACTGTCTTAACTCTTACTCTGGCCTCATAGCTACTGTCTTAACTCTTACTCTGGCCTCATAGCTACTGTCTTAACACTTACTCTGGCCTCATAGCTACTGTCTTAACTCTTACTCTGGCCTAATGAGTAAGGTCTTGGACTCTTACTCTGGCATCATAGCTACTGTCTTAACTCTTACTCTGGCCTCATAACTACTGTCTTAACTCTTACTCTGGCCGAATAGCGACTGTCTTAACGCTTACTCTGGCCTAATAGCTACTGTCTTAACTCTTACTCTGGCCTAATAGCTACTGTCTTAACTCTTACTCTTGCCTCGTAGCTACTGTCTTAACTCTTACTCTGGCCTAATGGTTAAGGTCTTGGACTCTTACTCTGGCCTAATAGCTACTGTCTTAACTCTTACTCTGGCCTCATAGCTACTGTCTTAACTCTTACTCTGACCTCATATCTACTGTCTTAACTCTTACTCTGGCCTTATAGCTACTGTCTTAACTCTTACTCTGGCCTCATAGCTACTGTCTCAACTCTTACTCTGGCCTAATGGTTAAGGTCTTGGACTCTTACTATGGCCTCATAGCTACTGTCTTAACTCTTACTCTGGCCTCATAGCTACTGTATTAACTCTTACTCTGGCCTAATAGCTACTGTCTTAACTCTTACTCTAGCCTCATAGCTACTGTCTTAACTCCTACTCTGGCCTAATAGTTAAGGTCTTGGACTCTTACTCTGGCCTAATAGCTACTGTCTTAACTCTTACTCTGGCCTAATAGCTACTGTCTTAACTCTTACTCTGGCCTCAGAGCTACTGTCTTAACTCTTAGTCTGGCCTAATGGTTAAGGTCTTGGACTCTTACTCTGGCCTAATGGCTACTATCTTAACTCTTACTCTGGCCTCATAGCCACTGTCTTAACTCTTAATCTGGCCTAATGGTTAAGGTCTTGGACTCTTACTCTGGCCTCATAGCTACTGTCTTAACTCTTACTCTGGCCTCATAGCTACTGTCTTAACTCTTACTCTGGCCTCATAGCTACTGTCTTAACTCTTACTCTGGCCTAATAGCTACTGTCTTAACTCTTACTCTGGCCTCATAGCTACTGTCTTAACTCTTACTCTGGCCTAATAGCTACTGTCTTAACTCTTACTCTGGCCTCATAGCTACTGTCTTAACTCTTACTCTGGCCTAATGGTTAAGGTCTTGAACTATTACTCTGGCCTCATATCTACTGTCTTAACTCTTACTCTGGGCTCATAGCTACTGTCTTAACTCTTACTCTGGCCTCATAGCTACTGTCTTCACTCTTACTCTGGCATAATTGTTAAGGTCTTGGACTCTTACTCTGGCCTCATAGCTACTGTCTTAACTCTTACTCTGGCCTCATAACTACTGTCTTAACTCTTACTCTGGCCTCATAGCTACTGTCTTAACTCTTACTCTGGCCTAATAGCTACTGTCTTAACTCTTACACTGGCCTCAGAGCTACTGTCTTAACTCTTAGTCTGGCCTAATGGTTAAGGTCTTGGACTCTTACTCTGGCCTAATAGCTACTGTATTAACTCGTACTCTGGCCTCATAGCTACTGTCTTAACTCTTACTCTGGCCTAATGGTTAAGGTCTTGGACTATTACTCTGGCCTAATGGCTACTGTCTTAACTCTTACTCTGGCCTAATAGCTACTGTCTTAACTCTTACTATGGCCTAATATCTACTGTATTAACTCTTACTCTGGCCTCAGAGCTACTGTCTTAACTCTTAGTCTGGCCTAATGGTTAAGGTCTTGGACTCTTACTCTGGCCTAATGGCTACTATCTTAACTCTTACTCTGGCCTCATAGCCACTGTCTTAACTCTTAATCTGGCCTAATGGTTAAGGTCTTGGACTCTTACTCTGGCCTCATAGCTACTGTCTTAACTCTTACTCTGGCCTCATAGCTACTGTCTTAACTCTTACTCTGGCCTCATATCTACTGTCTTAACTCTTACTCTGGCCTCATAGCTACTGTCTTAACTCTTACTCTGGCCTAATAGCTACTGTCTTAACTCTTACTCTGGCTTAATAGCTACTGTCTTAACTCTTACTCTGGCCTCATAGCTACTGTCTTAACTCTTACTCTGGCCTAATGGTTAAGGTCTTGAACTATTACTCTGGCCTCATATCTACTGTCTTAACTCTTACTCTGGCCTCATAGCTACTGTCTTAACTCTTACTCTGGCCTCATAGCTACTGTCTTCACTCTTACTCTGGCATAATGGTTAAGGTCTTGGACTCTTACTCTGGCCTCATAGCTACTGTCTTAACTCTTACTCTGGCCTCATAACTACTGTCTTAACTCTTACTCTGGCCTCATATCTACTGTCTTAACTCTTACTCTGGCCTAATAACTACTGTCTTAACTCTTACACTGGCCTCAGAGCTACTGTCTTAACTCTTAGTCTGGCCTAATGGTTAAGGTCTTGGACTCTTACTCTGGCCTAATAGCTACTGTATTAACTCGTACTCTGGCCTCATAGCCACTGTCTTAACTCTTACTCTGGCCTAATGGTTAAGGTCTTGGACTCTTTCTCTGGCCTCATATATACTGTCTTAACTCTTACTCTGGCCTCATAGCTACTGTCTTAACTCTTACTCTGGCCTCATAGCTACTGTCTTAACTCTTACTCTGGCCTCATAGCTACTGTCTTAACTCTTACTCTGGCCTCATAGCTACTGTCTTAACTCTTACTCTGGCCTCATAGCTACGGTCTTAACTCTTACTCTGGACTAATAGCTACTGTCTTAACTCTTACTCTGGCCTCATAGCTACTGTCTTAACTCTTACTCTGGCCTAATGGTTAAGGTCTTGAACTATTACTCTGGCCTCATATCTACTGTCTTAACTCTTACTCTGGGCTCATAGCTACTGTCTTAACTCTTAATCTGGCCTAATGGTTAAGGTCTTGGACTCTTACTCTGGCCTCATAGCTACTGTCTTAACTCTTACTCTGGCCTCATAGCTACTGTCTTAACTCTTACTCTGGCCTCATATCTACTGTCTTAACTCTTACTCTGGCCTCATAGCTACTGTCTTAACTCTTACTCTGGCCTAATAGCTACTGTCTTAACTCTTACTCTGGCTTAATAGCTACTGTCTTAACTCTTACTCTGGCCTCATAGCTACTGTCTTAACTCTTACTCTGGCCTAATGGTTAAGGTCTTGAACTATTACTCTGGCCTCATATCTACTGTCTTAACTCTTACTCTGGCCTCATAGCTACTGTCTTAACTCTTACTCTGGCCTCATAGCTACTGTCTTCACTCTTACTCTGGCATAATGGTTAAGGTCTTGGACTCTTACTCTGGCCTCATAGCTACTGTCTTAACTCTTACTCTGGCCTCATAACTACTGTCTTAACTCTTACTCTGGCCTCATATCTACTGTCTTAACTCTTACTCTGGCCTAATAACTACTGTCTTAACTCTTACACTGGCCTCAGAGCTACTGTCTTAACTCTTAGTCTGGCCTAATGGTTAAGGTCTTGGACTCTTACTCTGGCCTAATAGCTACTGTATTAACTCGTACTCTGGCCTCATAGCCACTGTCTTAACTCTTACTCTGGCCTAATGGTTAAGGTCTTGGACTCTTTCTCTGGCCTCATATATACTGTCTTAACTCTTACTCTGGCCTCATAGCTACTGTCTTAACTCTTACTCTGGCCTCATAGCTACTGTCTTAACTCTTACTCTGGCCTCATAGCTACTGTCTTAACTCTTACTCTGGCCTCATAGCTACTGTCTTAACTCTTACTCTGGCCTCATAGCTACGGTCTTAACTCTTACTCTGGACTAATAGCTACTGTCTTAACTCTTACTCTGGCCTCATAGCTACTGTCTTAACTCTTACTCTGGCCTAATGGTTAAGGTCTTGAACTATTACTCTGGCCTCATATCTACTGTCTTAACTCTTACTCTGGGCTCATAGCTACTGTCTTAACTCTTACTCTGGCCTCATAGCTACTGTCTTAACTCCTACTCTGGCCTAATAGTTAAGGTCTTGGACTCTTACTCTGGCCTAATAGCTACTGTCTTAACTCTTACTCTGGCCTAATAGCTACTGTCTTAACTCTTACTCTGGCCTCAGAGCTACTGTCTTAACTCTTAGTCTGGCCTAATGGTTAAGGTCTTGGACTCTTACTCTGGCCTAATGGCTACTATCTTAACTCTTACTCTGGCCTCATAGCCACTGTCTTAACTCTTAATCTGGCCTAATGGTTAAGGTCTTGGACTCTTACTCTGGCCTCATAGCTACTGTCTTAACTCTTACTCTGGCCTCATAGCTACTGTCTTAACTCTTACTCTGGCCTCATAGCTACTGTCTTAACTCTTACTCTGGCCTAATAGCTACTGTCTTAACTCTTACTCTGGCCTCATAGCTACTGTCTTAACTCTTACTCTGGCCTAATAGCTACTGTCTTAACTCTTACTCTGGCCTCATAGCTACTGTCTTAACTCTTACTCTGGCCTAATGGTTAAGGTCTTGAACTATTACTCTGGCCTCATATCTACTGTCTTAACTCTTACTCTGGGCTCATAGCTACTGTCTTAACTCTTACTCTGGCCTCATAGCTACTGTCTTCACTCTTACTCTGGCATAATGGTTAAGGTCTTGGACTCTTACTCTGGCCTCATAGCTACTGTCTTAACTCTTACTCTGGCCTCATAACTACTGTCTTAACTCTTACTCTGGCCTCATAGCTACTGTCTTAACTCTTACTCTGGCCTAATAGCTACTGTCTTAACTCTTACACTGGCCTCAGAGCTACTGTCTTAACTCTTAGTCTGGCCTAATGGTTAAGGTCTTGGACTCTTACTCTGGCCTAATAGCTACTGTATTAACTCGTACTCTGGCCTCATAGCTACTGTCTTAACTCTTACTCTGGCCTAATGGTTAAGGTCTTGGACTATTACTCTGGCCTAATAGCTACTGTCTTAACTCTTACTCTGGCCTAATAGCTACTGTCATAACTCTTACTATGGCCTAATAGCTACTGTATTAACTCTTACTCTGGCCTCAGAGCTACTGTCTTAACTCTTAGTCTGGCCTAATGGTTAAGGTCTTGGACTCTTACTCTGGCCTAATGGCTACTATCTTAACTCTTACTCTGGCCTCATAGCCACTGTCTTAACTCTTAATCTGGCCTAATGGTTAAGGTCTTGGACTCTTACTCTGGCCTCATAGCTACTGTCTTAACTCTTACTCTGGCCTCATAGCTACTGTCTTAACTCTTACTCTGGCCTCATATCTACTGTCTTAACTCTTACTCTGGCCTCATAGCTACTGTCTTAACTCTTACTCTGGCCTCATAGCTACTGTCTTTACTCTTACTCTGGCCTAATAGCTACTGTCTTAACTCTTACTCTGGCCTAATAGCTACTGTCTTAACTCTTACTCTGGCCTCATAGCTACTGTCTTAACTCTTACTCTGGCCTAATGGTTAAGGTCTTGAACTATTACTCTGGCCTCATATCTACTGTCTTAACTCTTACTCTGGCCTCATAGCTACTGTCTTAACTCTTACTCTGGCCTCATAGCTACTGTCTTCACTCTTACTCTGGCATAATGGTTAAGGTCTTGGACTCTTACTCTGGCCTCATAGCTACTGTCTTAACTCTTACTCTGGCCTCATAACTACTGTCTTAACTCTTACTCTGGCCTCATATCTACTGTCTTAACTCTTACTCTGGCCTAATAACTACTGTCTTAACTCTTACACTGGCCTCAGAGCTACTGTCTTAACTCTTAGTCTGGCCTAATGGTTAAGGTCTTGGACTCATACTCTGGCCTAATAGCTACTGTATTAACTCGTACTCTGGCCTCATAGCCACTGTCTTAACTCTTACTCTGGCCTAATGGTTAAGGTCTTGGACTCTTACTCTGGCCTCATAGCTACTGTCTTAACTCTTACTCTGGCCTCATAGCTACTGTCTTAACTCTTACTCTGGCCTCATAGCTACTGTCTTAACTCTTACTCTGGCCTAATAGCTACTGTCTTAACTCTTACTCTGGCCTCATAGCTACGGTCTTAACTCTTACTCTGGACTAATAGCTACTGTCTTAACTCTTACTCTGGCCTCATAGCTACTGTCTTAACTCTTACTCTGGCCTAATGGTTAAGGTCTTGAACTATTACTCTGGCCTCATATCTACTGTCTTAACTCTTACTCTGGGCTCATAGCTACTGTCTTAACTCTTACTCTGGCCTCATAGCTACTGTCTTCACTCTTACTCTGGCATAATGGTTAAGGTCTTGGACTCTTACTCTGGCCTCATAGCTACTGTCTTAACTCTTACTCTGGCCTCATAACTACTGTCTTAACTCTTACTCTGGCCTCATAGCTACTGTCTTAACTCTTACTCTGGCCTAATAGCTACTGTCTTAACTCTTACACTGGCCTCAGAGCTACTGTCTTAACTCTTAGTCTGGCCTAATGGTTAAGGTCTTGGACTCTTACTCTGGCCTAATAGCTACTGTATTAACTCGTACTCTGGCCTCATAGCTACTGTCTTAACTCTTACTCTGGCCTAATGGTTAAGGTCTTGGACTATTACTCTGGCCTAATAGCTACTGTCTTAACTCTTACTCTGGCCTAATAGCTACTGTCTTAACTCTTACTCTGGCCTAATAGCTACTGTCTTAACTCTTACTCTGGCCTCAGAGCTACTGTCTTAACTCTTAGTCTGGCCTAATGGTTAAGGTCTTGGACTCTTACTCTGGCCTAATGGCTACTATCTTAACTCTTACTCTGGCCTCATAGCCACTGTCTTAACTCTTAATCTGGCCTAATGGTTAAGGTCTTGGACTCTTACTCTGGCCTCATAGCTACTGTCTTAACTCTTACTCTGGCCTCATAGCTACTGTCTTAACTCTTACTCTGGCCTCATATCTACTGTCTTAACTCTTACTCTGGCCTCATAGCTACTGTCTTAACTCTTACTCTGGCCTCATAGCTACTGTCTTTACTCTTACTCTGGCCTAATAGCTACTGTCTTAACTCTTACTCTGGCCTAATAGCTACTGTCTTAACTCTTACTCTGGCCTCATAGCTACTGTCTTAACTCTTACTCTGGCCTAATGGTTAAGGTCTTGAACTATTACTCTGGCCTCATATCTACTGTCTTAACTCTTACTCTGGCCTCATAGCTACTGTCTTAACTCTTACTCTGGCCTCATAGCTACTGTCTTCACTCTTACTCTGGCATAATGGTTAAGGTCTTGGACTCTTACTCTGGCCTCATAGCTACTGTCTTAACTCTTACTCTGGCCTCATAACTACTGTCTTAACTCTTACTCTGGCCTCATAGCTTCTGTCTTAACTCTTACTCTGGCCTAATAGCTACTGTCTTAACTCTTACACTGGCCTCAGAGCTACTGTCTTAACTCTTAGTCTAGCCTAATGGTTAAGGTCTTGGACTCTTACTCTGGCCTAATAGCTACTGTATTAACTCGTACTCTGGCCTCATAGCCACTGTCTTAACTCTTACTCTGGCCTAATGGTTAATGTCTTGGACTCTTACTCTGGCCTCATATATACTGTCTTAACTCTTACTCTGGCCTCATAGCTACTGTCTTAACTCTTACTCTGGCCTCATAGCTACTGTCTTAACTCTTACTCTGGCATAATGGTTAAGGTCTTGGACTCTTACTCTGGCCTCATAGCTACTGTCTTAACTCTTACTCTGGCCTCATAACTACTGTCTTAACTCTTACTCTGGCCTCATAGCTACTGTCTTAACTCTCACTCTGGCCTAATAGCTACTGTCTTAACTCTTACACTGGCCTCATAGCAACTGTCTTAACTCTTACTCTGGCCTCAAAGCTACTGTCTTACCTCTTACTCTGGCCTAATGGTTAAGGTCTTGGACTCTTACTCTGGTCTCATAGCTACTGTCTTAACTCTTACTCTGGCCTCATAGCTACTGTCTTAACTCTTACTCTGGCCTAATAGCTACTGTCTTAACTATTACACTGGCCTAATAGCTAATATATTAACTCTTACTCTGGCCTCATAGCTACTGTCTTAACTCTTACTCTGGCCTCATAGCTACTGTCTTAACTCTTACTCTGGCCTCATAGCAACTGTCTTAACTCTTACTCTGGTCTAATGGTTAAGGTCTTGGACTCTTACTCTGGCCTCATAGCTACTGTCTTAACTCTTACTCTGGCCTCATAGCTACTGTCTTAACTCTTACTCTGGCCTCATAGCTACTGTCTTAACTCTTACTCTGGCCTCATAGCTACTGTCTTAACTCTTACTCTGGCCTAATAGCTACTGTCTTAACTCTTACTCTGGCCTCATAGCTACTGTCTTAACTCTTACTCTGGCCTCATAGCTACTGTCTTAACTCTTACTCTGGCCTAATGGTTAAGGTCTTGGACTCCTACTCTGGCCTCATAGCTACTGTCTTAACTCTTACTCTGGCCTCATAGCTACTGTCTTAACTCTTACTCTGGCCTAATGGTTAAGGTCTTAGACTCTTACACTGGCCTAATAGCTACTGTCTTAACTCTTACTCTGGCCTCATAGCTACTGTCTTAACTCTTACTCTGGCCTCATAACTACTGTCTTAACTCTTACTCTGGCCTAATGGTTAAGGTCTTGGACTCTTATTTTGGCCTCAAAGCTACTGTCTTAACTCTTAATCTGGCCTAATAACTACTGTCTTAACTCTTACACTGGCCTCATAGCTACTGTCTTAACTCTTACTCTGGCATACTAGCTACTGTCTTAACTCTTACTCTGGCCTAATAGCTACTGTCTTAACTCTTACTCTGGCCTCATAGCTACTGTCTCAACTCTTACTCTGGCCTAATGGTTAAGGTCTTGGACTCTTACTATGGCCTCATAGCTACTGTCTTAACTCTTACTCTGGCCTCATAGCTACTGTCTTAACTCTTACTCTGGCCTAATAGCTACTGTCTTAACTCTTACTCTAGCCTCATAGCTACTGTCTTAACTCCTACTCTGGCCTAATAGTTAAGGTCTTGGACTCTTACTCTGGCCTAATAGCTACTGTCTTAACTCTTACTCTGGCCTAATAGCTACTGTCTTAACTCTTACTCTGGCCTCAGAGCTACTGTCTTAACTCTTAGTCTGGCCTAATGGTTAAGGTCTTGGACTCTTACTCTGGCCTAATGGCTACTATCTTAACTCTTACTCTGGCCTCATAGCCACTGTCTTAACTCTTAATCTGGCCTAATGGTTAAGGTCTTGGACTCTTACTCTGGCCTCATATATACTGTCTTAACTCTTACTCTGGCCTCATAGCTACTGTCTTAACTCTTACTCTGGCCTCATAGCTACTGTCTTAACTCTTACTCTGGCATAATGGTTAAGGTCTTGGACTCTTACTCTGGCCTCATAGCTACTGTCTTAACTCTTACTCTGGCCTCATAACTACTGTCTTAACTCTTACTCTGGCCTCATAGCTACTGTCTTAACTCTCACTCTGGCCTAATAGCTACTGTCTTAACTCTTACACTGGCCTCATAGCTACTGTCTTAACTCTTACTCTGGCCTCATAGCTACTGTCTTAACTCTTACTCTGGCCTAATGGTTAAGGTCTTGGACTCTTACTATGGCCTCATAGCTACTGTCTTAACTCTTACTCTGGCCTCATAGCTACTGTCTTAACTCTTACTCTGGCCTAATAGCTACTGTCTTAACTCTTACTCTGGCCTCATAGCTACTGTCTTAACTCCTACTCTGGCCTAATAGTTAAGGTCTTGGACTCTTACTCTGGCCTAATAGCTACTGTCTTAACTCTTACTCTGGCCTAATAGCTACTGTCTTAACTCTTACTCTGGCCTCATAGCTACTGTCTTAACTCTTACTCTGGCCTAATGGTTAAGGTCTTGAACTATTACTCTGGCCTCATATCTACTGTCTTAACTCTTACTGTGGCCTCATAGCTACTGTCTTAACTCTTACTCTGGCCTCATAGCTACTGTCTTCACTCTTACTCTGGCATAATGGTTAAGGTCTTGGACTCTTACTCTGGCCTCATAGCTACTGTCTTAACTCTTACTCTTGCCTCATAACTACTGTCTTAACTCTTACTCTGGCCTCATAGCTACTGTCTTAACTCTTACTCTGGCCTAATAGCTACTGTCTTAACTCTTACACTGGACTCAGAGCTACTGTCTAAACTCTTAGTCTGGCCTAATGGTTAAGGTCTTGGACTCTTACTCTGGCCTAATAGCTACTGTATTAACTCGTACTCTGGCCTCATAGCCACTGTCTTAACTCTTACTCTGGCCTAAGGGTTAAGGTCTTGGACTCTTACTCTGGCCTCATATATACTGTCTTAACTCTTACTCTGGCCTCATAGCTACTGTCTTAACTCTTACTCTGGCCTCATAGCTACTGTCTTAACTCTTACTCTGGCATAATGGTTAAGGTCTTGGACTCTTACTCTGGCCTCATAGCTACTGTCTTAACTCTTACTCTGGCCTCATAACTACTGTCTTAACTCTTACTCTGGCCTCATAGCTACTGTCTTAACTCTCACTCTGGCCTAATAGCTACTGTCTTAACTCTTACACTGGCCTCATAGCTACTGTCTTAACTCTTACTCTGGCCTCATAGCTACTGTCTTAACTCTTACTCTGGCCTAATGGTTAAGGTCTTGGACTCTTACTCTGGTCTCATAGCTACTGTCTTAACTCTTACTCTGGCCTCATAGCTACTGTCTTAACTCTTACTCTGGCCTAATAGCTACTGTCTTAACTATTACACTGGCTTAATAGCTAATATCTTAACTCTTACTCTGGCCTCATAGCTACTGTCTTAACTCTTACTCTGGCCTCATAGCTACTGTCTTAACTCTTACTCTGGCCTCATAGCAACTGTCTTAACTCTTACTCTGGCCTAATGGTTAAGGTCTTGGACTCTTACTCTGGCCTCATAGCTACTGTCTTAACACTTACTCTGGCCTCATAGCTACTGTCTTAACTCTTACTCTGGCCTCATAGCTACTGTCTTAACTCTTACTCTGGCCTCATAGCTACTGTCTTAACTCTTACTCTGGCCTAATAGCTACTGTCTTAACTCTTACTCTGGCCTCATAGCTACTGTCTTAACTCTTACTCTGGCCTCATGGCTACTGTCTTAACTCTTACTCTGGCCTAATGGTTAAGGTCTTGGACTCTTACTCTGGCCTCATAGCTACTGTCTTAACTCTTACTCTGGCCTCATAGCTACTGTCTTAACTCTTACTCTGGCCTAATGGTTAAGGTCTTAGACTCTTACACTGGCCTAATAGCTACTGTCTTAACTCTTACTCTGGCCTCATAGCTACTGTCTTAACTCTTACTCTGGCCTCATAACTACTGTCTTAACTCTTACTCTGGCCTAATGGTTAAGGTCTTGGACTCTTACTCTGGCCTCAAAGCTACTGTCTTAACTCTTAATCTGGCCTAATAACTACTGTCTTAACTCTTACTCTGGCCTCATAGCTACTGTCTTAACTCTTACTCTGGCCTAATGGTTAAGGTCTTGGACTCTTACTCTGGCCTCATAGCTACTGTCTTAACTCTTACTCTGGCATACTAGCTACTGTCTTAACTCTTACTCTGGCCTGATAGCTACTGTCTTAACTCTTACTCTGGCCTAATGGTTAAGGTCTTGGACTCTTACTCTGGCCTCATAGCTACTGTCTTAACTCTTACTCTGGCCTCATAGCTACTGTCTTAACTCTTACTCTGGCCTCATAGCTACTGTCTTAACTCTTACTCTGGCCTAATGGTTAAGGTCTTGGACTCTTACTCTGGCCTCATAGCTGCTGTCTTAACTCTTACTCTGGCCTCATAGCTACTGACTTAACTCTTACTCTGGCCTCATAGCTACTATCTTAACTCTTACTCTGGCCTAATGGTTAAGGTCTTGGACTCTTACTCTGGCCTCATAGCTACTGTCTTAACTCTTACTCTGGCCTCATAGCTACTGTCTTAACTCTTACTCTGGCCTAATAGCTACTGTCTTAACTCTTACTCTGGCCTCATAGCTACTGTCTTAACACTTACTCTGGCCTCATAGCTACTGTCTTAACTCTTACTCTGGCCTAATGAGTAAGGTCTTGGACTCTTACTCTGGCATCATAGCTACTGTCTTAACTCTTACTCTGGCCTCATAGCTACTGTCTTAACTCTTACTCTGGCCGAATAGCGACTGTCTTAACTCTTACTCTGGCCTAATAGCTACTGTCTTAACTCTTACTCTGGCCTAATAGCTACTGTCTTAACTCCTACTCTGGCCTCGTAGCTACTGTCTTAACTCTTACTCTGGCCTAATGGTTAAGGTCTTGGACTCTTACTCTGGCCTAATAGCTACTGTCTTAACTCTTACTCTGGCCTAATGGTTAAGGTCTTAACTCTTACTCTGGCCTAATAGCTACTGTCTTAACTCTTACTCTGGCCTAATGGTTAAGGTCTTGGACTCTTACTATGGCCTCATAGCTACTGTCTTAACTCTTACTCTGGCCTCATAGCTACTGTCTTAACTCTTACTCTGACCTCATATCTACTGTCTTAACTCTTACTCTGGCCTCATAGCTACTGTCTTAACTCTTACTCTGGCCTAATGGTTAAGGTCTTGGACTCTTACTATGGCCTCATAGCTACTGTCTTAACTCTTACTCTGGCCTCATAGCTACTGTCTTAACTCTTACTCTGGCCTAATAGCTACTGTCTTAACTCTTACTCTGGCCTCATAGCTACTGTCTTAACTCCTACTCTGGCCTAATAGTTAAGGTCTTGGACTCTTACTCTGGCCTAATAGCTACTGTCTTAACTCTTACTCTGGCCTAATAGCTACTGTCTTAACTCTTACTCTGGCCTCATAGCTACTGTCTTAACTCTTACTCTGGCCTAATGGTTAAGGTCTTGAACTATTACTCTGGCCTCATATCTACTGTCTTAACTCTTACTCTGGCCTCATAGCTACTGTCTTAACTCTTACTCTGGCCTCATAGCTACTGTCTTCACTCTTACTCTGGCATAATGGTTAAGGTCTTGGACTCTTACTCTGGCCTCATAGCTACTGTCTTAACTCTTACTCTGGCCTCATAACTACTGTCTTAACTCTTACTCTGGCCTCATAGCTACTGTCTTAACTCTTACTCTGGCCTAATAGCTACTGTCTTAACTCTTACACTGGCCTCAGAGCTACTGTCTAAACTCTTAGTCTGGCCTAATGGTTAAGGTCTTGGACTCTTACTCTGGCCTAATAGCTACTGTATTAACTCGTACTCTGGCCTCATAGCCACTGTCTTAACTCTTACTCTGGCCTAAGGGTTAAGGTCTTGTACTCTTACTCTGGCCTCATATATACTGTCTTAACTCTTACTCTGGCCTCATAGCTACTGTCTTAACTCTTACTCTGGCCTCATAGCTACTGTCTTAACTCTTACTCTGGCATAATGGTTAAGGTCTTGGACTCTTACTCTGGCCTCATAGCTACTGTCTTAACTCTTACTCTGGCCTCATAACTACTGTCTTAACTCTTACCCTGGCCTCATAGCTACTGTCTTAACTCTCACTCTGGCCTAATAGCTACTGTCTTAACTCTTACACTGGCCTCATAGCTACTGTCTTAACTCTTACTCTGGCCTCATAGCTACTGTCTTAACTCTTACTCTGGCCTAATGGTTAAGGTCTTGGACTCTTACTCTGGTCTCATAGCTACTGTCTTAACTCTTACTCTGGCCTCATAGCTACTGTCTTAACTCTTACTCTGGCCTAATAGCTACTGTCTTAACTATTACACTGGCTTAATAGCTAATATCTTAACTCTTACGCTGGCCTCATAGCTACTGTCTTAACTCTTACTCTGGCCTCATAGCTACTGTCTTAACTCTTACTCTGGCCTCATAGCAACTGTCTTAACTCTTACGCTGGCCTAATGATTAAGGTCTTGGACTCTTACTCTGGCCTCATAGCTACTGTCTTAACTCTTACTCTGGCCTCATAGCTACTGTCTTAACTCTTACTCTGGCCTCATAGCTACTGTCTTAACTCTTACTCTGGCCTAATAGCTACTGTCTTAACTCTTACTCTGGCCTCATAGCTACTGTCTTAACTCTTACTCTGGCCTCATAGCTACTGTCTTAACTCTTACTCTGGCCTAATGGTTAAGGTCTTAGACTCTTACACTGGCCTAATAGCTACTGTCTTAACTCTTACTCTGGCCTCATAGCTACTGTCTTAACTCTTACTCTGGCCTCATAACTACTGTCTTAACTCTTACTCTGGCCTAATGGTTAAGGTCTTGGACTCTTACTCTGGCCTCATAGCTACTGTCTTAACTCTTAATCTGGCCTAATAACTACTGTCTTAACTCTTACTCTGGCCTCATAGCTACTGTCTTAACTCTTACTCTGGCCTCATAGCTACTGTCTTAACTCTTACTCTGGCCTAATGGTTAAGGTCTTGGACTCTTACTCTGGCCTCATAGCTACTGTCTTAACTCTTACTCTGGCATACTAGCTACTGTCTTAACTCTTACTCTGGCCTAATAGCTACTGTCTTAACTCTTACTCTGGCCTAATGGTTAAGGTCTTGGACTCTTACTCTGGCCTCATAGCTACTGTCTTAACTCTTACTCTGGCCTCATAGCTACTGTCTTAACTCTTACTCTGGCCTCATAGCTACTGTCTTAACTCTTACTCTGGCCTAATGGTTAAGGTCTTGGACTCTTACTCTTGCCTCATAGCTGCTGTCTTAACTCTTACTCTGGCCTCATAGCTACTGACTTTACTCTTACTCTGGCCTCATAGCTACTATCTTAACTCTTACTCTGGCCTAATGGTTAAGGTCTTGGACTCTTACTCTGGCCTCATAGCTACTGTCTTAACTCTTACTCTGGCCTCATAGCTACTGTCTTAACTCTTACTCTGGCCTAATAGCTACTGTCTTAACTCTTACTCTGGCCTCATAGCTACTGTCTTAACTCTTACTCTGGCCTCATAGCTACTGTCTTAACACTTACTCTGGCCTCATAGCTACTGTCTTAACTCTTACTCTGGCCTAATGAGTAAGGTCTTGGACTCTTACTCTGGCATCATAGCTACTGTCTTAACTCTTACTCTGGCCTCATAACTACTGTCTTAACTCTTACTCTGGCCGAATAGCGACTGTCTTAACTCTTACTCTGGCCCAATAGCTACTGTCTTAACTCTTACTCTGGCCTAATAGCTACTGTCTTAACTCTTACTCTTGCCTCGTAGCTACTGTCTTAACTCTTACTCTGGCCTAATGGTTAAGGTCTTGGACTCTTACTCTGGCCTAATAGCTACTGTCTTAACTCTTACTCTGGCCTCATAGCTACTGTCTTAACTCTTACTCTGACCTCCTATCTACTGTCTTAACTCTTACTCTGGCCTTATAGCTACTGTCTTAACTCTTACTCTGGCCTCATAGCTACTGTCTCAACTCTTACTCTGGCCTAATGGTTAAGGTCTTGGACTCTTACTATGGCCTCATAGCTACTGTCTTAACTCTTACTCTGGCCTCATAGCTACTGTATTAACTCTTACTCTGGCCTAATAGCTACTGTCTTAACTCTTACTCTAGCCTCATAGCTACTGTCTTAACTCCTACTCTGGCCTAATAGTTAAGGTCTTGGACTCTTACTCTGGCCTAATAGCTACTGTCTTAACTCTTACTCTGGCCTAATAGCTACTGTCTTAACTCTTACTCTGGCCTCAGAGCTACTGTCTTAACTCTTAGTCTGGCCTAATGGTTAAGGTCTTGGACTCTTACTCTGGCCTAATGGCTACTATCTTAACTCTTACTCTGGCCTCATAGCCACTGTCTTAACTCTTAATCTGGCCTAATGGTTAAGGTCTTGGACTCTTACTCTGGCCTCATAGCTACTGTCTTAACTCTTACTCTGGCCTCATAGCTACTGTCTTACCTCTTACTCTGGCCTCATAGCTACTGTCTTAACTCTTACTCTGGCCTAATAGCTACTGTCTTAACTCTTACTCTGGCCTCATAGCTACTGTCTTAACTCTTACTCTGGCCTAATGGTTAAGGTCTTGAACTATTACTCTGGCCTCATATCTACTGTCTTAACTCTTACTCTGGGCTCATAGCTACTGTCTTAACTCTTACTCTGGCCTCATAGCTACTGTCTTCACTCTTACTCTGGCATAATTGTTAAGGTCTTGGACTCTTACTCTGGCCTCATAGCTACTGTCTTAACTCTTACTCTGGCCTCATAACTACTGTCTTAACTCTTACTCTGGCCTCATAGCTACTGTCTTAACTCTTACTCTGGCCTAATAGCTACTGTCTTAACTCTTACACTGGCCTCAGAGCTACTGTCTTAACTCTTAGTCTGGCCTAATGGTTAAGGTCTTGGACTCTTACTCTGGCCTAATAGCTACTGTATTAACTCGTACTCTGGCCTCATAGCTACTGTCTTAACTCTTACTCTGGCCTAATGGTTAAGGTCTTGGACTATTACTCTGGCCTAATAGCTACTGTCTTAACTCTTACTCTGGCCTAATAGCTACTGTCTTAACTCTTACTATGGCCTAATAGCTACTGTATTAACTCTTACTCTGGCCTCAGAGCTACTGTCTTAACTCTTAGTCTGGCCTAATGGTTAAGGTCTTGGACTCTTACTCTGGCCTAATGGCTACTATCTTAACTCTTACTCTGGCCTCATAGCCACTGTCTTAACTCTTAATCTGGCCTAATGGTTAAGGTCTTGGACTCTTACTCTGGCCTCATAGCTACTGTCTTAACTCTTACTCTGGCCTCATAGCTACTGTCTTAACTCTTACTCTGGCCTCATATCTACTGTCTTAACTCTTACTCTGGCCTCATAGCTACTGTCTTAACTCTTACTCTGGCCTAATAGCTACTGTCTTAACTCTTACTCTGGCCTAATAGCTACTGTCTTAACTCTTACTCTGGCCTCATAGCTACTGTCTTAACTCTTACTCTGGCCTAATGGTTAAGGTCTTGAACTATTACTCTGGCCTCATATCTACTGTCTTAACTCTTACTCTGGCCTCATAGCTACTGTCTTAACTCTTACTCTGGCCTCATAGCTACTGTCTTCACTCTTACTCTGGCATAATGGTTAAGGTCTTGGACTCTTACTCTGGCCTCATAGCTACTGTCTTAACTCTTACTCTGGCCTCATAACTACTGTCTTAACTCTTACTCTGGCCTCATATCTACTGTCTTAACTCTTACTCTGGCCTAATAACTACTGTCTTAACTCTTACACTGGCCTCAGAGCTACTGTCTTAACTCTTAGTCTGGCCTAATGGTTAAGGTCTTGGACTCTTACTCTGGCCTAATAGCTACTGTATTAACTCGTACTCTGGCCTCATAGCCACTGTCTTAACTCTTACTCTGGCCTAATGGTTAAGGTCTTGGACTCTTACTCTGGCCTCATATATACTGTCTTAATTCTTACTCTGGCCTCATAGCTACTGTCTTAACTCTTACTCTGGCCTCATAGCTACTGTCTTAACTCTTACTCTGGCCTCATAGCTACTGTCTTAACTCTTACTCTGGCCTAATAGCTACTGTCTTAACTCTTACTCTGGCCTCATAGCTACGGTCTTAACTCTTACTCTGGACTAATAGCTACTGTCTTAACTCTTACTCTGGCCTCATAGCTACTGTCTTAACTCTTACTCTGGCCTAATGGTTAAGGTCTTGAACTATTACTCTGGCCTCATATCTACTGTCTTAACTCTTACTCTGGGCTCATAGCTACTGTCTTAACTCTTACTCTGGCCTCATAGCTACTGTCTTAACTCCTACTCTGGCCTAATAGTTAAGGTCTTGGACTCTTACTCTGGCCTAATAGCTACTGTCTTAACTCTTACTCTGGCCTAATAGCTACTGTCTTAACTCTTACTCTGGCCTCAGAGCTACTGTCTTAACTCTTAGTCTGGCCTAATGGTTAAGGTCTTGGACTCTTACTCTGGCCTAATGGCTACTATCTTAACTCTTACTCTGGCCTCATAGCCACTGTCTTAACTCTTAATCTGGCCTAATGGTTAAGGTCTTGGACTCTTACTCTGGCCTCATAGCTACTGTCTTAACTCTTACTCTGGCCTCATAGCTACTGTCTTAACTCTTACTCTGGCCTCATAGCTACTGTCTTAACTCTTACTCTGGCCTAATAGCTACTGTCTTAACTCTTACTCTGGCCTCATAGCTACTGTCTTAACTCTTACTCTGGCCTAATAGCTACTGTCTTAACTCTTACTCTGGCCTCATAGCTACTGTCTTAACTCTTACTCTGGCCTAATGGTTAAGGTCTTGAACTATTACTCTGGCCTCATATCTACTGTCTTAACTCTTACTCTGGGCTCATAGCTACTGTCTTAACTCTTACTCTGGCCTCATAGCTACTGTCTTCACTCTTACTCTGGCATAATGGTTAAGGTCTTGGACTCTTACTCTGGCCTCATAGCTACTGTCTTAACTCTTACTCTGGCCTCATAACTACTGTCTTAACTCTTACTCTGGCCTCATAGCTACTGTCTTAACTCTTACTCTGGCCTAATAGCTACTGTTTTAACTCTTACACTGGCCTCAGAGCTACTGTCTTAACTCTTAGTCTGGCCTAATGGTTAAGGTCTTGGACTCTTACTCTGGCCTAATAGCTACTGTATTAACTCGTACTCTGGCCTCATAGCTACTGTCTTAACTCTTACTCTGGCCTAATGGTTAAGGTCTTGGACTATTACTCTGGCCTAATAGCTACTGTCTTAACTCTTACTCTGGCCTAATAGCTACTGTCATAACTCTTACTATGGCCTAATAGCTACTGTATTAACTCTTACTCTGGCCTCAGAGCTACTGTCTTAACTTTTAGTCTGGCCTAATGGTTAAGGTCTTGGACTCTTACTCTGGCCTAATGGCTACTATCTTAACTCTTACTCTGGCCTCATAGCCACTGTCTTAACTCTTAATCTGGCCTAATGGTTAAGGTCTTGGACTCTTACTCTGGCCTCATAGCTACTGTCTTAACTCTTACTCTGGCCTCATATCTACTGTCTTAACTCTTACTCTGGCCTCATAGCTACTGTCTTAACTCTTACTCTGGCCTCATAGCTACTGTCTTTACTCTTACTCTGGCCTAATAGCTACTGTCTTAACTCTTACTCTGGCCTAATAGCTACTGTCTTAACTCTTACTCTGGCCTCATAGCTACTGTCTTAACTCTTACTCTGGCCTAATGGTTAAGGTCTTGAACTATTACTCTGGCCTCATATCTACTGTCTTAACTCTTACTCTGGCCTCATAGCTACTGTCTTAACTCTTACTCTGGCCTCATAGCTACTGTCTTCACTCTTACTCTGGCATAATGGTTAAGGTCTTGGACTCTTACTCTGGCCTCATAGCTACTGTCTTAACTCTTACTCTGGACTAATGGTTAAGGTCTTAGACTCTTACACTGGCCTAATAGCTACTGTCTTAACTCTTACTCTGGCCTCATAGCTACTGTCTTAACTCTTACTCTGGCCTCATAACTACTGTCTTAACTCTTACTCTGGCCTAATGGTTAAGGTCTTGGACTCTTACTCTGGCCTCAAAGCTACTGTCTTAACTCTTAATCTGGCCTAATAACTACTGTCTTAACTCTTACTCTGGCCTCATAGCTACTGTCTTAACTCTTACTCTGGCCTAATGGTTAAGGTCTTGGACTCTTACTCTGGCCTCATAGCTACTGTCTTAACTCTTACTCTGGCATACTAGCTACTGTCTTAACTCTTACTCTGGCCTAATAGCTACTGTCTTAACTCTTACTCTGGCCTAATGGTTAAGGTCTTGGACTCTTACTCTGGCCTCATAGCTACTGTCTTAACTCTTACTCTGGCCTCATAGCTACTGTCTTAACTCTTACTCTGGCCTCATAGCTACTGTCTTAACTCTTACTCTGGCCTAATGGTTAAGGTCTTGGACTCTTACTCTGGCCTCATAGCTGCTGTCTTAACACTTACTCTGGCCTCATAGCTACTGACTTAACTCTAACTCTGGCCTCATAGCTACTATCTTAACTCTTACTCTGGCCTAATGGTTAAGGTCTTGGACTCTTACTCTGGCCTCATAGCTACTGTCTTAACTCTTACTCTGGCCTAATAGCTACTGTCTTAACTCTTACTCTGGCCTCATAGCTACTGTCTTAACACTTACTCTGGCCTCATAGCTACTGTCTTAACTCTTACTCTGGCCTAATGAGTAAGGTCTTGGACTCTTACTCTGGCATCATAGCTACTGTCTTAACTCTTACTCTGGCCTCATAGCTACTGTCTTAACTCTTACTCTGGCCGAATAGCGACTGTCTTAACTCTTACTCTGGCCTAATAGCTACTGTCTTAACTCTTACTCTGGCCTAATAGCTACTGTCTTAACTCCTACTCTGGCCTCGTAGCTACTGTCTTAACTCTTACTCTGGCCTAATGGTTAAGGTCTTGGACTCTTACTCTGGCCTAATAGCTACTGTCTTAACTCTTACTCTGGCCTAATGGTTAAGGTCTTAACTCTTACTCTGGCCTAATAGCTACTGTCTTAACTCTTACTCTGGCCTAATGGTTAAGGTCTTGGACTCTTACTCTGGCCTCATAGCTACTGTCTTAACTCTTACTCTGACCTCATATCTACTGTCTTAACTCTTACTCTGGCCTCATAGCTACTGTCTTAACTCTTACTCTGGCCTAATGGTTAAGGTCTTGGACTCTTACTATGGCCTCATAGCTACTGTCTTAACTCTTACTCTGGCCTCATAGCTACTGTCTTAACTCTTACTCTGGCCTAATAGCTACTGTCTTAACTCTTACTCTGGCCTCATAGCTACTGTCTTAACTCCTACTCTGGCCTAATAGTTAAGGTCTTGGACTCTTACTCTGGCCTAATAGCTACTGTCTTAACTCTTACTCTGGCCTAATAGCTACTGTCTTAACTCTTACTCTGGCCTCATAGCTACTGTCTTAACTCTTACTCTGGCCTAATGGTTAAGGTCTTGAACTATTACTCTGGCCTCATATCTACTGTCTTAACTCTTACTCTGGCCTCATAGCTACTGTCTTAACTCTTACTCTGGCCTCATAGCTACTGTCTTCACTCTTACTCTGGCATAATGGTTAAGGTCTTGGACTCTTACTCTGGCCTCATAGCTACTGTCTTCACTCTTACTCTGGCATAATGGTTAAGGTCTTGGACTCTTACTCTGGCCTCATAGCTACTGTCTTAACTCTTACTCTGGCCTAATAGCTACTGTCTTAACTCTTACACTGGACTCAGAGCTACTGTCTAAACTCTTAGTCTGGCCTAATGGTTAAGGTCTTGGACTCTTACTCTGGCCTAATAGCTACTGTATTAACTCGTACTCTGGCCTCATAGCCACTGTCTTAACTCTTACTCTGGCCTAAGGGTTAAGGTCTTGGACTCTTACTCTGGCCTCATATATACTGTCTTAACTCTTACTCTGGCCTCATAGCTACTGTCTTAACTCTTACTCTGGCCTCATAGCTACTGTCTTAACTCTTACTCTGGCATAATGGTTAAGGTCTTGGACTCTTACTCTGGCCTCATAGCTACTGTCTTAACTCTTACTCTGGCCTCATAACTACTGTCTTAACTCTTACTCTGGCCTCATAGCTACTGTCTTAACTCTCACTCTGGCCTAATAGCTACTGTCTTAACTCTTACACTGGCCTCATAGCTACTGTCTTAACTCTTACTCTGGCCTCATAGCTACTGTCTTAACTCTTACTCTGGCCTAATGGTTAAGGTCTTGGACTCTTACTCTGGTCTCATAGCTACTGTCTTAACTCTTACTCTGGCCTCATAGCTACTGTCTTAACTCTTACTCTGGCCTAATAGCTACTGTCTTAACTATTACACTGGCTTAATAGCTAATATCTTAACTCTTACTCTGGCCTCATAGCTACTGTCTTAACTCTTACTCTGGCCTCATAGCTACTGTCTTAACTCTTACTCTGGCCTCATAGCAACTGTCTTAACTCTTACTCTGGCCTAATGGTTAAGGTCTTGGACTCTTACTCTGGCCTCATAGCTACTGTCTTAACACTTACTCTGGCCTCATAGCTACTGTCTTAACTCTTACTCTGGCCTCATAGCTACTGTCTTAACTCTTACTCTGGCCTCATAGCTACTGTCTTAACTCTTACTCTGGCCTAATAGCTACTGTCTTAACTCTTACTCTGGCCTCATAGCTACTGTCTTAACTCTTACTCTGGCCTCATGGCTACTGTCTTAACTCTTACTCTGGCCTAATGGTTAAGGTCTTGGACTCTTACTCTGGCCTCATAGCTACTGTCTTAACTCTTACTCTGGCCTCATAGCTACTGTCTTAACTCTTACTCTGGCCTAATGGTTAAGGTCTTAGACTCTTACACTGGCCTAATAGCTACTGTCTTAACTCTTACTCTGGCCTCATAGCTACTGTCTTAACTCTTACTCTGGCCTCATAACTACTGTCTTAACTCTTACTCTGGCCTAATGGTTAAGGTCTTGGACTCTTACTCTGGCCTCAAAGCTACTGTCTTAACTCTTAATCTGGCCTAATAACTACTGTCTTAACTCTTACTCTGGCCTCATAGCTACTGTCTTAACTCTTACTCTGGCCTAATGGTTAAGGTCTTGGACTCTTACTCTGGCCTCATAGTTACTGTCTTAACTCTTACTCTGGCATACTAGCTACTGTCTTAACTCTTACTCTGGCCTAATAGCTACTGTCTTAACTCTTACTCTGGCCTAATGGTTAAGGTCTTGGACTCTTACTCTGGCCTCATAGCTACTGTCTTAACTCTTACTCTGGCCTCATAGCTACTGTCTTAACTCTTACTCTGGCCTCATAGCTACTGTCTTAACTCTTACTCTGGCCTAATGGTTAAGGTCTTGGACTCTTACTCTGGCCTCATAGCTGCTGTCTTAACTCTTACTCTGGCCTCATAGCTACTGACTTAACTCTTACTCTGGCCTCATAGCTACTATCTTAACTCTTACTCTGGCCTAATGGTTAAGGTCTTGGACTCTTACTCTGGCCTCATAGCTACTGTCTTAACTCTTACTCTGGCCTCATAGCTACTGTCTTAACTCTTACTCTGGCCTAATAGCTACTGTCTTAACTCTTACTCTGGCCTCATAGCTACTGTCTTAACACTTACTCTGGCCTCATAGCTACTGTCTTAACTCTTACTCTGGCCTAATGAGTAAGGTCTTGGACTCTTACTCTGGCATCATAGCTACTGTCTTAACTCCTACTCTGGCCTCGTAGCTACTGTCTTAACTCTTACTCTGGCCTAATGGTTAAGGTCTTGGACTCTTACTCTGGCCTAATAGCTACTGTCTTAACTCTTACTCTGGCCTAATGGTTAAGGTCTTAACTCTTACTCTGGCCTAATAGCTACTGTCTTAACTCTTACTCTGGCCTAATGGTTAAGGTCTTGGACTCTTACTCTGGCCTCATAGCTACTGTCTTAACACTTACTCTGGCCTCATAGCTACTGTCTTAACTCTTACTCTGGCCTCATAGCTACTGTCTTAACTCTTACTCTGGCCTCATAGCTACTGTCTTAACTCTTACTCTGGCCTAATAGCTACTGTCTTAACTCTTACTCTGGCCTCATAGCTACTGTCTTAACTCTTACTCTGGCCTCATGGCTACTGTCTTAACTCTTACTCTGGCCTAATGGTTAAGGTCTTGGACTCTTACTCTGGCCTCATAGCTACTGTCTTAACTCTTACTCTGGCCTCATAGCTACTGTCTTAACTCTTACTCTGGCCTAATGGTTAAGGTCTTAGACTCTTACACTGGCCTAATAGCTACTGTCTTAACTCTTACTCTGGCCTCATAGCTACTGTCTTAACTCTTACTCTGGCCTCATAACTACTGTCTTAACTCTTACTCTGGCCTAATGGTTAAGGTCTTGGACTCTTACTCTGGCCTCAAAGCTACTGTCTTAACTCTTAATCTGGCCTAATAACTACTGTCTTAACTCTTACTCTGGCCTCATAGCTACTGTCTTAACTCTTACTCTGGCCTAATGGTTAAGGTCTTGGACTCTTACTCTGGCCTCATAGTTACTGTCTTAACTCTTACTCTGGCATACTAGCTACTGTCTTAACTCTTACTCTGGCCTAATAGCTACTGTCTTAACTCTTACTCTGGCCTAATGGTTAAGGTCTTGGACTCTTACTCTGGCCTCATAGCTACTGTCTTAACTCTTACTCTGGCCTCATAGCTACTGTCTTAACTCTTACTCTGGCCTCATAGCTACTGTCTTAACTCTTACTCTGGCCTAATGGTTAAGGTCTTGGACTCTTACTCTGGCCTCATAGCTGCTGTCTTAACTCTTACTCTGGCCTCATAGCTACTGACTTAACTCTTACTCTGGCCTCATAGCTACTATCTTAACTCTTACTCTGGCCTAATGGTTAAGGTCTTGGACTCTTACTCTGGCCTCATAGCTACTGTCTTAACTCTTACTCTGGCCTCATAGCTACTGTCTTAACTCTTACTCTGGCCTAATAGCTACTGTCTTAACTCTTACTCTGGCCTCATAGCTACTGTCTTAACACTTACTCTGGCCTCATAGCTACTGTCTTAACTCTTACTCTGGCCTAATGAGTAAGGTCTTGGACTCTTACTCTGGCATCATAGCTACTGTCTTAACTCCTACTCTGGCCTCGTAGCTACTGTCTTAACTCTTACTCTGGCCTAATGGTTAAGGTCTTGGACTCTTACTCTGGCCTAATAGCTACTGTCTTAACTCTTACTCTGGCCTAATGGTTAAGGTCTTAACTCTTACTCTGGCCTAATAGCTACTGTCTTAACTCTTACTCTGGCCTAATGGTTAAGGTCTTGGACTCTTACTCTGGCCTCATAGCTACTGTCTTAACTCTTACTCTGACCTCATATCTACTGTCTTAACTCTTACTCTGGCCTCATAGCTACTGTCTTAACTCTTACTCTGGCCTAATGGTTAAGGTCTTGGACTCTTACTATGGCCTCATAGCTACTGTCTTAACTCTTACTCTGGCCTCATAGCTACTGTCTTAACTCTTACTCTGGCCTAATAGCTACTGTCTTAACTCTTACTCTGGCCTCATAGCTACTGTCTTAACTCCTACTCTGGCCTAATAGTTAAGGTCTTGGACTCTTACTCTGGCCTAATAGCTACTGTCTTAACTCTTACTCTGGCCTAATAGCTACTGTCTTAACTCTTACTCTGGCCTCATAGCTACTGTCTTAACTCTTACTCTGGCCTAATGGTTAAGGTCTTGAACTATTACTCTGGCCTCATATCTACTGTCTTAACTCTTACTCTGGCCTCATAGCTACTGTCTTAACTCTTACTCTGGCCTCATAGCTACTGTCTTCACTCTTACTCTGGCATAATGGTTAAGGTCTTGGACTCTTACTCTGGCCTCATAGCTACTGTCTTAACTCTTACTCTTGCCTCATAACTACTGTCTTAACTCTTACTCTGGCCTCATAGCTACTGTCTTAACTCTTACTCTGGCCTAATAGCTACTGTCTTAACTCTTACACTGGACTCAGAGCTACTGTCTAAACTCTTAGTCTGGCCTAATGGTTAAGGTCTTGGACTCTTACTCTGGCCTAATAGCTACTGTATTAACTCGTACTCTGGCCTCATAGCCACTGTCTTAACTCTTACTCTGGCCTAAGGGTTAAGGTCTTGGACTCTTACTCTGGCCTCATATATACTGTCTTAACTCTTACTCTGGCCTCATAGCTACTGTCTTAACTCTTACTCTGGCCTCATAGCTACTGTCTTAACTCTTACTCTGGCATAATGGTTAAGGTCTTGGACTCTTACTCTGGCCTCATAGCTACTGTCTTAACTCTTACTCTGGCCTCATAACTACTGTCTTAACTCTTACTCTGGCCTCATAGCTACTGTCTTAACTCTCACTCTGGCCTAATAGCTACTGTCTTAACTCTTACACTGGCCTCATAGCTACTGTCTTAACTCTTACTCTGGCCTCATAGCTACTGTCTTAACTCTTACTCTGGCCTAATGGTTAAGGTCTTGGACTCTTACTCTGGTCTCATAGCTACTGTCTTAACTCTTACTCTGGCCTCATAGCTACTGTCTTAACTCTTACTCTGGCCTAATAGCTACTGTCTTAACTATTACACTGGCTTAATAGCTAATATCTTAACTCTTACTCTGGCCTCATAGCTACTGTCTTAACTCTTACTCTGGCCTCATAGCTACTGTCTTAACTCTTACGCTGGCCTCATAGCAACTGTCTTAACTCTTACTCTGGCCTAATGGTTAAGGTCTTGGACTCTTACTCTGGCCTCATAGCTACTGTCTTAACACTTACTCTGGCCTCATAGCTACTGTCTTAACTCTTACTCTGGCCTCATAGCTACTGTCTTAACTCTTACTCTGGCCTCATAGCTACTGTCTTAACTCTTACTCTGGCCTAATAGCTACTGTCTTAACTCTTACTCTGGCCTCATAGCTACTGTCTTAACTCTTACTCTGGCCTCATGGCTACTGTCTTAACTCTTACTCTGGCCTAATGGTTAAGGTCTTGGACTCTTACTCTGGCCTCATAGCTACTGTCTTAACTCTTACTCTGGCCTCATAGCTACTGTCTTAACTCTTACTCTGGCCTAATGGTTAAGGTCTTAGACTCTTACACTGGCCTAATAGCTACTGTCTTAACTCTTACTCTGGCCTCATAGCTACTGTCTTAACTCTTACTCTGGCCTCATAACTACTGTCTTAACTCTTACTCTGGCCTAATGGTTAAGGTCTTGGACTCTTACTCTGGCCTCAAAGCTACTGTCTTAACTCTTAATCTGGCCTAATAACTACTGTCTTAACTCTTACTCTGGCCTCATAGCTACTGTCTTAACTCTTACTCTGGCCTAATGGTTAAGGTCTTGGACTCTTACTCTGGCCTCATAGTTACTGTCTTAACTCTTACTCTGGCATACTAGCTACTGTCTTAACTCTTACTCTGGCCTAATAGCTACTGTCTTAACTCTTACTCTGGCCTAATGGTTAAGGTCTTGGACTCTTACTCTGGCCTCATAGCTACTGTCTTAACTCTTACTCTGGCCTCATAGCTACTGTCTTAACTCTTACTCTGGCCTCATAGCTACTGTCTTAACTCTTACTCTGGCCTAATGGTTAAGGTCTTGGACTCTTACTCTGGCCTCATAGCTGCTGTCTTAACTCTTACTCTGGCCTCATAGCTACTGACTTAACTCTTACTCTGGCCTCATAGCTACTATCTTAACTCTTACTCTGGCCTAATGGTTAAGGTCTTGGACTCTTACTCTGGCCTCATAGCTACTGTCTTAACTCTTACTCTGGCCTCATAGCTACTGTCTTAACTCTTACTCTGGCCTAATAGCTACTGTCTTAACTCTTACTCTGGCCTCATAGCTACTGTCTTAACACTTACTCTGGCCTCATAGCTACTGTCTTAACTCTTACTCTGGCCTAATGAGTAAGGTCTTGGACTCTTACTCTGGCATCATAGCTACTGTCTTAACTCTTACTCTGGCCTCATAGCTACTGTCTTAACTCTTACTCTGGCCGAATAGCGACTGTCTTAACTCTTACTCTGGCCTAATAGCTACTGTCTTAACTCTTACTCTGGCCTAATAGCTACTGTCTTAACTCCTACTCTGGCCTCGTAGCTACTGTCTTAACTCTTACTCTGGCCTAATGGTTAAGGTCTTGGACTCTTACTCTGGCCTAATAGCTACTGTCTTAACTCTTACTCTGGCCTAATGGTTAAGGTTTTAACTCTTACTCTGGCCTAATAGCTACTGTCTTAACTCTTACTCTGGCCTAATGGTTAAGGTCTTGGACTCTTACTATGGCCTCATAGCTACTGTCTTAACTCTTACTCTGGCCTCATAGCTACTGTCTTAACTCTTACTCTGACCTCATATCTACTGTCTTAACTCTTACTCTGGCCTCATAGCTACTGTCTTAACTCTTACTCTGGCCTAATGGTTAAGGTCTTGGACTCTTACTATGGCCTCATAGCTACTGTCTTAACTCTTACTCTGGCCTCATAGCTACTGTCTTAACTCTTACTCTGGCCTAATAGCTACTGTCTTAACTCTTACTCTGGCCTCATAGCTACTGTCTTAACTCCTACTCTGGCCTAATAGTTAAGGTCTTGGACTCTTACTCTGGCCTAATAGCTACTGTCTTAACTCTTACTCTGGCCTAATAGCTACTGTCTTAACTCTTACTCTGGCCTCATAGCTACTGTCTTAACTCTTACTCTGGCCTAATGGTTAAGGTCTTGAACTATTACTCTGGCCTCATATCTACTGTCTTAACTCTTACTCTGGCCTCATAGCTACTGTCTTAACTCTTACTCTGGCCTCATAGCTACTGTCTTCACTCTTACTCTGGCATAATGGTTAAGGTCTTGGACTCTTACTCTGGCCTCATAGCTACTGTCTTAACTCTTACTCTGGCCTCATAACTACTGTCTTAACTCTTACTCTGGCCTCATAGCTACTGTCGTAACTCTTACTCTGGCCTAATAGCTACTGTCTTAACTCTTACACTGGCCTCAGAGCTACTGTCTAAACTCTTAGTCTGGCCTAATGGTTAAGGTCTTGGACTCTTACTCTGGCCTAATAGCTACTGTATTAACTCGTACTCTGGCCTCATAGCCACTGTCTTAACTCTTACTCTGGCCTAAGGGTTAAGGTCTTGGACTCTTACTCTGGCCTCATATATACTGTCTTAACTCTTACTCTGGCCTCATAGCTACTGTCTTAACTCTTACTCTGGCCTCATAGCTACTGTCTTAACTCTTACTCTGGCATAATGGTTAAGGTCTTGGACTCTTACTCTGGCCTCATAGCTACTGTCTTAACTCTTACTCTGGCCTCATAACTACTGTCTTAACTCTTACCCTGGCCTCATAGCTACTGTCTTAACTCTCACTCTGGCCTAATAGCTACTGTCTTAACTCTTACACTGGCCTCATAGCTACTGTCTTAACTCTTACTCTGGCCTCATAGCTACTGTCTTAACTCTTACTCTGGCCTAATGGTTAAGGTCTTGGACTCTTACTCTGGTCTCATAGCTACTGTCTTAACTCTTACTCTGGCCTCATAGCTACTGTCTTAACTCTTACTCTGGCCTAATAGCTACTGTCTTAACTATTACACTGGCTTAATAGCTAATATCTTAACTCTTACGCTGGCCTCATAGCTACTGTCTTAACTCTTACTCTGGCCTCATAGCTACTGTCTTAACTCTTACTCTGGCCTCATAGCAACTGTCTTAACTCTTACGCTGGCCTAATGATTAAGGTCTTGGACTCTTACTCTGGCCTCATAGCTACTGTCTTAACTCTTACTCTGGCCTCATAGCTACTGTCTTAACTCTTACTCTGGCCTCATAGCTACTGTCTTAACTCTTACTCTGGCCTAATGGTTAAGGTCTTAGACTCTTACACTGGCCTAATAGCTACTGTCTTAACTCTTACTCTGGCCTCATAGCTACTGTCTTAACTCTTACTCTGGCCTCATAACTACTGTCTTAACTCTTACTCTGGCCTAATGGTTAAGGTCTTGGACTCTTACTCTGGCCTCATAGCTACTGTCTTAACTCTTAATCTGGCCTAATAACTACTGTCTTAACTCTTACTCTGGCCTCATAGCTACTGTCTTAACTCTTACTCTGGCCTCATAGCTACTGTCTTAACTCTTACTCTGGCCTAATGGTTAAGGTCTTGGACTCTTACTCTGGCCTCATAGCTACTGTCTTAACTCTTACTCTGGCATACTAGCTACTGTCTTAACTCTTACTCTGGCCTAATAGCTACTGTCTTAACTCTTACTCTGGCCTAATGGTTAAGGTCTTGGACTCTTACTCTGGCCTCATAGCTACTGTCTTAACTCTTACTCTGGCCTCATAGCTACTGTCTTAACTCTTACTCTGGCCTCATAGCTACTGTCTTAACTCTTACTCTGGCCTAATGGTTAAGGTCTTGGACTCTTACTCTTGCCTCATAGCTGCTGTCTTAACTCTTACTCTGGCCTCATAGCTACTGACTTTACTCTTACTCTGGCCTCATAGCTACTATCTTAACTCTTACTCTGGCCTAATGGTTAAGGTCTTGGACTCTTACTCTGGCCTCATAGCTACTGTCTTAACTCTTACTCTGGCCTCATAGCTACTGTCTTAACTCTTACTCTGGCCTAATAGCTACTGTCTTAACTCTTATACTGGCCTCATAGCTACTGTCTTAACTCTTACTCTGGCCTCATAGCTACTGTCTTAACACTTACTCTGGCCTCATAGCTACTGTCTTAACTCTTACTCTGGCCTAATGAGTAAGGTCTTGGACTCTTACTCTGGCATCATAGCTACTGTCTTAACTCTTACTCTGGCCTCATAACTACTGTCTTAACTCTTACTCTGGCCGAATAGCGACTGTCTTAACTCTTACTCTGGCCTAATAGCTACTGTCTTAACTCTTACTCTGGCCTAATAGCTACTGTCTTAACTCTTACTCTTGCCTCGTAGCTACTGTCTTAACTCTTACTCTGGCCTAATGGTTAAGGTCTTGGACTCTTACTCTGGCCTAATAGCTACTGTCTTAACTCTTACTCTGGCCTCATAGCTACTCTCTTAACTCTTACTCTGACCTCATATCTACTGTCTTAACTCTTACTCTGGCCTTATAGCTACTGTCTTAACTCTTACTCTGGCCTCATAGCTACTGTCTCAACTCTTACTCTGGCCTAATGGTTAAGGTCTTGGACTCTTACTATGGCCTCATAGCTACTGTCTTAACTCTTACTCTGGCCTCATAGCTACTGTATTAACTCTTACTCTGGCCTAATAGCTACTGTCTTAACTCTTACTCTAGCCTCATAGCTACTGTCTTAACTCCTACTCTGGCCTAATAGTTAAGGTCTTGGACTCTTACTCTGGCCTAATAGCTACTGTCTTAACTCTTACTCTGGCCTAATAGCTACTGTCTTAACTCTTACTCTGGCCTCAGAGCTACTGTCTTAACTCTTAGTCTGGCCTAATGGTTAAGGTCTTGGACTCTTACTCTGGCCTAATGGCTACTATCTTAACTCTTACTCTGGCCTCATAGCCACTGTCTTAACTCTTAATCTGGCCTAATGGTTAAGGTCTTGGACTCTTACTCTGGCCTCATAGCTACTGTCTTAACTCTTACTCTGGCCTCATAGCTACTGTCTTAACTCTTACTCTGGCCTAATAGCTACTGTCTTAACTCTTACTCTGGCCTCATAGCTACTGTCTTAACTCTTACTCTGGCCTAATAGCTACTGTCTTAACTCTTACTCTGGCCTCATAGCTACTGTCTTAACTCTTACTCTGGCCTAATGGTTAAGGTCTTGAACTATTACTCTGGCCTCATATCTACTGTCTTAACTCTTACTCTGGGCTCATAGCTACTGTCTTAACTCTTACTCTGGCCTCATAGCTACTGTCTTCACTCTTACTCTGGCATAATTGTTAAGGTCTTGGACTCTTACTCTGGCCTCATAGCTACTGTCTTAACTCTTACTCTGGCCTCATAACTACTGTCTTAACTCTTACTCTGGCCTCATAGCTACTGTCTTAACTCTTACTCTGGCCTAATAGCTACTGTCTTAACTCTTACACTGGCCTCAGAGCTACTGTCTTAACTCTTAGTCTGGCCTAATGGTTAAGGTCTTGGACTCTTACTCTGGCCTAATAGCTACTGTATTAACTCGTACTCTGGCCTCATAGCTACTGTCTTAACTCTTACTCTGGCCTAATGGTTAAGGTCTTGGACTATTACTCTGGCCTAATAGCTACTGTCTTAACTCTTACTCTGGCCTAATAGCTACTGTCTTAACTCTTACTATGGCCTAATAGCTACTGTATTAACTCTTACTCTGGCCTCAGAGCTACTGTCTTAACTCTTAGTCTGGCCTAATGGTTAAGGTCTTGGACTCTTACTCTGGCCTAATGGCTACTATCTTAACTCTTACTCTGGCCTCATAGCCACTGTCTTAACTCTTAATCTGGCCTAATGGTTAAGGTCTTGGACTCTTACTCTGGCCTCATAGCTACTGTCTTAACTCTTACTCTGGCCTCATAGCTACTGTCTTAACTCTTACTCTGGCCTCATATCTACTGTCTTAACTCTTACTCTGGCCTCATAGCTACTGTCTTAACTCTTACTCTGGCCTAATAGCTACTGTCTTAACTCTTACTCTGGCCTAATAGCTACTGTCTTAACTCTTACTCTGGCCTCATAGCTACTGTCTTAACTCTTACTCTGGCCTCATAGCTACTGTCTTAACTCTTACTCTGGCCTCATAGCTACTGTCTTCACTCTTACTCTGGCATAATGGTTAAGGTCTTGGACTCTTACTCTGGCCTCATAGCTACTGTCTTAACTCTTACTCTGGCCTCATAACTACTGTCTTAACTCTTACTCTGGCCTCATATCTACTGTCTTAACTCTTACTCTGGCCTAATAACTACTGTCTTAACTCTTACACTGGCCTCAGAGCTACTGTCTTAACTCTTAGTCTGGCCTAATGGTTAAGGTCTTGGACTCTTACTCTGGCCTAATAGCTACTGTATTAACTCGTACTCTGGCCTCATAGCCACTGTCTTAACTCTTACTCTGGCCTAATGGTTAAGGTCTTGGACTCTTACTCTGGCCTCATATATACTGTCTTAACTCTTACTCTGGCCTCATAGCTACTGTCTTAACTCTTACTCTGGCCTCATAGCTACTGTCTTAACTCTTACTCTGGCCTCATAGCTACTGTCTTAACTCTTACTCTGGCCTAATAGCTACTGTCTTAACTCTTACTCTGGCCTCATAGCTACGGTCTTAACTCTTACTCTGGACTAATAGCTACTGTCTTAACTCTTACTCTGGCCTCATAGCTACTGTCTTAACTCTTACTCTGGCCTAATGGTTAAGGTCTTGAACTATTACTCTGGCCTCATATCTACTGTCTTAACTCTTACTCTGGGCTCATAGCTACTGTCTTAACTCTTACTCTGGCCTCATAGCTACTGTCTTAACTCCTACTCTGGCCTAATAGTTAAGGTCTTGGACTCTTACTCTGGCCTAATAGCTACTGTCTTAACTCTTACTCTGGCCTAATAGCTACTGTCTTAACTCTTACTCTGGCCTCAGAGCTACTGTCTTAACTCTTAGTCTGGCCTAATGGTTAAGGTCTTGGACTCTTACTCTGGCCTAATGGCTACTATCTTAACTCTTACTCTGGCCTCATAGCCACTGTCTTAACTCTTAATCTGGCCTAATGGTTAAGGTCTTGGACTCTTACTCTGGCCTCATAGCTACTGTCTTAACTCTTACTCTGGCCTCATAGCTACTGTCTTAACTCTTACTCTGGCCTCATAGCTACTGTCTTAACTCTTACTCTGGCCTAATAGCTACTGTCTTAACTCTTACTCTGGCCTCATAGCTACTGTCTTAACTCTTACTCTGGCCTAATAGCTACTGTCTTAACTCTTACTCTGGCCTCATAGCTACTGTCTTAACTCTTACTCTGGCCTAATGGTTAAGGTCTTGAACTATTACTCTGGCCTCATATCTACTGTCTTAACTCTTACTCTGGGCTCATAGCTACTGTCTTAACTCTTACTCTGGCCTCATAGCTACTGTCTTCACTCTTACTCTGGCATAATGGTTAAGGTCTTGGACTCTTACTCTGGCCTCATAGCTACTGTCTTAACTCTTACTCTTGCCTCATAACTACTGTCTTAACTCTTACTCTGGCCTCATAGCTACTGTCTTAACTCTTACTCTGGCCTAATAGCTACTGTCTTAACTCTTACACTGGCCTCAGAGCTACTGTCTTAACTCTTAGTCTGGCCTAATGGTTAAGGTCTTGGACTCTTACTCTGGCCTAATAGCTACTGTATTAACTCGTACTCTGGCCTCATAGCTACTGTCTTAACTCTTACTCTGGCCTAATGGTTAAGGTCTTGGACTATTACTCTGGCCTAATAGCTACTGTCTTAACTCTTACTCTGGCCTAATAGCTACTGTCATAACTCTTACTATGGCCTAATAGCTACTGTATTAACTCTTACTCTGGCCTCAGAGCTACTGTCTTAACTCTTAGTCTGGCCTAATGGTTAAGGTCTTGGACTCTTACTCTGGCCTAATGGCTACTATCTTAACTCTTACTCTGGCCTCATAGCCACTGTCTTAACTCTTAATCTGGCCTAATGGTTAAGGTCTTGGACTCTTACTCTGGCCTCATAGCTACTGTCTTAACTCTTACTCTGGCCTCATAGCTACTGTCTTAACTCTTACTCTGGCCTCATATCTACTGTCTTAACTCTTACTCTGGCCTCATAGCTACTGTCTTAACTCTTACTCTGGCCTCATAGCTACTGTCTTTACTCTTACTCTGGCCTAATAGCTACTGTCTTAACTCTTACTCTGGCCTAATAGCTACTGTCTTAACTCTTACTCTGGCCTCATAGCTACTGTCTTAACTCTTACTCTGGCCTAATGGTTAAGGTCTTGAACTATTACTCTGGCCTCATATCTACTGTCTTAACTCTTACTCTGGCCTCATAGCTACTGTCTTAACTCTTACTCTGGCCTCATAGCTACTGTCTTCACTCTTACTCTGGCATAATGGTTAAGGTCTTGGACTCTTACTCTGGCCTCATAGCTACTGTCTTAACTCTTACTCTGGCCTCATAACTACTGTCTTAACTCTTACTCTGGCCTCATATCTACTGTCTTAACTCTTACTCTGGCCTAATAACTACTGTCTTAACTCTTACACTGGCCTCAGAGCTACTGTCTTAACTCTTAGTCTGGCCTAATGGTTAAGGTCTTGGACTCTTACTCTGGCCTAATAGCTACTGTATTAACTCGTACTCTGGCCTCATAGCCACTGTCTTAACTCTTACTCTGGCCTAATGGTTAAGGTCTTGGACTCTTACTCTGGCCTCATAGCTACTGGCTTAACTCTTACTCTGGCCTCATAGCTACTGTCTTAACTCTTACTCTGGCCTCATAGCTACTGTCTTAACTCTTACTCTGGCCTAATAGCTACTGTCTTAACTCTTACTCTGGCCTCATAGCTACGGTCTTAACTCTTACTCTGGACTAATAGCTACTGTCTTAACTCTTACTCTGGCCTCATAGCTACTGTCTTAACTCTTACTCTGGCCTAATGGTTAAGGTCTTGAACTATTACTCTGGCCTCATATCTACTGTCTTAACTCTTACTCTGGGCTCATAGCTACTGTCTTAACTCTTACTCTGGCCTCATAGCTACTGTCTTCACTCTTACTCTGGCATAATGGTTAAGGTCTTGGACTCTTACTCTGGCCTCATAGCTACTGTCTTAACTCTTACTCTGGCCTCATAACTACTGTCTTAACTCTTACTCTGGCCTCATAGCTACTGTCTTAACTCTTACTCTGGCCTAATAGCTACTGTCTTAACTCTTACACTGGCCTTAGAGCTACTGTCTTAACTCTTAGTCTGGCCTAATGGTTAAGGTCTTGGACTCTTACTCTGGCCTAATAGCTACTGTATTAACTCGTACTCTGGCCTCATAGCTACTGTCTTAACTCTTACTCTGGCCTAATGGTTAAGGTCTTGGACTATTACTCTGGCCTAATAGCTACTGTCTTAACTCTTACTCTGGCCTAATAGCTACTGTCTTAACTCTTACTCTGGCCTAATAGCTACTGTCTTAACTCTTACTCTGGCCTCAGAGCTACTGTCTTAACTCTTAGTCTGGCCTAATGGTTAAGGTCTTGGACTCTTACTCTGGCCTAATGGCTACTATCTTAACTCTTACTCTGGCCTCATAGCCACTGTCTTAACTCTTAATCTGGCCTAATGGATAAGGTCTTGGACTCTTACTCTGGCCTCATAGCTACTGTCTTAACTCTTACTCTGGCCTCATAGCTACTGTCTTAACTCTTACTCTGGCCTCATATCTACTGTCTTAACTCTTACTCTGGCCTAATGGTTAAGGTCTTGGACTCTTACTCTGGTCTCATAGCTACTGTCTTAACTCTTACTCTGGCCTCATAGCTACTGTCTTAACTCTTACTCTGGCCTAATAGCTACTGTCTTAACTATTACACTGGCTTAATAGCTAATATCTTAACTCTTACGCTGGCCTCATAGCTACTGTCTTAACTCTTACTCTGGCCTCATAGCTACTGTCTTAACTCTTACTCTGGCCTCATAGCAACTGTCTTAACTCTTACGCTGGCCTAATGATTAAGGTCTTGGACTCTTACTCTGGCCTCATAGCTACTGTCTTAACTCTTACTCTGGCCTCATAGCTACTGTCTTAACTCTTACTCTGGCCTCATAGCTACTGTCTTAACTCTTACTCTGGCCTAATAGCTACTGTCTTAACTCTTACTCTGGCCTCATAGCTACTGTCTTAACTCTTACTCTGGCCTCATAGCTACTGTCTTAACTCTTACTCTGGCCTAATGGTTAAGGTCTTAGACTCTTACACTGGCCTAATAGCTACTGTCTTAACTCTTACTCTGGCCTCATAGCTACTGTCTTAACTCTTACTCTGGCCTCATAACTACTGTCTTAACTCTTACTCTGGCCTAATGGTTAAGGTCTTGGACTCTTACTCTGGCCTCATAGCTACTGTCTTAACTCTTAATCTGGCCTAATAACTACTGTCTTAACTCTTACTCTGGCCTCATAGCTACTGTCTTAACTCTTACTCTGGCCTCATAGCTACTGTCTTAACTCTTACTCTGGCCTAATGGTTAAGGTCTTGGACTCTTACTCTGGCCTCATAGCTACTGTCTTAACTCTTACTCTGGCATACTAGCTACTGTCTTAACTCTTACTCTGGCCTAATAGCTACTGTCTTAACTCTTACTCTGGCCTAATGGTTAAGGTCTTGGACTCTTACTCTGGCCTCATAGCTACTGTCTTAACTCTTACTCTGGCCTCATAGCTACTGTCTTAACTCTTACTCTGGCCTCATAGCTACTGTCTTAACTCTTACTCTGGCCTAATGGTTAAGGTCTTGGACTCTTACTCTTGCCTCATAGCTGCTGTCTTAACTCTTACTCTGGCCTCATAGCTACTGACTTTACTCTTACTCTGGCCTCATAGCTACTATCTTAACTCTTACTCTGGCCTAATGGTTAAGGTCTTGGACTCTTACTCTGGCCTCATAGCTACTGTCTTAACTCTTACTCTGGCCTCATAGCTACTGTCTTAACTCTTACTCTGGCCTAATAGCTACTGTCTTAACTCTTACTCTGGCCTCATAGCTACTGTCTTAACTCTTACTCTGGCCTCATAGCTACTGTCTTAACACTTACTCTGGCCTCATAGCTACTGTCTTAACTCTTACTCTGGCCTAATGAGTAAGGTCTTGGACTCTTACTCTGGCATCATAGCTACTGTCTTAACTCTTACTCTGGCCTCATAACTACTGTCTTAACTCTTACTCTGGCCGAATAGCGACTGTCTTAACGCTTACTCTGGCCTAATAGCTACTGTCTTAACTCTTACTCTGGCCTAATAGCTACTGTCTTAACTCTTACTCTTGCCTCGTAGCTACTGTCTTAACTCTTACTCTGGCCTAATGGTTAAGGTCTTGGACTCTTACTCTGGCCTAATAGCTACTGTCTTAACTCTTACTCTGGCCTCATAGCTACTGTCTTAACTCTTACTCTGACCTCATATCTACTGTCTTAACTCTTACTCTGGCCTTATAGCTACTGTCTTAACTCTTACTCTGGCCTCATAGCTACTGTCTCAACTCTTACTCTGGCCTAATGGTTAAGGTCTTGGACTCTTACTATGGCCTCATAGCTACTGTCTTAACTCTTACTCTGGCCTCATAGCTACTGTATTAACTCTTACTCTGGCCTAATAGCTACTGTCTTAACTCTTACTCTAGCCTCATAGCTACTGTCTTAACTCCTACTCTGGCCTAATAGTTAAGGTCTTGGACTCTTACTCTGGCCTAATAGCTACTGTCTTAACTCTTACTCTGGCCTAATAGCTACTGTCTTAACTCTTACTCTGGCCTCAGAGCTACTGTCTTAACTCTTAGTCTGGCCTAATGGTTAAGGTCTTGGACTCTTACTCTGGCCTAATGGCTACTATCTTAACTCTTACTCTGGCCTCATAGCCACTGTCTTAACTCTTAATCTGGCCTAATGGTTAAGGTCTTGGACTCTTACTCTGGCCTCATAGCTACTGTCTTAACTCTTACTCTGGCCTCATAGCTACTGTCTTAACTCTTACTCTGGCCTCATAGCTACTGTCTTAACTCTTACTCTGGCCTAATAGCTACTGTCTTAACTCTTACTCTGGCCTCATAGCTACTGTCTTAACTCTTACTCTGGCCTAATAGCTACTGTCTTAACTCTTACTCTGGCCTCATAGCTACTGTCTTAACTCTTACTCTGGCCTAATGGTTAAGGTCTTGAACTATTACTCTGGCCTCATATCTACTGTCTTAACTCTTACTCTGGGCTCATAGCTACTGTCTTAACTCTTACTCTGGCCTCATAGCTACTGTCTTCACTCTTACTCTGGCATAATTGTTAAGGTCTTGGACTCTTACTCTGGCCTCATAGCTACTGTCTTAACTCTTACTCTGGCCTCATAACTACTGTCTTAACTCTTACTCTGGCCTCATAGCTACTGTCTTAACTCTTACTCTGGCCTAATAGCTACTGTCTTAACTCTTACACTGGCCTCAGAGCTACTGTCTTAACTCTTAGTCTGGCCTAATGGTTAAGGTCTTGGACTCTTACTCTGGCCTAATAGCTACTGTATTAACTCGTACTCTGGCCTCATAGCTACTGTCTTAACTCTTACTCTGGCCTAATGGTTAAGGTCTTGGACTATTACTCTGGCCTAATGGCTACTGTCTTAACTCTTACTCTGGCCTAATAGCTACTGTCTTAACTCTTACTATGGCCTAATATCTACTGTATTAACTCTTACTCTGGCCTCAGAGCTACTGTCTTAACTCTTAGTCTGGCCTAATGGTTAAGGTCTTGGACTCTTACTCTGGCCTAATGGCTACTATCTTAACTCTTACTCTGGCCTCATAGCCACTGTCTTAACTCTTAATCTGGCCTAATGGTTAAGGTCTTGGACTCTTACTCTGGCCTCATAGCTACTGTCTTAACTCTTACTCTGGCCTCATAGCTACTGTCTTAACTCTTACTCTGGCCTCATATCTACTGTCTTAACTCTTACTCTGGCCTCATAGCTACTGTCTTAACTCTTACTCTGGCCTAATAGCTACTGTCTTAACTCTTACTCTGGCTTAATAGCTACTGTCTTAACTCTTACTCTGGCCTCATAGCTACTGTCTTAACTCTTACTCTGGCCTAATGGTTAAGGTCTTGAACTATTACTCTGGCCTCATATCTACTGTCTTAACTCTTACTCTGGCCTCATAGCTACTGTCTTAACTCTTACTCTGGCCTCATAGCTACTGTCTTCACTCTTACTCTGGCATAATGGTTAAGGTCTTGGACTCTTACTCTGGCCTCATAGCTACTGTCTTAACTCTTACTCTGGCCTCATAACTACTGTCTTAACTCTTACTCTGGCCTCATATCTACTGTCTTAACTCTTACTCTGGCCTAATAACTACTGTCTTAACTCTTACACTGGCCTCAGAGCTACTGTCTTAACTCTTAGTCTGGCCTAATGGTTAAGGTCTTGGACTCTTACTCTGGCCTAATAGCTACTGTATTAACTCGTACTCTGGCCTCATAGCCACTGTCTTAACTCTTACTCTGGCCTAATGGTTAAGGTCTTGGACTCTTTCTCTGGCCTCATATATACTGTCTTAACTCTTACTCTGGCCTCATAGCTACTGTCTTAACTCTTACTCTGGCCTCATAGCTACTGTCTTAACTCTTACTCTGGCCTCATAGCTACTGTCTTAACTCTTACTCTGGCCTCATAGCTACTGTCTTAACTCTTACTCTGGCCTCATAGCTACGGTCTTAACTCTTACTCTGGACTAATAGCTACTGTCTTAACTCTTACTCTGGCCTCATAGCTACTGTCTTAACTCTTACTCTGGCCTAATGGTTAAGGTCTTGAACTATTACTCTGGCCTCATATCTACTGTCTTAACTCTTACTCTGGGCTCATAGCTACTGTCTTAACTCTTACTCTGGCCTCATAGCTACTGTCTTAACTCCTACTCTGGCCTAATAGTTAAGGTCTTGGACTCTTACTCTGGCCTAATAGCTACTGTCTTAACTCTTACTCTGGCCTAATAGCTACTGTCTTAACTCTTACTCTGGCCTCAGAGCTACTGTCTTAACTCTTAGTCTGGCCTAATGGTTAAGGTCTTGGACTCTTACTCTGGCCTAATGGCTACTATCTTAACTCTTACTCTGGCCTCATAGCCACTGTCTTAACTCTTAATCTGGCCTAATGGTTAAGGTCTTGGACTCTTACTCTGGCCTCATAGCTACTGTCTTAACTCTTACTCTGGCCTCATAGCTACTGTCTTAACTCTTACTCTGGCCTCATAGCTACTGTCTTAACTCTTACTCTGGCCTAATAGCTACTGTCTTAACTCTTACTCTGGCCTCATAGCTACTGTCTTAACTCTTACTCTGGCCTAATAGCTACTGTCTTAACTCTTACTCTGGCCTCATAGCTACTGTCTTAACTCTTACTCTGGCCTAATGGTTAAGGTCTTGAACTATTACTCTGGCCTCATATCTACTGTCTTAACTCTTACTCTGGGCTCATAGCTACTGTCTTAACTCTTACTCTGGCCTCATAGCTACTGTCTTCACTCTTACTCTGGCATAATGGTTAAGGTCTTGGACTCTTACTCTGGCCTCATAGCTACTGTCTTAACTCTTACTCTGGCCTCATAACTACTGTCTTAACTCTTACTCTGGCCTCATAGCTACTGTCTTAACTCTTACTCTGGCCTAATAGCTACTGTCTTAACTCTTACACTGGCCTCAGAGCTACTGTCTTAACTCTTAGTCTGGCCTAATGGTTAAGGTCTTGGACTCTTACTCTGGCCTAATAGCTACTGTATTAACTCGTACTCTGGCCTCATAGCTACTGTCTTAACTCTTACTCTGGCCTAATGGTTAAGGTCTTGGACTATTACTCTGGCCTAATAGCTACTGTCTTAACTCTTACTCTGGCCTAATAGCTACTGTCATAACTCTTACTATGGCCTAATAGCTACTGTATTAACTCTTACTCTGGCCTCAGAGCTACTGTCTTAACTCTTAGTCTGGCCTAATGGTTAAGGTCTTGGACTCTTACTCTGGCCTAATGGCTACTATCTTAACTCTTACTCTGGCCTCATAGCCACTGTCTTAACTCTTAATCTGGCCTAATGGTTAAGGTCTTGGACTCTTACTCTGGCCTCATAGCTACTGTCTTAACTCTTACTCTGGCCTCATAGCTACTGTCTTAACTCTTACTCTGGCCTCATATCTACTGTCTTAACTCTTACTCTGGCCTCATAGCTACTGTCTTAACTCTTACTCTGGCCTCATAGCTACTGTCTTTACTCTTACTCTGGCCTAATAGCTACTGTCTTAACTCTTACTCTGGCCTAATAGCTACTGTCTTAACTCTTACTCTGGCCTCATAGCTACTGTCTTAACTCTTACTCTGGCCTAATGGTTAAGGTCTTGAACTATTACTCTGGCCTCATATCTACTGTCTTAACTCTTACTCTGGCCTCATAGCTACTGTCTTAACTCTTACTCTGGCCTCATAGCTACTGTCTTCACTCTTACTCTGGCATAATGGTTAAGGTCTTGGACTCTTACTCTGGCCTCATAGCTACTGTCTTAACTCTTACTCTGGCCTCATAACTACTGTCTTAACTCTTACTCTGGCCTCATATCTACTGTCTTAACTCTTACTCTGGCCTAATAACTACTGTCTTAACTCTTACACTGGCCTCAGAGCTACTGTCTTAACTCTTAGTCTGGCCTAATGGTTAAGGTCTTGGACTCATACTCTGGCCTAATAGCTACTGTATTAACTCGTACTCTGGCCTCATAGCCACTGTCTTAACTCTTACTCTGGCCTAATGGTTAAGGTCTTGGACTCTTACTCTGGCCTCATAGCTACTGTCTTAACTCTTACTCTGGCCTCATAGCTACTGTCTTAACTCTTACTCTGGCCTCATAGCTACTGTCTTAACTCTTACTCTGGCCTAATAGCTACTGTCTTAACTCTTACTCTGGCCTCATAGCTACGGTCTTAACTCTTACTCTGGACTAATAGCTACTGTCTTAACTCTTACTCTGGCCTCATAGCTACTGTCTTAACTCTTACTCTGGCCTAATGGTTAAGGTCTTGAACTATTACTCTGGCCTCATATCTACTGTCTTAACTCTTACTCTGGGCTCATAGCTACTGTCTTAACTCTTACTCTGGCCTCATAGCTACTGTCTTCACTCTTACTCTGGCATAATGGTTAAGGTCTTGGACTCTTACTCTGGCCTCATAGCTACTGTCTTAACTCTTACTCTGGCCTCATAACTACTGTCTTAACTCTTACTCTGGCCTCATAGCTACTGTCTTAACTCTTACTCTGGCCTAATAGCTACTGTCTTAACTCTTACACTGGCCTCAGAGCTACTGTCTTAACTCTTAGTCTGGCCTAATGGTTAAGGTCTTGGACTCTTACTCTGGCCTAATAGCTACTGTATTAACTCGTACTCTGGCCTCATAGCTACTGTCTTAACTCTTACTCTGGCCTAATGGTTAAGGTCTTGGACTATTACTCTGGCCTAATAGCTACTGTCTTAACTCTTACTCTGGCCTAATAGCTACTGTCTTAACTCTTACTCTGGCCTAATAGCTACTGTCTTAACTCTTACTCTGGCCTCAGAGCTACTGTCTTAACTCTTAGTCTGGCCTAATGGTTAAGGTCTTGGACTCTTACTCTGGCCTAATGGCTACTATCTTAACTCTTACTCTGGCCTCATAGCCACTGTCTTAACTCTTAATCTGGCCTAATGGTTAAGGTCTTGGACTCTTACTCTGGCCTCATAGCTACTGTCTTAACTCTTACTCTGGCCTCATAGCTACTGTCTTAACTCTTACTCTGGCCTCATATCTACTGTCTTAACTCTTACTCTGGCCTCATAGCTACTGTCTTAACTCTTACTCTGGCCTCATAGCTACTGTCTTTACTCTTACTCTGGCCTAATAGCTACTGTCTTAACTCTTACTCTGGCCTAATAGCTACTGTCTTAACTCTTACTCTGGCCTCATAGCTACTGTCTTAACTCTTACTCTGGCCTAATGGTTAAGGTCTTGAACTATTACTCTGGCCTCATATCTACTGTCTTAACTCTTACTCTGGCCTCATAGCTACTGTCTTAACTCTTACTCTGGCCTCATAGCTACTGTCTTCACTCTTACTCTGGCATAATGGTTAAGGTCTTGGACTCTTACTCTGGCCTCATAGCTACTGTCTTAACTCTTACTCTGGCCTCATAACTACTGTCTTAACTCTTACTCTGGCCTCATAGCTTCTGTCTTAACTCTTACTCTGGCCTAATAGCTACTGTCTTAACTCTTACACTGGCCTCAGAGCTACTGTCTTAACTCTTAGTCTAGCCTAATGGTTAAGGTCTTGGACTCTTACTCTGGCCTAATAGCTACTGTATTAACTCGTACTCTGGCCTCATAGCCACTGTCTTAACTCTTACTCTGGCCTAATGGTTAATGTCTTGGACTCTTACTCTGGCCTCATATATACTGTCTTAACTCTTACTCTGGCCTCATAGCTACTGTCTTAACTCTTACTCTGGCCTCATAGCTACTGTCTTAACTCTTACTCTGGCATAATGGTTAAGGTCTTGGACTCTTACTCTGGCCTCATAGCTACTGTCTTAACTCTTACTCTGGCCTCATAACTACTGTCTTAACTCTTACTCTGGCCTCATAGCTACTGTCTTAACTCTCACTCTGGCCTAATAGCTACTGTCTTAACTCTTACACTGGCCTCATAGCAACTGTCTTAACTCTTACTCTGGCCTCAAAGCTACTGTCTTACCTCTTACTCTGGCCTAATGGTTAAGGTCTTGGACTCTTACTCTGGTCTCATAGCTACTGTCTTAACTCTTACTCTGGCCTCATAGCTACTGTCTTAACTCTTACTCTGGCCTAATAGCTACTGTCTTAACTATTACACTGGCCTAATAGCTAATATATTAACTCTTACTCTGGCCTCATAGCTACTGTCTTAACTCTTACTCTGGCCTCATAGCTACTGTCTTAACTCTTACTCTGGCCTCATAGCAACTGTCTTAACTCTTACTCTGGTCTAATGGTTAAGGTCTTGGACTCTTACTCTGGCCTCATAGCTACTGTCTTAACTCTTACTCTGGCCTCATAGCTACTGTCTTAACTCTTACTCTGGCCTCATAGCTACTGTCTTAACTCTTACTCTGGCCTCATAGCTACTGTCTTAACTCTTACTCTGGCCTAATAGCTACTGTCTTAACTCTTACTCTGGCCTCATAGCTACTGTCTTAACTCTTACTCTGGCCTCATAGCTACTGTCTTAACTCTTACTCTGGCCTAATGGTTAAGGTCTTGGACTCCTACTCTGGCCTCATAGCTACTGTCTTAACTCTTACTCTGGCCTCATAGCTACTGTCTTAACTCTTACTCTGGCCTAATGGTTAAGGTCTTAGACTCTTACACTGGCCTAATAGCTACTGTCTTAACTCTTACTCTGGCCTCATAGCTACTGTCTTAACTCTTACTCTGGCCTCATAACTACTGTCTTAACTCTTACTCTGGCCTAATGGTTAAGGTCTTGGACTCTTATTTTGGCCTCAAAGCTACTGTCTTAACTCTTAATCTGGCCTAATAACTACTGTCTTAACTCTTACACTGGCCTCATAGCTACTGTCTTAACTCTTACTCTGGCATACTAGCTACTGTCTTAACTCTTACTCTGGCCTAATAGCTACTGTCTTAACTCTTACTCTGGCCTCATAGCTACTGTCTCAACTCTTACTCTGGCCTAATGGTTAAGGTCTTGGACTCTTACTATGGCCTCATAGCTACTGTCTTAACTCTTACTCTGGCCTCATAGCTACTGTCTTAACTCTTACTCTGGCCTAATAGCTACTGTCTTAACTCTTACTCTAGCCTCATAGCTACTGTCTTAACTCCTACTCTGGCCTAATAGTTAAGGTCTTGGACTCTTACTCTGGCCTAATAGCTACTGTCTTAACTCTTACTCTGGCCTAATAGCTACTGTCTTAACTCTTACTCTGGCCTCAGAGCTACTGTCTTAACTCTTAGTCTGGCCTAATGGTTAAGGTCTTGGACTCTTACTCTGGCCTAATGGCTACTATCTTAACTCTTACTCTGGCCTCATAGCCACTGTCTTAACTCTTAATCTGGCCTAATGGTTAAGGTCTTGGACTCTTACTCTGGCCTCATATATACTGTCTTAACTCTTACTCTGGCCTCATAGCTACTGTCTTAACTCTTACTCTGGCCTCATAGCTACTGTCTTAACTCTTACTCTGGCATAATGGTTAAGGTCTTGGACTCTTACTCTGGCCTCATAGCTACTGTCTTAACTCTTACTCTGGCCTCATAACTACTGTCTTAACTCTTACTCTGGCCTCATAGCTACTGTCTTAACTCTCACTCTGGCCTAATAGCTACTGTCTTAACTCTTACACTGGCCTCATAGCTACTGTCTTAACTCTTACTCTGGCCTCATAGCTACTGTCTTAACTCTTACTCTGGCCTAATGGTTAAGGTCTTGGACTCTTACTCTGGTCTCATAGCTACTGTCTTAACTCTTACTCTGGCCTCATAGCTACTGTCTTAACTCTTACTCTGGCCTAATAGCTACTGTCTTAACTATTACACTGGCTTAATAGCTAATATCTTAACTCTTACGCTGGCCTCATAGCTACTGTCTTAACTCTTACTCTGGCCTCATAGCTACTGTCTTAACTCTTACTCTGGCCTCATAGCAACTGTCTTAACTCTTACGCTGGCCTAATGATTAAGGTCTTGGACTCTTACTCTGGCCTCATAGCTACTGTCTTAACTCTTACTCTGGCCTCATAGCTACTGTCTTAACTCTTACTCTGGCCTCATAGCTACTGTCTTAACTCTTACTCTGGCCTAATAGCTACTGTCTTAACTCTTACTCTGGCCTCATAGCTACTGTCTTAACTCTTACTCTGGCCTAATGGTTAAGGTCTTAGACTCTTACACTGGCCTAATAGCTACTGTCTTAACTCTTACTCTGGCCTCATAGCTACTGTCTTAACTCTTACTCTGGCCTCATAACTACTGTCTTAACTCTTACTCTGGCCTAATGGTTAAGGTCTTGGACTCTTACTCTGGCCTCATAGCTACTGTCTTAACTCTTAATCTGGCCTAATAACTACTGTCTTAACTCTTACTCTGGCCTCATAGCTACTGTCTTAACTCTTACTCTGGCCTCATAGCTACTGTCTTAACTCTTACTCTGGCCTAATGGTTAAGGTCTTGGACTCTTACTCTGGCCTCATAGCTACTGTCTTAACTCTTACTCTGGCATACTAGCTACTGTCTTAACTCTTACTCTGGCCTAATAGCTACTGTCTTAACTCTTACTCTGGCCTAATGGTTAAGGTCTTGGACTCTTACTCTGGCCTCATAGCTACTGTCTTAACTCTTACTCTGGCCTCATAGCTACTGTCTTAACTCTTACTCTGGCCTCATAGCTACTGTCTTAACTCTTACTCTGGCCTAATGGTTAAGGTCTTGGACTCTTACTCTTGCCTCATAGCTGCTGTCTTAACTCTTACTCTGGCCTCATAGCTACTGACTTAACTCTTACTCTGGCCTCATAGCTACTATCTTAACTCTTACTCTGGCCTAATGGTTAAGGTCTTGGACTCTTACTCTGGCCTCATAGCTACTGTCTTAACTCTTACTCTGGCCTCATAGCTACTGTCTTAACTCTTACTCTGGCCTAATAGCTACTGTCTTAACTCTTACTCTGGCCTCATAGCTACTGTCTTAACTCTTACTCTGGCCTCATAGCTACTGTCTTAACACTTACTCTGGCCTCATAGCTACTGTCTTAACTCTTACTCTGGCCTAATGAGTAAGGTCTTGGACTCTTACTCTGGCATCATAGCTACTGTCTTAACTCTTACTCTGGCCTCATAGCTACTGTCTTAACTCTTACTCTGGCCGAATAGCGACTGTCTTAACTCTTACTCTGGCCTAATAGCTACTGTCTTAACTCTTACTCTGGCCTAATAGCTACTGTCTTAACTCTTACTCTTGCCTCGTAGCTACTGTCTTAACTCTTACTCTGGCCTAATGGTTAAGGTCTTGGACTCTTACTCTGGCCTAATAGCTACTGTCTTAACTCTTACTATGGCCTAATGGTTAAGGTCTTAACTCTTACTCTGGCCTAATAGCTACTGTCTTAACTCTTACTCTGGCCTCATAGCTACTGTCTTAACTCTTACTCTGACCTCATATCTACTGTCTTAACTCTTAGTCTGGCCTTATAGCTACTGTCTTAACTCTTACTCTGGCCTCATAGCTACTGTCTCAACTCTTACTCTGGCCTAATGGTTAAGGTCTTGGACTCTTACTATGGCCTCATAGCTACTGTCTTAACTCTTACTCTGGCCTCATAGCTACTGTCTTAACTCTTACTCTGGCCTAATAGCTACTGTCTTAACTCTTACTCTAGCCTCATAGCTACTGTCTTAACTCCTACTCTGGCCTAATAGTTAAGGTCTTGGACTCTTACTCTGGCCTAATAGCTACTGTCTTAACTCTTACTCTGGCCTAATAGCTACTGTCTTAACTCTTACTCTGGCCTCAGAGCTATTGTCTTAACTCTTAGTCTGGCCTAATGGTTAAGGTCTTGGACTCTTACTCTGGCCTAATGGCTACTATCTTAACTCTTACTCTGGCCTCATAGCCACTGTCTTAACTCTTAATCTGGCCTAATGGTTAAGGTCTTGGACTCTTACTCTGGCCTCATAGCTACTGTCTTAACTCTTACTCTGGCCTCATAGCTACTGTCTTAACTCTTACTCTGGCCTCATAGCTACTGTCTTAACTCTTACTCTGGCCTAATAGCTACTGTCTTAACTCTTACTCTGGCCTCATAGCTACTGTCTTAACTCTTACTCTGGCCTAATAGCTACTGTCTTAACTCTTACTCTGGCCTCATAGCTACTGTCTTAACTCTTACTCTGGCCTAATGGTTAAGGTCTTGAACTATTACTCTGGCCTCATATCTACTGTCTTAACTCTTACTCTGGGCTCATAGCTACTGTCTTAACTCTTACTCTGGCCTCATAGCTACTGTCTTCACTCTTACTCTGGCATAATGGTTAAGGTCTTGGACTCTTACTCTGGCCTCATAGCTACTGTCTTAACTCTTACTCTGGCCTCATAACTACTGTCTTAACTCTTACTCTGGCCTCATAGCTACTGTCTTAACTCTTACTCTGGCCTAATAGCTACTGTCTTAACTCTTACACTGGCCTCAGAGCTACTGTCTTAACTCTTAGTCTGGCCTAATGGTTAAGGTCTTGGACTCTTACTCTGGCCTAATAGCTACTGTATTAACTCGTACTCTGGCCTCATAGCTACTGTCTTAACTCTTACTCTGGCCTAATGGTTAAGGTCTTGGACTATTACTCTGGCCTAATAGCTACTGTCTTAACTCTTACTCTGGCCTAATAGCTACTGTCTTAACTCTTACTATGGCCTAATAGCTACTGTATTAACTCTTACTCTGGCCTCAGAGCTACTGTCTTAACTCTTAGTCTGGCCTAATGGTTAAGGTCTTGGACTCTTACTCTGGCCTAATGGCTACTATCTTAACTCTTACTCTGGCCTCATAGCCACTGTCTTAACTCTTAATCTGGCCTAATGGTTAAGGTCTTGGACTCTTACTCTGGCCTCATAGCTACTGTCTTAACTCTTACTCTGGCCTCATATCTACTGTCTTAACTCTTACTCTGGCCTCATAGCTACTGTCTTAACTCTTACTCTGGCCTCATAGCTACTGTCTTTACTCTTACTCTGGCCTAATAGCTACTGTCTTAACTCTTACTCTGGCCTAATAGCTACTGTCTTAACTCTTACTCTGGCCTCATAGCTACTGTCTTAACTCTTACTCTGGCCTAATGGTTAAGGTCTTGAACTATTACTCTGGCCTCATATCTACTGTCTTAACTCTTACTCTGGCCTCATAGCTACTGTCTTAACTCTTACTCTGGCCTCATAGCTACTGGCTTCACTCTTACTCTGGCATAATGGTTAAGGTCTTGGACTCTTACTCTGGCCTCATAGCTACTGTCTTAACTCTTACTCTGGCCTCATAACTACTGTCTTAACTCTTACTCTGGCCTCATATCTACTGTCTTAACTCTTACTCTGGCCTAATAACTACTGTCTTAACTCCTACTCTGGCCTAATAGTTAAGGTCTTGGACTCTTACTCTGGCCTAATAGCTACTGTCTTAACTCTTACACTGGCCTAATAGCTACTGTCTTAACTCTTACTCTGGCCTCATAGCTACTGTCTTAACTCTTACTCTGGCCTCATAACTACTGTCTTAACTCTTACTCTGGCCTAATGGTTAAGGTCTTGGACTCTTATTTTGGCCTCAAAGCTACTGTCTTAACTCTTAATCTGGCCTAATAACTACTGTCTTAACTCTTACACTGGCCTCATAGCTACTGTCTTAACTCTTACTCTGGCATACTAGCTACTGTCTTAACTCTTACTCTGGCCTAATAGCTACTGTCTTAACTCTTACTCTGGCCTCATAGCTACTGTCTCAACTCTTACTCTGGCCTAATGGTTAAGGTCTTGGACTCTTACTATGGCCTCATAGCTACTGTCTTAACTCTTACTCTGGCCTCATAGCTACTGTCTTAACTCTTACTCTGGCCTAATAGCTACTGTCTTAACTCTTACTCTAGCCTCATAGCTACTGTCTTAACTCCTACTCTGGCCTAATAGTTAAGGTCTTGGACTCTTACTCTGGCCTAATAGCTACTGTCTTAACTCTTACTCTGGCCTAATAGCTACTGTCTTAACTCTTACTTTGGCCTCAGAGCTACTGTCTTAACTCTTAGTCTGGCCTAATGGTTAAGGTCTTGGACTCTTACTCTGGCCTAATGGCTACTATCTTAACTCTTACTCTGGTCTCATAGCCACTGTCTTAACTCTTAATCTGGCCTAATGGTTAAGGTCTTGGACTCTTACTCTGGCCTCATATATACTGTCTTAACTCTTACTCTGGCCTCATAGCTACTGTCTTAACTCTTACTCTGGCCTCATAGCTACTGTCTTAACTCTTACTCTGGCATAATGGTTAAGGTCTTGGACTCTTACTCTGGCCTCATAGCTACTGTCTTAACTCTTACTCTGGCCTCATAACTACTGTCTTAACTCTTACTCTGGCCTCATAGCTACTGTCTTAACTCTCACTCTGGCCTAATAGCTACTGTCTTAACTCTTACACTGGCCTCATAGCTACTGTCTTAACTCTTACTCTGGCCTCATAGCTACTGTCTTAACTCTTACTCTGGCCTAATGGTTAAGGTCTTGGACTCTTACTCTGGTCTCATAGCTACTGTCTTAACTCTTACTCTGGCCTCATAGCTACTGTCTTAACTCTTACTCTGGCCTAATAGCTACTGTCTTAACTATTACACTGGCTTAATAGCTAATATCTTAACTCTTACGCTGGCCTCATAGCTACTGTCTCAACTCTTACTCTGGCCTCATAGCTACTGTCTTAACTCTTACTCTGGCCTCATAGCAACTGTCTTAACTCTTACGCTGGCCTAATGATTAAGGTCTTGGACTCTTACTCTGGCCTCATAGCTACTGTCTTAACTCTTACTCTGGCCTCATAGCTACTGTCTTAACTCTTACTCTGGCCTAATAGCTACTGTCTTAACTCTTACTCTGGCCTCATAGCTACTGTCTTAACTCTTACTCTGGCCTCATAGCTACTGTCTTAACTCTTACTCTGGCCTAATGGTTAAGGTCTTAGACTCTTACACTGGCCTAATAGCTACTGTCTTAACTCTTACTCTGGCCTCATAGCTACTGTCTTAACTCTTACTCTGGCCTCATAACTACTGTCTTAACTCTTACTCTGGCCTAATGGTTAAGGTCTTGGACTCTTACTCTGGCCTCATAGCTACTGTCTTAACTCTTAATCTGGCCTAATAACTACTGTCTTAACTCTTACTCTGGCCTCATAGCTACTGTCTTAACTCTTACTCTGGCCTCATAGCTACTGTCTTAACTCTTACTCTGGCCTAATGGTTAAGGTCTTGGACTCTTACTCTGGCCTCATAGCTACTGTCTTAACTCTTACTCTGGCATACTAGCTACTGTCTTAACTCTTACTCTGGCCTAATAGCTACTGTCTTAACTCTTACTCTGGCCTAATGGTTAAGGTCTTGGACTCTTACTCTGGCCTCATAGCTACTGTCTTAACTCTTACTCTGGCCTCATAGCTACTGTCTTAACTCTTACTCTGGCCTCATAGCTACTGTCTTAACTCTTACTCTGGCCTAATGGTTAAGGTCTTGGACTCTTACTCTTGCCTCATAGCTGCTGTCTTAACTCTTACTCTGGCCTCATAGCTACTGACTTAACTCTTACTCTGGCCTCATAGCTACTATCTTAACTCTTACTCTGGCCTAATGGTTAAGGTCTTGGACTCTTACTCTGGCCTCATAGCTACTGTCTTAACTCTTACTCTGGCCTCATAGCTACTGTCTTAACTCTTACTCTGGCCTAATAGCTACTGTCTTAACTCTTACTCTGGCCTCATAGCTACTGTCTTAACTCTTACTCTGGCCTCATAGCTACAGTCTTAACACTTACTCTGGCCTCATAGCTACTGTCTTAACTCTTACTCTGGCCTAATGAGTAAGGTCTTGGACTCTTACTCTGGCATCATAGCTACTGTCTTAACTCTTACTCTGGCCTCATAGCTACTGTCTTAACTCTTACTCTGGCCGAATAGCGACTGTCTTAACTCTTACTCTGGCCTAATAGCTACTGTCTTAACTCTTACTCTGGCCTAATAGCTACTGTCTTAACTCTTACTCTTGCCTCGTAGCTACTGTCTTAACTCTTACTCTGGCCTAAAGGTTAAGGTCTTGGACTCTTACTCTGGCCTAATAGCTACTGTCTTAACTCTTACTCTGGCCTAATGGTTAAGGTCTTAACTCTTACTCTGGCCTAATAGCTACTGTCTTAACTCTTACTCTGGCCTCATAGCTACTGTCTTAACTCTTACTCTGACCTCATATCTACTGTCTTAACTCTTACTCTGGCCTTATAGCTACTGTCTTAACTCTTACTCTGGCCTCATAGCTACTGTCTCAACTCTTACTCTGGCCTAATGGTTAAGGTCTTGGACTCTTACCATGGCCTCATAGCTACTGTCTTAACTCTTACTCTGGCCTCATAGCTACTGTCTTAACTCTTACTCTGGCCTAATAGCTACTGTCTTAACTCTTACTCTAGCCTCATAGCTACTGTCTTAACTCCTACTCTGGCCTAATAGTTAAGGTCTTGGACTCTTACTCTGGCCTAATAGCTACTGTCTTAACTCTTACTCTGGCCTAATAGCTACTGTCTTAACTCTTACTCTGGCCTCAGAGCTACTGTCTTAACTCTTAGTCTGGCCTAATGGTTAAGGTCTTGGACTCTTACTCTGGCCTAATGGCTACTATCTTAACTCTTACTCTGGCCTCATAGCCACTGTCTTAACTCTTAATCTGGCCTAATGGTTAAGGTCTTGGACTCTTACTCTGGCCTCATAGCTACTGTCTTAACTCTTACTCTGGCCTCATAGCTACTGTCTTAACTCTTACTCTGGCCTCATAGCTACTGTCTTAACTCTTACGCTGGCCTAATGATTAAGGTCTTGGACTCTTACTCTGGCCTCATAGCTACTGTCTTAACTCTTACTCTGGCCTCATAGCTACTGTCTTAACTCTTACTCTGGCCTCATAGCTACTGTCTTAACTCTTACTCTGGCCTAATAGCTACTGTCTTAACTCTTACTCTGGCCTCATAGCTACTGTCTTAACTCTTACTCTGGCCTCATAGCTACTGTCTTAACTCTTACTCTGGCCTAATGGTTAAGGTCTTAGACTCTTACACTGGCCTAATAGCTACTGTCTTAACTCTTACTCTGGCCTCATAGCTACTGTCTTAACTCTTACTCTGGCCTCATAACTACTGTCTTAACTCTTACTCTGGCCTAATGGTTAAGGTCTTGGACTCTTACTCTGGCCTCATAGCTACTGTCTTAACTCTTAATCTGGCCTAATAACTACTGTCTTAACTCTTACTCTGGCCTCATAGCTACTGTCTTAACTCTTACTCTGGCCTCATAGCTACTGTCTTAACTCTTACTCTGGCCTAATGGTTAAGGTCTTGGACTCTTACTCTGGCCTCATAGCTACTGTCTTAACTCTTACTCTGGCATACTAGCTACTGTCTTAACTCTTACTCTGGCCTAATAGCTACTGTCTTAACTCTTACTCTGGCCTAATGGTTAAGGTCTTGGACTCTTACTCTGGCCTCATAGCTACTGTCTTAACTCTTACTCTGGCCTCATAGCTACTGTCTTAACTCTTACTCTGGCCTCATAGCTACTGTCTTAACTCTTACTCTGGCCTAATGGTTAAGGTCTTGGACTCTTACTCTTGCCTCATAGCTGCTGTCTTAACTCTTACTCTGGCCTCATAGCTACTGACTTAACTCTTACTCTGGCCTCATAGCTACTATCTTAACTCTTACTCTGGCCTAATGGTTAAGGTCTTGGACTCTTACTCTGGCCTCATAGCTACTGTCTTAACTCTTACTCTGGCCTCATAGCTACTGTCTTAACTCTTACTCTGGCCTAATAGCTACTGTCTTAACTCTTACTCTGGCCTCATAGCTACTGTCTTAACTCTTACTCTGGCCTCATAGCTACTGTCTTAACACTTACTCTGGCCTCATAGCTACTGTCTTAACTCTTACTCTGGCCTAATGAGTAAGGTCTTGGACTCTTACTCTGGCATCATAGCTACTGTCTTAACTCTTACTCTGGCCTCATAGCTACTGTCTTAACTCTTACTCTGGCCGAATAGCGACTGTCTTAACTCTTACTCTGGCCTAATAGCTACTGTCTTAACTCTTACTCTGGCCTAATAGCTACTGTCTTAACTCTTACTCTTGCCTCGTAGCTACTGTCTTAACTCTTACTCTGGCCTAATGGTTAAGGTCTTGGACTCTTACTCTGGCCTAATAGCTACTGTCTTAACTCTTACTCTGGCCTAATGGTTAAGGTCTTAACTCTTACTCTGGCCTAATAGCTACTGTCTTAACTCTTACTCTGGCCTCATAGCTACTGTCTTAACTCTTACTCTGACCTCATATCTACTGTCTTAACTCTTACTCTGGCCTTATAGCTACTGTCTTAACTCTTACTCTGGCCTCATAGCTACTGTCTCAACTCTTACTCTGGCCTAATGGTTAAGGTCTTGGACTCTTACTATGGCCTCATAGCTACTGTCTTAACTCTTACTCTGGCCTCATAGCTACTGTCTTAACTCTTACTCTGGCCTAATAGCTACTGTCTTAACTCTTACTCTAGCCTCATAGCTACTGTCTTAACTCCTACTCTGGCCTAATAGTTAAGGTCTTGGACTCTTACTCTGGCCTAATAGCTACTGTCTTAACTCTTACTCTGGCCTAATAGCTACTGTCTTAACTCTTACTCTGGCCTCAGAGCTACTGTCTTAACTCTTAGTCTGGCCTAATGGTTAAGGTCTTGGACTCTTACTCTGGCCTAATGGCTACTATCTTAACTCTTACTCTGGCCTCATAGCCACTGTCTTAACTCTTAATCTGGCCTAATGGTTAAGGTCTTGGACTCTTACTCTGGCCTCATAGCTACTGTCTTAACTCTTACTCTGGCCTCATAGCTACTGTCTTAACTCTTACTCTGGCCTCATAGCTACTGTCTTAACTCTTACTCTGGCCTAATAGCTACTGTCTTAACTCTTACTCTGGCCTCATAGCTACTGTCTTAACTCTTACTCTGGCCTAATAGCTACTGTCTTAACTCTTACTCTGGCCTCATAGCTACTGTCTTAACTCTTACTCTGGCCTAATGGTTAAGGTCTTGAACTATTACTCTGGCCTCATATCTACTGTCTTAACTCTTACTCTGGGCTCATAGCTACTGTCTTAACTCTTACTCTGGCCTCATAGCTACTGTCTTCACTCTTACTCTGGCATAATGGTTAAGGTCTTGGACTCTTACTCTGGCCTCATAGCTACTGTCTTAACTCTTACTCTGGCCTCATAACTACTGTCTTAACTCTTACTCTGGCCTCATAGCTACTGTCTTAACTCTTACTCTGGCCTAATAGCTACTGTCTTAACTCTTACACTGGCCTCAGAGCTACTGTCTTAACTCTTAGTCTGGCCTAATGGTTAAGGTCTTGGACTCTTACTCTGGCCTAATAGCTACTGTATTAACTCGTACTCTGGCCTCATAGCTACTGTCTTAACTCTTACTCTGGCCTAATGGTTAAGGTCTTGGACTATTACTCTGGCCTAATAGCTACTGTCTTAACTCTTACTCTGGCCTAATAGCTACTGTCTTAACTCTTACTATGGCCTAATAGCTACTGTATTAACTCTTACTCTGGCCTCAGAGCTACTGTCTTAACTCTTAGTCTGGCCTAATGGTTAAGGTCTTGGACTCTTACTCTGGCCTAATGGCTACTATCTTAACTCTTACTCTGGCCTCATAGCCACTGTCTTAACTCTTAATCTGGCCTAATGGTTAAGGTCTTGGACTCTTACTCTGGCCTCATAGCTACTGTCTTAACTCTTACTCTGGCCTCATATCTACTGTCTTAACTCTTACTCTGGCCTCATAGCTACTGTCTTAACTCTTACTCTGGCCTCATAGCTACTGTCTTTACTCTTACTCTGGCCTAATAGCTACTGTCTTAACTCTTACTCTGGCCTAATAGCTACTGTCTTAACTCTTACTCTGGCCTCATAGCTACTGTCTTAACTCTTACTCTGGCCTAATGGTTAAGGTCTTGAACTATTACTCTGGCCTCATATCTACTGTCTTAACTCTTACTCTGGCCTCATAGCTACTGTCTTAACTCTTACTCTGGCCTCATAGCTACTGTCTTCACTCTTACTCTGGCATAATGGTTAAGGTCTTGGACTCTTACTCTGGCCTCATAGCTACTGTCTTAACTCTTACTCTGGCCTCATAACTACTGTCTTAACTCTTACTCTGGCCTCATATCTACTGTCTTAACTCTTACTCTGGCCTAATAACTACTGTCTTAACTCCTACTCTGGCCTAATAGTTAAGGTCTTGGACTCTTACTCTGGCCTAATAGCTACTGTCTTAACTCTTACACTGGCCTAATAGCTACTGTCTTAACTCTTACTCTGGCCTCATAGCTACTGTCTTAACTCTTACTCTGGCCTCATAACTACTGTCTTAACTCTTACTCTGGCCTAATGGTTAAGGTCTTGGACTCTTATTTTGGCCTCAAAGCTACTGTCTTAACTCTTAATCTGGCCTAATAACTACTGTCTTAACTCTTACACTGGCCTCATAGCTACTGTCTTAACTCTTACTCTGGCATACTAGCTACTGTCTTAACTCTTACTCTGGCCTAATAGCTACTGTCTTAACTCTTACTCTGGCCTCATAGCTACTGTCTCAACTCTTACTCTGGCCTAATGGTTAAGGTCTTGGACTCTTACTATGGCCTCATAGCTACTGTCTTAACTCTTACTCTGGCCTCATAGCTACTGTCTTAACTCTTACTCTGGCCTAATAGCTACTGTCTTAACTCTTACTCTAGCCTCATAGCTACTGTCTTAACTCCTACTCTGGCCTAATAGTTAAGGTCTTGGACTCTTACTCTGGCCTAATAGCTACTGTCTTAACTCTTACTCTGGCCTAATAGCTACTGTCTTAACTCTTACTTTGGCCTCAGAGCTACTGTCTTAACTCTTAGTCTGGCCTAATGGTTAAGGTCTTGGACTCTTACTCTGGCCTAATGGCTACTATCTTAACTCTTACTCTGGTCTCATAGCCACTGTCTTAACTCTTAATCTGGCCTAATGGTTAAGGTCTTGGACTCTTACTCTGGCCTCATATATACTGTCTTAACTCTTACTCTGGCCTCATAGCTACTGTCTTAACTCTTACTCTGGCCTCATAGCTACTGTCTTAACTCTTACTCTGGCATAATGGTTAAGGTCTTGGACTCTTACTCTGGCCTCATAGCTACTGTCTTAACTCTTACTCTGGCCTCATAACTACTGTCTTAACTCTTACTCTGGCCTCATAGCTACTGTCTTAACTCTCACTCTGGCCTAATAGCTACTGTCTTAACTCTTACACTGGCCTCATAGCTACTGTCTTAACTCTTACTCTGGCCTCATAGCTACTGTCTTAACTCTTACTCTGGCCTAATGGTTAAGGTCTTGGACTCTTACTCTGGTCTCATAGCTACTGTCTTAACTCTTACTCTGGCCTCATAGCTACTGTCTTAACTCTTACTCTGGCCTAATAGCTACTGTCTTAACTATTACACTGGCTTAATAGCTAATATCTTAACTCTTACGCTGGCCTCATAGCTACTGTCTTAACTCTTACTCTGGCCTCATAGCTACTGTCTTAACTCTTACTCTGGCCTCATAGCAACTGTCTTAACTCTTACGCTGGCCTAATGATTAAGGTCTTGGACTCTTACTCTGGCCTCATAGCTACTGTCTTAACTCTTACTCTGGCCTCATAGCTACTGTCTTAACTCTTACTCTGGCCTAATAGCTACTGTCTTAACTCTTACTCTGGCCTCATAGCTACTGTCTTAACTCTTACTCTGGCCTAATGGTTAAGGTCTTAGACTCTTACACTGGCCTAATAGCTACTGTCTTAACTCTTACTCTGGCCTCATAGCTACTGTCTTAACTCTTACTCTGGCCTCATAACTACTGTCTTAACTCTTACTCTGGCCTAATGGTTAAGGTCTTGGACTCTTACTCTGGCCTCATAGCTACTGTCTTAACTCTTAATCTGGCCTAATAACTACTGTCTTAACTCTTACTCTGGCCTCATAGCTACTGTCTTAACTCTTACTCTGGCCTCATAGCTACTGTCTTAACTCTTACTCTGGCCTAATGGTTAAGGTCTTGGACTCTTACTCTGGCCTCATAGCTACTGTCTTAACTCTTACTCTGGCATACTAGCTACTGTCTTAACTCTTACTCTGGCCTAATAGCTACTGTCTTAACTCTTACTCTGGCCTAATGGTTAAGGTCTTGGACTCTTACTCTGGCCTCATAGCTACTGTCTTAACTCTTACTCTGGCCTCATAGCTACTGTCTTAACTCTTACTCTGGCCTCATAGCTACTGTCTTAACTCTTACTCTGGCCTAATGGTTAAGGTCTTGGACTCTTACTCTTGCCTCATAGCTGCTGTCTTAACTCTTACTCTGGCCTCATAGCTACTGACTTAACTCTTACTCTGGCCTCATAGCTACTATCTTAACTCTTACTCTGGCCTAATGGTTAAGGTCTTGGACTCTTACTCTGGCCTCATAGCTACTGTCTTAACTCTTACTCTGGCCTCATAGCTACTGTCTTAACTCTTACTCTGGCCTAATAGCTACTGTCTTAACTCTTACTCTGGCCTCATAGCTACTGTCTTAACTCTTACTCTGGCCTCATAGCTACTGTCTTAACACTTACTCTGGCCTCATAGCTACTGTCTTAACTCTTACTCTGGCCTAATGAGTAAGGTCTTGGACTCTTACTCTGGCATCATAGCTACTGTCTTAACTCTTACTCTGGCCTCATAGCTACTGTCTTAACTCTTACTCTGGCCGAATAGCGACTGTCTTAACTCTTACTCTGGCCTAATAGCTACTGTCTTAACTCTTACTCTGGCCTAATAGCTACTGTCTTAACTCTTACTCTTGCCTCGTAGCTACTGTCTTAACTCTTACTCTGGCCTAATGGTTAAGGTCTTGGACTCTTACTCTGGCCTAATAGCTACTGTCTTAACTCTTACTCTGGCCTAATGGTTAAGGTCTTAACTCTTACTCTGGCCTAATAGCTACTGTCTTAACTCTTACTCTGGCCTCATAGCTACTGTCTTAACTCTTACTCTGACCTCATATCTACTGTCTTAACTCTTACTCTGGCCTTATAGCTACTGTCTTAATTCTTACTCTGGCCTCATAGCTACTGTCTCAACTCTTACTCTGGCCTAATGGTTAAGGTCTTGGACTCTTACCATGGCCTCATAGCTACTGTCTTAACTCTTACTCTGGCCTCATAGCTACTGTCTTAACTCTTACTCTGGCCTAATAGCTACTGTCTTAACTCTTACTCTAGCCTCATAGCTACTGTCTTAACTCCTACTCTGGCCTAATAGTTAAGGTCTTGGACTCTTACTCTGGCCTAATAGCTACTGTCTTAACTCTTACTCTGGCCTAATAGCTACTGTCTTAACTCTTACTCTGGCCTCAGAGCTACTGTCTTAACTCTTAGTCTGGCCTAATGGTTAAGGTCTTGGACTCTTACTCTGGCCTAATGGCTACTATCTTAACTCTTACTCTGGCCTCATAGCCACTGTCTTAACTCTTAATCTGGCCTAATGGTTAAGGTCTTGGACTCTTACTCTGGCCTCATATATACTGTCTTAACTCTTACTCTGGCCTCATAGCTACTGTCTTAACTCTTACTCTGGCCTCATAGCTACTGTCTTAACTCTTACTCTGGCATAATGGTTAAGGTCTTGGACTCTTACTCTGGCCTCATAGCTACTGTCTTAACTCTTACTCTGGCCTCATAACTACTGTCTTAACTCTTACTCTGGCCTCATAGCTACTGTCTTAACTCTCACTCTGGCCTAATAGCTACTGTCTTAACTCTTACACTGGCCTCATAGCTACTGTCTTAACTCTTACTCTGGCCTCATAGCTACTGTCTTAACTCTTACTCTGGCCTAATGGTTAAGGTCTTGGACTCTTACTCTGGTCTCATAGCTACTGTCTTAACTCTTACTCTGGCCTCATAGCTACTGTCTTAACTCTTACTCTGGCCTAATAGCTACTGTCTTAACTCTTACTCTTGCCTCGTAGCTACTGTCTTAACTCTTACTCTGGCCTAATGGTTAAGGTCTTGGACTCTTACTCTGGCCTAATAGCTACTGTCTTAACTCTTACTATGGCCTAATGGTTAAGGTCTTAACTCTTACTCTGGCCTAATAGCTACTGTCTTAACTCTTACTCTGGCCTCATAGCTACTGTCTTAACTCTTACTCTGACCTCATATCTACTGTCTTAACTCTTAGTCTGGCCTTATAGCTACTGTCTTAACTCTTACTCTGGCCTCATAGCTACTGTCTCAACTCTTACTCTGGCCTAATGGTTAAGGTCTTGGACTCTTACTATGGCCTCATAGCTACTGTCTTAACTCTTACTCTGGCCTCATAGCTACTGTCTTAACTCTTACTCTGGCCTAATAGCTACTGTCTTAACTCTTACTCTAGCCTCATAGCTACTGTCTTAACTCCTACTCTGGCCTAATAGTTAAGGTCTTGGACTCTTACTCTGGCCTAATAGCTACTGTCTTAACTCTTACTCTGGCCTAATAGCTACTGTCTTAACTCTTACTCTGGCCTCAGAGCTATTGTCTTAACTCTTAGTCTGGCCTAATGGTTAAGGTCTTGGACTCTTACTCTGGCCTAATGGCTACTATCTTAACTCTTACTCTGGCCTCATAGCCACTGTCTTAACTCTTAATCTGGCCTAATGGTTAAGGTCTTGGACTCTTACTCTGGCCTCATAGCTACTGTCTTAACTCTTACTCTGGCCTCATAGCTACTGTCTTAACTCTTACTCTGGCCTCATAGCTACTGTCTTAACTCTTACTCTGGCCTAATAGCTACTGTCTTAACTCTTACTCTGGCCTCATAGCTACTGTCTTAACTCTTACTCTGGCCTAATAGCTACTGTCTTAACTCTTACTCTGGCCTCATAGCTACTGTCTTAACTCTTACTCTGGCCTAATGGTTAAGGTCTTGAACTATTACTCTGGCCTCATATCTACTGTCTTAACTCTTACTCTGGGCTCATAGCTACTGTCTTAACTCTTACTCTGGCCTCATAGCTACTGTCTTCACTCTTACTCTGGCATAATGGTTAAGGTCTTGGACTCTTACTCTGGCCTCATAGCTACTGTCTTAACTCTTACTCTGGCCTCATAACTACTGTCTTAACTCTTACTCTGGCCTCATAGCTACTGTCTTAACTCTTACTCTGGCCTAATAGCTACTGTCTTAACTCTTACACTGGCCTCAGAGCTACTGTCTTAACTCTTAGTCTGGCCTAATGGTTAAGGTCTTGGACTCTTACTCTGGCCTAATAGCTACTGTATTAACTCGTACTCTGGCCTCATAGCTACTGTCTTAACTCTTACTCTGGCCTAATGGTTAAGGTCTTGGACTATTACTCTGGCCTAATAGCTACTGTCTTAACTCTTACTCTGGCCTAATAGCTACTGTCTTAACTCTTACTATGGCCTAATAGCTACTGTATTAACTCTTACTCTGGCCTCAGAGCTACTGTCTTAACTCTTAGTCTGGCCTAATGGTTAAGGTCTTGGACTCTTACTCTGGCCTAATGGCTACTATCTTAACTCTTACTCTGGCCTCATAGCCACTGTCTTAACTCTTAATCTGGCCTAATGGTTAAGGTCTTGGACTCTTACTCTGGCCTCATAGCTACTGTCTTAACTCTTACTCTGGCCTCATATCTACTGTCTTAACTCTTACTCTGGCCTCATAGCTACTGTCTTAACTCTTACTCTGGCCTCATAGCTACTGTCTTTACTCTTACTCTGGCCTAATAGCTACTGTCTTAACTCTTACTCTGGCCTAATAGCTACTGTCTTAACTCTTACTCTGGCCTCATAGCTACTGTCTTAACTCTTACTCTGGCCTAATGGTTAAGGTCTTGAACTATTACTCTGGCCTCATATCTACTGTCTTAACTCTTACTCTGGCCTCATAGCTACTGTCTTAACTCTTACTCTGGCCTCATAGCTACTGTCTTCACTCTTACTCTGGCATAATGGTTAAGGTCTTGGACTCTTACTCTGGCCTCATAGCTACTGTCTTAACTCTTACTCTGGCCTCATAACTACTGTCTTAACTCTTACTCTGGCCTCATATCTACTGTCTTAACTCTTACTCTGGCCTAATAACTACTGTCTTAACTCCTACTCTGGCCTAATAGTTAAGGTCTTGGACTCTTACTCTGGCCTAATAGCTACTGTCTTAACTCTTACACTGGCCTAATAGCTACTGTCTTAACTCTTACTCTGGCCTCATAGCTACTGTCTTAACTCTTACTCTGGCCTCATAACTACTGTCTTAACTCTTACTCTGGCCTAATGGTTAAGGTCTTGGACTCTTATTTTGGCCTCAAAGCTACTGTCTTAACTCTTAATCTGGCCTAATAACTACTGTCTTAACTCTTACACTGGCCTCATAGCTACTGTCTTAACTCTTACTCTGGCATACTAGCTACTGTCTTAACTCTTACTCTGGCCTAATAGCTACTGTCTTAACTCTTACTCTGGCCTCATAGCTACTGTCTCAACTCTTACTCTGGCCTAATGGTTAAGGTCTTGGACTCTTACTATGGCCTCATAGCTACTGTCTTAACTCTTACTCTGGCCTCATAGCTACTGTCTTAACTCTTACTCTGGCCTAATAGCTACTGTCTTAACTCTTACTCTAGCCTCATAGCTACTGTCTTAACTCCTACTCTGGCCTAATAGTTAAGGTCTTGGACTCTTACTCTGGCCTAATAGCTACTGTCTTAACTCTTACTCTGGCCTAATAGCTACTGTCTTAACTCTTACTTTGGCCTCAGAGCTACTGTCTTAACTCTTAGTCTGGCCTAATGGTTAAGGTCTTGGACTCTTACTCTGGCCTAATGGCTACTATCTTAACTCTTACTCTGGTCTCATAGCCACTGTCTTAACTCTTAATCTGGCCTAATGGTTAAGGTCTTGGACTCTTACTCTGGCCTCATATATACTGTCTTAACTCTTACTCTGGCCTCATAGCTACTGTCTTAACTCTTACTCTGGCCTCATAGCTACTGTCTTAACTCTTACTCTGGCATAATGGTTAAGGTCTTGGACTCTTACTCTGGCCTCATAGCTACTGTCTTAACTCTTACTCTGGCCTCATAACTACTGTCTTAACTCTTACTCTGGCCTCATAGCTACTGTCTTAACTCTCACTCTGGCCTAATAGCTACTGTCTTAACTCTTACACTGGCCTCATAGCTACTGTCTTAACTCTTACTCTGGCCTCATAGCTACTGTCTTAACTCTTACTCTGGCCTAATGGTTAAGGTCTTGGACTCTTACTCTGGTCTCATAGCTACTGTCTTAACTCTTACTCTGGCCTCATAGCTACTGTCTTAACTCTTACTCTGGCCTAATAGCTACTGTCTTAACTATTACACTGGCTTAATAGCTAATATCTTAACTCTTACGCTGGCCTCATAGCTACTGTCTCAACTCTTACTCTGGCCTCATAGCTACTGTCTTAACTCTTACTCTGGCCTCATAGCAACTGTCTTAACTCTTACGCTGGCCTAATGATTAAGGTCTTGGACTCTTACTCTGGCCTCATAGCTACTGTCTTAACTCTTACTCTGGCCTCATAGCTACTGTCTTAACTCTTACTCTGGCCTAATAGCTACTGTCTTAACTCTTACTCTGGCCTCATAGCTACTGTCTTAACTCTTACTCTGGCCTCATAGCTACTGTCTTAACTCTTACTCTGGCCTAATGGTTAAGGTCTTAGACTCTTACACTGGCCTAATAGCTACTGTCTTAACTCTTACTCTGGCCTCATAGCTACTGTCTTAACTCTTACTCTGGCCTCATAACTACTGTCTTAACTCTTACTCTGGCCTAATGGTTAAGGTCTTGGACTCTTACTCTGGCCTCATAGCTACTGTCTTAACTCTTAATCTGGCCTAATAACTACTGTCTTAACTCTTACTCTGGCCTCATAGCTACTGTCTTAACTCTTACTCTGGCCTCATAGCTACTGTCTTAACTCTTACTCTGGCCTAATGGTTAAGGTCTTGGACTCTTACTCTGGCCTCATAGCTACTGTCTTAACTCTTACTCTGGCATACTAGCTACTGTCTTAACTCTTACTCTGGCCTAATAGCTACTGTCTTAACTCTTACTCTGGCCTAATGGTTAAGGTCTTGGACTCTTACTCTGGCCTCATAGCTACTGTCTTAACTCTTACTCTGGCCTCATAGCTACTGTCTTAACTCTTACTCTGGCCTCATAGCTACTGTCTTAACTCTTACTCTGGCCTAATGGTTAAGGTCTTGGACTCTTACTCTTGCCTCATAGCTGCTGTCTTAACTCTTACTCTGGCCTCATAGCTACTGACTTAACTCTTACTCTGGCCTCATAGCTACTATCTTAACTCTTACTCTGGCCTAATGGTTAAGGTCTTGGACTCTTACTCTGGCCTCATAGCTACTGTCTTAACTCTTACTCTGGCCTCATAGCTACTGTCTTAACTCTTACTCTGGCCTAATAGCTACTGTCTTAACTCTTACTCTGGCCTCATAGCTACTGTCTTAACTCTTACTCTGGCCTCAAAGCTACAGTCTTAACACTTACTCTGGCCTCATAGCTACTGTCTTAACTCTTACTCTGGCCTAATGAGTAAGGTCTTGGACTCTTACTCTGGCATCATAGCTACTGTCTTAACTCTTACTCTGGCCTCATAGCTACTGTCTTAACTCTTACTCTGGCCGAATAGCGACTGTCTTAACTCTTACTCTGGCCTAATAGCTACTGTCTTAACTCTTACTCTGGCCTAATAGCTACTGTCTTAACTCTTACTCTTGCCTCGTAGCTACTGTCTTAACTCTTACTCTGGCCTAAAGGTTAAGGTCTTGGACTCTTACTCTGGCCTAATAGCTACTGTCTTAACTCTTACTCTGGCCTAATGGTTAAGGTCTTAACTCTTACTCTGGCCTAATAGCTACTGTCTTAACTCTTACTCTGGCCTCATAGCTACTGTCTTAACTCTTACTCTGACCTCATATCTACTGTCTTAACTCTTACTCTGGCCTTATAGCTACTGTCTTAACTCTTACTCTGGCCTCATAGCTACTGTCTCAACTCTTACTCTGGCCTAATGGTTAAGGTCTTGGACTCTTACCATGGCCTCATAGCTACTGTCTTAACTCTTACTCTGGCCTCATAGCTACTGTCTTAACTCTTACTCTGGCCTAATAGCTACTGTCTTAACTCTTACTCTAGCCTCATAGCTACTGTCTTAACTCCTACTCTGGCCTAATAGTTAAGGTCTTGGACTCTTACTCTGGCCTAATAGCTACTGTCTTAACTCTTACTCTGGCCTAATAGCTACTGTCTTAACTCTTACTCTGGCCTCAGAGCTACTGTCTTAACTCTTAGTCTGGCCTAATGGTTAAGGTCTTGAACTCTTACTCTGGCCTAATGGCTACTATCTTAACTCTTACTCTGGCCTCATAGCCACTGTCTTAACTCTTAATCTGGCCTAATGGTTAAGGTCTTGGACTCTTACTCTGGCCTCATAGCTACTGTCTTAACTCTTACTCTGGCCTCATAGCTACTGTCTTAACTCTTACTCTGGCCTCATAGCTACTGTCTTAACTCTTACGCTGGCCTAATGATTAAGGTCTTGGACTCTTACTCTGGCCTCATAGCTACTGTCTTAACTCTTACTCTGGCCTCATAGCTACTGTCTTAACTCTTACTCTGGCCTCATAGCTACTGTCTTAACTCTTACTCTGGCCTAATAGCTACTGTCTTAACTCTTACTCTGGCCTCATAGCTACTGTCTTAACTCTTACTCTGGCCTCATAGCTACTGTCTTAACTCTTACTCTGGCCTAATGGTTAAGGTCTTAGACTCTTACACTGGCCTAATAGCTACTGTCTTAACTCTTACTCTGGCCTCATAGCTACTGTCTTAACTCTTACTCTGGCCTCATAACTACTGTCTTAACTCTTACTCTGGCCTAATGGTTAAGGTCTTGGACTCTTACTCTGGCCTCATAGCTACTGTCTTAACTCTTAATCTGGCCTAATAACTACTGTCTTAACTCTTACTCTGGCCTCATAGCTACTGTCTTAACTCTTACTCTGGCCTCATAGCTACTGTCTTAACTCTTACTCTGGCCTAATGGTTAAGGTCTTGGACTCTTACTCTGGCCTCATAGCTACTGTCTTAACTCTTACTCTGGCATACTAGCTACTGTCTTAACTCTTACTCTGGCCTAATAGCTACTGTCTTAACTCTTACTCTGGCCTAATGGTTAAGGTCTTGGACTCTTACTCTGGCCTCATAGCTACTGTCTTAACTCTTACTCTGGCCTCATAGCTACTGTCTTAACTCTTACTCTGGCCTCATAGCTACTGTCTTAACTCTTACTCTGGCCTAATGGTTAAGGTCTTGGACTCTTACTCTTGCCTCATAGCTGCTGTCTTAACTCTTACTCTGGCCTCATAGCTACTGACTTAACTCTTACTCTGGCCTCATAGCTACTATCTTAACTCTTACTCTGGCCTAATGGTTAAGGTCTTGGACTCTTACTCTGGCCTCATAGCTACTGTCTTAACTCTTACTCTGGCCTCATAGCTACTGTCTTAACTCTTACTCTGGCCTAATAGCTACTGTCTTAACTCTTACTCTGGCCTCATAGCTACTGTCTTAACTCTTACTCTGGCCTCATAGCTACTGTCTTAACACTTACTCTGGCCTCATAGCTACTGTCTTAACTCTTACTCTGGCCTAATGAGTAAGGTCTTGGACTCTTACTCTGGCATCATAGCTACTGTCTTAACTCTTACTCTGGCCTCATAGCTACTGTCTTAACTCTTACTCTGGCCGAATAGCGACTGTCTTAACTCTTACTCTGGCCTAATAGCTACTGTCTTAACTCTTACTCTGGCCTAATAGCTACTGTCTTAACTCTTACTCTTGCCTCGTAGCTACTGTCTTAACTCTTACTCTGGCCTAATGGTTAAGGTCTTGGACTCTTACTCTGGCCTAATAGCTACTGTCTTAACTCTTACTCTGGCCTAATGGTTAAGGTCTTAACTCTTACTCTGGCCTAATAGCTACTGTCTTAACTCTTACTCTGGCCTCATAGCTACTGTCTTAACTCTTACTCTGACCTCATATCTACTGTCTTAACTCTTACTCTGGCCTTATAGCTACTGTCTTAACTCTTACTCTGGCCTCATAGCTACTGTCTCAACTCTTACTCTGGCCTAATGGTTAAGGTCTTGGACTCTTACTATGGCCTCATAGCTACTGTCTTAACTCTTACTCTGGCCTCATAGCTACTGTCTTAACTCTTACTCTGGCCTAATAGCTACTGTCTTAACTCTTACTCTAGCCTCATAGCTACTGTCTTAACTCCTACTCTGGCCTAATAGTTAAGGTCTTGGACTCTTACTCTGGCCTAATAGCTACTGTCTTAACTCTTACTCTGGCCTAATAGCTACTGTCTTAACTCTTACTCTGGCCTCAGAGCTACTGTCTTAACTCTTAGTCTGGCCTAATGGTTAAGGTCTTGGACTCTTACTCTGGCCTAATGGCTACTATCTTAACTCTTACTCTGGCCTCATAGCCACTGTCTTAACTCTTAATCTGGCCTAATGGTTAAGGTCTTGGACTCTTACTCTGGCCTCATAGCTACTGTCTTAACTCTTACTCTGGCCTCATAGCTACTGTCTTAACTCTTACTCTGGCCTCATAGCTACTGTCTTAACTCTTACTCTGGCCTAATAGCTACTGTCTTAACTCTTACTCTGGCCTCATAGCTACTGTCTTAACTCTTACTCTGGCCTAATAGCTACTGTCTTAACTCTTACTCTGGCCTCATAGCTACTGTCTTAACTCTTACTCTGGCCTAATGGTTAAGGTCTTGAACTATTACTCTGGCCTCATATCTACTGTCTTAACTCTTACTCTGGGCTCATAGCTACTGTCTTAACTCTTACTCTGGCCTCATAGCTACTGTCTTCACTCTTACTCTGGCATAATGGTTAAGGTCTTGGACTCTTACTCTGGCCTCATAGCTACTGTCTTAACTCTTACTCTGGCCTCATAACTACTGTCTTAACTCTTACTCTGGCCTCATAGCTACTGTCTTAACTCTTACTCTGGCCTAATAGCTACTGTCTTAACTCTTACACTGGCCTCAGAGCTACTGTCTTAACTCTTAGTCTGGCCTAATGGTTAAGGTCTTGGACTCTTACTCTGGCCTAATAGCTACTGTATTAACTCGTACTCTGGCCTCATAGCTACTGTCTTAACTCTTACTCTGGCCTAATGGTTAAGGTCTTGGACTATTACTCTGGCCTAATAGCTACTGTCTTAACTCTTACTCTGGCCTAATAGCTACTGTCTTAACTCTTACTATGGCCTAATAGCTACTGTATTAACTCTTACTCTGGCCTCAGAGCTACTGTCTTAACTCTTAGTCTGGCCTAATGGTTAAGGTCTTGGACTCTTACTCTGGCCTAATGGCTACTATCTTAACTCTTACTCTGGCCTCATAGCCACTGTCTTAACTCTTAATCTGGCCTAATGGTTAAGGTCTTGGACTCTTACTCTGGCCTCATAGCTACTGTCTTAACTCTTACTCTGGCCTCATATCTACTGTCTTAACTCTTACTCTGGCCTCATAGCTACTGTCTTAACTCTTACTCTGGCCTCATAGCTACTGTCTTTACTCTTACTCTGGCCTAATAGCTACTGTCTTAACTCTTACTCTGGCCTAATAGCTACTGTCTTAACTCTTACTCTGGCCTCATAGCTACTGTCTTAACTCTTACTCTGGCCTAATGGTTAAGGTCTTGAACTATTACTCTGGCCTCATATCTACTGTCTTAACTCTTACTCTGGCCTCATAGCTACTGTCTTAACTCTTACTCTGGCCTCATAGCTACTGTCTTCACTCTTACTCTGGCATAATGGTTAAGGTCTTGGACTCTTACTCTGGCCTCATAGCTACTGTCTTAACTCTTACTCTGGCCTCATAACTACTGTCTTAACTCTTACTCTGGCCTCATATCTACTGTCTTAACTCTTACTCTGGCCTAATAACTACTGTCTTAACTCCTACTCTGGCCTAATAGTTAAGGTCTTGGACTCTTACTCTGGCCTAATAGCTACTGTCTTAACTCTTACACTGGCCTAATAGCTACTGTCTTAACTCTTACTCTGGCCTCATAGCTACTGTCTTAACTCTTACTCTGGCCTCATAACTACTGTCTTAACTCTTACTCTGGCCTAATGGTTAAGGTCTTGGACTCTTATTTTGGCCTCAAAGCTACTGTCTTAACTCTTAATCTGGCCTAATAACTACTGTCTTAACTCTTACACTGGCCTCATAGCTACTGTCTTAACTCTTACTCTGGCATACTAGCTACTGTCTTAACTCTTACTCTGGCCTAATAGCTACTGTCTTAACTCTTACTCTGGCCTCATAGCTACTGTCTCAACTCTTACTCTGGCCTAATGGTTAAGGTCTTGGACTCTTACTATGGCCTCATAGCTACTGTCTTAACTCTTACTCTGGCCTCATAGCTACTGTCTTAACTCTTACTCTGGCCTAATAGCTACTGTCTTAACTCTTACTCTAGCCTCATAGCTACTGTCTTAACTCCTACTCTGGCCTAATAGTTAAGGTCTTGGACTCTTACTCTGGCCTAATAGCTACTGTCTTAACTCTTACTCTGGCCTAATAGCTACTGTCTTAACTCTTACTTTGGCCTCAGAGCTACTGTCTTAACTCTTAGTCTGGCCTAATGGTTAAGGTCTTGGACTCTTACTCTGGCCTAATGGCTACTATCTTAACTCTTACTCTGGTCTCATAGCCACTGTCTTAACTCTTAATCTGGCCTAATGGTTAAGGTCTTGGACTCTTACTCTGGCCTCATATATACTGTCTTAACTCTTACTCTGGCCTCATAGCTACTGTCTTAACTCTTACTCTGGCCTCATAGCTACTGTCTTAACTCTTACTCTGGCATAATGGTTAAGGTCTTGGACTCTTACTCTGGCCTCATAGCTACTGTCTTAACTCTTACTCTGGCCTCATAACTACTGTCTTAACTCTTACTCTGGCCTCATAGCTACTGTCTTAACTCTCACTCTGGCCTAATAGCTACTGTCTTAACTCTTACACTGGCCTCATAGCTACTGTCTTAACTCTTACTCTGGCCTCATAGCTACTGTCTTAACTCTTACTCTGGCCTAATGGTTAAGGTCTTGGACTCTTACTCTGGTCTCATAGCTACTGTCTTAACTCTTACTCTGGCCTCATAGCTACTGTCTTAACTCTTACTCTGGCCTAATAGCTACTGTCTTAACTATTACACTGGCTTAATAGCTAATATCTTAACTCTTACGCTGGCCTCATAGCTACTGTCTTAACTCTTACTCTGGCCTCATAGCTACTGTCTTAACTCTTACTCTGGCCTCATAGCAACTGTCTTAACTCTTACGCTGGCCTAATGATTAAGGTCTTGGACTCTTACTCTGGCCTCATAGCTACTGTCTTAACTCTTACTCTGGCCTCATAGCTACTGTCTTAACTCTTACTCTGGCCTAATAGCTACTGTCTTAACTCTTACTCTGGCCTCATAGCTACTGTCTTAACTCTTACTCTGGCCTAATGGTTAAGGTCTTAGACTCTTACACTGGCCTAATAGCTACTGTCTTAACTCTTACTCTGGCCTCATAGCTACTGTCTTAACTCTTACTCTGGCCTCATAACTACTGTCTTAACTCTTACTCTGGCCTAATGGTTAAGGTCTTGGACTCTTACTCTGGCCTCATAGCTACTGTCTTAACTCTTAATCTGGCCTAATAACTACTGTCTTAACTCTTACTCTGGCCTCATAGCTACTGTCTTAACTCTTACTCTGGCCTCATAGCTACTGTCTTAACTCTTACTCTGGCCTAATGGTTAAGGTCTTGGACTCTTACTCTGGCCTCATAGCTACTGTCTTAACTCTTACTCTGGCATACTAGCTACTGTCTTAACTCTTACTCTGGCCTAATAGCTACTGTCTTAACTCTTACTCTGGCCTAATGGTTAAGGTCTTGGACTCTTACTCTGGCCTCATAGCTACTGTCTTAACTCTTACTCTGGCCTCATAGCTACTGTCTTAACTCTTACTCTGGCCTCATAGCTACTGTCTTAACTCTTACTCTGGCCTAATGGTTAAGGTCTTGGACTCTTACTCTTGCCTCATAGCTGCTGTCTTAACTCTTACTCTGGCCTCATAGCTACTGACTTAACTCTTACTCTGGCCTCATAGCTACTATCTTAACTCTTACTCTGGCCTAATGGTTAAGGTCTTGGACTCTTACTCTGGCCTCATAGCTACTGTCTTAACTCTTACTCTGGCCTCATAGCTACTGTCTTAACTCTTACTCTGGCCTAATAGCTACTGTCTTAACTCTTACTCTGGCCTCATAGCTACTGTCTTAACTCTTACTCTGGCCTCATAGCTACTGTCTTAACACTTACTCTGGCCTCATAGCTACTGTCTTAACTCTTACTCTGGCCTAATGAGTAAGGTCTTGGACTCTTACTCTGGCATCATAGCTACTGTCTTAACTCTTACTCTGGCCTCATAGCTACTGTCTTAACTCTTACTCTGGCCGAATAGCGACTGTCTTAACTCTTACTCTGGCCTAATAGCTACTGTCTTAACTCTTACTCTGGCCTAATAGCTACTGTCTTAACTCTTACTCTTGCCTCGTAGCTACTGTCTTAACTCTTACTCTGGCCTAATGGTTAAGGTCTTGGACTCTTACTCTGGCCTAATAGCTACTGTCTTAACTCTTACTCTGGCCTAATGGTTAAGGTCTTAACTCTTACTCTGGCCTAATAGCTACTGTCTTAACTCTTACTCTGGCCTCATAGCTACTGTCTTAACTCTTACTCTGACCTCATATCTACTGTCTTAACTCTTACTCTGGCCTTATAGCTACTGTCTTAATTCTTACTCTGGCCTCATAGCTACTGTCTCAACTCTTACTCTGGCCTAATGGTTAAGGTCTTGGACTCTTACCATGGCCTCATAGCTACTGTCTTAACTCTTACTCTGGCCTCATAGCTACTGTCTTAACTCTTACTCTGGCCTAATAGCTACTGTCTTAACTCTTACTCTAGCCTCATAGCTACTGTCTTAACTCCTACTCTGGCCTAATAGTTAAGGTCTTGGACTCTTACTCTGGCCTAATAGCTACTGTCTTAACTCTTACTCTGGCCTAATAGCTACTGTCTTAACTCTTACTCTGGCCTCAGAGCTACTGTCTTAACTCTTAGTCTGGCCTAATGGTTAAGGTCTTGGACTCTTACTCTGGCCTAATGGCTACTATCTTAACTCTTACTCTGGCCTCATAGCCACTGTCTTAACTCTTAATCTGGCCTAATGGTTAAGGTCTTGGACTCTTACTCTGGCCTCATAGCTACTGTCTTAACTCTTACTCTGGCCTCATAGCTACTGTCTTAACTCTTACTCTGGCCTCATAGCTACTGTCTTAACTCTTACTCTGGCCTAATAGCTACTGTCTTAACTCTTACTCTGGCCTCATAGCTACTGTCTTAACTCTTACTCTGGCCTAATAGCTACTGTCTTAACTCTTACTCTGGCCTCATAGCTACTGTCTTAACTCTTACTCTGGCCTAATGGTTAAGGTCTTGAACTATTACTCTGGCCTCATATCTACTGTCTTAACTCTTACTCTGGGCTCATAGCTACTGTCTTAACTCTTACTCTGGCCTCATAGCTACTGTCTTCACTCTTACTCTGGCATAATGGTTAAGGTCTTGGACTCTTACTCTGGCCTCATAGCTACTGTCTTAACTCTTACTCTGGCCTCATAACTACTGTCTTAACTCTTACTCTGGCCTCATAGCTACTGTCTTAACTCTTACTCTGGCCTAATAGCTACTGTCTTAACTCTTACACTGGCCTCAGAGCTACTGTCTTAACTCTTAGTCTGGCCTAATGGTTAAGGTCTTGGACTCTTACTCTGGCCTAATAGCTACTGTATTAACTCGTACTCTGGCCTCATAGCTACTGTCTTAACTCTTACTCTGGCCTAATGGTTAAGGTCTTGGACTATTACTCTGGCCTAATAGCTACTGTCTTAACTCTTACTCTGGCCTAATAGCTACTGTCTTAACTCTTACTATGGCCTAATAGCTACTGTATTAACTCTTACTCTGGCCTCAGAGCTACTGTCTTAACTCTTAGTCTGGCCTAATGGTTAAGGTCTTGGACTCTTACTCTGGCCTAATGGCTACTATCTTAACTCTTACTCTGGCCTCATAGCCACTGTCTTAACTCTTAATCTGGCCTAATGGTTAAGGTCTTGGACTCTTACTCTGGCCTCATAGCTACTGTCTTAACTCTTACTCTGGCCTCATAGCTACTGTCTTAACTCTTACTCTGGCCTCATATCTACTGTCTTAACTCTTACTCTGGCCTCATAGCTACTGTCTTAACTCTTACTCTGGCCTCATAGCTACTGTCTTTACTCTTACTCTGGCCTAATAGCTACTGTCTTAACTCTTACTCTGGCCTAATAGCTACTGTCTTAACTCTTACTCTGGCCTCATAGCTACTGTCTTAACTCTTACTCTGGCCTAATGGTTAAGGTCTTGAACTATTACTCTGGCCTCATATCTACTGTCTTAACTCTTACTCTGGCCTCATAGCTACTGTCTTAACTCTTACTCTGGCCTCATAGCTACTGTCTTCACTCTTACTCTGGCATAATGGTTAAGGTCTTGGACTCTTACTCTGGCCTCATAGCTACTGTCTTAACTCTTACTCTGGCCTCATAACTACTGTCCTAACTCTTACTCTGGCCTCATATCTACTGTCTTAACTCTTACTCTGGCCTAATAACTACTGTCTTAACTCTTACACTGGCCTCAGAGCTACTGTCTTAACTCTTAGTCTGGCCTAATGGTTAAGGTCTTGGACTCTTACTCTGGCCTAATAGCTACTGTATTAACTCGTACTCTGGCCTCATAGCCACTGTCTTAACTCTTACTCTGGCCTAATGGTTAAGGTCTTGGACTCTTACTCTGGCCTCATATATACTGTCTTAACTCTTACTCTGGCCTCATAGCTACTGTCTTAACTCTTACTCTGGCCTCATAGCTACTGTCTTAACTCTTACTCTGGCCTAATAGCTACTGTCTTAACTCTTACTCTGGCCTCATAGCTACGGTCTTAACTCTTACTCTGGACTAATAGCTACTGTCTTAACTCTTACTCTGGCCTCATAGCTACTGTCTTAACTCTTACTCTGGCCTAATGGTTAAGGTCTTGAACTATTACTCTGGCCTCATATCTACTGTCTTAACTCTTACTCTGGGCTCATAGCTACTGTCTTAACTCTTACTCTGGCCTCATAGCTACTGTCTTAACTCCTACTCTGGCCTAATAGTTAAGGTCTTGGACTCTTACTCTGGCCTAATAGCTACTGTCTTAACTCTTACTCTGGCCTAATAGCTACTGTCTTAACTCTTACTCTGGCCTCAGAGCTACTGTCTTAACTCTTAGTCTGGCCTAATGGTTAAGGTCTTGGACTCTTACTCTGGCCTAATGGCTACTATCTTAACTCTTACTCTGGCCTCATAGCCACTGTCTTAACTCTTAATCTGGCCTAATGGTTAAGGTCTTGGACTCTTACTCTGGCCTCATAGCTACTGTCTTAACTCTTACTCTGGCCTCATAGCTACTGTCTTAACTCTTACTCTGGCCTAATAGCTACTGTCTTAACTCTTACTCTGGCCTCATAGCTACTGTCTTAACTCTTACTCTGGCCTAATAGCTACTGTCTTAACTCTGACTCTGGCCTCATAGCTACTGTCTTAACTCTTACTCTGGCCTAATGGTTAAGGTCTTGAACTATTACTCTGGCCTCATATCTACTGTCTTAACTCTTACTCTGGGCTCATAGCTACTGTCTTAACTCTTACTCTGGCCTCATAGCTACTGTCTTCACTCTTACTCTGGCATAATGGTTAAGGTCTTGGACTCTTACTCTGGCCTCATAGCTACTGTCTTAACTCTTACTCTGGCCTCATAACTACTGTCTTAACTCTTACTCTGGCCTCATAGCTACTGTCTTAACTCTTACTCTGGCCTAATAGCTACTGTCTTAACTCTTACACTGGCCTCAGAGCTACTGTCTTAACTCTTAGTCTGGCCTAATGGTTAAGGTCTTGGACTCTTACTCTGGCCTAATAGCTACTGTATTAACTCGTACTCTGGCCTCATAGCTACTGTCTTAACTCTTACTCTGGCCTAATGGTTAAGGTCTTGGACTATTACTCTGGCCTAATAGCTACTGTCTTAACTCTTACTCTGGCCTAATAGCTACTGTCTTAACTCTTACTATGGCCTAATAGCTACTGTATTAACTCTTACTCTGGCCTCAGAGCTACTGTCTTAACTCTTAGTCTGGCCTAATGGTTAAGGTCTTGGACTCTTACTCTGGCCTAATGGCTACTATCTTAACTCTTACTCTGGCCTCATAGCCACTGTCTTAACTCTTAATCTGGCCTAATGGTTAAGGTCTTGGACTCTTACTCTGGCCTCATAGCTACTGTCTTAACTCTTACTCTGGCCTCATAGCTACTGTCTTAACTCTTACTCTGGCCTCATATCTACTGTCTTAACTCTTACTCTGGCCTCATAGCTACTGTCTTAACTCTTACTCTGGCCTCATAGCTACTGTCTTTACTCTTACTCTGGCCTAATAGCTACTGTCTTAACTCTTACTCTGGCCTAATAGCTACTGTCTTAACTCTTACTCTGGCCTCATAGCTACTGTCTTAACTCTTACTCTGGCCTAATGGTTAAGGTCTTGAACTATTACTCTGGCCTCATATCTACTGTCTTAACTCTTACTCTGGCCTCATAGCTACTGTCTTAACTCTTACTCTGGCCTCATAGCTACTGTCTTCACTCTTACTCTGGCATAATGGTTAAGGTCTTGGACTCTTACTCTGGCCTCATAGCTACTGTCTTAACTCTTACTCTGGCCTCATAACTACTGTCTTAACTCTTACTCTGGCCTCATATCTACTGTCTTAACTCTTACTCTGGCCTAATAACTACTGTCTTAACTCTTACACTGGCCTCAGAGCTACTGTCTTAACTCTTAGTCTGGCCTAATGGTTAAGGTCTTGGACTCTTACTCTGGCCTAATAGCTACTGTATTAACTCGTACTCTGGCCTCATAGCCACTGTCTTAACTCTTACTCTGGCCTAATGGTTAAGGTCTTGGACTCTTACTCTGGCCTCATAGCTACTGTCTTAACTCTTACTCTGGCCTCATAGCTACTGTCTTAACTCTTACTCTGGCCTCATAGCTACTGTCTTAACTCTTACTCTGGCCTAATAGCTACTGTCTTAACTCTTACTCTGGCCTCATAGCTACGGTCTTAACTCTTACTCTGGACTAATAGCTACTGTCTTAACTCTTACTCTGGCCTCATAGCTACTGTCTTAACTCTTACTCTGGCCTAATGGTTAAGGTCTTGAACTATTACTCTGGCCTCATATCTACTGTCTTAACTCTTACTCTGGGCTCATAGCTACTGTCTTAACTCTTACTCTGGCCTCATAGCTACTGTCTTCACTCTTACTCTGGCATAATGGTTAAGGTCTTGGACTCTTACTCTGGCCTCATAGCTACTGTCTTAACTCTTACTCTGGCCTCATAACTACTGTCTTAACTCTTACTCTGGCCTCATAGCTACTGTCTTAACTCTTACTCTGGCCTAATAGCTACTGTCTTAACTCTTACACTGGCCTCAGAGCTACTGTCTTAACTCTTAGTCTGGCCTAATGGTTAAGGTCTTGGACTCTTACTCTGGCCTAATAGCTACTGTATTAACTCGTACTCTGGCCTCATAGCTACTGTCTTAACTCTTACTCTGGCCTAATGGTTAAGGTCTTGGACTATTACTCTGGCCTAATAGCTACTGTCTTAACTCTTACTCTGGCCTAATAGCTACTGTCTTAACTCTTACTCTGGCCTAATAGCTACTGTCTTAACTCTTACTCTGGCCTCAGAGCTACTGTCTTAACTCTTAGTCTGGCCTAATGGTTAAGGTCTTGGACTCTTACTCTGGCCTAATGGCTACTATCTTAACTCTTACTCTGGCCTCATAGCCACTGTCTTAACTCTTAATCTGGCCTAATGGTTAAGGTCTTGGACTCTTACTCTGGCCTCATAGCTACTGTCTTAACTCTTACTCTGGCCTCATAGCTACTGTCTTAACTCTTACTCTGGCCTCATATCTACTGTCTTAACTCTTACTCTGGCCTCATAGCTACTGTCTTAACTCTTACTCTGGCCTCATAGCTACTGTCTTTACTCTTACTCTGGCCTAATAGCTACTGTCTTAACTCTTACTCTGGCCTAATAGCTACTGTCTTAACTCTTACTCTGGCCTCATAGCTACTGTCTTAACTCTTACTCTGGCCTAATGGTTAAGGTCTTGAACTATTACTCTGGCCTCATATCTACTGTCTTAACTCTTACTCTGGCCTCATAGCTACTGTCTTCACTCTTACTCTGGCATAATGGTTAAGGTCTTGGACTCTTACTCTGGCCTCATAGCTACTGTCTTAACTCTTACTCTGGCCTCATAACTACTGTCTTAACTCTTACTCTGGCCTCATAGCTTCTGTCTTAACTCTTACTCTGGCCTAATAGCTACTGTCTTAACTCTTACACTGGCCTCAGAGCTACTGTCTTAACTCTTAGTCTGGCCTAATGGTTAAGGTCTTGGACTCTTACTCTGGCCTAATAGCTACTGTATTAACTCGTACTCTGGCCTCATAGCCACTGTCTTAACTCTTACTCTGGCCTAATGGTTAAGGTCTTGGACTCTTACTCTGGCCTCATATATACTGTCTTAACTCTTACTCTGGCCTCATAGCTACTGTCTTAACTCTTACTCTGGCCTCATAGCTACTGTCTTAACTCTTACTCTGGCATAATGGTTAAGGTCTTGGACTCTTACTCTGGCCTCATAGCTACTGTCTTAACTCTTACTCTGGCCTCATAACTACTGTCTTAACTCTTACTCTGGCCTCATAGCTACTGTCTTAACTCTCACTCTGGCCTAATAGCTACTGTCTTAACTCTTACACTGGCCTCATAGCAACTGTCTTAACTCTTACTCTGGCCTCATAGCTACTGTCTTAACTCTTACTCTGGCCTAATGGTTAAGGTCTTGGACTCTTACTCTGGTCTCATAGCTACTGTCTTAACTCTTACTCTGGCCTCATAGCTACTGTCTTAACTCTTACTCTGGCCTAATAGCTACTGTCTTAACTATTACACTGGCCTAATAGCTAATATATTAACTCTTACTCTGGCCTCATAGCTACTGTCTTAACTCTTACTCTGGCCTCATAGCTACTGTCTTAACTCTTACTCTGGCCTCATAGCAACTGTCTTAACTCTTACTCTGGTCTAATGGTTAAGGTCTTGGACTCTTACTCTGGCCTCATAGCTACTGTCTTAACTCTTACTCTGGCCTCATAGCTACTGTCTTAACTCTTACTCTGGCCTCATAGCTACTGTCTTAACTCTTACTCTGGCCTCATAGCTACTGTCTTAACTCTTACTCTGGCCTAATAGCTACTGTCTTAACTCTTACTCTGGCCTCATAGCTACTGTCTTAACTCTTACTCTGGCCTCATAGCTACTGTCTTAACTCTTACTCTGGCCTAATGGTTAAGGTCTTGGACTCCTACTCTGGCCTCATAGCTACTGTCTTAACTCTTACTCTGGCCTCATAGCTACTGTCTTAACTCTTACTCTGGCCTAATGGTTAAGGTCTTAGACTCTTACACTGGCCTAATAGCTACTGTCTTAACTCTTACTCTGGCCTCATAGCTACTGTCTTAACTCTTACTCTGGCCTCATAACTACTGTCTTAACTCTTACTCTGGCCTAATGGTTAAGGTCTTGGACTCTTATTTTGGCCTCAAAGCTACTGTCTTAACTCTTAATCTGGCCTAATAACTACTGTCTTAACTCTTACACTGGCCTCATAGCTACTGTCTTAACTCTTACTCTGGCATACTAGCTACTGTCTTAACTCTTACTCTGGCCTAATAGCTACTGTCTTAACTCTTACTCTGGCCTAATGGTTAAGGTCTTGGACTCTTACTCTGGCCTCATAGCTACTGTCTTAACTCTTACTCTGGCCTCATAGCTTCTGTCTTAACTCTTACTCTGGCCTCATAGCTACTCTGGCCTCATAGCTACTGTCTTAACTCTTACTCTGGCCTCATAGCTACTGTCTTAACTCTTACTCTGGCCTAATGGTTAAGGTCTTGGACTCTTACTCTGGCCTCATAGCTGCTGTCTTAACTCTTACTCTGGCCTCATAGCTACTGACTTAACTCTTACTCTGGCCTCATAGCTACTATCTTAACTCTTAATCTGGCCTAATGGTTAAGGTCTTGGACTCTTACTCTGGCCTCATAGCTACTGTCTTAACTCTTACTCTGGCCTCATAGCTACTGTCTTAACTCTTACTCTGGCCTAATAGCTACTGTCTTAACTCTTACTCTGGCCTCATAGCTACTGTCTTAACTCTTACTCTGGCCTCATAGCTACTGTCTTAACACTTACTCTGGCCTCATAGCTACTGTCTTAACTCTTACTCTGGCCTAATGAGTAAGGTCTTGGACTCTTACTCTGGCATCATAGCTACTGTCTTAACTTTTACTCTGGCCTCATAGCTACTGTCTTAACTCTTACTCTGGCCGAATAGCGACTGTCTTAACTCTTACTCTGGCCTAATAGCTACTGTCTTAACTCTTACTCTGGCCTAATAGCTACTGTCTTAACTCTTACTCTGGCCTCGTAGCTACTGTCTTAACTCTTACTCTGGCCTAATGGTTAAGGTCTTGGACTCTTACTCTGGCCTAATAGCTACTGTCTTAACTCTTACTCTGGCCTAATGGTTAAGGTCTTAACTCTTACTCTGGCCTAATAGCTACTGTCTTAACTCTTACTCTGGCCTAATGGTTAAGGTCTTGGACTCTTACTATGGCCTCATAGCTACTGTCTTAACTCTTACTCTGGCCTCATAGCTACTGTCTTAACTCTTACTCTGACCTCATAGCTACTGTCTTAACTCTTACTCTGGCCTCATAGCTACTGTCTTAACTCTTACTCTGGCCTAATGGTTAAGGTCTTGGACTCCTACTATGGCCTCATAGCTACTGTCTTAACTCTTACTCTGGCCTCATAGCTACTGTCTTAACTCTTACTCTGGCCTAATAGCTACTGTCTTAACTCTTACTCTGGCCTCATAGCTACTGTCTTAACTCCTACTCTGGCCTAATAAATAAGGTCTTGGACTCTAACTCTGGCCTAATAGCTACTGTCTTAACTCTTACTCTGGCCTAATAGCTACTGTCTTAACTCTTACTCTGGCCTCATAGCTACTGTCTTAAATCTTACTCTGGCCTAATGGTTAAGGTCTTGAACTATTATTCTGGCCTCATATCTACTGTCTTAACTCTTACTCTGGCCTCATAGCTACTGTCTTAACTCTTACTCTGGCCTCATAGCTACTGTCTTCACTCTTACTCTGGCATAATGGTTAAGGTCTTGGACTCTTACTCTGGCCTCATAGCTACTGTCTTAACTCTTACTCTGGCCTCATAACTACTGTCTTAACTCTTACTCTGGCCTCATAGCTACTGTCTTAACTCTTACTCTGGCCTAATAGCTACTGTCTTAACTCTTACACTGGCCTCATAGCTACTGTCTTAACTCTTACTCTGGCCTCATAGCTACTGTCTTAACTCTTACTCTGGCCTAATGGTTAAGGTCTTGGACTCTTACTCTGGTCTCATAGCTACTGTCTTAACTCTTACTCTGGCCTCATAGCTACTGTCTTAACTCTTACTCTGGCCTAATAGCTACTGTCTTAACTATTACACTGGCCTAATAGCTAATATCTTAACTCTTACTCTGGCCTCATAGCTACTGTCTTAACTCTTACTCTGGCCTCATAGCTACTGTCTTAACTCTTACTCTGGCCTCATAGCAACTGTCTTAACTCTTACTCTGGCCTAATGATTAAGGTCTTGGACTCTTACTCTGGCCTCATAGCTACTGTCTTAACTCTTACTCTGGCCTCATAGCTATTGTCTTAACTCTTACTCTGGCCTCATAGCTACTGTCTTAACTCTTACTCTGGCCTAATAGCTACTGTCTTAACTCTTACTCTGGCCTCATAGCTACTGTCTTAACTCTTACTCTGGCCTCATTGCTACTGTCTTAACTCTTACTCTGGCCTAATGGTTAAGGTCTTAGACTCTTACACTGGCCTAATAGCTACTGTCTTAACTCTTACTCTGGCCTCATAGCTACTGTCTTAACTCTTACTCTGGCCTCATAACTACTGTCTTAACTCTTACTCTGGCCTAATGGTTAAGGTCTTGGACCCTTACTCTGGCCTCATAGCTACTGTCTTAACTCTTAATCTGGCCTAATACCTACTGTCTTAACTCTTACTCTGGCCTCATAGCTACTGTCTTAACTCTTACTCTGGCCTCATAGCTACTGTCTTAACTCTTACTCTGGCCTAATGGTTAAGGTCTTGGACTCTTACTCTGGCCTCATAGCTACTGTCTTAACTCTTACTCTGGCATACTAGCTACTGTCTTAACTCTTACTCTGGCCTAAAAGCTACTGTCTTAACTCTTACTCTGGCCTAATGGTTAAGGTCTTGGACTCTTACTCTGGCCTCATAGCTACTGTCTTAACTCTTACTCTGGCCTCATAGCTACTGTCTTAACTCTTACTCTGGCCTAATAGCTACTGTCTTAACTCTTACTCTGGCCTAATGGTTAAGGTCTTGGACTCTTACTCTGGCCTCATAGCTGCTGTCTTAACTCTTACTCTGGCCTCATAGCTACTGACTTAACTCTTACTCTGGCCTCATAGCTACTATATTAACTCTTACTCTGGCCTAATGGTTAAGGTCTTGGACTCTTACTCTGGCCTCATAGCTACTGTCTTAACTCTTACTCTGGCCTCATAGCTACTGTCTTAACTCTTACTCTGGCCTAATAGCTACTGTCTTAACTCTTACTCTGGCCTCATAGCTGCTGTCTTAACTCTTACTCTGGCCTCATAGCTACTGTCTTAACACTTACTCTGGCCTCATAGCTACTGTCTTAACTCTTACTCTGGCCTAATGAGTAAGGTCTTGGACTCTTACTCTGGCATCATTGCTACTGTCTTAACTCTTACTCTGGCCTCATAGCTACTGTCTTAACTCTTACTCTGGCCGAATAGCGACTGTCTTAACTCTTACTCTGGCCTAATAGCTACTGTCTTAACTCTTACTCTGGCCTCGTAGCTACTGTCTTAACTCTTACTCTGGCCTAATGGTTAAGGTCTTGGACTCTTACTCTGGCCTAATAGCTACTGTCTTAACTCTTACTCTGGCCTAATGGTTAAGGTCTTAACTCTTACTCTGGCCTAATAGCTACTGTCTTAACTCTTACTCTGGCCTCATAGCTACTGTCTTAACTCTTACTCTGACCTCATATCTACTGTCTTAACTCTTACTCTGGCCTTATAGCTACTGTCTTAACTCTTACTCTGGCCTCATAGCTACTGTCTTAACTCTTACTCTGGCCTAATGGTTAAGGTCTTGGACTCTTACTATGGCCTCATAGCTACTGTCTTAACTCTTACTCTGGCCTCATAGCTACTGTCTTAACTCTTACTCTGGCCTAATAGCTACTGTCTTAACTCTTACTCTGGCCTCATAGCTACTGTCTTAACTCCTACTCTTGCCTAATAGTTAAGGTCTTGGACTCTTACTCTGGCCTAATAGCTACTGTCTTAACTCTTACTCTGGCCTAATAGCTACTGTCTTAACTCTTACTCTGGCCTCAGAGCTACTGTCTTAACTCTTACTCTGGCCTAATAGCTACTGTCTTAACTCTTACACTGGCCTCATAGCTACTGTCTTAACTCTTACTCTGGCCTCATAGCTACTGTCTTAACTCTTACTCTGGCCTAATGGTTAAGGTCTTGGACTCTTACTCTGGTCTCATAGCTACTGTCTTAACTCTTACTCTGGCCTCATAGCTACTGTCTTAACTCTTACTCTGGCCTAATAGCTACTGTCTTAACTATTACACTGGCCTAATAGCTAATATCTTAACTCTTACTCTGGCCTCATAGCTACTGTCTTAACTCTTACTCTGGCCTCATAGCTACTGTCTTAACTCTTACTCTGGCCTCATAGCAACTGTCTTAACTCTTACTCTGGCCTAATGATTAAGGTCTTGGACTCTTACTCTGGCCTCATAGCTACTGTCTTAACTCTTACTCTGGCCTCATAGCTATTGTCTTAACTCTTACTCTGGCCTCATAGCTACTGTCTTAACTCTTACTCTGGCCTAATAGCTACTGTCTTAACTCTTACTCTGGCCTCATAGCTACTGTCTTAACTCTTACTCTGGCCTCATTGCTACTGTCTTAACTCTTACTCTGGCCTAATGGTTAAGGTCTTAGACTCTTACACTGGCCTAATAGCTACTGTCTTAACTCTTACTCTGGCCTCATAGCTACTGTCTTAACTCTTACTCTGGCCTCATAACTACTGTCTTAACTCTTACTCTGGCCTAATGGTTAAGGTCTTGGACCCTTACTCTGGCCTCATAGCTACTGTCTTAACTCTTAATCTGGCCTAATACCTACTGTCTTAACTCTTACTCTGGCCTCATAGCTACTGTCTTAACTCTTACTCTGGCCTCATAGCTACTGTCTTAACTCTTACTCTGGCCTAATGGTTAAGGTCTTGGACTCTTACTCTGGCCTCATAGCTACTGTCTTAACTCTTACTCTGGCATACTAGCTACTGTCTTAACTCTTACTCTGGCCTAAAAGCTACTGTCTTAACTCTTACTCTGGCCTAATGGTTAAGGTCTTGGACTCTTACTCTGGCCTCATAGCTACTGTCTTAACTCTTACTCTGGCCTCATAGCTACTGTCTTAACTCTTACTCTGGCCTAATAGCTACTGTCTTAACTCTTACTCTGGCCTAATGGTTAAGGTCTTGGACTCTTACTCTGGCCTCATAGCTGCTGTCTTAACTCTTACTCTGGCCTCATAGCTACTGACTTAACTCTTACTCTGGCCTCATAGCTACTATATTAACTCTTACTCTGGCCTAATGGTTAAGGTCTTGGACTCTTACTCTGGCCTCATAGCTACTGTCTTAACTCTTACTCTGGCCTCATAGCTACTGTCTTAACTCTTACTCTGGCCTAATAGCTACTGTCTTAACTCTTACTCTGGCCTCATAGCTGCTGTCTTAACTCTTACTCTGGCCTCATAGCTACTGTCTTAACACTTACTCTGGCCTCATAGCTACTGTCTTAACTCTTACTCTGGCCTAATGAGTAAGGTCTTGGACTCTTACTCTGGCATCATAGCTACTGTCTTAACTCTTACTCTGGCCTCATAGCTACTGTCTTAACTCTTACTCTGGCCGAATAGCGACTGTCTTAACTCTTACTCTGGCCTAATAGCTACTGTCTTAACTCTTACTCTGGCCTCGTAGCTACTGTCTTAACTCTTACTCTGGCCTAATGGTTAAGGTCTTGGACTCTTACTCTGGCCTAATAGCTACTGTCTTAACTCTTACTCTGGCCTAATGGTTAAGGTCTTAACTCTTACTCTGGCCTAATAGCTACTGTCTTAACTCTTACTCTGGCCTCATAGCTACTGTCTTAACTCTTACTCTGACCTCATATCTACTGTCTTAACTCTTACTCTGGCCTTATAGCTACTGTCTTAACTCTTACTCTGGCCTCATAGCTACTGTCTTAACTCTTACTCTGGCCTAATGGTTAAGGTCTTGGACTCTTACTATGGCCTCATAGCTACTGTCTTAACTCTTACTCTGGCCTCATAGCTACTGTCTTAACTCTTACTCTGGCCTAATAGCTACTGTCTTAACTCTTACTCTGGCCTCATAGCTACTGTCTTAACTCCTACTCTTGCCTAATAGTTAAGGTCTTGGACTCTTACTCTGGCCTAATAGCTACTGTCTTAACTCTTACTCTGGCCTAATAGCTACTGTCTTAACTCTTACTCTGGCCTCAGAGCTACTGTCTTAACTCTTAGTCTGGCCTAATGGTTAAGGTCTTGGACTCTTACTCTGGCCTAATGGCTACTATCTTAACTCTTACTCTGGCCTCATAGCCACTGTCTTAACTCTTAATCTGGCCTAATGGTTAAGGTCTTGGACTCTTACTCTGGCCTCATAGCTACTGTCTTAACTCTTACTCTGGCCTCATAGCTACTGTCTTAACTCTTACTCTGGCCTCATAGCTACTGTCTTAACTCTCACTCTGGCCTAATAGCTACTGTCTTAACTCTTACTCTGGCCTCATAGCTACTGACTGATTTGCATATGGCCATGTCTGAACTGGGGTGGCGTAGTGGGCAAAAGAACGATGGATTTAACCCAGATCTCTTGACTGGGGGAGAATGTCTGCATTGTCAGCATTCCGTCCATCATTTGGTTGTTGTAACGCTTTTCGCCTTAAGTGGGATGGGTATTCCCAGACGTGGGACCCGTGCTCACTACGCCACTGGAGTCAAGCTATCCTGGCTGATGACGGCTGATAGCCAGAAACCGGTCCTAGGATGCTTGATTCCGGTCCAGGGAAGACATGGCTTGGCAGTTCGGGCTGGACTGTTCCTATGAGGCACAGGGTCAAGACTGATTTGCATATGGCCATGTCTGAACTGGGGTGGCGTAGTGGGCAAAAGAACGATGGATTTAACCCAGATCTCTTGACTGGGGGAGAATGTCTGCATTGTCAGCATTCCGTCCATCATTTGGTTGTTGTAACGCTTTTCGCCCTAAGTGGGATGGGTATTCCCAGACGTGGGACCCGTGCTCACTACGCCACTGGAGTCAAGCTATCCTGGCTGATGACGGCTGATAGCCAGAAACCGGTCCTAGGATGCTTGATTCCGGTCCAGGGAAGACATGGCTTGGCAGTTCGGGCTGGACTGTTCCTATGAGGCACAGGGTCAAGACTGATTTGCATATGGCCATGTCTGAACTGGGGTGGCGTAGTGGGCAAAAGAACGATGGATTTAACCCAGATCTCTTGACTGGGGGAGAATGTCTGCATTGTCAGCATTCCGTCCATCATTTGTTTGTTGTAACGCTTTTCGCCCTAAGTGGGATGGGTATTCCCAGACGTGGGACCCGTGCTCACTACGCCACTGGAGTCAAGCTATCCTGGCTGATGACGGCTGATAGCCAGAAACCGGTCCTAGGATGCTTGATTCCGGTCCAGGGAAGACATGGCTTGGCAGTTCGGGCTGGACTGTTCCTATGAGGCACAGGGTCAAGACTGATTTGCATATGGCCATGTCTGAACTGGGGTGGCGTAGTGGGCAAAAGAACGATGGATTTAACCCAGATCTCTTGACTGGGGGAGAATGTCTGCATTGTCAGCATTCCGTCCATCATTTGTTTGTTGTAACGCTTTTCGCCCTAAGTGGGATGGGTATTCCCAGACGTGGGACCCGTGCTCACTACGCCACTGGAGTCAAGCTATCCTGGCTGATGACGGCTGATAGCCAGAAACCGGTCCTAGGATGCTTGATTCCGGTCCAGGGAAGACATGGCTTGGCAGTTCGGGCTGGACTGTTCCTATGAGGCACAGGGTCAAGACTGATTTGCATATGGCCATGTCTGAACTGGGGTGGCGTAGTGGGCAAAAGAACGATGGATTTAACCCAGATCTCTTGACTGGGGGAGAATGTCTGCATTGTCAGCATTCCGTCCATCATTTGTTTGTTGTAACGTTAACTCTTACTCTGGCCTAATGGTTAAGGTCTTGAACTATTACTCTGGCCTCATATCTACTGTCTTAACTCTTACTCTGGCCTCATAGCTACTGTCTTAACTCTTACTCTGGCCTCATAGCTACTGTCTTCACTCTTACTCTGGCATAATGGTTAAGGTCTTGGACTCTTACTCTGGCCTCATAGCTACTGTCTTAACTCTTACTCTGGCCTCATAACTACTGTCTTAACTCTTACTCTGGCCTCATAGCTACTGTCTTAACTCTTACTCTGGCCTCATAGCTACTGTCTTAACTCTTACTCTGGCATCGTAGCTACTGTCTTAACTCTTACTCTGGCCTAATGGTTAAGGTCTTGGACTCTTACTCTGGCCTAATAGCTACTGTCTTAACTCTTACTCTGGCCTAATGGTTAAGGTCTTAACTCTTACTCTGGCCTAATAGCTACTGTCTTAACTCTTACTCTGGCCTCATAGCTACTGTCTTAACTCTTACTCTGACCTCATATCTACTGTCTTAACTCTTACTCTGGCCTTATAGCTACTGTCTTAACTCTTACTCTGGCCTCATAGCTACTGTCTTAACTCTTACTCTGGCCTAATGGTTAAGGTCTTGGACTCTTACTATGGCCTCATAGCTACTGTCTTAACTCTTACTCTGGCCTCATAGCTACTGTCTTAACTCTTACTCTGGCCTAATAGCTACTGTCTTAACTCTTACTTTGGCCTCATAGCTACTGTCTTAACTCCTACTCTTGCCTAATAGTTAAGGTCTTGGACTCTTACTCTGGCCTAATAGCTACTGTCTTAACTCTTACTCTGGCCTAATAGCTACTGTCTTAACTCTTACTCTGGCCTCAGAGCTACTGTCTTAACTCTTAGTCTGGCCTAATGGTTAAGGTCTTGGACTCTTACTCTGGCCTAATGGCTACTATCTTAACTCTTACTCTGGCCTCATAGCCACTGTCTTAACTCTTAATCTGGCCTAATGGTTAAGGTCTTGGACTCTTACTCTGGCCTCATAGCTACTGTCTTAACTCTTACTCTGGCCTCATAGCTACTGTCTTAACTCTTACTCTGGCCTCATAGCTACTGTCTTAACTCTCACTCTGGCCTAATAGCTACTGTCTTAACTCTTACTCTGGCCTCATAGCTACTGACTGATTTGCATATGGCCATGTCTGAACTGGGGTGGCGTAGTGGGCAAAAGAACGATGGATTTAACCCAGATCTCTTGACTGGGGGAGAATGTCTGCATTGTCAGCATTCCGTCCATCATTTGGTTGTTGTAACGCTTTTCGCCCTAAGTGGGATGGGTATTCCCAGACGTGGGACCCGTGCTCACTACGCCACTGGAGTCAAGCTATCCTGGCTGATGACGGCTGATAGCCAGAAACCGGTCCTAGGATGCTTGATTCCGGTCCAGGGAAGACATGGCTTGGCAGTTCGGGCTGGACTGTTCCTATGAGGCACAGGGTCAAGACTGATTTGCATATGGCCATGTCTGAACTGGGGTGGCGTAGTGGGCAAAAGAACGATGGATTTAACCCAGATCTCTTGACTGGGGGAGAATGTCTGCATTGTCAGCATTCCGTCCATCATTTGGTTGTTGTAACGCTTTTCGCCCTAAGTGGGATGGGTATTCCCAGACGTGGGACCCGTGCTCACTACGCCACTGGAGTCAAGCTATCCTGGCTGATGACGGCTGATAGCCAGAAACCGGTCCTAGGATGCTTGATTCCGGTCCAGGGAAGACATGGCTTGGCAGTTCGGGCTGGACTGTTCCTATGAGGCACAGGGTCAAGACTGATTTGCATATGGCCATGTCTGAACTGGGGTGGCGTAGTGGGCAAAAGAACGATGGATTTAACCCAGATCTCTTGACTGGGGGAGAATGTCTGCATTGTCAGCATTCCGTCCATCATTTGGTTGTTGTAACGCTTTTCGCCCTAAGTGGGATGGGTATTCCCAGACGTGGGACCCGTGCTCACTACGCCACTGGAGTCAAGCTATCCTGGCTGATGACGGCTGATAGCCAGAAACCGGTCCTAGGATGCTTGATTCCGGTCCAGGGAAGACATGGCTTGGCAGTTCGGGCTGGACTGTTCCTATGAGGCACAGGGTCAAGACTGATTTGCATATGGCCATGTCTGAACTGGGGTGGCGTAGTGGGCAAAAGAACGATGGATTTAACCCAGATCTCTTGACTGGGGGAGAATGTCTGCATTGTCAGCATTCCGTCCATCATTTGTTTGTTGTAACGCTTTTCGCCCTAAGTGGGATGGGTATTCCCAGACGTGGGACCCGTGCTCACTACGCCACTGGAGTCAAGCTATCCTGGCTGATGACGGCTGATAGCCAGAAACCGGTCCTAGGATGCTTGATTCCGGTCCAGGGAAGACATGGCTTGGCAGTTCGGGCTGGACTGTTCCTATGAGGCACAGGGTCAAGACTGATTTGCATATGGCCATGTCTGAACTGGGGTGGCGTAGTGGGCAAAAGAACGATGGATTTAACCCAGATCTCTTGACTGGGGGAGAATGTCTGCATTGTCAGCATTCCGTCCATCATTTGTTTGTTGTAACGCTTTTCGCCCTAAGTGGGATGGGTATTCCCAGACGTGGGACCCGTGCTCACTACGCCACTGGAGTCAAGCTATCCTGGCTGATGATGGCTGATAGCCAGAAACCGGTCCTAGGATGCTTGATTCCGGTCCAGGGAAGACATGGCTTGGCAGTTCGGGCTGGACTGTTCCTATGAGGCACAGGGTCAAGACTGATTTGCATATGGCCATGTCTGAACTGGGGTGGCGTAGTGGGCAAAAGAACGATGGATTTAACCCAGATCTCTTGACTGGGGGAGAATGTCTGCATTGTCAGCATTCCGTCCATCATTTGTTTGTTGTAACGTTAACTCTTACTCTGGCCTAATGGTTAAGGTCTTGAACTATTACTCTGGCCTCATATCTACTGTCTTAACTCTTACTCTGGCCTCATAGCTACTGTCTTAACTCTTACTCTGGCCTCATAGCTACTGTCTTCACTCTTACTCTGGCATAATGGTTAAGGTCTTGGACTCTTACTCTGGCCTCATAGCCACTGTCTTAACTCTTACACTGGCCTAATGGTTAAGGTCTTGGACTCTTACTCTGGCCTCATATATACTGTCTTAACTCTTATTCTGGCCTCATAGCTACTGTCTTAACTCTTACTCTGGCCTCATAGCTACTGTCTTAACTCTTACTCTGGCATAATGGTTAAGGTCTTGGACTCTTACTCTGGCCTTATAGCTACTGTCTTAACTCTTACTCTGGCCTCATAACTACTGTCTTAACTCTTACTCTGGCCTCATAGCTACAGTCTTAACTCTCACTCTGGCCTAATAGCTACTGTCTTAACTCTTACTCTGGTCTCATAGCTACTGTCTTAACTCTTACTCTGGCCTCATAGCTACTGTCTTAACTCTTACTCTGGCCTAATAGCTACTGTCTTAACTATTACACTGGCCTAATAGCTAATATCTTAACTCTTACTCTGGCCTCATAGCTACTGTCTTAACTCTTACTCTGGCCTCATAGCTACTGTCTTAACGTTTACTCTGGCCTCATAGCAACTGTCTTAACTCTTACTCTGGCCTAATGGTTAAGGTCTTGGACTCTTACTCTGGCCTCATAGCTACTGTCTTAACTCTTACTCTGGCCTCATAGCTACTGTCTTAACTCTTACTCTGGCCTAATAGCTACTGTCTTAACTCTTACTCTGGCCTCATAGCTACTGTCTTAACTCTTACTCTGGCCTCATAGCTACTGTCTTAACTCTTACTCTGGCCTAATGGTTAAGGTCTTGGACTCTTACTCTGGCCTCATAGCTACTGTCTTAACTCTTACTCTGGCCTCATAGCTACTGTCTTAACTCTTACTCTGGCCTAATGGTTAAGGTCTTAGACTCTTACACTGGCCTAATAGCTACTGTCTTAACTCTTACTCTGGCCTCATAGCTACTGTCTTAACTCTTACTCTGGCCTCATAACTACTGTCTTAACTCTTACTCTGGCCTCATAGCTACTGTCTTAACTCTTACTCTGGCCTCATAGCTACTGTCTTCACTCTTACTCTGGCATAATGGTTAAGGTCTTGGACTCTTACTCTGGCCTCATAGCTACTGTCTTAACTCTTACTCTGGCCTCATAACTACTGTCTTAACTCTTACTCTGGCCTCATAGCTACTGTCTTAACTCTTACTCTGGCCTAATAGCTACTGTCTTAACTCTTACACTGGCCTCAGAGCTACTGTCTAAACTCTTAGTCTGGCCTAATGGTTAAGGTCTTGGACTCTTACTCTGGCCTAATAGCTACTGTATTAACTCGTACTCTGGCCTCATAGCCACTGTCTTAACTCTTACTCTGGCCTAAGGGTTAAGGTCTTGGACTCTTACTCTGGCCTCATATATACTGTCTTAACTCTTACTCTGGCCTCATAGCTACTGTCTTAACTCTTACTCTGGCCTCATAGCTACTGTCTTAACTCTTACTCTGGCATAATGGTTAAGGTCTTGGACTCTTACTCTGGCCTCATAGCTACTGTCTTAACTCTTACTCTGGCCTCATAACTACTGTCTTAACTCTTACTCTGGCCTCATAGCTACTGTCTTAACTCTCACTCTGGCCTAATAGCTACTGTCTTAACTCTTACACTGGCCTCATAGCTACTGTCTTAACTCTTACTCTGGCCTCATAGCTACTGTCTTAACTCTTACTCTGGCCTAATGGTTAAGGTCTTGGACTCTTACTCTGGTCTCATAGCTACTGTCTTAACTCTTACTCTGGCCTCATAGCTACTGTCTTAACTCTTACTCTGGCCTAATAGCTACTGTCTTAACTATTACACTGGCTTAATAGCTAATATCTTAACTCTTACTCTGGCCTCATAGCTACTGTCTTAACTCTTACTCTGGCCTCATAGCTACTGTCTTAACTCTTACTCTGGCCTCATAGCAACTGTCTTAACTCTTACGCTGGCCTAATGATTAAGGTCTTGGACTCTTACTCTGGCCTCATAGCTACTGTCTTAACTCTTACTCTGGCCTCATAGCTACTGTCTTAACTCTTACTCTGGCCTCATAGCTACTGTCTTAACTCTTACTCTGGCCTAATAGCTACTGTCTTAACTCTTACTCTGGCCTCATAGCTACTGTCTTAACTCTTACTCTGGCCTCATAGCTACTGTCTTAACTATTACTCTGGCCTAATGGTTAAGGTCTTAGACTCTTACACTGGCCTAATAGCTACTGTCTTAACTCTTACTCTGGCCTCATAGCTACTGTCTTAACTCTTACTCTGGCTTCATAACTACTGTCTTAACTCTTACTCTGGCCTAATGGTTAAGGTCTTGGACTCTTACTCTGGCCTCATAGCTACTGTCTTAACTCTTAATCTGGCCTAATAACTACTGTCTTAACTCTTACTCTGGCCTCATAGCTACTGTCTTAACTCTTACTCTGGCCTCATAGCTACTGTCTTAACTCTTACTCTGGCCTAATGGTTAAGGTCTTGGAATCTTACTCTGGCCTCATAGCTACTGTCTTAACTCTTACTCTGGCATACTAGCTACTGTCTTAACTCTTACTCTGGCCTAATAGCTACTGTCTTAACTCTTACTCTGGCCTAATGGTTAAGGTCTTGGACTCTTACTCTGGCCTCATAGCTACTGTCTTAACTCTTACTCTGGCCTCATAGCTACTGTCTTAACTCTTACTCTGGCCTAATGGTTAAGGTCTTGGACTCTTACTCTGGCCTCATAGCTGCTGTCTTAACTCTTACTCTGGCCTCATAGCTACTGTCTTAACTCTTACTCTGGCCTAATAGCTACTGTCTTAACTCTTACTCTGGCCTCATAGCTACTGTCTTAACTCTTACTCTGGCCTCATAGCTACTGTCTTAACACTTACTCTGGCCTCATAGCTACTGTCTTAACTCTTACTCTGGCCTAATGAGTAAGGTCTTGGACTCTTACTCTGGCATCATAGCTACTGTCTTAACTCTTACTCTGGCCTCATAGCTACTGTCTTAACTCTTACTCTGGCCGAATAGCGACTGTCTTAACTCTTACTCTGGCCTAATAGCTACTGTCTTAACTCTTACTCTGGCCTAATAGCTACTGTCTTAACTCTTACTCTGGCCTTGTAGCTACTGTCTTAACTCTTACTCTGGCCTAATGGTTAAGGTCTTGGACTCTTACTCTGGCCTAATAGCTACTGTCTTAACTCTTACTCTGGCCTAATGGTTAAGGTCTTAACTCTTACTCTGGCCTAATAGCTACTGTCTTAACTCTTACTCTGGCCTCATAGCTACTGTCTTAACTCTTACTCTGACCTCATATCTACTGTCTTAACTCTTACTCTGGCCTTATAGCTACTGTCTTAACTCTTACTCTGGCCTCATAGCTACTGTCTCAACTCTTACTCTGGCCTAATGGTTAAGGTCTTGGACTCTTACTATGGCCTCATAACTACTGTCTTAACTCTTACTCTGGCCTCATAGCTACTGTCTTAACTCTTACTCTGGCCTAATAGCTACTGTCTTAACTCTTACTCTGGCCTCATAGCTACTGTCTTAACTCCTACTCTGGCCTAATAGTTAAGGTCTTGGACTCTTACTCTGGCCTAATAGCTACTGTCCTAACTCTTACTCTGGCCTAATAGCTACTGTCTTAACTCTTACTCTGGCCTCAGAGCTACTGTCTTAACTCTTAGTCTGGCCTAATGGTTAAGGTCTTGGACTCTTACTCTGGCCTAATGGCTACTATCTTAACTCTTACTCTGGCCTCATAGCCACTGTCTTAACTCTTAATCTGGCCTAATGGTTAAGGTCTTGGACTCTTACTCTGGCCTCATAGCTACTGTCTTAACTCTTACTCTGGCCTCATAGCTACTGTCTTAACTCTTACTCTGGCCTCATAGCTACTGTCTTAACTCTTACTCTGGCCTAATAGCTACTGTCTTAACTCTTACTCTGGCCTCATAGCTACTGTCTTAACTCTTACTCTGGCCTAATAGCTACTGTCTTAACTCTTACTCTGGCCTCATAGCTACTGTCTTAACTCTTACTCTGGCCTAATGGTTAAGGTCTTGAACTATTACTCTGGCCTCATATCTACTGTCTTAACTCTTACTCTGGGCTCATAGCTACTGTCCTAACTCATACTCTGGCCTCATAGCTACTGTCTTCACTCTTACTCTGGCATAATGGTTAAGGTCTTGGACTCTTACTCTGGCCTCATAGCTACTGTCTTAACTCTTACTCTGGCCTCATAACTACTGTCTTAACTCTTACTCTGGCCTCATAGCTACTGTCTTAACTCTTACTCTGGCCTAATAGCTACTGTCTTAACTCTTACACTGGCCTCAGAGCTACTGTCTTAACTCTTAGTCTGGCCTAATGGTTAAGGTCTTGGACTCTTACTCTGGCCTAATAGCTACTGTATTAACTCGTACTCTGGCCTCATAGCTACTGTCCTAACTCTTACGCTGGCCTAATGGTTAAGGTCTTGGACTATTACTCTGGCCTAATAGCTACTGTCTTAACTCTTACTCTGGCCTAATAGCTACTGTCTTAACTCTTACTATGGCCTAATAGCTACTGTATTAACTCTTACTCTGGCCTCAGAGCTACTGTCTTAACTCTTAGTCTGGCCTAATGGTTAAGGTCTTGGACTCTTACTCTGGCCTAATGGCTACTATCTTAACTCTTACTCTGGCCTCATAGCCACTGTCTTAACTCTTAGTCTGGCCTAATGGTTAAGGTCTTGGACTCTTACTCTGGCCTAATAGCTACTGTATTAACTCGTACTCTGGCCTCATAGCTACTGTCCTAACTCTTACGCTGGCCTAATGGTTAAGGTCTTGGACTATTACTCTGGCCTAATAGCTACTGTCTTAACTCTTACTCTGGCCTAATAGCTACTGTCTTAACTCTTACTATGGCCTAATAGCTACTGTCTTAACTCTGACTCTGGCCTCATAGCTACTGTCTTAACTCTTACTCTGGCCTCATAGCTACTGGCTTATCTCTTACTCTGGCCTCAGAGCTACTGTCTTAACTCTTACTCTGGCCTAATGGTTAAGGTCTTGGACTCTTACTCTGGCCTAACAGCTACTGTCTTAACTCTTACTCTGGCCTCATAGCCACTGTCTTAACTCTTACTCTGGCCTAATGGTTAAGGTCTTGGACTCTTACTCTGGCCTCATAGCCACTGTCTTAACTCTTACTCTGGCCTAATGGTTAAGGTCTTGGACCCTTACTCTGGCCTCATAGCTACTGTCTTAACTCTTAATCTGGCCTAATACCTACTGTCTTAACTCTTACTCTGGCCTCATAGCTACTGTCTTAACTCTTACTCTGGCCTCATAGCTACTGTCTTAACTCTTACTCTGGCCTAATGGTTAAGGTCTTGGACTCTTACTCTGGCCTCATAGCTACTGTCTTAACTCTTACTCTGGCATACTAGCTACTGTCTTAACTCTTACTCTGGCCTAATAGCTACTGTCTTAACTCTTACTCTGGCCTAATGGTTAAGGTCTTGGACTCTTACTCTGGCCTCATAGCTACTGTCTTAACTCTTACTCTGGCCTCATAGCTACTGTCTTAACTCTTACTCTGGCCTAATAGCTACTGTCTTAACTCTTACTCTGGCCTAATGGTTAAGGTCTTGGACTCTTACTCTGGCCTCATAGCTGCTGTCTTTACTCTTACTCTGGCCTCATAGCTACTGACTTAACTCTTACTCTGGCCTCATAGCTACTATATTAACTCTTACTCTGGCCTAATGGTTAAGATCTTGGACTCTTACTCTGGCCTCATAGCTACTGTCTTAACTCTTACTCTGGCCTCATAGCTACTGTCTTAACTCTTACTCTGGCCTAATAGCTACTGTCTTAACTCTTACTCTGGCCTCATAGCTGCTGTCTTAACTCTTACTCTGGCCTCATAGCTACTGTCTTAACACTTACTCTGGCCTCATAGCTACTGTCTTAACTCTTACTCTGGCCTAATGAGTAAGGTCTTGGACTCTTACTCTGGCATCATAGCTACTGTCTTAACTCTTACTCTGGCCTCATAGCTACTGTCTTAACTCTTACTCTGGCCGAATAGCGACTGTCTTAACTCTTACTCTGGCCTAATAGCTACTGTCTTAACTCTTACTCTGGCCTCGTAGCTACTGTCTTAACTCTTACTCTGGCCTAATGGTTAAGGTCTTGGACTCTTACTCTGGCCTAATAGCTACTGTCTTAACTCTTACTCTGGCCTAATGGTTAAGGTCTTAACTCTTACTCTGGCCTAATAGCTACTGTCTTAACTCTTACTCTGGCCTCATAGCTACTGTCTTAACTCTTACTCTGACCTCATATCTACTGTCTTAACTCTTACTCTGGCCTTATAGCTACTGTCTTAACTCTTACTCTGGCCTCATAGCTACTGTCTTAACTCTTACTCTGGCCTATTGGTTAAGGTCTTGGACTCTTACTATGGCCTCATAGCTACTGTCTTAACTCTTACTCTGGCCTCATAGCTACTGTCTTAACTCTTACTCTGGCCTAATAGCTACTGTCTTAACTCTTACTCTGGCCTCATAGCTACTGTCTTAACTCCTACTCTTGCCTAATAGTTAAGGTCTTGGACTCTTACTCTGGCCTAATAGCTACTGTCTTAACTCTTACTCTGGCCTAATAGCTACTGTCTTAACTCTTACTCTGGCCTCAGAGCTACTGTCTTAACTCTTAGTCTGGCCTAATGGTTAAGGTCTTGGACTCTTACTCTGGCCTAATGGCTACTATCTTAACTCTTACTCTGGCCTCATAGCCACTGTCTTAACTCTTAATCTGGCCTAATGGTTAAGGTCTTGGACTCTTACTCTGGCCTCATAGCTACTGTCTTAACTCTTACTCTGGCCTCATAGCTACTGTCTTAACTCTTACTCTGGCCTCATAGCTACTGTCTTAACTCTCACTCTGGCCTAATAGCTACTGTCTTAACTCTTACTCTGGCCTCATAGCTACTGACTGATTTGCATATGGCCATGTCTGAACTGGGGTGGCGTAGTGGGCAAAAGAACGATGGATTTAACCCAGATCTCTTGACTGGGGGAGAATGTCTGCATTGTCAGCATTCCGTCCATCATTTGGTTGTTGTAACGCTTTTCGCCCTAAGTGGGATGGGTATTCCCAGACGTGGGACCCGTGCTCACTACGCCACTGGAGTCAAGCTATCCTGGCTGATGACGGCTGATAGCCAGAAACCGGTCCTAGGATGCTTGATTCCGGTCCAGGGAAGACATGGCTTGGCAGTTCGGGCTGGACTGTTCCTATGAGGCACAGGGTCAAGACTGATTTGCATATGGCCATGTCTGAACTGGGGTGGCGTAGTGGGCAAAAGAACGATGGATTTAACCCAGATCTCTTGACTGGGGGAGAATGTCTGCATTGTCAGCATTCCGTCCATCATTTGGTTGTTGTAACGCTTTTCGCCCTAAGTGGGATGGGTATTCCCAGACGTGGGACCCGTGCTCACTACGCCACTGGAGTCAAGCTATCCTGGCTGATGACGGCTGATAGCCAGAAACCGGTCCTAGGATGCTTGATTCCGGTCCAGGGAAGACATGGCTTGGCAGTTCGGGCTGGACTGTTCCTATGAGGCACAGGGTCAAGACTGATTTGCATATGGCCATGTCTGAACTGGGGTGGCGTAGTGGGCAAAAGAACGATGGATTTAACCCAGATCTCTTGACTGGGGGAGAATGTCTGCATTGTCAGCATTCCGTCCATCATTTGTTTGTTGTAACGCTTTTCGCCCTAAGTGGGATGGGTATTCCCAGACATGGGACCCGTGCTCACTACGCCACTGGAGTCAAGCTATCCTGGCTGATGACGGCTGATAGCCAGAAACCGGTCCTAGGATGCTTGATTCCGGTCCAGGGAAGACATGGCTTGGCAGTTCGGGCTGGACTGTTCCTATGAGGCACAGGGTCAAGACTGATTTGCATATGGCCATGTCTGAACTGGGGTGGCGTAGTGGGCAAAAGAACGATGGATTTAACCCAGATCTCTTGACTGGGGGAGAATGTCTGCATTGTCAGCATTCCGTCCATCATTTGTTTGTTGTAACGCTTTTCGCCCTAAGTGGGATGGGTATTCCCAGACGTGGGACCCGTGCTCACTACGCCACTGGAGTCAAGCTATCCTGGCTGATGACGGCTGATAGCCAGAAACCGGTCCTAGGATGCTTGATTCCGGTCCAGGGAAGACATGGCTTGGCAGTTCGGGCTGGACTGTTCCTATGAGGCACAGGGTCAAGACTGATTTGCATATGGCCATGTCTGAACTGGGGTGGCGTAGTGGGCAAAAGAACGATGGATTTAACCCAGATCTCTTGACTGGGGGAGAATGTCTGCATTGTCAGCATTCCGTCCATCATTTGTTTGTTGTAACGTTAACTCTTACTCTGGCCTAATGGTTAAGGTCTTGAACTATTACTCTGGCCTCATATCTACTGTCTTAACTCTTACTCTGGCCTCATAGCTACTGTCTTAACTCTTACTCTGGCCTCATAGCTACTGTCTTCACTCTTACTCTGGCATAATGGTTAAGGTCTTGGACTCTTACTCTGGCCTCATAGCTACTGTCTTAACTCTTACTCTGGCCTCATAACTACTGTCTTAACTCTTACTCTGGCCTCATAGCTACTGTCTTAACTCTTACTCTGGCCTAATAGCTACTGTCTTAACTCTTACACTGGCCTCAGAGCTACTGTCTTAACTCTTAGTCTGGCCTAATGGTTAAGGTCTTGGACTCTTACTCTGGCCTAATAGCTACTGTATTAACTCGTACTCTGGCCTCATAGCCACTGTCTTAACTCTTACACTGGCCTAATGGTTAAGGTCTTGGACTCTTACTCTGGCCTCATATATACTGTCTTAACTCTTATTCTGGCCTCATAGCTACTGTCTTAACTCTTACTCTGGCCTCATAGCTACTGTCTTAACTCTTACTCTGGCATAATGGTTAAGGTCTTGGACTCTTACTCTGGCCTCATAGCTACTGTCTTAACTCTTACTCTGGCCTCATAACTACTGTCTTAACTCTTACTCTGGCCTCATAGCTACTGTCTTAACTCTCACTCTGGCCTAATAGCTACTGTCTTAACTCTTACACTGGCCTCATAGCTACTGTCTTAACTCTTACTCTGGCCTCATAGCTACTGTCTTAACTCTTACTCTGGCCTAATGGTTAAGGTCTTGGACTCTTACTCTGGTCTCATAGCTACTGTCTTAACTCTTACTCTGGCCTCATAACTACTGTCTTAACTCTTACTCTGGCCTAATAGCTACTGTCTTAACTATTACACTGGCCTAATAGCTAATATCTTAACTCTTACTCTGGCCTCATAGCTACTGTCTTAACTCTTACTCTGGCCTCATAGCTACTGTCTTAACGTTTACTCTGGCCTCATAGCAACTGTCTTAACTCTTACTCTGGCCTAATGGTTAAGGTCTTGGACTCTTACTCTGGCCTCATAGCTACTGTCTTAACTCTTACTCTGGCCTCATAGCTACTGTCTTAACTCTTACTCTGGCCTAATAGCTACTGTCTTAACTCTTACTCTGGCCTCATAGCTACTGTCTTAACTCTTACTCTGGCCTCATAGCTACTGTCTTAACTCTTACTCTGGCCTAATGGTTAAGGTCTTGGACTCTTACTCTGGCCTCATAGCTACTGTCTTAACTCTTACTCTGGCCTCATAGCTACTGTCTTAACTCTTACTCTGGCCTAATGGTTAAGGTCTTAGACTCTTACACTGGCCTAATAGCTACTGTCTTAACTCTTACTCTGGCCTCATAGCTACTGTCTTAACTCTTACTCTGGCCTCATAACTACTGTCTTAACTCTTACTCTGGCCTCATAGCTACTGTCTTCACTCTTACTCTGGCCTCATAGCTACTGTCTTCACTCTTACTCTGGCATAATGGTTAAGGTCTTGGACTCTTACTCTGGCCTCATAGCTACTGTCTTAACTCTTACTCTGGCCTCATAACTACTGTCTTAACTCTTACTCTGGCCTCATAGCTACTGTCTTAACTCTTACTCTGGCCTAATAGCTACTGTCTTAACTCTTACACTGGCCTCAGAGCTACTGTCTAAACTCTTAGTCTGGCCTAATGGTTAAGGTCTTGGACTCTTACTCTGGCCTAATAGCTACTGTATTAACTCGTACTCTGGCCTCATAGCCACTGTCTTAACTCTTACTCTGGCCTAAGGGTTAAGGTCTTGGACTCTTACTCTGGCCTCATATATACTGTCTTAACTCTTACTCTGGCCTCATAGCTACTGTCTTAACTCTTACTCTGGCCTCATAGCTACTGTCTTAACTCTTACTCTGGCATAATGGTTAAGGTCTTGGACTCTTACTCTGGCCTCATAGCTACTGTCTTAACTCTTACTCTGGCCTCATAACTACTGTCTTAACTCTTACTCTGGCCTCATAGCTACTGTCTTAACTCTCACTCTGGCCTAATAGCTACTGTCTTAACTCTTACACTGGCCTCATAGCTACTGTCTTAACTCTTACTCTGGCCTCATAGCTACTGTCTTAACTCTTACTCTGGCCTAATGGTTAAGGTCTTGGACTCTTACTCTGGTCTCATAGCTACTGTCTTAACTCTTACTCTGGCCTCATAGCTACTGTCTTAACTCTTACTCTGGCCTAATAGCTACTGTCTTAACTATTACACTGGCTTAATAGCTAATATCTTAACTCTTACTCTGGCCTCATAGCTACTGTCTTAACTCTTACTCTGGCCTCATAGCTACTGTCTTAACTCTTACTCTGGCCTCATAGCAACTGTCTTAACTCTTACGCTGGCCTAATGATTAAGGTCTTGGACTCTTACTCTGGCCTCATAGCTACTGTCTTAACTCTTACTCTGGCCTCATAGCTACTGTCTTAACTCTTACTCTGGCCTCATAGCTACTGTCTTAACTCTTACTCTGGCCTAATAGCTACTGTCTTAACTCTTACTCTGGCCTCATAGCTACTGTCTTAACTCTTACTCTGGCCTAATGGTTAAGGTCTTAGACTCTTACACTGGCCTAATAGCTACTGTCTTAACTCTTACTCTGGCCTCATAGCTACTGTCTTAACTCTTACTCTGGCTTCATAACTACTGTCTTAACTATTACTCTGGCCTAATGGTTAAGGTCTTGGACTCTTACTCTGGCCTCATAGCTACTGTCTTAACTCTTAATCTGGCCTAATAACTACTGTCTTAACTCTTACTCTGGCCTCATAGCTACTGTCTTAACTCTTACTCTGGCCTCATAGCTACTGTCTTAACTCTTACTCTGGCCTCATAGCTACTGTCTTAACTCTTACTCTGGCCTAATGGTTAAGGTCTTGGAATCTTACTCTGGCCTCATAGCTACTGTCTTAACTCTTACTCTGGCATACTAGCTACTGTCTTAACTCTTACTCTGGCCTAATAGCTACTGTCTTAACTCCTACTCTGGCCTAATAGTTAAGGTCTTGGACTCTTACTCTGGCCTAATAGCTACTGTCTTAACTCTTACTCTGGCCTAATAGCTACTGTCTTAACTCTTACTCTGGCCTCAGAGCTACTGTCTTAACTCTTAGTCTGGCCTAATGGTTAAGGTCTTGGACTCTTACTCTGGCCTAATGGCTACTATCTTAACTCTTACTCTGGCCTCATAGCCACTGTCTTAACTCTTAATCTGGCCTAATGGTTAAGGTCTTGGACTCTTACTCTGGCCTCATAGCTACTGTCTTAACTCTTACTCTGGCCTCATAGCTACTGTCTTAACTCTTACTCTGGCCTCATAGCTACTGTCTTAACTCTTACTCTGGCCTAATAGCTACTGTCTTAACTCTTACTCTGGCCTCATAGCTACTGTCTTAACTCTTACTCTGGCCTAATAGCTACTGTCTTAACTCTTACTGTGGCCTCATAGCTACTGTCTTAACTCTTACTCTGGCCTAATGGTTAAGGTCTTGAACTATTACTCTGGCCTCATATCTACTGTCTTAACTCTTACTCTGGGCTCATAGCTACTGTCCTAACTCTTACTCTGGCCTCATAGCTACTGTCTTCACTCTTACTCTGGCATAATGGTTAAGGTCTTGGACTCTTACTCTGGCCTCATAGCTACTGTCTTAACTCTTACTCTGGCCTCATAACTACTGTCTTAACTCTTACTCTGGCCTCATAGCTACTGTCTTAACTCTTACTCTGGCCTAATAGCTACTGTCTTAACTCTTACACTGGCCTCAGAGCTACTGTCTTAACTCTTAGTCTGGCCTAATGGTTAAGGTCTTGGACTCTTACTCTGGCCTAATAGCTACTGTATTAACTCGTACTCTGGCCTCATAGCTACTGTCCTAACTCTTACGCTGGCCTAATGGTTAAGGTCTTGGACTATTACTCTGGCCTAATAGCTACTGTCTTAACTCTTACTCTGGCCTAATAGCTACTGTCTTAACTCTTACTATGCTAATAGCTACTGTATTAACTCTTACTCTGGCCTCAGAGCTACTGTCTTAACTCTTAGTCTGGCCTAATGGTTAAGGTCTTGGACTCTTACTCTGGCCTAATGGCTACTATCTTAACTCTTACTCTGGCCTCATAGCCACTGTCTTAACTCTTAGTCTGGCCTAATGGTTAAGGTCTTGGACTCTTACTCTGGCCTAATAGCTACTGTATTAACTCGTACTCTGGCCTCATAGCTACTGTCCTAACTCTTACGCTGGCCTAATGGTTAAGGTCTTGGACTATTACTCTGGCCTAATAGCTACTGTCTTAACTCTTACTCTGGCCTAATAGCTACTGTCTTAACTCTTACTATGGCCTAATAGCTACTGTCTTAACTCTGACTCTGGCCTCATAGCTACTGTCTTAACTCTTACTCTGGCCTCATAGCTACTGGCTTATCTCTTACTCTGGCCTCAGAGCTACTGTCTTTACTCTTACTCTGGCCTAATGGTTAAGGTCTTGGACTCTTACTCTGGCCTAACAGCTACTGTCTTAACTCTTACTCTGGCCTCATAGCCACTGTCTTAACTCTTACTCTGGCCTAATGGTTAAGGTCTTGGACTCTTACTCTGGCCTCATAGCCACTGTCTTAACTCTTACTCTGGCCTAATGGTTAAGGTCTTGGACTCTTACTCTGGCCTCATAGCTACTGTCTTAACTCTTACTCTGGCCTAATAGCTACTGTCTTATCTCTTACTCTGGCCTCATAGCTACTGTCTTAAATCTTACTCTGGCCTCATAGCTACTGTCTTAACTCTTACTCTGGCCTAATAGCTACTGTCTTAACTCCTACTCTGGCCTCATAGCTACTGTCTTAACTCTTACTCTGGCCTAATAGCTACTGTCTTAACTCTTACTCTGGCCTAATAGCTACTGTCTTAACTCTTACTCTGGCCTCATAGCTACTGTCTTAACTCTTACGCTGGCCTAATGGTTAAGGTCTTGGACTCTTACTCTGGCCTCATAGCTACTGTCTTAACTCTTACTCTGGCCTAATAGTTACTGTCTTAACTCTTACTCTGGCCTCATAGCTACTGTCTTCACTCTTACTCTGGCCTCATAGCTACTGTCTTAACTCTTACTCTGGCCTAACAGCTACTGTCATAACTCTTACTCTGGCCTAAGGGTTAAGGTCTTGGACTCTTACTCTGGCCTCATAGCTACTGTCTTAACTCTTACTCTGGCATCATAGCTACTGTCTTAACTCTTACTCTGGCATCATAGCTACTGTCTTAACTCTTACTCTGGCCTCATAGCTACTGTCTTAACTCTTACTCTGGCCTCATAGCTACTGTCTTAACTCTTACTCTGGCCTCATAGCTACTGTTTTAACTCTTACTCTGGCCACATAGCTACTGTCTTAACTATTACTCTGGCCTAATGGTTAAGGTCTTGGACTCTTACTCTGGCCTCATAGCTACTGTCTTAACTCTTACGCTGGCCTCATAGCTACTGTCTTAACTCTTACTCTGGCCTCATAGCTACTGTCTTAACTCTTACTCTGGCCTAATGGTTAAGGTCTTGGACTCTTACTCTGGCCTAATGGTTAAGGTCTTGGACTCTTACTCTGGCCTCATAGCTACTGTCTTAACTCTTACTCTGGCCTCATAGCTACTGTCTTAACTCTTACTCTAGCCTCATAGCTACTGTCTTAACTCTTACTCTGGCCTAATGGTTAAGGTCTTGGACTCTTACTCTGGCCTCATAGCTACTGTCTTAACTCTGACTCTGGCCTCATAGCTACTGTCTTAACTCTTACTCTGGCCTCATAGCTACTGGCTTATCTCTTACTCTGGCCTCAGAGCTACTGTCTTAACTCTTACTCTGGCCTCATAGCTACTGTCTTAACTCTTGCTCTGGCCTCATAGCTACTGTCTTAACTCTTACTCTGGCCTCAGAGCTACTGTCTTAACTCTTACTCTGGCCTAATGGTTAAGGTCTTGGACTCTTACTCTGGCCTAATAGCTACTTTCTTAACTCTTACTCTGGCCTCATAGCTACTGTCTTAACACTTAATCTGGCCTAATGGTTAAGGTCTTGGACTCTTACTCTGGTCTCATAGCTACTGTCTTAACTCTTACTCTGGCCTCATAGCTACTGTCTTAACTCTTACTCTGGCCTCATAGCTACTGTCTTAACTCTTACTCTGGCCTCATAGCTACTGTCTTAACTCTTACTCTGGCCTAATGGTTAAGGTCTTGGACTCTTACTCTGGCCTCATAGCTACTGTCTTAACTCTTACTCTGGCCTCATAGCTACTGTCTTAACTCTTACTCTGGCCTCATAGCTACTGTCTTAACTCTTACTCTGGCCTAAGGGTTAAGGTCTTGGACTCTTACTCTGGCCTCATAGCTACTGTCTTAACTCTTACTCTGGCCTCATAGCTACTGTCTTATCTCTTACTCTGGCCTAATGGTTAAGGTCTTGGACTCTTACTCTGGCCTCATAGCTACTGTCTTAACTCTTACTCTGGCCTAATAGCTTCTTTCTTAACTCTTACTCTGGCCTAATAGCTACTGTCTTAACTCTTACTCTGGCCTAATAGCTACTGTCTTAACTCTTACTCTGGCCTAATGGTTAAGGTCTTGGACTCTTACTCTGGCCTAATGGTTAAGGTCTTGGACTCTTACTCTGGCCTCATAGCTACTGTCTTAACTCTTACTCTGGCCTCATAGCTACTGTCTTAACTCTTACTCTGGCCTCATAGCTACTGTCTTAACTCTCACTCTGGCCTAATGGTTAAGGTCTTGGACTCTTAGTCTGGCCTCATAGCTACTGTCTTAACTCTTACTCTGGACTCATAGCTACTGTCTTAACTCTTACTCTGGCCTCATAGCTACTGTCTTAACTCTTACTCTGGCCTCAGAGCTACTGTCTTAACTCTTACTCTGGCCTCAAAGCTACTGTCTTAACTCCTACTCTGGCCTAATGGTTAAGGTCTTGGACTCTTACTCTGGCCTCATAGCTACTGTCTTAACTCTTACTCTGGCCTTATAGCTACTGTCTTAACTCTTACTCTGGCCTCATAGCTACTGTCTTAACTCTTACTCTGGCCTAATGGTTAGGGTCTTGGACTCTTACTCTGGCCTCATAGCTACTGTCTTAACTCTTACTCTGGCCTCATAGCTACTGGCTTATCTCTTACTCTGGCCTCAGAGCTACTGTCTTAACTCTTACTCTGGCCTAATGGTTAAGGTCTTGGACTCTTACTCTGGCCTAACAGCTACTGTCTTAACTCTTACTCTGGCCTCATAGCCACTGTCTTAACTCTTACTCTGGCCTAATGGTTAAGGTCTTGGACTCTTACTCTGGCCTCATAGCTACTGTCTTAACTCTTACTCTGGACTAATAGCTACTGTCTTAACTCTTACTCTGGCCTCATAGCTACCGTCTTAACTCTTACTCTGGCCTAATAGCTACTGTCTTAACTCTTACTCTGGCCTAATAGCTACTGTCTTAACTCTTACTCTGGCCTAATGGTTAAGGTCTTGGACTCTTACTCTGGCCTCATAGCTACTGTCCTAACTCTTACTCTGGCCTAATGTTTAAGGTCTTGGACTCTTACTCTGGCCTCATAGCTACTGTCTTAACTCTTACTCTGGCCTCATAGCTACTGTCTTAACTCTTACTCTGGCCTCATAGCTACTGTATTAGCTCTTACTCTGGCCTAATGGTTAAGGTCTTGGACTCTTACTCTGGCCTCATAGCTACTGTCTTAACTCTTACTCTGGCCTCTTAGCTACTGTCTTAACTCTTACTCTGGCCTCATAGCTACTGTCTTAACTCTTACTCTGGCCTCATAGCTACTGTCTTAACTCTTACTATGGCCTAATGGTTAAGGTATTGGACTCTTACTCTGGCCTCATAGCTACTGTCTTAATTCTTACTCTGGCCTAATAGGTACTGTCTTAACTCTTACTCTGGCCTCATAGCTACTGTCTTAACTCTTACTCTGGCCTCATAGCTACTGTCTTAACTCTTACTCTGGCCTCATAGCTACTGTCTTAACTCTTACTCTGGCCTAATAGCTACTGTCTTAACTCTTACTCTGGCCTCATAGCTACTGTTTTAACTCTTACTCTGGCCTAATAGCTACTGTCTTAACTCTTACTCTGGCCTAATAGCTACTGTCTTAACTCTTACTCTGGCCTAATAGCTACTGTCTTAACTCTTACTCTGGCCTAATGGTTAAGGTCTTGGACTCTTACTCTGGCCTAATGGTTAAGGTCTTGGACTCTTACTCTGGCCTCATAGCTACTGTCTTAACTCTTACTCTGGCCTCATAGCTACTGTCTTAACTCTTACTCTGGCCGCATAGCTACTGTCTTAACTCTTACTCTGGCCTCATAGCTACTGTCTTAACTCTTACTCTGGCCTAATGGTTAAGGTCTTGGACTCTTAGTCTGGCCTCATAGCTACTGTCTTAACTCTTACTCTGGCCTCATAGCTACTGTCTTAACTCTTACTCTGGCCTCAGAGCTACTGTCATAACTCTTACTCTGACCTCAAAGCTACTGTCCTAACTCCTACTCTGGCCTAATGGTTAAGGTCTTAGACTCTTACTCTGGCCTCATAGCTACTGTCTTAACTCTTACTCTGGCCTAATAGCTACTGTCTTAACTCTTACTCTGGCCTAATGGTTAAGGTCTTGGACTCTTACTCTGGCCTCATAGCTACTGTCTTAACTCTTACTCTGGCCTAATAGCTACTGTCTTAACTCTTACTCTGGCCTCATAGCTACTGTCTTAACTCTTACACTGGCCTCATAGCTACTGTCTTAACTCTTACTCTGGCCTCATAGCTAATGTCTTAACTCTTACACTGGCCTAAAAGCTACTGTCTTAACTCTTACTCTGGAATAATGGTTAAGGTCTTGGACTCTTAATCTGGCCTCATAGCTACTGTCTTAACTCTTACTCTGGCCTCATAGCTACTGTCTTAACTCTTACTCTGGCCTCATAGCTACTGTCTTAACTCTTACTCTGGCTTCATAGCTACTGTCTTAACTCTTACTCTGGCCTAATGGTTAAGGTCTTGGACTCTTACTCTGGCCTCATAGCTACTGTCTTAACTCTTACTCTGGCCTCATAGCTACTGTCTTAACTCTTACTCTGGCCTAATAGCTACTGTCTTAACTCTTACTCTGGCCTAATAGCTACTGTCTTAACTCTTACTCTGGCCTAATGGTTAACGTCCTAACTCATACTCTGGCCTAATAGCTACTGTCTTAACTCTTACTCTGGCCTAATGGTTAAGGTCTTGGACTCTTACTCTGGCCTCATAGCTACTGTCTTAACTCTTACTCTGGCCTCATAGCTACTGTCTTAACTCTTACTCTGGCCTCATAGCTACTGTCTTAACTCTTGCTCTGGCCTGATATCTACTGTCTTAACTCTTACTCTGGCCTCAGAGCTACTGTCTTAACTCTTACTCTGGCCTCATAGATACTGTCTTAACTCTTACTCTGGCCTAATGGTTAAGGTCTTGGACTCTTAATCTGGCCTAATAGCTACTGTCTTATCTCTTACTCTGGCCTCATAGCTACTGTCTTAAATCTTACTCTGGCCTCATAGCTACTGTCTTAACTCTTACTCTGGCCTAATAGCTACTGTCTTAACTCCTACTCTGGCCTCATAGCTACTGTCTTAACTCTTACTCTGGCCTAATAGCTACTGTCTTAACTCTTACTCTGGCCTAATAGCTACTGTCTTAACTCTTACTCTGGCCTCATAGCTACTGTCTTAACTCTTACGCTGGCCTAATGGTTAAGGTCTTGGACTCTTACTCTGGCCTCATAGCTACTGTCTTAACTCTTACTCTGGCCTAATAGTTACTGTCTTAACTCTTACTCTGGCCTCATAGCTACTGTCTTCACTCTTACTCTGGCCTCATAGCTACTGTCTTAACTCTTACTCTGGCCTAACAGCTACTGTCATAACTCTTACTCTGGCCTAAGGGTTAAGGTCTTGGACTCTTACTCTGGCCTCATAGCTACTGTCTTAACTCTTACTCTGGCATCATAGCTACTGTCTTAACTCTTACTCTGGCATCATAGCTACTGTCTTAACTCTTACTCTGGCCTCATAGCTACTGTCTTAACTCTTACTCTGGCCTCATAGCTACTGTCTTAACTCTTACTCTGGCCTCATAGCTACTGTTTTAACTCTTACTCTGGCCACATAGCTACTGTCTTAACTATTACTCTGGCCTAATGGTTAAGGTCTTGGACTCTTACTCTGGCCTCATAGCTACTGTCTTAACTCTTACGCTGGCCTCATAGCTACTGTCTTAACTCTTACTCTGGCCTCATAGCTACTGTCTTAACTCTTACTCTGGCCTAATGGTTAAGGTCTTGGACTCTTACTCTGGCCTAATGGTTAAGGTCTTGGACTCTTACTCTGGCCTCATAGCTACTGTCTTAACTCTTACTCTGGCCTCATAGCTACTGTCTTAACTCTTACTCTGGCCTCATAGCTACTGTCTTAACTCTTACTCTGGCCTAATGGTTAAGGTCTTGGACTCTTACTCTGGCCTCATAGCTACTGTCTTAACTCTGACTCTGGCCTCATAGCTACTGTCTTAACTCTTACTCTGGCCTCATAGCTACTGGCTTATCTCTTACTCTGGCCTCAGAGCTACTGTCTTAACTCTTACTCTGGCCTCATAGCTACTGTCTTAACTCTTGCTCTGGCCTCATAGCTACTGTCTTAACTCTTACTCTGGCCTCAGAGCTACTGTCTTAACTCTTACTCTGGCCTAATGGTTAAGGTCTTGGACTCTTACTCTGGCCTAATAGCTACTTTCTTAACTCTTACTCTGGCCTCATAGCTACTGTCTTAACACTTAATCTGGCCTAATGGTTAAGGTCTTGGACTCTTACTCTGGCCTCATAGCTACTGTCTTAACTCTTACTCTGGCCTCATAGCTACTGTCTTAACTCTTACTCTGGCCTCATAGCTACTGTCTTAACTCTTACTCTGGCCTCATAGCTACTGTCTTAACTCTTACTCTGGCCTAATGGTTAAGGTCTTGGACTCTTACTCTGGCCTCATAGCTACTGTCTTAACTCTTACTCTGGCCTCATAGCTACTGTCTTAACTCTTACTCTGGCCTCATAGCTACTGTCTTAACTCTTACTCTGGCCTCAGAGCTACTGTCTTAACTCTTACTCTGGCCTCATAGCTACTGTCTTAACTCTTACTCTGGCCTCATAGCTACTGTCTTAACTCTTACTCTGGCCTAAGGGTTAAGGTCTTGGACTCTTACTCTGGCCTCCTAGCTACTGTCTTAACTCTTACTCTGGCCTCATAGCTACTGTCTTATCTCTTACTCTGGCCTAATGGTTAAGGTCTTGGACTCTTACTCTGGCCTCATAGCTACTGTCTTAACTCTTACTCTGGCCTAATAGCTTCTTTCTTAACTCTTACTCTGGCCTAATAGCTACTGTCTTAACTCTTACTCTGGCCTAATAGCTACTGTCTTAACTCGTACTCTGGCCTAATGGTTAAGGTCTTGGACTCTTACTCTGGCCTAATGGTTAAGGTCTTGGACTCTTACTCTGGCCTCATAGCTACTGTCTTAACTCTTACTCTGGCCTCATAGCTACTGTCTTAACTCTTACTCTGGCCTCATAGCTACTGTCTTAACTCTTACTCTGGCCTCATAGCTACTGTCTTAACTCTCACTCTGGCCTAATGGTTAAGGTCTTGGACTCTTAGTCTGGCCTCATAGCTACTGTCTTAACTCTTACTCTGGCCTCATAGCTACTGTCTTAACTCTTACTCTGGCCTCAGAGCTACTGTCTTAACTCTTACTCTGGCCTCAAAGCTACTGTCTTAACTCCTACTCTGGCCTAATGGTTAAGATCTTGGACTCTTACTCTGGCCTCATAGCTACTGTCTTAACTCTTACTCTGGCCTAATAGCTACTGTCTTAACTCTTACTCTGGCCTCATAGCTACTGTCTTAACTCTTACTCTGGCCTAATGGTTAGGGTCTTGGACTCTTACTCTGGCCTCATAGCTACTGTCTTAACTCTTACTCTGGCCTCATAGCTACTGTCTTAACTCTTACTCTGGCCTCATAGCTACTGGCTTATCTCTTACTCTGGCCTCAGAGCTACTGTCTTAACTCTTACTCTGGCCTAATGGTTAAGGTCTTGGACTCTTACTCTGGCCTAACAGCTACTGTCTTAACTCTTACTCTGGCCTCATAGCCACTGTCTTAACTCTTACTCTGGCCTAATGGTTAAGGTCTTGGACTCTTACTCTGGCCTCATAGCTACTGTCTTAACTCTTACTCTGGACTAATAGCTACTGTCTTAACTCTTACTCTGGCCTCATAGCTACCGTCTTAACTCTTACTCTGGCCTAATAGCTACTGTCTTAACTCTTACTCTGGCCTAATGGTTAAGGTCTTGGACTCTTACTCTGGCCTCATAGCTACTGTCTTAACTCTTACTCTGGCCTAATGTTTAAGGTCTTGGACTCTTACTCTGGCATCATAGCTACTGTCTTAACTCTTACTCTGGCCTCATAGCTACTGTCTTAACTCTTACTCTGGCCTCATAGCTACTGTTTTAACTCTTACTCTGGCCACATAGCTACTGTCTTAACTATTACTCTGGCCTAATGGTTAAGGTCTTGGACTCTTACTCTGGCCTCATAGCTACTGTCTTAACTCTTACGCTGGCCTCATAGCTACTGTCTTAACTCTTACTCTGGCCTCATAGCTACTGTCTTAACTCTTACTCTGGCCTAATGGTTAAGGTCTTGGACTCTTACTCTGGCCTAATGGTTAAGGTCTTGGACTCTTACTCTGGCCTCATAGCTACTGTCTTAACTCTTACTCTGGCCTCATAGCTACTGTCTTAACTCTTACTCTAGCCTCATAGCTACTGTCTTAACTCTTACTCTGGCCTAATGGTTAAGGTCTTGGACTCTTACTCTGGCCTCATAGCTACTGTCTTAACTCTGACTCTGGCCTCATAGCTACTGTCTTAACTCTTACTCTGGCCTCATAGCTACTGGCTTATCTCTTACTCTGGCCTCAGAGCTTCTGTCTTAACTCTTACTCTGGCCTCATAGCTACTGTCTTAACTCTTGCTCTGGCCTCATAGCTACTGTCTTAACTCTTACTCTGGCCTCAGAGCTACTGTCTTAACTCTTACTCTGGCCTAATGGTTAAGGTCTTGGACTCTTACTCTGTCCTAATAGCTACTTTCTTAACTCTTACTCTGGCCTCATAGCTACTGTCTTAACACTTAATCTGGCCTAATGGTTAAGGTCTTGGACTCTTACTCTGGTCTCATAGCTACTGTCTTAACTCTTACTCTGGCCTCATAGCTACTGTCTTAACTCTTACTCTGGCCTCATAGCTACTGTCTTAACTCTTACTCTGGCCTCATAGCTACTGTCTTAACTCTTACTCTGGCCTAATGGTTAAGGTCTTGGACTCTTACTCTGGCCTCATAGCTACTGTCTTAACTCTTACTCTGGCCTCATAGCTACTGTCTTAACTCTTACTCTGGCCTCATAGCTACTGTCTTAACTCTTACTCTGGCCTAAGGGTTAAGGTCTTGGACTCTTACTCTGGCCTCATAGCTACTGTCTTAACTCTTACTCTGGCCTCATAGCTACTGTCTTATCTCTTACTCTGGCCTAATGGTTAAGGTCTTGGACTCTTACTCTGGCCTCATAGCTACTGTCTTAACTCTTACTCTGGCCTAATAGCTTCTTTCTTAACTCTTACTCTGGCCTAATAGCTACTGTCTTAACTCTTACTCTGGCCTAATAGCTACTGTCTTAACTCTTACTCTGGCCTAATGGTTAAGGTCTTGGACTCTTACTCTGGCCTAATGGTTAAGGTCTTGGACTCTTACTCTGGCCTCATAGCTACTGTCTTAACTCTTACTCTGGCCTCATAGCTACTGTCTTAACTCTTACTCTGGCCTCATAGCTACTGTCTTAACTCTTACTCTGGCCTCATAGCTACTGTCTTAACTCTCACTCTGGCCTAATGGTTAAGGTCTTGGACTCTTAGTCTGGCCTCATAGCTACTGTCTTAACTCTTACTCTGGACTCATAGCTACTGTCTTAACTCTTACTCTGGCCTCATAGCTACTGTCTTAACTCTTACTCTGGCCTCAGAGCTACTGTCTTAACTCTTACTCTGGCCTCAAAGCTACTGTCTTAACTCCTACTCTGGCCTAATGGTTAAGGTCTTGGACTCTTACTCTGGCCTCATAGCTACTGTCTTAACTCTTACTCTGGCCTTATAGCTACTGTCTTAACTCTTACTCTGGCCTCATAGCTACTGTCTTAACTCTTACTCTGGCCTAATGGTTAGGGTCTTGGACTCTTACTCTGGCCTCATAGCTACTGTCTTAACTCTTACTCTGGCCTCATAGCTACTGGCTTATCTCTTACTCTGGCCTCAGAGCTACTGTCTTAACTCTTACTCTGGCCTAATGGTTAAGGTCTTGGACTCTTACTCTGGCCTAACAGCTACTGTCTTAACTCTTACTCTGGCCTCATAGCCACTGTCTTAACTCTTACTCTGGCCTAATGGTTAAGGTCTTGGACTCTTACTCTGGCCTCATAGCTACTGTCTTAACTCTTACTCTGGACTAATAGCTACTGTCTTAACTCTTACTCTGGCCTCATAGCTACCGTCTTAACTCTTACTCTGGCCTAATAGCTACTGTCTTAACTCTTACTCTGGCCTAATAGCTACTGTCTTAACTCTTACTCTGGCCTAATGGTTAAGGTCTTGGACTCTTACTCTGGCCTCATAGCTACTGTCCTAACTCTTACTCTGGCCTAATGTTTAAGGTCTTGGACTCTTACTCTGGCCTCATAGCTACTGTCTTAACTCTTACTCTGGCCTCATAGCTACTGTCTTAACTCTTACTCTGGCCTCATAGCTACTGTCTTAGCTCTTACTCTGGCCTAATGGTTAAGGTCTTGGACTCTTACTCTGGCCTCATAGCTACTGTCTTAACTCTTACTCTGGCCTCTTAGCTACTGTCTTAACTCTTACTCTGGCCTCATAGCTACTGTCTTAACTCTTACTCTGGCCTCATAGCTACTGTCTTAACTCTTACTATGGCCTAATGGTTAAGGTATTGGACTCTTACTCTGGCCTCATAGCTACTGTCTTAATTCTTACTCTGGCCTAATAGGTACTGTCTTAACTCTTACTCTGGCCTCATAGCTACTGTCTTAACTCTTACTCTGGCCTCATAGCTACTGTCTTAACTCTTACTCTGGCCTCATAGCTACTGTCTTAACTCTTACTCTGGCCTAATAGCTACTGTCTTAACTCTTACTCTGGCCTCATAGCTACTGTTTTAACTCTTACTCTGGCCTAATAGCTACTGTCTTAACTCTTACTCTGGCCTAATAGCTACTGTCTTAACTCTTACTCTGGCCTAATAGCTACTGTCTTAACTCTTACTCTGGCCTAATGGTTAAGGTCTTGGACTCTTACTCTGGCCTAATGGTTAAGGTCTTGGACTCTTACTCTGGCCTCATAGCTACTGTCTTAACTCTTACTCTGGCCTCATAGCTACTGTCTTAACTCTTACTCTGGCCGCATAGCTACTGTCTTAACTCTTACTCTGGCCTCATAGCTACTGTCTTAACTCTTACTCTGGCCTAATGGTTAAGGTCTTGGACTCTTAGTCTGGCCTCATAGCTACTGTCTTAACTCTTACTCTGGCCTCATAGCTACTGTCTTAACTCTTACTCTGGCCTCAGAGCTACTGTCATAACTCTTACTCTGACCTCAAAGCTACTGTCCTAACTCCTACTCTGGCCTAATGGTTAAGGTCTTAGACTCTTACTCTGGCCTCATAGCTACTGTCTTAACTCTTACTCTGGCCTAATAGCTACTGTCTTAACTCTTACTCTGGCCTCATAGCTACTGTCTTAACTCTTACTCTGGCCTAATGGTTAAGGTCTTGGACTCTTACTCTGGCCTCATAGCTACTGTCTTAACTCTTACTCTGGCCTAATAGCTACTGTCTTAACTCTTACTCTGGCCTCATAGCTACTGTCTTAACTCTTACACTGGCCTCATAGCTACTGTCTTAACTCTTACTCTGGCCTCATAGCTAATGTCTTAACTCTTACACTGGCCTAAAAGCTACTGTCTTAACTCTTACTCTGGAATAATGGTTAAGGTCTTGGACTCTTAATCTGGCCTCATAGCTCCTGTCTTAACTCTTACTCTGGCCTCATAGCTACTGTCTTAACTCTTACTCTGGCCTCATAGCTACTGTCTTAACTCTTACTCTGGCTTCATAGCTACTGTCTTAACTCTTACTCTGGCCTAATGGTTAAGGTCTTGGACTCTTACTCTGGCCTCATAGCTACTGTCTTAACTCTTACTCTGGCCTCATAGCTACTGTCTTAACTCTTACTCTGGCCTAATAGCTACTGTCTTAACTCTTACTCTGGCCTAATAGCTACTGTCTTAACTCTTACTCTGGCCTAATGGTTAACGTCCTAACTCATACTCTGGCCTAATAGCTACTGTCTTAACTCTTACTCTGGCCTAATGGTTAAGGTCTTGGACTCTTACTCTGGCCTCATAGCTACTGTCTTAACTCTTACTCTGGCCTCATAGCTACTGTCTTAACTCTTACTCTGGCCTCATAGCTACTGTCTTAACTCTTGCTCTGGCCTGATATCTACTGTCTTAACTCTTACTCTGGCCTCAGAGCTACTGTCTTAACTCTTACTCTGGCCTCATAGATACTGTCTTAACTCTTACTCTGGCCTAATGGTTAAGGTCTTGGACTCTTAATCTGGCCTAATAGCTACTGTCTTATCTCTTACTCTGGCCTCATAGCTACTGTCTTAAATCTTACTCTGGCCTCATAGCTACTGTCTTAACTCTTACTCTGGCCTAATAGCTACTGTCTTAACTCCTACTCTGGCCTCATAGCTACTGTCTTAACTCTTACTCTGGCCTAATAGCTACTGTCTTAACTCTTACTCTGGCCTAATAGCTACTGTCTTAACTCTTACTCTGGCCTCATAGCTACTGTCTTAACTCTTACGCTGGCCTAATGGTTAAGGTCTTGGACTCTTACTCTGGCCTCATAGCTACTGTCTTAACTCTTACTCTGGCCTAATAGTTACTGTCTTAACTCTTACTCTGGCCTCATAGCTACTGTCTTCACTCTTACTCTGGCCTCATAGCTACTGTCTTAACTCTTACTCTGGCCTAACAGCTACTGTCATAACTCTTACTCTGGCCTAAGGGTTAAGGTCTTGGACTCTTACTCTGGCCTCATAGCTACTGTCTTAACTCTTACTCTGGCATCATAGCTACTGTCTTAACTCTTACTCTGGCATCATAGCTACTGTCTTAACTCTTACTCTGGCCTCATAGCTACTGTCTTAACTCTTACTCTGGCCTCATAGCTACTGTCTTAACTCTTACTCTGGCCTCATAGCTACTGTTTTAACTCTTACTCTGGCCACATAGCTACTGTCTTAACTATTACTCTGGCCTAATGGTTAAGGTCTTGGACTCTTACTCTGGCCTCATAGCTACTGTCTTAACTCTTACGCTGGCCTCATAGCTACTGTCTTAACTCTTACTCTGGCCTCATAGCTACTGTCTTAACTCTTACTCTGGCCTAATGGTTAAGGTCTTGGACTCTTACTCTGGCCTAATGGTTAAGGTCTTGGACTCTTACTCTGGCCTCATAGCTACTGTCTTAACTCTTACTCTGGCCTCATAGCTACTGTCTTAACTCTTACTCTGGCCTCATAGCTACTGTCTTAACTCTTACTCTGGCCTAATGGTTAAGGTCTTGGACTCTTACTCTGGCCTCATAGCTACTGTCTTAACTCTGACTCTGGCCTCATAGCTACTGTCTTAACTCTTACTCTGGCCTCATAGCTACTGGCTTATCTCTTACTCTGGCCTCAGAGCTACTGTCTTAACTCTTACTCTGGCCTCATAGCTACTGTCTTAACTCTTGCTCTGGCCTCATAGCTACTGTCTTAACTCTTACTCTGGCCTCAGAGCTACTGTCTTAACTCTTACTCTGGCCTAATGGTTAAGGTCTTGGACTCTTACTCTGGCCTAATAGCTACTTTCTTAACTCTTACTCTGGCCTCATAGCTACTGTCTTAACACTTAATCTGGCCTAATGGTTAAGGTCTTGGACTCTTACTCTGGCCTCATAGCTACTGTCTTAACTCTTACTCTGGCCTCATAGCTACTGTCTTAACTCTTACTCTGGCCTCATAGCTACTGTCTTAACTCTTACTCTGGCCTCATAGCTACTGTCTTAACTCTTACTCTGGCCTAATGGTTAAGGTCTTGGACTCTTACTCTGGCCTCATAGCTACTGTCTTAACTCTTACTCTGGCCTCATAGCTACTGTCTTAACTCTTACTCTGGCCTCATAGCTACTGTCTTAACTCTTACTCTGGCCTCAGAGCTACTGTCTTAACTCTTACTCTGGCCTCATAGCTACTGTCTTAACTCTTACTCTGGCCTCATAGCTACTGTCTTAACTCTTACTCTGGCCTAAGGGTTAAGGTCTTGGACTCTTACTCTGGCCTCCTAGCTACTGTCTTAACTCTTACTCTGGCCTCATAGCTACTGTCTTATCTCTTACTCTGGCCTAATGGTTAAGGTCTTGGACTCTTACTCTGGCCTCATAGCTACTGTCTTAACTCTTACTCTGGCCTAATAGCTTCTTTCTTAACTCTTACTCTGGCCTAATAGCTACTGTCTTAACTCTTACTCTGGCCTAATAGCTACTGTCTTAACTCGTACTCTGGCCTAATGGTTAAGGTCTTGGACTCTTACTCTGGCCTAATGGTTAAGGTCTTGGACTCTTACTCTGGCCTCATAGCTACTGTCTTAACTCTTACTCTGGCCTCATAGCTACTGTCTTAACTCTTACTCTGGCCTCATAGCTACTGTCTTAACTCTTACTCTGGCCTCATAGCTACTGTCTTAACTCTCACTCTGGCCTAATGGTTAAGGTCTTGGACTCTTAGTCTGGCCTCATAGCTACTGTCTTAACTCTTACTCTGGCCTCATAGCTACTGTCTTAACTCTTACTCTGGCCTCAGAGCTACTGTCTTAACTCTTACTCTGGCCTCAAAGCTACTGTCTTAACTCCTACTCTGGCCTAATGGTTAACATCTTGGACTCTTACTCTGGCCTCATAGCTACTGTCTTAACTCTTACTCTGGCCTAATAGCTACTGTCTTAACTCTTACTCTGGCCTCATAGCTACTGTCTTAACTCTTACTCTGGCCTAATGGTTAGGGTCTTGGACTCTTACTCTGGCCTCATAGCTACTGTCTTAACTCTTACTCTGGCCTCATAGCTACTGTCTTAACTCTTACTCTGGCCTCATAGCTACTGGCTTATCTCTTACTCTGGCCTCAGAGCTACTGTCTTAACTCTTACTCTGGCCTAATGGTTAAGGTCTTGGACTCTTACTCTGGCCTAACAGCTACTGTCTTAACTCTTACTCTGGCCTCATAGCCACTGTCTTAACTCTTACTCTGGCCTAATGGTTAAGGTCTTGGACTCTTACTCTGGCCTCATAGCTACTGTCTTAACTCTTACTCTGGACTAATAGCTACTGTCTTAACTCTTACTCTGGCCTCATAGCTACCGTCTTAACTCTTACTCTGGCCTAATAGCTACTGTCTTAACTCTTACTCTGGCCTAATGGTTAAGGTCTTGGACTCTTACTCTGGCCTCATAGCTACTGTCTTAACTCTTACTCTGGCCTAATGTTTAAGGTCTTGGACTCTTACTCTGGCCTCATAGCTACTGTCTTAACTCTTACTCTGGCCTCATAGCTACTGTCTTAACTCTTACTCTGGCCTCATAGCTACTGTCTTAGCTCTTACTCTGGCCTAATGGTTAAGGTCTTGGACTCTTACTCTGGCCTCATAGCTACTGTCTTAACTCTTACTCTGGCCTCTTAGCTACTGTCTTAACTCTTACTCTGGCCTCATAGCTACTGTCTTAACTCTTACTCTGGCCTCCTAGCTACTGTCTTAACTCTTACTCTGGCCTAATAGCTACTGTCTTAACTCTTACTCTGGCCTCATAGCTACTGTTTTAACTCTTACTCTGGCCTAATAGCTACTGTCTTAACTCTTACTCTGGCCTAATAGCTACTGTCTTAACTCTTACTCTGGCCTAATAGCTACTGTCTTAACTCTTACTCTGGCCTAATGGTTAAGGTCTTGGACTCTTACTCTGGCCTAATGGTTAAGGTCTTGGACTCTTACTCTGGCCTCATAGCTACTGTCTTAACTCTTACTCTGGCCTCATAGCTACTGTCTTAACTCTTACTCTGGCCTCATAGCTACTGTCTTAACTCTTACTCTGGCCTAATGGTTAAGGTCTTGGACTCTTAGTCTGGCCTCATAGCTACTGTCTTAACTCTTACTCTGGCCTCATAGCTACTGTCTTAACTCTTACTCTGGCCTAATGGTTAAGGTCTTGGACTCTTAGTCTGGCCTCATAGCTACTGTCTTAACTCTTACTCTGGCCTCATAGCTACTGTCTTAACTCTTACTCTGGCCTCATAGCTACTGTCTTAACTCTTACTCTGGCCTAATAGCTACTGTCTTAACTCTTACTCTGGCCTCATAGCTACTGTCTTAACTCTTACTCTGGCCTAATGGTTAAGGTCTTGGACTCTTACTCTGGCCTCATAGCTACTGTCTTAACTCTTACTCTGGCCTAATAGCTACTGTCTTAACTCTTACTCTGGCCTCATAGCTACTGTCTTAACTCTTACACTGGCCTCATAGCTACTGTCTTAACTCTTACTCTGGCCTCATAGCTAATGTCTTAACTCTTACACTGGCCTAAAAGCTACTGTCTTAACTCTTACTCTGGAATAATGGTTAAGGTCTTGGACTCTTAATCTGGCCTCATAGCTACTGTCTTAACTCTTACTCTGGCCTCATAGCTACTGTCTTAACTCTTACTCTGGCCTCATAGCTACTGTCTTAACTCTTACTCTGGCTTCATAGCTACTGTCTTAACTCTTACTCTGGCCTAATGGTTAAGGTCTTGGACTCTTACTCTGGCCTCATAGCTACTGTCTTAACTCTTACTCTGGCCTCATAGCTACTGTCTTAACTCTTACTCTGGCCTAATAGCTACTGTCTTAACTCTTACTCTGGCCTAATAGCTACTGTCTTAACTCTTACTCTGGCCTAATGGTTAACGTCCTAACTCATACTCTGGCCTAATAGCTACTGTCTTAACTCTTACTCTGGCCTAATGGTTAAGGTCTTGGACTCTTACTCTGGCCTCATAGCTACTGTCTTAACTCTTACTCTGGCCTCATAGCTACTGTCTTAACTCTTACTCTGGCCTCATAGCTACTGTCTTAACTCTTGCTCTGGCCTGATATCTACTGTCTTAACTCTTACTCTGGCCTCAGAGCTACTGTCTTAACTCTTACTCTGGCCTAATGGTTAAGGTCTTGGACTCTTACTCTGGCCTAATAGCTACTTTCTTAACTCTTACTCTGGCCTCATAGCTACTGTCTTAACTCTTACTCTGGCCTAATGGTTAAGGTCTTGGACTCTTACTCTGGCCTAATGGTTAAGGTCTTGGACTCTTACTCTGGCCTCATAGCTACTGTCTTAACTCTTACTCTGGCCTAATAGCTACTGTCTTAACTCTTACTCTGGCCTCATAGCTACTGTCTTAACTCTTACACTGGCCTCATAGCTACTGTCTTAACTCTTACTCTGGCCTCATAGCTAATGTCTTAACTCTTACACTGGCCTAAAAGCTACTGTCTTAACTCTTACTCTGGAATAATGGTTAAGGTCTTGGACTCTTAATCTGGCCTCATAGCTACTGTCTTAACTCTTACTCTGGCCTCATAGCTACTGTCTTAACTCTTACTCTGGCCTCATAGCTACTGTCTTAACTCTTACTCTGGCTTCATAGCTACTGTCTTAACTCTTACTCTGGCCTAATGGTTAAGGTCTTGGACTCTTAATCTGGCCTAATAGCTACTGTCTTATCTCTTACTCTGGCCTCATAGCTACTGTCTTAAATCTTACTCTGGCCTCATAGCTACTGTCTTAACTCTTACTCTGGCCTAATAGCTACTGTCTTAACTCCTACTCTGGCCTCATAGCTACTGTCTTAACTCTTACTCTGGCCTAATAGCTACTGTCTTAACTCTTACTCTGGCCTAATAGCTACTGTCTTAACTCTTACTCTGGCCTCATAGCTACTGTCTTAACTCTTACGCTGGCCTAATGGTTAAGGTCTTGGACTCTTACTCTGGCCTCATAGCTACTGTCTTAACTCTTACTCTGGCCTAATAGTTACTGTCTTAACTCTTACTCTGGCCTCATAGCTACTGTCTTCACTCTTACTCTGGCCTCATAGCTACTGTCTTAACTCTTACTCTGGCCTAACAGCTACTGTCATAACTCTTACTCTGGCCTAAGGGTTAAGGTCTTGGACTCTTACTCTGGCCTCATAGCTACTGTCTTAACTCTTACTCTGGCATCATAGCTACTGTCTTAACTCTTACTCTGGCATCATAGCTACTGTCTTAACTCTTACTCTGGCCTCATAGCTACTGTCTTAACTCTTACTCTGGCCTCATAGCTACTGTCTTAACTCTTACTCTGGCCTCATAGCTACTGTTTTAACTCTTACTCTGGCCACATAGCTACTGTCTTAACTATTACTCTGGCCTAATGGTTAAGGTCTTGGACTCTTACTCTGGCCTCATAGCTACTGTCTTAACTCTTACGCTGGCCTCATAGCTACTGTCTTAACTCTTACTCTGGCCTCATAGCTACTGTCTTAACTCTTACTCTGGCCTAATGGTTAAGGTCTTGGACTCTTACTCTGGCCTAATGGTTAAGGTCTTGGACTCTTACTCTGGCCTCATAGCTACTGTCTTAACTCTTACTCTGGCCTCATAGCTACTGTCTTAACTCTTACTCTGGCCTCATAGCTACTGTCTTAACTCTTACTCTGGCCTAATGGTTAAGGTCTTGGACTCTTACTCTGGCCTCATAGCTACTGTCTTAACTCTGACTCTGGCCTCATAGCTACTGTCTTAACTCTTACTCTGGCCTCATAGCTACTGGCTTATCTCTTACTCTGGCCTCAGAGCTACTGTCTTAACTCTTACTCTGGCCTCATAGCTACTGTCTTAACTCTTGCTCTGGCCTCATAGCTACTGTCTTAACTCTTACTCTGGCCTCAGAGCTACTGTCTTAACTCTTACTCTGGCCTAATGGTTAAGGTCTTGGACTCTTACTCTGGCCTAATAGCTACTTTCTTAACTCTTACTCTGGCCTCATAGCTACTGTCTTAACACTTAATCTGGCCTAATGGTTAAGGTCTTGGACTCTTACTCTGGCCTCATAGCTACTGTCTTAACTCTTACTCTGGCCTCATAGCTACTGTCTTAACTCTTACTCTGGCCTCATAGCTACTGTCTTAACTCTTACTCTGGCCTCATAGCTACTGTCTTAACTCTTACTCTGGCCTAATGGTTAAGGTCTTGGACTCTTACTCTGGCCTCATAGCTACTGTCTTAACTCTTACTCTGGCCTCATAGCTACTGTCTTAACTCTTACTCTGGCCTCATAGCTACTGTCTTAACTCTTACTCTGGCCTCAGAGCTACTGTCTTAACTCTTACTCTGGCCTCATAGCTACTGTCTTAACTCTTACTCTGGCCTAAGGGTTAAGGTCTTGGACTCTTACTCTGGCCTCCTAGCTACTGTCTTAACTCTTACTCTGGCCTCATAGCTACTGTCTTATCTCTTACTCTGGCCTAATGGTTAAGGTCTTAGACTCTTACTCTGGCCTCATAGCTACTGTCTTAACTCTTACTCTGGCCTAATAGCTTCTTTCTTAACACTTACTCTGGCCTAATAGCTACTGTCTTAACTCTTACTCTGGCCTAATAGCTACTGTCTTAACTCGTACTCTGGCCTAATGGTTAAGGTCTTGGACTCTTACTCTGGCCTAATGGTTAAGGTCTTGGACTCTTACTCTGGCCTCATAGCTACTGTCTTAACTCTTACTCTGGCCTCATAGCTACTGTCTTAACTCTTACTCTGGCCTCATAGCTACTGTCTTAACTCTTACTCTGGCCTCATAGCTACTGTCTTAACTCTCACTCTGGCCTAATGGTTAAGGTCTTGGACTCTTAGTCTGGCCTCATAGCTACTGTCTTAACTCTTACTCTGGCCTCATAGCTGCTGTCTTAACTCTTACTCTGGCCTCAGAGCTACTGTCTTAACTCTTACTCTGGCCTCAAAGCTACTGTCTTAACTCCTACTCTGGCCTAATGGTTAAGATCTTGGACTCTTACTCTGGCCTCATAGCTACTGTCTTAACTCTTACTCTGGCCTAATAGCTACTGTCTTAACTCTTACTCTGGCCTCATAGCTACTGTCTTAACTCTTACTCTGGCCTAATGGTTAGGGTCTTGGACTCTTACTCTGGCCTCATAGCTACTGTCTTAACTCTTACTCTGGCCTCATAGCTACTGTCTTAACTCTTACTCTGGCCTCATAGCTACTGGCTTATCTCTTACTCTGGCCTCAGAGCTACTGTCTTAACTCTTACTCTGGCCTAATGGTTAAGGTCTTGGACTCTTACTCTGGCCTAACAGCTACTGTCTTAACTCTTACTCTGGCCTCATAGCCACTGTCTTAACTCTTACTCTGGCCTAATGGTTAAGGTCTTGGACTCTTACTCTGGCCTCATAGCTACTGTCTTAACTCTTACTCTGGACTAATAGCTACTGTCTTAACTCTTACTCTGGCCTCATAGCTACCGTCTTAACTCTTACTCTGGCCTAATAGCTACTGTCTTAACTCTTACTCTGGCCTAATGGTTAAGGTCTTGGACTCTTACTCTGGCCTCATAGCTACTGTCTTAACTCTTACTCTGGCCTAATGTTTAAGGTCTTGGACTCTTACTCTGGCCTCATAGCTACTGTCTTAACTCTTACTCTGGCCTCATAGCTACTGTCTTAACTCTTACTCTGGCCTCATAGCTACTGTCTTAGCTCTTACTCTGGCCTAATGGTTAAGGTCTTGGACTCTTACTCTGGCCTCATAGCTACTGTCTTAACTCTTACTCTGGCCTCTTAGCTACTGTCTTAACTCTTACTCTGGCCTCATAGCTACTGTCTTAACTCTTACTCTGGCCTCCTAGCTACTGTCTTAACTCTTACTCTGGCCTAATAGCTACTGTCTTAACTCTTACTCTGGCCTCATAGCTACTGTTTTAACTCTTACTCTGGCCTAATAGCTACTGTCTTAACTCTTACTCTGGCCTAATAGCTACTGTCTTAACTCTTACTCTGGCCTAATAGCTACTGTCTTAACTCTTACTCTGGCCTAATGGTTAAGGTCTTGGACTCTTACTCTGGCCTAATGGTTAAGGTCTTGGACTCTTACTCTGGCCTCATAGCTACTGTCTTAACTCTTACTCTGGCCTCATAGCTACTGTCTTAACTCTTACTCTGGCCTCATAGCTACTGTCTTAACTCTTACTCTGGCCTAATGGTTAAGGTCTTGGACTCTTAGTCTGGCCTCATAGCTACTGTCTTAACTCTTACTCTGGCCTCATAGCTACTGTCTTAACTCTTACTCTGGCCTAATGGTTAAGGTCTTGGACTCTTAGTCTGGCCTCATAGCTACTGTCTTAACTCTTACTCTGGCCTCATAGCTACTGTCTTAACTCTTACTCTGGCCTCATAGCTACTGTCTTAACTCTTACTCTGGCCTAATAGCTACTGTCTTAACTCTTACTCTGGCCTCATAGCTACTGTCTTAACTCTTACTCTGGCCTAATGGTTAAGGTCTTGGACTCTTACTCTGGCCTCATAGCTACTGTCTTAACTCTTACTCTGGCCTAATAGCTACTGTCTTAACTCTTACTCTGGCCTCATAGCTACTGTCTTAACTCTTACACTGGCCTCATAGCTACTGTCTTAACTCTTACTCTGGCCTCATAGCTAATGTCTTAACTCTTACACTGGCCTAAAAGCTACTGTCTTAACTCTTACTCTGGAATAATGGTTAAGGTCTTGGACTCTTAATCTGGCCTCATAGCTACTGTCTTAACTCTTACTCTGGCCTCATAGCTACTGTCTTAACTCTTACTCTGGCCTCATAGCTACTGTCTTAACTCTTACTCTGGCTTCATAGCTACTGTCTTAACTCTTACTCTGGCCTAATGGTTAAGGTCTTGGACTCTTACTCTGGCCTCATAGCTACTGTCTTAACTCTTACTCTGGCCTCATAGCTACTGTCTTAACTCTTACTCTGGCCTAATAGCTACTGTCTTAACTCTTACTCTGGCCTAATAGCTACTGTCTTAACTCTTACTCTGGCCTAATGGTTAACGTCCTAACTCATACTCTGGCCTAATAGCTACTGTCTTAACTCTTACTCTGGCCTAATGGTTAAGGTCTTGGACTCTTACTCTGGCCTCATAGCTACTGTCTTAACTCTTACTCTGGCCTCATAGCTACTGTCTTAACTCTTACTCTGGCCTCATAGCTACTGTCTTAACTCTTGCTCTGGCCTGATATCTACTGTCTTAACTCTTACTCTGGCCTCAGAGCTACTGTCTTAACTCTTACTCTGGCCTAATGGTTAAGGTCTTGGACTCTTACTCTGGCCTAATAGCTACTTTCTTAACTCTTACTCTGGCCTCATAGCTACTGTCTTAACTCTTACTCTGGCCTAATGGTTAAGGTCTTGGACTCTTACTCTGGCCTAATGGTTAAGGTCTTGGACTCTTACTCTGGCCTCATAGCTACTGTCTTAACTCTTACTCTGGCCTCATAGCTACTGTCTTATCTCTTACTCTGGCCTAATGGTTAAGGTCTTGGACTCTTACTCTGGCCTCATAGCTACTGTCTTAACTCTTACTCTGGCCTAATAGCTTCTTTCTTAACTCTTACTCTGGCCTGATAGCTACTGTCTTAACTCTTACTCTGGCCTAATGGTTAAGGTCTTGGACTCTTACTCTGGCCTCATAGCTACTGTCTTAACTCTTACTCTGGCCTCATAGCTACTGTCTTAACTCTTACTCTGGCCTAATAGCTACTGTCTTAACTCTTACTCTGGCCTAATAGCTACTGTCTTAACTCTTACTCTGGCCTAATGGTTAACGTCCTAACTCATACTCTGGCCTAATAGCTACTGTCTTAACTCTTACTCTGGCCTAATGGTTAAGGTCTTGGACTCTTACTCTGGCCTCATAGCTACTGTCTTAACTCTTACTCTGGCCTCATAGCTACTGTCTTAACTCTTACTCTGGCCTCATAGCTACTGTCTTAACTCTTGCTCTGGCCTGATATCTACTGTCTTAACTCTTACTCTGGCCTCAGAGCTACTGTCTTAACTCTTACTCTGGCCTAATGGTTAAGGTCTTGGACTCTTACTCTGGCCTAATAGCTACTTTCTTAACTCTTACTCTGGCCTCATAGCTACTGTCTTAACTCTTACTCTGGCCTAATGGTTAAGGTCTTGGACTCTTACTCTGGCCTAATGGTTAAGGTCTTGGACTCTTACTCTGGCCTCATAGCTACTGTCTTAACTCTTACTCTGGCCTCATAGCTACTGTCTTATCTCTTACTCTGGCCTAATGGTTAAGGTCTTGGACTCTTACTCTGGCCTCATAGCTACTGTCTTAACTCTTACTCTGGCCTAATAGCTTCTTTCTTAACTCTTACTCTGGCCTGATAGCTACTGTCTTAACTCTTACTCTGGCCTAATGGTTAAGGTCTTGGACTCTTACTCTGGCCTCATAGCTACTGTCTTAACTCTTACTGCGGCCTAATAGCTACTGTCTTAACTCTTACTCTGGCCTCATAGCTACTGTCTTAACTCTTACTCTGGCCTCATAGCTACTGTCTTAACTCTTACTCTGGCCTAATAGCTACTGTCTTAACTCTTACTCTGGCCTCATAGCTACTGTCTTACCTCTTACTCTGGCCTAATGGTTAAGGTCTTGGACTCTTACTCTGGCCTCATAGCTACTGTCTTAACTCTTACTCTGGCCTAATAGATTCTTTCTTAACTCTTACTCTGGCCTATTAGCTACTGTCTTAACTCTTACTCTGGCCTAATGGTTAAGGTCTTGGACTCTTACTCTGGCCTCATAGCTACTGTCTTAACTCTTACTCTGGCCTAATAGCTACTGTCTTAACTCTTACTCTGGCCTCATAGCTACTGTCTTAAATCTTACTCTGGCCTCACAGCTACTGTCTTAACTCTTACTCTGGCCTAATAGCTACTGTCTTAACTCCTACTCTGGCCTCATAGCTACTGTCTTAACTCTTACTCTGGCCTAATAGCTACTGTCTTAACTCTTACTCTGGCCTAATAGCTACTGTCTTAACTCTTACTCTGGCCTCATAGCTACTGTCTTAACTCTTACGCTGGCCTAATGGTTAAGGTCTTGGACTCTTACTCTGGCCTCATAGCTACTGTCTTAACTCTTACTCTGGCCTAATAGTTACTGTCTTAACTCTTACTCTGGCCTCATAGCTACTGTCTTCACTCTTACTCTGGCCTCATAGCTACTGTCTTAACTCTTACTCTGGCCTAACAGCTACTGTCATAACTCTTACTCTGGCCTAAGGGTTAAGGTCTTGGACTCTTACTCTGGCCTCATAGCTACTGTCTTAACTCTTACTCTGGCATCATAGCTACTGTCTTACCTCTTACTCTGGCATCATAGCTACTGTCTTAACTCTTACTCTGGCCTCATAGCTACTGTCTTAACTCTTACTCTGGCCTCATAGCTACTATCTTAACTCTTACTCTGGCCTCATAGCTACTGTTTTAACTCTTACTCTGGCCACATAGCTACTGTCTTAACTATTACTCTGGCCTAATGGTTAAGGTCTTGGACTCTTAATCTGGCCTCATAGCTACTGTCTTAACTCTTATGCTGGCCTCATAGCTACTGTCTTAACTCTTACTCTGGCCTCATAGCTACTGTCTTAACTCTTACTCTGGCCTAATGGTTAAGGTCTTGGACTCTTACTCTGGCCTAATGGTTAAGGTCTTAGACTCTTACTCTGGCCTCATAGCTACTGTCTTAACTCTTACTCTGGCCTCATAGCTACTGTCTTAACTCTTACTCTGGCCTAATGGTTAAGGTCTTGGACTCTTACTCTGGCCTCATAGCTACTGTCTTAACTCTGACTCTGGCCTCATAGCTACTGTCTTAACTCTTACTCTGGCCTCATAGCTACTGGCTTATCTCTTACTCTGGCCTCAGAGCTACTGTCTTAACTCTTACTCTGGCCTCATAGCTACTGTCTTAACTCTTGCTCTGGCCTCATAGCTACTGTCTTAACTCTTACTCTGGCCTCAGAGCTACTGTCTTAACTCTTACTCTGGCCTAATGGTTAAGGTCTTGGACTCTTACTCTGGCCTAATAGCTACTTTCTTAACTCTTACTCTGGCCTCATAGCTACTGTCTTAACACTTAATCTGGCGTAATGGTTAAGGTCTTGGACTCTTACTCTGGCCTCATAGCTACTGTCTTAACTCTTACTCTGGCCTCATAGCTACTGTCTTAACTCTTACTCTGGCCTCATAGCTACTGTCTTAACTCTTACTCTGGCCTCATAGCTACTGTCTTAACTCTTACTCTGGCCTCATAGCTACTGTCTTAACTCTTACTCTGGCCTAATGGTTAAGGTCTTGGACTCTTACTCTGGCCTCATAGCTACTGTCTTAACTCTGACTCTGGCCTCATAGCTACTGTCTTAACTCTTACTCTGGCCTCATAGCTACTGGCTTATCTCTTACTCTAGCCTCAGAGCTACTGTCTTAACTCTTACTCTGGCCTAATGGTTAAGGTCTTGGACTCTTACTCTGGCCTAACAGCTACTGTCTTAACTCTTACTCTGGCCTCATAGCCACTGTCTTAACTCTTACTCTGGCCTAATGGTTAAGGTCTTGGACTCTTACTCTGGCCTCATAGCTACTGTCTTAACTCTTACTCTGGCCTAATAGCTACTGTCTTAACTCTTACTCTGGCCTCATAGCTACTGTCTTAAATCTTACTCTGGCCTCATAGCTACTGTCTTAACTCTTACTCTGGCCTAATAGCTACTGTCTTAACTCCTACTCTGGCCTCATAGCTACTGTCTTAACTCTTACTCTGGCCTAATAGCTACTGTCTTAACTCTTACTCTGGCCTAATAGCTACTGTCTTAACTCTTACTCTGGCCTCATAGCTACTGTCTTAACTCTTACGCTGGCCTAATGGTTAAGGTCTTGGACTCTTACTCTGGCCTCATAGCTACTGTCTTAACTCTTACTCTGGCCTAATAGTTACTGTCTTAACTCTTACTCTGGCCTCATAGCTACTGTCTTCACTCTTACTCTGGCCTCATAGCTACTGTCTTAACTCTTACTCTGGCCTAACAGCTACTGTCATAACTCTTACTCTGGCCTAAGGGTTAAGGTCTTGGACTCTTACTCTGGCCTCATAGCTACTGTCTTAACTCTTACTCTGGCATCATAGCTACTGTCTTAACTCTTACTCTGGCATCATAGCTACTGTCTTAACTCTTACTCTGGCCTCATAGCTACTGTCTTAACTCTTACTCTGGCCTCATAGCTACTGTTTTAACTCTTACTCTGGCCACATAGCTACTGTCTTAACTATTACTCTGGCCTAATGGTTAAGGTCTTGGACTCTTACTCTGGCCTCATAGCTACTGTCTTAACTCTTATGCTGGCCTCATAGCTACTGTCTTAACTCTTACTCTGGCCTCATAGCTACTGTCTTAACTCTTACTCTGGCCTAATGGTTAAGGTCTTGGACTCTTACTCTGGCCTAATGGTTAAGGTCTTGGACTCTTACTCTGGCCTCATAGCTACTGTCTTAACTCTTACTCTGGCATCATAGCTACTGTCTTAACTCTTACTCTGGCCTCATAGCTACTGTCTTAACTCTTACTCTGGCCTAATGGTTAAGGTCTTGGACTCTTACTCTGGCCTCATAGCTACTGTCTTAACTCTGACTCTGGCCTCATAGCTACTGTCTTAACTCTTACTCTGGCTTCATAGCTACTGGCTTATCTCTTACTCTGGCCTCAGAGCTACTGTCTTAACTCTTACTCTGGCCTCATAGCTACTGTCTTAACTCTTGCTCTGGCCTCATAGCTACTGTCTTAACTCTTACTCTGGCCTCAGAGCTACTGTCTTAACTCTTACTCTGGCCTAATGGTTAAGGTCTTGGACTCTTACTCTGGCCTAATAGCTACTTTCTTAACTCTTACTCTGGCCTCATAGCTACTGTCTTAACACTTAATCTGGCCTAATGGTTAAGGTCTTGGACTCTTACTCTGGCCTCATAGCTACTGTCTTAACTCTTACTCTGGCCTCATAGCTACTGTCTTAACTCTTACTCTGGCCTAATGGTTAAGGTCTTGGACTCTTACTCTGGCCTCATAGCTACTGTCTTAACTCTTACTCTGGCCTCATAGCTACTGTCTTAACTCTTACTCTGGCCTCATAGCTACTGTCTTAACTCTTACTCTGGCCTCAGAGCTACTGTCTTAACTCTTACTCTGGCCTCATAGCTACTGTCTTAACTCTTACTCTGGCCTCATAGCTACTGTCTTAACTCTTACTCTGGCCTAAGGGTTAAGGTCTTGGACTCTTACTCTGGCCTCATAGCTACTGTCTTAACTCTTACTCTGGCCTCATAGCTACTGTCTTATCTCTTACTCTGGCCTAATGGTTAAGGTCTTGGACTCTTACTCTGGCCTCATAGCTACTGTCTTAACTCTTACTCTGGCCTAATAGCTTCTTTCTTAACTCTTACTCTGGCCTAATAGCTACTGTCTTAACTCTTACTCTGGCCTAATAGCTACTGTCTTAACTCTTACTCTGGCCTAATGGTTAAGGTCTTGGACTCTTACTCTGGCCTAATGGTTAAGGTCTTGGACTCTTACTCTGGCCTCATAGCTACTGTCTTAACTCTTACTCTGGCCTTATAGCTACTGTCTTAACTCTTACTCTGGCCTCATAGCTACTGTCTTAACTCTTACTCTGGCCTCATAGCTACTGTCTTAACTCTCACTCTGGCCTAATGGTTAAGGTCTTGGACTCTTAGTCTGGCCTCATAGCTACTGTCTTAACTCTTACTCTGGCCTCATAGCTACTGTCTTAACTCTTACTCTGGCCTCAGAGCTACTGTCTTAACTCTTACTCTGGCCTCAAAGCTACTGTCTTAACTCCTACTCTGGCCTAATGGTTAAGGTCTTGGACTCTTACTCTGGCCTCATAGCTACTGTCTTAACTCTTACTCTGGCCTAATAGCTTTTGTCTTAACTCTTACTCTGGCCTCATAGCTACTGTCTTAACTCTTACTCTGGCCTAATGGATAAGGTCTTGGACTCTTACTCTGGCCTCATAGCTACTGTCTTAACTCTTACTCTGGCCTCATAGCTACTGTCTTAACTCTTACTCTGGCCTCATAGCTACTGGCTTATCTCTTACTCTGGCCTCAGAGCTACTGTCTTAACTCTTGCTCTGGCCTCATAGCTACTGTCTTAACTCTTACTCTGGCCTCAGAGCTACTGTCTTAACTCTTACTCTGGCCTAATGGTTAAGGTCTTGGACTCTTACTCTGGCCTAATAGCTACTGTCTTAACTCTTACTCTGGCCTAATAGCTACTGTCTTAACTCTTACTCTGGCCTCATAGCTACTGTCTTAACTCTTACGCTGGCCTAATGGTTAAGGTCTTGGACTCTTACTCTGGCCTCATAGCTACTGTCTTAACTCTTACTCTGGCCTAATAGTTACTGTCTTAACTCTTACTCTGGCCTCATAGCTACTGTCTTCACTCTTACTCTGGCCTCATAGCTACTGTCTTAACTCTTACTCTGGCCTAACAGCTACTGTCATAACTCTTACTCTGGCCTAAGGGTTAAGGTCTTGGACTCTTACTCTGGCCTCATAGCTACTGTCTTAACTCTTACTCTGGCATCATAGCTACTGTCTTACCTCTTACTCTGGCATCATAGCTACTGTCTTAACTCTTACTCTGGCCTCATAGCTACTGTCTTAACTCTTACTCTGGCCTCATAGCTACTATCTTAACTCTTACTCTGGCCTCATAGCTACTGTTTTAACTCTTACTCTGGCCACATAGCTACTGTCTTAACTATTACTCTGGCCTAATGGTTAAGGTCTTGGACTCTTAATCTGGCCTCATAGCTACTGTCTTAACTCTTATGCTGGCCTCATAGCTACTGTCTTAACTCTTACTCTGGCCTCATAGCTACTGTCTTAACTCTTACTCTGGCCTAATGGTTAAGGTCTTGGACTCTTACTCTGGCCTAATGGTTAAGGTCTTAGACTCTTACTCTGGCCTCATAGCTACTGTCTTAACTCTTACTCTGGCCTCATAGCTACTGTCTTAACTCTTACTCTGGCCTAATGGTTAAGGTCTTGGACTCTTACTCTGGCCTCATAGCTACTGTCTTAACTCTGACTCTGGCCTCATAGCTACTGTCTTAACTCTTACTCTGGCCTCATAGCTACTGGCTTATCTCTTACTCTGGCCTCAGAGCTACTGTCTTAACTCTTACTCTGGCCTCATAGCTACTGTCTTAACTCTTGCTCTGGCCTCATAGCTACTGTCTTAACTCTTACTCTGGCCTCAGAGCTACTGTCTTAACTCTTACTCTGGCCTAATGGTTAAGGTCTTGGACTCTTACTCTGGCCTAATAGCTACTTTCTTAACTCTTACTCTGGCCTCATAGCTACTGTCTTAACACTTAATCTGGCGTAATGGTTAAGGTCTTGGACTCTTACTCTGGCCTCATAGCTACTGTCTTAACTCTTACTCTGGCCTCATAGCTACTGTCTTAACTCTTACTCTGGCCTCATAGCTACTGTCTTAACTCTTACTCTGGCCTCATAGCTACTGTCTTAACTCTTACTCTGGCCTCATAGCTACTGTCTTAACTCTTACTCTGGCCTAATGGTTAAGGTCTTGGACTCTTACTCTGGCCTCATAGCTACTGTCTTAACTCTGACTCTGGCCTCATAGCTACTGTCTTAACTCTTACTCTGGCCTCATAGCTACTGGCTTATCTCTTACTCTAGCCTCAGAGCTACTGTCTTAACTCTTACTCTGGCCTAATGGTTAAGGTCTTGGACTCTTACTCTGGCCTAACAGCTACTGTCTTAACTCTTACTCTGGCCTCATAGCCACTGTCTTAACTCTTACTCTGGCCTAATGGTTAAGGTCTTGGACTCTTACTCTGGCCTCATAGCTACTGTCTTAACTCTTACTCTGGCCTAATAGCTACTGTCTTAACTCTTACTCTGGCCTCATAGCTACTGTCTTAAATCTTACTCTGGCCTCATAGCTACTGTCTTAACTCTTACTCTGGCCTAATAGCTACTGTCTTAACTCCTACTCTGGCCTCATAGCTACTGTCTTAACTCTTACTCTGGCCTAATAGCTACTGTCTTAACTCTTACTCTGGCCTAATAGCTACTGTCTTAACTCTTACTCTGGCCTCATAGCTACTGTCTTAACTCTTACGCTGGCCTAATGGTTAAGGTCTTGGACTCTTACTCTGGCCTCATAGCTACTGTCTTAACTCTTACTCTGGCCTAATAGTTACTGTCTTAACTCTTACTCTGGCCTCATAGCTACTGTCTTCACTCTTACTCTGGCCTCATAGCTACTGTCTTAACTCTTACTCTGGCCTAACAGCTACTGTCATAACTCTTACTCTGGCCTAAGGGTTAAGGTCTTGGACTCTTACTCTGGCCTCATAGCTACTGTCTTAACTCTTACTCTGGCATCATAGCTACTGTCTTAACTCTTACTCTGGCATCATAGCTACTGTCTTAACTCTTACTCTGGCCTCATAGCTACTGTCTTAACTCTTACTCTGGCCTCATAGCTACTGTTTTAACTCTTACTCTGGCCACATAGCTACTGTCTTAACTATTACTCTGGCCTAATGGTTAAGGTCTTGGACTCTTACTCTGGCCTCATAGCTACTGTCTTAACTCTTATGCTGGCCTCATAGCTACTGTCTTAACTCTTACTCTGGCCTCATAGCTACTGTCTTAACTCTTACTCTGGCCTAATGGTTAAGGTCTTGGACTCTTACTCTGGCCTAATGGTTAAGGTCTTGGACTCTTACTCTGGCCTCATAGCTACTGTCTTAACTCTTACTCTGGCATCATAGCTACTGTCTTAACTCTTACTCTGGCCTCATAGCTACTGTCTTAACTCTTACTCTGGCCTAATGGTTAAGGTCTTGGACTCTTACTCTGGCCTCATAGCTACTGTCTTAACTCTGACTCTGGCCTCATAGCTACTGTCTTAACTCTTACTCTGGCTTCATAGCTACTGGCTTATCTCTTACTCTGGCCTCAGAGCTACTGTCTTAACTCTTACTCTGGCCTCATAGCTACTGTCTTAACTCTTGCTCTGGCCTCATAGCTACTGTCTTAACTCTTACTCTGGCCTCAGAGCTACTGTCTTAACTCTTACTCTGGCCTAATGGTTAAGGTCTTGGACTCTTACTCTGGCCTAATAGCTACTTTCTTAACTCTTACTCTGGCCTCATAGCTACTGTCTTAACACTTAATCTGGCCTAATGGTTAAGGTCTTGGACTCTTACTCTGGCCTCATAGCTACTGTCTTAACTCTTACTCTGGCCTCATAGCTACTGTCTTAACTCTTACTCTGGCCTAATGGTTAAGGTCTTGGACTCTTACTCTGGCCTCATAGCTACTGTCTTAACTCTTACCCTGGCCTCATAGCTACTGTCTTAACTCTTACTCTGGCCTCATAGCTACTGTCTTAACTCTTACTCTGGCCTCAGAGCTACTGTCTTAACTCTTACTCTGGCCTCATAGCTACTGTCTTAACTCTTACTCTGGCCTCATAGCTACTGTCTTAACTCTTACTCTGGCCTAAGGGTTAAGGTCTTGGACTCTTACTCTGGCCTCATAGCTACTGTCTTAACTCTTACTCTGGCCTCATAGCTACTGTCTTATCTCTTACTCTGGCCTAATGGTTAAGGTCTTGGACTCTTACTCTGGCCTCATAGCTACTGTCTTAACTCTTACTCTGGCCTAATAGCTTCTTTCTTAACTCTTACTCTGGCCTAATAGCTACTGTCTTAACTCTTACTCTGGCCTAATAGCTACTGTCTTAACTCTTACTCTGGCCTAATGGTTAAGGTCTTGGACTCTTACTCTGGCCTAATGGTTAAGGTCTTGGACTCTTACTCTGGCCTCATAGCTACTGTCTTAACTCTTACTCTGGCCTTATAGCTACTGTCTTAACTCTTACTCTGGCCTCATAGCTACTGTCTTAACTCTTACTCTGGCCTCATAGCTACTGTCTTAACTCTCACTCTGGCCTAATGGTTAAGGTCTTGGACTCTTAGTCTGGCCTCATAGCTACTGTCTTAACTCTTACTCTGGCCTCATAGCTACTGTCTTAACTCTTACTCTGGCCTCAGAGCTACTGTCTTAACTCTTACTCTGGCCTCAAAGCTACTGTCTTAACTCCTACTCTGGCCTAATGGTTAAGGTCTTGGACTCTTACTCTGGCCTCATAGCTACTGTCTTAACTCTTACTCTGGCCTAATAGCTTTTGTCTTAACTCTTACTCTGGCCTCATAGCTACTGTCTTAACTCTTACTCTGGCCTAATGGTTAAGGTCTTGGACTCTTACTCTGGCCTCATAGCTACTGTCTTAACTCTTACTCTGGCCTCATAGCTACTGTCTTAACTCTTACTCTGGCCTCATAGCTACTGGCTTATCTCTTACTCTGGCCTCAGAGCTACTGTCTTAACTCTTACTCTGGCCTAATGGTTAAGGTCTTGGACTCTTACTCTGGCCTAACAGCTACTGTCTTAACTCTTACTCTGGCCTCATAGCCACTGTCTTAACTCTTACTCTGGCCTAATGGTTAAGGTCTTGGACTCTTACTCTGGCCTCATAGCTACTGTCATAACTCTTACTCTGGCCTCAGAGCTACTGTCTTAACTCTTACTCTGGCCTCATAGCTACTGTCTTAACTCTTGCTCTGGCCTCATAGCTACTGTCTTAACTCTTACTCTGGCCTCAGAGCTACTGTCTTAACTCTTACTCTGGCCTAATGGTTAAGGTCTTGGACTCTTACTCTGGCCTAATAGCTACTTTCTTAACTCTTACTCTGGCCTCATAGCTACTGTCTTAACACTTAATCTGGCCTAATGGTTAAGGTCTTGGACTCTTACTCTGGCCTCATAGCTACTGTCTTAACTCTTACTCTGGCCTCATAGCTACTGTCTTATCTCTTACTCTGGCCTAAGGGTTAAGGTCTTGGACTCTTACTCTGGCCTCATAGCTACTGTCTTAACTCTTAATCTGGCCTCATAGCTACTGTCTTAACTCTTACTCTGGCCTCATAGCTACTGTCTTAACTCTTACTCTGGCCTAATGGTTAAGGTCTTAACTCTTACTCTGGCCTAATAGCTTCTTTCTTAACTCTTACTCTGGCCTAATAGCTACTGTCTTAACTCTTACTCTGGCCTAATAGCTACTGTCTTAACTCTTACTCTGGCCTAATGGTTAAGGTCTTGGACTCTTACTCTGGCCTAATGGTTGAGGTCTTGGACTCTTACTCTGGCCTCATAGCTACTGTCTTAACTCTTACTCTGGCCTCATAGCTACTGTCTTAACTCTTACTCTGGCCTCATAGCTACTGTCTTAACTCTTACTCTGGCCTCATAGCTACTGTCTTAACTCTCACTCTGGCCTAATGGTTAAGGTCTTGGACTCTTAGTCTGGCCTCATAGCTACTGTCTTAACTCTTACTCTGGCCTCATAGCTACTGTCTTAACTCTTACTCTGGCCTCAAAGCTACTGTCTTAACTCCTACTCTGGCCTAATGGTTAAGGTCTTGGACTCTTACTCTGGCCTCATAGCTACTGTCTTAACTCTTACTCTGGCCTAATAGCTACTGTCTTAACTCTTACTCTGGCCTCATAGCTACTGTCTTAACTCTTACTCTGGCCTAATGGTCAAGGTCTTGGACTCTTACTCTGGCCTCATAGCTACTGTCTTAACTCTTACTCTGGCCTCATAGCTACTGTCTTAACTCTTACTCTGGCCTCATAGCTACTGGCTTATCTCTTACTCTGGCCTCAGAGCTACTGTCTTAACTCTTACTCTGGCCTAATGGTTAAGGTCTTGGACTCTTACTCTGGCCTAACAGCTACTGTCTTAACTCTTACTCTGGCCTCATAGCCACTGTCTTAACTCTTACTCTGGCCTAATGGTTAAGGTCTTGGACTCTTACTCTGGCCTCATAGCTACTGTCTTAACTCTTACTCTGGCCTCATAGCTACTGTCTTAACTCTTACTCTGGCCTAATGGTTAAGGTCTTGGACTCTTACTCTGGCCTCATAGCTACTGTCTGAACTCTTACTCTGGCCTCAGAGCTACTGTCCTAACTCTTACTCTGGACTCATAGCTACTGTCTTAACTCTTACTCTGGCCTAATAGCTTCTGTCTTAACTCTTACTCTGGCCTCATAGCTACTGTCTTAACTCTTACCCTGGCCTAATGGTTAAGGTCTTGGACTCTTACTCTGGCCTCATAGCTACTGTCTTAACTCTTACTCTGGCCTAATAGCTACTGTCTTAACTCTTACTCTGGCCTAATAGCTACTGTCTTAACTCTTACTCTGGCCTCATAGCTACTGTCTTAACTCTTACTCTGGCACCATAGCTACTGTCTTAACTCTTACTCTGGCCTAATGTTTAAGGTCTTGGATTCTTACTCTGGCCTCATAGCTACTATCTTAACTCTTACTCTGGCCTCATAGCTACTGTCTTAACTCTCACTCTGGCCTAATAGCTACTGTCTTAACTCTTACTCTGGCCTCATAGCTACTGTCTTAACTCTTACTCTTGCCTAATGGTTAAGGTCTTGGACTCTTACTCTGGCCTAATCACTACTGTCTTAACTCTTACTCTGGACTAATAGCTACTGTCTTAACTCTTACTCTGGCCTCATAGCTACCGTCTTAACTCTTACTCTGGCCTAATAGCTACTGTCTTAACTCTTACTCTGGCCTAATAGCTACTGTCTTAACTCTTACTCTGGCCTAATGGTTAAGGTCTTGGACTCTTACTCTGGCCTCATAGCTACTGTCTTAACTCTTACTCTGGCCTAATGTTTAAGGTCTTGGACTCTTACTCTGGCCTCATAGCTACTGTCTTAACTCTTACTCTGGCCTCATAGCTACTGTCTTAACTCTTACTCTGGCCTCATAGCTACTGTCTTAGCTCTTACTCTGGCCTAATGGTTAAGGTCTTGGACTCTTACTCTGGCCTCATAGCTACTGTCTTAACTCTTACTCTGGCCTCTTAGCTACTGTCTTAACTCTTACTCTGGCCTCATAGCTACCGTCTTAACTCTTACTCTGGCCTCATAGCTACTGTCTTAACTCTTACTCTGGCCTAATGGTTAAGGTCTTGGACTCTTACTCTGGCCTAATAGCTACTGTCTTAACTCTTACTCTGGCCTCATAGCTACTGTCTTAACTCTTACTATGGCCTAATGGTTAAGGTATTGGACTCTTACTCTGGCCTCATAGCTACTGTCTTAATTCTTACTCTGGCCTAATAGGTACTGTCTTAACTCTTACTCTGGCCTCATAGCTACTGTCTTAACTCTTACTCTGGCCTCATAGCTACTGTCTTAACTCTTACTCTGGCCTCATAGCTACTGTCTTAACTCTTACTCTGGCCTAATAGCTACTGTCTTAACTCTTACTCTGGCCTCATAGCTACTGTTTTAACTCTTACTCTGGCCTAATAGCTACTGTCTTAACTCTTACTCTGGCCTAATAGCTACTGTCTTAACTCTTACTCTGGCCTAATAGCTACTGTCTTAACTCTTACTCTGGCCTAATGGTTAAGGTCTTGGACTCTTACTCTGGCCTAATGGTTAAGGTCTTGGACTCTTACTCTGGCCTCATAGCTACTGTCTTAACTCTTACTCTGGCCTCATAGCTACTGTCTTAACTCTTACTCTGGCCTCATAGCTACTGTCTTAACTCTTACTCTGGCCTCATAGCTACTGTCTTAACTCTTACTCTGGCCTAATGGTTAAGGTCTTGGACTCTTAGTCTGGCCTCATAGCTACTGTCTTAACTCTTACTCTGGCCTCTTAGCTACTGTCTTAACTCTTACTCTGGCCTCAGAGCTACTGTCATAACTCTTACTCTGACCTCAAAGCTACTGTCTTAACTCCTACTCTGGCCTAATGGTTAAGGTCTTAGACTCTTACTCTGGCCTCATAGCTACTGTCTTAACTCTTACTCTGGCCTAATAGCTACTGTCTTAACTCTTACTCTGGCCTCATAGCTACTGTCTTAACTCTTACTCTGGCCTAATGGTTAAGGTCTTGGACTCTTACTCTGGCCTCATAGCTACTGTCTTAACTCTTACTCTGGCCTAATAGCTACTGTCTTAACTCTTACTCTGGCCTCATAGCTACTGTCTTAACTCTTACACTGGCCTCATAGCTACTGTCTTAACTCTTACTCTGGCCTCATAGCTAATGTCTTAACTCTTACACTGGCCTAAAAGCTACTGTCTTAACTCTTACTCTGGAATAATGGTTAAGGTCTTGGACTCTTAATCTGGCCTCATAGCTACTGTCTTAACTCTTACTCTGGCCTCATAGCTACTGTCTTAACTCTTACTCTGGCCTCATAGCTACTGTCTTAACTCTTACTCTGGCTTCATAGCTACTGTCTTAACTCTTACTCTGGCCTAATGGTTAAGGTCTTGGACTCTTACTCTGGCCTCATAGCTACTGTCTTAACTCTTACTCTGGCCTTATAGCTACTGTCTTAACTCTTACTCTGGCCTAATAGCTACTGTCTTAACTCTTACTCTGGCCTAATAGCTACTGTCTTAACTCTTACTCTGGCCTAATGGTTAAGGTCCTAACTCATACTCTGGCCTAATAGCTACTGTCTTAACTCTTACTCTGGCCTAATGGTTAAGGTCTTGGACTCTTACTCTGGCCTCATAGCTACTGTCTTAACTCTAACTCTGGCCTCATAGCTACTGTCTTAACTCTTACTCTGGCCTCAGAGCTACTGTCTTAACTCTTACTCTGGCCTAATGGTTAAGGTCTTGGACTCTTACTCTGGCCTAATAGCTACTTTCTTAACTCTTACTCTGGCCTCATAGCTACTGTCTTAACACTTAATCTGGCCTAATGGTTAAGGTCTTGGACTCTTACTCTGGCATCATAGCTACTGTCTTAACTCTTACTCTGGCCTAATGGTTAAGGTCTTGGACTCTTACTCTGGCATCATAGCTACTGTCTTAACTCTTACTCTGGCATCATAGCTACTGTCTTAACTCTTACTCTGGCCTCATAGCTACTGTCTTAACTCTTACTCTGGCCTCATAGCTACTGTCTTAACTCTTACTCTGGCCTCATAGCTACTGTTTTAACTCTTACTCTGGCCACATAGCTACTGTCTTAACTATTACTCTGGCCTAATGGTTAAGGTCTTGGACTCTTACTCTAGCCTCATAGCTACTGTCTTAACTCTTATGCTGGCCTCATAGCTACTGTCTTAACTCTTACTCTGGCCTCATAGCTACTGTCTTAACTCTTACTCTGGCCTAATGGTTAAGGTCTTGGACTCTTACTCTGGCCTAATGGTTAAGGTCTTGGACTCTTACTCTGGCCTCATAGCTACTGTCTTAACTCTTACTCTGGCCTCATAGCTACTGTCTTAACTCTTACTCTGGCCTAATGGTTAAGGTCTTGGACTCTTACTCTGGCCTCATAGCTACTGTCTTAACTCTGACTCTGGCCTCATAGCTACTGTCTTAACTCTTACTCTGGCCTCAAAGCTACTGGCTTATCTCTTACTCTGGCCTCAGAGCTACTGTCTTAACTCTTACTCTGGCCTCATAGCTACTGTCTTAACTCTTGCTCTGGCCTCATAGCTACTGTCTTAACTCTTACTCTGGCCTCAGAGCTACTGTATTAACTCTTACTCTGGCCTAATGGTTAAGGTCTTGGACTCTTACTCTGGCCTAATAGCTACTTTCTTAACTCTTACTCTGGCCTCATAGCTACTGTCTTAACACTTAATCTGGCCTAATGGTTAAGGTCTTGGACTCTTACTCTGGCCTCATAGCTACTGTCTTAACTCTTACTCTGGCCTCATAGCTACTGTCTTAACTCTTACTCTGGCCTCATAGCTACTGTCTTAACTCTTACTCTGGCCTCATAGCTACTGTCTTAACTCTTACTCTGGCCTAATGGTTAAGGTCTTGGACTCTTACTCTGGCCTCATAGCTACTGTCTTAACTCTGACTCTGGCCTCATAGCTACTGTCTTAATTCTTACTCTGGCCTCATAGCTACTGGCTTATCTCTTACTCTGGCCTCAGAGCTACTGTCTTAACTCTTACTCTGGCCTAATGGTTAAGGTCTTGGACTCTTACTCTGGCCTAACAGCTACTGTCTTAACTCCTACTCTGGCCTCATAGCCACTGTCTTAACTCTTACTCTGGCCTAATGGTTAAGGTCTTGGACTCTTACTCTGGCCTCATAGCTACTGTCTTAACTCTTACTCTGGCCTAATAGCTACTGTCTTAACTCTTACTCTGGCCTCATAGCTACTGTCTTAACTCTTACTCTGGCCTAATAGCTACTGTCTTAACTCTTACTCTGGCCTAATAGCTACTGTCTTAACTCTTACTCTGGCCTCATAGCTACTGTCTTAACTCTTACGCTGGCCTAATGGTTAAGGTCTTGGACTCTTACTCTGGCCTCATAGCTACTGTCTTAACTCTTACTCTGGCCTAATAGTTACTGTCTTAACTCTTACTCTGGCCTCATAGCTACTGTCTTCACTCTTACTCTGGCCTCATAGCTACTGTCTTAACTCTTACTCTGGCCTAACAGCTACTGTCATAACTCTTACTCTGGCCTAAGGGTTAAGGTCTTGGACTCTTACTCTGGCCTCATAGCTACTGTCTTAACTCTTACTCTGGCATCATAGCTACTGTCTTAACTCTTACTCTGGCATCATAGCTACTGTCTTAACCTCATAGCTACTGTCTTAACTCTTACTCTGGCCTCATAGCTACTGTTTTAACTCTTACTCTGGCCACATAGCTACTGTCTTAACTATTACTCTGGCCTAATGGTTAAGGTCTTGGACTCTTACTCTGGCCTCATAGCTACTGTCTTAACTCTTACTCTGGCCTCATAGCTACTGTCTTAACTCTTACTCTGGCCTAATGGTCAAGGTCTTGGACTCTTACTCTGGCCTAATGGTTAAGGTCTTGGACTCTTACTCTGGCCTCATAGCTACTGTCTTAACTCTTACTCTGGCCTCATAGCTACTGTCTTAACTCTTACTCTGGCCTCATAGCTACTGTCTTAACTCTTACTCTGGCCTAATGGTTAAGGTCTTGGACTCTTACTCTGGCCTCATAGCTACTGTCTTAACTCTGACTCTGGCCTCATAGCTACTGTCTTAACTCTTACTCTGGCCTCATAGCTACTGGCTTATCTCTTACTCTGACCTCAGAGCTACTGTCTTAACTCTTACTCTGGCCTCATAGCTACTGTCTTAACTCTTGCTCTGGCCTCATAGCTACTGTCTTAACTCTTACTCTGGCCTCAGAGCTACTGTCTTAACTCTTACTCTGGCCTAATGGTTAAGGTCTTGGACTCTTACTCTGGCCTAATAGCTACTTTCTTAACTCTTACTCTGGCCTCATAGCTACTGTCTTAACACTTAATCTGGCCTAATGGTTAAGGTCTTGGACTCTTACTCTGGCCTCATAGCTACTGTCTTAACTCTTACTCTGGCCTCATAGCTACTGTCTTAACTCTTACTCTGGCCTCATAGCTACTGTCTTAACTCTTACTCTGGCCTCATAGCTACTGTCTTAACTCTTACTCTGGCCTAATGGTTAAGGTCTTGGACTCTTACTCTGGCCTCATAGCTACTGTCTTAACTCTTACTCTGGCCTCATAGCTACTGTCTTAACTCTTACTCTGGCCTCATAGCTACTGTCTTAACTCTTACTCTGGCCTCAGAGCTACTGTCTTAACTCTTACTCTGGCCTCATAGCTACTGTCTTAACTCTTACTCTGGCCTCATAGCTACTGTCTTAACTCTTACTCTGGCCTAAGGGTTAAGGTCTTGGACTCTTACTCTGGCCACATAGCTACTGTCTTAACTCTTACTCTGGCCTCATAGCTACTGTCTTATCTCTTACTCTGGCCTAATGGTTAAGGTCTTGGACTCTTACTCTGGCCTCATAGCTACTGTCTTAACTCTTACTCTGGCCTAATAGCTTCTTTCTTAACTCTTACTCTGGCCTAATAGCTACTGTCTTAACTCTTACTCTGGCCTAATAGCTACTGTCTTAACTCTTACTCTGGCCTAATGGTTAAGGTCTTGGACTCTTACTCTGGCCTAATGGTTAAGGTCTTGGACTCTTACTCTGGCCTCATAGCTACTGTCTTAACTCTTACTCTGGCCTCATAGCTACTGTCTTAACTCTTACTCTGGCCTCATAGCTACTGTCTTAACTCTTACTCTGGCCTCATAGCTACTGTCTTAACTCTCACTCTGGCCTAATGGTTAAGGTCTTGGACTCTTAATCTGGCCTCATAGCTACTGTCTTAACTCTTACTCTGGCCTCATAGCTACTGTCTTAACTCTTACTCTGGCCTCAGAGCTACTGTCTTAACTCTTACTCTGGCCTCAAAGCTACTGTCTTAACTCCTACTCTGGCCTAATGGTTAAGGTCTTGGACTCTTACTCTGGCCTCATAGCTACTGTCTTAACTCTTACTCTGGCCTAATAGCTACTGTCTTAACTCTTACTCTGGCCTCATAGCTACTGTCTTAACTCTTACTCTGGCCTAATGGTTAAGGTCTTGGACTCTTACTCTGGCCTCATAGCTACTGTCTTAACTCTTACTCTGGCCTCATAGCTACTGTCTTAACTCTTACTCTGGCCTCATAGCTACTGGCTTATCTCTTACTCTGGCCTCAGAGCTACTGTCTTAACTCTTACTCTGGCCTAATGGTTAAGGTCTTGGACTCTTACTCTGGCCTAACAGCTACTGTCTTAACTCTTACTCTGGCCTCATAGCCACTGTCTTAACTCTTACTCTGGCCTAATGGTTAAGGTCTTGGACTCTTACTCTGGCCTCATAGCTACTGTCTTAACTCTTACTCTGGCCTCAGAGCTACTGTCTTAACTCTTACTCTGGCCTCATAGCTACTGTCTTAACTCTTGCTCTGGCCTCATAGCTACTGTCTTAACTCTTACTCTGGCCTCAGAGCTACTGTCTTAACTCTTACTCTGGCCTAATGGTTAAGGTCTTGGACTCTTACTCTGGCCTAATAGCTACTTTCTTAACTCTTACTCTGGCCTCATAGCTACTGTCTTAACACTTAATCTGGCCTAATGGTTAAGGTCTTGGACTCTTACTCTGGCCTCATAGCTACTGTCTTAACTCTTACTCTGGCCTAATGGTTAAGGTCTTGGACTCTTACTCTGGCCTCATAGCTACTGTCTTAACTCTTACTCTGGCCTCATAGCTACTGTCTTAACTCTTACTCTGGCCTCATAGCTACTGTCTTAACTCTTACTCTGGCCTAATGGTTAAGGTCTTGGACTCTTACTCTGGCCTCATAGCTACTGTCTTAACTCTGACTCTGGCCTCATAGCTACTGTCTTAACTCTTACTCTGGCCTCATAGCTACTGGCTTATCTCTTACTCTGGCCTCAGAGCTACTGTCTTAACTCTTACTCTGGCCTAACGGTTAAGGTCTTGGACTCTTACTCTGGCCTAACAGCTACTGTCTTAACTCTTACTCTGGCCTCATAGCCACTGTCTTAACTCTTACTCTGGCCTAATGGTTAAGGTCTTGGACTCTTACTCTGGCCTCATAGCTACTGTCTTAACTCTTACTCTGGCCTAATAGCTACTGTCTTAACTCTTACTCTGGCCTCATAGCTACTGTCTTAAATCTTACTCTGGCCTCATAGCTACTGTCTTAACTCTTACTCTGGCCTAATAGCTACTGTCTTAACTCCTACTCTGGCCTCATAGCTACTGTCTTAACTCTTACTCTGGCCTAATAGCTACTGTCTTAACTCTTATTCTGGCCTAATAGCTACTGTCTTAACTCTTACTCTGGCCTCATAGCTACTGTCTTAACTCTTACGCTGGCATAATGGTTAAGGTCTTGGACTCTTACTCTGGCCTCATAGCTACTGTCTTAACTCTTACTCTGGCCTAATAGTTACTGTCTTAACTCTTACTCTGGCCTCATAGCTACTGTCTTCACTCTTACTCTGGCCTCATAGCTACTGTCTTAACTCTTACTCTGGCCTAACAGCTACTGTCATAACTCTTACTCTGGCCTAAGGGTTAAGGTCTTGGACTCTTACTCTGGCCTCATAGCTACTGTCTTAACTCTTACTCTGGCATCATAGCTACTGTCTTAACTCTTACTCTGGCATCATAGCTACTGTCTTAACTCTTACTCTGGCCTCATAGCTACTGTCTTAACTCTTACTCTGGCCTCATAGCTACTGTCTTAACTCTTACTCTGGCCTCATAGCTACTGATTTAACTCTTACTCTGGCCACATAGCTACTGTCTTAACTATTACTCTGGCCTAATGGTTAAGGTCTTGGACTCTTACTCTGGCCTCATAGTTACTGTCTTAACTCTTATGCTGGCCTCATAGCTACTGTCTTAACTCTTACTCTGGCCTCATAGCTACTGTCTTAACTCTTACTCTGGCCTAATGGTTAAGGTCTTGGACTCTTACTCTGGCCTAATGGTTAAGGTCTTGGACTCTTACTCTGGCCTCATAGCTACTGTCTTAACTCTTACTCTGGCCTCATAGCTACTGTCTTAACTCTTACTCTGGCCTCATAGCTACTGTCTTAACTCTTACTCTGGCCTAATGGTTAAGGTCTTGGACTCTTACTCTGGCCTCATAGCTACTGTCTTAACTCTGACTCTGGCCTCATAGCTACTGTCTTAACTCTTACTCTGGCCTCATAGCTACTGGCTTATCTCTTACTCTGGCCTCAGAGCTACTGTCTTAACTCTTACTCTGGCCTCATAGCTACTGTCTTAACTCTTGCTCTGGCCTCATAGCTACTGTCTTAACTCTTACTCTGGCCTCAGAGCTACTGTCTTAACTCTTACTCTGGCCTAATGGTTAAGGTCTTGGACTCTTACTCTGGCCTAATAGCTACTTTCTTAACTCTTACTCTGGCCTCATAGCTACTGTCTTAACACTTAATCTGGCCTAATGGTTAAGGTCTTGGACTCTTACTCTGGCCTCATAGCTACTGTCTTAACTCTTACTCTGGCCTCATAGCTACTGTCTTAACTCTTACTCTGGCCTCATAGCTACTGTCTTAACTCTTACTCTGGCCTAATGGTTAAGGTCTTGGACTCTTACTCTGGCCTCATAGCTACTGTCTTAACTCTTACTCTGGCCTCATAGCTACTGTCTTAACTCTTACTCTGGCCTCATAGCTACTGTCTTAACTCTTACTCTGGCCTCAGAGCTACTGTCTTAACTCTTACTCTGGCCTCATAGCTACTGTCTTAACTCTTACTCTGGCCTCATAGCTACTGTCTTAACTCTTACTCTGGCCTAAGGGTTAAGGTCTTGGACTCTTACTCTGGCCTCATAGCTACTGTCTTAACTCTTACTCTGGCCTCATAGCTACTGTCTTATCTCTTACTCTGGCCTAATGGTTAAGGTCTTGGACTCTTACTCTGGCCTCATAGCTACTGTCTTAACTCTTACTCTGGCCTAATAGCTTCTTTCTTAACTCTTACTCTGGCCTAATAGCTACTGTCTTAACTCTTACTCTGGCCTAATAGCTACTGTCTTAACTCTTACTCTGGCCTAATGGTTAAGGTCTTGGACTCTTACTCTGGCCTAATGGTTAAGGTCTTGGACTCTTACTCTGGCCTCATAGCTACTGTCTTAACTCTTACTCTGGCCTCATAGCTACTGTCTTAACTCTTACTCTGGCCTCATAGCTACTGTCTTAACTCTTACTCTGGCCTCATAGCTACTGTCTTAACTCTCACTCTGGCCTAATGGTTAAGGTCTTGGACTCTTAGTCTGGCCTCATAGCTACTGTCTTAACTCTTACTCTGGCCTCATAGCTACTGTCTTAACTCTTACTCTGGCCTCAGAGCTACTGTCTTAACTCTTACTCTGGCCTCAAAGCTACTGTCTTAACTCCTACTCTGGCCTAATGGTTAAGGTCTTGGACTCTTACTCTGGCCTCATAGCTACTGTCTTAACTCTTACTCTGGCCTAATAGCTACTGTCTTAACTCTTACTCTGGCCTCATAGCTACTGTCTTAACTCTTACTCTGGCCTAATGGTTAAGGTCTTGGACTCTTACTCTGGCCTCATAGCTACTGTCTTAACTCTTACTCTGGCCTCATAGCTACTGTCTTAACTCTTACTCTGGCCTCATAGCTACTGGCTTATCTCTTACTCTGGCCTCAGAGCTACTGTCTTAACTCTTACTCTGGCCTAATGGTTAAGGTCTTGGACTCTTACTCTGGCCTAACAGCTACTGTCTTAACTCTTACTCTGGCCTCATAGCCACTGTCTTAACTCTTACTCTGGCCTAATGGTTAAGGTCTTGGACTCTTACTCTGGCCTCATAGCTACTGTCTTAACTCTTACTCTGGCCTCATAGCTACTGTCTTAACTCTTACTCTGGCCTAATGGTTAAGGTCTTGGACTCTTACTCTGGCCTCATAGCTACTGTCTTAACTCTTACTCTGGCCTCAGAGCTACTGTCTTAACTCTTACTCTGGACTCATAGCTACTGTCTTAACTCTTACTCTGGCCTAATAGCTTCTGTCTTAACTCTTACTCTGGCCTCATAGCTACTGTCTTAACTCTTACCCTGGCCTAATGGTTAAGGTCTTGGACTCTTACTCTGGCCTCATAGCTACTGTCTTAACTCTTACTCTGGCCTAATAGCTACTGTCTTAACTCTTACTCTGGCCTCATAGCTACTGTCTTAACTCTTACTCTGGCACCATAGCTACTGTCTTAACTCTTACTCTGGCCTAATGTTTAAGGTCTTGGATTCTTACTCTGGCCTCATAGCTACTATCTTAACTCTTACTCTGGCCTCATAGCTACTGTCTTAACTCTCACTCTGGCCTAATAGCTACTGTCTTAACTCTTACTCTGGCCTCATAGCTACTGTCTTAACTCTTACTCTTGCCTAATGGTTAAGGTCTTGGACTCTTACTCTGGCCTAATCACTACTGTCTTAACTCTTACTCTGGACTAATAGCTACTGTCTTAACTCTTACTCTGGCCTCATAGCTACCGTCTTAACTCTTACTCTGGCCTAATAGCTACTGTCTTAACTCTTACTCTGGCCTAATAGCTACTGTCTTAACTCTTACTCTGGCCTAATGGTTAAGGTCTTGGACTCTTACTCTGGCCTCATAGCTACTGTCTTAACTCTTACTCTGGCCTAATGTTTAAGGTCTTGGACTCTTACTCTGGCCTCATAGCTACTGTCTTAACTCTTACTCTGGCCTCATAGCTACTGTCTTAGCTCTTACTCTGGCCTAATGGTTAAGGTCTTGGACTCTTACTCTGGCCTCATAGCTACTGTCTTAACTCTTACTCTGGCCTCTTAGCAACTGTCTTAACTCTTACTCTGGCCTCATAGCTACTGTCTTAACTCTTACTCTGGCCTCATAGCTACTGTCTTAACTCTTACTCTGGCCTAATGGTTAAGGTCTTGGACTCTTACTCTGGCCTAATAGCTACTGTCTTAACTCTTACTCTGGCCTCATAGCTACTGTCTTAACTCTTACTATGGCCTAATGGTTAAGGTATTGGACTCTTACTCTGGCCTCATAGCTACTGTCTTAATTCTTACTCTGGCCTAATAGGTACTGTCTTAACTCTTACTCTGGCCTCATAGCTACTGTCTTAACTCTTACTCTGGCCTCATAGCTACTGTCTTAACTCTTACTCTGGCCTAATAGCTACTGTCTTAACTCTTACTCTGGCCTCATAGCTACTGTTTTAACTCTTACTCTGGCCTAATAGCTACTGTCTTAACTCTTACTCTGGCCTAATAGCTACTGTCTTAACTCTTACTCTGGCCTAATAGCTACTGTCTTAACTCTTACTCTGGCCTAATGGTTAAGGTCTTGGACTCTTACTCTGGCCTAATGGTTAAGGTCTTGGACTCTTACTCTGGCCTCATAGCTACTGTCTTAACTCTTACTCTGGCCTCATAGCTACTGTCTTAACTCTTACTCTGGCCTCATAGCTACTGTCTTAACTCTTACTCTGGCCTCATAGCTACTGTCTTAACTCTTACTCTGGCCTAATGGTTAAGGTCTTGGACTCTTAGTCTGGCCTCATAGCTACTGTCTTAACTCTTACTCTGGCCTCATAGCTACTGTCTTAACTCTTACTCTGGCCTCAGAGCTACTGTCATAACTCTTACTCTGACCTCAAAGCTACTGTCTTAACTCCTACTCTGGCCTAATGGTTAAGGTCTTAGACTCTTACTCTGGCCTCATAGCTACTGTCTTAACTCTTACTCTGGCCTAATAGCTACTGTCTTAACTCTTACTCTGGCCTCATAGCTACTGTCTTAACTCTTACTCTGGCCTAATGGTTAAGGTCTTGGACTCTTACTCTGGCCTCATAGCTACTGTCTTAACTCTTACTCTGGCCTAATAGCTACTGTCTTAACTCTTACTCTGGCCTCATAGCTACTGTCTTAACTCTTACACTGGCCTCATAGCTACTGTCTTAACTCTTACTCTGGCCTCATAGCTAATGTCTTAACTCTTACACTGGCCTAAAAGCTACTGTCTTAACTCTTACTCTGGAATAATGGTTAAGGTCTTGGACTCTTAATCTGGCCTCATAGCTACTGTCTTAACTCTTACTCTGGCCTCATAGCTACTGTCTTAACTCTTACTCTGGCCTCATAGCTACTGTCTTAACTCTTACTCTGGCTTCATAGCTACTGTCTTAACTCTTACTCTGGCCTAATGGTTAAGGTCTTGGACTCTTACTCTGGCCTCATAGCTACTGTCTTAACTCTTACTCTGGCTTTATAGCTACTGTCTTAACTCTTACTCTGGCCTAATAGCTACTGTCTTAACTCTTACTCTGGCCTAATAGCTACTGTCTTAACTCTTACTCTGGCCTAATGGTTAAGGTCCTAACTCATACTCTGGCCTAATAGCTACTGTCTTAACTCTTACTCTGGCCTAATGGTTAAGGTCTTGGACTCTTACTCTGGCCTCATAGCTACTGTCTTAACTCTTACTCTGGCCTCATAGCTACTGTCTTAACTCTTACTCTGGCCTCAGAGCTACTGTCTTAACTCTTACTCTGGCCTAATGGTTAAGGTCTTGGACTCTTACTCTGGCCTAATAGCTACTTTCTTAACTCTTACTCTGGCCTCATAGCTACTGTCTTAACACTTAATCTGGCCTAATGGTTAAGGTCTTGGACTCTTACTCTGGCCTCATAGCTACTGTCTTAACTCTTACTCTGGCCTAATGGTTAAGGTCTTGGACTCTTACTCTGGCCTCATAGCTACTGTCTTAACTCTTACTCTGGCCTCATAGCTACTGTCTTAACTCTTACTCTGGCCTAATGGTTAAGGTCTTGGACTCTTACTCTGGCCTCATAGCTACTGTCTTAACTCTGACTCTGGCCTCATAGCTACTGTCTTAACTCTTACTCTGGCCTCATAGCTACTGGCTTATCTCTTACTCTGGCCTCAGAGCTACTGTCTTAACTCTTACTCTGGCCTAATGGTTAAGGTCTTGGACTCTTACTCTGGCCTAACAGCTACTGTCTTAACTCTTACTCTGGCCTCATAGCCACTGTCTTAACTCTTACTCTGGCCTAATGGTTAAGGTCTTGGACTCTTACTCTGGCCTCATAGCTACTGTCTTAACTCTTACTCTGGCCTAATAGCTACTGTCTTAACTCTTACTCTGGCCTCATAGCTACTGTCTTAAATCTTACTCTGGCCTCATAGCTACTGTCTTAACTCTTACTCTGGCCTAATAGCTACTGTCTTAACTCCTACTCTGGCCTCATAGCTACTGTCTTAACTCTTACTCTGGCCTAATAGCTACTGTCTTAACTCTTACTCTGGCCTAATAGCTACTGTCTTAACTCTTACTCTGGCCTCATAGCTACTGTCTTAACTCTTACGCTGGCCTAATGGTTAAGGTCTTGGACTCTTACTCTGGCCTCATAGCTACTGTCTTAACTCTTACTCTGGCCTAATAGTTACTGTCTTAACTCTTACTCTGGCCTCATAGCTACTGTCTTCACTCTTACTCTGGCCTCATAGCTACTGTCTTAACTCTTACTCTGGCCTAACAGCTACTGTCATAACTCTTACTCTGGCCTAAGGGTTAAGGTCTTGGACTCTTATTCTGGCCTCATAGCTACTGTCTTAACTCTTACTCTGGCATCATAGCTACTGTCTTAACTCTTACTCTGGCATCATAGCTACTGTCTTAACTCTTACTCTGGCCTCATAGCTACTGTCTTAACTCTTACTCTGGCCTCATAGCTACTGTCTTAACTCTTACTCTGGCCTCATAGCTACTGTTTTAACTCTTACTCTGGCCACATAGCTACTGTCTTAACTATTACTCTGGCCTAATGGTTAAGGTCTTGGACTCTTACTCTGGCCTCATAGCTACTGTCTTAACTCTTACGCTGGCCTCATAGCTACTGTCTTAACTCTTACTCTGGCCTCATAGCTACTGTCTTAACTCTTACTCTGGCCTAATGGTTAAGGTCTTGGACTCTTACTCTGGCCTAATGGTTAAGGTCTTGGACCCTTACTCTGGCCTCATAGCTACTGTCTTAACTCTTACTCTGGCCTCATAGCTACTGTCTTATCTCTTACTCTGGCCTAATGGTTAAGGTCTTGGACTCTTACTCTGGCCTCATAGCTACTGTCTTAACTCTTACTCTGGCCTAATAGCTTCTTTCTTAACTCTTACTCTGGCCTAATAGCTACTGTCTTAACTCTTACTCTGGCCTAATGGTTAAGGTCTTGGACTCTTACTCTGGCCTCATAGCTACTGTCTTAACTCTTACTGCGGCCTAATAGCTACTGTCTTAACTCTTACTCTGGCCTCATAGCTACTGCCTTAACTCTTACTCTGGCCTCATAGCTACTGTCTTAACTCTTACTCTGGCCTAATAGCTACTGTCTTAACTCTTACTCTGGCCTCATAGCTACTGTCTTACCTCTTACTCTGGCCTAATGGTTAAGGTCTTGGACTCTTACTCTGGCCTCATAGCTACTGTCTTAACTCTTACTCTGGCCTAATAGCTTCTTTCTTAACTCTTACTCTGGCCTATTAGCTACTGTCTTAACTCTTACTCTGGCCTAATGGTTAAGGTCTTGGACTCTTACTCTGGCCTCATAGCTACTGTCTTAACTCTTACTGCGGCCTAATAGCTACTGTCTTAACTCTTACTCTGGCCTCATAGCTACTGTCTTAACTCTTACTCTGGCCTCATAGCTACTGTCTTAACTCTTGCTCTGGCCTCATAGCTACTGTCTTAACTCTTACTCTGGCCTCATAGCTACTGTCTTTACTCTTACTCTGGCCTCATAGCTACTGTCTTAACTCTTACTCTGGCCTAACAGCTACTGTCATAACTCTTACTCTGGCCTAAGGGTTAAGGTCTTGGACTCTTACTCTGGCCTCATAGCTACTGTCTTAACTCTTACTCTGGCATCATAGCTACTGTCTTAACTATTACTCTGGCATCATAGCTACTGTCTTAACTCTTACTCTGGCCTCATAGCTACTGTCTTAACTCTTACTCTGGCCTCATAGCTACTGTCTTAACTCTTACTCTGGCCTCATAGCTACTGTTTTAACTCTTACTCTGGCCACATAGCTACTGTCTTAACTATTACTCTGGCCTAATGGTTAAGGTCTTGGACTCTTACTCTGGCCTCATAGCTACTGTCTTAACTCTTACGCTGGCCTCATAGCTACTGCCTTAACTCTTTCTCTGGCCTCATAGCTACTGTCTTAACTCTTACTCTGGCCTAATGGTTAAGGTCTTGGACTCTTACTCTGGCCTAATGGTTAAGGTCTTGGACTCTTACTCTGGCCTCATAGCTACTGTCTTAACTCTTACTCTGGCCTCATAGCTACTGTCTTAACTCTTACTCTGGCCTAATGGTTAAGGTCTTGGACTCTTACTCTGGCCTCATAGCTACTGTCTTAACTCTTAATCTGGCCTAATAGCTTCTTTCTTAACTCTTACTCTGGCCTAATGGTTAAGGTCTTGGACTCTTACTCTGGCCTCATAGCTACTGTTTTAACTCTTACTCTGGCCTCATAGCTACTGTCTTAACTCTTACTCTGGCCTCATAGCTACTGTCTTAACTCTTACTCTGGCCTCATAGCTACTGTCTTAGCTCTTTTTCTGGCCTAATAGCTACTGTCTCAACTCTTACACTGGCCTAATAGCTACTGTCTTAACTCTTACTTTGGCCTCATAGCTACTGTCTTAACTCTTACTCTGGCCTAATGGTTAAGGTCTTGGACTCTTACTCTGGCCTAATAGCTACTGTCTTAACTCTTACTCTGGCCTCATAGCTACTGTCTTAACTCTTACTCTGGCCTAATGGTTAAGGTCTTGGACTCTTACTCTGGCCTCATAGCTACTGTCTTAACTCTTACTCTGGCCTCATAGCTACTGTCTTAACTCTTACTCTGGCCTAATGGTTAAGGTATTGGACTCTTCTTCTGGCCTAATAGCTACTGTCTTAACTCTTACTCTGGCCTAATAGCTACTGTCTTAACTCTTACTCTGGCCTCATAGCTACTTTCTTAACTCTTACTCTGGCCTAATGGTTAAGGTCTTGGACTCTTACTCTGGCCTCATAGCTACTGTCTTAACTTTTACTCTGGCCTCATAGCTACTGTCTTAACTCTTACTCTGGCCTAATGGTTAAGGTCTTGGACTCTTACTCTGGCCTAATAGCTACTGTCTTAACTCTTACTCTGGCCTAATAGCTACTGTCTTAACTCTTACTCTGGCCTCATAGCTACTGTCTTAACTCTTACTCTGGCCTAATGGTTAAGGTCGTGGACTCTTACCCTGGCCTCATAGCTGCTGTCTTAACTCTTACTCTGGTCTCATAGCTACTGTCTTAACTCTTACTCTGGCCTAATGGTTAAGGTCTTGGACTCTTCTTCTGGCCTAATAGCTACTGTCTTAACTCTTACTCTGGCCTCATAGCTACTGTTCTAACTCTTACTCTGGCCTCATAGCTACTGTCTTAACTCTTTCTCTGGCCTAATAGCTACTGTCTTAACTCTTACTCTGGCCTAATAGCTACTGTCTTAACTCTTACTTTGGCCTCATAGCTACTGTCTTAACTCTTACTCTGGCCTAATGGTTAAGGTCTTGGACTCTTCTTCTGGCCTAATAGCTACTGTCTTAACTCTTACTCTGGCCTAATTGCTACTGTCTTAACTCTTACTCTGGCCTAATGGTTAAGGTCTTGGACTCTTACTCTGGCCTCCTAGCTACTGTCTTAACTCTTACTCTGGCCTAATAGCTACTGTCTTAACTCTTACTCTGGCCTCATAGCTACTATCTTAACTCTTACTCTGGCCTCATAGCTACTGTCTTAACTCTTACTCTGGCCTCATAGCTACTGTCTTAACTCTTACTCTGGCCTACTAGCTACTGTCTTAACTCTTACTCTGGCCTCATAGCTACTGTCTTAACTCTTAC